>NC_080636.1:12276328-13583203 GCF_027579445.1 Ammospiza nelsoni | reverse complement strand
AAGACCTATAGCTCACAAAATGAAACTTGACTCCAGACAGGTTTCATTAATTGGGAGAAGTTATGATGATAAGCATTGCTTTGCTTTTCTTTCTTCCTAGCAATAGAGTTTATTAAGAATACATTGCGCTCTATCTTAACTGTCAGAGTTAAAAGACTTCATGTTACCAAAGCTGTCACTTCGTATAGTCATGAAACTGTACTAAAAAGTTTCTGTAAGTCTTGAAGTTTTCTCACCACTTTCACCCACTATAACAGGCCAAATAAGGCAGTTTGAGATCAGGCCAGCCACCTACACCCAAGTTCCTGTTAACCCATGCAGAGCTCTTACAATGAAATGAGGCCTCATTCGTTGTGGGAAGGTCACACCAATGTTTTGTTATTGTTATTTATCATGCTCATGTTTAAGCCACAAGCTGCATTTCTGTGGAATTGAACTTTGAAAACAGTAAACCTTATACTTTAAAGACTTGATTCAAAAAATGATCGCTGTTATTAAAAAAAAAAAAAGTATTTATTTATTGACGTGGTTCATTATTCTGCAGAGTATTTTGAATTAGTACTTGTTTAGAACATGGCTTTCTTAAAAGCAGTGAAGACCTTATAAGTTGTAGAAGACCTGTTTAATGTGAGCTGTTTTCTTCCCACAATATAAATCTCCCTTGCTCTCCTGTGTCCATTTCCTTAGATCTTTGGTGTACCAGATTCTGAGAAGCTGATGTTTTTTTCAATCAGTTCCTCAAAGGATTGGATCGGTAGTTAATGTGTCTCAGAAATGGCCATAAACAAAAAGTTCCACTCCAACAAAATGAGGGTGTCAGAGAACTAGGAGAGGCTGCCCAGGGAGGCTGTGGAGTCTCCTTCTCTGGAGACATTCAAAACCCACTTGGATGAGCTCCTGTGTAACCTTGTCTAGGTGACCCTGCCTTGGTAGGAGGAGTGGACAGGGTTAGCTCCAGAGGTCCCTTCCAACCTTTATGATTTTCTGAGTCTGTGAAAAAAATTAATTTAGGAAAAAATGTCTCATACAGTCTGTCCTTCACAATGCATAAGTTTCCTTTTGCCAGGCTGGATTTGACAGAAATGATGCTTTTGTGTGTACCGCGTTTTCCTTAGTATTGATATATTGGTCAAATGTTTTAATTATGATAAGATGGCAGAAACTAACTCTCAAAGACAAATATTTCCTCACCCTCATCAAAGGAAGTGTCAGGATACACTTCACAGTGACTAAAGAGCAAAGGCCCTTTTAGAGGAAACAGGTTACTTGTTATATTGGAACTCTCAGGAAGCTTGTTGAATGAAATCCTCAAAATAAGCAAAATTCATAAATAAATAGATTACCATTAGGCTTTAATTTATTTGGAAATAGAAAACTTGTACTATGCAGGCAAAAAAGCTTAATTTTTGGAAATAATCAGAGCAGTAATGATGCTAGTTATCTATGGTAGGCATCAGAGAATATTTCACAAGCTTTCATCAGCTTTCTTCCTTTCATCACCTCCATAGAAACTGACTCATCAAATACACATGGGGTAATACAAATAGCAAAGTCAGATCCCATACCTTTGTTTCAGGCAAAAAAAAAGTATATTTGTGCAGGTCCTAATCTTGTTCATTTAAACAAATGTAATTTTGTACCAGGAAGATAAGGGACCTTTAGAAAATGAGAAAAACACCTACTGCCTGCTTGCTGCACAAAAGTACTCCCTGGCTGAACTGGAGTATGGATTTGACAAATACTTCTAGTTGGAAAATTTCTGCTCTCCAGAATGACTGGGCAAAAAAGGAATGCCTTATAGATGGGGTGGGACGGGCTATCCTCTTTTCTGGTTATTGACACCTGTGCCGGACCTAAAAGGGACCCCAGGAGTTAAAATACAAGTGCAAGCAACTGTGAGATGCTGACCTGAGTGTGAACACGGCAAAGATATTTAAAATATGCTGTTTTCTCCTTTCCAGCCTTAGGTCAAAGATAGGAATCATTGGAACTTCAGCTTTTTATATTTCATCTTGAGTCTTCTGAAGTTCAGACCTCACTAAAATGAAAAGGAGGTATTTTATTAAGAGCTTTTCCTCCATGTATCTGCCTTCCTGAATTGATCATGCCTCTTTTATAGAACTCCAGAGCAGGAGTACACGGGAAGAGAAATGTTTCTTTTGAGGTAAATTAGATAGGGGGAAACAGAAAGACATGCTTATTAAATCAGGTTTCATTTGAAACTGGGTAAAAATTTGAATGTACAGGAAAAAGATATTACAGGTTTGAGGTAAAAACCTATGTATGAAGAAAATGCACAGGTCTGTACCTCTAGTGCAGGGAAATAAGGCAAAAAGAAATCTACTTGAAGCTGGTTGTCTAAGATGAGTAGAGAATCCTTTTCCCAGAAGAAATGAGATGAGAAGATAAGTAGAGAATCCTTTTCCCAGAAGAAATATCACACAAGTAATGTGACTACAATAGTTTGTGATTATTCATGATGGTCTACCTATAAGACCTTGGTGCCCACTTAGATCTGGGTGGAAAGTCTCTGTTAGCCTTGGCAGGTAGGTGGAACCAGACACATTCTCATCATCTTGTGGATCCACAGTGAGTTCTCTTAAATACTTTATCACTGTTGCTCCTTTTCCATCAAGTAATAATCTGGTTTCAAACTAATAAAAAATTATAAAAACAAAAATTTTCTTTTCTTTTGACTAGTGTCCTCTAGAAACTGCTTTGGGTTTTACTCTGCCTTTATTCAAGTCCCCTGACCCAAGATTGCATTATGACAGAGTATAGATTTAGAGGAAGCAATGGCCACCAGAAAAAAACAGATGTTTTGCTTTTGTCTGGAAAAAAATAGATAAAAATTGTGTCATTGCCCCTTTGGTTGTCAATGCATCCATGATACATGTTCTGGTACTATAAAATTTCAGTCAGGAAAAATTTATGAGCTATCTAATTAAAATTACTCTGTATTAGCCTTTTGTCTCAATTTTACTAGTTGGAGATATAACCTCTTTTAAACACGGGCCAAATTCACTGATATCAGCAGAAATAACACATAATATTTCAACGTGTGTGTAATAAAACTCTTATACTGTTCAGCTTATGCTTCTGTATCTTTTGGTGTATAGGAAATTTTACTTTGCTTCTTTTCTGTTCCCCTGACAATGCTTTTCTATGTAGTTGTTGCCTTTAGGAGGTTTAATTTAGTGGTAAATACCTCTACAGCATAGATAATCACAATAAAGTGCTCAAGTAGTGTACTTTATCCTACCCTAATTACAGGAGAAATGTATGTCATAACATACATAACATACATTGTGCACGAATAATTGTAGTAAATCTAGTAAGATGCAATTCCACATATTTAGCCTTTACTATAAATGAGTATAATGTTATAGCACAAACTATTATGAATTAGGATGGCAAGTTCTTCTAATAATACCAGAAGCCAGAGAAGCAATTTCCAGAATACTGCTTTGAACCTTTACCACATAGCATGTGCTATCCTACATTTTTAAGGATGCATGTGAAGTTTCACCTGTGCAAGGAATAGGACGACTGGAAGGGAAAACAATATCTATAATTTATAGCAAGGTTTTCTATTTTTGCATAATAGTAATTTAATCCTAGATTAAATTCAATAAATGTACAATGCTGTTTCAATGCATTCCATTACATCAGGATATATACAATTAAATTCCACCTTGCATCTTGCATAAAAGGAGAGACTGATTTTACTATTTCATGCAACAGTATTTTCTCCCTAATATTCTTGGTGGATTTGAAGGAAAAATGCTTCATAAAAAAAGAGGAAAATACAACTAATGTAAAAGTTATTCAGATTAGACTGTAATTTGTTCACATAATAATAAAGTAATGCTTTTGATCTACTGATCAGCGCAGTTGTCTGACACTTGGATACTATTAGAGTGTGACCTTAGAGGTTTGCAATGACGCTGCTTTTTGTACATGACAGTCTTTCCCATGGCTCTCTGAGCCTGTGTGATACATTTTCATTTACATAAGTGGGCACAGTGATTGCTATATGTCAAATGAAGCTTGATATTCTTTAGGAGTCTGAAGCCTTACCTGTCATCTGAAAAAGAAAGTACCTGCTCTGCCTGCAAAGAGCTTGGACTCCAGGATGCCAGACTTGCCCTTTTACAGCTGTGACATGACAGTTTTACCAAAAAGAGTACTAGGGGAAAGAAAAGGACAGAAAGATCTATTACTATTATTATTATTATTATTATTATTATTATTATTATTATTATTATTATTATTATTATTGCTATTATTATTGCTATTATTATTGCTATTATTGTTGCTATTATTATTAATAATAATTATTATTATTATCATCATCATCATCATCATCATCATCATCAAAATCCATTCCTTAGGGCTTAAAAATTGGCTTATTTGGTTAAGTAAGCATTTTTTATTTTTATTTCTTGAAATAAGATTTCCTATGGTGAAAAACTTGGAAAAATCAGGCTCAGAATTAGAATTCTAACATTTTTATTGTAAATATATATTTTATTTTCCTCACCATTACATCAGTGCCTAGAATTTACTATGTGACTGGATTTTTCTAGGCAGGCAAATAAAAATTTGAAAGTACAATTGAAATAGGTTTTTAATAGGTTTTATAGGCAGTTATGATGAGAATATAAATCTCTTGAGATTTTTAAAAGAGAAAGATATCTTCAAATCAATAAGTTTTAGTTGTCTAACCCAAACAAAGGATTTTGACAATCTTACCTGACACTTATTCATATTTCTCAACACTTAAAATCATTGACAAATAAGATTTTCAGATGTAAGAATATTTTAAGCGGAGCTTAGAATCCAAAGTTACTTTATTCCTATCTATTGAAGGTAAAGCACCTGGTAAGTCACTAGTGCTATATATTTTAAGCTAATGCTTGAAAATTCTCATGCATTTTATTGAGGGAAGAGAACTTTTCACTAAAAGTCATCTTATAAATTTCTGTTTTTAAAAACTAGTACATTTCTAAACCATTCAGAATTGTAATTTTGTTTGAGGGAAAAATTTTAATGAAGTTTAGACACTTAAACAACAACCATTCTGAATACTTTTATCTAAAATTCAAATTTCCTATATATACTTTAACAGTTGGTGTAGAAAATAGATATATGCTGCTTTCCTTCTATCTTGCTAAATACTCTTTTTAGTTCAATTCTTGAGTTTTGAATCTAGACAGATTCTCATTCTAAGAAACCTCTCACTGTTGCCAAAATATTTGGTTCTTTGGAATTTGAATTTTGAACACAACTCAACATTTTTCTAGAAGTTTGCAAAACATATAATTCATTAATTTATTGTACCTGACATTTCTGGTCATATTTCTAATTTCCTCTTCCATTTCTTCGACACTTCTTTTTCTTATAACCCTTTAAAAAAATACTTGCATTTCAAACCCTGTTTGTTATACCTTGCCACTGAATCCCAGCTTTATATTTCATATAAAAGGTTCTGTTCTTTTAATTTTCACATTAGTTCCTGGTTAATCCTATTATTTCTCATCCTATAATTATACCTTCCTATTCTCCTTTTACCACAACTCCTCTGTATGACAGTTGAGAGCATTAAACATCCATGGTGACGGCCCTTGTCTCCTGCAGGAGAGGAATGTGAGGTAAATGAGCTCAGGATAGCTGTCCTAGGTGAGGGGCTCTCCATCACAACATGTGTGGTGGGTCTGAGAGAGGCAAAGTCTTGTGTTTGGCATCCAGACTGGTGACTTGTGGCTTTTTGGAGGGTGGCACAGCATCAGACTAGGGACCCTTGTACCATAACATTAGGCAGTGAGTAATTTCAGGGAATAAAATGTCTACTGCAATACTGAGGGGAGAAGGTGTTTACTGACTTGAGAGATCAACCACAAGATCTAATGCCTATTCTGTGACATTTTTGAGAGTGTCTAGTTTCAGACATAATCAGAAACAAACCTCATCATCATCTCAGCAGTTGTGCTCTGTAGCTCATGTTCTCACTGAGCACTGAAAGCTGGGCAGTGCCAGCTGTGCCTCTGGGGCTAATGAAGCCTGGTGTGTGTGCCTCATCCAGACAGCTCCTGGCAAGCCTGGCAAGCACCAAACCATGATCTTGTTCTGTAGGGAAACAACTGCTGTGTCATCTGCTACAGCTTCTGGTCAGAAGGTGATGACCCAAATGTCATAAATACTTGGTGTGGTGTGTAGTGTCCAATGGCCAGGGTAGATAATACAACTGAAAAAGAGGAGTTCCCTTTCTCAAACATTGTCCCTTATGCACAGATGTGAGCAAAACTGATGTTGGTAGAAATAGGTAGAGATCAGAATGACTGAGCTCTGGATTCACAGATTGAATCTGTGAATATTTGTAACTGTTTTTCCATTCCTGATTCTTCCACATGGGATAGAAAAATGTCCCATGTCTGATCTGTTTATCCCCACTTGTTTTTTTCCCTGTAGAACATTCAATTCTTATTGAATGTAAGATTATGCTTCAGCAATGCTTAGCTCTGAGAAGCAATATTCAACCAACAAAGTCTCCCTGTGACATCCAACTTTGATAGAGTTACACAAGCATGGGTTTGAGATACATGAGGCATAGTGGCCTGGATTTCTTCCCAAGGAATAACATTTATGCTACTGAAGTGTGACTGGTTGTACAGAATGTTCCTACTCAGGGGAAACTAATGAAATTTATTTTGTTTTAAAGGATTTATTGGAAAGCAAATTGGTTATAAATGGTATGGGCTACACTGTACATTTAAATCAAAGTAGTTGTAGAGAATTAAGAAACTGGTTCTACAGATGAATTTGCTTGCAGCAATACTGGTCTGACTGATTATAACAGTTTTATGGCAAAACCATACCCAGTTGTAATTCCCATTCACAGAAGTCTGGATTGATTTATTGGGTTCAGTCCTGAAAAAGTTACAAATTTATCTGCTTTTCAGAGGAGGTACAACTGCCTTCCTATAGCTTTGTCTTGGCTTGGAGCAGTGGTAGAATTGCTGAAAACTATTCAAAGAAAAAATATTGTTTCTTTGTCAAACTCAAATTTTATCTAGCAAGTGTTGCCCATAGTTCTTTGATGTGACAAAGGCAAAACTTCTCAAATATCTTGCTTCATATATGCTCCACTCTGATTGTGCACTGATTACCTTTGTCAAACATTTTTTTCATTTTTTTTTATTTTTAGGATAAATCAGATAAATTAATTTAATCATGCCACTCTTTATATTTTTTTATTAGCAAAGAAATATTTTAACCATATCCTGCAAACTGCTGTTGCTTTTTTAACCCTAAGGTTATGAGGGGATTCATACCCAAGAGCTGATAGTGAATTAAGTTAATAAATACCTGTATTAGTACATTAATATTACTTTGTTTGAGGTAGATAGACCAGGTAAGCTGAATGGAGCTTAAAATGATGACATATAAAAATATATATAAAAAAATGTTTCCACCTGTTATATAAAGAAGGAGCCTAAAGCTATCTTAAAAATAACAGCCTTCTGCTTTCTTCCTAGATACCTTCCAGTAGTTGAATATTGAACAGGAGATGAATTCTGATCACTGGACAAAATAATGTGTCTCAATTTGAATGTTAAAAACTACTGCTGAGCCTATGAATTAAAAAATCTGTCACTGGAGAAAACTGAAATAAATTACTTCTTACTTGAAGTAGATAGACTTCAGGCATTTTTAAACAGATGAAATCCCTATAAAAATGTAATATTCATTGCTGACCCTAAAACTGGCACATGAGGGTTCCAACTGTAGGTTCTCTACCTATTTAACAAACATTAATTTAGGGGCATACATTTTAGGATTGAAAAATAAATCAATTCTCATTGGGGCTAGTGTGTATCCTGAAGTTTTCCATTATATTGCTTGTTGAAGTATGAAGTGTCTACCTTACTGACAGAATGGACAGAATATTTTTAAACATTTTGTGATTTTTTCTGGCAATTAGAACTTGGTGCACACACCCCCAGATTAATAATCATACTGTGCAAGAGATATGATGAGTTTAAACTCTTTGTAAATGTCCTTGATGGAGAATTTGAAGATGATTCTTTAGGAAAACCAAGACAAAAATAAAAAATGGAAATGGAAGCTTTTTTGTGCCTTTTATGGGCATTGGTTTTAAAGTAAAGTTAAAGACACATGAGAAGGGTAACTTGGCCTCCACTTTCCCTTGAGGATCATCAGAACCCTGATCCACTTAGAGAATGAAAATCTCTTCAGCATGGCTAACCCTTTCCCTGAGCAGGTCAGCCATCCATGGAGCTGAGTGCAATACCTTTGCAGGAATTATTAAGAATAGATATAACTGATAATGGTTAGTTAAATTATTTTTCTCTATATCTAATGAGTTATCAGGTCCAAAATGTTGAGTTCAGGCTAGAAGAAGAAGAACTAGTTGGACTGATTGGACTTTACAATGAAAAAGGACTTTACTTTATGATGATAATTGCTGGCTATGTGCCCATCATGACACTTTCTGCTTCATAGCTCCTCTTTGCCTTTCGGATTTCGGGATTTGACACTGACTTACTTTTGATTGAAGAATGAACTTTAATGAAAGTGAACAAGCACAGTGGTGATTGGCTTAGAGCTCTCTCCAATGTGCAACAATCCAGCACCACACATTGTCTTTCCTACCCTGAAAGAATGATGAAAGATGGACCCCAAAGTCATGGGCTTAATGAACTCAGCAGACTTTTATAGGGGTGGTCCATAGATTAAAGAAATGTCTGTGTGTATATCTGAAAGGACAGGAGAGGTGATGGTATAGTGGTCAGTGTGGGACCTGGCATGATGTAAATTGTATGGAATATGGGATGGATACTGCCCTGGTTTCAGCTGGAATAGACTTAATTTTCTTCATTGGTATAGGGCCATTTTTTGTATTCAGTATGAGAATAATGCTGGTGGTTACTGAGCAGTGCTTACCCCAAATCAAGGACTTTTGGGTGTCTCATGCTCTGCCAGAAAGCAGTGCACAAGGAGCTGTGAGGGATCCTGGCCAGGAGAGCTGACCCAAACTGACCAAAAGAATATCCCACACCAGAGAATATCATGCCCAGTATATAAAATGGGGGGAGTTGACCAGGATGGGCCAGTTGCTGCACGGGGACTGGATGGGCATTTGTCAGCGGCTGGTGAGCACTTGCATTCTGCATCGTTTCTCTTGGGTTTTATTTCTTCCTCTGTTCTCTTCCTTTTTCATTATTATTTAATTTTTTTAATCAATTAACTCTTATTATGCCAGCCCATGGCTTTTACCTTTTATCCTGGTTCTTCCCATCCCACTGTGATGTGCAGGTAGTAAGTGAGCAGCTGTGTGGAACTCCTGTTGATGGCCACGACAGCAATATTTCTCACACAGTATTATTTGGCATATTTCAAAAGTTAATGAATATGGATTGGAAAATTGGTAGGAATAATGCTTGTTCCTACTTATTCTGAGGTGTGACTGCTGTAAAGTTATGAAATAACTGTCAAATCAGCAAACTTTGTTGGGTTATGTAAATGCTGAGGAAAATTATAAATCTCTTCGTAGAAATCTCTCTTGGTCTTGGACAGAACAATCTTAGGCCAATTCAGCTGAAATTAAATGACACCTAAAAGTAGTTCCTCTAACAATCCTTCACAATATCATAAAAATATATTTGACAGCATAAGATAGTTCCTGAAATGAATTAATTTAAAAAGCTTGGGGCAAAAGCTGACTGAAAAGTTTGTCATTTTCTCAATGTAGAAGTGCATAACTACTTCAAATATTGACTCCAAAGAAAGAAATAAAAGACTCTGAGATGCAGATCTGCTTGAAACACATAATACTCTCATAAAGCATATTGGCACTATAATGAATGGAAAAAGAATGCATTGATGAGCAAAAAAGTATGTATTCTAGGTGTTTGGAGAGAAAGTTGAAAGAATTCAGACTGAGGTAGACCTTGCATAAGGATATAAAACTGCCATTCAGGGTTTTATGGACACAAGGATAAAAGAGGAAAAAAAAGAAAAAAGTAATTAATTATGAAATAGAAAGAACAAGTTGAGCCTAAAGAAAAAAAATCTTTTTGTTTTTGATAAGATAGTGATCTGAATAGAGAAAATACAATAGAACTGTGTCTGACCTCCATGAAGCATTTGTTGTGACCATACACAGGAAATTCAGTCAAATGCATAGTGCAGAGGTGTAAAGCAAGTAGAAAAAATTTTAGGATGATCTAGGATCATTAGGATGAATCTTAGGATGAACCATTAGGATGATCTTTAATCACCTTGACAGAAAAGGTAAAAAACAAGTAATTGGGACAAGTAGTTGGGAGTTAATACAGAAAATAATTTGAGAAGAACTGAATGGGCTTGTAGATTAGAAATACAGGAATAAATCTAATAAGGAAAATACAAATAAATTATTAATTTAGACTTTGATTTGGCCACTGGTGGTCCATTTACTTCTGAATGGAAACTGGCTTCTGAAATCAAATTCTTGAATAACAAAATTATAGTGAGACTATTACTGTTAATAAAACAAGACAGAGATTTGCAGCTCTATGATACAGGAGAAGGACCTCAGCTTGAGTGAACAGTGTGCTGCTGCAGCAAAGCCTGCCAGTGGGATTGTGGGTGGCATCAACCAGTGCATGACCAGCAGAGACAAAGAAACCACTGTCCCACTATGCTCAGCCCTTGCCCAACCACACCTGGAACACTGTGAAGTTTTACTTTACAAAAACTGCTCTGCAAAAAATATATGAGCAGGCTCAGAGCTGTTTGTTCAGTGTTGAGAAAGGAAGGCATAGGGGAGACCTTATCATCATGTTCCACCACTTACAGGGTGGCTACCAGAAAGAGAGAGACTTCCTTTATTACAAGAAATCACCTGGAACAGCGAGGGGTAATGGGTACAAGTTACTCCTAAGGAGGTTCTGATTGGACAGAAAAAGAAAAATAATTCTCAAGGAAAACAATCAGCTATTGGAATAATCTTCCCAGGGAAGTGGTGGATTCCCCAGTGTTGGACACTTTTAATATTCAGTAGGACAGGCTCAGTAGGACCATCCTGTCTGGACCATGCTACTGGATGATCCTTGAGGCCCCTTCCAACTTGGTGTTCTATGAGTCTATGCTTTATAGTATTAATAGGAAATGTGATGTAAATGGCTTGTACATATATCTTGGAATGTAATCTCAACAGGTTGTGTTAATGCCGTTATATACTGGCCCTGCAGAGAGAGGAAAATCTATTTTAATTTTTCTTAGGCATTTTACAAAGATGAACATAGCAAATATACTCAGGTACATTTTGCCTGGCACTCCTGAATTCTGTGAGATTTGATCTTTGAGTTTACTGCAATCACTTAGAAAGTAATTGTCTAACTACAGCTGAGAAATTGACTTAGTAAGTTCCTTGAGTATTTTATTACTTTCTGTTTCTGAGCAAATTCAAATTGCAAAGATGAAGCTGAATAGGTGAAGAGGGGAAATACTCTTCATTTCCTCCCCCTTCAGTTATAATATGTGAATTAAAATCCATAAACTTCAGTGTATCTGAAAAATTTAAGCACTTAGATACAATAAATATGTTCATTTATATTTTCAAGGAACAGATGTAGAATGTTAATAGCACTACAGCTGAGGCATGAAGTCCTACTTTTGCTACAGCACTTAGTAAAACATTGCAACCATTTGGCCTACCAGCATTGATCCGATCTATGTAGATTATGCATTATAATTTTCTATTTATTTATTATAATTTGCATCAATTATTTTCTTAATTTCTTGGAAATATGCAGCTGTACCTTCAACTTAGATACATGCTATCATATACAGAATACAGGGAAAATGGTAGAGTAGAAATTCTTTTCAAAGACCAGACACCCCAGCTGAAATATGTTGCATTTATTCACAGTTTGGGTGCCAGACTCTCTGTCGTGTCACCTGAACCTTGACCTAGAATGACCAAACTCTAGTCATGCAAGAAAGTCTTTTATCATCCCAGTTTCTTCAGTCCTTTCAACAAATGTTGTCAATTATGTCATTTAAATATGTTGGGCATGGTGAAAAATTGCCTGCTAAGACTAGTCTTTAAGGTGAGATATAGTCATCTCTGAACTCAGAAGACAGAAAATGAGACTCCCTGTCCCAATCTCCTTTAATTTACAATGCTCTTTATTTCCCCCCCTCCTGCCTCTAGAAGGGCTTTCAGCATTATCAGGACATACACACTTCTGGTAGTGAAAGGTCACTGATTAATTCACTCTACAACACAGCGCTTTGTGAACTTTTCAGATGTAAATTCTATTGTTCTGCTTGTTGGAGAACATGTAACTGGAAAACATAAGCCTGCTCCAAGCTAAACCATGAATGCAAAAGGACAAAAAAGAGGATTCTTTATAGAAGCATTACTAATTAGGTGAAAGAAATTAATCTGCAAAGGGCCTGGGTCTGCAAAGTTGCTTTGGTTGTAACACTCTGAAGGGCTTCTCCTCAGTGGTTCTCAGTGAATCCTGTTTCCCTAAGTATAAGCAATGCAACTTTTGCTCAGAATCAGGATTATTTAAGTTTCATGAAAGGAAAACAAAGAAAGATGGAGAAAAATGTCTGTTGATGAAAACTAAGAATAGCAATTGTATTCATTTCATGGGAGCTGACTTTAATTGCTTCACCTTGGGGTTTGGGAGGGCAGATTGCAACAGTAATGCTTTTTATTTAAAAAGTAATACACTGATGAGTAAATGTATTTCATGGCATTCTCTGAACTTTCAATTCTGAAGAGATGCATGATGGGTTTTTTGTGCATGTCATATTGCACTAGACCCAAATGATTTTACGCTTCCCCAGATCAATGTAGTTTCTCTTTCCTGAAGTTCTTGAATATTTCTGGGTACAGCCTTTCAGTTTAAAGCCAAGACAGGGACATTTTAAATTCTAGTAAATACCTCCATAGGTAACTGCTAGATCAGATATTAACATATTTCAAAAATAACACGAAAATTACATTTTCCTTAGCACAAGAAGTAAACAGCCACCTGATAAATCAATAAAACACTTCTACACTTCTCTATATTTCCCTTCCTCTGTTTCCTTGCTACTCAGTGTCCTACTGGATTTGTATCAGCATAATTTCAGAATTACAAAATGTCTTTCCTTATCACAACCTCTCTTTGCCTTTGATTTCACTTTCTTCTTTTAATTTCTTTTGTCTTTATGAGCATTGACATCCTGTTTCTTTGATAAGGTTCCAAGAGAAGCTCTTCTGCAAAGTGTCCCTAGATTATAGTCAGGGCTATGTTTATTTTTTTCTTTTTAACTAAAGGAATAAGACAATTAGAAAACTCTATGTAAAAAAAAAAAAAAAAAAAAAAAAGATATCTTAATTTCTTTCATTAAAACCCATTCTGTTCTCAAGCACTTTGTGCCAAGGGCTATGTGTGGGACTAATACAAAAAGACCATCTTAATTACACAGTCGCAAAGATATGTAGAGTTTTGCTAATTTGGTGTGCACAATGCCTCTTCTGCTTTTCTGTACCACACAAGGGAGGACTTAAATTCATGCAAGAGTTCTCATAGATTACTTTGAAAGCTGCATTTAAGTACATACCCTGGCGAGCATACTCTGCCCCAATCTTCAGGCAGAAAATAACTCCTGTACCAAGGACACACCTGATTCAGCATGGAAAATGAAAGGAGGAATTTGCAAAGGATTAGAGCTGTTTCATGTTATCTACTCAGACAAGATGGAAACAACTTTCAATATGTGAATATACAATGGAATGTCTTAGGCAGTTCAATGTGGTTTCTAAAAACAGTTAAGAGTTTTCATTAGTTTGAATTAGTGTATCTTGAAACTATACATTTGCTATCATGGAAAATTATTGAAGATGTTTTATGAAATTGAGGTGATGCTTCCTCCTTTTGTAGCAAGCATGTTCTAATCTTAGGATAGATGAAATTATAAAATGTAGAAAAACTGAGTCATTTCTGTCTTGTAGGAGCCTTTACTTCAGCCATTTCTCTGTTATGTTCCATTGACTTCAAAATATGTTTTTAAAAACCGCAATTTAATATCCAGCACCTGCAAAATATTGTGAAGTATTAGGAACAGTTGTAATGAAAACTGACTGCAAGCGTCATAACAACAGGTGACATTATTCATAACCTACAGTTATAACAAGGTTGTGATGTAAACTCAGTGATCATAGATGAAATAAGCCAGCTACAAATGTGAAAATATCCTGAACTTTAGAAGTAATACAACCAAATATAATAAATCTTGCCTGCAAATGTAATAAGGCCCTTAACTGAAATGTAATAAAATCTATCAACAGCTGCAATGTATATGGAACATATTATATAGCTTTACTATGAATTGTACCCCCTGCTGTTTATGGACTCCACAATGTCATGCTTTGTCTTCTTCCAGAAAATCAAGTGCTATGGGACTAAGTGTTTTCCAATTTATATTAAGTATGACAGTGTGCTAATACAAAAATGTTGAGGGTGAAAATGAAATTTTGAATCCAGATGTGCTCCTTCATCATCCGTTAGCATAAGAGAAAGGATGTGGTCAACCACATGTGGCTCAAACACTTCCTCAGCTAGACAAGGTAGGAACTGAAATGGATGTTCTGGGTAACTAATATGTTCCTCTGCTCCTAACAATGTAAATATGTACACAAGAAAGAAGGAGTTTTGTTGAGTGATGCAGCAGGGGAAAAGTTCAGTCTCCCTGATCTTTACGTGCCTTTCTTTTTTGGCTTCTGAAATTTTATTTGAGGATAATGTATATCATTTCCTAGGAAGTGTTGAGTTGTGACTTTATTGGACTCCTATTCCAAGAAATGAGAAGGAAGGTCTGATGTGATGTGTCTCACTGGCTGCCATCTGTATGTGATAATCCTATGCACCTCTAGAGCTCCTGAAATGACAAGAAAAGCTAGTACTGCAGCTCAGGAGAAACCTAGGCAGTTCTAAGTTGAAATATCAAAGGAAAGATCTTGATGGTTTCTTTGTGCGCAGACGTGACTTGATCTTCAGTGGGCTAAATCCTTTGCTATGGAGGATGTGCTTCTTACAGTTATGATGATTTTATAGTGACCCATTCCCAACACAAATGTTTCCATTGCAAAATTAATGCAAAAAATGAGCTATTACAGGGGTTCAAAAGCTGTTATATTGTGCCATCTGAAGCAACACCACCATCCCTGGTTTTCTTTCTGTCACAGTGCATTCTGGATACAAATATGGCATCATATCATAGCAAGTTCTTGGATAGTCTCCTGACACTTCCAGCAGCACACAGCTTGCTATTAATATCTCAATTTACAAGCCTAACAATATTGTGTCTTTAAAAAGATATTAGAGAGCTCTTTTGGTAGAACTTAACAATGGACTAAAGTATCTTGCATTCCAAGGCAGGAATTAAAACCTGCAATCTATCTTTAAAGGTTGTTGTAGAGAATACTGCTGCAACTCTGTGAGTACAGAGGGACAAGTAAAGTTATTTGGTAAGATTTGAACTGGGCTTATTTTTTTTTACACAAAACGATTATGGGCCTAAATCCCGCTAGGCACTTCTGTACATATATTAAAATGCAAGTCTTTATATATTTATGTAAGTTTACATAAGTCATATTGGATCTCAGAAGGTAGAATTTGAGATTAGGGAAATAAAACACAGTTATGGTAAATTGCAACAGAGAAGAAATAGTAAAAATGACTGTCAGAAATGTAAACACCACAAAGCAATAGGAAAATTAAGAAAACTCCTTTGTTCTGTATTTTTTAAATTTAATTAATTGTTACTTGCAACAAAAATATATAAAATATTTTCAATTGTTTTAAGTTAACAGTGTCACTTAAAGCCTGCCATTACCATAGGTCTTGCTTTCAGCTGAAGATCCATCTGGATTTAATAACCGTTCTATATTTTATTGTATTTTGATTTCCAATTTGGAGCTGTGGGAGACAAATGACTGCTTTACTAAATTAAGCCCACGTCCATTTATCTCACAAATGGTATTCCCAAATAATTCTATATCATTTGTAAGGAAGTCACATACAGTACACTGGTCATGTAGACAGTATTTTAATGAAATTTGCTCAATTTTTTTCAATATGGTTCTTAACTTTTAACATATTTTCAATACTTAAACATTTATGCGCTATGAGATAAATGTGAGAAGATAGGTGTGCTATTTTGTCTGAAAAAACCAGAAATATCTTTGCACTAAGAGTGGTGGAGACATGAGCTCAAATTCAAAGGTCAGAGCTATCACTAGTGTTCTAAGAATTTGACTTCATTGCTCAACATTTTCGTGTCCTGTGCAAACTGTCATGACTGCAGCCATGCTTTACTTTTCCACTTAATACTTGACTAACTGTGCTAGTTTTGGCTGTGGTAGAGTTAATTTTCATCACAGTGGCTGGTGTGTGGCTGTGTCTTGGATTTATGGTGACCACAGGGTTGATAATATAGAAATGTTTCTGGTTTTGCTGAGCAGGGCTTGCACAGAGCCAAAGCCTTTAGCGCTTTTTGTACTGTCACACTGGTGAGGTGACTGAGGGTACATGGGAGGTTGGGAACAGACACAGTCAGAACACAAGTCACAGTCAGGTGACCCAAACTGACCCAAGGACTATTCCAGACCATGTGGCATGCTACTCAGGGCATAAAGTGGGGGGAAGAATGAGAAAGGGGAGGACATTTGGAATGATGGCATTGGTCTTCCCATATAGTGTTATATGTGATGGAGCCCTGCTGTCTTGGGCATGGCTGAACACGTGTCTGGCCATGGGTGCAGTGAATTATCATCTACTAATTTTCTTACTTTTCTTGAGTGCATGCTTTTGCTTTCCCTTTGAACTGTCTTCATATCAGCCCACAAGTTTTCCATCTTTTACGCTTCCCTTTGTCTCCCTGATCTCACTGGTGGGGGAGTTAGTGAGTGGCTGCTTGGAGCTTAGTGGCTGGCTGGAGTTAAACCACAACACTGAAAAAGAACTTGGTACTCTAAAAGAACAGGGATCTAAACTTATGGTAATTCTTTTTGGGATATAATCCAGGAATATTAATTAGGTTTGCAGATCCATTGATTAGTGCACAGAGAGTAAAGATCAAATGAAAACCAAAGTCACCAAAATCTTTAGACTAGTGACTAACGATTTCCCAAAAACACCCATAAGCATATTGAAAAGGCTAAAAAGGGCATCCAGAAATGTTAATTTCAGCATTATATTGTTCAAATAGTAAAACTTTTTGGGATTAATTGGCAATAACTACCCACTGTAGTAGTATGGTAGCAATGGCAGACTTTAAACAGTGGCAGACCTTAAACAGTGTAGAGCATGGGTGGGAAAGGGGGCTGCCTCTAGTGATGGTTTGATACCAAATATTCCCTCTTGGAACAGAACGGGAGCTCCAAAGGCACTGCAGTTCCAGGAATACATTTATTTTCTTCCCGTCCAAAGGAAAAGAAATAGCACAGCTGCACCACAGTGCAATGCAGTCCAGAAGTTCAGGAGCATCCTCATGAGATGTTGCTTTTTCCTAGAGGTCTTTGGGGAGGTGTAACTACTCACCACTCCTGACTCCCAGCTGACACAAAACATAGTGGAGCATTAAATGAAATGCACAGCACTGACATTTCAAACCTTCCTTGTGCCAGAAAATGGAACACCTGCACTGGACAATAGGAAATGGATGATTATAGTCAAGCAAATTTGTCAATTTTTAAGAATAATGCTTTACACCAGATCCTACAAATGAAAGCCACGAAAGAAAGACTATGGCAGTGAAAATCCTTCCAAACCCTATTTGTATGTAACAACTTAGTTATACTCTTTGGTCACCTGTTTTTTTGATTAATATGTTGAGGGTTTTTTAATGAGGTGGTAATACAAAAGAATTTGAAAACTTATACCATTTTGAGCTCCTCCTAAAGACAAATGATACTTAAATACATCCAAAAGAGAGATATTATGAAAATTCCCTTATGACTCAGTTCCTCTCTCTACTGTCAATAGTAATTGTTGAAGTATTACCATTCAACGTTTAAATTTAAACCAGGAATCTCCTATCATTTATAACAACAAAGAATATTCTTAAAATGAAACTTGGTTATTATCCTTGTCAAAGAGTAACACCTAAAATGTTAATTTTACCCCACAAGATAGCTAAAGGGATGATAATGACAAGTGAAAAATGAATTACTGTTGTAAGCATGGAGTTTTATTTTTATCTTAATTGAAATTTTCTGGGAACCAATTTCAGAACAACATGTCATTCTATTAGGTTCTTCTTTGTTTCTTATTCTTAAGGTTAAAATGTCTGTATGTCTTTAGCATGGTGATATTATGAAATTCTTCAGCATGGGAAAATATTTTTTGATGCATTCTAGTTTTACAGTTGTAGAGAAAAATGGAAAGTAACTGAAAAGCAGTTATTGTTACTATATTAAACAGAAATGTCCTATGATTTAAAGGAATTTTAAAGTATTTCTAATTTGTCATATTTGTAAGTATTTATATTCGTCAAATCCCTTCAGAATCTTATTGGGAATTAATTTTACATTTTTTTCCTTGGGGTCATAGTAGTGACTTCTTTTTTTTTGAACAGGCGTCACAATAGCACAGACAGAAGTCATGATGTGGAAAACCAAAGGTCTTACTAAATTTCTTATGATACTGTTGTTATTGTATTCCATCTCTCAGATAAATAGGAGACTTACACATAAAGACTCAGATCATGATGGCAGATCTTTCTGTTGCTCTGACAGTGGCTCAAAAAAAGCACCAAGATACTCTTGTCTCACATTAATCAATCCTGTGTATTTATATTTATGTATATATATGTGTAGATATGTATATTTTTATGTAAATATTCATAGCAATACACACCCCTGCATATATATCGAAGTGCATTTATGGTTGTTGCTATGGCAGAGTTTTGCTAATTTCTGAGAAATAAAAAAATAAATACCACCAGAGGGCTCACAAGCTATTTTATTTTTGATGTCAACAACTGTCTAAATCAATGAACATTGGGACTTACACTTTGCCCATAATTAAATCTCCCACATGTTTAATATTTCTATGAAGACATCTAGGTGTCCAGGTACCAAGGTGAAGGTGCATTATCCCTTCTTCTGACATCAGAATCTCATTTCAATATTGCTATAATTTTTTTGCTTGGTGAAAGAGTTCACTCTAAGCCCAGGGAGTTTACTTCTCTCTAAAAAAGCAATTGCTGTCTTGAGCTTAGATGTGCCTGAAGTGCAATACCCTCGACATTGGTTGGTAGCCTATAGATCACATCTGCATGCATGCAAGGTGATATAGTTCTGCAATCTATGCAAAGACAAATGTGGGGTAAATATATAAATTGCCTACATTAAAGAACCTTCTAGAAAAGCTATTCAGAAGACATACCACCTCCTCTTCTGTGAACTGCATATGTATTTTATTGCCCAGGTCAGCCACCTCTGCCTTAAGAAATAATTCTGATTCCAAGGCTCTTCCATGGCAGACAGATTGCTGATCCTTTAAACGTCTCTCAGGGCCACCTGGGTTGAAGCAGGCTGGCAGCAAACAATATAGTTTGCATGTACTGACTGTATACTAAAAAGTGAGAACAAGGAAGGCTGTACCTGAGAAAATGACACTGTTATAAAGTCCTTAGATGGTAGGTTTGAGAAAAAAAATACCTAAGGAAAAACAAATTTGAAATCAGATAGGCTGACATAACTAACTGCACATATACAGGGCCAACAACAATCATAAAACCCTTTCTGCAGGGCTAACGTGGGAAAGTCTGAGAGATTCATCTTCATGTATTGAAACCTAGCCCCAAATCATCTCCAGTCCCTTTATTCCCTCCCCACAACCACCAGCATCACTCTCTCAGTAGCCCTTATTCTCCCTTCCTTCTTGGTTTTATTCGTTGCTTGTGATCTCTACCAAAGCTGGCTTTGCTCTTAAACCTCCCTTTGATTTCTCTGCTTCTCTAATTCCTTTCCTTTCCCCTTTGTTTTCATTCCCTTTGCTTGATGCCAGAGCCTGTATTTTCAATTCTTCCCACCCTTGTGCTCTGAGCTCCTCACTCCCCTCTCAGCGCTCTCCACCTGACTAATCCCCAGCACTGGCTCCTTACCAAAAGCACTACTTCCATTTCTGTTCTCATGCTGTCAAACACATCTGGAATAAACTCACTTCCTCAACTTAAACATAATTCTCTTATCTGAGCTTGTCTGAAGATTTTTACTTTTCTTTCTGAGCAAACTCAAGCTGCAAATTGCCTATCATTGCTCTCTACTTCACTCTAATAGTTCACTCTAAAATTTTCTGCCCTCAGCACTCTGCCACTTTCTGCAAAATCCCCCTCACAATATTTCCCACATCCTCCATCTCTAAGTGGTGTAAATCCCTTGCAAGGTTTGAGTGAGCAGCATCCTTCATCACCATTAGTAAATTTCTGTTTTTAGTGACCAAATGCAGTGATCAGACTTTAGAAATTGTAATTAACAAAGACAAATTAATATTAACCCAAGAATGACATTTGTCTTCCTTAGCATTTTTCATAGGTTTGATTTAACATGAACAAAAAATGAATTTCTAAATAAATATTCCTATTTGGTTATCTTTAAACATTCTGTTTCCATCTGCTTTTCTTTTACAGCAGACATAACAAGAAGGTGCTTAAAACTTGCTTTTATTCGGAATACGCAATTGAAACCACTTCAAAGCAAGACTTAGTAAACTATAAAGTAGATGATGACCATTGATTATAATTTCATTTGAGTTGAAAGACTTAATTGTTATACATCTTGAATGGACAGTATTCAACTCAAGCAAAAGATTTTAATTTATTTATTTTTCTTCTAAACTCTCATTGGGTTTATCTCAGATTTTTTGGTTTCCACAGATGCTTTTGTTCACAAGGTAATAATTTTAACAAGAACAGAATTGATGAAGTGTTTTTCTTAATGTCCATGATATTTGTAGGCATAAGACTGGTACTGTGGGTTGTGTCTGCTCAACTGGTACCATTGTTACCAATGAAAATAAAAACACTGATCCAGTGAAGAAAAATATTTGATTGGGAGAAAAGAATATTGAGTTTATTTACAACTGAACAGCAATTTGAAGCAGTAAATGGAGGTTTTGTCTGCATTACCTTCAATGGAAGATATTTTTATTTCCTTTCCTCCAGTACTGACTCTAGTTTAAATTTTCACTATGTTTATGCAATCTACATTTTCTGTGAGGCTTCTGTATACCTTCTATTCTTATTTTGTACCAGCTAATTTTCAGATTTATTCTGGTTAAAATGGCAGTTTCTGTTTCCATTAATGTGGTACATATATTTAAAAGTATCACCTATGAAGAGAAAATATGGAAAAACTGGATCTTGGGGAGAGAAAGATTTTCCTCTAGGATTGTGGTTTAGCCTTAGCCAGCAGCCAAGGCCCACCCAGCCTCTCACCAGCAGGAATGAGGGAAGAACCAGAAGAGTAAAAGCTGGAAAGCTCCTGGATGGAGATAAAGACAGTTTAGTAGGAATTGAAAAAGCAGTGTACACAAGCAAGGAAAAAGAAGGAATTAATTCACTGCTCCCCACAGGCAGGGGCTCAGCCATGCCCGGGAAAGCAGGGCTCCATTACCCATACCAGTGACTTAGGAAAACAAATCATTCCAAATGCCCCGCTCTTCCCCTACTTTATGCACTGAGCACGATGTCACTTAGTCTGGAGTATCTCTTTGGTCACTTTGTGTCACCCGTCCTGGCTGTGTCTCCTCCCAGTTTCTCATGCACTGCCAGCCTCCTCACCAGTGTGGCAGTGCAAAAAAGCAGAGGAGGCCTTGGCTCTGTGTGAGCCCTGCTCAGTGATAACAAAAACATCTCTGTATTATCAGCCCTATGTTCATCTCAAATTCGAGACATAGCCCCACATCAGCCACTGTAAAGAAAATTAGTCCAGCCAAAATCAGAACATATACATTTGGAATTAAACAAATTTTATCTGCTATCTATGTTGAAATTAGATTATATGAGATGTGAAAAAAATACTGATTAGCAGAGGCTATGTGTGGAGAAACCTTCTTGACCAGGACACCTTTGCTGCAAACATCATCCAGCAATTTGTTTGTTGTTCTTTATATCATTTTCTAACATGCATGCACATTTATCAGCCAAGTGTTTCCTCAAAAATCCACTCAGCATATGCAAGATGAACACACAATGCAGTAAAGCAAAGAGCTGTGGAGGAGAAAATTGAGTAAAAGTTGCTATATGTGTTCTTCATTGGTTGACACTGAAGCAATAGTAAAGGGTGTGAGAGTAATTAGCTGGTCTGATCCCTTAGCTTAGATTCTTAATCCTTTGCCTTTGTTTTAGACAGATTCTGAGCTCCCTGGAGCTTAGTGTATTAAAAATGCCCTGGTCCTGAGTCAGTCAGTTGTTTAACATAATGTTGAACATATGCACAATTGTAATGACAGTCAGTTCAAAGCTTTAGCTCCTTTGCCTATACTGCATTTCAGCTGAGTTGGATCGCCCACTGAACTTCCAGTATGACCCATAATATTGGGCATTTGCTTTTTAGGATTGCCAAAAATGCTAAGACACACTTTTATCCCAATGCTATGACCTCTTAAACCTCCCATTGATCTGATAGATCGAAATTCCAAGGGTAAACATCAGTATAGATAAGAACAGAAACTGGAGAAGGAAATAAAACTGGATAGAGAAGACTAAAATGCATAGAACATGACAATGGTCAGTGACACATTTACCAGAGGGCATGTTTTTTCCCCTCTTGTGTTAGAGCTGCTTCTTGGGGTATGGCCTCTGTGTCACTTGTCTAGGAGGCAGCCATAACCCTGGGCAGCCTCTTGTCACTTTACCATCTGCATCCAGCTCAATACCTATCAACTGATAAGCAGCACTGCTTTTTAAACCTTAACTAAAGCACTTCCAAAGCTCACGCTTCTATAAAACTTTTTCTCTGCCTATATCACTTATATTAGTATATGTAAAGCTCATCCTTAGAAACTGGATTTTTTTAATAAATGCTTCAGAAGCCATTTTTTAAATTAATAAATTTTAAAAAAGTATGACTGAAGCAATAATTGTAGTCAAAATATCTCAGACATATAGGAATTTTCACTGCCATCCTTGTATTTTCAAGGTGACAACACAAAATATTTCTCATAATATTTTCCAATTTTTTTTTATCTTTGTGTCACTAGAATGGTTACTTTTCTTTACATGAAAAGTAAAGACACACTTTAATTAGTAACCAGTCTTACAGAGAATTTTGAAACTGGCAAATGCTGGAAACAGTGTAAATTGACATAGTAAGATTCAAAAGTTTACCTTAATTCAGGCTTTACAACAAAGTAGTCATATTTTCCCCTTCCTTTGTAAATTTAACTATGGAATGGTCTCATCCTGGCTGGTTCTTTCAAGTATGATATGAGATTTTTGCATCTTGGGGAACACTGACTGTACCATTGAGAAAAGAGATTCCAAGTCTTTCACTTAAGATGCAATATTCAATTAAGTCTTCATTTTAAAATTTCAACACATGACACTAACAATGTTTTTATCAACCCTATTTTCAGCAGAAAAGTTTGGAATGATTTTATTTAGATGATAGCATATGAAGAAGAATAACAAAATATCTGAATTCGGGATAATAGTGAAGAGGAATGTTTTTGCATTTAGGGCTCTGAGATAAAATTTGTTTTATGCTGCATTCTATTGTTAATTGAAAAGTATTAGTGATCTTCTGTTTGTCCTGTTTTTTTAATAGGAAATACAAAATTATTTATTATTCATGATTCAGTTAAAATTTCATAGCTCACAAAACATGTCATGAAGGCAGTTCAATTTTTCTTACTTGTCTACTTCTTACAGTTCAATTTTATACTTACTTGTCTACCAACCTGTTCCAAATAATCTCACTTTTGATGGTGAATATACATCACCACTTATGGTTTCTGTTGTTTGTGAAAAGTACTTCGGTCATCTCTGACTACCTGAAAACTTGGCTGATAAGCAAGAATTCCAATGCTTTAGAATTTTCTCTGAATCGCTTGGGTTATGACAATGTTTCAGTATTTAGTTTGTAAATTCCCTGATTTGCATGGGGAGTTTCACACATGTGTAGTGTGTAAATCCAGTAAGACCTATTGAATATTTTAGTCAAGATTGTGGGGAAAATAGTAATATAATTGCTACTTTCAGACATAACCAAAGGATATGAGAATAGTTGCCCCACCAGGCTGGAGCAGCACTGGGAGAGCCTGTGAGTCTGGCTGCTCTCTGCAGTGCAGTCTGTCCTTCCTACCCCAGAGTGCACAGCTGGTGGGTTCAGGACTGTAGAGGAATTTCTGTTGTTTGCTTTAGTTTTTCTCTGTTATTGATCTGGTTTGAACTCCTTCCCTAACATGCAGTGGAAGCAGCTTCTACAAGTCCACCACTGGCTGCACAAGTAAGTACATTCCTTTAGCTATTCTAAATCAATCAATTAGTTTGACTAAATGTTGTTCCATTCAAATACTATGGCTGTGAGCAATCTGTCTTATTTTTTATTCATTTTCTACTCATTAAATTTGTGCTCATTTAATGTCTGATAACACCTGGTCTAGTGGAAGGTGTCTCTATCCATGGCGGGGGGGTTGGGAACTAAATGATCTGTAAGGTCCCTTCCAATAGGCATTCTGATTCCATGATTCTGTGACATGATGCTGATTGAGGGAAACCACAACGGAGCACTTGCAGAGCCCAGCAATGTCCTGTCCTCCAAAGAAGTGACCCAATACCTCATTCCACTGCATGAACTTAACTATTTGTGATGAACAGTTTAACAGAAAACTTCAGTGGTTAGTTCATATCAGAATAAGTATTTTGGGTATTCTTAAGCCTGGGTTGAATGGAGCTAACCAAGAGGCTGGTCCCCAGCTGGTTCCACAAATATTGTTAGCTCAGATAACATCAATCATCAGTGATGTCTTTTAGTGCTTTCCTACAGAGCAAGAGGTCTGTGTGTTCTAGAAGTGCATGCTGGGTGTGCTTTTATTTGTCTTGTAAAATATTACTATCTCGAGTAGCATCTCAATCTGTTTGTAAGTATCTGAGTGAGCAAAAAAGAGACACAAAAGGCTTGATAAGGGGACATGTGGGAGAAGGTGTCTGTCTCATCTACAATACCTACCCTGCTGCATGGAAGGGATAAGGTCATGAGGAGAGAAGAGTACAACAGGCTTGTACCCAGGAACAAGGGTTTTTAGTGACTAATTCTTACCATGGACTGTGACATGAAGACAGTGCTATGTAAAGCTGTACTGGGTGTGGGCTATAAAGCCCAAGTCAGGCTGTATAGTTATGATGCCCATGTGACCTATAAAGACTTGGCTTTATACCAATTTCAACTAAAATATAATAGAATATGAGCAAACCTTTATTTCTTTCCTCTTGTATTTATGCCACAGAAGGAGAAAAGTACTTTAGCAGCTGGTAATTGACTGGAAATAGTTAAAAGAATGGGATAAAGTTTAAAATCCTTGAAAATGCCTCAGTTCACACTATTCAAAAATAATCTGGGATCAAAGAACATAAGCATAAACTAGAATGACAAGAAATGCTTTTTGGTATTTCTTTAGCCACCCATACTCTCTATTCTATTTTGTGTTCTGGCTCTTAACCCTCTTTACTCAGCCAAGGAGGGGTAGAGTGGAAATAAGAACTTCTTTCTCTTTGCACAGTGGCACATGGGCAGCACACAATAGCAGTTCCTTGTGTTGCCTTCAGTGAGGGGAGCTTGGGAACCACTCACTCATCTACTGATGAACAGGGTTCAGGGAAAAGCTGAGTCTGCAGCACTGACAGCTTCACTTCACCTGGGGGACGAGGAGTGGGGAAAGGCATGGTGCCATGGTGTCAGAGAAAAGTGCACAAAGCCTCTCCCCACACTCAGAGACGATGTGGGAAGGAAGGTCTGGGGCTGCCTGAGGCACCATCTCTCCAGCACTCCTCCTGGGGCAGTGTCTACTCACCACCTGCTAGCCAGGACTTGCAGACAAATGGCACAATCTACCCTTCCTTTCATCTTTAGGACTCTAACAGCATTATGCAAATCCCAGCTATGTCCCTGGCAACCCAATCCAAAGGCAATTTTGTATGCTTTTTTTTTTTTTTTTTTGTCCTTGTGACAGATTTCATCCCCAAAGAGATGAGTCCAGTAGAGGACAGAAGTGAAGGCTGCTAGAGTACAGTGTGTCTGGTTTTGAATGCAATGAGTTGATGGCTGCAGCCTAAGGCAATGGTGTGATTTTGTTTAAACAAACATAAGCCAATTAAAAATACAAAGAGATTCAAGGAAAAGATGCTCTTACTTGAAAGCCTCATGGGAGAATAATTTAAAGAACAGATCAATAGCAGTGAGAGAGACTTGCTCCCATAAGACCGAAAGCCAGCATGTAACAAATCTCGAGAAAGGCATTTTATAGGATTGTATTTTGTGAGTGATTGTGGCATAAAAGAATGGCGCTTTAGCATAATTACAGTTAAATATTTACACAGTCTTAGCTGTTTCCGGGAAAGCAAATATCCTTGCAAAGATGATTTTCTCCTATTCAATATATCACTGAAAGTGCTTGCTGTGCATGCGTTTACTGCAAACATAATAATTATACAAATGCAGGTTCAAGCAAAAGTCTAGTGGAGAATGCTATCTTAAAAACAATAAATCACAAAGTAAGGGCAATAAATACTACAGGCTAAAATATTCTCTCCCTCATTTTCCAAGTAATGACTTTTTACTTGTCACCTCTTTCTCACTCATTTGCACATACAAAAATTCTTAAAAGTTGAAACAAGTAAAAAGTCATTTTTTAAAATACCTTGAAATATTTAGCTACATGGTTTTTGTGATTTTTTTTTTAATTTGCAAGTTTAATAATACCATATATTTTGACCTTCCAAATATAGGAGCAGTACAGGATATTCCAGTTAATTTTCTCTTTAGCCATCTAGTTCAAGGGTCTTATTTAGGAGATTATATCCCCTACTTTTTAACTATTGTAGGTGTACAAGGGGAAATGATAGGGACCAAAAATATATGTGCATTTATGTGTCTTCCAGAGGATGACTGAGAACAGCAGCTCAGTTTAGAAGCTATTCATCCCTGCAGAAATATGTGTCATGCTCTACTAAGTGTTTAGGAACAGCAGAGGGATGGATGTTCTATACTGGATCCTTACAGTCAATAATATAAATTTTCCTATAACCTTAAACCTTTCAGAAAACAGCAGCTGAAAAATATTTTTTTCCAAAGAACACAGGTTTTCTCCCAAACCTGAGAAATCTTGAGAGATTGCTTCGGAGCTGAACATTCCTACATTTTGAAGAGCAGATAGAATAACTCTGAAGAAAATACAAGAATTCTTGAGATTGGAATGAGAGATTGTTTCTGTGGTATGATGACTTTAAAAACAGGATGTACAGCAGGCATTTGGTGTACAACTGTGTGGTTCCATTGCTTTATGCTGTGTTTGTTAAATCAGTGGTGAGCAGCATTTTACATCAGATGAAGAAATGACCCATTGTTTCACACTGCTCAGAGGGTAAAGTGGCAGCAAGATTAGTAAGGCAGAGCAGCTGCTATAGGAAAAGCCCAATAACTTAATTGTGTTGTTGTGCTCACCAGAACCATATGGGCTCCAGAAATCAGGTTTCTTCTAGGCACGTGATTAAAATGCTCATAGGAAACAAGCATCTTAATGGCACTGTTTGAGTCCCAGCTCACTTATCCCACTCCCAGAGACTCCAGATTAACTTGGTTGTGATATATTTGCTGATTTCCAAAGCAATAGTTGCCAAGACCATATTGTAGCAGGGACTGTTTTTTGTTTTTTTTTTTTTTGTTTTTTTTTGTTTTTTTTTTTTTGTTTTTTTTTTTTTTTTTTTTTTGTTTGTTTTTTTTGTTTTTTTTTTTTTTTTTTGAGTACAGCTTGTTCCATTAGGAGGCTTGGACTTGAGGATGTCATTTGATATCAGGAGATGAATAATATTACAATGCTACCTTCCAGGAACTTGTACAACTCCCAGGGTATTTGGTGATTAGTATGTTTTAATATGCCATGGATATGATACCTGTATATACATAACATAATTCTAAATATGTGAACATATATGTTCATACAAAACATGCATAAATATATTTCTTAAATGCAATGTGTGTTGCAAAACATTGGGAAAACTTTTTTCACTCCCTCAGAAGCATTAAGTGAAAGGTCTAAACATAAGTTTCTAATGAAAGCTGAAAATGCAGGTTTTCCTCAGGTGTTTTCTGATTGCCTTTCAGATTATTGATGTTTGTGGTCAGGATTTCTCTAACGACTCATGACACAGGTGCAAATGTCATTAGGAAAAGCTTCTAGTTGAGAATGAAAACATGAAAAGTTTTCAATCTCCATTTTTAACCATCTAAGGGACAAAAGTAAGCAAAAAAGTAGAGAAAGGAAGTATCCACATAAAGTATGCCATTCTATTTGATGAAAATAAGTAGTGGAACCAGGAAGAATAAGAAAAATAAAATAAAAATATTTAATATCCTTGTAAAATATGCATAAAATTACTAAAATAGGAGAATAAAGTTTAGTAGAATGATGAAATTTAACTAACAAATAGGATGTTATTGGAAAGATATTTTACTGCATAATTAATGGGAACATGAATTTTCCCAAGAGTTTCTTGCTAAACTTGAAGGAAGCCCACTGAAATCTTCATTGTCTTTTGAACAGATCTTAGATAAGGCCACACATTTCTGACACTTTGACTTATCATTTATAACAACACAGGCCAAATTGCCCTTAGGAAAAGACATGCTTCTCATTTTCAAAATTTATAAGTCAAATACATATTTCAGTGGTATTCCTCAAAAGAAGATGCCCAAAATAAGAAAAATTGAACCAAAATACAGGATTTCCTGTGCATTATTTTTGTCCATTTAATCAATATAAATAGAATTAAAAAGCCCCACCAAACAACAGTAAAACTAATAAAACTGCTGAGTTCCAGAGTATTTCCCTCTTGAAATTCAAGACTAATGTGTTTATTTCTATATATATCAATGTGTATAGAGAAAGAATTTATGCAAAATAAAGGCAAACTAACCTTATTTCAACTATGCATCATTACTTAATCATTCACTATGGAGAAACATTTTTATCCAAGGTATGTTTTGTGGAAGAATTCTACAGATGATTTACCATCTAAGTAACATAGAATTTATACCCATATTTGCATATTCTTATTAATTTGATGAGAGAAACAATTATTATAATCATTGCTTTATAAAATAAAGCAGTATTTAACTGCCACATAAATGTCTGAAAGTTCTTTTGCTTAGATTGCCCATTGCCTTTAGCTTGTGCCTCAGTCAATAATTGTTGATGAAGGGATAAAGTAATAGTCTGGGTAATTGTGTAATGGGATCTTCAGAGAATGATTTAGCTTTTGTTGTTGCTTAGAGACAAGGTTACATATCAGAATGCTTCAGTTTCTATCAAGGGCCACTGAAATTTATTTCATGGGACCAGCACGTTTTTTGGGCAACATCTTGACCTTTCTGAGTCTCATTTTTTCAAGCTTGGAAATAGTGCCTATTATTGTTGATATTCTTGCATATGATTTTAATTTACATTTCTGGAGCGATTAAAATATACTCAGGGTCAGGGAGGGAATTGCAACTTGAGATAAGTGGCAAAAATTACCTATTTTTTAAATGCCTGAGTGTAATAAAAAAATGCAAACAACAACCTAAGAAAATAAATAAGCTCCACCCTTGGATATCTTTCATACATGAAACACTGGAGATGTTTTTATGTACACGGGAGGTACATTTATTTTTCATTTGTGGTTCACTTTTCAGTTAGATTCAGGACTTAATGGGAATGGCTGTGGGGAATGTGTGTGGGTGAGTACCTCTTCCAAGTATTTCCTCCTCAAGTGCCTGCCCAAATCAAGACAATGTGTTGTCCCCCCTGCTGCACCTCTCCTATTGTGAGGGTTGAAGAGTCCATGCCCTCCACAGTCCTCTCCCCAGTAACATTTCTATGTCTTGATCTGGATGTTAATATACTGTGAATGTTGCTCCATACGTTTTCCCACATTTCTCTTTCACTGCAGGTTAAAGGTGCGCCCAGGTTTGGCCTTTTGAAGAAAGTTATGACTTCACTATCTATTCATGGGGACACTTAAATTAAAAATTGATTCTTCCAAGGAATGACAGCCTAAGAGGAGGCAACCTGAGGAGCAGACACCCGGGAAGTAAAGCAACAAAGTATGCTGTGTGTATCATATAGGCTTTGCTCTCTCAGCGATATAGAGACATAACTGCTGAAATGAAGTCTGGCATTGTTTTTCTCATGGCTGAGTGAGTGGCAGACCCTGGGGAGAATGTATTAGAGTTCTCATCTTGTAACTTAACTTCTCCTTTTGTTATTCTGCATAATTGCTGTCACCCAGGTAAAGCTGGGTTGTTTCTTGCACGGTGAATTCTCTCCCACACAACCCTTTGACCTTCAGGCAGCAAGAGCAGCAGGGCTTCTCATCCCTCGATTTGACTGAAGAAAATAACTACTGCAGAGGAAGACATCTGAAACAAACAATGTCTCTGAATTAGAAAACTGAACAACTGGGTTTTTAGAACAAACTGGTTCTCCTGGGATTACTTGCTTGGAATTAACGAAAGATACAACTAAGGTGCTTAATCATGTGAAGTATTAAGCAGAAATTTGAGTACAGCTGGGAAAATTGCTTGATTCTGAGTAGAATTCTGATAAATGTAAAAGCAGCTTATGTTTTATCAACAGACATTAGTATGAATTATGAGCTCATATTGATTCTCCAATTCTTTTACATTAAAAAGTCTAGGATATTTTTAAGATGCTGAAAGCAGTGTGATAATTGCCCTTAACAATGCAAGTATGGAAAAGAATATGTCTGGTTTGTCATTATACGCCTGATAAAAGAGTGGTTTTTTTTGATTGTTGTTCTAACAGCTCTTACCTCAGCCTAGAGTTTGAGGAAAAATTCTTGGCAAAAATTCCTAGAAGTCACAATCTTTTTTCTCAGCTTTTCTGGGAAAAAAAACCAATATGATTTTCACTAAGGAGGAATTTTCTCCTTGAAGTCTTCACAGAAAATACCAATATATAATAATTCACTGTGGTGTCAATACGGTAATTTGATTTGATTACTTGCTATTAATTTTATTACTTAATCTATTGGTATATTGATTCAATTTTAGTAGAGACCTTAATTTAATTATTGCATTGCTATAGTTTTAATTAGCAAATTAAAAGTGTAGTGTATTAGCTTACTAATTGTCACATATTTTTTGTCTTTGCTGAAGTGTCTGTCTGACTCAAATTTTTTTTTTTAAAAATCCATAAATGGAAAAAAACCCTTTTTTTTTACTGTGTTGGTAAAAAAAATTATGAAAGTACTTGTATTTGGGAAGATTTGCAAGTCTTTTTGGATCTAGTTGCATGACTAAATTTAAATCACTATATAATGTCTTTTTTTCAGGAGACACATGGGAAATGTTTCAAGCAGAAACATATGTAACTACAGAAAAAGAAAGAAAATATAGCTTATTCTTTGGAAGGCTTAAAAATTCTGAAGTATTTTTGTGCCATCTGAAGCCATTTTGTGCCAAATACTGAAGGTTTTATGTGCCATAAATCCATGTTTTGCCAGAGTTCCATCTTTCGTAGTCATAGATTTCTCAGTTTTCCAATGTCTTCCACTGCAGCTGTAACTTAGTAATGTGCCCTTAAGTCATGCAAACATAAGGACAACAATGATGCTGATAGCTGCTAAACTCTCCAAATGAAGACTTGTGGTATTTTGCTTTTGGTTTGTGTGTCCTCACATGTCATGATTGTTCAGGAAGAACTCAAATATTTTGAGTAGGTAGATAGAAAGTAAGGAATTTCCCTTCAGTTCCACACACCCTAAACCTTTGGTGCTAACCCTTATCAGTGATCTTAAAAATGGTGAGAATAGAAGCAGAGAAATGTAGTATGTACCAGCATTTTACTTTTATTGAGAAATGTGAATTAAAAGTCAAATTAAGGACATTGTATCTGACCAGAAAATGGGCTGACCCCACACTTGTGGTCACTCTTCCATTGCCTTCCTACCTCAAACCACTTTTCCTTATTTTTGACTGCAGTTTGATCAGTCTTACACATATGAGATATAGGACGTGACATGGCAAGCAGACATCACCTTAGAGGTTTCCAACCAGGACTGTCACTCCAACGCAGGAATAAAACACCCCTGACATACTGGGCACATTTTTGTTGCAGTGTAGGCAACATCTGTAGGGGAAATGATGCCCTGAAGTCCAACTGAATAAGCAAACTGTAATGTAGCTTGCTATTCCTTTGCAAGCTTGGATAGCCTTGTGCTTCTATGCCTGAAATTAAGTACTTTAAACTTTATTTCCTGAGGCGTAATTTTTTTACTCTGCATTTGCATAAAGTACAAACTATCCATTTCCAAACAGTTTAAGTAAATTAAAAAGTCCTGATTGTCAGAAAGACGAGAATGCTCAATGGTATAAACAGGAACAAAAACTCAATGCATATTTATTATAGAAAGTACAAAAGAGTGAGGGACTAAGTCTTTTAATATATTTAATTTTTTAAAAATATCATAATTGTTGATGGTTCTTTTATGTCATAGATCCTTTGCAGAATTAAACCTTTTTAGTCAGAGAGTTATGAAACAATCAGAAGAATTTTATTTTCCTTTCGCTTTTTCCCTTTCCCTTCCACTTTCCATTTTCCTCTCCCTTTCCTGTTTGATTCTTTTCCCTTTTCTTTTTGTTGTTTTCAGTCTTACTGAACAAATGGCCCTCAGAAAACTCAAAACACACAAAACACACAAAACACAAAAACCTGACTTCTGCATGGAGTAGACTAGACAAATACAATCTGCATTTGTTAAAGTTTTGGGTACATCCTTTGAAGGCTGAATTATTGTGGATAATACCACTGTGGAAAAAGGACAATTAGCTTGGACCATCAGTGGGTGGTGGCTATTGCCATTGCTGCAGAGTTTGGATCTACAAACAAGGATCAAACACTTCACACCCTTCACCACAGAAATGAACCGTGTAGAGGACTCAGTGGTCTAAAACAAAGCACAAGCCTACATTTTTTTATCTGTCAAAAGATTTCAGAAGTAATTCATTGTTACAGCTCCCTGGAGTGAGAGTCTGCTTGTCCATCTGATTTTTCCTGACTGAATGCTTTAGACATCCTCTGAGGAAAAAACTGTTGTGGTCTTGTTTCTAAAGCATAATAGTTAAGACAGGAAGTGTGAAACCATTTGGAATCCTTCTTCCCTGCTGTCATATTTTATCACTACTAGGATGTTATGTTCATGAGCAGCTCTTGATTGCAAGCCTCAGAGCTAATATTATTTCTAGGCACTGTCTGGTACCCCTCTAAAAGGTCTCTGGATTTCAGAAATCAGCTATGCAATACTTTACTTTTCAGATATTTCAAATAAAATTAATAAAAAGACTCACCAAAGTGTATTTTTGATGCCAGACTACACTGCAGTGTAGAACCAGTATTATTTTGAGGAAGATTCTGTGAAGTCAATGACATTGCTTCACCATCTCAACAGTTATATAGCTGAAACTAGAATTTAATTTTTAGGGTATGACATTGTGGAAACTGGAAGCATCTGCTGGTTCCTGCTGTACAGATCTGGTCATTTGGAATGACCAGATTTTTGAACAAAATAATGAGTTGAGACCTGTTCTTAAGAAAAAGCAGCATAAATAAGGTCCCTTTAGAATAGCCATGAAATACGGATTTCTAGTAAATCTGTGAATGAAAAGTGAATGGAAGGAGGACATTTTTAATTTTGTCTGTATATATTTTCAATTACTTGATTGTAGCAAGAACTTTTTTGAACAGAACAAAAGTTAAATAAGTTTTCATGTTCAGAGATATTCGTTCACTCATCACTATAGAAAAATTTAAAAGAATACATAAGCTATGGTCATCAGCTGAGGACTCTTAATTTTATTAATTATAAACAAAATTCAGTTTGTTCAGCTGGCAGATTTTTGCAAGTTCTCCTCACTCTCCTTGAGATGCCCTTCATATCTGCTTTCTATTTAGTGCAGGTTATATTGGATATTTCCATGAAACACAGCCTATGGGAAATCAGCTAGCCTAGTGCAAAGTGCAGTCAAACAGATTATTGCAAAAAAATATCACACATAGGATACCCAGTGCTGTGATTCATAGGAGCTTTAAATCACTTTCCTTTATGCTGTTATTGCAGCCTTCCTGACTGATTTGCATTTTGATGAATCACCACTGCTGTGTTTTAAGTGATGTGGGAACACATATGATTAAAGTGCCTCTTTCAGCAGCAATGGTCCACCAGAGCTTTATAAACCAATATAACAATCATTAGCTGAATGAAGCCAGATGGCATCAACTTTTTCTGTGTCAGGTTTCTGGTGGACTAAACTTTTTTTGGTACATCTGGCTTTTGAGCCACACATTGTGGAAAAGAGAAAAAAATATTAAAAAGGCCCTTTCCCCTTGGGTTGGGTTCTTGCTGTTTTGTTGATTGGGTCTTAGTTTGTTTTGATCAGCCCAAGAAAATGTGTGACCCTGCAGATAGATGCAGCTCCCATTCCTATGGTTACCCCAGATAATACCCAGATTTAAGAATACCCTTTTCTTTTATGTTTCAGAATGGGAGAAATGAAAGGTAGTGGGAAAAAAGATGTGAAAAACACTGGGAACACTTCAGCTGAGACAAACATCCCTGCTTGTAGATAAAGGTGACATTCTTCTTGTCAATAAATCACCAGCTTAATCCTTAGCTTGCTTTAATCAATTCTGGAAGATTTCCACGAGGGCACAACAGATATCTTGATTCAAAGCTTGTTAAAAAATTACTTGTTAATTTGAAAGCAATTAAATTGCAATGTGAACAATAATTTCTCTTCTGTAAATATAATTTTATTTTGTAATGTAAATGGAAGAGGAACAACTGAGGATGAAGACTGACACACCGATGCATCTTTAGGCAGAGAGAATGGCTTTTTGGCAGTTCTACCTGTCAGGAGGGTAACAAAGTGTAACATTATGCTTTGCAACCTTGTTAAGCAGAAAGGTGTAATGGAAACAGCATGGTTCTTTTAAAAAGAACTGCACTTTGCAATCAAAGCGAGGGATGGTGAGCACATGTAACATGATCTGAAAAGAATTGTGAGTAAAATATCAATATTCCATTTTCATGTTTTGCCAGGACTAAGGAGTTTGTGCGTTTCAATACTCAATATGTGAAAAAACAACTGAATAAAGACAAACACTGATGTAGTTAAAAAGGGATAAAATGCAGGTCAGATAGGTAGAAAGTGCTTTTTGATTATTAGAAAATTTCTTAGATCTTAAAAAAAAAGGAAAAGTAATGTCCTTTTCCATTGCACAATGAAAATATGTTCTTGTACCATTTCCTCAGTGAAACCAGACTTCACAGTACAGTTCTACCTTTACTATATTTTATTTGGCTAACTCACTTTCCTGGAATGAGGGAAAGTGAAATTGTAAATTCCTTCTGGATCTTGGTCTGGCTTATGTCACGAAAAGTGCCTTAACTGAATAGCTAGATTTCATTGTTATCAGCTGACAGTTCGGAAGTTATATTTCATTTTGTCCATCCATTCCATTATAGACCTAAATTTTTTCCTAGATAAGCTTTTCTTGACATACATAATACCACATAATGCACTGGAGATGGTGAGTTGCCATTCACCAATGCACTAGTGGTCTATAAAAGCCCTGAATGCATCTAAAATTTAGGATCTCCTGCAATTATCAGTCAGAAAGATTTTTCATTGATGATCTTGGGGGAGTAGCTAAAAATTAAGATCAGATAAAAATCTTTTATGTAGCAGTTGAAAATTTACCTATTGTTACATAAAATCATTTGGACAACATTTTGTTAAAGCATTCAGATGTGCTGAAAGGGAAATGTATGTATTTTCCTCCTAGTATTTGAATGTGTCTTTCTCTTTTCTTATCGACTCTATAAATTATTTATTTCATTTATGAATATCCTTTGTGATGTTTAGTTATGTCAACATTAACACTCCATTAACACTAAGAGTGAGGGAAGGCATTTTTATCAGAGCTAATCTTACACAATTTAGATTTGGCTGATTTTCTTTATTATAAAATAGATTACAGTTTTTTTCTAATGACCTATAAGTCCCAAGTGCTCCAAACTCAAAGCTTGTCTTCTGTCTTCCCTATGGACTGCAATACTGGTATATGCAAAGAAGAAATAACATTTGTATCTGTCTCTTTATAGATATTAAAGTACTTTACCATAGAATTGTTATCTTTTATTTCATTTTCTAAACCAAAACAACTTAAAGAGGGAAAGGAGTTAAAAAATGAGTGCCATGGTGATTTGTAGAAATACGAGTTTTAAAATCCAGATTGGAGAATTCTTTGGTGTAAGAAAAAACCTTAGATCATCCTACCTTTTATCTAAAAATAAGAGAAGTGAACTTCATTTCAAGACAGACCAACAGAGCTGGTTAAAGGGCATGGGAAGAAATGAAAAAACTGCAGAATAGCAATACCATGACTGACTACAGAAAAGGAAGGGAAGGACTTCTTCCTTTCTGCAAACTCCTTGCTGGCTGTGACTTTCAGTGGCACTTACCCATGACCCCGTTGGCTTTTAACTTTTGCTTTTTATTTTAAAATGAACAGATAAGTAACAAATATTACTCAGTTCTTGAATTGGCTTTTTCAATAAGAAGTGAGAGTTAAACACTACTGCTGCTGTAAGTGCTATTGAAAAACATCAGCTTCAGTAATAAAACAATTCAGGTGGGAGCAGATGAGCATGAAAAAAAGGCCTCAAAACCTTTTTTTTTATTAACCTTTTGTTGACATTAATACTCTGCAGTAGGAGATTCACACAGTGCATGAATAGAAATACATTTAAGAATGAAGCACGCTTGCTTACACAGGAAAAGGTTAGAACTTAGTTAAGAACTAGAGGTCTCTCACAGGATTTGTCTTCAAATAAAAGCTACAGTCAAGCCTCTACAAGTTTCCTTAACAAAACTATGGACCAGATCCAAGAAGAGATGCAGGCATCTGTGATGCTTAAAACTAAACTTGCCATTCTGAAAGCCTCTGCTCCACTGACTCTTGATGTTGATGTTGCCCACGCTCCCAATATTCTATATGTTTTTAGCTGCCATTGTCCCTTATTAAGTCACAAGTACTTCTTTCATATGTGTGTCTATACCTGTGCTTGACAGTGGAAGCACAAAACTCAAGCACTTCTTTCAATTTAAGTTCCTTATTGAGGAAGGAAGGAATTTTCGCTCCATCTTGAATTTTGAGATACATTCACAACTTTTATTCAATGACTTCTAAAAGCAAAATACAGAATTTTTCTGGGAATAGTTGCTGAAGCTCCAAGCTAAAAAATTAATCTGGTTCTGTAAATAAGAACTTATAAAATCAATTGTGAATTATTGCCTACTTATAAACCAATGGTTTCTGGACATTCTTCTGCGTAGAATAAACACTGGTGGCAAGTACCTAAATACAGCATGCCTGACAGCATTTCAGTGTCTCTCCATTAGGAAAGGAGACTGAGTAAGGAAACGCTGGACTCCTCAGGCAGGAAGAGGAGCTGAATGTGAGCTTCCTTCCCCTGGCATAGAAAAGTGTTTGTCTTCTCCTCCCTTCCTTTTTCTAATAGTGTATTCTAAAGAAAAAGATTTATCCTTTCATTAAAGACGTAGTGGGTTGATGCTGGTTGGATGACAGACACCTACCAGAGACTGTCTATCACTTCCTTCTACAGCTGGACAGGGAAAAGAAAATAGAGCACAGGTTCATGCGAAATAAGATCCAGGACAGATCAATCACCAAATGCTGTCATAGGCAAAACAGACTTGAGATGGGGAATTTATTATTAACAAAATAAGGATAATGGGAATTAAAATAAATATTAAAGAACACCCCCTTTCTTCCACCATTCCCTCCTTCCCAAACTCCACCTCCTCCCCACAAGTGGTGCAGACAGTTCTTCATGAACTTCTCCAGTGTGAGTCTATCCTATGGGCAACAGGTTTTCATGAACTGCTGCAGCATGGTTCACTCTTCCACAGGCACAGCCTGCTGCACCTTGGGTCTCCCCCATGGGTCACAAGTCCTGCCAGGAAACCTGCTCCAGCATGGGCTGCTTTCTCCACAGGTCCTTGCCAGGAGCCTGCTCCAGCGCGGGTTTCCCAGGAGTTCACAGCTCTGTCTCAGAAATCCGGCTGCTCCAGCTTGAGGCTCCTCCACAGGACTGCAGGTGGATCCCTGAATCCCTGTGTTCCTGCATGGGCTGCAGGGGCACAGCTGCTTCCCCATGGTCTGCACCACGGGCTGCAGGGGAATCTCAGCTCCTGCACCTGGAGCACGTCCTCCCACTCCTTCATCATTCATCTGGTAGCTTTTGCCGTCTTTACACTTTACATGACTAAGCATGACTCAAAGCACTCCCTAAATCAGGATGCTGAGAAGATCTAAAATTTACCTACCTGTTACAAAAGTCCAGATATTTAGCTATGCTGTATGGGGTATCAGGAAAATTGTGTTTAATGATCCATTGAAAGGTATATAATATTAGGTATTGTTCCTTTTAAATATTTCACTGGATATGACCATAAATAAAAAAGCAGCAATGACTGTGGAAAAAAAAAATTAGCATAGAATTTGAGAATTAAAGAGAGGACTAGAAATAGAGAATGGGAAACCCCTTAGTTTAATTGGTGTGTTTTATTTGTAAGGAGACACAGCTGATACATCATGGAGTGGATATGTATGTTAGAGCAACTGTGAGCCTTGAGTAGGAAAACTTGTTGGAAGATTATAATTCTTGCAGCAACATGCACTAAGAGAAGGTACTACTTTTGGTTACTTTTTTGGGTTTTAGATAGTTGACTTAGAATGTCTCCTAATGTTATCTTTAGCTAAAACTAAGGGATGCTTATGTAGTTGATTTGTTTTATTTATATTGGCTAGAACATGCATATTGAACTTTTCTACAAAGCATGCATAATAATAGCTGCTGAATTTACAGATGAAATAGATAAAATACAGATAAAAAATAGATTCCGTTAGGGTAAGCAAGGTTAAATTCTTTAGGATGACTATTTAGTTATGTCATACTTGTGTTCCAAATTATAGATTACATTGCGTGTTTCATATTATTTTCCAAAGAAATTTCAAGCCAGGTAATCTTACCGGCAAGGCAGAAAGGAATTAAAGGGAAAAAAAACAAAGCATCATAGCAAACTCAAAGGCGACTGCTTTTATATTATTAAAGAGTCAGCAGTTTATGTAAATATTCTCCTCACAGCTTAACTGCTTCTCTTCTTGCAACAATGCCATGAGTTAATCCTAAACAGATGAGCCCACATCTCCTGCTTGTAACTATGTTATTAACTGCAGAGCAGAGAGAGTTGTAGTGTGGGATGATCTAATTCTGATAATTATTAACTACTGAAATTTGTTCAAATGTCTTTGTATGCCTAATTTAATATAACTAATTTTACATATTAAAATTATTATTTTGTGCATGAGAAACATGCCAATCTGGAGCAAGAGAGTTTGGTCTACATAGACACTACAGTACTGATATGGATTTATTTAATTGCCTGGTAGAAGAGCAAACAAATGTGACAGCTGAATGTTGTCCCAATCAAGCTGCCTGTTGTTAATGAAACCAACCTGAACTCTGAGTGGTGAGGTCTGTGCATTCACTTCTTACAAGCCATAGGAAAATGACCCAATTTTTTATTCTGACAACTGTTTAGTTTTAGTATATGCATAGCTCAATTTTCTATCCCCATTCCTCTCATGTATACTCTTCCAGAGAAAAGTATCTTTTATGTTGACCTATTGAATGTCAATAAACAGTGCTAGAAGGTTTTATATCACACCTAGGCTGGGTGTTAGTTGAACAACACTTAAGCTTGATTTACTATAACTGTCTTGGAAAACAAAGACACTTCAATTAGGTCACATAACTCTTAGTCAGCCCTTTGCTTTCTTGTGGGTGCTTTTCTTTCTTGTTGTTTCTTTAAAGCAAACAAAACCTTTCACCCATCTGATTCAAGTCAAGCAAGTCAAATAGAATAAGCTCAAGGGTTGCAGAGGAGCAGGGCTGTACTTATGACCTGACAGGCTGCAGATCAGTATTTATTGCAAGAAAGATTGGGAAAATCCTGTGACAGCTACCTTGAACATATCAGCCTGAGGAATGATAGACATTTCTTAGGAATTATTTTCTTTTTATTTTTCTATATTTTCATGGAGCTAAACCAGTTTCTAATTAAGATTCTTAGTCATATATCTCCATCCAATAATTTCTAAGTTCCTTTTTGACAATAACAATGTGTATTATTTATCTAATTGTACATCACTGCACATACTGCAGATGACATTGATTTTTAAGATTACTTTATCTAAGAAGAATTAAAAAGCAATTTATTGTTAATATTCACCAATCTACAAGTACATATAAAGCAAACACAATGTTTTCACACATACTCTGCAATTTGTTACATTCTTTTTCTTTCATTATTGCAGTACCTACTGTTACTTATTTATTCAACAGCACTTCTCCATTATATTTCAGAAACTTGTTCTGAAGTGCCAAAGAAAGCTAACAGTAGTTATTTTAAACTTTGATGACATTTTTACCATTCCTTTTTATTTTGCTTTATTATCTTCTTGGTGCCATGAAACAGCCATGGCATGAGCATATACAGAAGACTGGCCAGGGAAGCAGTGCTCTTACTCAGGCCAGGATGCAGATTTAGACTCACATGTGTTAGCTGGAAGCTTGCAACTATTTCTCACTGTTTCTTGGCTTAAGTGGTGGGAAATCTCTGGAGATTAGTGTTTCCTATGAAGTGACTGCCAGTTTGGGCTGAAATCCTGTTAGTATGATTCTTCTCACATGATTACTGTCACGTTCAAAGAAGTGAAGGGAAGCACAGATCCTTTCCAGTCATAGCCATGGAGATACATTAGTTCAACAACTCCTTGCTGACATTTGGAACAGTTGTGAGGGAGGTTCCATTTGCCCAATCTCTAATTTAGGCTGAAAGAAATCAATTGGAAATATACTTGATCTCTAGAAACAGGGAAATTGATATAGCCTACATTTTTTCCTCCGACCTCATTATGTGTGGAAAAAAAAAGAATGAAAGAATGACTCTTAGTAATTTTAGATGCTGGATGGTAAAGGCAATATTGTATTTGCTACCATTTGGGGCAATTAGACATCACTCTTTTTTCTGAGTAAATGGTGGCTGCCTAGGTGCAAAATATGTTTGCCATATTGCAGACTTCACAGCTGGGAACAGAATGGGCAGCAAGATTAATGAGATTTAGAGCTTGTTTATACTACCTAACTACTCTAACTCACATTCTATAATAAAAAAAAGAGGTGTTGAAAGACTACAGCAAGTTCTTTCTGCCTGAAGTGTCCTGAGGTTCATATAGCACTTCAGTTGAGAACAAAACCAAATGTTACTAAACAAAATCAGAGGCTGTTGACAAAGCCTATGTTTTTCTATTCAACATACATTTTATCATTTATATTTCCCTGCCTTCTGTTGCAAATTTTTGATTCCCTTTTACTGCAAGTAAATTAGGGAGATGATTTCTCTTTCACAGCCCATGACACTATAACAGCTGCTTCAGTTTTATAGGTCCATGTCCCTGAAGAGACTTGAGCTTTATGTGGCTTAACAGTAGTGTTTGGATAGCATGAGACAGCACACTATCACTAGGATCACACTGACTTTTCCTTAGGGAAATATAACCAAAGTCCTGTCTGGTGTACTCATAGTTGCCTTATTTTATATTTTTTTTAAAGAGATGAATAACCTTATAGTTTAAACCTCAACTGAATTGTTTAAAATTATTTAGGCCTTTGTTTTCTTTTCACAAATAATATTTGTATATTATATATTTAAGAAACTATGTGTATGCAAATCCTTTTAAAGAAAAAATATTTCTTAGCAGCACTTATGAGGTATTTTAAAACATGCACTTTCCAAAATCTCCACTTGTCTTACTTTAAGAAGCTGTTCTTTTTAAGTGCAAGTGTAAAGAAGTCTTGACTCCTGATTAAATATTTACATGTGTCTGACCAATCAGTAATGTTTTATAATAGCTTCTAAGTGTTACTTATTAAATTGCAATTCAGCAATCAAGGATTTTTTGCACTAGACCTGTAGGTATTCATGGAAACAAATCATAAATTCATAATAAATGAGATCTACTGTATAGACTTATGACACTTTCAAGTAGACTAGAGAGAGAGGGATAGAGGGGCTCGTAGGAGAGAGTCTTGGCCTTTGACATATTTATGTTTCAAGTCCAAACTGAAATGCAAAACAAAGGAAATTTTCTCGTGTCTGTGCAGATCCTTCAGAGTGGGTAATTGCATCATCAGAGCATATAAATCTTTGCACAAGAGTTAGACATAGGAAAGATTATGTACTGCAGCAAGCACAATTTTTATCTCTTTTTAGCAATATATTTTTAGTTTAGAATTGAAAAAGCACATCAACAATTTTTCCTCAGTGAATTCATGTTGTGATAAGTATGAAATAATCACAGTGTCTCTTCTTTTCCTTAGAGATAATCAAATGGCATCAGCTCAGAGCTAAAAGCATTTATCTTTAAATCTATAAAAGGTTCAGAAACAATACATTTAATGCATGCATTAGCTCTCAATCTGCAACATCCCTTAGTGGGAACTTGCCTTCCAAGGATTTAATGTTCTTTCTCAATTCCCTTCTGAGTGAATGTAAATTGCAGAAACGAAGCACTTTGCACCTTGCAGTGACCAGTTCCCTAAAGAACCATTGCCATAGTACTGAACTGAGGATGGCACTGGTAAAAATTCTTGCACATTCCAGGCATTCACTCTTTGGGTGCCATGGTAGATCGCTCAGGGGAACACTGCTTTAGAATGAGCCATCAATCAGTGTGACTGTTTCTCAGTCTTTCAGTTTACCAATGAGTTAAGGAAGTAAGTGGTGTAACGACAGATGAATTTTTCTACATATTTCTTTTTCACGAAAATCTGTTAATACATATTACAAACAAGGCCTTTTGGAAACTATTGAACCAAGAGCTGTCAGAAGAGCTATTGTTTAAATTTAGTGGTGTACATATATATGCATATATATATATATATATATATATATACACACACATGTGCAGGAGTAGCATCTTTTCCTTACTAAAAATAGTTGATCCATGGGGATGTTGCATAGGTATATTCAGAGTCATGTTTATCTAATGAAAAATGAGTTTTCAGTGTCCATTGCCTATGACCCAGACATTCTTTCCTTTCTGATGTATTAGCAGGGGTATCATCCCATTATCCATGAGTCAGACAGCTGTCATGTATGTGACTGAACATTAAATACAAGGGAAAAAAACAGCTTGATCTTTCTAAGCACATGGAGTTTGTATGGTCAAGTAATCGAAGAAAGTATGGAAATGTCTATGTGTCCAGAAACAAGGCTCTACAGGAGGTTTTGTTTTTTACATTCATAAGCAATTTTATACTCTTAAACTCTGTAATTGCATATGTTATAAATTTATTTGTATTTGTATTCATTGTTGGCAAAATGGTGAATGTTTATATAAAATAATTCCCTAAATTATTAAAGGTGTTATGAATCTTCTCTAATGTTTTTATCACTGAAATAAATTTAAATATTTATTGCAGTGAAACTTAACTGGAAAGAAATAAAGCAATTCCTTCTAGGAATAACATTCCATTCATTGAATTCCTGTAGTGATTAGTATTGTTTAAACAGCTGATCAAGCACAGTGACAGATGTGATTAAAATGCCCAACAAATAACCAAGAATGTATGTTGTATATTTTAGATACAAATTTCAGGGATGATGATGACTTAGGTGGAGTTCCTAATAGCTCAACACTGCAATTCTTAAAACAAGTTTTATCAATAGCAAGGGTTTGAAGAGTTGCATTGCATATCCTGATGTATATGTTATCTGCATCCTTATTTTTTCTACAAATGACTTTCTGAGAGAGTCCTACCAAGATACCTTCACTGTTGTTAATTATGAGGAAAAAGCCTAAACTCTACCTCAATGCCTAAATATGTTCTAAACCTGTTATTCAGTGATGATAATAATGCAACAATGGTGCTAATAATGAGACAATGTTATTTTAGGGAATGAAAGTTTATTTTCATGTCTTCTTAAGTGTATGTAAATGATAAAAAGACAACAGCATCCCCAGGAACTTTGACGAAGAAAATTATTTATTTTTGTGCTTTTCTCTTTTTCTTTTTTCCCTAGAAAAAGGGAAAAGGTTATTTTCTCACTCTTTCATGTAGAATGGCATAATAATTCTGTGACTGGAAGTGATGTCAGGTTGCTTTGGTTCAACCTCTAGCTCAAAGCAGGGGATATTATGGGATCAAACATGATTGCTCAGGGCTTTATCCATCTGGGTCATGAGAAATCTCAAGGGTGAAGATGATACCAACTCTGAGAAATCTTCTTTCCTGCTGGACTGCCCTTATGGGGAAAATGCTTTCACTGATACCAAGTCAGAACTTCTTGTTTCAGCTTGTTATCTGCTCCTGCCAGACACCACCGTGAAGGTTCTGACTGGGTCTTTGAAATTAGCTCTTCAAAGATATATAAAGGCAGCTATTAGACCCCCATTAAGGTTTCCAAGACAAAAGAGAGAAGGAAATGTGATCTTCATAACCTGTTGCTCAGTCCATGATTAAAATAACACAGCTATATAAAATTCATGGAAAGAAAAATTGTCCTTAGCCATTTTTTTATGATTTCATTCATTGCTTCTATGATGAGAAGCAACACTCTGAACACACTTCACATTCTTGTTTTTGCTAAGATTATTTGAGAGGGACTCCAACAATCATGTAGGAATACTGGAGAGCATAAGAATTAGAAATGAAAAGAAGTGTTTAGGGTAGAGCAGTGGGACACAACTGAGAGTGCTGTGATACGGTATACAAAGGAAAAATTTAGGCTGACAATTAGCTCAATTTCTTGAATAATTTAAATCTAGTCCGGATACATCAGTAGAAAACATCCTGTAGGCCCGCAGGAAAATGAGCATGACTGAATAAAGGGGTTTTGAATCTCTTTTTTATAATTTTATTACCATCCCAAAATATATGGATATATTCAGATGTGGTGAAGGTATCAAAATACAGATGTTAAAAAAGTAGTTCCCAACAGAAGAATTAGTCAAATATCCTAAATATCCTTTGCACCTTGAAGGCTTTCTCAAGTACCAAAAAATTGATCTGGAGAATTCTGAAATCTTGTGAAGACTAGTCACTTTTATAAACACTCTTGACAGCGTTTTTTTAAATTTGCCCCTGGCAGTAGAGACTTGTCACTTGAGTAAATTAGCATAGTTTTTAATCAAATTCATTTTTTCAGTAGGTAGAGTAGATAAAATATATTTTAAAAAGTGGAGGGCAAACCAAATAATATTATTTCAGAAAAAGTTATTTTTTGTTTGAAGATACTTCAGATATTAGTGTTGAAGTACAACAATATGTTATTACCTACAAGCTTACTGTTTGCAGGCTGTGGGATATTTTCATTCAGTTCCTGGGTGCATTGTCAAATACAAGTGAACACTTGTATTTTATTATTTTTTTTTCACTGGGGCTTGAATTTTATTGAGTTGACATGAATTCTGTTGGCCTGAATAGATTTTAGACCAAGCCCTAGAAAATCTAGGAAACAGATCTTGATATTATAAGATTTCTTTACTATTTAGGCACTAGAATAGATAACCACTAAAATATTTTTCTCCATGGAGTATCTAAAAAGGGCAATGATTCAGTCATTAGTGTTTTACTGATAATGGAAACTAGCCTGTATGACTATGTATCATTCACATGTATTATGAATTTTGTGTTGATTTAAAAAAAAAAAAAACAGAGAAAAATAGAAAGGTACCAACATTTATAGTATTATGGGAATTTTAATGAGATAATTCTACAGTGTTGAAAGAAAACATATTTATTATAAGCAGAAGAGAATCTATTCTTTCATGAATTGAATAATTATCTACTTTCACATAAATATGTAAGAAATCTATTTCATAAATTAATACACATACTACCAATGTTGACTCAAAAGGTCTTCACTGTTCACAATACATGTGATTAACTCCTTCTTGGAAAAGTTTTATTTTCTAGACTGATCAATGCACTCTATAGGTATAGGTCCATCTAGGTCCTTCTGCATGCAAAACCTTTTATACTACACTTTGTTGTCAAGTGACATGAGATAGAGTTTTCTCAATTTCTCAACAATCAATGTTCCCTGTCACTTTCTGACCAATTCAGCGAGTCAAGTGAGAAAAAGAATTTTTGTGAGAAGAGTAAAAATATGCTAAAGGATACAAGAGGTTGGAAAAGAAGTGGCAGAAAGATAAAAATGGAAATTCTTTTCTATAATCTTCTTACCTCCTCAAAATATTCTGAGATTCTTTGCTGTTATTAAACATTATCCTTGGTGAGTAACTACTTCATGTTGGTGAAGTCACGTCTATGTTGGCACCCTCCGTCACCTTTTTCTAAGGATATCACTGAAGAAGGCAGAAAGAGAAGCTTGAGAAACAAAGATGTTTTATGAAAAACAGTGTTCTGGAGGGTTAATGCAGAGAAAGGGAAGATGTCATTTATGCAAGTCTGTCTGCAAAACAGAATTTTCGGATTCATTAGGGATACCAGGAAGAGATGACACATTGTCACTCCAACAAAACTTCTTTCTCTCATCAGATCTCACCAACTTTCTATTTTGTTTTATATCTTCTGGAATGTCTACTCTCAAAATAATAATGTATTTTTAAAAGAATTTCCTGAAGCTCTCTTTTACACTTAAAATTCTTTCTGTATTTATTTGACTTAGTTTAAAAAATCAGTCTACAGCATTCCAAACAGCAATTCCAAGCATTACAAAGAAGAAGGTTATTTCAGAGGTTCTTTTAATTATGCTCTTTAGTCACCCCATATATTTAATGCAGTGTTTGCTTTTCTTTCTTTGGACTTGCATTAAGGATGATTTCTAAACAGAACAAATTAAAGTGCATATAATGTCAGAGCATGTGTGTTCATGCAATCCACAGAATTTAGAAACTAAAGCAGTCCTTAATTTCTCCTGTATAAAAGGATAATAATATAGATTTAGTATAGTCATATTTCTCCAATGTTTTAGCTAGTTCTGGTGTTCAGACTTCAAAAGGCTTTTGCAGATTTGGAAATGCTTCAGAAAATCCTTAAAGAAAATCTTTGTCTTCTCTAAAGATGTCTAACATTAAATCCCAGAAATTCATAAAACTAACCTTTACCCCAAAATGGTTGATGAGAGATATTGATATAGAGCATATTCTGGGCTAATTTAGTTCAGTTCCCATCTATAAAGTCATAGTATGGTTTAAATTGTACAGGTTCTATCTTCTTCCCCCCAGAATTGTCTGACTCATTGTGCAGGCTAAGTAGTGCTTGCTTCACATACACAGGAAAATTTTGCTTTATCCATATTGTGGCTTTGCAATGTGGTTATTACACATACTATTCAAATTCTGTACTCAAAGTTTAATTGATGGCCATTAATGGCTAACAGCTACTTCTGTTTAACTCATCACAACAATGCATGAGTACTTGACAAAGTTACTTGAATTTTACAGCCCTGTAAAACCAGAGTTGGATAATACAATCACCTTTTCAATACATGAATGAAGCTCCAAATATAAATTAGGATTCAAGTTGTCCAGTGGCATGTTTTTAGGATGTTGGTATTCACATATAACATCTTATGTTCAAATACTACTCTTAATATCTTTGACTGGGCTGGAAAATATTGAGCATTTCTTCATTTGGGCCAGAGTTTCAGAAAACGAGGAGAGTACAGTTAACAAGCATTTCTGAAACAATTCCTACCTTGGAGATATTGAAAACTCAGCTGGACTTGGGGCTGAGTAACTTGCTCTAGATGACCTTGGTTAAGAAGGATGATTAGAATAGAGGATCTCCAGAGGTCCCTGTCAATCCCAATATTTTGTGATCCTATAATTCATCTTTGTTGTCAGTCTTTCCTTTCAGCTCCCAGACCCTTTCCTCATCAAGTGATACACCCTAATCCAGCAAACTCCTACAGTGTAGAAGCCAGACTTTTTACCAAGTGAAACATCATTAAGTTTTTTACAGTCTTTTTTCAAGAAAGTCAGAACTTTCCTTAAAATTTTGATCTAAAGTCAAACATACCATGGGCAAAAGGGGTAACTTTTGGCAAGGACAGAAGTAACCATAAGCAGGCTCTTACGAGTGAAAAAGGTAATGTTGCCTTAAAGGTACCACAGTGCCAGCACTCTGTATAACAAGAATGGTTGACAGCATTTACAGGAGGACAAAATTTCTGTCATAGAGGAAGAAAAACCAATGAAGAAAAAGCACAGTGAGTCAGGAGAGAGAAACTGGAAGATGAAAAAAGCCCAAGGTGGAGATAAAGTGCGCATTTTAGTAAATGTAACTTTTAAAAGATGTGCTTGCATTTTCTTGTATTTTTAAGTCAAGGTTAGATGTATTAAATACATATGCTCTAAGCTGACCAGAGACTTCATGAAGTGAAAGTAATGGCCTGGGCTATGTACGTGGTCAAGTTAAATTACTGTCATGGTCTTGCCTGGCCTTAAATGCTGTGATTATGAAGATGTCTCCCTAGAGAATTTCCAAGTCATGACTTAAACCTGCAATTAATACCACTTAAAGGAAAACTGTTAGATTAAGCTTGATTTCCTTAAGACTCATGAGAGATAAGAGGTTAAACACTGACAGCAGCACCACTCTTAAGAAAGAGTCCCAGGCATGACCTCAGGTTCTTGGAAAACCTCCAAATACCACTCAGAGAAGACGACCCTGACTATTGCTGTTTGTTTCAACTTTCTGAAGTTCTACTCAGTATATATTAGCTAGAAGTTTAGTCTTGTTACAGATAATTCAGGATGATGACTTAAATATCAGTATGACAGGATAATATTTGTCACCTAGTGTAGTTTTTTCCCATCCTGAATATCTGCAATGCCTTTTAAAATAAAAATAAAATAAATAAAAAGGGCAATTTTAGGTGAGAAAGTCTGGGATTTTGTGTCAGCATAGATGCTGTTTGCCAGGGTAAGTATCTATTTAGTGATTTGGTTTTATTCTTTGATTTTCCTTTTGATGTGATATTATTGTCCACTAACCAACGGTTAAGTAAATTAGTTCTGAGTGTACTCTTACTCTACCTTCACTGTACATCTGAAGAATATTTATTTTTTAAATAAAATTGTCTGCACTTCGTTTCTCCTTAGAATAGACAAAGTCCAGGGAGGCTAATCAAGCAAAGAAACACTTTTCATCCTCGTGAGAATAATTGTCCAAACTTCGTCACCAGAGGGGCAGGACTGGACTAGGATGTACAGGTAATCTGCTGCAGCCCAGCTGCTTCCCACCCCTATAAGCATGCTGTACACACTTGAACAAGAGCAAGTCTTTCTGTATTAGCTAAATTTAAGTGTTTACCAGAAAGATCCATAGGTTTTCTTAGCGGCAAGGCCATCCTGATCAATCACCATGATGGATGGACATGTTATGCATATGCCATTGTCTTAGGATGGAATCCTTTATATCCATTAGTCCTCTCATGTTTGTTACAAATATCTGATAATTTTTAAACATGGATACTATTATTAAAAGACTTAATAAGTATGTTAGAAATAAGAGAATGAAGTGCAAAATGAAATTCTCACCCAGCACTTCCATAAAATTGCTGTTCTTGGTTTTAATTGAAACAAAATTGAATTACATTTTGATATTCAAAGTGCTATTATTATTTTTATTAAGACCCAAACTAATTTTCACTACTAGCAGGTTAAGATATATTTAAATTAGTTTGATTTTTTTTGTCTTGGTTCATGGAGGTGCTTATTAGTCTAATAAGTCTTGTCTAGTGTCTGAAGGTCTGAATCCTGTTTCTAGTGATTTATGACAAACTGTGATCTTTGTAGATATCCTTTAAGAAAAAAAAATACTGAATAAAAGGGGGAAGAAAACATGCTCCTGGATGAATGGTATTTCTGAAGATGTTAGGAATATCTGACTGCAAATCTTAACTGTTCCTAAATATGAAAGAACAGTTTCCAGCTATTTATGTTATTACATCGGTTTGTTCTAAAGTTATAATTTCATGCATATACTATGGAGTCATATAAATTACTAGATTTTAAGTTAAAACCATTAATATTTAGCACATTTTAGGGACTGCATTTTTGGATCAGTTCATCTGCCTCACATGAACATTTAACAAATGCTTTTTTCACTTCCTCGAGTTTCATCACACTTGTCATCCTCTACATTCCTCAGATCTCTCCTCTGCATGATTCCTTATTGGTTATACCATCTTTTGCTATATTAAAATTTCATTTTCAGTAAACTCCTTGAATATATTCTTTTGTTCTAGAAACAGGACATGCTGGAGCTGCACACTCCATAATCTGGAATGTGTAGAATAAATTACCAGGAAAAAGGTATTTTAGTATTGAAGAGGAGAACTGCTAAGAGTGCAATTTTTTTTGGGCACATATTTCTCAAGTGGATAAGAGACTAAACACCATTAAACTCACAAAAATTTTAAGCATTCACATTTTTTTTTTTTTTTATATTCTACCCCGTAGGCAAGACCACTTAATATTGTTTCATCTGTTGTCTTGCAGGACAGTTCTGCAGAACAACTACATTCACATTTAGGACCAAGTCTTAGACACACTTATTTACTATTAGCCACATTTGCTTCCCACTATATCATGTCTTTGTAGGTCTTTGTTGTTTTTCTGACACAGTTTCCATGAAGAAATCAGATCCGTCTTTCCTTTCATTACAATAACTTTAAAACATAATCTTTATATATGTCCACAGTTTTTCTGATGCTTAGTGTACTAGATGGATTGGTCTTTGTTGTCTACTTGATAAACAAGAAAGTATAAACACAGCTAGCTGTGCAAGAAATATGATTCTGTGGGGTGGCATAAGAGAGTTGGATTCCATGGGTCTAAAAAGACCAAAGCTGGCCAACACTGATGGTCTACCTAATAATTTCAGTGAAATTTGTGCATTCATCAACATTTGTGCATCATCAAGAGAATACTTATTCCAAGAAACAAGGAAATTTTTTTTAAAAAAGATCATAATCAAGCTCTATACAGTATATGGATAAATGGCCTTTCTGACATATTTTTCTCTAAATATTTTTTATTGTTTTATAATTCAAACTTCAAGGCAGAGTTAAACAGAGATAAGAGCATGTGAAATTTAAAGCTAAATTGAAATTGTGAAAATCTAGACTAGCATTCCCAGAATCTAAGCATTAATTATAAAATTAGTAAAGTAGGACAATTGTTTTAATTTAGTACCAAAGCTGATCATTCAGCGCATGAGAGATCTTTTAAAAAGCTTTTAATTTTCTACTGCTATTCATCACTGAAATTTCCTTGTTAATGTGTCCTGTATCCTTAGACTGAAATTTCTGATTTTGTCCTGCATTGCTAGTTTCAGAGCTATTTTCTTTCACTTCCTGTTTCCACTCATTATGTTCCATGGTTTTAATTAATTTCTATATTTGATATTATACAGCTGGAGGGTATTCCTCTCTTTTATGCCTTTAGTTGCATTTAATACAATATTAATCTGCATCATCCATATCTTACTCTATCTTTGCTGCTTGGTAGCTTGTTTACTCCTGAGAATATATTAACTAATCTGACAACTATTTCCTTCTGACATTAAGCATACTGATGTATTTTTCCCTTTTCAATCTCAATTTATTTTTAATTATAAGCCTTAATTAGATCATGGTTCCTACTGCTTAGGTACTTTTTCATTTGCTACATCTCTAATTGCATTCTGTTTTAGTTAAATTGAGTGATTTTTTTTTCTTTTGGCTTCCTTAAAAAATATTACCTCATAAAGCTCAGAATAATTTCAAAAGAGAGACTAGTAAATCATGGTTTTGCTGATTAGGTATTTTGTTTTAGCCTCAAAATGTATTATATTAAAATACATGTATCTGAAGAATAACCTGATCACAGCTCTTCATCCAAAGCCTTTGCCAGCTCTGATGAGGGATAAGGCATTTGGACATTGTTCTTGCCACATGAATCAGATGTGGATTGTGTGCTTGTTAAATTAGAAATAGAGCAGATGAGAAACGGAACTTCAGCATCTCTTTATTAGTTGGCTCCATCTTGGATAGATAATGCTTATTATTATGAGGTGCTGAAGCATGTCCAGAGGAGGCCAATGAAGCTGGCCAAGGCTCTGGAGCATATCTGATAAGGAACAGCTGAGGGACCTGGGGTTGTTGAGCCTGGAGTAAAGGAGGCTCAAGGAGCCTTTTCACTCAACTGCTGCACGAAAGGAGGTTGTGGCCAGGTGTGGGTCAGCCTCTTCTCCCAGGTCACTTGTAACAGGACAGTAGGAAACGGTGTCAGGTGCCTCTAGGAGAGGTTTAGATTGGATGTTAGAAAACAATTCCTCAGCAAAAGGGTTGTGAAGCACTGGAACAGGCTGCCCAGGGAAACTGTTGTACCGCTGATGTAGGAATGCAGCTAGAAAGCTGAGCCTGGGGGCACTGTCCAGCTCAGGACAGAAGTGTTTATGTCAGCATTAGTAGGCTGCAAACCTTGGTACCAGAAAGCAGGACCCTGAAGAAGGAATGCAGAAGTTAGCCATGTGTTTGGTTTGATGTGTTTGATAAGCAGAACTTATGTAAGATAACACATCCCTGCACTAGTCTGTACGAGGCTTTGAATTTAGTAATGTTACATAAATGTTATAGTTTTTGTTAATGTTATAGATGTAGTTAATGTTAAAGATATTTTTAGTAACTGCTGAAAAGCTCTATAAACTCAGCTTTGAGAATCAGTAAACGCTTCATGTGTACAAGCCATGGAGTCCTCGCCTCTTTCGTCAATCGCTGTCACACCATCCCTGGAGGTATATAACAATATGTAGCTGTGGCACTGAAGGACATAGTTTAGTGGTGGATTTGGAAGTGCTAGGTTAATGGCTGGACTCAATCTTACAGATCTTTTCTAACCTATACTGTAGGAACCCAGGAAATTCCTCTAGCTGCCCTGGAGGGCTCGAGCCCCTGACCAGGGGGCTCAGAGACCTTGGCACAGAGCCCAAGACCCTTGTGCCTTTGATTTAGCCCTTGAAAAAAACTATTACTAACCTTATATGAAGAATTACAAGTACGAATGTTTAAGTAGAATGATAGTGAATTTATCAGAGGGTGAAAAATAGATTTTTTTGGGTTTTTAGAATGGGGGTTCAGGGGGCAAGATGGAGAGATCTGGGTATGTCCAGCCTTTCTCCCTCTTCTTGGCCTCCATCTTCTGCTGTGATGTTGGCGCTTTTAGATTTTTTTAGAGTAGAAGATCACTGTCTAACATAGGTGATAGGTATTGGAAAGTAATTGCAAATATTGTACACGTAGTTTTTAGTATAAAAAGATAACACTGCCCCTGGGGCAGGCAGGGTGTCTCTGACTGTCTTGCTGAGTGGACCTTGGCAAGTCAGGAGAAAGAATTTTATAGATAAGATACAAAAAAAAAACAACTTGAGAGCAAGAAAAGAAGAGCTCTGATTCCTTCTTTGACTGCCAGGCTGGGAAAAGAGCCTTTCTAACTTTTCTCAGGGCTACTCTTACCAGCTAGAGACCCCAAGGTTCTATGGTCCTTTGATTCTATTTCTTCCTCATGTGTCCAAAAGCTGTCCAAAAGCTAGTGTCCAAAGCTGTGCAAGCTGTGTGATTGCAGTGGTGAGGGACCATACTTGGCTTGTGTTGGCTGTAGGTCATGTCCAGGTGCTGAAACCAGAGCAGAGAGCTGCAGAGGTCTCTGTGAGGAGACACAGACAGCTCCGGCTGGCTCCAACCAGCTACGACTGCTCCATCACACGGCACGGCTCGCCTCGTCAGCCAGCCCAGTGGTGCCTCTGGGGCAACATGTTTAAGAAAAGTGAACACACTGCATGGCAGTGAGGAGTGAGGAACACGATGTGAGGAACAGCCGTGTGAGCAGAGGTCAGAAGAAGGAGGAGAGGAGCGAGAGATTCTCCTGCAGCCCACAAAAGGACTATGATGGAGCAGGTTTCCCCACTGCAGTCCAAGACTCCATGCCAGAGCAGGAGGATATTTCCTGAGGAACTGTGTCTCCTGGGAGGTATCCCATGACAGAGCAGGGAAAAAGAGTGAGGAGAAGGAAAAGTAGAAAGAAAAAAATTACAGGCTAACTGAGGCCTCTCATTCCCATCTTCCTTGTGCTGTTTGGGGCAGGAAGGGAGGTGGAATCAGGAGTCTTGGTAACAGAATGGGTGTGGGAAATACATTTTGTGTTTTCTCTTGTTTCCCACTGCCAAATCTATTTTAATTAGTAATAAATTAAAATATTTTTTACCACGTTGAATCTGTTTTACTTGTGATTGTAATAGATGAGTGAGCTCTTCATCCTGTTTTTATCCTGCTTTTCCACCTTGTGTTCTCCCCCTGTCCTTTTGAGGAGTGAGACTGAGAGAGCAGCTGGGGGGGTATCTGGCAGCCTGCCAAGGCCAGCCCATTTCTGGATATCTGCTCTCACCTAGAGACTGAAGATCTGTGCATTTGTGTTAAAATATGTACTGAAATATCAGAACCAAACCCATAATAAGTATGTTTCTTATCCATTTCTGTCATTACCCTCAGTTTAATCCTTTGTATATGTATTGAAAGGAGCAATCTTTGTATAATAGCTTTTATTTGTGAGAATCACAACTCTACTGGGTTTAATTTTACTTAAACCACTTTGCATAGTAAAGCTTATACAAACAAATAAAAATAAAATTGATGCATCACCATTATATCTGGGAAAACAGAGGTTTAATTCAGAGTTCTTCAGGCAGAAAAATTGAGACAATTTACAGACACACATTGAAAAATGAGTTTCTGAAAATACATGGTTGAGACTATGGTCTATGGTATTTGAGAAAATGAGCTTTTTATGAAAAAATTGAAGTTTTCTCAATAGGGTGAGTAACACAGCCCAGCATTTTCAGGCTTTGTGATCTAAATTCTTACTGCTGCCCTCCAGTTTAAAATACATTTTCCTTGGGTCTGCAATGCTGGAAAGGAATAAACACACAGTTTTGCTAATCTTGTAGAATATTTTGAACACCTTCTGAAGATTTCAAGTGTTCAAGATATTCTATCTTTTCCAGCATCTCTGTTCTCTTCAGTTCTTTATTGAAAGAATAAATGCTGGAAGGTGCTCTATGGTCTTCTTCACCTGAATGTCTCATTCTGTTTTATCTCATTCTGTTTTTACTCTGTTCTTTCTCTGTTTTATTGTTTGATTTTTTTAAACAAGTATTTTACAACAAGCAAAAGGGGTTTTATTTGAACGTTGCTCTATTTGATTATTGTACTTTACAGTCATGCAGTTGATGGCTTGAAGCATTTGTGATGAAAAAAATTTTGCACACTTGAGACTGCAGAAACAATAAAAGGAGATTAGTCCTTCGAATAACGGCATTAAAATTATTTTAGAAAGGTTATGAGTATTACCCAGCTAAAATCAATCTTAGTACTACCTTCCCTGCTTTTTTTAGCTGTTACATTGGGCTACAGAGTAGATAAAATCTTGTTAGTACATGGATGAGCCTATTAAAAAGCTAGACTGTGTTGAGTCATCTATTATAAAATGTATGCACATAAAATTATTTGACAGATTGAAAATGCTTTTATGAAAAAAATAATGGTAAGAAAACAGTCTGATATTTTATTACTGAAATAAAATTGGCCAGAAGGATTCCAACAATTAAAACATTCATGTCTGAAGTAATTCTGGTAAGCAGATCAAAAGAATGGATTCATGATCCCTTTTAATTAGTGGTTTCTTATTGCAAGTTATATCGGCTTTTGTTCAAGTAATTTTAAATTCATATTTCTCTCTTTGCTGTTGCAGATTTGTTTTTAAAAGACTATGTAATAGGGACTTTGGATTTCTGCACTATTCAGATGCTTGTGACAATTTTGTCTTAGGAAAGGGTAGCTCAAAGGGTAGTACAAAATCTGCTTCCACCAGGCTATTTTCAAAGAAAAGGAAATAATGAATGGCTCCCTGAAACAGGCTTGGAGGAGTGGGCCACTGTCCATGAAATGAATGTTCCGAGCCCAAACATCTGGCAGGACTGTGGTTGGATTACCCTCTTGCTTTAGGGAAAGGAACTAATGGTCAGTTACAAGAATTCACATTAAGACAGACCAGTGTCACTGAAAGTAATTGTCTCATTTGTTAACCATTCTTTACTGGCTTAGAGTTATGATCTCAGATTTGCCTGGTAACTGAATTGAAATCTGCACAGCTAGATGGGTCACAGCCAGTCTAAAGTGTAAAAAGGAGGCTCAATAGTCCTCTGGGTCCAGCCTGTGAGTCATGACAATGGAAACATATCTTAAAGTCCTTACTTATCCTGTGGTCCTCCATTTTCAAAATAATGTCCTTTTGTAAAGCACATCTTGCCCACAATATACATTCAGTTCACATTCATAGTTCTACCGAGCCAGTTGGACTGGACATACAGATGTCCAAGTTTACATAGAAATGCAATGGAAAAACTTAAATCTACAGCTGATCTCCTAAATGTTAGCATCTCATTCTTTCCTTCAGTTTTTCTTTCTTATCTCCCCCCAAATGTGTGCTTATCAAGTAAAACTATTCTGCTCCATATCATGGAACTTCCTTTTGAATTTATTCTGACATAGGCAATGCACCTACAAAGTTATTAAAGTAAGTAGTCTGTGCTAATGGAAATCTTCAGCATGTAACATCACTGAATGATGATGCTTATGGAGCAAAAAGAAAAAAAACAAGCATATTTTCAAAAACCTGCAGGTGTTTTAAGTCTGTCTTTAAAATTCTCTCCCTTGAGCCTGTGAATGTTTGAAAGCTGACTGCTGTGTATAAGAATTATTCCAGTGCTTTCATGTCTCAATATTTTAGTGGTTTAACACTATCAATTGACATGATATGATAGATTGTTAGATTCTATTAAGTACTTAACATATACTTCCAAATTACCTCAGTAGTGCTGTAATGACTCCTCCCACTTAAAAACCTGAAAGGGAATTAAATGACTGTAATGATATTGAAGTAAATGCTAGGATATGGGTTCCTGTAGAGCAAAAACACAAAAAGAAGAAAGAAAACCCCAGAAGTTTTGAACTAAAACTGAGGTGCTTCAATACTTGTTACAGGTAGACTTTTTTGGCTACTATAGTAGAAACAGCAGAAGTGACAATGGATAGCAAATGTTCATCCTTCAGTTACCTGGCCTCAATTTTGTACATTAAGTGTACAAAATATAAGAGACCTGAATCTCTCTTATACTCAGTGTGCATGCAATTGCTTTTCTGCCTATTTCTTGGATTGTCAGAAACACATGAATGTGTCAGTCGCTGATTGAGATGACAGTTCTGTGGACAGATGGAGAGGGAACTGTCCAAGGCTTGGTTTTGTTTCTTTTGTGTATTTTATTGAGGAGCAAAGGACCACATAAAAACGCAAACCCATTTGGAGTACAACACAGAGGAAGATGTATTAGAGCTGGTCATTCGTCTTTCTATTACAATAAAATGTTAAAAAAAAAAAAAATCCTCATTTTCTAATTCCTGGTGAAAATTTTTAGGCCTAAAAGATAAAAGAGGTTTTCTCATTCTTCCTGCAAAATCAGGAAACTTCCTATGGAAGTCCCCAATGACATGATTCAGGTTATTTTTTGCATGAGTTCATGTCATGAATAAATGCCATTTCACTCAACAGAATAATTAGAAGAATTTGGTGACTGAGACAGAACAAAATATACAGAAATGTGATTACTTTTTATGTTTTTTGGGGTTTTTTACTTCCTGTCTAATTTAACTTGTGGCAATAGCTATTTTCCTGTTTCTTAAGAGGATCTCAAGGGATACTTTCAGGTCAGATGGCACAGAGTTATTGAATTCCCTGAGTACAGTAAGCTTAACAAGAAAGAAATTGTACTTGTATTACTCATCTGCCTACATGAAACACAGGGTTTTATTTATATGACTCTTATAAAAGTGAACAATTAGTTAAAAAATAGACTGTGTTTACAGGCTTTCAGCAAATATGAAAATAAAAAGAAATAAAAGAGTTACCAAATTTTAAGTAGACACATGTATATAAGAATATAATACACACAAATGAGTATAAATATTTGCAGACTAAATTATGCCTTTGAGAGGCACTGCTGGAAAATCATAAGAATTATTAGAAACAAATTATATCCAAACTAGCTTTCAAATTCTATACAGGAAACTTCAGAAGAAAGAGGTAGTGAAGAAACAGTTGCTACATTGTTTATCAGATGCAAATAAACATGTATTTTTTCAGTCATCAGAGAGGTTTGTAGAAGCTGCTATGGAGATAGGAGTTCAGTTATAATTTGCTACTACACAAAACCTTGATCTATTCTGTGCAGTCTGATCAGCTTGTTCCACAGACTGAAATTAATGATATTTCCATTTGAATACATCTACAGTCAAAATGACCTCCATATCCTCAAACCTGCCAGGGCAACATGAATTTCTTTCTACCTTTTCTCCTGGTGAACAGGAATGTGGACATAAAATATGAATTGTATTTTTGTATTACTGATTTCGTCTGCGCTTTGGTTCTCAAGTCCAATTGGCATGACAGTTAAAATTAGCAGGACAAGGGCAACTGTCAAGGATGAGGTTGGCTGTGAGCAGAGGGGTGTCTGTGCCTTTGTTTGCCTGTCATTTCAGCTGCTATGTCAGCTTAAATACCATCAGTTAAAAAACACAGAGCATAGCTTAAGGAGTAATGGGGTGGGGGGCACATTTGAGCAATGATCAAACAAGAATAAAATCCAGAGAGACCACACTCTGGGGATTCTGTGGCACAAGAGTCTTTCACAAAATGTCAGTGTAGGCTGATTAAACAAATGCTGCTTTCAAGGCAAAGCTCATCACCCTACAGTTTATTGGAAAAGTTCACATGCACTTGTGTTTTCATGAGTACATGCTATCTGAAATACTATGGGTAACTGAAAAATATTACAATGTTGTGATAAAATGGAATGTTGCATGAAACTTAAATATTTTCTGTACCTAGTATGCCAGTATTTCACATTTTGCTTGATTTGCATTCTGTTGACATGATTTAAAAGCCTTTCAAAATGGCTCTTTGCCCAGACACAGCTTGAAAGTCCAAACTCTCCCACAAATGCAGGTGAAATTCATTTTGCCACACATACAGTTCCATTCATAAATCTTTTTTCAGTATACTTCCATCCATTTTTTTTCCATTAATAATTGTCTTTGCCTAAAAAGTTATATGATACTCACCAAAGTTTTTTTTCTACAATTCTAACTCACTTTTTCTCTCTCTAATCTATTTTATATTTATACATTTTTATAAAGAAATAAAAGAAATAAAACACAGTAAAAAAATGATTGTAAAAGAAACTGGAGTAAGAATAGTGTAACCTTTGTTTTGGAAATACAGAAGCTTCATGGGTACTGTTGCACATTATAGATCCTAAGTTCACACTCCTTAATCAAGTGACTGTCCTGTAAGTAATTGATTAAAGATTACAGAAATTGGCTAAGTCCCTTGATTTCAACTATGACAAGAGAACAAAGGTCCATTTGTGTCTGAGGGAAAGGAGAGACAAGGAGTGTAACCAGGCAAAAAGAGGGTAGGGCTGAGCTTTTCAAATAGGTGCAGAAGTCAAGACAGGTGCAAAAGCAAGCTGTGTGCCAAAGAGAGGAGTGAGTGGTTAATGATTAAGGGGTTAAATCAGATAAAGCCCAAATTGACGGGTATGAATTGTATTAGAAATTCCCATATAGGAAAGGCATAGAAAGACAGAGGCTAAAAGCAGCCAGTAAAAAAAACCCCAAACATCCCACTAACAATAACCTCAGACACAGGTGACAATCAAAACAGAAACATGATCAAATACAGAAAGAACTCTTAAAGCCATCTTTTTCTTTTGTAAAAATGGCATAATGACAATGCAGGGGAGTAATCCTCTGTTTCTGGATCTTAGCAGATCCTAAACAGGATGTGTAAAAACAGATCCTGCAGATATTCTTTTGGGGGGGAAATGAGAGTGGTGGGAGTGGGGTTGACTTTCTAATAATCTTTTCCCCTCCTAAATAACCAAAAGTCATTGGAATGAAAAACTCTTCAGCTGAATCTAAGTCCAAGAAGAGATTAAAAATCTGAGCTAGATGGGACATGGATTGCATAACTAAAGAGAGAACTGAATCCACCACAGCTGCAGAAGGAGAGCTGAGATGGCAATTGATTTAGTGAATTGCCCATTTAATTCATCTGCATGCCCAGGGCAGCCCATCCCTGCCACAGGAGCATGGCTGGCAATGCTGTCCTCTGGTGTGTGGTACCACTTCCCTGGATGTCTTGCATACCTTCTGCATACCTAGTTCTGAATTACTTGCTAAGCCTATTCTGTGGGGCTTGGACTAGACAGCTCAGATTTTCAGTTCCTGGAATTCAGATTGTGGCTGTAAACCCTGTCAGGCTGAAGACATTTCAATGTAAATTACTGCATTCAAGAGGAATGCATTAGCCACGGAATGATTATATGAAATGAGATTGCAACAATGCCACAGCTGTGGTCTTAAACAAAAGCTCAAGTAATTGTGGTTGTTTTGTCCAGACCTTAATGAAATTAGCAGGTTGTAGAAGTGCTTTTTACATGCCTGGGCTGAAAAGTATTATATTTATCTTTAAAGGTAAGAGAGAAAACCAGAGGTACATATTTTCAGATCCTCAAGGAAGTATTAGTGTAAACAGTGTCCTTATGAGATTTTTTCAGCTGTGAGGTCTTATAGGTCTTATTCTGCCTCTTTTAAAGATAAGAGAAAATTAGAAGTGGAGAGAGGAGGTGAAGCATATTTTACTTAGGAACAGCGATGTATATTCATGGAGTATAACAATTCATTAATTGGTGTTCATTGTATTAGACATTTCTAATCACTTTACCTCATTCTCACATTTCAAAATAAAAACTATCTAGTGTCCCTTCTGAATTTGTAGTTACAGTATCCTTTCACATGTGGTAGGTCAACAGCACTATATTGCCTTGTTTTGTGTGTCAGGGTCCCATTAACCTAATGTAATAGTTGGCACAGATTTCTGAGCAAGTTTCGTCTATGAAGTCAGGAGGAGAATCTGAGTGGAATATAATACTCTGCTAAAACAATAATACTCTCATAATCTAACCCTCATTAACTTGTCAAACCTAGTGACAGTCTTTAATAGCATTCATTCTTTTTATGTTTTAAGTGATTTCTTTGTAGCCATTTGAAAACCTAAAATAAGATTGTTACTCTAGCTGCATTTAATAGGGAACCATTCTGCCCTTTTTCTTTTCTTTTTTTCTATTCTTCTTTTTTTTTAATTGGAAGGCTCTTATGTTTATTTGTAAGGCAGCTTGCCACAGATTTCTTTAAGAAGTGGATGGAAGTACATACATTTTATTTATGATTATTTTCTATCTTGAGTAAATGCTAAAATGTTACAAATGGTGTTACAGGAATACTATTAGAAATTTTGTTCATTTTCTCATGTTTTTGTCACCAAAAGGCATATTGAGAATTGAGGGAAAGGATTGGATTTCCATGGCATGGCTGGGCCACCTGACATTGTCAGTTAGCAAAACATATTAGAAAGGAGAAAAATGCAGATGTGTCTGGGGGGGCTTTGTGCCATCCTGCGCTCCTTGTGCCCTTCCACTCACCACAACGTGCTCCCCTGCTTTCTGGCCAAGGCAGCTCTGGTCTCCCAGAGCAGGGCTGGATCCAACAACGCCCTCCCCCAAGTTCAGGGAGTGCCTGTAGCTCGCCATGACTTCAGTGTGGGTTGGGAAGATCAACATCTGACAAGAGTAAGCTCTGAATTCCTCATAGAACTCTCCCTTGTCAGGTTCCCCGAGGGCTGATATCCATGGCATGATGAGAATTTAATTCACCCACTGACTGATTCACCACACATCAGGCGCTCATACCTTTGTTCATACCTTTAAAATCTGGAATGAAGACTTGTCAACGATTTTAAAAAGAAAAAAAAGCTATCAAAAAAGGTTGAAACTTCACTTTGAAAGGAATTAGGAGCACCAGACATTTTACAGCTTGGCTGCTGTTTCAGTTTTGAAAATAGTGTGAAAATATCACAATTTTGTTCCTTAAACTTGATTTTTTTGTACATTTAGTTACATACCTCAAAAATAATAAACACCTTTTCAAACTGATATTACATTAGTTTCTTTTTCATTAGGTCTCTGTAACCACTTTCTACCCATTTGGGTCCCCCAAAACATAACAATGAAAAAGTAATATACAATTCCTAATGATTTTCTGAAATACTGCACAGGTGCAAGCTGCAGCTGTTATGAGTAAACTAGATTTTGCTAAACTAATTCAAATCCCATTGGGGAAATAGAAGAACCACTGCGTTCCCATAAAAAGAAAAATGTTTTCATTGTAGGATAATGAAGTTTCCATGTACATTGTACCTAGTCAAAAGGTGCTTTACAAAGAAAATTAAAGTTATCTTATAAAAACTGATGAAATATATAATCTCTTAGCTTCTGACTTTGTTAAAAGTAAATTGTATTATCTATCCTCTTAAAAAGTCCTCACTAGCATTTTCAAAATTGAATGAAATGGCTAAGATTATGTTACAGATACTAAAATAGATCTGAAATTAAAACAATAAGGCATTATCCAGACATATTTAAAATATATAACTTTTCATATGAACAGGTATATTACAGTGAAAATTGCATTTCTCTGCACATTTCTAAATGTGCGTTTACATCTGTTCATATGCTAAATGCACTATTTTGTGTTGCCGCACTATTCAAGAAAGAAAGTTGTCTGAAAGATTTGAGTGTTATTTTTATTTTAAAACCCATATTGTGTACGATGATAGGGATTTCATGGAGGAAACATAGACTCCTTCACCTCCAGATCAACTGGCTAGTGGTGGATGGAGTTGGAGGAGTGGGTTTCTCATCTTTGCCTCTCAGCACCTTCTCAGGCTCGAGGTAACACTAACCCATGTGAGGTGTGGACACCTCAGCTGAGGTGTGGACATGTCACCGAGAGAAGATGTTGTTCTCTCTGGTGATTGGCACAATAAGATTGACTTGGAGTCTCAAAGTGCATTTGCAGAAAAGTGAAAAGGACTGAATAAGTTTCTCTACTAACACGTAAAATACAAATCTCAGAATAACAACGCATTTTTCACTAGAAAAGAAGTTATTTTGAGGCAAAACTTTCCTTCTCAAACTAAAATGCTAAGCTGCTCTGAAAATCTGGAATTCCTGAAACACAGTTCAGCTCTGGGACCACTGCTAAAAATCACTATCAGTGCTTGGGCAGTGGTAACAGGATCCACCCTCCACAAACATCCGCAGGGCTGCCTTGATTGGCATCAGCCAAGGAACTGGGGGCTGCACTGTAAATCCTCTGTGCAAACTGGGAACCCGGCAGCAGGTTCCTGGCTTGTGCACGGGCATGCTTCTGGTCCTGAGCCTTTCCTGAGCCTTGTTATGGGGGAGAGCATCTGGGAAAGAAAACCTCAGAAACCATTTCATTGCTAGCCTTAGGGAGAGCCCATTCAAAGCAGAGAAAATTACTCTAATAATTTATTAGCTTACAGGTTATTAAAGGCTTATTTATACATTCCATAGGGAACTTTTCAGCTTCTTAATTTGTATGTATTATCTGTTTAAAAACTAAGAATCGTCGCAGACTTTGGATTTGCACTATGAAGAAGGCCTAAATTAATATTTTAGATTGTTAATGGTGCTAGCAGGAATGACTAACTTCCTTTTTTTTTTCTCTTTTTTTTTTCTCCCAGCTAATATCCAAGATCAGAAGTGGATTACTTATCTGAATTTGTCTTGGTACTTTTTACACCCTTTATGCTTATTTTTAAACTAAGTGAATTAATTTAAAATCAGTTTCCTCTGTTAGGACAGATTGATTTTTCTAAAAACATGAATGAACTGCTATTAGAGACTTTAAAACTGGGATGTAGACTACCAAGCCATGTATAACATTTGCCTATTTTGCTATTGTGATATTTCCATTGTAAAATCTGATTCGGATCTGATTGGACACTGTAAAAATAATGTATTTTAAGTCATCTTAAAGAGATTCTAGGAAAAAAAGAGAGAAATTTAATTTAATTTTTTTTTACTTCTTCAATGCCTGCAATGTTTTGTAACTTTATTTTTGCACATAACCCATATTTTGCAGAAAATGGTTTGAAATGGGGTTTAGACTCTGTGGGAATTTTTGCCCGCCTGAGTCAGACTGAAGAAGATTCCATCCTGATTGGAAAAACCACTGAACTTTGCTTAATAAGCAGAGCTGTCAGTCATTTCTGTAATTCTGGGCAGTCATATCACCTCCAACTTTCTTAGGAAGATGAGTCTAAGGCAGCACTCTGAAAATCTATGGAAAGAATTGATGTGCTGGTTGCAGCTCAGGTGTTCAATTTTCATGTTCACCACCTGCAGCCTTTTGAATTTTGAGGTACATTTTGTTGCATATTTCCAAATTCATTCCCATGTACATTTGTCATGCTTCTAGCCAAGAGAAGACAAATTGGTGCATTTCTGAGGCTGCATGTGTCTGAAAGGCATGTCCTAGCCAGTCAGATTTTGGAAGGAGTTATTAACAAATGCTTGTGTGTGAAAGGCTAATAGAAAGGCAAACTGTTAGCAGTAATAATTCCTTTATGAAAAATTACTACATTACATATGTTTCAACATGTAAACCGTGAATGGAGCTAGCAATGGGGCCCATTAGCCTTAGTGTGTTTATTTGCTTACTGTAAACTAAATATCCTCAGAAATATCTGCTGGAATGAGTCATTAATTTACAAATTGGAAATCTTGCAGAAGTGCTTCAGCAGATCTTTATAATTATGCACACTTGTCTTTAGGAACAGCATACATTCTGCATGCTTTTAAGGATCAGAGAAATAGATTAAGAATATCAAAGCAAAATACAGACCCCCTGCAACAGATCATTTTAAATTCTGAACAGTTTGGAGAGCATGTAACCACTACAGCCACTCCATATTTATTTTGATAATTATGCCACATATAATGTGTTGCTTTTCACCCCATCCTGTAAAACTCAGAAGTTTATAGCCTAGTGTGGAATAGCAGCATCAGAATGCTAGAGATGGACCAGTTCCAGCACTTATTGAATCATTAGCCTTAGGCAGAAAAAATTTAAGATATCCATACAGAAAAGAATTTATTCAAATAATATATGAGGTTTGACTTAGACTAGGGAATTATAATTGTCAAGATTGACAGGTGATACTGCCTTCCTTCACATCTCTGTGACTTTCCTTTATACATCATGTCAATCATTCCCCTTCTAAATTTATTTAAATAATGTGTTATTCCTCTTTAGAGATGTTAACCCGTTAGTATCTACTGCCCTACCAGTGTCTAATCAGGACAGAAAATGAATTCTCCATAGGAATTACGTCAGGAGTCATAACACGAAAGACCATGTAAATAAAATTAAGAATGCTTAATAAGGTTTATTTAATGAAAAATATGATTCTGAAAATAAGAAATGGGTCGAATTGGCTGCTTGCCTAATAATGCAATGGAAGGGAAATTAAAGCAAAAGTGAAAAGGTATACTCAATACAGAAAAATGTTAAAAGCAGAATTATTTTCAAACCAATAAAATACATCTTTCAAGTGCAGAATATTAATAATGAAATCTTCTGTGCTAAAATATCTATAAAATAATATATATTAAGATCATTAGAGCAATAGAAGCCTTAGGAAAGAGTGGTCATTCACTACAAGGAAAAGATTAAGATGTTTTGAGAAATAAGAAAGCCAAAGAGTTTAGGAACACTTCTACATTTGGAAAGAATTAATATGTCTGTTGTTTAGGTGGATACATATCGTCCATTTATAACTCAAAAAAAGATGTTAAGTAACATCTGGAGGTGATAAACATTTCAAATCATCAAGCTGGGAGAGTTGCACAGAAAAGAGCTGGTGGAGGACATCTCTGGGTTGATAGTGTTGATTTGTAATAAATCTCAGGGACTGCAGAAAAACATCCAGAAGACTGAAGGATAGTTTATATTGCACCAATACTCAGAAATACAAGTATGAGGAGCAAGATATTTATAAGCCTAGAGCACTTATCTTTAATTATGAAAAGTTGGATGCACTTTCACTATTGGGGACTTAAAGGAGAACAATCCATACTTACCAACATAAATTTGTGGGAAATATATATTGTTTAACAAATATCATTTTATTATTAGTTTATTTGGAGATTTCAACAGTGATCATCACAATTATGGTAGTATGTAGGAATTATAGACATGAATCCCATTTTATTAAGGATAAATGGAGAATAAATATCAAACAGATAATAAATGCTCCACCCAGACCTTTTGGTGATTCAGATGTTTGGATGCTCATGGAATAAAACTCTTTTCACAAGCGCAGTATGTGATCAGTGAAAGCCAATGGATAGGAATGAAGAGAGAACAAAAGAAAAAATGCTCATTTAATAACTGGGTGGCGGCAATACCTGCTCCCCCTTGCCCAGAATAAAACACAAAACTTTTCCAAACAGTCTCAGAATGATAATATAGAAGCAAATCTTTTATTGAAAGCCTTCAACGTGCACAGTATGGCAATATGCACACATGATACAATATTTCTATTATTTTATAAGGTTATCTGATTAGTACACCCATCAAATATTATCCAATCAGAAGGGCAGTTGGTTAGGCAACTTTTCCTCAGGATCTGCCCCATTGAAGCCCTCTCCAGCCCAATCTTTTAGCCCTACATTTTCTTGTGTCCATGATACATGGTGCAAAACAAAGTGTCCTTGACAGACTAATGGCAACACTAAAAAGAATTTCAAAAACTTATTAATGAGTATTTTTTAAACTGTGGAAGAGGGCAGAAAACATACTAGAAGGTATAATGATGTATTAACAGTCTACAAAGTTTCAATTATATGAAAAAATATATGAAAGGCTAAAAGTCTTTAGGCATCACCAACCACCCTGTGTTGGTGGGAACTCTAATGGAAGAATGCTGAAAGATGGTTTTGAATAAGTATCATTGTGGTAAGAATAACTTTCTGGTAATCCTTGCCCTCAGGGAAAACAGTACTAATAGTAATATAATGTTTATAAATGCAAAAAATACCCAAACACATTTAAAAAAATATAATGTACTTTAAAAAATATTTTCTCTCTAGCCATATCTGTCTAGAGAGAAAGCAGAAAAATATGCAGAATCCTTTCCCTGACTTCTGTAAAAAGTCTTCTTGTCATGTAGTAAAGGTGAAAATTTGTTCAGTCTGTTCTCTTCCTCTCATTACCCATTTTTCTACAGTGATCTCAGAAATATTATGGGTTGTGTAATTTGCAAACCCATAATATGTGTGAGAGTGAGTTTCACACACAAAGGGACATGAAAAGCTTGGAAAGCTGTTTCACCTCATGATTTGCCTCTGCCTTTCATTGATTTCAGCTACCTGTCAGGCTCAGCTCTTATCTTTGACATTCTTAAACTCTGCTGTGTTCAAAGTTGTAAATTATAATAAAACTCTTCTATTCATCATTTCAGTGCCATGTGCATAACAATTATTCTAACTGCACAATAATGTCAGACCAAATTGTTCAGGGCCTTTTTTTGTATATTTAAGTGTGACTGAGGAAACACTGAAAGAATTTAAGGAAATTGCTTAGAAGTTGAATTATCTTCTAACTTCATTACATACCACAAAAGATTTTCGGGGATATTTTTTTTTCCTCACTCTAAAGCTGAAAAGCTGTCTGGGATTTAAAACTTTTTTCTTTCCACTTTATTTGAACCCAAGTCAGTTTAATTAGTTTGTGTTTAACAATTTTTTTTTTCTGAAGCTGGATGCCAGTTTTAGGATATATGATCTAACAAGTTTGAGAAGTGATTGGAATTCTTTCAACATTATTTTAAAGTAATAATTATTTATTGGATCAAACCTTTACCCAGAAGTCTCCCACAAATTGAAAGAGTTAAAAAACTGGATGGTAAATGGTCAATTGTGACACAACTGATTGATAGTACAGAGTTTCAAATCTCCATGAAAAGTCCAATGTTAAAATATTTGTAAATATTCAGTGAATATTCACTATGTAGCTTTGAAGTTCACAAATAATTTCATGAATAATAAAATCCAGAGAAAGCCACAAGAAAATATTAGAGTATCATGTGACTAGTAATGTGGTAGCCTAATGTCAAATAGAACCAAACCAATACTAATTAATCCACAATACAGTGGATTATTTGAATTTCCTGTGCATATTACCTGTGTAATGCCTCAATTCAGGAATGATTCCTGGGAGTTTCTACTCATCCTGACTCTGAGACACCATCTCAGAAGCTCACAGAATTGGGATGTCTTAATGAAAAAGAGAAGATTCAATCTGTTTAAGAAAATAGCAGTGGGGTAGGTAACGTGACATTGGCAAACTGGTGCTGGACTCTATTTCAGAAAGCATGCATGATTAGAGACATGATAAGTCTGAACCAGTCTTGCAGATCCCAGCTTTCTGTAAAGCATATTTTTCTAGAGGGAAAAAATATCTCAAGGAATATGTCTAGTCCTTCTGGAGCCCATTGTGTTTATTGAAATATATAAATAAATTCCATTTTTTTAGTAGGTTTTAAAAGCTAAAATTTTATATCCCTCTATGAAAGAAAAATTGGTTTTGGCATCTAAACCACAAATACAGCAACAATTTTGGTTTTTTTCTAGGTCAATTCATTTAAGTAGATTTGGAAAGTGGTGTCACTCTTATAACTACCAAAAACAAAGGGTCTACATGCTCTTTAAATAAGCAAGAAAATATTTGGAACTTCGGGAATCAAGTGAAGATTGGAAGAACAATGAAGATGTGCTTGCGGTTGCTTGAGATTAATGGCTTTTATATCAAAAAAGCCTAAAATTTTTTGCTGTGACCAGTTTTGTTCATATTTTTTAAGTGAAATTTCTTCCTTTTAAGTTCATAATGGCACTTACTGCTACTGTTATATATAAAAATATATATACTTATATATAAATATATGTATATATATCTATACAGAGGCAAACGTCTACAGTATATAAAAAACACAGAGTTCTACTTTTCTGCCTGCTTGTGATGTAGACCATGCACAGTGCCAGGTGCTGAAACACTCAGTTGCCAAACCCCTTGGATCTCATTATGACTTTTTTCATATGAGCACACTCAGGAATTAACAACATAATTGAGATTGGTCAATCTTTTAAAAGTTTGTGTCCTTGAGATGTGTCCCAAAATTCCCTTAGAACTTTTCAAACTCAAGAAATGTCTTTAGTTTTCTGTACAAATTGGATTTGTATATTCAAATTCAGAAAATATGATCGAAATAAAGTCTGTTCCATTTATTTGAAAGAACACTTACAAATATATTTGTTTTAAGTCCAATGATGAAACTGTTAATTTTGGTGCGGGAGAAAAAGAACTGGCAGAGTCATCTCATTAATCTATTTTTTTATCTAATAGAAGAGGGCTCTGACTTTATTCTACCAACATACTTGCAAAAATTAGGCTAATTACTAACACTGAAGCTTTCATGACTATGCAAAAGCCTGGTTTTTGATCACTGAAAACTCTTTAAAGGATCTGTTTAAATGTTGCAGTGAAGGGTCACCCGTATTTCTTCTACAAAGCTCAAGAAGGGTCCGGCTAAAAGACCCTGACTCAGTGACCTCCTTGGTCTTCTCTGGAGTTGCTGCAGGGTGGTATTGCTGTCACAGTATATTCCATAGAGAAACCTCAATTAATATCTTCATTTATTGTGAAGAACATAATCGACTGACACTACAGAATATGTCTACATTAGGATTAGGAGTGTGTTTTTTGAAAAGAATCCATCGGCTGTCACCATTCATTCTGCTTTTGTCCAGGGTAGGGAACAACAATCTTCTTTTATCAGCTTGATGTAAACGTGCTTTCTGATGATAAAAACCATGTGCAGTGCCTTCCAGGGATGCTAAACCAGAAGTTTGGCCTAAATCTAAAGCTCAGAGGTACTCGTGCTGTTGTGGGTTTAATTTTGTAATTGTAAAATGTCAACATGAAATATTTTTGGATTTGAAATGTCTTGGAGGTTACTTTTAATTTTTTTTCTTTTAAGTGAAAGATCCAGTTTTGAATGAAGAAAGAAGAATGCCAACAATTCTTGCTTAAATTCAGATATTTTACAATTTAATCATGTAATACTGAGATTATGTGTTTCATCTTACCAGAAATTAAATTTAACATTTGTATTAAACTTGAAGATTAGAATTCAAATAGAGATGCAGTGAGCACTATAGAAGGTTAAAACCTTGATTCCATGACACTAGTGAATGCATAAGACTGGGAGTAAGAAACAGGAAACATGGAAGCATATAGAAGCCTCTAGCAATAATTTGCCATCAAATTTATAATGTCCCATTAAAAAAAAAAACGACAAAAAACAACAACCCAATCCCTTGTAATTTTCTATATAACTTTAATCGAGGGATTGGAAGCAGAAATGGTTGTTGAGAATTGAAATGCCATTCCACTTACCAGCTGAGACTCAGCTAGCAGCTCCTTCAAATGGTTTGAGACAGCTGAAATATTTAAGAGGATGTTGAACTTCAACATGTTTCCAATATCCAAAATTAGACATAACTTGCTGTAGGTAAACAGATTAATAACTGCCCAAAAGCACAGAAAGGTCTGTCAAAAATGGCAGCTTTATCAGGAACTCTATGTGGATTTGGGATGGGTTTTCTGATTTACTTAGATACTGAAAATAGAAAAAGAATGATTTAGAAAGTTCAAAAGTGACAATAATTACTTTAATCTTCTCCCATTTAAATCACTAAGTTGTTTGTTTGGTTTATTTTTCATGCAATTTCAGGGAGAAAATATATGATTGTCACAACTTTCTATTTTAAAGAGTCTTTTAGAAATGCACCAGTGTGCAGAAGACTAAGATAAGACCTCTCCAGAAGTTAAATCCTATTCATTTATTCAGTCTGTAAATGTTTAAATGGAATTTAATTGATTCATGGGCTTTGTGTTGATCACTTGCAGGCATGTACTGCCATAATTTCAGTGTGCTTTTAGATGTCAAGATTGCTGCGTGAACAAAGTGCAGCAAAATGGCAGTCATTGAATGAATGCTTCCAAATAAATAATTTCATCAGACCTATTATATTTCAACAGAGAAATTCAATCTACTATTTTCCCTGTACTACAGAAATAATACTCTGTATTAATTACTGGGGTTTTTTTGTTTTTTTGTTTTCTGTTTTTTTTTTTTTTTTTTTTTTTTTTTTTCTTTTCTTTAATTTATAATATAGTGAAATTCTCCTTCAATCTATGTATTAATTCTTTTTGGGCACATCCCAAAAGCTCAAGATTTATGAATAGCATTCCAAGATAAATGAAAGCATTTCCATTTAGAGTAGAAATGCACATTCCTTACTTCCTCCCCACCCTTTTATCAGGCAGAAGCCAGCACTATTTGCTAACATTCTAGTGTAGTTCTTAGAAGAGGGACTTGAAGGAAAGAAGAGGGAAGTGTGTTTACAGAATAACTAATTATTCACTCTCCTGACTCTAGGTAAAAGGAATATAATATGTGACACAGCAGATTCTGCTCTTGCCATTGGAAATATAAATTAACTCTCCTGACTAAGAGATTTGTGTGTAGAATTGAACTAGTGTAACTGAGATCAGAGCCTATTCCAGAGATCTTGAATAATTCCTATAAGGCAAATGCCTTCAGCTGTCAATCTTCCCAACTGACCTGTCAGTGTCACATAATAATTAAACAGCAGCTGGCATTAGTGCAAATTTATAATTGCTATAATCCTTATTGCTGACATGTCAATATTTAACTTGCATTAACCTTTCCTTTGAGGCTTACAAATAGTGCATCTCTGGCTTGCTCAGTCTAATTTTTCATGTCATTGCCTAGCAAGGTACAAAGATTTATAATGTCATTTGGTGATGGATACAGAACACTCCTTTACTTAGCCTTGTAAGATGCACTAACTCTACAACACTGGTTCATTTATTATTTTTCTACCCTGCCTGATAACTGCTTTTTAACCATTTAAACAATTAATAACATGAAGGTCAGGTTTCCAATATTTGGTGTAAGAATGTCACTCTTGTGAATTTTGGCCTGCTTCTTTGGAGGGGGAGACCATCCTTACTATATAATGCAGGCTCAGTTTCTAGAACTTTTTCAGTTTGAAATGTAGCTAAAGGAAAGCAATAGCATTAAAACTTCAGGGAGAAATGTTGCAAATTTTGGAATATTTATGAAAAGTCAAAATTTAGCTACTATTTTAGTAGACTGTCTTGAGAAAAAAATTTGAAAATTCTGGCCAGAGTGGTTTGTTTTGGTTCATGGACATTCTAGTTGACAAACCAAAAAGATGAAAAGAAGTTGTGTACACTCTCACTCTTTGTCTACCTCATGCTATGTTTGAAAGTGATAAATTGTATATAAACTTTTTTGTAATGTAAACAAAAGTTAAAAAAATCCTCATTGTATAGAGAATAATGCAAAACAAAAAGATTTTTATTCAGCTACTTATCATATGGAAGCTTATAAAAACAATTATCATTAGATGCAGCATTACATTTGACCTCCAGACACTTGCAGTGATCAGAAAATTAAATGAGATTTGGCTCCCAAACCCTTGTGACTGCTCTTCCGTTCATCACACCAAGCTAAAGCATGTTCTAGGAAGCTAACCCATATTTTCATTTCCAAAGATCTCATGGTCATCTTGCCTTCCACTCTTTAGGGTTCTGAGAATTATTTAACAAGTACCTGTATGCTTTATATACCTTACAGCAATGATAATGCTATGGTATGGACTAGTATAACTGTTCAGCATATCCTAAATATTGTCATCAAAAATCCTCCTAGCAAAGTGAAATAAAAGACTTTTTATTAACATCTGAGTATTTTGTCTTCAGCCTTATCTTATATTTCCATTATGTGCCTAGTAATGCCAAATTATAGGTCAGGGCTCTTCCTTGAAAGGATGAATTACAATTCTACCTGGTGTAGACACCGTTTCATGATTTATTGAAGTTACAAATAACCTAAACTCATGTTTATAATTAAACAATCTAATTTGTCACTTACTGTTACATTTCTGAGGGTTCTTGACTCTGCACTCCATGAGGAATTGCTGCTCATGTCTTCCAGATCAAGTTTTAAAGCTGAATGTGTGTAGTGAATTGATAAATGCCAGGCATCATGGGTAGCAGGCACAATAGATGGTACTTAATTCCATTGATTAAGAGGAAATGAGAAATGTGAGCATGAAATAAATGCATTAGACCAGATTCTATATGAACAAAAACTCCTTTTGTGTCTGAACATTCTATAAAAGTTCTGAATTTTCTTTAAAAATAAGTAATTTTTAAAAAGAAAATATTTGAACCTTCTGGAGAATCCATATGTCCTACAAGTTCAATGAATTAATTTAATTATTGCTACAGTTACATCAACACATACTGTAATATGATATAACCAGCTGTGATTTGCTGCGGCACAGAAATTGCATAGATATATTTGATTTTAAAAAAGGCCCTTACCAAATGTTCTTGTTTTACAAACATACAAGTTATTTTGAAATTCCAGAAAGGTTTAAGATGCAGGCTGTCAACTTTGTTTATTTATTATGATGACTCCTTAAAAGGTTTCAAGTTGATCTGGGAACATTTTTCTAAAATTAATTACAGAATCACAGAATCACAGAATTTTCAAGACTGGAAGAGACCTATAAGATCATCTAGTCCAGCCGATGTTCTAACTGTTCAGCTAGATCATGGCAGCAAGTGCCACATCCAGTCTTTTTTTAAATTCTTCAAGGGATGATGCCTCTACCACCTCACTGGGTAAATGATTCCAGTTTCTGACCACTCTTTCTGTGAAGTATTTCCTTCTTACTTTCCTGGATTTAAGAACTAAAATATTTTTAAAACAAGTAAAACCTATTTTTTTACATGTAAATCCATTCCAATATTATTTTTAACTGTCTTAAATACATAATAAATAAGTTGCTATAAGTCTTTTCGATAACACATCCATTTTAATGCTCTTATACTAAATGAACACATATTTGGATTTTTCATTCATTCTTCGACTAGATTTTTCATTATTTTCTTTTCCTTTATCAAATCTTATTTTTGCTTAAATTAGTTTACTGCTTATCACCTGGATATCTCTTTTCCTAATAAATTATGTTGATCTCTTGTAAAATTTCCTGTTTCTTTCAATATTGATATTATGATTGTGATATTTTGATACTTTGATTTCAGAATTCTTCCTATTTTTTTCATCCCAAGTGGTGTTTACAACTCCCGGCAGATGGTGTAAGTCATTGGAGAAGGAATTAAAAGATGGCACACATTTTAGACTATGTGTCAAAAGATGGCTCATCTATACAGCGCATGACATACTGTTAGAAAGTTACCAAACCCCCTTTCTTGCCAAGTTTATAATATCCAAATTATTTTCCCTTACACATTGGGCAATATGTGGGAAAAAAAAAAAAAAAAAGTAAATAGAATTAGATAAATGTGTGCAGTGGTTTTAAAAAATAATACTGGAATGAAAAATGCATATGTTTTATGGTAGAAACTCTCTTTCCACTAGGCCAGGTTGCTCAAAACCCCATCCATCCTGCCCTTGAACACTTGCAGGGATGGGACACCCACAGCTTCCCTGGGCAACCTGTGCCAGTATCTACCACCCTCACAGGGAAGAATTTCTTCCTAATACCTAACCTAAATCGACCCTCTTTGAGTTTAAAGCCATGATCCCCTGCCCCATTCTACACCACTGCAGAGTGCCACGCATGATACCCTCCCTTTAACAGCTCTGTATTTTAGAGAAGGATACAGAGACAGTCTCCCTTGTGTTTTTTTTTAATTTTTATAGTTGTACATTTTTCATGGGGTGGGTAGGATCTCAGTCTTGGTTCAGCCTACTTTTCATAGTCTAATCAGTAAGAAATGCTTTGGGGAAGTACAAATTACAGGTCTACATCTCTAGAGGAAAAAGCCTGCCTGGAAGAAAGTTCTCCTTCTTTCTTTATCCATATATATACAGTGAAAAAAGTAATTTCCTTTTTTACTACATATAGACTCCTGGAAGTGGATGCTGCTTTGAATTTCCAAAGGGTGAAAGTTTGGGTAAAAAGTTCAGACTAATTCCTCTGCAGCTACTTTTTTTTTCTGTGTGTAGACACTTACCTTTTTTATTGTGCAGTATTTAGATTGCGTGCTGAGACTCCTTCTGGATAACTAATTTTTAGATGTTAAAATGTTAAATGATACCAGTAAGAGATAAAATGAAAAATGCCATGAATTTCAGTCTTGAGAAGTATTGCAAAGTCTTGGGAAATATTTGCAGTGATTAGTTTATATTGATTAATATTTTATTAGATTTCTGATATTTAAAGTTAACAATACTTACCAGATGGGGTAGAATTCTTGTGTCAGCCTTTGTGTTTGATTTCAGTCCATTGGAGAAGGACTTAGGCACAAAATTTTCACTATTGTTTCTTGTCTCTTCAGTGTACTAGATCACTGCTATATTTTTTCAGATTGCTGTAGTCCTTAGCCCGTAAAGGACAACACTAATCATCTGTGCTGTGCTTGACTGCACAATGAGCATCTGCTTAAAAAAAACCTTTATGTTTTCAATATCATAAATTTTACCAGCCAAAAACAACCAAGCTTGAAGAAGTGGATTATTGTGTGGCATCGGCTCTCAATAGCCCTAACTGTACTTATGTGAAAAAAAACCTAAATTCATCAGTGTCAGAGTTGTATTTTAAGATACTAGATTACAAAAATCTTTCAGGAAAAGTAAGGGAAATCTCATAATTGTGGACAACGGATATGAAAACATGCTGGATAAAGTTCAAGAGAATATATGGTTTAGCTCTTCTTTCCATGAGGGTGAAGTAAGGAAATCTTTGCCATCTTTTTGAGTTTAATGTTCTGTGACTAGATATTTTGTACTATCTAATGTGATGAATTTATCCTCTAACTCTCAAGATCCTAGGTGTGCCATATATTCAGTTATGTTTGAATAGCAGATGTTTGCAACAAAAAATATTATTGTTCCTGCCAGCTTTTTTTTTCTAATTTGGATAGCACTAGGTGTTCAACTTCAGCAGGAAAGTAGGTAAACCTGTGGCTCAAATTGTGAATACTACCAGGCAGAAGACAATTGGCTGTATGTGTTTGGAAGGAGTGCAGCTGCAGCTGGTATGGTTTGGCTTTACATTTTTATAACACCTGGACTACAAAAAGGCACATTTTCAACCTGTGAATTGAAAAAAAAATATTTAAGGGAGATGGTTGGTCATGTGTTATTCTTCCTTACCTAGACTGTGTAGACTGTGAAAACTGTGAGTGTAAGGCCCTGGAAAGGGGAGGTGGTTCACAGAAGAGAGACTCCCAAAAGGGAGACGTGGTCTTGGGGAAAATACTAGGGGAAAAGGAGAGAGGGAGAAGGGAGGGCAGGGTGGAAAGAAATTACAGGATGTAGAAGGTGAAGATTGAGGCTGGAGAATAAAGCTGGGAAGTAGGGGAAGGTTCCAGAGGTGTGTGGGCTCAAATGGTGGTGATTCCCAAGTATGGAGTGTACCAGTACAACATTCTCAGCTTCCCTGGCTGAGCATCCCCTGCCCATCTGGGAACTGGAAACACACAGAACCCAGTGTGGTGGGGGGACACAGTGAGCAGTAAGCTAGTAACTGAGTCAGGTGTAAGGGAATATTTCAGGTTTTTAAATTCTGTTATGCAAATCCACTGTGGGATAACATAATTTCACCTTCTTTTATGAAGATTTGGGAATCATTCAAATTGTTCTTACTTGAAACTTATGTTTGCTTTACTATAAATTGCATCTGACTTTGACTTTCCTTCTTTAAATGTTTAGTGTGCTTCTTAATGCTCAAAGTTACACTGTACTTCAAAAGATTTTAAGAACTGCCTTAGTGCCATGAAAAAAAAGTGTATATTTTTCAGTTCAATAACAAAATCCTTTGATATGTACTAATTTACTCTTATATAGTTACACAGGATTGAGATTTTCATACATTTCACCAATTATTACTGTATTCAGGATTGTGCTCATCAAGATGCTATATCCTCTTCAGTCTGTATTTACATCTGACATATAACTATATTTTTATATTTAACTGTGTCTATATGGCTTACTTTATATCCTATTATTTCTCAGACAGAAAAGGTCAGTGTAGTCCAAAATCAATTAATTAAATTATTTGTTTTTGAAGTCTTGTTTCAGAATAAGGAGGAGAAGATATAAAATTGGATCTGAAATACCCTGTGACACTCAAGTTTTTGATCTTCCTTTCCCTGGAAAGGATTAAGACCTGTATATAGATACCTGAATAGGAAACGACCTCATTATTTTTTCATATTTTGTCTCATATAATTATGTCCTTCTTCAGACACACTTTTGATCTATGTTACCATGCATAAATCATATCTGAGTTCACAGAGCAATCTGACCTTGGGAAAATTGGGCTCTTTCAGGTACAAACTCTATTTCAGAAAGTCAATACAGGTTTGTAGAGATCTGGTTGCAAAAAAGGTTGGAAATAGGAAGACATTGTTTCTTTTGCAAAGTTTCATATTAAATTAATTTCTGAAGTCTAAGAATACCTAATTTTGTGCTGGTAAAATTAGCTACTAGCAAAACCTTTCAACAAATCCAAAAACTCGGTAATAAAATCTACTCATCTCTTGAGTCTCAAAAAGTCAGAGGTAAATTCCTCATCTACATTAAACTATTTATGAGGTTATCCTATTTCCTCTCAGTCCCAAAAGGAATGCACAAGACAGGGAGAAGGGAAGCAAATACAACTTCCTATAAAACCTCTTGAGCACTTATTGCAGAAACCTTAAGATTAGCAAAGCTGTTGGGAGAAAGCTAAATCAGAAGCACTTAATAGTGATTTGATGATCACAGTTTGCCTAAACATGATAATTTATCATGTACTAAACCATTCTCTTGTATATCTGAAAGCATTTGAACTAAATAACAAATCTCTCTTAACTGATCTTTTGGATAACCACCTGTGAAGGAAAGGACTCGTATGAGCTGAGTATTTTCCACTGAATCATAAGGATTAATTTGGGTGCTGGTGGGATGAGGTGCCATGGAAACTGAATACTTTGAAGTCCACTCAGGGAACTCAGTCCCCCTTGTTTTGCATGTTACAAATGTTTAATTCTGAATGGCAGTGGTCATTGATGAATGTCTCTTCCCTACATTCCCTTGATTTAGTGCAACCAAGCTGGCAAGCTAGAGTATGGGAGACAATGCTGGTAGCATTTGTGTCTCATTTTGTATCTCTCAAGAGTTCCTGAGATAAGAACAGCTAGTTTCAGGGGTTTTGGTATCTGTTCTCTTCACTTATTGCTATGCCTGTATCATGTCTTACAATCTGTGTGGAGAGTACTGAGGTTGGTAGGTCACCATCTCCAAATTTAGAACATTGCAATATTTTTTCACAACATACTAATCCTATGAATTGAACTGATCCAAGACTCATTACAAATATTGGATATTTACATTTAATTCAAAAATCAAGGGACATTAGTTGACTGCATAATGACAACAAAACATTTGTTTTTTCACCCATAGAAAATTAAATCCTATCATGTACCTGTAAGAAGATTTCCACTAAATATGAGAACTAAACCCATGAGATGGATATAGTAAATCTTCATTTAATACTTTGTAAAGTTCTCATCACCCTTATTCAAGAAAAGTTAACTCTGAGGGTCTTGGGAAAAAACAAACCTATAATGATCAAGAGGAGAAAAGCTCTATTGTGAGTAAGGGGAAGAATTAAGGATCTGCTAAGTAATGTTACCTATATCAAAGGTGGGAGATCTAGGATTCTTTAGAAGTTCTGGCAGTGTGAACATGGGGAACAAAGAGCCTTGAAATGGCTTCAACTCATTAAGGATGAAAAATAACAAAGATGTAACTAGGCTCTAAGAGAAAAATTAATTCTTTGTAACTTCAGATCTCTAACTTGGATCCTCTGAGTCATCACCTGCTAGGTAACATATTCTCACTGGAAAGTTCTTAGAATCCCACATGAACTGGACAATTTATGCAGAGATGTTATTTCTGTGTCACAGCTGAAATCTCATAAGGGTATTTATGTACCTGAATCTTATTCATCGGGGTCTGTATTCTGTTAATTTTTAATCAGCAAATCAGACCTAAACATGAGTTAGGCAAATAATTTCCTTCATGGCTCTGTGACTACATAATCAAAAAAGAAAAAAAAAAAGGTAATGATAAGGAAATATTCATATAAGATACTAGCTGAAAGTATTGTTTTCTTTAAACACATGCCCAGAAATATGATTTACAATTAAAAGAAAATAAAGACTCGTGCTGAAAAGAACCAAGAATTTACTTGTAACTACAGTTGAAAAAAATCAAAATCTTAATTTCAATATCTCTCCTACAATCATAGGTACAGAAATGATGGAGAAAAAAGAGTGGCACAAACAATGAATCTTTTGACTGTGTGGGAATACTTGTGCTACCTGGATAGTTGAGGGATACATTAATAAGAGATATATAAATACAAATACATTGAGAACAAATTTTGAACACATGATTAATGAAAGCACAATTATAAAAAATCAAACACTTAAAATTTAAAGAGAAAACAGGCTTATAAAGGTGATTAAAAAGTCTTTTAGAACGTTTTTAGGATTTTGTGTGAGATACGAGCATAAAGCTATTTGTTGATTTGATTGCCATGACAGGGTAACTTTGTTTCTGCCAAAACAGAGGTTTTTCATTTTCTTCACTCTGTGACCTTTTAAAATTGCAGGAGTTCAATGGCAACCAGTTTGGACCATCCATCATACTCACTGCAGCTGCTCCAATGTCCCTGAGTACATGGGTGTTGAAATGGGAAAGAAATTAACAGTTCATTTGTGAAAAGTGTGCTTTCTTCCCAGAGTACCTGATGAGACTTCTCCCTCCATGTGTCTCTTGCAGATAAATCAGCATTCATACTTCACTGCACAAAACTTGCATAAAATTGCAAAAGTATACAGTAAAATATCTCAAAACAATTAAGAGAAGTATAGAAAATTATTTTGAGTTCCTGAAATAAAGGAAAAGTGAACAATCAACATTATAGAAATGATATATGTATTTCAGTGACAGAGAGGTCAATAAATAATATATACAGAATAAAATTTTACTATATATCATATTGAAGTAATAAATTAAACACCAACTTGACTGGACTCTTTTCTGTATAGATACCAAAGCAGAACTGCTCAAATATATACCTCAAATGTCCAGAAAGACACACTCATCTGAAAAGAGAATTTATTTGAATTTATCTGATAGCACTAGCATAGAAATGATGATGATGATGATGATGATGATTACTATTGGCAAGTAAAAAACCCCAACACACTGAGCTATTATCTCTGTTGAAAAAACCCTTTGAACATCTTATCCTACTCTTATACTGTGTGAACCAAATACATGCAAGTAACACCAAGGAAACAACAACCCATGGCTGAAGTGCAGAGAGTAGATTTATTCCATTACATCTCTGGCTGGAGGATTCCAAAACACTGCAAAGACACATAAACTGCAAAGCTCATGTTAGCTGGGGCAAATGTGGTGGGGCCTGATCCCTGCATTACATATCAAAGGGCCTGATGCACATGCAATCTTTCACCAGCTGGTGTTTTACAATCTTCAAACCCTCTTACCTCCCTTTTCCCTTTTATAAGGAGGCTCAGTCTATGGAAAAGCCTCTTAAGTATTTCACAACATCCTGTTATCTACTCTGAGAAAATTCAATTTATTTTTCCGCAGATGAAAACAAACCAAAGCGAACACAAATATGTGAATTCTCTCACAATGGATATTTTCTAACATCTCCCAGGTGCAAGATTGGTCTTTGAGTGAAAACAATTCTAAAACCAACTTGTTTTTCCCTCTCCTCACCGTTCTTATATTTTTCAACCCTTTTTTTCACCTCATATACCATTTTAAGGAAAGGAGAATTTGTCTGTGGTACTGACATTGATAATTGATAATTGTTTCATTAATTGCCCAGGGAAGCTTTAGAGCTAATAGTTAGTGATGTGTTCATTTAGTCAGGTGTTAAGTGGGTGGTTAACCATGAAGTTCAAACAAAGATCACAGCAAATCCTGCTGTTGGTGCTCAAAGACACATCTGTGTTTTCATCTGGAGGTTTAAAACTGATAACTTAGAGGCAGAAAATGAAGATATGGCTGGGGAAGATCCATTTAATTTTCTAACTAAACACTATGGGTACCTTCAGGCTTATAAACAACTTCTGAATTATCTTCAGTGACCATGGGCACAGTATGGCCAGAGGGCTGCACTCAGGTAACCAGTGTTTGGCCAGTTGTATCATTTCCTTTCTTTTCTGCAGCTAATGAACCTTCCTTGGTTGTGTATCTTTAGCTGACAGAAATCAGTGTCTCTTTATCAACTTCAGTTATTTCATGGCTCATAATAGAACTCTTTGGACCTAATTTCTTTGATTTTAGAATTCTGAAATGTTGTTTATTAGGAAGGGGGAATAAAGATTCTTAATGAAGAGATCTTATGGCTTCCTTTGGCTGCTGCCCTCATCACTAATTTATTTGAACCCCAAACACAAACAAGTAAGGGCAACAAAATGAGTCACTGGCACTATTTCTGACTCAAATAATATGATTTTCAATTATTTTAATCTTCTGCTCCTTCTGACTGTATACATTTGCTTATTAGAAAAGACTGAGAAATTTGAAAATACCACAACACGTGGTTAAACATCAATGCTTCTAATGATAATTACTGTTGGAAATATGTCTATACATAAAATAAGCAAACTAGATGTGTAAAACAGTAAAAAGACAATCTCAACAGTCTAGCTCTTATCAGATTAGCCAAGAGATGCAAAGATGTTGGGTAAAGAAACAAAGGGAAACAAAGACTTGGCAAAAGCTGTACCAGTATTAGCACAGCCTTAAAATAGCTGTGGTAATTTTTTTTTTTTTTGGTCATGTCTCTTTGAAGACCTATTTGCTCAACCTTATATTAATTCTAAAATGGAGATTTTTTTTTTGCCTGATAGTAAAATATCCCTGCTGAAATGAAATAATTATAATATTTCTGGATGAAAAGGGCATAAATAGTCACAGCAGAATGTGATTGGTCATATTTGCTTCACACTTTCTGGAAGTGTATTTGTTCTCCTGAGACATGCCAAAAATCCAAAAGAAATATTTTAATACTATGAAGAGGGTGGTGAGTTACATGGCTATTTAATAATATTCACCTCAAATGAGTTTTTACTGTGCAAATAAGTTTTCCTGTCTTTATTAAATTACATTACACTTAATTTAATTTAATACATGTTGAAGAGTGTTGCAGTACTATGAAATATGGTGATTGTGATGCCTTCATCAACCTAGGAATGAGACTTGAGATAATTTTTGTATAGTAGGTAATATAAAAGTGGATCTTTATTGGAGCTCCTGGGGCAGTTATGGAATAATGTCCACAAAAGCCCACCCACATAGTGTGAATGCATTTATAGAGGTTTTAGGAAATTAGCATAATTGATAAAAGGCACCAATGAGGAGGACAAGTGATGATGCAATTCCCCCTAGGTCAAGCCCCTTCTCTGGAGCCCCCCCTTCAGCACTGGCTGTACTTTGTCCATGAGAATGGATCTCAAAGTGTTGTTCTCAGCCTTGGCTCCCAGGGAGAACCAAGATAGGATAGGGACCTTGTGCTTCCTGGGGTTTGGAGCTCTGGAATTTATTTTTCCTTCCTGCCTAGGAAAGGGCATGGAAAACTATTGGGAAAACTAGCTACAAATGCAATCATAAGCTACAGAGCTTCAAATATATGTGTAAGGGATACAGAGAATGTATAAAAGAAAAAAAGGTAAAACCCAATAGACATCAATTGTATACTTTGCATAAGCAACAACATAGTAAACTTTAATTTCAATGATTATATAAAAATGAATTTATAAGATCATAAAATATGTTTCATTGTGGTTTTTATCTTGAAAATTGTACAGATTCTTCCTCCTCCCTTGGGAAGTGATATACTTCAGAGACAGAGACAAAAGAGAAATCAGTCTCCTCTTAGATTAGGTTATTTTGAAAGACACAGAGACAGGCAGGCTTTGTGAGCACTCTATTACTTCATATACAGCAGCCACTTGGCAACCTGAAACATAAAGACTGTCATTTTAATTCAGCAGTGAAAGAACAAGAAATAGGAGAGCATAAGTTCTATTATGTCAGACATTTCACTCATTTTATGGTCAGCAGGTGATATGAAGATCAGCTCTTTTATACTTGAATTTCATCTTAATATATCATCAGACTTTTTCCAGGAATGGATGCAAATAAAAAATCTCAAAAACATCCAGTTAGTGGTTTTGCTGCTCCATCAATGACCAGCTGCAACAGGCACTAAGACTTGCTTTCTCACTGCACAGAGATATTGACAGCTGTAATAAGCAGCAGATGCATTCAAGCATCAAGAACTTAAACATAGAATGTGAAAACAAATGTCATTTTCCTGCTTTACATTACATTTCAGTAATTTTGGGGATTATGCATATTGACCAGATTAAGATTGCATATTGCCCTTGGTTATTTCGTTTCTGGGTATGTGAATGTCTGTTTCAGAACCATGCAGAAAACACTGAATGTGACAAAATGAGAGCTCTCCTTTTCTGAATCTGATTGTCTCTCTGTGTACTGTATGGGAAAAGGATGCCTTGGCACAGATGTAACATTAGATATCATTTGTGGTTATTGCTCAGACATCAGGCTGAAGAGGTGAGAGAGAGAAACTGATTAAGATAGCTCACTCTGAAGATAAAATTAATTGTTAAATTGGGGTTGGATTCAGGTCAAGGGTGGTTACTGTAGTAAATAAAGAGGGAGAATTAGACTTCAGTTAGAAACAGTCTGAGTAATTAAAAAGGGACAGAAAGGCCTTCTGGAATGACTGAAGAGCCCAGAGTGAATAAAAAGGGCATACAGGCTAGCAGTCACCAATTGCACACAGAATCACAAAACCCAGTAAATTGTGGTACATGTGTGTATGTACAGGCTGTTTATTTCAATGAGTTTTCTAGGGTGCTTTGGTTTAAGTTTTAGACAAGCAACTAAAGTTTGAAACACCTATTTTTATTAAACTTCCAAAATCTATTTCTATTGAGACTAAAATTTTTAATGAAGAAAATGCAGAAAAAAAGAGAAAATGAGGGGAAAACCTGCTGTATTTTCAAAGGTAACATCTGGCAAATTTTTCATCTTGAGAAAGAAACCAGAACTCAGTAGTTTTACAATGACTAAAAAGGGTTTAAACATTGAAAAGAATGGAGTATTCCATTTATTGACTCTTCCTATTTAAAGCAGGATTCTTCTCTTCAATCTGTCTTTGAATCTAGCTTTGAAGGTTTCAACAGAATTTAAAATACTTTTTACTTCTGGGGTTTTTGTCTTTCTTCTTCCCTTTTTTTTTTACTTCATTTTGGTGCTTCACAGTCTTTTCATGTCACGTTACTGTTGTTCTGGAACAATATTTACACACAAAGTGCTGTTTATATGGAAAGTATACTGTATAGGGTATTGGCAGAGGTGTGGATTATCTGCCTGAAATGTGAAGACTTCTGCACCATTTCATTCCCACAGATGAGGTTCTTTCATTTTAGCACCTTGCAGCACATCCGTCTTTGTCAAAACCTATTTACTACAAATGAGCTCAGGCATATTTCTTCAGTGATTCAAGTCCTAGTTTATTACTCCTCATTACTTGATGTTCCACCCAATTTAATCACATCTGCATACTGAGAAATTGTCCTTAGACTCATTATTCTAGCTGTGCTGTGATACGCTTGATAAAACTGAATTCTTAGCTAATTCTTTCTATTGTATAAAGGAATTTATCACTGTATATGTAAACTATATTCTTGATGCCAGATCTAACACCATATCTTTGACATCATTATCTTTTCATTTGAAATTTATGAAAGCAAGATTTTAAAAGTGATGTCTGCAGTAGAATGCTAGTAAAAGTTACCAGGAATGCAAAAGCTGTAGTTAATTCTTGGTCTATTTTCCCAGTTATTCTTTCAGCTATTTCAAGACAGGATTATTTAAAAACGATATTTTGTTAGCTCCCATCTCCAAACATCTTTCCTGTAATGAAGTCTTTTGACTAATGGCAATGAAGTCTGGTGGCTATAATTAGTGACAACACCTAGTTTATATTCTTGACACTCACAGATTTTTGCAGTGTAATCTGGGGACATTGCATACATCAAGTCACCTATAGGCAAAATGTAACAGCAGCGCAATACCTAGTGCCAAAAGACTCCATGTAACTTCCTCAAGTTAAAATACTTTGGTTTCTGTTAGAGGAGGCAAAGCTCAAAGACTTATGGCTGATTATTTAATATTCTTTAGAAAATTCATGTCTGGATCTAAACTGCCACTGAAAACAGTTACTATCATTGGCAGCCCATGCTTTTTACCAGGATAGCTTTTCACCAGCATGCAATAGCAAGAACTTCTTGGGATACTGTCATAGTTGTTCGTTTGTTATCTGTGGAGTAATAAATCTTTGTTACAGATTCTTTTCCTTTACAATGTATAAAATGAAGGCTAAACTAAAGCTAGAACTATATAAATTAATCCCCATACTAAAAGTATATCTAAGTTGAAATTTAGGATTTTTTTTCCTTAAGTTTGCAGTTAAACAATTGGCTTAGGTTGCATGTGACAAGATCTGGATATCCATTCAAGTTTGCAGGAAAGATTTTTAGATTCAGTTCAATGGTTATGTTCAGTTATAGTTTTCATTGACCTCTAAATGGTTTGATATTTAGAGTTTTACTCAGTAGCAGCAGTAATGAATAGATTTATTGTATTTTCATGGCAAAGAAAAGCTACTTCCTCATTCAAAACTTTGTGTTAATCTAAAAAGTATCTAAAAAAGACATTTACTGAATCTGTGAATACTGACTTTTTTCAGTTTTTAAGAAAATATTTTAGTGTTTCATGGTTCCAAAAAAAAAGTAGCAAGATATAAAATATAGGACACTTACTGTAAGAGTTTTATTGTTCCAGAAATAAATTTATAATCTATCTCTCAGATTTCTGTAACAAAAAATCTGTAGCTAATATATTGATTAATATTCTTCCTGGAATGAGAAATTCCAGAACTTGGTCATGATTCTGTCATTGTTTCTTCATGGGAAATAAATTCAAGCCATCTGAGAGCATCTGATGGCAGACTAGGATTGAATTTTAATTTTTCCCCCTGAATTTATTTTTCTAAATAGTAAATAATCAATTACATGCTGTCATCATGGTTCAAAATAAGCCAGAACATTTTAGAAGCTTCATTAAACTTTTCTCATAAACCTGGAAATTGTGTGAGATGGAACATATACTCAGTGGTATGGTGATGTAACAAAGAAAAATCACTGATGGGACATCATCTCTGCCTATGATGAGAAGACTTGCCAAAAAAAGAAAAAGGAAAAAAGGAATAAAAAAGAAAAGAAAGATAAAAAGAAAAAAAATCGTAGGCAGAAAAAGAAGACAGCACAGGAAAATCTGTGAGTGTGCACATTCACTGAGCTGTGCCAGAAAATTTACTGGTCTGATTCCTGTCTTTTAAATCTGACCTAATGGAAGAATACATGTTTTAAAAGGCATTAAAATGTGGGATTCTTATGAGAGTTTATTGGATTTTTATATTTCAGACGGGTTCTGATAAGACACTCCGTTGGTATAATTTGTCATTAATAAAACACATTCTAATTACAGCAATCACTGTTCAGGTTTATCTTTTACAATTATAGTTCCAAACATCTTAACCTGATACTTAGGAATATGTAAACTATTCTGTACCAAGTGTTCATTGGATGTACCTGAAATACTGGATAGAGATGATATTCATTATAATATATATTGATTCTCTGACCAGCAGCATATTACTCTTATTCTTGTCTTATAAAAATATAGGCAATAAATCAAAACATGACTGTCCTCTGAGACCTTTATTCTTTTTTATTTACTTTTTATGGTATATTTTCATTATTGATAATTTGGCAATAAGTCAAAAGATTCAATCAATGTTTACCTTAATATATATTTTTGTTCTGTATAGAAAATCATGATGATATATTAAGCATATGATTTTTTTCAATGGTTTTCTAATCAATATGGCAGTAGCAGAAACTAGTGGGTAGGATTCAGTCACTATATTATCACGTTTGAGACACAGCAATTCACTTTCTGCAGAATGTTTATTATGTCTTCCCTTTCTTTTGGCTGAAGTGAACAAAGGCAATATAAAAAACTACAAGATACACAGACAATTCTAACTAATATTATGAACACTTCAGACATGTTTCGAAAATGGTTTCTGTTCAGCACAGCCTTGCCTATGCTTATCTCTTTCATCAAAACCTGAAAGAAATTGAAAGACAGGCTAATTAAAGAGAAACATTCAGAGACTTGAGAGTATGGATTGAAAGACTAATTGCAAGTTTTTCAATACTCCCTTTTGTTTCTGTTTTTCATTTGTACTTTTCCTTCAGAAAAAAAGTCAATTTCTACTAGAATTAGCTAATAATGTTTAGTTTCTCATCCTACATTATAATTTTTTGTTCTATATGTCTTTGAGGCTTCAACATCCTGTTAAGCAAAAAACAAAGTGGGGGAAATATGATCGTGTAAATTTGATGGAAAAGCCTTGTTCCACTGCTGTTTTATAAATTATGCACAAATATTGACTTACGTATGCTGTAAGACCTCCTAGAATAGGGCCCCAGCATGTGCATCTGTTGAAAGAGCCTGCCAAAAAAAGTGTGTTTCAGCCTCCAACATGTAAAATATGCATATTCAATTACAAAAAATCATGACATCATTTCAAAAAGGTTTCAGTAACTTGCTGCCGTCCCCAGGAAACAATAACTTGCGTGCCAACAGCTCATGTAAGTTTTATGTATCTATTTAACTTAAACAACAACACCAAAAATAAATTAACATTACTGCATGGCATTTCTCGTAACACACAATGCACTGGAATGCCCTCCAAATAAGGTTCTTGCATATAACACTGTATATGCAAGCATCTTTTTACTTCATGCACCATTTTGAGAGTAGCACTGACAACAAAAAGCTCACAGGTTCAAAATGCACTTTTTTCCCAGATGTTTTTCTTTTGGATACTCTTTTGCTATCATGTACTTGACAGTATTTTTCTCCAACTTCTTGAAAAGAACCGAAACTATAACTCCGAATATTTATGAAAATCAATGCACACTTTGAAGCACCACCTTTGGCATTTTCTTTCCATGCCAACATTGAAGATATATTTTGGGATTGAGCAAATGTTTAATCTATAGAAAACCATAAAAATTGTTCAAAAATGGAAAAAAAGGATGAACTTTCCTTTCTTGGACAAAACCAATATCTTATATCTCACATTTGCTTTTCTTTTCAGTTCCTCTGTTCCATTCCTATGTGTCCCACAGTCCCTACGAAATGACTAGCAATAGAATAAAAAACTCTACCTCATACCTAAAATAAATATAGATAGGCTGACCTAACCACAGGCATACTTTTAATGAACACAATTTTGAGTGTTTTATACAGCTGTAATCTAAGATTAGAAACATATGGTTCTGGCGGTAAATTAGCACTATGAAGATATATGGCAGTGAAAATTTCATGACATTTTCAGAACACATAAAGTACCCTGGGCTTAGATAAATTCAGGCCTAACTCATTTTGAAACATGAAGGTTGTAGCCTTGTCAAAACAAGTTGGAATAATGATAACACTATAATGATTTATTGAAGTTCTTATGAGGAATAATAAGGAGAGTTTTAAATTATCATCTGTGTTAGTGTTTCATCTGCATGGGAATCATACAGAATTATGTTTGAGAACAATAAAGCCTCAACGAAAAGGCCAAATTATTACTGGGAAAGAAAGAAAAAATCCTGTGAAACTATTTAATTTAATTTCAATAGATTTTTCCTCTCTGTGAATATTTATTATGGGGAAAAAACAATGGGTTTGGAAGGCAGCTTTGTCTTCAGAGCTCCATCTGTGTGAGTGCAGATCTGGATCTGTGGCTGCAGAGCACTGCACCAGCACAACAAGGACATTGCTTTGAGCCATTGCACTCCAATTAGACTTAGAAGGTACTTAGTGTACATGTGCTTCAGAGAGCCTTTTTCAATTAAATTAAAATTTTTCAAAGAGCTGTTTTTCTAGAAATACAGAGCATATAAAACAATCCAAACCCAATTTTGAACACATGTTTTCTAAAGTGAATACTTTCTGGGAAGGAGAACTTACAATAGCTGTAAACTGAAAGTCATTTGCGTTCGAATGATAATATCCATTTTGCCTTGATGTTTTTATGCCTACATGCCGAAGAATTTAGGGGCTAAGGGACTCTTTAAGGATCTCTGTGGCTCAAGCACTTTACTATTAAATTTAAATGGGAAAAACAAAGGGTAAAATGTAAAGGACCATAAACCACTGGTAGGTCTCTGCTACCCAGAAATGAATGCCAATATTTGCAGAAAAAAGTGGGTCCATTGGCAAGACTAGGCTTTGTTTAAATAAAGAAACATTCTGCAATAGCTGTGAAATACCAAAAATTTAGATTTTGTCTATCTTTCAAGCAATAAAACTTAATTTATTACTTGGTGGCAATAGTTACCTTGGAGAAGCTAAACAAGGCTTTTCCTTTCCTTTGGAAAGGACTAAAACCAAAGAATGGCATCATACTAAAGGAAATGGAAAGACAGATTTCATATAATCAAATGCAGATATTTTGCCTATGCTCTGTTTAGCCTGGTTCAATTGGAGCTTTTTAAGCCATCAGAAACAGATGAAGGAATTTTTATTGTCATGTTCAATTCTCAGCCTATCATCAGTGGAAAAAGGAACAACATTTAGACAGCCTCCTGCCCATCATAAGAATGAAATCTGATTAGTAGAAAATGTATAGGCAAGCTGAGAGAGAAAAAAAATCCAAACATAAATGCAATGGAAATATTTCCTTCACCAAAAGATTTACTGAATATTTTTTAATGAAAGCTATGGTCCAAAACAAATGGAACCAAATTAAAAGAGGTTTATTTGACCCATCATAGGGTAGGCTTTACAGAAAATTACTAAATCCTTTTTAATCCTAAATTTTCAAAACCAAAACCTTTCAAAATATTTAATATGAGGTCAGTTGTTACCAAAGAGATGAGAATATTTTGGAAGTACCACAGCTGACCAGAAGTAAGCTAAATAATCTTGAAATTATATAGCAATCAAATTTAATAAGAGAATAATGTACATACACACCAATAAAACTAAGAATTTTAATCTTCTGGAAATAAAAACATGAAATATTGCATTATTCTAGTAATGCCTCTCCAGACTTCTATCAGACAATGAATGAGAGTAGTATCTGAAGTATCACATTAGAAAGTGATATAGGCAAAGCTGGGGAAAAGAAGAAAGATCAAGAGGGAAAGGGACAAGCTCAATCTGTATAAACCAAAAGAATTTATTTAAAAATTGCAATATAAACTACAAATGTTTTTCCCTTGCTATTATCAAGCCTGAAGAATATTACTAACTACTTAGAAAATGAGCAGCCCATCTGGATGTAGTAGCAAAAATATGATGCAGAGTGGAAGTGTGATGCAAGCTGTAGGTACTATAGAAATCGTTTTACATTTTTTTTAAAAGGCAGATGGCAAAAAAAAAAAAATCCAGTGAAATGAACTATAAATTACTTTGCTACTCGGATAGGACTCCAACCAAGACATAAGAAGTCTGGATTCTTAATTAGATTAACCTACAAAATCCTTGGACTAATAATTACTGTTTTATTTTCCATCTCTCAAAGGCAAATTACTTTCAGGAGCTTTGGAGAGTATGATCATCTTAATCCATCTGTCAGTAGCTTTTTAATATTGAAGAAAATAAATTTCAGTTATTTCACTAACTAGCCAGGAACTGGAAGGAAACAGAGGTAGAAAAATCCAAGTAATTCAAATTGAAAACACATACTGTTTTTTGTAAAAAAAACATTAGTAATTTGTTATTACTACATAAACTTTGAAAGGACTATATATAAGGTGTATATTGTTAAAGTTTGAGGTTCAAAAATCTGCGTTCTTACTGGTTAACACTTTGAAAATTAAAAAATCTCCAAACACTCTATTACTAAGATAGCTGTCAATTTCAAAAGTATTCCAGCATTTTTGAATTACAGCATTCACAAGCCTCATGAAAATTAATCCAAATTTCAACAATTAAGAAGTCTTGTAAGCTTAAATAAAATAGGTGGTCCTTTCATTCGCTGTGAAGATAGAGTGGGTGAAGACCTGGGTAGCATCCAAATTATGCAGGTCAATGTGATCATCCTGATTGCTGAATTCCTACTTTTGACAAAAAACTCATAAGGATAACTCCAAACCTTTCAAGTTTACTTGTGCAGAGACATCGCTTTTGGAAAGCTGTCCCAGAATTCCACACATTTATATCAAAACTTTCAAGGTCATAAGATGTCTTATTCACAATTTATCCCTTTACTCTGATTACTTTTGAGGAATTATATTCTGGCAGAAAGTTTTATTAGGATTAACAAGGCAAATAGCCTCTTGGAGCATAGCATGATTCCAAGACCTGAAGACCCTGGATTCTTGGGCATACAGATCACTTCAAAAGTTGACCACTGAAAAGCATCACTGAAGGTATTAAATAATCAGTACCTGCACCCTTTTAAAATTAAAAAGAAAGAAAAATGTATAAAAGTAGTTGTTATGTAATTAGGAAGCATTAGGAAGATTTTAGCTTTTCTTCTATTCTTCTTTTGCTGTTATCAAAGTGACTTTCTACAAGGTAATTCAGATTAACATGCCACATTGGAGTAACCTCTGCTAAACACATCTAACTTTATAACCAATGGAATTTAATTATCAACATCAAAGCAATAATTAAGAAATTTGAATCTATGATTGCACAGAGAAATAAAGTACAGGGAAGAGTACTAACCAGAATAACTGGTACATATATGCCCTGAATTCAAGAATGTTGAATCTGCTAAGTCATGCACTGGTCCCCTTTAGATGCTTATTTGCATGCAGCAGGATGCATGCAACTTCTAGAATAGAGATAAACAGACCTCACGTGGAAATATTTTTAGTTATGATGACTGCAATTTATTAACAATGGGATGGATTGAGAAGAAATACTCTGCCTTTTCCTAGGGCAGGTGTTTTGTAAGACTGTTTTACAGTGTGACTTATTTTGGTATTTAAAAAACACACTATCATGGAACTGATCTTTTTCTATTCAAGAGGCTGAGCAGACATGGCAAGAAGGCATAGTCCAAAGCACCTTACTACTCTAGAAAACTGAAAAAATATCAAATTCTGAATTAAATCTACTTTTTTTTTTTTTTTTGAAAACCAGGAGACAAATCTGAATTACAATATTTTTGTTTGGTTGTTTGTTTTTTTTTTTTGTTTTGGGTTTTTTTTTGTTTGTTTTCCCATTATTAGCAGCAGAAACAGGTTAGGAAGTGTACAAAACTCTAGGTCAGGGGCATAATGTCTAAAAGGAAGTCAATGTTCGGTGAACTTGCAACTGACCCTGCGAGCTGCTAAAGATCTAGTTGCTTTTAAACATAATTTAAAAAATGAAAACTTAAGTAATTTACTAGAGAAAAAAGTCCTTTGGAATATCAAGAATTTTTGTTTCTAAAACATTCAGGTATCTTTCATGACCCAAAACTAGAATTACTTCAGTCTAAAGAAAAATTAAGCTATTAGCATGCAATTCTTTTTATTTCTCAGGGAGATTTGCTTTGCTGTTCAAGACTCTTAAAAATACAGAATTTCATTGCATAACAATATTTTCCTTAAATAATGATACCTGTAAATAAAAATTAAAATCCTGCCTGCAGTTTGGAAAGAGGAATTAATGAGCACTACTCTAAAGCCACATGAGACGATCCTGGGACCTGAAATAGAAGAAAAGTTGGGTATTTTTGAATATATGATCAATGGTACTTGAGCGTTCTCCAATTTCCTTATTACTATATGAAGAAATACCGTAGATGAATGTAAAAATATATTATAAAAATATATAAAAATATTGGTTTTGTCAATATTGTAAAAAAACTTTGTTTCCACAAACTGTGATTTCTTCATTGAACTATGCTTTGACAGCTGTTGCCCCACTGGGTGGCCCCTATGCTGTACTTTTAATAGTTTTCGTGCTTTCAAATATAATTTCTTTTAAGCAATATTTTGTCTAATTTATATGACCAGTCAAACCAGAAGTTGCAAAGATAATATTTTTTAACTTCCTTTCTGATGAATAATAAATGTCACATAGGAATTAGAAAGTAGGATGTAGTTGCATGTGCCATCTGCTGTGTACGGGAACAGAAGAAAGATATTAGATTTTAAATTAGGGGTTTCTTTCCTAGAAACTCAAAGATGAAAGGAAACCACACTGATCACTTGGAAAGCAATACTACTCTCTATCAGTCATTAGAAATCTACCAGTGCTTAGAAGATCTCACAATATGACAAGATGCTCTGGAGAGCTCTCTAAGGAATATCTACAAAGTGTATTTTAAATAAAAATTAATGTAATTAATGTCATACAGTCTTCTGATTATTTACTTTAATTTCTTTTCTGTTTCTTCTAGTTGCCTAAGGCCTGTGATAGCAGGATATGTGGAGAGAGTTCTGAGGTAAAATACAAAAACTTGCATGCTGAATTCCCATAGTAACTGACTATTTGCAAAGTTAAGGAGCGCTACATAATTACATATTTACATTTTAAAAAATTAACTTACCTTAAAAAAAACTCCCCCAAACTCCCCACATTTTGCATCTGAAGTGGAAATTGTTACTGTGCTCATTCTGTGCTCAATTCTGCCCACTTGGCCTCAGCTGTCACTAAGGCACAAATGCTGACCTAGCCATAAGCAGCCCAGATTACGCTTTTTTCCAAGGGGGTACAGTCCTGAGACATGACAAGGCAGGAGGTGGCTGTCAGGGGTTGTGTCCTCCAGGGTGTGTGCATCTGGGATGATTGAGGTATTTTCTGGCTATTTTTTATTTTACATCAATAAAATATGTACCAGATGATGTTTACTTCTGCTTTATAATTTGTTGTTTGACTGCTATGCACAGATTTTTTGTTTAAACAGTTGTCATATTTTTTATGTAACATCAGATGTTAGCATTTATTGTACATATAAGAAAAATAGGAGTAGAATAAACGGAAAGATAAGCAAGACAAAAGTGTAATTGTTTTGAAAAAGTGGTAGAAATCAGCTTCAGAACAGCTAGTCATGCACAAAAAAAAGTTTCTGGAGAAAAACCTTCATACTAGACAGTATTTGAATATTTATTATTATATGCAATATTATAGGGTCTTGAAAGTGTCAACCTGGGATCAAGGTATCTTTTTCACAGATCTTTAAAGTTTCTTATAAAATAATTTTGGCTCAAATCAGAAAAAAATGGTCAAAATAAAGAAATGATGAAATGAAATAAGCAATTGCTTATACACAGTATTTATAGTAAGCTTGTACCATCATAAAACCTAACACAGATAATATTTTACATGAAGGCTTGTGAACAGAGGAGAAAATGTAGAAATATGGCACTATCCCTGGAAACACTGTCAATGCTCTAAATTTGAACTTTTAACTTTCCTCTTTTTAAAAAAAACCAAATTTCTGTGATTTTTTTTGGCTCAACACTTGGGTAGCACACAGATGACCTGGGACAAGTTTAGTCTGTAAGATAACTGCAGATAACTCATGTTCTGACCTTCACTACTGTCCACATTCCCCTCTGAGATGAAACCTGTGCATGGTTCTGGGGCTAAATTGGTTCAGAGACCCCTCCCTACAGGTGCCATGGGTAAAAGAATGAAGCTACACCTGCCTGGGCTATTTCAAGCTTTCCAGCATTAGGATGCTATTACAGCAGCCCCTCTGCTGCAGATCCCAGCACTCCTTTAGTGCCACTGCTGGATGTACCATGCAGCCTTGGGGTGACACTACAGCACAACAGCCTTCAAGCTACCTAAGGAATGATTTCTCGAACAAAAAGACCCCTGGTTTTAAGGCTGCAAGGGCATCACAAACAGCTCACAAGAGACCTGGACTGCTAAGACACATGGAAATAACCTGCTGGCTTTAGAGGCTCACCCTGGAAAGCAGGCACTTGAGCAACTCTGTTCCCTTGCCTGTGGAGCAAGGGGTCACATCCTGAGGAAGTTATTAAAACTATCACTGTAGCTTTAATAGAAGTTTAGTAGTATTCCCCGCTGCATTGACATCTTCTACTATAAAATGGACCCAAGCAGAATTTTTTAGAGATTAAGCAACTGTGTCTGAAGTAAAATTTCATCTTGTGAGCTTCATCAGCTTCTTTATGCTAATTAGAATATGATGAAATATTAAAAGAACGTCAACCTCTGCTCCCTGCACTGTTTTCCAGTAAATATTGACTTACAGTCTGTTAATACCGAGTGCAAGCAAATAAAAATTTGCCTGAAGCTTCAGGAGAAATGTCCTGGTTGAGGAGTGTCCTCCCAGTTTCTCCATCATCAGGAAGCCAGACTATGTAGTAAACAGGGCTGTGAGGATCACTAGAAAATGCTGTTGAAGCCTCTGAGCATCTTCACAAAGTAAGAAATACCTCAAACATCACAGCCCTCCCTTGTTCAGCTTGCTTTTCCCAGCATAATCACAGAAAACAAAACTGGAAGGTTTATGCTGTCTCCTCCTGCAGGGAGGGTGAGAGAGTCCATGCATGGACTGGTATTACAGAGACCATGTACCCAGACCTGGAGGGGAACAGCCCTCTGAGCAGCTGACAACAAGGCCAGTGCTCCTCACCAGTGCCCAGAATAGGTAGGATGAGACAAATGCTGTCTGAAGGACATGCCTTTACAATGAATTTCTTAAGTTTACACATGACAAAATCTATTCCCAGAGCCTGAGAGAAAAAAAAGTGATTTGAGAGATGAAAGTCTGACAGAATTATACTCATGTATTCTGTGCAGATCCATAAAAATGCTTGGAAAGTCACACATAATTGATCACTGCTTGTATTTTCTGAAGCTGTAGCAGTCTTAGCATCTTAGTCATATAATTCCATGCAATTAATTTTGCTAGCTGGCAAGCCAGCCCCCAGTCTTTTGTGTATTGTTAGTGATTTTCCAGCAAATAACATCTTAAAAAAAGAGGACAATAGCATGGTTCATTTTTAGGCTGATTTTTTTCCCCCAGAAACAATCTATAAGAGAGATGAATAGGTGAAGAAATTAAACACTGATGTCTGTAGCCCTGTACGTGCACATGGTGAAGGTAAGAAAAGGTATATTTTAATAGAAAAACAACGGTTTGTATATCAGCATGCCATCCTCATGTTCTGTTGCTGCTCACCACACACACATTCCTCAGAATATCCTGAGTTCATCAGACATGGGTTGGGCTACATGGGGAGAGAAAAAAGTTGTATTGAAATACATCATGTGCAGCAGGCTTCACACATAGTTTTCACAAGTCTCCAGCTTCTGCTGACATGGCTCTGAATTTGACAAGATAGGTCAGTCTAGTTCAAAAGCTGGAACTCATTATAGCAATCCTTTACAGTAAATATGTGGGGAAAATTAACTATAATGGAATACAAATATTTTTGAGCAACTGTTAAATGCTGGGGGTGGGCCAAATGGACAGTTGGCCTGGGGCACCAGATTTTTCATAGGCACACGTATTGTTAATGAGCACTTAGTCCATCTATCTGTTACCTTCAATCACTCAGGGGTGCCTTCATTCTGCCTCCAGGATGTCTGAGCCCAGACGTCTCGCCCCAGCCTGGCAGCAGGAAGCCTTGATGCAGCCTCGAAGATGAGACAAGGCAGCTGCAGATGAATGAATGCATGAAACTGGAGAGTGATGCAGACAGAAGAGGAATCTGCATGTAACCATCTTGTGGGGTTCTGTTGTTTTGTCTTGGTCAAATAACAGCCTGCCCTCTGTATGTGGGAGGACGTGGTCCCAAAAGGCCACTTTGGCTGTAGAAGGGCAAGGTGGCAGAAGGATTTGTTCACAATGCATACTGAAAACTCTGATCTTGTTATTTTCTTTCTTCCTCCTTCCTTCTGTTCATCTGCTTCTAGGCTTTTGCTTCATGACCCCCCTCAAAATTACTTTCTTACAATTTTTGTCTACTTTTAAAAAATTTTTAAAACTTTAATAGGTACTCTCAGTTAAGTGACATGTAACTTGTCACTTGATGTCATCAGTTCTCAAAAACTAAATAAATTATATTTGATGATCTACTCAGTCTTCTGATAACAAGCAATGTTTTTCAGGGAAGGTTGAAGACAAAATACAAACAAAAACTCTGGTCCTTGCCTAGGTAGGGCGGTTTCTTACACATTTCGATGTTGTGTCCCTTACAGCAACATTCTACATGGGGAAGACTGGCAAGCATTAAACCCACCTCTTAGCAAACCACCAAGAACACAGCCAATTTAGAAACACTCAATATCGTACAAGTGACCCGTTCTGACCTTCTGCAACTTTGTTTTCAATTGAAACAATCACCAGTTCAAGCATGCAATCGAGTGCCTCCCCATCCAGTTAGGCATTTCCTCAGGGGAAGAAAACACCGAAACCCACAACAAAAAACCCCATTAAAAACTGCACATGTGTTCCTATATTTTAACTACCCAATACTTCCTAATAACTACTTTATTATTATTCAGTCAAACTTTAAACACATAATCACGTGCAAAGAATCTGCAAGGGGCAACTTGAGAATCCAGGTGTTTGCCTGGATCCCCAAGAATAATTGTATAGGTGAAAAATTGAGAGGACAACTGAGTTCTAAAGAAAACCTGTGCGCACTGTATAGCATATGACAAGTAATTATTTAACTAATTTTTTAAAGGATGAAAAAAGGATTATTTTGCAATGCACAGTAATGACCAAATAATCATCAGCAGTTATTATCCTGTCTTTGTTCTCATACAGGAATAGTTTCCTCAATCAACTTGTTATTTCACACAAATAAAAAACTCAATAAAGAAACTCTAATGGTCAATTTAAAACACTGATCATTTTGATCCATTACAGACTTCCACTTGGGGTCAAAAGGAAATATCAGGTTTTTCAATTATTTAGTTAGAGTGGTATAACAGTGCATTTTAGATAAAAATCAAACAAGAAATGAAGGGAACTTCAAATTTTAGAACAGAAGCAACTCACTAGGGTTCACTACCATTGTCATAGGCTAAATACATTGTGAAGCAATGTTTTTCATCTGGGCTGCATGTTTGGCCTGTGTGTCTCATTTGTAACATGTACTAGGATGCTATAAACGGCTTGAGGATGTGAATTTCAATGACTATTGTATAAGACTTAGTAATCTCATTTATCTCAAGATTTAGTACATTGTATACCTGTCTAGAGGAATAGATGGTCAGATATAGGATAAAGTTTAGAAGAGCAAGAGTTGTGATGCAACAAATGATAGATGATTCTCCTCCCTCAGTCTCTCTAGTTTCCTCATTTTCTCTCTGGAAACTGTTTGAGGTTTTTTCTACACAAAAATTCTTGGTGTGCCTATCACTTTCTGCTAAAAATATCTTCATGGAGTAAAAGAAGCAAAATTAGGAAATAAATTAAATAGTTTATGATGCCTTTACCAGGGAAATGACCCTGTAGAAAATTGTTGACATGTTATCATAGGCTCTTTTGGTTATGCTCTGTTGAATATTGTCCTGATTTCTCTCCCATAAAAGGTAAGACTTCTGCCACAAGTCTCTGCACACTGAAGTTTCTAAATGCCCTACCTGTATTGCCTTACCACAATTTACTGTTTACATTTTATTCTGCTTTCTCCATAGGATATGAATTTTCTATCCACATCAGCCGTATTTATTGGATACTTTTTAATAAAGCACCCATTTTCATCTCTCCCTCCTTCGTGCCTTTATTTACTAATTTAGGCCATGCAGCACAGTAAAGGTGTAAACACCAAATCGTTTTCATTCGCTGGCTCCCAATTAAGCCTGCAGCTGCTGCACTTGAGAATAATAGCCATCCAGGAAGCCTCTGATAAAGGAAAATCAAGGAGAGAGGTAGACAGAAGGATCCTTACTGCAGCAGTCCTCATGGATGACCTGTTTCAAGGAATCATTGGGAGCTGGCATTGATCTATTGTGGAATAGAAAGCTGACTGGCTAATGAGGCACTAGTGGCAGTACGTGTAAGACAAAGGTTTGGTCTTCAGTGTTTTGACACAAGGTGCAGGAGCAATGAACCTTATGTTACAACTACACCTCTTGAGGGCTATATTTTATTTTCCTAGATGTGTTGAGTAAAGAGAGGAAATAGATGAATGACAAACCAAAAATAATACCATTTTGAAGGAATATTAGTGTGAACACAAAGCAGTAAAAATTGAATTAGCTGTGCGTCCCTGCTGAGTTGTATGAAATAGCTGTTAAAGCTAATTCTCATTGTAACACATAATGGTATTATCGATTTACTTGATACATGGCTAATGAGTGTAATTTTTCAGACTCCTTGAATACAGTAAATCCTGTTTACTCTTTCAGTTCAAACCTGCCTGCTGCCTGTAATTCAGCTTCCCTTTTATTGTATCTTCATTGTTCATTTAAATAGGCCTACTCACATTCCTTCACTGCCAGGACTCGATAACATATTCTGTGGGAGCACCTGCGTGACCTTTTTATTACATCTCTGTTATCCTTTGTGACAGTCCAGTGGGAAATTCAGGAGAAACTAACAGCTGAAAGGCAGGGAAGCATTAACCCCTTCAGGAACTGTACTTCATGGAAGCATTATGACGGTACATTATGGTAGCATAAAGAATGGGTCAGGCTCAACTAGAAAGGTCATTATGAGGCTTTAAAGCCCTGAAACTGTAAGGAAAGAGCTTTGACAGAATGGAAGAAGTTCAACAGTAAAGCACAAAAAGGAATCAAGGATGCTTTAAAATTTTGGCGCAAGATAAGACTCAAAGGTAAAGAGGCTTTGGATTTTGAAAGGCATTGCCTGCCTTGTGGTCATTCTCATGGTGAGCAAGGAGTTGAGATTTTTCCTGACACACAAAGGATTGAGGGTAAATTTAATTTTGACCATATTTTTGCTTTTATTCCCAGGGATTTTAGACTCTTTGTAATTAGGAGGGGCATTATTAGTGAATTCCAAATTCCGTTTTAGCCTCTATATATTTCCCTGAGATTCAACTACCCTCGTACTATTTCCCAGGTGAAATATGTTTCAAAACCAATAAAGCAGATGGTCACTGTGTATTTATTCATATCTTAATGGTACCAGTATCTGGCTATCTTCTCCCATATAAAAAAAAAGGATGATAATCAAAAATTGTATTAAAGTCTTAAATGCTTTTTTCAAATGTAAGGTGTCTTCCTTCCTTTATCATTTTTGTGCCTTCATATGAGTTTGTTGGAAACTGCCATGAGCTCTGGGCAGGGGGAATCATGGGATCTCCTTTTCACTTTTTCCCAAGTTTATTTTGCAAACGGATAGTGTTAGAAATGAGAGTTCTTAGAATTTTCTATTTGTATCCAAAGGCATGACAGTGTTTTATGTTTGAGTAAACCTGTTTTATTCCAAATGTCTATTTTGATCTGGCACATTGCCTCTTGCTGCCCTTCCTCAATGGTGGTGTCCTTCACCAGTGTCCACACATCACACCCTTACATTTTTGATTCTACAAAATACTCACAAAATTAAGAAATTTAAAATACTCAGGACACTTTGCATAGTTTCTTCCAACTGCTTCAAAATATTTGTGATGATTAAAGGTTCAGATGCCCTCTGTCCCCGCAGCAATCACATCTCGGACTGAATGTCTGTTTTCCTCCATTCAAATATTCTTTGGTCCTTAAATACTAAATTAAAACAATAGAAAAATAAGCACAGTTTTAAAATCCTATCCCTGCTAACCATGACCAACACAGCTTTAAAAAAAAATCATAAAATGTGTTTCGTACCAATAGAGAATTGTATAGAATGAACTAAAAATTATTAATTAAAAAAATCTATCTCAGCACTTTAAAAATCCCTACTTAAATATTCCATTAAATTTTCTTGCATGCACCTGTCCTCCCTTTTCCAGTTAGGTCATAGTATCAGTTTTAATTACCTTTCATGAGCATACGAATACATTTTTAGCTGATATCCTTTTAAATTCCATGCATATTTTCTATCATATATACAATTACAGAGGAAATATGATAAGTTCTACATTCCCACTTCTCTAAAATCCAAAGGTCATATAGCTTTTATTGTTTGAAAAGCTTTTTTCATTCTGAACTTCTGCAATGACATCCAAACCCCATTTCTATATTAGTGTGTGATAATTACCAGTCACAATAGTAATGATAATAATGGCAAAACATATGGAATATTCTCATATTTATCTACTGTATGAAGTACCTTATTCTTGGAAAAGCACTATGAAGATGAAAGGTTCACTCTGCATGAAAATTTACAGAATTTTCATGCAGCTATTGTGAGCACATGGATTTAACCATTTCCTTTCTCTTGCCAAATTTACATGGTAAGGAGACTATTTTTTTTCCCCCTACTTTAAGAAGTTGGTGTAACAAGATAACAGTAAAAAAGAGTGTCCAAGGACAAATCTCCTAACAGAAGATACTGAATGCTACATCAATCAGTAAGGGGGTTTAACTGTCAGAGAGGTCCCTCTGTGGACCTTTTGTTCTGCTTGGATTTTATTTCTGTCCATATTCCTCTCATCTACCACATTCCTACAGGCAATGACTCTTACAAATTTTTCATCGAATAAAACAACCATGAAGCTATCTTCAAGGGTATTAGTCAACTGAAATAAAAATTGAACTTCTGATCTGTTTAGGCCAAACCCTTCTTCTGGGGTTGTGAATATAAATTTTATGCACATACCACTGCTGCAATAAACTGTCAACTTTGACTCCAGTCACAAGTGCACTAATAGATCTAGACTTCCTTACAATGTGTTTTTCCTTTAAAAACTATTCACACCCTGGGCTTGCTTTGATACTAATTAAAGATTAGAAAAATGTGTTTGATATCTACTTCTCTTTGTCCAGATCATTAAAAATAATAAAACAAAATAAATAAAAAACTATAAAAATGATCTTGAAGTTCTTCATCAGTTGCGGCCTTCCATGAGAGTACTTACAGTTATCTATGCAGATTGGAAGGTGATAATCACTTATAGGATTTTTTGCTTACTTATGTCTTAATTTTCTGATTGGGTAAAGCTGGGTATTTTTTCACAAGCAATACTTTTCTGGTTAAAAGGCTAAGCACAAAAGCATTAAATAATTTCAATACATCTGCTTTTAAATGAGGCTCTGTTTTTCTTTCTCTTTTTTATTTTTTTTTTCTCCCCTTAACTTTTCCATGAGAAACCAGGGTGGGGAGAAATAAAAGGAAAAAAAAAAAAAAGAAAGGAAAATAAAATATATCATTAGAAAATCGAAGTCATTAAAGGAAAACAAGTTCTACTTTTCAGCAATGTTTTCCCTTTCATAGGACATAGATAGATTGTGAATATGTCCTGTCTTTGAGGAAGAGTAAGAAGAAGGAGCACTGCCCCAAACCTACCCCTGAATGACAGAAATCTGCCTTGCCCTGTGCTCAGGGGACAGCCCCAGAGGCACAGGCGCTTGTGCACTGAGCAGTGGGGTGGGCAGATGAGTGACAGCACTGTGAGAGGTGATGGAGATGTTCTCTGAGGAGCTGGGGCTCCCTTCTCGTGCACGTTCGTGCTGCCCAGGGCAGGAGGGTCCCCACTGCCTCCCCCACCGTGCCCCAGAGCTCATCCAGAACCTCCCGTGGCTGAGCTTGGGCTGGCACCCAGATGTGCTTGGTATAGGACAAGCCTGGACTCAAGTGTATGACTTTGATTAAAATAAAATTTTTATATACATATGTATATACACCTACATAATCCCACTTTCTAAGACACTTTTACCTTGATCATCATAAGGGTTATTCAAACATTAAAAACCCAAGCATCCAAAATGGTTTCACAATGGTTTGATTGTTCCATAACAAAATACATTAGAAGTCATAATTATCTCCAAAATTACCAAAGAATTGTCCAATATTTTTAGAGAAAATAAAAACTCTTTTGAAAAAGATGAATTTAAATTCTTCCAAGCCTGACAACTAAAACGTGCTCTGTAGTTATAATTTAGCAGACAAAAAGCCACAGGGTAATTTTTCTGTGATGTTTCCCTGATAAAAATGAGCAGTGAAGTCAGAAAATACATCAATTTTCACTTTATTAAAAAGCTGAAACACATAGTTTCAGCTATGAAACCTGCTAGGAATAATCTCCTTGATGGAATTTCTGAATGTAAATAAAATAACATATCTACAATCACTGCTGAAGAAAGAAGAAAACTTAGTACCAACAAGAATTATTTTTGATTCATTTTTTAAATCACTAGAATAGTTAAAAATAACTTTAAAGACCATAACCCAAAACACAACCTAATTCAAAAACAAGGACAGCTTTTGGTAAAACTTTGCTCACTTGATAGGGAAATTGATAGGAAAAGACGCCAATAGATGGGGGGGAAAAAGTAATAAAAATGTGTTCATACGAATGAAAATAAGAGAATGGAGTGTATGAGATAGTGATTTATGGGTAATTAACTAAAGTAGTTTAAACACAATAAGAGCAAGACAAATTCTAAATTGATAGAACTATTTGTGGATGGAAAAGGGGACATTTTATCATATACAGAGAGGCAGAAGAATGGAAACTTTTTTTTCTTACATACTTTAGAAATAGCAAGTTCAAATATGAATATCAAATGAATGGAAAATTCAGACTACCAGTCATTAGGAAGGAACAAACCCTGTTAACACATGTAGGAAGGAAATAAGGAGGGTAAATAGTTTACACTGGAATCTCACTGAAGAGGTAGCTGGGAATTTAGTTTCCTCTTCAAGGTGGTTCATAATTTAAAAACTAATATATGTGAGAAGAAAGCTGGTTAAACTGGCTTTTGTTACTGATTTCTTTCATAGTTTGAACAACATAATGAGTGTTTTAAATTGGTATTTTTGTTATCAGGATTTAGTACAAAAGATTTTGAATGTAGCAAATTTTTTACAAATCAAATCACCATATGAAATTAGTCATGCTTCGTGTTATCCAATCATGTAAGAGATGTGAAATGTAGGAATCCTTCTCACCTAAGTGCCCAGTTCTTTCACAGGTCATAAAAGAGAAAAGGGTATCTAGAGAGAAGTAATTCACCAAATCATCAAACAGGTGTCTATCCCCCCATTGATAGCTATTTACAGTTTGACTAAATGTCTTTGAAATTTAGAACATCCTGATCTATTTAGATTAAAATACCTACTTCAGTGTTTTTGAAAGTAAGTGATTTCATGAAAGAGGGTTGTTTATTACTAGAAATTCTACCATTAGTGGCTGTCATAATAAAAACAGAAAAACTAATACAGAATTATTCACAATGAGTTTTCTTTTTAATAAAAATGTTTATGTATAGGCAAAATTTAGCTACATATCCTAAGACTGAAAAGTATAAAAGCCATTCTAAATTTTCTTTCACTAGATAATCTCAAAACAAATTGGAGTTACAAAGTGCAGAGCAATTGACCTTCTTAGATATTATATACATCACTTATAAAGCTAATTGCATTTTAATTGAGTTTTAGTAAATGGACAGTTTTGCAATGAGATATTAGATTTTAAACACTTTTGGTTTTAATGAGTGTTAATTTTCCTGGTGATTTGCTTCAGCATAGAACTATCATGACTGAATTAATTCTGCCTGAAGCTATTCTACATTTAAGATCAAAAATGTTGGCAAGTAGTACAGATGATAAAAAAAATTATTAAAAAAAACAACAGCCCAACCAAAACTAGGGAAGTTCAGCTCAAAAAGAGAAAAAAAGTTGAATAAAAATTCCCAAGATATAATGGTTCTGCAAATGTTAGGAAAAGCATTTTGAGCTGCAAATGTTCACATATTTTGGAGTAAATTTTAGCAAGATTTGACCTTTTTCTCTAATTATAGCCTCAACACAATACTGAATTAGACCTGAATGTTTGAGATAGAAACTTTCTATGATAGAAACATTCTAGAAGATATTTTTCTTTTTTTCTTCAGGTTCCCTTCCCATTGTATGACAGCCTCTTAATCATATGTAGGACACACAAATAATTCTATTAAGACACCTTCAAAAATGATATATTTTTCTAGCCACATACAGATTTAACATCACTCTTTAGAAACATTCTTACATCTTCTGTTCACTTTCTTGTGAGCTCTTTTTACCAGCAGCGTGGCCTCTCCATCAGCTCCACGCGTGAGCTTTCCAAAATCTCCTGAGCCCTGACCCTTCCTTCCAGGGGGCCAACACCTGTTCCCTGGCCTCTGATCACGACAGCTGGAGTCAGATAAACTGGATTATTGAGTACCCTGGAATACAGCCCTGACAGGCTGGCTGGTGAGGGCTTCTCATCTTGGGGTGAGCATCATTGATATTCTTTCCCAAAGATTTTCCATCCAAGTCGAGCTGCAGTATTTCTCAGGAAAAAGCCCAGGTCCCTCTTTCCTTCATAATTTTTGTTGTTTGCCTAACTATGTATGTTCTGGCTGCATGTGGCAGTCTTACACTACTAGCTGCTACCAAGTCATCTGGTTGAGGCAAATTCAGCTTTTTTAATATATTGACTTGTCTCATCTTCAGGTGTCACATTCAGGGGCTCTCAGCACCAATAAAGGAAACTAACAGTTACCATTCATCTTCACTGCTGAAATTTTACACGATTTTTCAACAGAACCAATGTTAACCTTACAGAGTAGTGGTTCAAAAATGTCTTATCATAATAAAATGATAATTAAATAATAAGATAAGTCATACTATTTATATATTTGTACATGTACATACATATATATGTATGATTAGGCTTTTCTGGGCACAAGCGAGTAAAACAGAAAGAATTATAAAAAATCATATACTACTGTGACAGTAATCCAAAATAATTTTCTCTCAAATTGGTATAATCTATGAATTCCATTAGCACATTGTTTATTCTCTCCTTATTAATGCAAAATAAATTAATAGACTAATAAAGTAATATCTGATAGGATTTTGTAAGTGAGAACAAATATATGAAAAACAGTGAGAGGCAAAATATGTATTTAATGTCAAATAGATATGTGTCTTGTATCCTTGAGGTGTTAGACTTCAGTCCATAATATTTTGATATGATCAAAATACCTCCACCAGAAATGCTGCTGTACTCAACACTTCAAACATTTTCATTCTATATGTAACAGCAATTTTGAACTCCACTGCATTTTAGTGTATTGAAGGATTTTTTATAGAATAAAAAATCAACATGTAGAAATAGTTTATTTCCTCATGCAGCTTGCCTTGAATAGTAACTCTGAAGCTACTATTTAAAGAGGACAAAAGCACTTTTTAGGGGGTAGGGTGTTTCTACAGCTATTTCAGTTTTTATATTTATAGATCAACCCTTAATCTTTCATCTACATATATTTCTACGTAAGCATATTTGGATAATTAGTGATATTTGCACTGAAAAATGTTTTAAAATAAATGTATGCCAAGTAAAACACCTGGAAATTTGGAATAGCAATAATCATAGTTTGAATTACAAAGGGAAATTTTTAACTAAAATGTAGAAGGGTTCAATTATTGTGCAACTAAGGTGGTTAGCCTACATAATGACCCCAAAGACCACTGAAAAGTGCTTGCTCATTTAGGTAATTTGTTCAACTCATATAAAAATCAAATAATCAAAAGCTCCAGATGTGCAGCTAATATACAGACATATTTGTATGAAAAACAAATGGGTCTACAATGGAGAATTCCTTATGTGTGCTTCTGGTAAGCAAAGACTACACAGCTGACATTCCAGCAATGGTAAACCACCTTTTGGCTTTCTGAAACTCAGCCCTAATATACTTACCTGTGTAAGGAAACACCAGGCACTTCTAATAACACTTGGGCAGCTAACTGAACAGGTATTATGCACTAAGTGCTTCCAAAATCAGAAGGCATAGTGAAAGTTCAGAGGATTTAATTTTTTTTTCTGCAACATCAGTGAACTAAGATGAGATGTTTTCCTGTAGGCGGGGGAATTCTTTTCATTATTCCAGGTGGATAACTTGACTCAATTTTTTGTATTTAAAAAAAAAAAGAAATGGTCCCAAGTAGAGTACTGGCTTTCAGATAATTTCTGCTGGAACATCTGGACTATGGATCAGCATGAAGAACTACACAAAACATTAACACTACTGGATCACATGTTCCTTGAGGTATACTTGGACCTGAACACAAGACTGTACTGAGAAATCCCCAACAGAACACCTTTAATCTAGAGGCTTTTATTAAACTATCTTTGGTTTACATACAAGGACTCCAGCACAGACTAAGCCATTGCCTTCAGGGAAGCTGCCGATAAATGCGAGTACAGGTCTGGGAAAAGGAATCCACAGGAATTAAGACCTGAGCGCTAGGCAGAGGGAGAACTCAAAGGGTTGGAAGATCAGATTTATGGAGAGCCTTCAGCTGAACAGAAGTGCACTGAAATTTCCCTAGGTTTTCTTTGTTGAGAATACTTTCACTCTACCCTAGCTGAAACCAGGACAACTGCCCAGATGTTATATGTTAGAGCAAACCTGGTTTTTCTAGTTATCACCTTGTATTTGTAACTCAAGGGCAATTATCTTTTGTTAATTGTAAAGCTCTTTCAGAAAAAGAAATGACATTATTTTTATTCAGCTTAATTTTTTTCAGCTCAGATTTACATGCAGATACAGGTATATGATTGTCTGCAGCAAATTAAGAGCCAGTAACTTGGTTAAAAATATAACATGGTGGAAACATCCCAGTAACCACAAAAAGTCATGGAACTTTGACTGGAAAGATTAAGAAAAGTATTTTACTTTTCAACTTTCTGTAATACCTCAGTTGTGTAAATATTTAAATTTTAAACTTATTTTATTATGGGCAGATCCTCATCTGGTATAAATCAGTGTGGCTTCTTTGAATTTCAAAGAGCTATGCTGGTTTACTCCAAGTAACTCCATGTCTGTCCCTTAATGTTTTTTTATATAATTCTTTCAGAGTTCCTTTCAACTTGTTATTTTCAGCTACAAGAGAAGCTGCATTCTGCCTGTTTTTAAGCTATTTTACCCATAGACAAATCTGTGCTGTCAAAACAGGCTTTTAGAAGTTGAACAAAATCCAAAAAATCCAATCTATGTATAGTAAAAGTTGGCACCAGTTTAATCTATAAATTCTTAACCACAAGAACAGCAGTAAAATCTTCTAGAGATCTGAATTTTCAGTCTGTCTTGTTTAGCTCAAGGGCAGTTGCTAATGTAGGTGATCTCACACCTCAGATGCTAAGGATATAAAGACATCACATTTATGCTTTATATTTATTTGTTATGACATTGCCCTGAAGAAAACTAACATTACTGTTAAAAGAGTAATACACATCATGCAGTGAATGATAGCCTGATCTGTCATGACAGAAGGTAGAAAACTTGTGAAAAGTCTGTTATCTTCAAACTTGGCTCCTTGATCCTCTAGTAAAAAATGTGTTTCATTTGTAACAAGTGTAATTAAAACCATACTGATTAATTCAAGACATAACCAAACATCCTAAATCCTGTGAATAATTTACATAGCTTTCTGTAATCTGTTGCTTTATTCATTCTGCTTACTACTTGGAAAATTCAGCCTCATCTTCAGATGCAAAACTTAGATGCACCATGAAAGATTTTGGTAAGTAAAAGCATTTTCAAAAGAGAGAGAGAGAGAAAATTAATGCAATTGCAACAATTTTTCATAGAGTAATCTCAAAAGAGGTTAAACTTCAGGGCAGGATCCACGAGAAAGCTCTTCAGTGATACCAAAATCCTGCTTCTAGAGACAGATGGGCTAGATTGCCGTCTTCAACATGTATTACATGCAGAGGACTGATCGAGTCCAGATGAAAGTTAAGTATTTTGCGATAACTGCTGCATGTAGCCTTCAGACCTTGATGTGCTTTGTGGAGTGCAAGATGCAGATTTTTTTTCTCTAAATTCACTATTCCAAAGCAAACAACTATGCTAAACAAACCCTCAGAACCACAATGATTAAGGTTATGTCAACACTTCTCTGTAATTTTTCTACAGTTCAATTAGGAAAAATTTACCCCAGCCTTGTATCTAGTTCAAAGATAAATCAAAGCTTACTTAATTTGGAAGAGAAAAACTCTGACAATTTATCATGCACAGGAATGAAGGGAAAACATAAAATTAATGATGTTTCAGGATCTATTTTGCATATACTGGATAATGAAGATATTTTTAGAAAAAATCCCATGCAACTTTGTTGCAAGATTTCCTCTAGCTATTTGAGGCAACTGTACTAACTACCTTGTAGATGGACACTGCCTAGGAAGTATCATTCCAAAAGCTTAAAAAACCATTAATACACTCTGCTTTGACTGCAGAAGGAAAAATTATATCCCCTCCTGCAGTAATCCTTTTAATGCCTTTCATGCAGACAAACATCAAGAAGAAATTTGTCAGTCCTTGGGCTAGAAGCTCTACTTATATGATTGTTTTGAGTGGAAGATGCAGATAGAGATGAGTGAAGAGTAGAACTCTGTCCCTTGTGTTTTGGAATGTGATGAGGGATAGATGTCTTATACTTTAGAAGAGATAAAACCTCTGATTCTGTGAAAAACAACAGAGGGTCAGAAAAAACCAAGGTGTTTAGATAAAGGAATAGGGAGTGAGAGGAAGCCAAGCACAGCAATGTGTCTCTTTCTCCCCTGTTACCCCTGCAATGCACAGTATTTTCACTGTGCAGCCTTCTTCTGTTTTTTGAAGAGTGGGTCAGACTCCCTCTGCATTCTTGTCATGCTGTAAGTGTAGGGGGCTAAGGGGTGGGAATATTTTTTTAAGTATGGAATTTGTGCAAGGCTGACAGCAAGATTAATAGAGGGGACCATAAGGATTCCTGCTGAGCACTCTATTAAGCCAATAAGCACTGAACTAAGAAAAATTTGCACAATGGACCATAATGGCTTCTGAACAGATGTTCTGGTCTACTGTGTCCAAACCCTACTTTTGAAATAATTTCTAATGTTGGCTCCTCCTTGTAAGTAAGTTCTTCCAGTTTTCAATGTATACCAATATAGTAAGTCAACAGCTGGGGTTTTATTTTCCTTGTTTATAAGCAGAAGTGATTTTTTTCACCTTAATATCCTTGCCCACATTCATATTAATTCTAGTTTTCCTTTTTCTACTGTACCTCATGTCTCTTCCCTTATGCATGCACAGTTAGTCTTGTTTCCCTTCCTTGCCTATGTTTTACATCTCCTCCAGAATACTTGTTTTTCTTCAGCCTTGTTGTTCTTTCTTTTTCACTGTTCTTTCCTGATTTACAGCAGATCCTCTTACTCCCTCCCAACTTTGCCCTTCCTCTGTTTCTGCCTTCAGCTTAACCTTCTGTTCATGAGTCCATAAGCTCTAATTTATCTTCCACTCCAGTGCTTGTTGAAGTAAAATTCAAGAATTTTTTTTTCTCCCCACTCCAGTATTACAGAGCTTGGGAGTTCTGGGGCCCTTAAAAAGGCAGCTGCTCCCATTTTGTAAGGAAATCATGCACAGGTGCTGGGAATCATCCAGGGCTGATGGGTTTCCAGCCCCAAAAGTCATAGAAACTTATGTGTATGTTTGTGACTGGGGAAGGCTTTAAGTTTTTTCCTTTCCTCTGGGAAGGGGAGGACTGAAGCAGCTTAGTAAAGATAAAGACAAGGACTGGGAATGGCAGTAGATGAGAGAGGCTCCCTTCCCATGACGCAGTAGCACCATCTGAACTTTGGGAAGCAGTTACCAGTTGCCATGGATCTTTTATGGTTAGATTACTGCCATATCTGAAGTTTGGCATTCAACATGTCCATTTTCTAGCTGTATCAGCAAATCGTGGCTGCCCTTGTTAACAAATGGCAGAAAAAGAAACAAGATCAAAATTCTTTGTAAGAATCAAGGAAGAGTGTCAGACTAGAAGATTTACTTCTAAAAGGATATTTGAGGGTAATCTTGACAGGTGGTGGCTATGTGTACATCGACATATCTTGAAAATGGCTGTGGCAAGCTAACCTTCAGGCATGAACAGACCACTGAAGCTGTAATTATTAAATTGATAATGTAGGTTCTAGAACTTATGTCAGAAACTAAGTCATTCAGTAAGAGAATTCCTGGTCAGGATGATGTAAGACTTTTAAGTATAACTCTTGGTTTCCTGTATGTATTAGGATTTGATTTTTTTTATCTCGTTTATGGCATGTGATATCTAATTATCTGTGGAAATGCAAAACTGAGGAGTGGATGCTGACCTGGCTTCTGACCTGAAATCTGTTTCCCAAATGTCAGGTGATGAACTAAACCCTCAGTTCTCTTCATTCTATTATATGACCAATTTGAAAGGTTCAGGCAGAGCTTGCAGTTTTCTGGAAGCCACTATGATCGTGGCTTTTGGCTTCATAGCATTGACTGCCCCGTCTGATATCCTGAGATTATGACATAGCAGTGAGGTAATGGAGGAACTCTACAGCTCATCAGTCCTACCTTGTCTAAAACAGAAACCCTGGCCCCAGTAATATGATTGTGTGATATGATGAAAAGTGACTGATTCCTTTTCTTATAAAATGACCTATAAAACTCAGTGAATTTTCTTTTAAACTGATGAATTATCACTGTTGAGGTGTCTGGCTGTGATACAAAACCTGAGCTTTGAAAATACTTTTGTGTGCTGCCTCACTTTATATATGTATTTGTTTTTTAACAAAAGAAATATTCTTAATTGTGAATTTTTACTTGTGAAGTTTTACATAACACAGATTCAGATGCAGGATAACAAGATCTGAGCTAAATAAGATTGCTAGTATGTTCATGAATTCTGCTGCATCTCAGACTTTTTATTATATTTCCTCCATAGAAGTTGTCCATGCTTTTCTATTTTCTACTGCTAAGTGGTCAATTGAAATTTCAAAAATAAGTGGAAATCCTCATAAGAAGTGGATCTGCACCTACACATCAAAACCAGACAACAGACAATAGTGCTAATAAGTTTTTTTGATAGCACATACCAAAATTTAGCCTTTCAGCGTGAAGAGGCATTTCTCAGACTGTTCCTTAGATTTCTGCACTTGAGTACCAAAAAAAGAAAGCAGTACTTCAAGGCAGTATTTCAAAGTATTTCCTTTTCACAGCCACACATATACACTTATCTTACCCATTATTTATTTCTCAGTGTTAAATGTGATGAATTATTTCACATGAGAAAATTAAACAGAAAGCTGACCACAATGGCAATGCTCCCCTGTCTCTCTTGCCCCTGGAGATACAGGAGGAACTAAGCAAAGAGCTGCAAATTTGTAAGAGTTCATTTGGTTGACTGAATAGATGCTCTTTAATCCCACCATGCTCCATATTTTCAATCAAAAAGCCAAGCGTTTAACAAAGGCTTTTGCCCTGAATAGAGGTATCCTGGAAATTGCCTGTTTCCTGCGGCAGCGGTGAGATTCCCAGCCACTTGAATTGTATGAGTCAGAGCTCTCAAACAGGTCTGTGTGTGACTGCCAGTGGCAGTGTGGCAGTGTTTTTCTTAGCAGCTGGGGCAGTTTAGAAGTTATAATGGAAAGATTTTCAATGACTTCCCAATTATATCTGAATATACTCAGAGTTCTGCTTTGATGTTGCCAGCATCGTATATGAAAGTATCTGAGTTTTCCAGATGTTTCCTCAATAAAGTAAAGCATTTTAGCTCCCAGTGACCAAATCTTCTCTTATATATTTAAAGCTCCTTTCCAACCACAAAGAAAAATCCTAGATGAATTAAATCAATAAAATTACAGTAATACAATTCTGTTATCTGTGTCCAAGCTGGGCTGAAGTTCAGAGCGTTGAACAATCTATGTTTGTTAAGATCAAACCTTTTCCTGGATGGAATCTACATTGAAACCTGTTCTCTTTGTACCTCTTGGAAATGCAGATATATTCATCTGTTGGTGACTTCTAAAAGCAGTTTTCGGCTGAGAGGAAGATGAAATAGACTGCTTCAAGTACAATTTTAGGCTCCCAGTTATCACAGAATTCGTATTTCCTATTATTTTTAAAGTCTAAAACAATGAGGTGTTAAATACAGTTTTAGAGATAATCAGGATGTTTATAAACAAAGTTCATGGATACTGGATTGGATGCTGGATGCTCCTCAGAGATAAGTACAGACATCTTTTGCAAAGAATATTTCAAAAAGCAATTGAGAGTAAAGCATTAATTTAGCTCTCTACTACTTTTGTGTCTCAAGAATTCAGAATTTGAGAACTGATGTCATAAAATATCTGTTATTGAAAAGTCAGCAATAGTATTCACAGGTTTCATCACTCACAAAAATGTTGCTAACCTTCTCTTGAAAAAGGGCCCTTTTAGTGCCTGGTAAATTGAAATTCCATCAACAAGAGAATTACTTTAACACAATATTGAATTAAACTTGCATTACTACCAACTACAGATGGAACTTCATCTGTTGTAACAGCTACAATATTTAAGAAGACTCAGTCATTGCACTGAAAATATTTAAGCAGCCTTCCATACATTTTATGTATGTCTTATGGTAACCACCAACCATAACAAAGACTTAATGTCTGTATTTTCACCCTAATAGCAAAAGAAGATAGTCAGTTTTGAAAATAATTTGAAATGGATCATTTATAGGTTTATTCCTGTCACTGTTTTACAGAAAAATTTAAACACTTCTGCTGAGAAAAATCTCAGTAAGTTATTTCCATTAAAATAATAAATATTATTCTTTTAATGTTTAAATGAAATAATTTTCCAGCACATGTGGTATTATGCATTTATGAAATTTTAAAATATTAATAAATTTTTTAAGACTTAGGGATGAACTGTGGTGTTGCTGAGCCTGATTACAAAACACTCAGATACCTCTGCTGGTCAGGATTTCACTTCAGTCTTCTGGGCTCTCATCCAACACATTTTGGCCTATGGTGCCCTTTGGGGGTGCTCCTCAACTTCCTTCCAGCCACATTCAGCAGCAGTTACTGACAAAGCCACCTCCTTTGGAAATACAGCAGGGAATTTATGTTTGTGCATGCAATTGCATAAAAAATTCCATCTGCAAATACAGTTAACAAATCAGCACTCTTTTTAATTTTTTTTCTTGAAGATTTGCACTCTGAACTTGTGCAGAGTTAAATATGGCAATCATAGAACCAGGTAATCTATTCTTGGGGTAACTTTGAATGAACCATAAGTATCTATAAATGATTGATATATCAAATTGACATATCAAACTTCAGATTGATACAGCAGGCACATTTGGACTTTTCCTTTTTCTGATGAATAAAGTCCCCGTGTTAGGGCAGTTTTGGGTACTTCCTTTCAGAGGTAAGAAATTTCACTTAGGCTAAAAAACGAGGTTGAAAAATCAGCTGAGAAGGGTGGACAGTTTTGTCCTTGACCAGAAGAGGTCACCCTTGTGTGCGGCAAAAAGTGAATCTGATTTCCCCCCCCCCCCCCCCCCCCCCCCATCACTTTCTCTACTTCATCACAAATTGGGGGCTCTGGTTTAAATGAAAGATATCGTACCAACTGTTCTTGAATTTGGGGAAGTTTTGGAACCCAGGTTGGACCCAGCTTCCAGACCTCAGTCCTTGGTTTTCTGAGCAAGGTGGTTCTGCTGGTGGTTCAGGTAATTTCAACCTCTGCCATTGCCTGAAGGTCTTCCCTTGTTCCTTCCTGTGAGGAGTTTCACATAATATCTCCAGGTAGTGTGGGTTTCAATGAAGAAAATGTTTATGAGATCAATATTGATATGTTAATTGATATTTGGTGAAAGGTGAAAAGTGATGTTAAAGATTTTAAAATTCTTTTACTACATTATATTCATTTTTAACGTATTGCTTTTAATCTTACAAAACATGTCTTAAAAAAAAAATCATTATAACATTTGTTTCCTCCCCTCCTCTTGAGAATCTGAAATTTAAGAGATGTGTTCTTATGGGTAGTGTACATTCCTCAGCTCCCTAATTGGGTGCAGAGGTTTCTAATGCAAATTCAGTCCATCCTCCTTCTCTCTGGGTACAAAACTTTGACTTCTCATCTTAGATTTTTTTTTCCTTCTTTAAAAGGAAAGCAGTGTCCTTTCACACATGTAACCAAGACCTGGAAGCCTGCCAGCATCTGTCTGACTCATCATTTTCAAAGGGTGCTGTGAATGCTGGGAATCAAATTCTAGCTGTGAGACTGGAGGTAGACACTAGAGTGCCAAATTCCATTGCTACTTTACCATTTGAGCCCAAATAAGAAAGACAAGCAAAAAGCAAAGCAGCTCTTTCTGTTGTTATCCTGCTACCAATCATCACAGAGCCAACATGGGTCTTTATACTAAGAATATGAATAATGTACAAAAGAATTTTAGAAAAATACCTTTAGGCTAGAAAACTGAGACTAATCATAATATTGTTTTTCATGAAAATAAGACTTGCTTTGAAGTATTTATGCTACTTTCTTACTATTCCCTTGGCTATATTTTGTTTTCAAAATGTTTATTCAGTTAACTTAGATTTTTTTATACTTGTCTGGTCTTAATACCTTCTCTTTTCCCCCTTTCTTTTGATTCATGCTTTTTTCAGTTTTCTCAGGCTGATTTATCTCTGTCAAGTATTGCTTCATATTGCAAGGCATTGGACATAAATCTATTACTTATGGGATGTCTATTGCTGCAGAAAAATGTGATTCATATGGAGCTCAATTTTTTCCCCCCAAATTTAAACATTGTTATCCTTTTATGGAAGATGAAGAACAATCATTAAACAGAACAAAATATAACCTAGGTGTTTAATTTTAAAACCTATATAGTCCTAAATATGTATTTTCTTCCACAGAATTGAGGAGGCATTGCTACTGGGGATGTTCAGATATTCTAAATTCAAGTCATAACCTTCAATCCCTATGTAGATTTAACATGTGCCTTTCTTGAACCCATCTTTTTTACATGCACCTATGTTTCTTATAATGGCTGTGATGAGACCTTGGTTGACATTACTGTAATATATTTTGAATGTTGCAAAGAAAATATTAGCATGGTATCAATGCAGACAATCAAAATCTACCGGGATCAGAGCTATAAGAGGCTAATAATCTCACTGGATGTATTTGGAAACAAATTACTTCTATCTCTGCTACTTGAACATGATGCAGGGATGGGATATCTGATCAAAATTATTAGTGTTTAGATTTGTATGTCTTGTGGCTATTTATCATGTGGTAAAGAACTTCTTACCTCTATTTACTCAACTTATTTCTTAGATTTGTACTGTCAGAGATAGCTCCCAGGTGGGACTGAGATTTTATGCTTTTAGTCACTTCTGACACAATAACACATATAAGCTTAAATCCCTGAAATTAAGGACAAAATTCCTGTTCATCTTGGTAGGTTCAAGATTTCACCCCAGGCATCTTGGGAGACATCACTTCCACTTTTTAACATCACAACATTTTTTGACAGTAAGTGAAACAAACACACTTTAAAACTTGCTGATTTTAAGCCACATTACTCATCACAAGTCTTTCTGTATAGATTGAAAATTTTCCTCTGTTTTTGAGGGGTTTTTTAAATAAAGGGAAATTGGATGTATCTGTATACTAAGAAAAGAGTGTAAATTATATAGTATTAATCAAATTCTTTCATTAAAGTCTATTGAAATAATTGTTGTTGGAGTATATTAGGAACTGATTGAAATGTCAGACTGAACCTGCAGTTAGCCAGAGTGAACTGTCTCAACATGTTCCTAAAATCACTGCATATCCTTTCCTTCAAGTGTTGCAATTTGAAACTTGAATAATATTCATCCAAGGATTCATATTTCCTTCAATTAAATGTATTTAATAAGAAGCTAACTATGTATAACACAGCTTAGCTACTGACTCAAAGCTGTGTATGTTAAGAACAATACTACTACATTTACACTTTTAGTTACTCAAATGAGGAACTAGAACTGGATCTTAGTTACATATTTCCTACAGAATTTCTCTAAATCAAGAAATTTGAATGCATTGCCAGGTTAGAAAGTCAGCAAATTACTCATTCACCTTCTATTGCTTAATGTGTGCACACATTTTCCATCACATAGAAAGCAATTAATTTATCAAGCAAAAAAAGCCATTAATCTGAAAGAAAACATTCTGCTATGATCCATGGATCTGCGAATCACATGCATCATGTTGGCCTGAGAAGGGAATTTCTGCTGAATGTTGGACAGTGTGAAAGAAACAAACAAATACCCTTTGCAATATTCATCATATCCTCTACCGATTGAAAACTGAGCTCAGCTTCTACTGAATTTAAATACACCAAATATTATTTTGCTTACCAACATCAGTCATTTTTTGATTAATACTTGATCGAAATATTGATTTGGTATTGTCAGCACACATTCAAAAAGCTCAACATGACAACCCCATGTTTATGACACCATGCTCTCTCAAAAGAGCACTTCTCCCAGTGGCAAGATTCAGCCAAGCTCTGCTCCAGCAGCAGCAGCTCTCCAGCAGAGGCTGAACAAAAACAAAACCAAAACAAAACCAACCAAACAAAAACCCCAAAACCAAAACACCACCACCAACAAAACTAAAAAAAAAAAAAAAAACCAAAAAACAAAACAAACCACCAAAAAAAAAAAAAAAAACAAACCAAAAAATAAATCATCAAGGAAAATAATTAACTTTTGCCATGAAAAATATCTCCACAATTGGATCAATTTCTGTATTTTGAGAAAAACATTGAAATTTCTTTCCATGTGATAACATATGTTTTTTGAACATTTGTAGCATCAACACTCACCTGACTGAAGAGTTGATAGGCATCTGTGTGCCTACATCTGAGTAATTTAAAAAAAACCTCTTATTTTCAATAGGGTCATGAATAGCTGTCTCACTCCTACCTACTGTCCCTGCCTGTTCCAGGTGATGCTTCCTGGCATGGCCATGCATACTTTGAAGGGTGGAAATGGAAGACAGACAAAGGATGGGTGAATGTTAATTTTTTAAATATATTAATAGATGACTGTGACATTTAGATGACTATGACATTAGTCCTGTGTGAAATAGTTATCTTGTATTACAGCTGTATCTTTGCCTTGACTGCAGAGCTGGCCTTTGGTCTTGTTTCAGGTACTGTTTTAAAACCAGTACATACAGCAAAATTATACCTAAAGCCTCTAGGATGAGGCGGGTATACCGAGGGAATAAAATTTTAAATACCATCAAAATCTTTGGCATATGAGAAATAGCAGGAAATATATTTTTTTAACAAATTCTATCCTCAATATTTTCACAAGAAGGACTGCCTCTATTTTTTGCTATGCCTATAAAAAAATAGATAATTGTGGAAAAAAGAATACCTAATTGGGAGACATCATACCAAAGCACAGGCACTAAAAAGGTATGTTACTAATGTATCTAAGTATACAAAAAGATTAAAATAAAAATTATAAAATTTCTCAGAATACAAGATAAGGCAAAGAAAGGCAAGAAAAGGAAGACGTCATGCCACTGACGCAGAAGACTTTTTATAGGAATGGCTGAATCTTAGGTAACATGTTAGTTAGTAGGTAGATGAATATGAAAACACATTTGGGGATTCAGTTTTGCAACAACTTTTCTAAGTCCGCTACAATATATAGCTTCTAATCAGGCTCTTATGACATTTTCCATTTAGTCCTTCTCCTTGTTCTGTGAACAGTATTTGAGGAACTAGAGAATTCAAACACAAAATGTAAACATTAATTTACTGATCTTTGATGACAATTCGATTATTCTCCTACCACAAGAGCAAGCATCTTGGATGTTGATGAGCAATTTGATGCCATATTTAGTGTAGCCAAAATGACAACAGTCACATTCACAAACAAGTCTGTAGTTATTCTAAAACTGCTGACCTAAGTAAAATGTAAGTGAACAGGGAGAAGGTACAAGATGTTAAAGAGTGTCTTATTTTGAAATCAGTCTTCTGTAGCTAAGATAACCTAAAATAATACTGGTATATGAAGCACCTGAAGTTGCATAGAGGTGTTTTTTAGGAGTATTGAAAAGAATTAGGCATCAAGATACCAGTGAAATTAAATAATTGAATGGGGATTGGGAAGATAGGCAGTTGTGGATTAGTTTCCTTTCATGACTGCCACCCAAATAGACACACATAACAAAACCAGAACAGCCATTTGAATTAAACTCCAGATCTTCCTAACAGGAAGTGTGATTGCCTCACTATTTATTTATACAGGCAATCTCTTTGTTAAGAAAATACAAAAGAATGGAAATACATAGGAAATTATGCATAGTAGGCCAAAGAGGAAAATCTGTGCCAGTTCTTTACCAGCTGTTTCTAGGGAGAGGCTTTTTGCCTTTCTCCTGAAAACAGGAGGCAGGAGGAAAGTGGGTCAGGCTGGGAGCTGCAGTGGGGTACCAGCAGGCAGAGATGGAATGACTGCTTCTGCACCCTCTTCTGTGCCCTCCCCTTGCAGCACTCTAAGTGTGGTCAAATATGGGAAAGCCAGAGGGAAAAGAGCATTTGTCCATGCTAAAACTTAGCTGCAGTGCAGGAGTTCAGGAGTGAGTTCAGTTGGAAAATGTAGTTCAGCTTCTCTAAGCTGAAACAACCTTGGCTAAGAGATTAGAGAACTGTTTTGCTTATAAAACAGTTATACCCCATACCTCCCGTGATTTGGGTGAAGCAGAGTAGCTGGCACGTCCACTCAAGGATTTAGAAAATTAAACTGAAGGATCAAGGCAGCTCTAGCATTCTAGCTGATGAAGGTCTCAGCAGAAGGCTTTGTAACAGTCTGTGATGTCTTCAAGCATTGCAAAGAAAAAAAGCAGGAAAGTTTGTCCCTCATTGCTCTTATTACTTATTGCTACCTCCATTTCACATTTCCACCACTGGGTTATGTTGCCAGCTCAAATTTCAATGAAGACAGGATGACAAATATTTTCACAATTTTTTTTGATATTCCTGGGAGATGCAACCCATTCCACTGTCTGTCATTAAAAAAAAAAAAAGTAGGAAAAAAAATCTGTTATTGTTTTATATTCGCACAAACTATTATCCATAAAATTAAAGAAATTATTTTAGGCGCCAGAAACTTGATCAAATTCTCTGACTAATCTTAGATATATAGATGGGGGTTGGGAGGTTTTAACATGCACTCATAGCTCAATAACTGTTAAAACTCTTGCTCATTAAGAACAATAAAAATTTATGAGGGCAGATATTTGATTATGACCAGGACTGGATTAAAGGTTTCTCTGGTTTAGATTTTGAAATTCAGTGTTGAGTTTTTTAACCCTGTTCTCTGTAACAACATTTTCCCCCACATGTAGATGAAGAAACATATCAGCTGATTTAACAGATACCATGCTCTGAAGGATGCAGTTCTTTAAAAGGACAGTCCAGGATCAAAGTGCTGCTGTTTCAGCCATACACTCCATTTTTATCTTCACTGTATTTCCTCTGTCAGCAGTAAAGACATAAAATATATTTCCACCAGAAGATCCCTCCTTCTCTTAGGTCACTCTTAGATACTTCTTCTCCTCCTGAATTATTTATCCTTTAAACCAGAGGGGCACTGGTTCAGAGCCAAAGTATTGGAAAATTTGTTGTATTCTATTGATCACTTTTATCTGTCTCTGCAGAGCTTTTATTTCTATCCTAGTTTCTGAAAGGTTATGTTAAAATACTCCAATTCTTTGCATGTACTGGTCCATCTGCACAAAAAAAAGGTGAATTTTGTATGACAAAAGATATTTCATTTTATATTATGATTGTCTCACTATAAGATTTTTTTTCTGCTTGATTTTGTATGATGCATTGTGTATCATCACATACAATTAGCTGGTACTGAATCAAAAATAAATCCTTTGTCAGTGTTGCTGGTAGTTATGGTGACTTTTGTGGGAACAAAGTTTTGATTAATTTCTTTGACCTAAAAGCTAAAGTTCATGGCCTTATGTAGACAAGTTGATTACAGACTGATTTCTTTCAATATGTAGCTTTCTACATTAAGAAAAAAAATATTTGGAAAAACCTTAAAGATAATGAGATGTAACAAAATATCTGAAATATCTTCTTTTTCAGCATTCTAAGACTAAGATTTGGATAATTTCTTGCTATTTTTCTTAGCACTCTGACAGATGTTTGCCAATGGATTTAATAGCTACATGATAAAACATGATATCCACTTTTTATGTTTTATCAGAATTTACTGGCTTATAGCAGGAGGAGTAGAAGGAAGCACGCTTTGTTACCTGAGTCACTCAAGTTCACAGATCAACATATTAATTCAAGTAATGAAAGACAGCAGAATAATGACAACAAACAAAGCTATGAAGGAATTTTGATGAGGGGAATGCATCTGTTGTAGTATATTCAGCATGAGCAGAGAGGCAAGGCACACAGCCAAAGGTACTAATGTCATAAACCAGTGCAGATAAACCTAGTGGAACCTTTAGCATCTCTGCAGTTTGCTCCTCAAAGAACAGATAACCTTTTATAGTGGATAGAAAGGACAATATGCATTGAATTTTTTTCTTTTGGTTTGGTTTTTTGGGTGTTTTTTTGTTTTGAATAGAGACATTGAATAGGGAATAATTTTTCTGGGTTACAGAAAACTTGTTTGGTCTCGAAGCTTCCAAACATAAAGGCCAAAGGAGCTGGATAGCTCTTTGTTACCATCTCACCCCATCCTCAACTATATCCAAGGGGGATCTTATCCACTCAAGAACCACCACTCTGCTATTTTCCTCTGTCCACTTCTGCAGCATCATAATTTGTTTTTCTTCAATAGAGATACTTACTATTTTACAGTCAAGAATGAGAGAAGAATTCAGTGATGATTTGCCTGAATGCTGAACTAAAGATAGAATAAGCAGTAAAATAAAGTGTGTTGTTGGATTTTCACACCTATGTGGAGCATTCAGCTATGAGTATTATAAATAAAACTATGTGGACACCATAAAAATCAATAAAAAAAATCAGAATTTCCTGGGATTCCAACCCAATGGGAGCAATTTTATTTAACACAGCAAGCTGTGGACCAGATGCTAAAGGTGAGTTTCATGCTTTCTGCTGTCAGAACAGATTTCTGTCCTCCTCTCTGCAACGCCTTCTCACCATACATGTCTGTTGGCTTTCTGTCAATGAGGGCATTTCTTTCTCTCCACAGTGGACTAATTAAGATATCAGTAAAGAAACACCATTCCCTCCCTCCACCACTCAAATGGATAATTTCTGATCACCACCCATGTATCAGATGAACAACAGTATGGAAGATGTAAGGACTCTGTGGTTGAGGATGGGAATCCAAGAAACTGTTGACTTTTTTGGTAGGGAAAATGTATTAGGCTTACTAAACTCTGATTTGAAATCACAAACTAAAGCTTTAATATGGATTTTGTAGAGAATGAAGATAGAACTTGGTACAACAGAACAGTGCTAAGAACCCTGGCCATAAACCAGGCAAAGACATGACCCTGAGTTTAGCTGTGAGGAGTGTTGGACTTCACTCCTGGGACAAAAAGGAAATAATTCCTGTAGATTCTTAATTACATCCCACAATATATTTTTTTAAAAAATGTAAAAATATGGATATTCTTTAAGTTTTAAGTTTTTTAAAAACTGCAAAAGCTATTGATCACAAGAGCTCAAAAGACGACCATTTTTAGAGAAAATATGAAACCTTAAAATAAAAATAAATCTTAATCTATCCTAACTATTAATTTATTTTACAATCTTCAAAACAGTGCTAGCTTATTTGACTGGAAGATACTTCATGATGCTCAGTAGCCTGAATCATAATCATAAGAGAAAATAAGAGACTAATACTGTTTCTCAGTGTTTTAGCACTGATTTGAAGAAACTAAAGTGGCGACTTGTGTCTTGTTAGAGACCTAACAACTGAAAGTTTTTCTTTTTGTCTGTGAATCAAAACAATTAATATAGCACTGTAACTGCAACATGATTAATCACAGTCAGCCCCCTGCAGCTGCCACGCAGGGAAGCTGGCCAAGCAAGCCCACCAGCACTAGTCTGGTGACCTGACCTAGTGTGATGAATGAGAGGGCTCCAGTTGGTGAAAGACAGCAAACCTGGCCCTAAATGTATGGGATTGCAATTCCAAGGTACGTGTGTTTGACAGCCAAGAGGATTGTCTCACTGGATACCTGAGGAATTGCATAGGAGAAAGTGACATGTTAACTATTTGTGTTAAAGCATGATGACTGATTTATGCTTGTAAAGCAGATAAATAACAGATTGAAAGCAATGACTATTTTTTTTTTCTCATGCTGCCAGTGGTGTTTCTCTGACAGTCCTATATTTCTTCTGGGAAATTCAATTTTAATACTATATCTCAGGTAGGGATTCCAGACATACCACACATATTAGCTGAAATTCCATTCCATTGCTCATCCTCCTCTGCCTGTCTGCAAAGCCTACATATTTCCAGTATTCCTCATTTTTCTTGAGTTCAATTGTACTTTACAGATGCTGATCAGATCATGCTCTGTCAGTCCATAATAACATCAACAAATTGTGCTGCCCTTTTTTAGAGGGCATACAACGATGATTTCACAGATGTGTATCATTAGGCAACTAGTCACACAAAAATGTGCACTTGAGGTCAAAGCCTACACAATCTTTATTTTCTTTCCTTCTCCCCCATATGTGATCATTTGTGCCTCAGGATGCTACAGCTCTTTTTTATCTCATCTGCTTCAAACACAAAGCAAGCGTGGTAGCTGCCAAAACCTGCATGTTCTGCAGCTTCACAGCTGTGATGCATATGCTTGAGTGGCAATGACAAGAGAACATCATATTAAGTGAAGCTCAAAATGAGAAGCTCTAGGGCCACCACCAACTAAGGGACTGCAAAAATGATGCGATGATCAACTAATCTGATCTTAAAGAGTCTTTAGAGACAGAGGGAATCATTCCAAATAGTCAGCAATGCAATTAGAGAAGGAAAGGGAAAGCAGAGGAAGCGCTACTGCAGTAAATATCACTCTAATAAAAGGAAGCCAGAAAGCAAGAATAATTGTTGTATTGGAAACAGAAAGGGAACATTTTCTGGTTTGATATGAACATTAAACAAATAAATAAGGGTAAAAGGTAAGGGCAAAAATGTTATGGCTAGGAAATCACTGGAGTGAAAACATTATGTATACAGCCACCTGTATTATGTTTGGAAAATAAACTACACAAACCGAACTTTTTAATTATACTTTTAGCTTTCTAAATATAAAAGAAACAGGGATTAGCTGTCAAAATCATTGGAAATGTTTAGCAAAACCTCAGGCTCACATCTGAATGGTATTATGTCCTCATGAGCTCATGACTAACTTTAAAACTAGCCAAAGCAAGCAGCCCAAGTTTTATTTCTCTGTATATCTGAGATGTTATTTCCCACAGTGAAGAAATCTAATGTAGAGAAGTATAAAAAACTATGATCTTCTTATAATTATTGCTTTTGCTGATTTTTTTTAACATGTCACTGTCTTTAGCTATAAAGGTCCAAAGATAGAAATTTATATTAATGGTTAAATCCAACAATGTATAGTTCAAACCACAACAGCATTGTTATTTAACTCTTTAAATAAAATTTATAAAATAATGATATAGATTTGTGAATATTTCCTGCCAGGTCAAAGGGTTGTAATACTTTCTATTTAATAGCATCGATTCCTAAATTTACTTATTTTAATAAAGTTCTTAATATTTTCTAATTCATAAAAATTAATAAAGGTTAAAAGGCACAAGCAATCTTCAAATTTTCAAATTCCAGGCTTCAATATCATGTAATTTTTCATTGTGTTTAAATCTAGCGAACTTCCTAAGAGACTGATTAAAAAATGACAATATTTAGACAACTAAAGGTATGAAAAATCCCCTGCAGGAGTTCACTGATTATGTATAGTAAATTAGAGACTTCATCAGTTCACAGAAAATCCTAAAGCAGAAGCATCTTGCATTATGCCTCTAAGTATCCATTTTGCCTGCCTATTTTGCTGATCATCAATGGTGGGATCTATTTCTAGATCAAGTTTTTTGTTTTTGTTTCCAAATACCTAAAAGAATAGATATTCTTCTGCTGATGCAATGTCTCATTCTCTACTGTGAGGTATGGAATTAATTTGCATTCTTATTTGTGCTTTTAATTATTTTCTGAGTTGTATTAATACTAGCTCTCCTGAGTTAAATTGGTTTTTTCTGTCCACATTTTAAACCCCAGTTGGATGCCCTTTTATTATTTTGCAATCTTCCCTCGGGTACATAACTTCTCTCAATTTATTAGCATCTGCAAATTCTGTTAATGAGCTGTTTGCTTCCACCTCCAGATCACTAATGAAGATTAAATAAAACTGGATTCTGCACTAACCCTTTGTGTTCTGATTCTTCAGGGTATCACACCATTGATTCAAATTAAGTGTCACCAGTATAAAAGTGGGGGAACTCTGTGGTTTGAATGTGACTATTTCAGTCATTTTTTTGGCTTGGATGTCTGTAAATTTTTTAGAAATTTCATAATCCATAGACTAAAAAGAATCCTGGAATGAATGTTTTAAGCAATGTTACATGAGAATGTGGGATAGCTGAATAATAATAATAGTATATTATAATACACTGGCTATCAACTGAGACTATTTCAAATATAGATTTGATATCTGTCCTGACTCTTTGTTAATAACATTCTGTACCTTAAGGAGAAACAACAACAGAAATAATAAATGTGGATGTTGAAAATTATTACAATATATAATGTTAAACATACCTTGAAAAAGTTTGGTTTAAGAATCCAAAGAATTGGAATCTGAAATGTGAATAATCAATTAAATTACTGTGCTGAAGTAATTTGCAGCAACAGACAAAGACGTAACACTTCAGAATAGGAACACTTGAAATACAGAAGAAAACAGACAGATACCATTATCTGATGCAGGGAAATGGGGACATGCATACTTGACATCAAGGAACCTTAGAAATTAAAAACAGAATGAAAGGAGTCTGCTACAAAACATTGATCACAAAACATCAAGAAAAGACTACAGTTTTCTTAGATGTCCTCTATAAGATTTGAGTCATATGCACATTACAAAGTCATCTTTCCTGTTAATATTTGTTTTAATGGTTTTCTCTCCTCTGAAAAATACAGATTTTATACACTAAAGAATTTCTCTAAGAAAACCCCAACTTTTTGACCTTGTGATTTGCATGTCAAAATCCTCATATAATCAATAGTTGCCAAATTCATAACACGTAGTTTGGGAATCTTTGGCTAGGGAACATTTATAAGAGATTGATAGAAAAGACTTCCAAGGGCTTCAACTGCTACAGCCTTTAAAAGATACATGTTGCATATTGGAGATCTGTCCTGGCTTGCTGGGGTCACTTTCCCAGGCATTAGATACAAAAACACAGACCGTTACTTTATCCTGTCCCTAGTTTTCATGTCAAAGTCTACTTGGGCTTCTTAGAAGCTTCTTCAGTCACTAAATGGCACAGCTCCCCTCCTTTTCTAGACCTCATCGCAGGGTTAGATAGAAATAGCTCCAAACTAGCAGTGGAAATATACGCCAATGTCTCAAAAACATAGTATATAATATTAAACTGTGTCCCAAGAGGCACTAAAAGTATCCAGCTATGAAATCTGGAATCTCACCTAAAACTTGGTAGTTTGGTAAAACCAGGTAAAATACTCTTAGTAAGACATGTCCATGCCTGCACAGAGTATGGAGACCCTATACTGGGAGAAAACCATTCCTGCTTATATCCTAGACATCCTAGGAAATCCTGCAGTAATTTATTTCCCCTCTTCAGTTCTCATCTTGCTATACAATGCCAAAATAAAGAATGAAGAATTCCATTAAATGCTATTTCCTGTGCTATGTATTGCCACCTTCATAGCATTGTAGTCAATAGAGTTTTTTTCAACAATTAATGGCATAGGAATATATATTTATTCATTTACTTATTTATTTGCTTGCTGGTAGTCAGTTGTTTAGGATTTCTATTTCAATTATCTCTGTGCTGGAATGTATGACTGGAAAAAAGAGTGCCAAAAAATAAAAAATTACAATTCATGCGAGTCAAATTAATATCTCAAACTTCTAGAAAGAAATAATCAAGAGCTGTGCACCTCTGAGAGCCCCTGGAGGTTATGATGGACACCAGCTATGTTGTCACTGTCAATAAGACACTGGAAAAGCCCTCACTGGTATAAATTACTGCATCTGTGTTTGGCCCCCCAGCTCAAGGAGGATGTGAAGGAGCTCAAGAGCATCCAGCAGCACACGGCCAGCTGCTCAGGAGCCTGCAGCACAGCACCAGTGAGGAGATCATGGGAGAGCTGGGGCTGAGTAAGAGGAAGCTAAGGGCAGCCTAATAGCAGCCTACATCTCTTTGAAAGGCAATTAGCAATATGACAGATTGTTCCTCATTATTATTACATTCTTCCCTGAATACTTTTCCTGCAAAATCACATAAGAGTTATAAATCATAATATGATGCATAGGAAAATCTTCTAGACTTTTCACATTACACGTTTGTTTCCTGTTCCCTAACCTGGTAAACCATCCTCCAGAGAAACTGAAATTGACATAATGGTAACCTCTGAAGAAATTTTTGATCTTTTACTTGTTTCCATGAGAAAGGTGAATTTACAGTGACCTGATGCCTAGAGTGAAATTAGTATATTTAAAGGAAAATGTATTCTCTCCATTCTACATGGTGAACAATTATGCCTCTATTTAATGAGGAGGCAAGAGGAAATTTAAAAGCATAGCCATGGACTTTGTATAACCGACACAATTTATGAAAAACTACTTTGAATTAATAGCAATTTTTGAGCTCCATTTTAAAATCCCTAATATTACCCAATCTCCCATAGATACAATTTTAAAGCTTCCAAGGCAAATTGGAAACTTCATATGTCCCTAAAAAGACAGAGGGCTTAACATCACAGTGATTTAAATTAGAGGGTGATTTTAGGAATTTAAAGGGTGCTATATCAATTGCATTGATATATCTATCTATACCTACATCTAGATCTGTATCTATATCTACATCTGTATCTATTATCGTTACCTTATGATCTATTACCTCAACAAATACTTTGCAGACTAAAATATATCAGTACTTTGGTGACATAATGTTTTAAAGATTTCAGTAAATATATTATGAAATATTGAGAAGTAAGAAATTAAGCTTCCTCCTTTCTGCTCCTGAACGTCAACAGGAGTTTACCATTACTTGGTACAGGAGATGGGCATCACGTCAAGGTGTGATACTTTAGAAGAATGTATCACAAGTATTGGAATATAGTTTAGTCAAGGAAAGGAAATGGAGAGAATAATTGGGAAAGATTGGGCAGAAAAACAGTAAAAAGTGGATATTGGAACAAATTCTCTGAAAAGAGATCTCCAGCAGACTTTTTTTGTATTAAACACAAAACTAGCACTATCATCAATCTGACAAATGATATTCAGTAGTGCAGCCAGGATGAAGAGCACTGTGCTGTCATCATGGGCATCATTTGTAGTGTAAGTACAAGAGTCACACAGGCTTGGTTTAGAGTAGATGCAATTCTCTAAAGTGAATTTAAGTACACCAAAGAATTATTAAAAATGGAGCCAGGACGATAATCAAGGTATCAGAAAGAATGGCTTATAGTCAAAGACTCAAAATCTATCACTTTAGAGAAGAAAAGCTTCTGGAGAGATCTGATCATATTAAATCTTAGGAGACCGAAAAATTTCTTAAGAAGGAGCTCTTCAGTATTTCACACAAAAACGTAACAAAAGGCAAATTATAGGAGTTACAGCTAGAAAAAATTAAACCAGAAATATGTGAAGATTTTTAAGTAACAAAAGTTAGCAGCCATTGCAACAGACTACCAGGAGTATTGTGAGTTCTCCATCCTTTAAAATGTTTTACTTCTAGAAGTCATCCACTTGTTAAAGCAGTAATTAACTAAGGAAGAGACAGGAAGGAAGGTGGACTACATGCTCTGAGTGTTTTCTGGCTGAATAATTCATCCCAGTGCATGATTTAAAAATCAGTCTGGTAAAAATCATTGGATATAACACAGATGCAAAGAAATTTCCCAATGGCATTTTAATTTGAATATGATTAAGAACCATTTTCTCAACAGCAGAAATGTAATCTCTTGGCTTCTCTCAAGCTTGGATAATATGTGAGGTATTGCTTGTTAACCTTAAGCAACATTTTATCAAGCTGTGTTTGATATGTTGACCTGTTGAATGTCTTCTCAAAATTCTCCTTTTCCATTAAGCTGTACATGCAGCTCAATTAAAACTGTGGGAACATGAAATATTTTTTAAAGTCTCATAAGCTTTGAATGATTTGAGAGAGCTTTAGAAAAGTAGTTTCAGAAATCCTCCTCCAACAATGTATATGCACTAAATTAAATATGCTATTTTTATTCTAAATTCATGTAGCAAAAGTGCTCTTACAAGCTTTCCATCTAAACCAGCTGATTCAAATATATAAAGTTCAAAAGAATTTTTTCCTAAAGGGACTGTTTCTCTGCAGTTCAGATCTTTAAGAAAAAGCTTAGTGCAGCTCTCAGTTCAAGATTACTTCTTATAAAAGTTCAAAAGAGCAAAGAGTAGACTTAGCAATATATGTTTAGGTTACCAGGGATGTTACTTTTTGCTCTTTTTGTTTTCTCAAATTGCTTTTTAAATGGAACTTATTACTGAATCTGGCAAGAATGCTGCATTTATCCTCTGAGAAAATGCTTGACTAGCTAAGTTTCACAAGGAAGGGGAGCATCTTAGGAGGTTGTAAATTCTAATAAATTTCTAGATTTAAAAAAATTAAAGTTAAAAGAAAATTAATATTTTGAAAAATATGAAATATTTTCTATAATAGAGACAGTGCCTATATGCATCTTTTTTATGAGGAACAATGAAGGGAAAAATTGAATTTCTCAAAATTTTCTTGAAAGTTTTATTAACCTATGCTCTTAGCCTGCCAATATCCAAGTGTCAGACATTACATACAAGGGATCTTCAAAAGAAGAGATGGTAATAATTCTCACACAGCAGGCTTTGGGGTATACACATTTTGAATAAGAACTTATTTTTTCTTTTGAGTTTCCTGTAATCAGATTCCTTGAGAAGGACATCTCTAAATATCACAGTAGTGGCTGTTAACAATAAATCTCCACCTGGACTAATGACTCAAGGTTAACACAGAATATATTTAGAAGGGGTAACGTTACCTGAAAGAACATGTCAAAGTTTCTTTCAGCTCTGATTCTGTGATGCTGTGTAACTTCATCCACAGTGGACATGAGAATAATTCATTTATTTTCCTTTTGCAGTTTATCTGACAACACAAAAATTCAAACGAGACCATCATTATGAACTTTGAATCCTTTCTTTGCTCTCCTTTAGATTTTCCCCTGCTAGTGAAAATCTTTTTCAAACCATTATGTCCAAGATAGGAAAAATACTGGCCTGCACTAGTTTTAAAAGGCCACAATTTGTTTTGAAGTTATATCCACAGGTGTTATTTGCCTTTCCTTAACAGTGGTGCCTCCATGGCTCTCATTCACCTTTGATCTGCTAAAAATTAAATGTCAGACTCCACAATTGCCCTTGTTGAACAGTATTCTGTCTTTTCAAGGGTTATTTCTGCAATTTTAGGATCACATTGAGTCCCAGCACTATAAAGTACGTCTGTAGTCACTCCCACTGTGAAAGCTGGGTCTGTGTTCCATGAAACTGCCAGTAGTAATGTTCTTGAATACCTTCCATCCAGATCTTTGTGGAATCCTATTTAGACCGTACTTTCAAGTTGACAGTGAACTCCTTCTGTCCATCTGTATGCTCATGTTGTGGCAGTTTCACCTACTCACACACGATGTTAGAAATTTTAGTGAAGTCAGTATATATGACACTATACAGAAGGTCATTAAATATCTCCAAAGAAGAATAGATGACATTTAATTATAAAAATGCTTGATTATTCTTATTTCCATGTTATCTTCTAGGTAGGCAAAGTATGTTGTTTGACTAAATATTTGTTTCAGGAACTAAACTTAGGCTAATCAATAAGTCATCTTTTTTGCCTTTAAAAGTTTCTGTCTCCACAAATACCTTCTTAAAGATAATTGTTAATGGACTCAAGACTGCCTGAGAGAATCCCCTTAGTTTTCTAGGGTGATTACATTTCTAGCAGTCATGCTAAACTGCAGTCTGTTTTCCTTTATCTGTCTGTGAGAACAGTAAACATGGTAATATAGTTAGTGTGGGATTTGGGCATAGTCCAGCCAGAGAAGGATAGAGCTTCACAAAACCCAATTTATTTTCCTCAAACAAAACTCTGTGCTGCTGTGGCTGTAGTACCCAAGCAGTAGCAGTCTAGCACCTGGCTTATGGCTCTGGTATTCTCAGGCACTGCTGCAAAACAATCCTGACACAAGAGAAGAATATTCCCACAGCTGTCATGGGGACCTTTCATCTAACACGTGAAACCTACATTGTGAGAACCAAAGGCTGATGGCTTTCATCTAATTGCCTTTACCTTCAAAGTTAACATCATGCCAGTAGGCCTTTCCTCTGTTGAACAGTCAGGATACAATCACCTAAGTCTCATCTTTAACTGAAAACCCAATTTATGTCAGACAATCTTCCCATTGAAAATGGTTAAGAGTTTGTTAATGAAGTACCATCCTTGCTGCTGCTCAATGATGGCAATATTAATTGATCCTCAATGTTATCTGAAGTGCTCAGAGACTGTAAATAGGGAAAAATGAACAAAAGCTAAGAAGAAAGGACTTTCTTAAATTTGACACTTCAATGATAATTGTTTAAACTGAATCTTTCCTAAAGATTACATTTGTCAGATTTGTAACACTGCAAAGTCACATGCTGGGTTGAATGGCTGGTTCTGACCACACCCTTCCACTTCTCCCCAGGGATGTTTAAGTCAGGTCACAATTATTTTTATTATGACATGATAATTTTACATACAAGTAATTGGGATTATCATTATTAAGCTGTTGCATCACAGTTGTTTATATCCACAGTGGCCAAAATGCCAAGATTCCCCTGCTCCTCTGCCATGTCTCTCAGAGCTCCTGGGGGCATGGGAAGCCTTGGGGACACAGTCAGTCTTTGCTCAATAGACAATCCTTGAAAGGGTTGGACACAATGATTGTTGTGTTCCATCAGCTCAAAAGCCAGCTTTTTTTCATACCTGAATTTCTTACTGAAATTGCACAAGATAAAGATATTTCTAGAATAATTCTTACAGGTAAATACACTGGGGGAAAAAAACCCAAAAAATGGTAACACAAAACCCCATCCAAAACATTCTAGACAACAAGCCCTCAATTTTTAACAGTTAGTGCAGCACATAGTCTGCTCTATAAAGTATGACTCAGATTAGAACCAAACTTTGTAATGTTGTTTTCCACTTCTGTATGTCACAATTTTCACTGCTCTGAAGGAGTGTCGCTCTACCCTATTATTATTTGACAATATTTTAAAATCCAAAATAATTAGTGGGAAAGAGGACTACTTGTAGGTTTTAATTCCTTTGTGGCACCACCTTGAAAGCTACAACATGAAAATAATTGAAGAGCCAGAGATTAATATTGTTGTCAATTTTACTTCAGATGAGGTAGTATAAAGAATAGAACAACCCTTATAGAGATTACAGACAAAAAACAAGCGATAAGTAAACTCCAGAAGTGAAGTGGAAGGAAATTCAAACCTATTACTTACTTTACATCTTTTAGTTTATTTGCCAGTACATGTTCCAGTCTTTCTGGACAGCATACTCTATGTTATATTTAAATTTTAGAGTTATTTTCACAAAGAATGGAAAGAAAAAGGTAAAAAAATATGTATGGCTGCAAAACCATCATGCAACAGTGGAGTAATTCAATAAGAAGTGATATGTCAGAAATGACTACTCTTTGACTATTTTTCAGTGACTAAATTTTAAGCTGACATTTATTTTAAACCAAATCTCTTGCACTTTTATACTCCAAACTAGTTACCTATTATATTTTTTAGTGAAATCTACAGAACTGATGCTGGTCCTGTCAGAAAAAACCTAAAGGTATAAATATTTCTTATTTAAATACATCAAAAATTATGTTAATATGTGATCTAAAGTAACAGGAAATTTTTCTGCTCAATAAGTACTTGCTATTTTTTTAATACCAAAATGATATTCACTGTGGGTTTGCAGCACCATTTAGTAAGATTTCACTTATAAACTGAAGAAAATTTCATCTCATACTTTGTAGAGTCACAGAATAGTTTAGGACCTTTAAATGTCATCCAGTTCAACCCTGCAGTGAGCAGGGACACCTTCAGCCAGGTCAGGCTGCTCAGGTTGCTCAGAGGCTCATCCAGCCTGACCCTGAACATTTCCAGGCAGGTGCTGCAGCAAGGACAGGGGGACAGGATACCACTAACCCTGCCTGGATGGGGCAGGAAAGCAAGGGTAGCTAAACACTCTTATCACTGTGCTGAGGGACACTTAAAAATATCTCAAACTTATGTTCCACCTGAACTGAGTTTGTGGGGCATCACAGAGCTGCTCAGAAACCCTGGGTTCTGCCATCTGCAGCCATTTGCAGAAACCCTTGAAGAGCTTGAATGAAGAGGAAAACCCCATTGTAGCTAGACAGAAAACCTCTCTTAGTGTCAGAGTCAGATATTTCAGCTAACACTCTTCATCCTGGACTTTGCTGCCATTTTCAAGGCCATAATAAAACACATGAAATAGGTTTCTCTCAACTCTTTCGCCCTTGTGATATTAAAGACTGACAGAAAGTAGTATTTCTGGTGTCCAACTCAAAAGCAGCATGATGCATTTTTAAATCAGAGAGCACAGTCACAAAATTCAAGAATTATAATAGTGTGTATATGCTTCAGCTGTATTTTATTACAATGAAATTATACATTTCATCAAATAACACAAGAATTGTATTATTTTCTTGACATGACTTGTCATTGGCTAATCATACCTGGTACTCTGACCATGATGTGAATAATTTCAACTATCACAGAAGGAATACTTCTCTAATATGAATTAGTGATTATGAACAAGAAGCAAATTTAAAAAATATTTCTTTATTCTTCCTTCAGAAGAATCAAAATATTCACCTAATGAAAAGCAGCATGAAGAATGGAAGGTAGAAAAATAAATATGTTTTATATAATTGGCATGTTTCAACATCATTCCACATCATTGGGCTGATATTAAAAAAAAATGCAGTTGTTTTCCTAACTGGGAGCCTCTTTGAAGAACACAGAGTCTGCACAGCTCAGTAGTTTGCAAGTCCATCTGACAGAACACACCAAAAGTTGCAGCTCCTGTTCCTGATTTAAATTGCCAAATACTTTATATTTCCCATTGTGGCAAGCCTATCTTTGAATAGCAGATACAAAACATCTCAGTTGCTTTGTGTCTGTTGCTTTGTGACTTCTTACATCAGGCAAAATGTGCAAAACAGAAATGTGTAAAGGAAAATTTTACTATTCATACTCAGGCACCTAAAGAGGTGGACTGATTTCTCAGCATCATCCAGCATCTGCAGAAAACAAATCAGTTTGCTTATATTTCCAGTTAAGAAGTGACCAAGAAATAGAAAAGTTTTGATACGGAATGATTAGCAACTTTATGCACTCCATACACAATGTAGTCTTTCTTGCTGTCCTGCTGGTTTCATTTTAGTCCTGTATCCGTTTTATGGATTTTCTGTTCTGAGTGAACAAGTTATTTCTTTAAAGTTAAAGCTGACATTTTTGGCTAACCTTTTCACACGGTTTCCCTTGCTCTTCTGCCAATGTTCCAAAGCTCAGCCACTAAAGACTTACCCCATAAAAGCTGCGGTGACATATAAAAAAAAATCCTTGAACATCCTTATTTATTTTCCAGCACTATATTGATGCATAAACAATTGGATGATCTCCACAAATATATTTGCAATATTGTCCTTTCCCACTGAAGTTTCTTGCCAAACATTAGTGTGAGTGACTTGACTGTAAAAGTGACCCAAAAGTTTCTGCTTATTAGCTGCTGCAAGGCAACTTGTAACAGGCAAAAGCCCTAGCTGTAAATGCTAAAAATAATTGCGTGTCTGAAATCTAGCACTCCCAACCTTCAGGTGTACAATCGTTCCTCATACATGCACTTACAGAAGTGCAAACACTTTATTATCTTTTATGAACCCAATACACACCATCACCCAAGAGGACTCACTTTTTGATCTGGAGTGAGATTTCAGAAATGGGGTGCTATCCATCCACTCCTTTGTCATGCTCTGGAGATTCAGGCATGCTTATATCTCTGCTGTTGCTTGTTAAATAGCACATGAGCTGTGAGCAATTCAAGTAATGACTCTCATCTAGATTTCTCACATTAAAGGGACTCCTTAGATTTCAAATCCATCAGCAAAGGATAATTTTTTCTCCGTACAGGGAGATAAAAAAATCAGGGATACATCCATGCTAGAGGTAAACGGTAATAAGCTGCTTATTACCATTAAATGGTCTTCCCCTTATTCCACAGAGGGAAAAAGAACAGTGCATATATATATATATATATATATATATATATATATATATATATATATCAGACATATAAACTCTGGAAAAGTCAGGTTGCTGTGTTTGGAATGCAAACACAAAAGAAACCTGTTGGTCACTGCGTGATGAATGTGCAAAGCTCCGGCAGTTTCAGCTCCTGCACTACATTAGTTTGGCTCTGTATAAGCTCACTTGGGCTGTGAGTAGGTCAGAGTCCTGTTGCTGCAGGAGTGAGGCTGCATCTGACTGCAGAAGAAGCAGCAAGTAAGAGAAGGTGCCCAAGAAAGGCATGCTATATTTTCTTTCTTTCTTCAGTCCAGATTTATATGCCAAAGGCATTGAAAATTGTTGAAAACACATCCTCTTTTGGTGATCTTTTATTTAAAATCAAGACAGTAGTTATTTTTAGAGGATGCAGAACTGAAGCATCTTCATGGGAATACTCTTTGGAAAAAAAAAAAGGAGGTCTTTTCAAGGCAGCTGGTCCTAAGTTAAGAGTTTTCCGCATCTCATAAGGTAAATAATTTATTCACCTGATTATCTTAATGACACTTTTCTGAATATACTCAGGTTTGAATTTATATTTTTTAAATAGCATTCACTGCCAATGCTCACAGAATTTCAGCTGAGGAATCACTTCTATTGTACGGTATTTCAGAAGGCATCCTTGCAAAGATTAAGATATCTTTTTTTTTTTCAGAAATATTCAATTACAGCCTGAAACAGCCTTACAATTGATTAATATTCCCAAATACTCTTCCCTGTTGTCATCTGATGAGATCTTTCACATTTTTGCATGTGTTTCCTATGTCTAGAACATGAAGAAATCAGCTTACACATTTCAGATAGAATTTTTTTTTTAGAATGGGAAGACAATAAGTAATTAGTATACATAATTTATGCAAAAGAGTATAATTTATTTGTAAAGAAGCTAGATCAAGATCTAGTTCTGTGTATTTTATGGGCTTGCTATGACTTTATAGAAATGTTACTGAAGCTAAAATTGAAATCAGAGTTTTATTCACATAAAACATATTCAGAGATTAAAAGCATGCATTATACCAAATTTCTTATGAGAATTTGCTTCTTTATTTTTCTCTACAATTCAAATAATTTAGTGATTTACTTAGTGTAATTAGTTCTTTACAAAAATCTGAGGGGGTTTTTCAGCTGTTTACACAGTGACCCTACCCTGTCATTTTGTGATTCATTTATTCGCTTACTCTTCGTTGAAAAATTAGGATGTCTAATCAAAATGTTCTTTATCTGTTCTCTAATTTGTTAAAATTTCTCATCAATCTCCACAACTTGCAAGGCAAAAAATAGTGTCCATTATTAAAGCAAGACACAGAACATACTTTTGAAAGAAGAAATTACTAAACTGACTTTGTGAAAAAAATAGTACAACTGAAATTTAAAGACTGACATCTGGTTTTAATCTTTACACATCTATCACCTACATTTGCAAATCAATTAAGAACCTCACAAATAGCCACTCCATGAGGAAGAGCTTTTTAGTTTGATAATTCATGGACTCTCTGAATCCATCTTGTTTTAATTCTGTGGGCTATACATGTTCACAGACACCCAAATTCACACACATGTGCAAAAACATGTAAAAAATAAAAGCAATCTTTAATTGGGTAATAAGTAACAGAATTATTTACTAATTGGATGTATTACAGAAATGTGTTCACACTGCTGTACTGTACTTAAAGTCCTTGCCAGTGATTCCAGCAGAAGCCCACTAACTAAGAGCTTACTAATTTGTGATTGTATAGCTGCAGAAAAGTCAGTAGCTCTGATTTGAAAATTACCATTTGTTGTAATTAGAGAATAATACAGTAAAATTGCTTCAGATATTTTGCACATTTTGTTAAAAAAAGAGAGAGATGATTATTGCACTTGAATAAGCTTGAAAAAAGGATATTTACACAAAAAGAAAAGCATAGCTGGCAAATACTTAGAAAAGGTTTCCTTTACTGTTCCAGCAAATAATTGATTTGAAATGAGAGCTCTGCTGCTATTCCAATTATATTTCTCTGTTTGATTTTCCAGTGAAATGGAAAGTAACAGAACTGAGTATAATTTCACCACTATAGACATATATGGGTTTTGGACTTTATCTGTCATGCATTTGGGCTTTTTTCTTGGACCACCAGTACCTTGCCAGCACATTTTTGGGGTGTTGTTGGTGTTAGATATTACCAAAGGGGGAAGGTTAAAAGAACCAGCTTGCTAGTGGTCACAGCCTGATTCTGGGGATAATTCACCCTTCAATTTTCATCTTGTGCACCACAAAATTTTCCCACCTACCTCTAACCCTCACAAAGGAACGGCAGCATCAAGGAGGACTCAGTATTTGAATTTGTCTGGTCTTCCATTTCCAGCAAGAGATGAAGATGCCTTTGAAAGTATAAACATTTCTTGGGCTTATGCTGAAAAAACTGGGAAAGAGAAATACCACAAATACAAATGTTTTCTAGACTAGAAAACATTTGACGCCTAATTTTTCTGTCTTTAGAGGTATGTTGAATTAATTATACAAGCAAAGCTGTGAGGGAAAAGTAAATTATTATTCAGAAGAAAACATGTGAAAAAGTAGTTTCAGAGCATGACTAGGTTTTTGAGGACTGCTTAGTTTCCTGGGAGACCTGCATGGTAGGGTTAAGGAATTGAGGGCCATATACACTTGTATATCATTCTTTCAAACAAGTCAACAGACATCTTAAGAGCCAGTTCAGATAGCTCAGATATGACTAGTGAGGTAACTTAAGGAAAATATGTACACCATTTACCTTTGTCATTAGGACTCTGGCCCGTGTACCTTCAGCAAATTATGTCCTACTGTCAGATTTCAAGCGTCACTCTAATGTCCAAGCAAAACTATTTGGGTCAACATGTTACCCCTTCCTGCAGTGGGTGAGTTCTGCCCTCAGTGCTGTTTTGTACACAAGGATGTCACAGCTGGCATGTTAAACCTTCACCTTGTCTCTAATGTGGAATAAATACTCAAGTTCCATCATTTATTTAAATAGAAACTTATTATTGTCAGTTAGTGTCTGTGTCTCTTCCTGGAAATCTATATAATCAGCAATTCTTAAGACAAAATCCTCAGGTTCTGGTTACTTAAAAAAATTTAAAACCAACCCCACCACCCTTTGTGCATTTAATATTTTTTTAATAGTGTCTGTGGGTGTATAACACCTGTAAATCAACATGCTGATGTAGCATGGTTCAGTGTTTTCCTGCCTTTTCTGAAATAACAGTGATATAATTTAAAGTGTCACTATTAATCCACATTAAGCTGCTCTGCACCCTTTCCATTCTTAACTACAGGAGAACAGACCAGAAGTCCATCAGTCTGGCACCTTGCCACTCTGAGCAATGCCTAACAATGGCTTCAAAGGATGCTGTGAAATCCTCAGAGTAAACCTTGCTCCATAGACTGTTTCATGAAGGGGATGAGAAGACAGAAATTCTGTTTCAGTCCATGTGGCAACTGTTTTATATCCTAAATCTTCCAGTTAAAGCTATCCTGACTTTAAAATTCTTCTGATTTTAATATACTTATCTTTATCTATACCTGTAAAATAACAACCAAGATAGTATTTAAAAATGATCATAGGAGAGGACCTTCGCACTCTAGCAAACGCAGAGTGTGAATCTCACTCATTCAGAGGGAATTACTGCTGGATCTTTTTATACTTATTTCATAGAGGGTAATTCAAGGATTTCAGATAGTTCCTGAAAACTACATTTCTGACAAACAGCATGCAATATTTCATATAAAATACACTCACACCATCACAAACCCAGCAATCCCTCAAATCCAGCATTAATTGTTTTTCACCTTTACATTTTGCAAAGGGACACCAGAGGGTTAAAAACAAAATTTTAAAAAAATTAAATTGCTTTTGAGCTAAGCACTTGTATGCCAAGTCTCAGCATGGAAGGAATTTTAGCTGCTGAGCAACCTCATACAATAGTGCTTTAGAATAGAAATGCCAAAGAACAGACCCTTAACTACAGTATTGTAGCTCTGGTATGGGTGCCACTGTGATGAAAGTACTCTGATATAAAAGTGTCTGCCATGAAAATAAAGACAGAGAGACGGCTTTGTAGGTGGAACTTGGGTTCTTTTATGTAAAGACTGACCCAGGCAGTCAGAAGGGGAGAGTAAGAGGGCAAGGACCCCATTATGTGGGCACATAGCTGCCTGAGCAGAGAGTCAGGGAAACAGTGTTGTGCAAAAAGGGAATAATTCTAATCATTTCCCACACCTGTGGTAACATAAATGATTTTTTTTACAGTTTTTCTGTTTGTTTGTTTGTTTGTTTCATTGATTTGTTTTTTGGAGTTGGGTTATTGGTTTTTTTTTTTTGCCTAAGATCAGAATAAGGTTATCTGCATCATTTTGAAACCTCTCAGGCTTCATGCAAAATCTTCAGTGTAGTAGTTTTAGAAGTAATATAGGTCTTAGCCTAGTAAAAGATGACTGAAAAGCATGATGTTTTAATAAAGACACGTCCTTTGTCCTTGAGCAGTGCAGATGATGTCACATCAGCCTCATGAATGTATGTAGAATTACCTACTTAAAGAACTTATGTAGAAATACTTGTGGCTCTCATGGAAAAGGGAGGTTTTAAGAAGATTACAGATCTAATGAAGAGAAACTTCAGATGTTAGATAAAACAGTGACTTCAAAGAGAAAGACTTTAAGATTAGCTGAACCACTCACCATTTATTTTCAAATATTTTTTTAGATGAGATTTGTTCAGTTAAAAGGCAGTTTAAAAGGGAAAGAAGCAGCAACCACTAAAGTTCTGCTCTGTTTTATTTAGCAGAGTAATTATAGTGGCATTTGAATTATTAATGAATATTTCAAACTTAAGTATTCTGGCTTACATACAAAGCTATTTTTTTAAAATCTCATATAAGAAAAGATGACTATATTAGCAAAGTAGTAATGGTATTTCTTGCAAAACCTCTGTTGAGATACTGAAAAAAAAAGAAATTGGGTAAGTCAAACTTCTGTGTCTTTTTTTAAAGGGGAAAGAGAATGAAAATTCTTGCTTAGAGCTGAAGAACTTTTAAAACAGAAATTCATACCAACTGCTGAATATTTCCTTTTGTTGTTATTGCCAGGTTTGTCACTGAGAGCAAGCCAACTTCCTATGAATTCAGAAAATTATTTGTGTCAATGTGTGCTGTATTGCCAAAGAACAGCGAACCTATAAAACATCATCTGTGATTATTTATGAATACATGAATGTACTTGATTTTTATGGGGCTTGGTACAGTATGCTTTGAAATAGAAGGCTCACGCCTGAATTAATGCAAATAAATGAGAATCCATGCAATTGCACTGACTGTTGATAGTTCCTCTCTAGTAACACCAGGAATTATATGAAGATTTTGCTAGTCTTGTGTAAGAACTAGCAGCTAATATTGGAGGCAAGAAATTATTCAATCCATGTAGGCTAAAGGCTAGACAATATTTTATCTTTGACAACTTCTTTTCCCTCCCAGTTTTTATCTTGCAAAAATTACATGATCTGATTTTAATTTGTTTCTTGATACTCTTTTAGGACCAAGAGATATTTAGGCTCATCCAGTGTCAGTATCTGAAGCAGCAGTGGGTCTTCTAGCAGCAAATGTCTATGTATTAGCCACTCTAATTTTTACTGGGTGGAGTCTGTATTTTGCCACTTGAGGGCATCCTGTCATAATGTTCCATTACAAAGACTCATATCTAAATTTTCATAAAAATAATGGATTTCTGCCAAAACAGTGATATTTTTCAAAAGTGCTGATCAAGCATTTGAAATGATAATTTGCCACACTAAACAGCCATTTCTAACACCATAGATCAAAGTGGACTGTATTTCAGGAAATGCTAAGTCAACAAAGAAGGATAAGTACCACAGATGCAAGTAGATAGAATTTGCTTGGCAAGCACCAATGTAGACTTCACAAATGTGTAGAACTTTGACAAAATTCAGTTCTAAAAGCTAGACAATTGGACCCATGCTTGCATGCACGGACAACAATTGGATTTACCTCTCTTTTTTGGTAAATCATATATAATTTAGCTTTAGTGAGAATGATGGCAAGGGTTTCAAACTGGAAGGGACAGCAGGCTGAGATAATGCAATAAAAGAAAAAACTTCATTAAGTCAATTATCCTGTACTTTGGTAAGTGTAGATGCATGACAATTACACATAAAATGCCAACATTCCAATGCCAATGCTTAAGATGTAATGTTTTGACCAAATTCTACAGTGGCTATCACATCCAGACCATATCATCAATTGTTCTATTAATCAATGATAGTATAGTTGTATCATTGTGCAGATTTACACTAAAAGCATCACAGTAAATTTTTTGCTGTTTTCTTTCTTCAATTTTTGGTCATTTACCTATGTAAAAGAATCCATTTTAACATACAAAATTATGTACAAAACTTTCCATTCTTTATGTCTTTATTATATTTGAAGTTGATGCTCTCATGCCACATTTACTTTGTGCTGGGCTAGAAATTTTGAAACTTAGGGTCACACAAGTTGCAGTCACCAGCAGTAACAGATCCTAGCCATGAATTTACTAGCCTTGGTGGCAAAGCAATGGAACATGCCACATTTATTTTTCCTCTCTGCAACAGCTTCCTTCATACTGAATAAGGTGCACTGATTATGAGCTGTGTCAGTGTAAGATTTCCTCTTTCCATACTTGGCTCTTAGTCAGCCTTTTTTCTCTTCCACCTTATAACTTTTCTCCACCTAGTTCAGAAACCACATGCTGTCCCTTTATTAACCTGCCATTTAATCAGCCCTTCTCACTAAGCCCATAAACACAACCCTCACAATAAAACTTTATGTGCAAGAAATGTGCTTCTATTTAACAGCCAGTTTAACCTCTCCAGTCTTTCGTTTTTCTTTTCCCCTTCAAACAATACTCACATGGGGAAAGAGACTCGTTCACACTCTTTTCCACATGTTCCTTTCATTCCTAATCACAGTGCTCAACTGACTGAAGTCCTCCCAAGGAGGATCTCAGACTGCTGTTTTATTCTGTATCCTTCAAACCACCCAACTTCTTCCCAGTCTCCCCATCAAAACCCTGACCCACATCTGTAGATTGGCTGCTCTCTTTTGCTGTGGTCTGTTCCATATTTCTAATGTTCCCATAGCAAAAGGATTTGGGAGAGCTGCCGCCTTCAGCTTTCCACATAAGTGAAGCCACCACAGTATTGCCACTGCAGGTGTGAGCATAAGCCATTGTCAAGTTCCCATTTTCCACTGTGAAATGCCTCTGACCTCCACACTCTGCTGGGGTGTGGAAGTGGGCTTGCAGCTCCACCACCCTACTGCATCATGCCATTGGCCACTTTTGTCTTTTTCTGTTCCTGTGCCTTGTCCTAACTGTGGAGGACAGGGTGCGAATGAAGCTATGGAGTTTCAAGTTGACACCTATTGTTTAGATTAGGCCTTGCAATCAATTTCTTTAGATCTTGTCCCATGAGGTCATCCACAAAGTCTAGTTCTTTCTTTTTCTCTTTTTCCTGCATTTTATCATCATGCACAGAGGCAGAGCTTTAATACTGATTTCTTCTTTTTTCACTGATGTCGTCTGTAAATTATCAAACATTGGTGTTCTGTCTGACTCTTGTAGTGGTAGGCTTATCTGACAGCAACCCTAAATCCATGCACAAAAAGATGTATTTTATCTTGAGCATCCTGTCAATTCCACAAGAGGGAAATCCCCATACTATTTAATGATATTGTAATAACCTAGGTTATTCTAGGCTTCCTGTTGTTTCCCTAGGTTCAGAACTGTGACGTGCCTCAGATTTTTTTTAGGGGTCGGAAATGCATTGGTACTGAATATTATGTTCAAAATCCATATTATTTATATGTAAGGTCAAGATCAATCTTGGCTGGAACATGCGTGTTTGTAAAAAAATAAATATTTTTTTTTCTTCACCTGTTAGCTCAAGCAGAGTCTGAAGATTTTAGGTGGAAACAACATGAAGCATTCCTCGTTAAATTATAGAAAAAGATGGTTTTGTTTTGGTATATAATTTGCAGATATTTCCTGAAGAAAGACAGTCGAGTACTTAATAAACTGAAGCTGCAACCTTATTATATGAGTTCAGAAGCATCACTATTTTTCATTCAACACTTTGGTTTTGGTTTGTATGTATCCAGTTATGAGGAAGTCAAAAACTCCTTAAAATACTGTCTTTGCTTCTAGAAATATATTAACTCCCTGTAATTATGAGTAGTAAAAAATAGCAGCTGACTTTATTTACTAAGGTAAATACAGGTAAATTCAGTAATTTAGTAATTTAGTACTGTATTCAGGAATTTTCCAAACTATAAACTCTTCAATACTAGATTTATTTGATTGCTCAAAACAATTTTTGCTTAGTATTTTGGTTTTTACCTTTTAAATTATTAGAAGTGGCTAGAATACTAGCAGAAGTGAATGTACTTTGTCAAGAAGTTTTTGTTTTGGTTTAGTTTCGTCTCCCTATTATCATGACTATTTAACCTGCCACTTCTTTCCCAGATCTGAAAACAGTATCTGCTCCAGGGTGTCTCAGACAAGTCCATTCATCTACATTATGACTTGCCTAGATTTTGTATTTTGCAAGTGACAGGCTTAGAGAAAACGGTTAGATTTCTATTCAAAATCTAGAAAATTATGCAAATTATTGAAAGTTAAAACCAGGAAGATGTTCTGTTGGAAAAAATATTTAACCTTCACTGTTAGTCGGGGATTTGCTGCCAGTGATAAAGAGAAATTTAGACCCCGTTTTATATGCCTATCTAGAGCACTAGAGTCTGACTCATTCCAAGGTATGAATAAATACATCCAAATACTTGCAAAAGACCAGAATCTCGTAGGAGAATATCTTTCAAGAAAACAAAAATTAAGCATGGTTTTTACAACAGCAAAAAAGAAATCTGAAAATAATAAGTTAATGATTAACAATTCTTTTTTGCTTTAGAAAAAGGTTTGTCCAGCCCATTTGAAACTCATCTAAGATTTTGCATAAAAGATGTTTTCTCAAGCATTTTAAAATATTTCAAAATCGGCACTGGGGAATAGATTCAACTCCATCCAAGTAACAAGCTGCTCATTCTCCATGAAATGAAATGAATGCCATGGCTTTTTTAAGTGGCACAGGGGAGCGATTTATTATGAAAAGAGAAGTAGAAATAATTCTGGAATCCAGATAACACCTTTGTCAATAAATACATCACTGCACATGAGCTCTCGGAATTCATTTCCACCTGAAAAATTGTACCTCTCATGTTTACATATACTCTATTTCTAAAAAATGTTTCTTCTCTTTAAAAAGAATTTATGCTCTGCTGAGACACTGGCATTATGTCACGTCTGTGAAGTCCATATCAGCCTATCATCAGGAACAAGAGCAGGGACACCTGCTTCCAGCTATGTAATCCTGAGGTCTTTAAGAGCTGAGCAAATAATGTCAAGTTATTCCACATATTGTGAAGAAAAATCATGATCATAAACATGTGCTTAATTTTAAATGCATAAGTAGTCCTACTATCTGTGGGATAAAATCCACTGATGGAAGTAAATGTGACTGTACTTACAGATTTGGACTGCAAGTGATGAAAATTTACTTGGAAGATGGTAAGATTAAACCTCCCGTTAATTTTCAATTTATACTGCCATGTGAGCCTTCAGACTTTTTTGTCGAGTAAAAATGTTCTACACCCTACCCCCACTGCCTGAAACTGGTACCCTGAGAGACTCTGCTCTGTCATGTACTGCCTCTTACCTTGGAAATGGGATTGATGTGTGAAAAGGTTCGTACATACTTGAGATCTCTTCCTGCAACAATGTGGATTCACCAGTATTCACCAGGGCACTCCAGAGGGGCTCTTAGAGTGGCATTAATTGGTTCAGGAACAGAAGGGACAGCTGCCAAATATGATATAGTAATGGTTGTTGCATATATTTTCACTCACTGCTGACATATGACCTCCTCTTATATTACTACAAAGGCCCATAATTAAAGAAAAATAAAATGACTAATCAAAAGCAACAGGTTTGGTTTGCACTGCTGGTCACAGCATGCAGCTCTATGGCTACGCTGTAGATCTCATTCAAAGATGGAAACATCACTGTGGGCCATGCTTGGATTTGAATGTCTTACTTTATCTTTTCTTACTTTTGTACTTGGCTAAAACCCTAAACAGACAGGTTTACAAATGGTATTTTATTAGTCCATGGCTATTTATTGATACTAGATACTAGAGTCTATCTGTGAAAAAGTAATTCTAACACATTTAATGGAAATATATCTTTATAAATATTATCTCCTTGTTTTATTAGCCATTTAAAAAAGAAAGAAATGCTGCAAGACAATCCCTCTTTTTGTTTGTTGGTACCCAGGTCCTCACAGGTACACAATAAAGTATTAAGAGGCAGTGTCCTATATGTTAAATTTTATGTGGGGTGGTTTCGTATGCTGACACACCCCAAACTCTACTTAGCATATTGTTTTGATATTAAAATATATGATTTAAAATATTTCTTCTTAAAGCAATGACTGTAAAAAATGGCAAATTTACAGCCACTTTCTTTGCCTATATGAATATTATCTGCTGCATTTTTTATAGCTCATCTTAATTATGAACTGTTTTTTTACACTATACAGCATGGAGTACAGTGTCATTTTGTTGATATCAGAAATTGATCAGGAATATTTCTAAACACACTTATATCTTCTGGAAAAACATACAGCTTTGAAAAAAGTGGATGTCTGCCCTCTGTTGAAAATTTCTCCCGGGCAGGGCAACATGACTTGTGAAAAATGCCATATCAAAAGACAGAACCATCTCTTTCTATCCAGGCATTATGGTCTCTGCAGATTTCATTAGAAAATGGCATTGAAATGATACATGGTTTTGAAAAGGTCACTTAACTGCAAGGCCATTGATCTGCTGGTCTTCTTTAACATAATACTTTTACTGTTACTAAATCATATACAAATAAAATTTTATATATTCCATACCAGAATTACAGAATGACAGAATATGCAGAGATGGAAGGGACCCAGAAGCATCACTGAACTCTGATCCTGGCCCAGCACAGTACAGCCCCAATAGTCATACCAGGGGCAGGAGAGCATTTTCAATATTTGAACTCTGTCAGGCTGGTGCTGTGACCACCACCCTGGGGGCCCTGTTCCAGTGCCCAGCCAACCTCTGGGTGAAGAACCTTTGTGTAATATCCAGCATAAACCTCCCGTGTCACAGCTTCAGACCATTCCCACAGGTCCTGTCCCTGGTACCCACAGAGAGGAGATCAGTGCCTGCCCTTCCTCTTCCCTTCACAAGGACGTTGCAGACTGTGATGAGGTGTCCCCTCAGTCTCCTCTTCTTCTGGCTGAACTCTGGCCAAGCATCTATTCTCTATGTTTGTGTCTCTATAACAGCTAAATCTCACCTTTTGATTTCCTAGATCTGTCACAGAGCTGCATGAAGAGGACGTGCTTCAGGAACCCACAAAAAGAGCTGTGCTCTGGGATTTCCTTTCTCTAAGGACAAAACATCTCTTCCATGGCAGAGATAGAGCTCTGCTCTCTCACTGTGAGACCAGGAGCAACTGAGGAAATTATTCCAGAGTTGTCCCAGATCCAATGGCTAAGCCTGGAGAAAAAAAAAGCTTTGGATGAGCTAATTGTGGTCTTCCAATGCCTGAAGGTTGCCTCCAAGAAACACAGACTTTTTACAAGGGCATGTAGTGATAGGACAAGGGGCAATGGCTTTAAGCTGAAAGAGAGAAAGTTTAAATTACATATTAGGAACAAATTCATTGCTGTGGGGGTGGTGAAGCAATGGGCATCCCCATCAGTGTTTAACGGCAAGTTGAAAGTGACCTGGTCTAGTGGAAAGTGTCCTTGGCACTGAAAAGGGGTTGGAACTAGATAATCTTTAAAGTCTCTTCCAAACCAAGTCATTCTATGATTCTATGATTCATAATTCTATGACCCTACTTTTGCCTTCACCCTGGTGTGACATAATCCTTTCTTTAGACTTCACCATTTGCCCATTCATTTCTGCTGTGGTAAAAGCATGGTAATCAGGTTATGATCACAGTGAATCCTTCTACAGGGTGCCACATGAACTGGAAAAATAAAAGATAAATAAGGTGAATAATACATTTCAAACTGTTGCATATGTTAGCAAAAATTCTTTACTCCTTTTCCCTTTCCAAATTAAAAGAAAAATATATGCAGCACATTTAGAGGCTGTTATATTAAAAATAATTTGAGTCATACTTGCTCTTTTCTGAAGGAAAATATTTTTTAAATTGTATTCATTTACTTATTAAGGTAGAAAAAAGAAATTTCAACTGCATCCATATAGGAAAAAAATTAAGTTGCTACAAGGTCACAGAGTACAGAAAACTAACACATTTTGGCCATTTGAAATAGACCTATTTTCTGGATTTGGACACAGGCAGTCAACACTACACCCTTCTTTAATTCCTAAGGTTTCTGCTTACAGTGCTTTCTGTCTTGAAGAATAATTAGAAATTAAACAGTGATAAACCACCTATGTTTTTAGTACTTTTAGAGTAAACATCTTATTTGCTATTAATGAAGACTTATTTTATTCATTGTGTCTCATAAGTGATATTTTAGTGAACAAAATCCCACTCTGCTAACCATTGATTACATGCTATATTCTATTAGGAAATTCAATTAATTATGTATCTTTTAATATATGTCAAAATGTTGAACCTGGTTTTGACAAAGAATGTTCCTAGGTCCTATTTTGTTTTTAACATTTCCCTCATTTTGCCCCCTGGAATTAAATACAACTGAAAGACAATGAACACAAAACTAACTGCAAGAGAACTAATATAAAACTGATTAAAGTGAATTTTATGTATAATTCACCTGTACCATAAGATGCTATTGAGGATAGTAATGTAACAGATTAGAGGAAATGGAAAGGTATGTGGAAGAATAAAAAGAAAATTCTCAAATGTATCTGAAAAGACTGAAAAATTTTATGAACACTTGCTGTGCTGTGAAACCACTTTGTGAAAAGACAGTTTCATTTTTCATATAAAATCTGAAAGTCCTGGGTGATGGTTTGCTGTGCTAGCCTTTCATGCTGTCATGTGGCTCCGTATCCACATTATGCTAAATACTAGAAAGTCGAAAGTTTTTCAGAAAAAACAATGCTTTACTGTGACAGTTTTGTAGTGATAACTGCCATTGATTTTGTGGGGAAAAAAAAAAAGAAAACACCCCAAAATAATGTCTTCAGTAGTTACGAATCAGGAAATTGATAGAAATAAATATGTATCCTTTTGCTGTGCTCATAAAATGTAGTTATAGTTCAAACACCACTGGAAACCAACCATGCAAATTAGTTTAATTTGCTAAATTATGCTTTCTGAGAACACCTTAAGTCAGATTTGCATTGAGAGGGGACTGCTCATTCACTTGGAATGAAAATTAATTTTGGATCAGAAAGTGAATCAGTTGTTTTCTATTTTTATATCAGTAAAGCAGGTCATGTTTCATACCACCAGCTTTACTGTAAGACAGAGCTCTTTGCAGGCTAAAATAGAAATCACAGTGGAGGTGGTTTTTTAGTATTTGTCTGGGAGATTTCAGTACTATTCCTCTCTTTACACACTGTGCCCTTTGCTCTTTCTGGAGTTCTGTGGTGAGAAAGACCTTTGCAGAGATGGTGGTTCACAGAACTTCAGATATACCTGAATTTGATACATGATGCACCTCAGCCCTCCTCTGCTATTGAACTCAATGAAACAGCTTTTACCATTCCCAAACATTTGGGCTGCTGTGTTTCAAACCACTGTCTTCAGTCTCACATATTTTATTCCCAAATGTTTAAGCTCCTCATGGCAACTGCTACATCCATCTATTTTTTGCAAGATGCTCAGGAGCCCTTGCATCATCATCATAATGTGCATAAAAAATTAACAGAACTTACTTCCCCATATTTTCATTTCTCCTTGATACTTTCTCTTCCTCCCCATTTATCCTCAGTTGTGTTTTCATTCCAGAGTTTCTCCTCCTTAGAAGTTCCTGGTATTGGGAACTTCAGAGCAGTTCTCCTGCCTGCTTAGCCCCACACTCAGCATCCTGCGATAGCTCCCACACCAGGGTGGATGGAGAAGCCTCTTCTCTGACCATACCCACAAAACATTTCTAGCTCTTTCCAACTCATTGCTTTTAGTAAAAACAGGGTGTTTTTTTTTTTCTATTACCCATTGTTGTGGAAATTATTATTGTAGTGTTATTGTAATAAAAAGAGTATGGGACAAAGAATTTTAAAGAACCTGAAGTGAATTCTAGAGTCGGATTCACAAATTCAGTCTCACTTTGTGGTTCCTTTTAAACTCTTTTAAAATACAGTTATCATAAACTGTACTGATTTGCCAGTCATGAATCTGCAGGGGATCAAGTATAATCTAAGGTATAATATTATAAAGTATAATTTCTTTTTAAAATATGTATTTTTTATTTATTAAAATGAACATATGAAGTGCATGCCAAGTGACTTGGATGTAATCTTTCCAGATATGGGTCTTTGATTTTAGCAGTTACAGAAAATAGAGAGTAATATCAGAAGTTAAATTTTATATTCATCTGTCAAGGGTAATCCATGATATTGTTCTGAATCATATACCATGAAAAGTAATGAAGTGTAAAATTTACTTGAGACAAATTTCACATCAAGTACATAAAATAAAAGCATCATGAAAGTGTGAGGTTTATTTATTAGTTGAAAGGTAAACATTTAAAATATATTTTTAATGTTTTTTTGCTGAAATCCAGCAAATTTTAAACATGTTTTCTCCAGAAATCGAGTAATCTCACATATCTAATACAGAAATTTTAGGCAAAAGTCTGGGTTTCTAATACAGTCAGAGCAGGGAAAGCAAGACAAAAAGCAAAGCTCTTACAGATACAACTAAGTCTACTATAGGATCTATCAAATCACAGAAAAATTTAACAAAAACTCCTTGTGAAGTCCATGTCACCTTGGAAAAGATTCCTGATTAATAATTTCTATCAATCATATTTCAGACTGTTTTTTTGGAACTGCTTCAAATTTCCGTCCAAAAAATTTTATAAATACCTAATTTCATAACAGAAAGCAAACAGACTCAAAGCTTACATGAAACAGCCAAACTCATCCCAAATAACTCATCCAAAACAATGTTCTTTGAATACAACCACTTGCAAAATATTATATATAAACATTTTAACCTTCTTTTGGACACTTTTTCATAAATCACTTTTTTTTTAATGGGACCGAAAATTCGTTTCCTAGACCTCTCATTTCCTCTTCATCCCTTCAGCTTCAGCAAAGTGAAAAACCTACAAGCAGATTTTTCGTTGAACTGATTAGCACAAGATTTTCACCCAAGAGGGTGGTTGCTCTCTCATGCCTCTAGGACAGGTATTTTGCTCCGTGCCAAAACCAGTGGCAAAACCTGATGCTCTGGCCAATGTAGCACTGGGCATTCTGGTTATCATAGGAAATTTCTTTTTTTTAAATTATGAAATTTGCATGCAGTGTTAATTTGAGGTAGCCCCTAAAATTTTGGATTCCTAGAATAATAAAATGGCTTGTGTAGGAGAAGACCTTAAATTTCACGTAGCTCCAGCTATGGACAAGGACACCATCTGTGAGACAAGGTTGCTCATAGCACCATACAATCTGGCTTTGAATAATTCCATGGATGGAGCTCCCACAGCTTCTCTGGGCAACCTGTTCTGGTGTCTTACTGCTCTCATAATGAATAATTTCTTCCTAATATGTGATCCAAACCTCAAACCTCATGTCTTTCTGTTTAAAGCCATTGCCCCTCGTCCTGTCAATACATGCCCTTGTAAAAAGCTCCTCTCTGGGAGGGCACCCTCAGGAACGGGAAGGTGCTGTAAGGTTTTCCTGGGACCTTCTTTTCTCCAGCCTGAACAACCCCAGCTGTCTCAGCCTGTCTTCAGAGGTGCTCCAGCCTTGCTCTGATAATTTTTGTTGTGAGATCAGACCTGAATGATGTCTTACTATCCTGTGAGTGAAAAAATGTCAAAGGTTCTTCCAGGCTTTGCTGGGAAGGAGAACTTTGGCAGATGTCCAGCCTACCGTTTGGCCTCTTGTCAGCTCCATGGTAGCAGCCCTCTGTGTGCAAGAGCTGGGGATAATGGTCTGTTTAGACAACATGCTGACTGTGGTACAGAACAGAAACTGTTAGCTACACAAGCTGATTTGGTAAAAACAATTCTCAAGAGCCAGAGTGGCTGAAAAATTACCAGGAATCAAATCTGGCTGCTGCCCAGAAAACAAAAGTTTGTAGGATTTGCAGTCCTGATGTCTCTGCTTCAGAGGCTTTTAGACCTTTCCAGAGTGCATCAGAGAATGTATTTGGAGAGTGTCATGGCTACAGGGAGAGAGCCATCTACTCTTGGGGGACAGTTTATGTCAGTGTAATTAAATTTAGAAATGTAAAATGCATATTAGGCCATTCTAGCCATCTTGTCACAGAGGAAAGGAAAGCACTACGATCTGATCATTTGTTTCCTTCCTCATCTTCTTGCAATATCTCAGAGAAATGTGTCCACTTCTTTGGAAGGCAATTCTATAGCCTTGTTAAAAGGTTTTTGCATATGAAAATTAGTTTTCAATCTCTTGTACTGCTGGTTATGTACAAATACAGAATATTCTGTGCCCTCACATTGGTTACTTCAAATTTAGGTCAGTGAAGAAAACCTCTCTACCTATATTTTTATTTTCTCTTTTTGGCAATAAAAATAAGTTAATTATTCAGTGAAAAATTAAATTCTTACTTCAGAAAATATTTTCTAGCAAAAGGAGAAGTAAAACTGATAAAAAACCCAAAAGTCTTTTGCCATTTCAATTTTTTTGTGTGTTTTTAGAACAAAATATATTTCTTCATGAAAATAACTCTCTTTAAGGATTCCCCTTCTCAATAAAAACTTTTATTTGGAAAATCAACAGATGACCTTAAGAATTGAAAGGTATTTAATTGCCATATAACTTGTATTAGAACATGTCAGTATTCTGTATTTTCTCATTATCTCTCTTCATTGCAGTTTTGGTGCCTTCCATAACTAAAGAAATAATGAAATTAAAAATAAAAGTCACTTTCCATGCAATAGCTGCATTATGTCACACATTAAGAGAGAGGTTGTGAAGGAACAGTTCCTGCTAACACATTGCTCTCTGGATACATATTATTGGACCATCTAAGGTCCATAATGTTTTCTGTTCATAAAATTTGCATTCCCACAAATATATCTGTAGTACCAGAGTAAAATGGTTTTTAAATGCAGTTTTCATAGTACTTAAAGACTGACAGAGAAGAAAAATCCATGGCTTGTTTTGTCCATGAAAACATGACCTTGTTTTGTTCATTTTGATCCAGGGAGTATTTTTAATGTTCAATCTGGCTGTTTCTTTTAAATGACATAGCTTCATTTAAAAGCTTTGCCAACCAGGAACCAGACCAAGACATGTCTCTGGACTCAGGGTGTTGGCATCCACAGAGGACCTGAAAAGATGTAGGGAGATTTAGAGAGCTGAGGCAATGAGAAAATGGTCATCTTCTCACATGATAAAAATTTGACAAATGGGTTCTTGATAAAAATATTTAAAATTTAAGAAGTTGGGAAAAGGTTAAAAAAGGGTGAAGCAAATAGCAAAGTCCAGAAACATGAGCTGAAACTAATGTACACATTCAAGCATTTTTCAGTCCTATACAATCTAGTGTAAATAAACCAAAAGTAAGTGTATATGAATGTTTGTGGAATGAAAATTAGGTATTAAAAATTGGGCATCAATGGTGTTGCATAAATCCTTTTACATCCATGTAAATTCTTAAAACATTCTATTAGAACAGCAGATATGCAGTGACTTTTTTAGATTAAATGCACTACAGATGTGGCTGCAGTAATTTCACAGTTTAAGCCTTGGGCATATGGAATTTAAAACAGAACTTCATCACTAAAACATTACACATTCAGTTCTTTCTTCACTGAAAAAGCCATGAAGTAGGTACATTAACTCCAAACAATCATTACTTTAGCACAGTACTTCTCAGTGCTAGCATTTCTATTTCCTTACTGAAGCATTATGGACTTACGTGGCCCCTATTATTATAGCTCTCTCAAGCATTTCCTCTGTATTTAGCTGGCCAATTACCCTGTGAGACAGAATAAACCTATTTATTCCTATTTTATGAGATGACAAAACAGGACTCAGAAGACTGGTGCCTTATCTAATGTCACATAGCAGCAAGTTAAATGGAGTCTTCTAAAGCAACAGGCTCAGTGCCTTTTTTTCTGAATGGACCTGATATGCTGCTTGAAATTATCTGTGCATGGTATCTCACTAAAGACACTGAAATCAAAAATCTTACTGCTAAGACTAGAGCCTTTTCTCACAAAATGTTGATTTCAGAATCCCAACTCTTTCAGAAAATGGAAAAAAAACCAACTCGGTGATCAGCCAGGTAAACCAGATATATCTAGTTAACTTTTCCTTGGAGAAGTACAGTTTTTATATAATTGCAAGTCTGCCATGACATCTAACACACTAATTAATATTTATAACATTATTTCATATTTTTTATTTTAGTGCCATTCATATCAATACTAAAAATGGGTTCACCTATAACACAGCTCAGCCCTGAATGGGTAGTACTTTGTGCTTGCACAGTAGCACACAAGGGATTTCCCTGGATGTCCCTAAAACTGCACTGCTCTGTGGCACTACAAAAAGTAGTCCTCTATTATTAGCCACTTTCTCCTCTTTTCCAGTGTACAGCAAAATGCTTTATGTGGTCAATTTTTTAAAATTACTTTTCTTGGTAATTAATAATTTACACTGTCCTTGATTTTTACAGTAGTGCCTTAAACCTCTGCTGTGTTCTAAACACACACAATCTGACACGCAGACAAATACAAACACACAAACACGCAGACACACAGACACACACACCCCCCTGTGCTCCAAAAATTTCCTCTTGAGCTCCACTGCAGCTAAACAGCAGTAGAGGTGCCATGTGTGTGGGAAAAACATGGTGTCACAAAAATGAGTGAAGATGCACCTGCTTTGTCTCTGAGAGCAATTCAACGCAGTCAGTGAGCAATATCTACTCACACAGGTGCTCATACAACACATATACTCACTGGCATTTGGGAAAGCATCATAACAAAACTTTTTCATAGTCACAAAAAATAATTTGTGATCACTGTTGATACTTTAGGAAGCGGTCAGCATTTCATGCATTCTTAAGACCTCCAGTTTCCACAAATCAATTACTTTCAGTTAAGAAAGTAATTTTTATCCTAGAAACCTTAGCATAACCAGACTGGACAGGGAACTACAAATGCCCTGTACACTGAGTAAGATCTGCAGTCCCAAATCTTGGCCATAAGGGGAGAAGTTGGAAACAAACATTTGTCAAAAATGTCCAGAAATTTTCAAGGGAGGCTGGAAAGTTCACTCCAAGACCGTGGCTAAACTTGCAGTTTAGCTATCTCAAAAAAACAGAAAAATGAGTTTCATTGAGTAAGCAGAATTGAAGTATAAATCTGCACATATAAAAAAAAAAAATGTTCTCTTTTTATGAAACTAATTCACATTATCCTTTTAGCAATCCAAGGACAGAACTAGATGCAGTTCTTCCAATAAACAAATGTACAAATTGCCAAAATATATTACCAAAACTTTCTGGTTATATTACTATATTTTCCCCACTTAAGAGATTCAGGAAGTTCTCATCCTGGCAGAAGAGAGGTAATAGAATTAAACTGACTTAAAGTAGAACTTGGCTTCCCTGAGATGCAAAGAAAATGAGAGGTTTTCTATGTGAGTGTCTCCACTGTTCACAGAGAGGTGGTGTAAAGCTCCCTGAACATAACAGGGCTCAGGAGGTGTGATTATAGATTAAATTCTCATTCCAGGTTACCCTGTATAATCAAATCTCTAAAGACAGCTGGTGCTCAAAGGCAGAAATTTTAGGTTTTATGACTATCGCACTGAAAACTAGCAGGAAATTAAGTCATCCAAATCCAAATTTAATTTTAGATAGCTGAAGTGAAATTCCAGAAAAAAGAGGGAAACTGTGAAACTGACAGGCACTTCATTTTGTATTGGGTCCTCTTTTCACATCTACAATTCACCTACTATGCATTCTCAGTCCACATGCTTCACTTCACCTTGCTGTTTTGACACACATCTCTCAGTGGTCTACTAGTGTTTGATCAGCTTCATAGTGCAGATTTGTAGATGAAAGTGGCTTTCCAATATTTTCCTTTCTTTTCTCCTAACTTGAAAATACAATTTTTTGTAAAAGACTACAAAAAAGCATGAAAAGCAAGAGTTACAGCATAGCATGTATGTTCTGCTGTTTCCTTTCCTAATGAGTATTTTCTGAATGTGCATCATGATGATTCCATACCAGCAGGAGTTGTTTTCAATTTTGTGCTGTTATGAACAGAGTACCCTTAAAAGATATTGTGAATGAATACAAATTTGTTGAGAGATAGGTTAAATTTGGAAAGTGTTCAGAATTTTAACAATTTCCATAAAATAATAAGCACGTAATGTTTTCTGTACAGTGTTTTACACCTGACAAAACAAATAAAGAAAAAATAGTCAAAAGAAATCGTCACTCTAGATAAGCTTACCCAGCTCCATGAAGATCTTCAGGGACTAGTAAAATTCATTAATAGGAGAATTATCATGAGTGCACATTCATCCAAAACAAAGACATTTAATTATACCCTGATGTTTCAAACTGTTTGCTTCAAGCAAATTCCAAATCCACTTGAGACTTGGGTATAAAGTTCATTCTGTAAAAAAAATTTATTTGTTAAAAGGTTTATTTTCCTGGGAAAGATGCTTTGCAGAGAGCCTTCCTCCAATGCAAGATTCCTGCAGGGCCAGCCCCTCTCCCCAAGCTTAGGAAAACCACCAGTAGCAAAGTGACATCCAAAAGGCCACACATTGAGTTGGTGACGGAGCCAAGACTGCAAACATGGGATATCTTTGTGTGTTTGTTTTCATTCTCCCAGAATAAAACTTAAAAGAAAGCCTAAAAACTGAAAACTTTTCTTTGGAAGGGATCAGTAACCATGAGACAAAACTTTCTCTTCCACAAAACACTGGAAGAAATTCAACAAATGTTTTAGCCTATGTCTGTTTTGAAGCAGAGGAGGATGTCAAGAATTACAGAAGCCCTTTTTGTAGCTGAATCTAAAATAGGAGAGTTCAGGTAATGTGGGAAAGAATTTGAGAAAGAGTCTCAAATTTGAATTGTGTGAAACCTATCTGCATGCTCAAAGTGTTTGTGCTGGTATTTCACTTTTCAGTACTTTACAAATCTATTGAGCCAGCATCATTGTCATGCTAGGAGAGTGTTTACAAAACCATTGCAACGACATTATGTTATGAATACTTTTGTATCAGCTCCATTCTGGTCTCAAAATCTGCATTTAATTAGAAAGGTGCTGTTGCTTGCAATACAATCCCTGCAGCAGATACACTTTTGTATATGTCAAATGAAGATACAAGGAGATGACGTGCCTACAAAATGAATAGAACACATTGAGTTACTGAGAGATGGTTAATTAATGTTTTAGCGCCAGTGCTGCATTTGTAAGAAGATGCAGCATATGCAAGGCAATGTCTCGAGACACCACACCCACAGCATTCCAAGACAGGCACGAGAAGAGCAGCTCTAGGCAGCCTGAAGGCAGAGGTTGCCCCTACCACATTCAGTCCGTCACCCAGTGTTGCAGTCTGTTTGGTGGGGAAGGGCACCTTGTCAGTGGCATGTGTCCTGCAGGCAGTCCCCGTCACGTTCATTGCTGGTGACAGCACCAGCGAGTGCCCTTGTGCTAACGAGGGGGCAGGTAGCTGGCTCCCAGGCATCAGCACGCTGTGCTGCAGGAGGGATCCCTGCTGCCCAGGGCTGACAACTTCTGTGCAGGGCATTTTGTCAATGTTACTGACATCTTGCCTTTTAGGAGTACATCTGGTGTTCGGGAGAATGCTGAAGAGTCGTCGTATTCTGGGAAGCTGCCTGATGGGTAATGAATAATCACAGTGAATAACCCAGTGCTTCCCAGGCATTTTTTTAACATGTAGGTTCCATATACAATAAAGAAGTCATTAATATCCTATTAAAAATTCTCAGACAAATACAAGGATACGATAAGGTCTTCTTTATAATTATCAATCACTACTGCTTTGCCCTTGGAAGCCAGCCCAGCTCCAGCTGCCTTTTGCTTTCCTTGCTCTTCTCTCACAGTTTTGGCCAACTTCTATTCAGCCCTTGAATTTTAACTCCCGAAACCCCTCTATGTTTTCTAATGGAAATGCTATGGCTTGGCAATACCCTGCTGTACATCTCCATGGTCCTTTCATAAGTTTGCAAATTCTCCAAGTCAGAAAACACAGTGAAGTTCTGTTTGTTACTCTCAGGTGACCTTTCAAATGGGCTTTCAGAGACAAATCTTTCACTCTAGCTTGTGTTTTTTCTTCCCTGAAGTCAGAGTCAGGGGCTGTGTAATGATGATATTAGCATATCCTGCAAGTGCTATCAACTAAGGCAGAAAGGCAGGGGAAAGGAAAAGAACAGCTCTACAGTCCTGAATGCATCTCTCACAGGCTCCTGGATAGGTGGGTCTAAGTTAAACTGTTTTGCTTAGGTCAAACTAAATTGAAGGGATTTTTGTGTTTACTGAAATAATTTGAGTCTAATTAATACCCCGTAGGTCAATTCATGTAAGTTTACTTTCCATACTCATATCAAGCTGAGATGTGCTACTTAAAAATGGACCATTTGGGAAAAAAAAAAAAAAAACAACAAAACCAAACATATAAATGAAGCTTTCAAACAGGTAGAAAATTAAATCCATGACTGTCTCTTTGTATTTTTTGGAGAATTAAATACTTTGAAAAGTGCAGACAGTCAAATCAATGTTGTCCTGAAGTTTGCAGGGATGAGAATTATTCATAGAAACTGTAAGCTCATGTATTATCAGAATGAATACCCCAGTTATTATTAACTCAACACAAAAATCCTTTAGTGAAGTCTCCAAACATGGGAAGAGAAAAACAGTAACCTTAAGTTTTTATGTAGAAAATAAAGCAAGATTGTGATTTGGTTTATCAATCTCCTGCCTTCAGGGTTTTTTTCCCAGCAGAAACAGCTGGGAGTGAGGATCCTGCTCTGTACACAGTGTAGGACAGGAGTTAGTAATGTAAGAAATATTAGCTGATGGAAAGAGGCAAGATCACTGGCATGATGCTATTTGGGCTTTTTTAGCCAAGGAATTTAGGGTCTTGAAGTATAGGCACCACTTTTAGAAGTGTTTTGAGGCTCTTCATGAATCTGAACATGGCACTGAAACTTCATTTCCTAATTCCAACTACTAAACAGTATGGCTCACTTTGCTTATGAACCATAGGGGCTGGACACATTCAACTCCATAAGACTTCTTTTCTACTCCAGAAAGTATCTGTTTAGAGTTGAAATTCAATGAATTTGTTAAAAAAGCAAGAGTCTGGCTTGTCAGACATAGATATGACAGTTGGGTTGGAATGAAGACTCTTCCCCCAGCACAGTAACCTACGTAAGGGATATTTAATGTCTGCCTTCCTACACTCCTCTCTCCCACCAATACCGATTTCTTTACAAGTTCAGTAGACATTTCACTGCTACTTGGTCAAAAATTGCTTTCCCAAATTGTGTGTTTGATCTTGTGCTATAATCTGCTGGCTTTTATTTTTTTGCCTTTTTTTTTTTTTCCCTAATGTTTTATAACCTTTTCTTCATATGTAGAGTAAGAATATCTCTAAATAGATGAATTTGGACATTGCTAACCTGAAACTTCCTGCAGATTAGTCAGGAAGCTTCCTGGGCACATTGATTTCTGTGCAAATTTAAAAAAAAATAAAAAAGAAAAAAACAAAAGCATAAGTATCTTTCAAAACAAAAAAGTTTTTAAATATCCCAAAAATGGTGTTATAAATCCGAATATAGGAAATATCTGTGAAATAATTTCTTCAGTGTTCACTGACTTATGTCAGTTAAGCAATGCCTGTTGTCTTCTATCAAGCTGTACTGCAGTGAGGTTGGTTGCTGTAATCCCAAATGACCTGTAAACCTCAATTTTGCTCAGAAACACAATCATCTTTTGTCTCATTCATATTTTTGTTGTTCTGTCAGTAATTGTACAGGCACAACCAAGGAATTATGATGCACTCTGTTCAACTTCAGAGGCAAAGCGAGGATAGCTGCTCTTAGCCGTGTAGCTTTATTAGCTTTATGGAATGTCTTGTCTTTTTGTGTGTGTTGAAAAATTGTCAGAAAAAAGGAAATGCAGGTTGAAATCATTGTGAAGGTGTCCACCAGGGTAACTGGAGCACAAACATGAGAGAAGTTTATTCAGCAGGACATAACAAGAGAATCTGAAAGTATTGTGTACATATGGGGGAAAAATAAAATAGCAGGAGATGTGTTGAAAAAGCTTTCCTTGAGCAGGTGTAACTGGCTCCCACCAGGGTGTGATGAGCTCCTGTTCAAGGAAGAGGAGGGGTGGTCTACAGCTGGAATCAAAAAGTAAGCTACATAAGAGAGCCTGCTGATAGTTCCTGGGCTTGATTCTGAGAGGCTTAGGGATGCAGTAATTGAATCAGCATTGCCTTTTTCTAGTATTGTTTACTGTTCTGGATTCCACTCATTTTGTTTAGAGTGTGTTGAATTAATGAGATAGTGACATGTTAAGGGAGTACTCTAGTCATTAGATGCCTCACTCCTGATCGTCTTGGTCCCCTGTTTTATCCTGGCTCCTTCCTACCTAGCAGCAACCACAAATCAACCTGTCTTGTACCCAAATAGTCATGATAGTCGTGCTTGGAGACAGATACTGTGGGATATTTAATCTAATCAGTTGGTAGGTATAAAATAGATGTAAATGTATTAGAAGAATTCCTCTGTGTCTGATGTCTTAGGCAGATAATGTTCCTTAATCAGTTCATGGGCTAACTAATACTATCCAGTCTGATTTATTCAATTCTCTACTTATAAATCAAACACGGAAAATTAACAAAACATTTTATGCAACACATATCCCATTTATGCTCATGATCTCTGTTATATTATTACAAATTTACTAGATTGAGATAATGGGAAAAGATAACTGTTTGTAAGGTCACTGGCAATTTGCTTTCCCTTATTATAAACAATTCTTTTTCCAGTTTTCTTCACTTCGTGCTTTTAACCACCTAGCTGATTTTTATGATTTTGTTGTTTCATTAGTATTTGCATAATACAAATTAGCACATATATTTAGTGAATGTGTACATATCCACCCACCAAATAATTTATTAAAACAAATCTAGGCATTAGTTCAGCAAGGCCAGTAATGACGGCAGTGTGAAAACTGGTTTTTCATTCTTGCCCTGGACTGGAGAATCAAACTGATGTGTTTACATCAATGTGCAATCCCATGATTGTTGTTATTAGAGGGAGTACAAACCATTTTAAATAAACAATGTTTCTGGCAATTATATATACTTTAATTACTTAGATAAATACTTTTATATTGCATCTAATTCTACAATGCCAGAGTCCCTTCATGTCTATGCTACTTTCTGGAAAATATAGGGAAAATATATTATCATTAATATATACATAATATATATAGAATTCCATAATATATATGGAATTGCTATATCTGGTTGAGAATATAAATAATTTTTTAGTAGACTTGAGTGTATAACACCACATTTTGGATATGTTTACCAAGTTTTTTGCCCAATTCAGCCTTTTTGTCTGTTTCAATTCCAGCCAAAAATGATTGCAGTTTCACCTAAGTGAAGATAAATTCTGATAATGAGAGTTTCTTTGTTACTTGCCATAGGCAGTTTTCCTTCATCTTCATCACTCAAATGACTCATCTAAGCATATGAAACTATTCCAACACAGACCATACACAGATTCAGACTTTATAATACAGGAGTATCACGGGAAGGCAGCCTCTGATCCTAAAACGACAACTTTTAGATACATGTGGTTTTCACATTGATAGCCAAAAAAATATGGCTGAAATTCTGAAATGCTGGGAACATTTTTTTCTTTCAGTGTTTAGAGACTCATAGGTGTTATTCCCTGTGTGTTCAGTTAGGGCATAGCCAGAGCAAATGATTCTGGCTGCAGCAGCTCCTGGGTAAACCTCCCCCTCAGTGCTGCAGGTTTAACTATTCAGCTACTCACTATAGCCCACTCTCTGGCAAGTGGGTTGGAAACTTGCCTTTCATCATCAGTGTTCACAGATTTGTTGGTGCTGTGGTTGGCTGGGCTGTCACCTCACCTGTCCATGCCAAAAGCAACACACTTGCCTTGCATTGCACCAACACACACTGTCATGAGGCTGCTGCAACACTGATCAGCACCATGAGACAGACAAGAACAAGAACACACCAAATACTCTTGGGTCTGACTATTCAGATCACTGCTGAATATTACATGGCCTGCCTTTGAAGATTTTGAGGAAAAAAGGGGCTTTGCATTCTTTTTCTTCTCCTGATATGTGAAGAATAGTTTAGATATTCTTCTAAAACAGCATTTTTGATAATGAATTTTATTAAACAGTCCTCTTACAGCTTGGTCTTGAAGGAAATGGTATCTTGTGAATAGCAAGCAACACTTTGGGACAAAGTAGAGCTGTATTTATACCTTAAAAAAACACTATCTAGAACACAGGAAAGGAATGGCAGGTGCTTTTAGTTATAGGAAAGGATTAAGCCAAGTGCACACTGAGGCAAGAAGAGTTCTGATTTCAGGGGCAGGGCAGATTGCCAGGTGGAGTGTGTAATTGAGATTGAGAAAGGAAAAATAAGGAATGAAAAATTTCAGTATTTATTTTAAGGTTGGGATACAGAGAGCAAAGGAAGAATGCCAAAGCAGAGTAAGGGCAGTGTTCAGTAATGCAGGAGAGCAGTTAGATGTCATTTCCCTCCCCTGTATCGAAGGGTCACTACCTTGGCCTTAGATTAATTCTTTTATTTCTTTTTGCTGAATTTCCTTGGACAAGAAAATCTCTTTTCAGGACTGTGAGGAAAAATAAGGTGAAGATTATGAGGAAGACAGATACTCAAATAGCAGGGCCAATATGAGTAACTTCTACACACAGGAAAAAAAAAAGGATCCATCAACAGAGCTTGAAGTGAAATCCAACCTGCAGATATCTATTTCCAAATTTAGCAGTTCAGCTGAGTCTAGCTGGATAAAATGGATCTGAAATGAATAAGAAAGTAAATTTTGGTCAAAAATCAGAGGAGATACATCAGTGTGACACTGACTTTAAAATATACCTAGAACTATGTTTTCATTATTGAACATTCCTTATTTGAGAGAGGAGTTGAAGGGAAAATATTTAGAAAAAACATTGCAATGTAATTCAAAATAATAAGCAACTACACTGTGTAATTCATTAATATATGATCTGCCATCAAATCATACACATAGCAAGTTGAATTTTTTGTATAAAAATATGCTCTTTCATGAAGATAAATATGTCACTATGTTGTGTGAAAAATGATCAGTAGATACAGATATTAAAGAGAGATTCTCTTTACTTTCTTGTGAGAAGCCAGAGGGTCTTCATCTCATTGTTATGGAAGCTCCCATGAGATGCTTTTTGTGATCAGCATATTCACAGTCCCTTTGGGATAGCATTTATTATTAGAAAAAGTATTGCAGCATTTGAAATCAGAACTAAAAAATTTATAACAGGGTTTATGAGTAGAACATGAATCTCTAGTGAATACAAGTACACAGAGAAGTGAATTTATAATAAACTGTATAAAGAAGTTCTCTCTTGAATACTTAACACGCTCTGCTAAGTTTTGTAAGTAAACCTTTTTGTATTAAATTCCAAAGTCTAGGTATCAAGTAGATCTCTATGACCTAGCCTTCCACTATATCTGTGAAATATTGATTATCCATCCGGGCCTTGACTCAGCAAAGTATTTCAGCATGAATTTAACTTTTTAAATTCTTTTCTGAGCTCCAGTAAGAACAGCATAATGTAGAATCCTGTTTATTGAACAAGGTGGTAAGTAATAATTTAATCTGTTTACTTTTCACATTTTTGAAGAGAGAAGTGCTGATAACCAGTTTTGATGCTAAGATTTTCTTTTCAGACTGTTTGTAATAAGTCCTGTGGCCCTTCTTTCATAAATAGTTAGTCAAGCATACATCCTTAAATGAGTACCTTCTGCAAATCAATAAAACTGTGCATCTAAATAAGCATAAGAAATTACTTGTTCAAGCATACTTCAAGGATGAAGATGTAAATCCATATAAGGAGTTAAAATGTGTACAAAAAGAGACTGTTCCTCTCTTTACATATTACATCTAATTCTATAAAAAATAAAATATATTCTGTATCTAAATAACTATAGATATAGAAACTGTATCTTCCTGGCAATCAGCATTGGAAGATAAGTGTTAACGGGAAAGGCAGAAAATAATCTGCAAAAAGATTATCCTGACAGTTACGGATGACAAAATTGTCAGAAGGGCAAAAATAAATTACGAATAAATTATATAACTAATTATAATACATTAAATTGTATACAATTTTATATGGTATATTATATAATTATATTATTACAAGATTAATGAAATATTATTAAGTTTCATATTTCTTCCTAGAAGTATTATGCTTACATTGGCCACCTGCTGAATTTTCTCAGTGTTCCTCAGCTCCCTTTACTCTACATCTAAGAAAAAATTCTGCCATTATGGAAATCAATACCAAAATGCTAATTGCTAGCAGTGGAGACAGGATTTTGCCCTGGATGAAAAACTGCATCTGAGGCAGACTTAAGTCCTGTCCCTGGGAAAAGAAAATAGGGAAACTATTTCTGAGGCTCACAGTAAGGCTAACACCTCATGAGCAGATGACCCCATGCTTAGTCTTTCATATACATCCAGCTACATTGTTAAAAGGAAAATTCAAGATATATGGAGCCAGATGTGCTGATGACACAAACTAGCAGCTGCTTTGGAGTCTGAACTGCCATACCAGATAAAATCTGTCCCATGGAGGTTAGCACAACTGACCTCTGCATGTGTGTGGCTCAAAGTGGTGAAGCCATCAAAGAAAGCAGGCAGAACAGCAAGAATCAAACCCAAAAGACAACTTGGAGCATATTCAGCCTTCTCTCACTTTTCTGATTCCTTCCCTCTGAATGGCACAATAAAAAATTATTTTAAACAGCATCATGGTTAGGAAATGCTGAAGAAAAGAGCAGCACAGTAAATTTTACATAATTTTAATGTATTGAGTTTGAGCTACTTGTGGCTGAAACAAGAAAAGTGCTAAAAATACAGGGCTAGGAAAATAATTATGAGCTGTGCTTATGTTACTGAAGAAAATATTACCCCAGCCGCTACATGCTCACCCACTGAAAGTAAAGGATATCGCACATCATGATACTACCATGCAGCAGTAGACATTTATTTTTGCACTGTTGTTTTTGGTTTTGAATTGAGGTAATTTCAGTTCTATTGAGGGTGAAACTTGAAAAGGTTGGCAAATGAGCTATTTTACTGAAAGAATTCATAAGTTCTTTTGCTGTGCAGACCTCTTGATTGTAAACACCTCTGGGAGATTTCTGTAATTCTTTCTGGTCAGATGGTAAATACCATAAAATCAGCCTCTCACAGTGTTTTTCTGCCCTGACTTGCTTGTGGTCCCAAAGAAATCTCAAAAGAGCAAAGTGAATAAGCAAACAAACTAAAATTTTTAGATGTCAGTTACAATTTCCATGAGATTAATTCAGAAGACATATTTGGTGTGTGGAGTGTAAATTGCTGTTTTGGTTCTTATATTTGCTAGTAATGGAAAGGAGAATTTATGGACTTTTGGAATCTTAAGGCTAGTTCTGAAGGTTTTCGGACAGCTATTGAAGGATCTTGTACATTACTTGCATGAGTTTCTGATTTTTTTAAAGAGACATCTTTACAACTAAACATTCCTTTCTAGAAAAGAAAACCATCCCCCCATGACAGGAGGGGCAGAACTGGATGGTTTTTAAGGTCCCTTCCAACCCAAATGATCATATGATTCTATAATAAGGAATTTTGGGACAGTCCCTCAATTCAAGTGGATAGCTGCTTCTATCATTCCAGGCTCCTCTGAGCAGTGGCCAGAATATATATTTTGATTCATTCTTCAATTGTTTCCTTTCTCTTCTGTAATCCACAGTTTAGCCTCTACTGTGCTGGTTTATATTTATTCTGCAGAATGGCTAAACATTCTAATCCTAAAAGAAATCTCCCCATTCTCAACCAAACTGTGTGCCAGAGAGGTAAGTCATGAAATAATATACCTTTGCACAGAAGCCAAACATGTGGCAACCACCTGAGAAAGGAGGCTATGAAAGCAAAAGCATGTCCTGCTACTGTAACAAGAGCTTTAAAATATTACAGTTGCCTTCTTGCCTGTAAAAAATAATGCAGGTTTGCGTAATACCCTACAGTAAATAGTTGCTTATTTTCCCATGGAAGTTTTATAACTTTCCTTTGTTTACGACTTCAAAGACCCTATTTGCTTACTTTCCCAGTGTTCTCATATCCTATAATTTGTAGAATAAAATGAGATTTTTGTGCTTAATGCAGTTAATAATGCCTTGCTAAAAAAAGATTATATCTATACTTTTAGTGCAATATTCATGTTTTTAAAGCAATATGGATGAATGTACACTTTCAATTGATTTCAGCGTTATTGAGGATTACATATTACATTAACATGTCTCTATATAAGTATCTTGTAACTCAAGTAAATTTCTGGTAGAAACTGCTCTGAAAAGAGGGGCCATTCCCTAAATCTTATGATACCTCATGGGTAAATTTAATGAAGAACTTTCATAATTAGCATTATGTATGTGAAGCAAAGTATAACTACATTGCTGCATGTTAAACTGCTATAGGCATATACTGTTATGTTACTATCTCTTTGTGTTGTGACAGAAGAAGAAGAGGTGTACTAAGCTGACCAGGATGATTTTTGAGGATCACATGATCTAATTTGTATTCTGATTACAATTCTCTGTTGATTCATGAACTGGTCGACCCTTAGGGTTTTTCTACTTTTTGTTTTCCTGCTTGTATTTTGAATTAAAATCTTAAAATCAGCTAGACAAAAGAAAAAAGCCTAAAAAATAGTAATATTGGTATCAGTTATAGCAGCAGTATTGCAAGCAGTAACACTGCTTGCAATAATAGAATTATTAACATGGAAATCTGCTTTAGTACATGAACTATTTCTTTGCTTACTGTCACCTAAAAGTAATCTATGAATACTGATTGGTGCTGATCAGTGAGTAATCTGATACAGAAAGATTCTTGATGTCTGAAGAAGGAAGTTTGAATATTTCAATAGAAGAAATTTAACAAATAGTGGGCACTCTTTCTAATATGGTGTTTCTCTGACCTGAAAGCAGCAGCAAAGCATTAGGCGATCAAATGGACAGAGCTGCCATTACAGTTAGGGCATTTCCTTCCACTCTTGGACATCCTTCTGTCAACAATTCAGCTCATTGCTTCCTGTCTTTGTGTTAATGGACATGAATAGCTAATTAGATCTTAATGCAGATATTAGTAGAGGATGTTGTGAGCTCCTGCCTAGGTGATTTTATACCTACTTCTCTCTTCTTTGGAGTGCTTATGTATCCATTCAAGGGCCTTTCCTGCATCAGGTTAGCATAACAATCCACAGACTGTATGGAAGAATTTCTTTATGGTTATGAATTTCCTTCCCAGTGTCTCCAGGACATTTTGCCTCTTTAGGTCATTGTCATGAGCAAAGCAAAAAAACAAGGGGGTGTTTTAAATGTTTATAACTTCACAATTATTTCTATAAATAGCTCACTTCAAATATGTTGAGCCATTCTACTCTTGTATAATGGAGCATTTTTTTGTTAGTTTCTGTCTTTTGTTCTTTCATAGGAGACAGTGTTCTTACAGAGATAGTAAGTCACTAGGATTAAAAGGATGTGGTATATGTACACATACAATGAAGAATAGACAATCTGTGTTGAATCCAAAAGGATTCATTTGGTGTGTGAAGAGGATGGATAGGCCTGACTTTAAATGTATTTCCAACTGTGCATGTAAAGTTGTTTTTTTTTAAGCCTTTTTCTCTCGAGAAAACAACTATACCACATAAAGCAAGATGGAGAAGACATGACAAGTATGCAGAAAGAGCACGTCATTAATTAAGTCATCATGGAGGTTAAGAATTTTTTTTAAATGCATGTTTTAAATATCATGGTTTTTGTCAAGGGCTGAAATGTAGGGAGAAGGATTGTACACACCATAATATTTAGTTGTAGTGTACAATTTGTACTTTTCAACTTTTCAGATTTTTGTTTTTCATCTTTCTGTCTCCCATCTCTTGCATCTTCAGTATAAAAAATTTGTGCATATTCTGTTCCATCTTCACATTTAATTGATACTATGGAAGACATAAATTTATGTTGTAGTGCGTTTTTAAGTTTCTCTTGTGTTCCCCCATTTTATGTATCATTCCCCTTTTGTCCTTGTAAAATGGTTCTTCCCTCCCCAGTTTTCCCGCCACAGCTCTCCTGACAGTTATGTTACTATGGTTACCCCTGCCCCCTTCACTTGTCAATCGGTCAAGTTATGTAACTTCCCCTCCCTTATTTTACCATATAAGTAAGCTTTTCCTCCTCCCTGGGCTCAGTCAATCACCCCCCACTCCTCCCAGCTTTCGAGAACCTTCTTCTCTTTGGGGGATGTAATTGGCTGGGGTCCCGGGGCTCCTCTCTAACCTTGTGTTTATTGGATATGTTTGCATGTCAGTTATGTTGTGCATCTCCCTATATGTTTTCCTATTTGCTAGCGGGGTTTCCCTCCTTTCTCCGCCCCCTTGCCTTTAAAACCTCGCCTCTCCCCTTGCTCGAGGCCATTTTGCTGGTCGGTGCCCTCCCTCCGTTGGTACCTGCCATCCTTCAATAAACCGACATTAACCCCCAGCAAGTGGTCACTCCCTTTCCTCGTCTCGTCCAGCGTGTATAATCCAGTCCGCGATTCGGCCCAGCCCGAGGCCACGACGCCAAGGGGGGCTGATCTCAGATGCAGCGGGGGCGTCGGCCATTTCCCCTCTAGCTAGCTGGACTTTGAGCCGCATACGCATTCGCACAAATTACTTAAAAGATGAGTAGCCAGCAACACAAGGCGGCTTTTCTGAAGACCTGTGCCAAATCAATCAGCTATACAAAAATGTGTTATAAGGCAAAAGGCTGAAATCAAACTGGTATTAGTAGAGAGAATGCATAAAATACCTCATGGAAACAAGACAAACCTAACACCAGCTCCAGCTTCTTTCTTAGTCTAGATACTGTGCAGTGTTCTTTCAAGCAGACTGAGACAAGCTCAGTTCAGAAAGTGTATATGTATGGGAAGGGATGGGTTCTTGTATTGTTCTACTTTTTTATATTTTTTGGTTTTCTGCCTGATTGATAATATGAAATTTGAGATTTTTTAATGTCCATATGAATTTCTTATTACTAGTGATAAGATAAACAGAAAATGTAATTTCTCTGAAAAGTTGGAGACTGTGCACAATAAAACATGCTGTCAGTACTTATCATCCTTAGCGTCTGTTTAAATTATTACAACGTGTTCTATGTAGACAGAAGAATTGTAGCTTTTTATTTTTAATGGAAAAATTGGGGGAAGATATTATCTCTTGTTCATTATCTCTTAATTAGCCCTGTAAAAGTGAGAAACTTCATGTATTCAACTGGCATGGAAAACCATATTGCTTATGAACCAATTCCAAATCACAAGTTCCACTTAGGATAATAGCTTAAGAGTAAATCAAACACACGTGACATAAACAAGTGTTCTTTATTACAAAGGCTTTGAAGTATAACTTGCATCATAAGCCAAATCTAACAAGATGAGCAATTTTGCAGGCTATGAAAAACAATATGTTCTTTGTTCATTTTCTTCATTCTGAACAATGTCATTTTTAAAATTACATGAGGAAACCCAAATATTACTTAATAAGTTTGTTTTGTCCCCTAGAGTGTGGGTGCTGAATTGCTCTGAATTGTTTTGTCAGAATTCCAGATCTTTTGTAAGATATCTGTATGCAGCTAGGCACTAATTTACATTTGTCCTGTTTTGACTGTGTCTTCTGCATATTGTTAAGGGACACATCTCCTGTAAAGTGCAGAAAATCTTAGATCTTTATCTCTGCTCCTGGGAAGTTGCTATAAATACGCTTGTGTTATGTTGTCTTGAAGTTTTCTCATCTAGTCTGCAACCAAGACAATAGACAGTCAATATTCAGCATTTAAACTGGGAAAAAAAGTCAAAATTCCTTGGTTAAGCCGTCCATAAGGTTAAAAAACTCAGAGATTCAATGTTGAAAAGTTTCCTTAAACTCTCTGGCTGTGGAAGGAGTATGACAGCAGATGTATGTTGTCTGCATGCCATTAATTTTATATTTCCTTGCTTTCAAACATTTGTTTACTTAAGTAGAAACTTCCTCTTGAATGGCCAGGCTTTCCAGACTTAAAATTTGTGAGGTCTGTGAGTTTGTGTTTTATCTGTGCTGCAATATCCTTTTAGGGCCTTTTCCAAAGAGGTTAGTTTCATGTCTGTTAATAATTTTTCTTTGCGTGACTGAAGCTAAGAATCACCATTCCAATGCAGTGTGAAAAATGTGGCTATGTTTATTATTAACAACACTATCTTATGAGATAATCTTGTTAATAATGCAAGTCACACCAGTGCACAAGATTTTCTTCTTGAAAAACTTTATTTCCTCTGATGCTTTTTCATCTTATGGGACTACCTTGCAACTGTCACTTTATAAATTACTGTTAAATTATGCAGAGGAGCTTGTAGACAGGCTTACTGAAAAGTAAATTTTGCTTAATAATCAGTTCTGTAACAGCTTTTATGAAAAACTGGGAAAACATACTTTGTGCATGTTAGAGGTGTCGAACAGAAAAACCCCCAAAGTTGTAGGTATAAAGGGGATCACATGGCCTAGGAGAATTAGGGGTCCTAATTCCTCCCCTGGTGCAGGACCCTGCATTTGCTTCTGCTGAATTCGAATGGGTTCCCTTCTGCCCATCTCTCCAACATCGCCAGGTCCTTCTGATGGGCTGCACAGCACTCAGGGGTGTTGCTCACTCCTCCCAGCTTTGTGTTGTCAGTGAACCTGCTGAGGAGGCATCTGGACCTTCATCCCAGTCACTGATGAAGAAATTAAACAATAGTGGCCCAGTAGTGACTTTGGGGACCCCACTCATGACAGCCTCCAGACTGATTACCTGGGTATGACCCTCTGGATCTGCTGTTCAGCCAGGTCACAATTCACCTCACTCCCCCTCATCCAACCCACACTTCCTGAGTTTGCCTATGAGGATGCTGTGGAGACAGTGCTGAAGTTGAGGTAGATAATGTCCACAATTCTCCACTCATCCATCCAGGTTATTTTTTCATTCTAAAAGGCAATCTGGTTGGCCAAGTATGATTTAACTCCAATGAATGTATGCTGACTACTCTTAATCACCTTCTTTTAATCCCCCTGGCTAAAGATGGCCTCCAGAATGACGCCACTGTCACCTCTGTCACCTTTCCAGGTATTGAGGTGAGGCTGACTGGAAGGTCAGCCTGGGTTCCTCTTCTTGCTTTTTCAAAGACTGGGGGGACATCTGCTTTTTCTTCTTTTTCTTATCAGGGAGAAAAAGGAGCTAGAGTTACTACAAAATGAAAATTTAATCGAGGCTTTTTGAAAAACTGAGGTGAAAAAACCCCTAATTTGAGGTATGTATAGTAGAGAAATAAGGAGGAATATCCTTTTTCCCTGGAAGCTGTGCAGCATGCAAGTAAGAAATGCTAGGTTCTCCCGGCAATGAAGATTTAGGGCTGTGGATATTCTTTCATCAAGAGTGTGCCAGCATTATACAGAGCAGTTCCAAATGAGATTGCCAAGGATAAAAGAGAATGATGCCTTGCTGTGCTCCATTCTAGTCTTTCTGAGAAGTTTGATATAACATGTGAATTTGTGCTTTCTTTGGCCAAGTGATTCATTCCCCACAGGAGAGACAGCAAAGGCACATTTTGCTACTGGAATTCTTCTACAACTTTTAATTTTTTTCATATTCATTTTGTTTCAACAAATCAATTCCTGTTTAATGATTCATTTATGGTAGTCACTTATCAGCAAAAACAATATTCTGGGAAGAGAAGCCTTGGATGGGTCTTCCTAGCATGTCATGTTACAATACATGCATTGGTTTCATTCCAGCACTTGGCTTCCATCTGAACACAACAGGAAGTAACCCTTCCAAATTTTCTTAAGCCAGTAATTCTTGCTAATGACAGAACTTCCTAATAGTATTTCTGTAAATAGTCCAGCACCATTCAGTTTTGTTTCTCAGCAGTTACAGAAAACAATCATAGCTTCTGTAAAGATCAAGGTGAGTAATGGATATAGCCAAAATCAACTATGCCCTGAACATGCTGCAATCAGTGTGAACACAACATAAAGATGATTTAACTGGGCTTATGGGCTTAACTATTAAATGGAAGGGTGAAAGAGGGAGAAAAGAAAGTGTTACATTAGAAAAACCAGCAAGTTATTTACAGATGTAATTAAAAAAATTATAGTTAACCCGCAACCTGTCATTTTGAAAATGTGAGAGAATAAACATGTGAATAACTGGTAGAGGAGTAATACAGAAATAACAGAAAAGAAAGAGTTCATTGATCTCTATAATGATACATTTCTCTCACAAAAAACCAAACCAAAATACAAATCAAAACAACCACCACATACAAAAAAACCCCCCAAACCCACAAACAAACAAGCAAAAAACCAAAACAAAAACTCAAACCCCAGACAAGTTTACTGAATGTGTATAAAATATATTTTCTTTTCAAAACATATTGTCAAAGAACAAGTTTTCATATATTATGTCAATCCTTTATCCTCCCCGGGCACTCTTCTCTTTATGCTTAAATGTTTCCAGTATTAAGAATCCCATTTCTTCCTCAGTTCCTCATACAGCCATGAGTTTTAAGAGAATATTTTACAATCGGTGGTAAGAAACTGGAGCCCCTATGTCATTTTGATTGTTTCATTAAGCTGTGGGAAATGCAAGTATTTTTCTTTTTTCCCTGCTACAGATTCTATTAATGTTTCCTTTCGTAAAATCATGAAAAACCCTTCCTGTGTTTGGAAGCTTCATTCTACTCAATACTGTTGGAGAGAACCAAATCTCCACTTAGTAATGGAGAGAATGTTAACTAATATATACACAAGCCATGCTTTGCCCTTAGGCAGAACATACCCTTCATTCAAAGAAAGAATAGTTGTGAGACATAGCAAGCACATTTTGAGAAGAAGCCTTTACAGTACCCCATAAAAATCACTAGAACTGAAGTGTTCACAAAATGCTGTCTGTAAACTCACAATGCCTGAGCTAATTCTATCAATTTTTGCTTTTGTATCTCTTAGAAAAACGGATTTCTACCTGAAAATGGGCCACACAGATCATCTAAACCAAGAAAATGTGGAAAAACAAGGCAGTGCCTCTATGACTACATTTTCCCATCTTCACCATTAATTTCATTTACCAGGTGAATATTTTAAGACTCTTGATTTTCTTTTATTACATGCTTACATTTAATCTCGTATAGGGCAGAGTTGATATGGTTATGGTTTTTAGGAATCACCATTATTAATTAGAATTTATTAGCCTTTACAATTATATATTTACAAGTACTACTTCCAATTAAACACAGTTCTTATGGGGATTCTGCATCCCCGTGAATGAAAAGGCTTATCTAGACTCGTCTCTGAATAGATGTGGCCTGCTTAGGATGTATTGTGCCTTAAAGCATGTATCATGCTGCTGTCTCTGATGCTGTCAGTTACTGACACGTCATTAAAGCACTGCTGTCACTTCCCAAAAACCTGGTCTTTAGGGCCTGTCTGACTGTATGTGTGTGCAAGAACAGTGGCTAGCACGTTGTGGGTGTCACTGGAATACAAATGACCGTGATTCTATTGTACGTAGCACTTACTTTGCTCAGTAACGCAAAATGTTGCATTTATCATTATGAGTAAGGCTACAGATGTTCTCCATAGTGAGCATGGCATGGTGGGGAGCCGTGCTGAGGGAGTCTAGCAGCTACCTAACATCTTGTTTTCAGCTGATCATAAAGGACTTTCCAGGGTTATAAATACCACAGGATGCATTGTGCAAATGGGAAAATTGAGGCAAAGAAAGAAGTCAGTGTCAGACGAAGTCAAAAGAAAGTTTCCCTTGCTAGTGTAGTGCTGGAAAGGGCAGGAGAAAAATGGAAACTCTTTCAGAAATAACTTGTTTTAATATAGATATTTTAAAAGTTTATATATTTCAGCATCAACTGTTATTAGGCCATCCCTACTAGCAAGCTGTATTAAATTTGCTAATTTTTTTGGTACAAATTATAGTGCATTATTTTTAACTGTATTGTAAGCATACTTTTTTTATGCATCAGATACATAGGACTCAAACTGACCCCTCATTTTCCTTGTGCAAATCTTGTTGTCCATTTCAGAAAACAAAATGGAGAACAGATATCTCTTATTCCTACAATAATTTTAATGTGAAGGTTTTTCAGAATTTAGAAGTACTGAAAAAAATGTGTTTTTTACTGGTTTTCCTCAATGCTGTAAATTTTCACTCTTTTTCATTATTATTTAAAAATTTTATATAAACACCACTATTTCTGTTGCTTTCTTCTACTTGTGACATAAATTTGCTATCAGTTTGGCTGCCCTCAGTTCAGTAAATGCAAACCTGTGCCTCAATTAGGAGAGGTGTTTTAAATACATTCTTAGCTTAAAGCATGTGTAGGTGGTTTATAGAATATAAAATAGTGTTGCAGACTTGATGTTTATGTGTAGAGTTGCCTCCTGCCCTGAAAAAAACCTCATTGTAGTTTTTTCTTTCAAATTCCTTCTTTAAATATATTCCAGCACTTCTCAAATTATTGAAATTATCAATTTATTATATTCACAGATTAAAGTTGTGTCTGTGAGTACCTTTACAAGTTATTTCTAAAGAAATAACATAGCTATAGTCTTTTGGTCCAGACATGAGGAATTTATATTCTGCAGTATCATAAAAGCATTCCATCTGATATAAATGAAACCAGAAAAATTGTGTTTCTACTATTTTTAATTGTCTATGACTTCTTGAACATTTTCAATGCATCCTCCTTATGTATGTTATAACTTTATCTTTCCTTCCAAAATATTCTGTGCTCATTAAGTCATTAAGTATTCTTTTTAAGCCAAAATAGTCTGCTGCTTTATTTCTTGGAATGAAATCATCTACCTGATATGAAATGTTATTATATATATCTTACCTGTTCATTCTTTGCATGGTGGCACTATTATGCAAATGATGTTGGGTGACAGGGTGTGGGATGGAGAAGGAAAAGAAGTTGTTACTTATTTTTTCTATTGCTTTGAATAAAAAAGATAAGTCTAATTTTAATCATCATGTCTTAAAAATATGTTACACTGACTGGGTGCTTCTGCTTTGCAAGCAGAAGGATACATTAAACAATTCCCATAGATTCTAAAGGCTCTCCCAAACAGTCCAAGGCAATTTTTCTGCAGAACATGTAGCACGTTCTATATCCTTGTTGATGAGCTGTGAAAGGAAAATTGTGACCTAAATGTGGTCTTTCTGAAATGCATTTTGAAAAAGAAATAACTGCATCATTGAGTCAGATATCCTGTGCACCAAAACTCATGTTGGCACTGGCATTATTTTGGCATCACTAGTGCCAAAAACCTTTGTCACCCGAGCTTGCCCTTGTCTATATATCCTGCTCTGAGGGTTCATGCCTTGCCCTTTACCTTGTGAAATGCAGCTGCCCACAGTCCCTTGTTGAGGACCAAATCCACAGATGAGTTCAAACACCTTATTTAACATTTTTTTGTGGTTTGGATTTTAAAGCATCATCTGTTTTCCCATTACTAAGAATAGCATTATTTTTGCCAGCAGCAGGACCACAATGACTTTTACACTAATTCCTGTTTAAGTCTCGTTGCTGTTTAAGCACTTTGCTGATGCTATTTAGTAGTTACAGATCTCTGTTTTCTAAAATGTTTCAGGAGTACAATGGGTCATATCTCTAAAAAAAACACACAAAAAGGAATCTGCATGAGTTATGTATACTTTATTGCTCTGTGTACCTCCCTAAGTGTTTTTACTTTATAAAACAATTATATATGGAACTGTACAACTAAATCTCAAGTATTATAGCTTAAATCAAAAGAAAACAATTTCTGAGAGGACAAAACAGTCAGACAACCCATGTCCCAAAATAAATGACCCAGAAACAACTCCAAAACCACCAATGCAGCAGCATCTGGAAACCTGCGAAGAGCCAGATGCTGCTGCAAAAATATCTTCCACAGTTTGACATTTGGTGCTGCGACTGACATCCAAACTACTGTTGTAAATATAAGGGAACTTACCACCAGTCTACTGCTGCTCCTCTTTTAGAAGAGAAAAACACTATATAACATGATTTAAGACTTCCAAGTAGTTCATAAGTAGAGGAATGACAGGCAAAATGAACATCTGCAAACAAAAAACCCAATAATTAAAGCATCTTGCTGTATACTTCAGCATTTCCAGTCATTTTAACATAGATGAACTCCCACAGAAACTCCAGACCTGACCCTAAGACTTGGCATTAATTCTTAGGTTTTCTCTAAAGTGCTATAACAGCATTTAAACTACACTTGTCAAATTTCAGAAGACCTTGGAAAATGGACATTGTTTATTGTTATATGTTTACTGAATCTGGAAATTTACTTACAGTAAAAGTCGCTGTTTAAAAAAGACTTTTTTCTCAGCTGACAATATTTGTATCGCTGGTAATGATTTTTAAATGATCTTTCTAATTTCCCTTTGTTCCCTTGGAAATACTTACTTTCCCTTACCCAGAAGCAGATCTCTTACTGAGGCCTTCTGTCTGATCTACTTTAATTTTTCCCATTCTCCTTTCTCCTTTTTTATGAGTTTTTCTTCTATTATAGTCACCAAAACCACTCATCAAGCAGAGAATAAAGAAACTGACCTTGTTCATACATTGCAAGCAGGGGTTTAGGTAGAAGAGGCTCAGAGTAGGATGAGAAAAAGCAGGCTAAGATGAGTAGGATGAGATAAGCAAGATAACAGCTGATGTTTTTCTATTAAAAAAAAGGCAATGAGCATGTCTACAGGAGCATTGAGCCAATCTTTCCTGAACTAATTTGAACTAAGATTTAAAATTAATTTATAATTTTCTACTTGTTTACAAAATTGCTATGAGCTAAGTAGCCTTGGAAGCCCCTGTGTTTGCTCCATCACCCAACAACAACTGTGAAATAACTAAAATGGTTTAGAAAAAAAATTACAAGAAGTCACATAGTCCTGCCTTTGTTCCTGGCAAAAACGTTGCAAGCACACTGTTCCTGTGGCTCAGCCAAATTGCTGTAAGTGGTTAAACTACAACAAATTCCACAAAAGTGTGAGCACCTCGTCTAGCTGGTGTGTGCTGTACAGACACTCACAAGGAGAGGAAAGTCAGGCCTATCCTTACTGTAGGCGTATCAGGAAATCACATTGGCAGATGTTTTACTTTCTGTTAATTCCCAGTTTCTTTAAACCTTTTTAGCCTTGAGCACGTGCTCAACATATTCTGAGTGGTGTCCTGAACAGTTAGGGGCCACTTGTTATTTTAGCAGGAGGAGGACTGGCAATTTACTGTATTTCTAGGTAACAAGGGCTGTACTGAGACTGAGGCTTACTTCATCAAGCTCAATTGTCTTGCTGTTACTTTGTATTTTCCCATCTGTTAGTAGCCACCTGTTATATCTCATGCTGATTCCTGATTAGGGCTTCTTCACACCACTGAAATAAAAAATAAATGGCAGTCAAAATAAGAGCAATGAGTTTTTTAGAATGCAAAGAATGAGTGCATTATGCCCACATTCATTTTCTGAGTCAAAAACTGAACAAAACCAAACTGAACCACAGATTTGAGAGACTTTTTGATTTTTTCCCCCCAGAACAAGAGGTGTTGACTGCCTTACATATTTATTCCTCAGAGCTGATTGTGCTTGGTAAAAATGATGCTAAGATCTTAAAAACTGGCTAATGATCTTTGGTTTCCCAGTTTGAGATCTTTTAGAGAGACTTAAATGTGCTTTGGAAGAGAAGAAAAAAGACCCTATAAAAATCTGAAATCACTAACCTTTTTTTGGATAATCTTGGTCAAAGAAAACACCCAAAGTAGCAAAAGTCTTAATTAAATGGTTTGGTTTTTATGCAAAACCCAAATGTTTTCACTGATGAAATGAAAAACAAAATATTTTCAGACATTCCTGGGACACTAAGATATGAGGAAAAAAATTGGAACTGACCTCATAAACCCAGTTTATGTGGTTGCTTTAATCCAAGGATTGAAACCGAAAAAATTACCCACCTCTGCACTTTCTACAATGTGCTGTGACTTAAATGCATAGTTGAGATATAAGTTTTCCAACCAAATTCTCAGAAAAAATGCAGCAGTGCCAAGAACAACTCCCCATCTCCTGTCTGAACCACAGAAACACATTAGAAGTTTTACTCTGCTTTATTGCTTACATTTTTGGCATTTTCTTTTTGTTAAAAATTAAATCTGTTTATTATTTGACTGTACACTCATTTTTGCTTTATTTTTTTTTTCAATTTTCTTATGACTGAAGTAAACACACCGAAATAGAACCACAATGAACATTTTTATAAGTACTGTAAATGCACCCTGTGATTCTTTCCTATCTGTAATTTGGAAAACTCCAAGTGGTAAAAAAGAAGGAATGCCCAGGCTAAAAATGTGATGAAAATTGGATTACTTCAAATTCCCTTAGTACAATGCCCAGCATGGCTAACCTGGAGGTGAAAACTAACCTGAAGGTGAAAACAGTGGTATCTGAGGCTGCCAGTATGGGAACATGCAGAATGATTCAAGGCCCAGGGAAAAGGGGATGTTTCGGCCAGTGTGGTGCAGATTCAATTTTAGAATTTTAAAATTCCGTAATGATCACTTGAAGGCCATGAATCACCTGTCTGAACAGATGTTCAGCAGCCACCTGCTAGGGAACAGGTCTCCTTCCCTAAGACTCAGCACTCCACATCTGCTCCAGTTGTTTGTCCCCACCTGGCAGCTTTCATGGCACGTTGGGTATTCCCATTACACACCTTCGTGCATAAACTTCCCTGCCACCAGCATCTGGAAAGTCCAAATGCACTGGCTTTGAGTGTGGCTTGGAAAAGGGTTTGCTTTGTTGAATTGGAAGCTTTAACCATGGCAACTGACTGCAAGGCCAGGTTTTTTCTCCCACTTGCACCGCAGTCTTTGCTCACGTAGGCAGAATGCGAAGTGCATGCAAGGACCCATTGGTTACTTCCTAGTCACTGCATCTAAAACCTGAAATTTGCTATGGCAGCAAATCTATTGCACATAGCAGTAAAAACCTTGCCATCCCAGGCACATTTCATCTAAATAGTATGATTAAAGTCTTCATTCCACCTTAATGTGGAGGAAAAAGCATCTAGCTTTTGTTGTTGAGCATGGAGTCATAATACTAACATGTAATGGAAAAGCCAAGACTTTTTTATTATCCTATCCCCAGCTGCCTATATGAAGTGCACACAACATCATCATACTTATAATTTATGTATTCCCGTTTGTCTTCAAGAGAGTTACAGATTAGAAAAGTTATTGCTCTCTCTATATATTCCTGCTGGACTGTGTAATCCAAGGCATTTATCTCAATATCATTTTGCAAATTCAGATTCAAACAGGTAAATAATACCCATCTCTCACATCAGCTCTACTTGTCTTATTATCTTTTCTAGTATGTTACTTTATCAAGAAAGCCACTGCTACATAGGATGGGTGAAACTGCTACATAGATAGATGGATAAGGAAATTTAATCAGTGATCCTTCATTCATAATATTCATCTGCAAATTAGAATAGTCAGACAAAAGTTGAACATAGCCAAACCAATATGGCTTGAAAACTAGCCTGGCAACACTGTGGGAACCAATGTATTTTGCAGTACTTCTGACACAGTCCCTGCCAAAATCTTGTAGTTCATGAAAAATGAAAACAAAAAACCAAACCCAACCAAATATCTTGAATGTGAGGAAATGTTCAAGTAATTTCTTATTATATCCAGATGGGATTGCTATTCCCTGGTCACTGTCAGTGAACAATAAAAACACAGTGTAATTAGATGAGTGTAAATGAAAATCCTTGTATTTGGGGAGCCAGATTTTCAATTCCTCATAGAGAATCAACTGAGTTTTATTGGAAAAAAAAAACTGTAAAACCTGAATTTCCTTTAGGGTCCTGAGTTCTGACTACTAGAACTTATACTGAAAGTCAAATTGGGCGGTGAGGTCCAGTTTGCCCATCCCCATGCAGTAAATATAGACCATGCAGCTGCCTTCTGGGAAGACATCCCAATTACCTGCCATTCATCCCTCTAGCAGGATCTTGTATTTAGCTATGACCAAGTGTTTCCATTCTTCTTCTCCTTTTGTGTTTCTGAATTTGTTGGTTTATTTGTCCCCCAGGATGTTCACAGATTTTCCATTCTGTGGAGGGATAGCATGAAATTACTCGACAAGACCACTTATTTGACAATATCTTGTTATATAGGTTCATGAACACCTTTCCCTATCTACCAGTTTTACTAATTATTGAAAAATTCAGCATTCATTAAAGCAGTAGAGAATATAATTTAACTATGTAGAAAAGAGAACAGTCTGAGATGTTCCAAAAACCTGAGGCTAATACATCAGAATGATTTTGCAATTGGTTGTAGTCTAGCTGGTATCTTTGGAGAAAAAAAAAATCTCAATGACAAACAGATCATGTTTCCTAAGAATGTTACTAATGATTAACACAGAATTCAAACCCCTCAACTGAACTTACACACTGAAAGTTAGTACAATACAGCAATCAATAAAATAATATTAAAGAAGAAATTAAAAAAAAAAATTTCCAGAAGGTTGAGTGGTGAGGAACAGAATGAGAAAAAGGACAGGTACAAGTCAGTAGAAATCTAAGTTACAACAGGTAGAATACAAGACTTTAAAAAATGAATGAAAAAATCCAGAAAAGTACCAAGAGATAGTTTTACAACATTTTAATATTCTATAGGAGGCCACAGAAATAATGGGGTAATGTTCAGGATGGCATGCCTAAGGGATGTGGGGACCTTGCTAAGCAGCAAGGTTATTTTTTATGTCAGCTTTCAGTAAAAGGTGATGAGCCATTAGCAAATCCTTGAGCTATTTTTTTGCAAATATTTAGAGTGAGGGTTTGCCAGATATGAGAAGATGGCATGGGAACAGTAAGCTTACAACTGTTTTGTTAAATAGGCTGATGCTTCAGGGATGATGAGAGCAAGGCTGACTCTGAATTCCTCCTGCCTTATTTTACAATGTGAGTATCAGCAAGAGTCTGTGTATTCCAAGCTTTCATGCACATATTGCTATAGTTGCTCTGTGGTATGGATGTCCTCTGACTAAGAATGTTTCCAGATAACATTTTTCAGGTCACCTTTTTTATCTGATCATATAAATTTCTGAGGGTTTCTTTCCATTAAATATTCCTGATGTGTCACTTATCCTCTTGAAATAAAAATAGAAACAGGGAATGCCTGAATTCTGGTGGATTAATTGCCCACTACTGCCTTTTATTTTTCAAAGATTTTCTGAGTTTGGGTTGGATTTTGGTTTCCAGAATTTACATTTGCATGAACATGGTAGTTTAGGTCCTAGAGGTTCAGTGATTTAATAACTGAGCCCTCTATGAGCAGTTAAATTAGCCTTAATCTTATCATGTGAAGACACCACTTCTCCCTCAGCATCCTTGTTGCCATTTTTGGAGTATTTACATTTTTGTTATTTTTGTTGTATTTACTTGTTGTCATTTTTGGAGTATTTACATTTTTTTTCCTTCTTGCACACTCTTTGCATACTGTGCTAAGATGATTTTCAGCAGTTCACACACACACTTGCTTTCCCAGTGTAATTCTTTTGGGGTTGGTTGTCATGCTGGATCAATATTAGAAATAATTGTGTTTAAAAAGTCATTTATACCAGAATTTAAACATACAAAGACAAGAATAAACAACATGTAACTCAAAGATGCATGTAGGTACATTTGTCAAATGTCTACATTGCATCATTCACTCAGAGTCATCTTAATTTAATTCTGCAAGCTGCAGCACTGGATGGAAAGCCTTGACCTCACACACCTCTTGGTACTCCTTCCCTACATTCTTGGATATTTTTATATCCAAGAGTGCTGTGCACTCTCTTTAGGACAGGAAATTTATAGTGACTGACTTTGCTGTTACACATTAACAGAAATATAATACAATGAATAATATTGCTAAAACAACGTGCAGTGAGTTATTGCAATGTCACCACTCCTTAATATCCATCTGAAAGTCCTGAGCCTTGCTATGCTCTGAAAGTACTCTGAACAAGTGCTGTGTCAGAAGGTGAGAATCCCACTTCAATGCACAAATCTCTGAAAAACTGATTAACAGAATAGAATAGAATAGAATAGAATAGAATAGAATAGAATAGAATAGAATAGAATAGAATAGAATTAACTGATTAGTTTTCTTTATAGTAAGGTAATAATTGAGGAAATTTTTTCTTCAATAGAAGTCTTTCAGAGCAATAAGAGATGTATAAAACCTGCAAAGAAAAATTATTTCTTTCCAATGAGCTCTTCTGAGGAAATAACAATTGCGGTAGATATTTAGACTAAGTAGTTATGGTGTGTTAAGATATTTAAAATTCTCTTTTGCAAAATCACTGAGAGATCTGTTTCTAGCTCATTTTCACAAAAAGGAGAGATAAAAGCTGTGTATTAAAAGCATTGACGTATGTGAAGAATGAAGCATTATACTGCCAATTATCAATGTAAAAAGATATAAGGGAACCAATTGGGCAGTAATAAGGACAAGATTGGGCATAATTAAGTATGTGTATGCAAGAAGTTGAGATTATGAAGCAGCAAAAATCATAGCTGAGTAGCAATATTTAGCAGAAGGACTGAAAAATTCAGCGCATTTTGATAAATTAATTGGAATAATTATGGAGGATCAAATTAACATAATCACTGTGCCTTAGAAGGAAATAATGAGCTGTACTGATGTGAAGCCTAAATTAAGTTAAATTTCACTACATTTAAAATTAGCAAAGAAAAACTTTTTTTATGGACAGCATGGTGAGATATTGTATTAATAAAGTGACTCAGGGAAAAACAGAAAAAAGAAGGAAAAAGGGAAAAAAATCGAATTAATGGGAAATTTGAAAATAACAATCCAAAGTTATCCTGAAAAGATGACTTAGAAAGAATACATATATTAATTAAACATATTAGAATTTTTTAACAAGTGCCATGTGAAGAAACATTTAACAAGAATAACAAACAAATAAAGTGGAGTTGTTAATCATAGAAGCATAGAATGCTATGGGTTTATAAAAGAACCTTAAAGATCACCTTGCTCCCACTTCCCTCCTACGGGAACACCTTTTATTAGACTATGTTGCTCAAAGCCCCATCCAAACTGGCCTTCAACACCTCCAGGAATGGGGAACCCACAGCTTCTCTGGTGAACCAGGGCCTTACCACCCTCACAGTGAAGAATTTCTTCTGGTATCTGATATAAACCTACTATCTGTCAGTTTAAAGCCATTCTCCCTTGTGGTGTCACTATTTACTGGTAAAAAGTCCCTCTCCCTCTTTTTTGTAGGTCTCTTTTAGGTACTTAAAGGCAGCAAAAATGTCTTCCCAGAGCCTTCTCTGCTGCAAGCTGAACGATGGAAGATCTATTGTATGGCTCTGTTTTGCTTCCTATCTTTCACTCCTTTAAAAGAAAATGTCTAATAGAATAAAAATTGTAGATATTTTGGTCTAAATGATCAAATTAACTACATTTTTCTACTGCATTTTATATGTGAATGTAGATTTAACAGTGGTTTATTGAGACAAATTGTTTACAATTAAAAATACCCCTTTTCTGAGGGGTATTGTGTATATTTCTGTATACAGTGAAAATAAATACATTAGGAATCAATTCTGCTGCTTATGTAAAAAACAGAGTGATAAATATCTTAGATTGGAAAATTTTAATCAAATAAAATGCTGAATAAATCTATATTATGCTATATGAAGTACGACTCTAGGAGGAGCGTAAGAGACCAGCTTGATAATTTGACTAGGATTATATTTTTATTTCCCTAATGACAAAGTGGAAGAATACAGTCAATTAAAGGTGTGCCTTCAAGCAAGAGATTAGGCAGATTTTTGTATTTGCTGCATTTAAGGCAATTGAGGGAATAGCTCTTTCTGTGCCACATCCTTTAAAATGTGGATTAGTTTCAGAATTAATGGAATTAGTTATTTTCAAAAGCATTCAGATACAACTTATGTCCTTGATTTGGTGAGTTTATCAAATTCTGTAATCCTTAGTAAACTACACTTAGTTTTGAGTCAAAACAACACAAAATTAAATGGCCATACAACTTTGATTTTAAAATGATAAATACCTTCATGGCTTGCTTAGACCTTCACAAGTGTTTGTATTACCCTAGCCTGCATGTCAGGTTGGTAATAGATCTGGATTTATTGCAAATATTTCAGATAATTCACACAATCCAAATTAAAAGCTTTTCAGGTTTTCCAATCACAGAATTTATTTTCAACAAGTTGCTGTTTAGCTTTAACATTTTACACTGCTTAGGTGTGTTTAATGTATGAAGAAACATCAGTAACAGATCTGAGGGGGATCTGACTGTGCCTGCCCCTGATGAAACATGAAGAGGGAGCATCCCCTCTGCCCCAGTGGAGTGGTTACAGCTCCTGCCCGCCCACCTGGCATCTCCTGTCACCCTTGTCCTGGAACATAAATATGATGGTGAGTTCTACCTAAGTAAACCGAGGAGGAAGTTTACTTAAGCTCTTCCTAAGTGGCTGCAATAGGCCAATATCCAGTGCTCGATTAACAAGTATGTATTTATCCAGGCATATGTTTTACAATTAACTTTAAAGCATTGGTTTTAAAAAACCAAACCAAAAAAAACCCTCAGATATCGGGGAAATAATTTTAAAATTAATTTTACATAGATCATTAATTTGCAGTTAAAACTTTTTTTTCATTTTTTGTTTCCTTTTTTGTACTTTTTCTCCTTAATTTTTCCTTTCTTTTTTTTTTTCCTCTTTCAAGTTTTCTTTAAATTTTTTTTCATTACTCTGTACTTTTAATGAGGAATTCATATTTTATCACTATGCTAGGATAATCCACCACAATTTTTCCATAATCTATTTTAACTTTGCTATAAATACAAAATTCATTAATATGACACTATGAATGAGTCCAAGTCCACAAAGACTGGACTGAAAACTTCAGCAGTATTACACAAGGTTATACATTTTCATTAAAGACAACAAGGGAGGGGTTATAACATAACTGTACTAAATGCATTGCAGACAATCAAATAAGAATAGACATATGTTTGCTTCATGTTGTAAGTTAGGTAAATAATTTTGTTGACCTTCCTAAACAAAATCTGTTTTACTTTTTTGTTATCTTCTAATTTTTTTTAAAGAGAAATATTTAGGTTTAGAAAAGCTTGTTGTAATCAATAACTAATTATCTGTAAAAGAAATTTGTTTTGAATGAGCCCCAACAGATGTGGCTTGTTTTATCATATTCAGTTTCAATTGTCTCTACTGCAAGTCATAACAGAATGAAATGCCTACAGATTGACTTTGCCGGGTGTAACTACGTAAACAAATGACATCACAAAATAACACTCTAATCTTAAAAAAAAAAAGAGAAACCAACAAAAAAAGGCAGCATAGTCATCCTTAAAGGGGTTTGTGCGGTTCTTATGCTTGGAGTTTCTGATTAAAATAATAACATGACTGCAAGTTATGGCAGAACTAAGTTGAACAGAGTCTTAAAAGCCTCACAAGATAAATGCAGGGTTTGGTGACTATACTTTCTCCTTTACTGATCAAATCAGGTAAAGGTCTATAAAGAGTTTGGTACCTGAGTAGACCACAGATTTATACCAAAAAAGAAAATCAAATATTAGTGCTGTCAGTGAGAATGAGTGTGTGCTGCAGTTTTTGTAAATATCTCCAACAGCCACTGAGGATTTAATCCTTTTTATCAGCATTCGCCAAATCCTCTGACTTTTGTTGCACATACAGGAAATTAAAAAGATAAAACTGAAACTAATAAGAGCAAAGTATGACCACCTTCTATGAGCAATATGCTCAGTCTTGTCATTCAACAGCCAACAACAGTGGGTAAGTATTTTTTTATGAGATCCGGACTTCTGGGATTTAAGACACTCATTTCTAAATAAAGTAAATTATATGGGAAAATTCTTTTAGCGTCTTAATAGAGGATAAAAACTGTGAGAAATTCACTGAGCATAAAAAAAGCCCTATAAGTAAGATTAAATCACACCTTAACACCACCTTTTGGGATTTTTTTTATTTTTCCCACCAAGGGAATCTAGACATAGCAAGTCAGAATGACCCAACAGTTTGAGTAGCCCAAAACACTGTAGCTAAATGTTTTTTGAGTTTTATGTTTGAGTTACATTTTGCAAAGAAAATATTCAGCAGATTCACACACTTTGTGGCTAACATGGCAAATGAGAGGGAAATGTTGCTAAAAATTCAAGTTCTCCACAAACAAGTTGTCATTCCTAAGATTAAACTATTCTTTTCTATTTCTAGCAGTTTTAGTGCCAAGAAATGGTACTGCATCCAACTAGTGTCAATGAAGGTGCCTACTAACATTTTCACAGAATTCATCAGAATAAACTAGATAAGAAAGAAGTGTCTTTATTGCTATCACCTTTAGATAATATTCAGCCTTGACTCAATTTCTCAGCATTGGTTACCACTTAATTTACATTTGGACCCACAGGATTTAGGTGACAAATTTCCAAGTGCCCAGAAAAATATCTTCCAGTGAAGGCAGTCCCATGCGCTTCAATTCCTGCTGTCCCTGGTGGGTCTGAACAAAGGCTGGTTTAGATGAACCGGAGAATGTTCACTGCAAAAATAAGGAAACATTACTGTTTGTCATTCCACCCTTGTTTTATTGTCTGAACATAACTAAATGTAGAAGCAAACACGTGTTTTGCAGACAAGCTATTTTTGACTAGTTTCTCCAAATTTAAAATTCAAGCCGTGGGTCAAACCAGACACCAATGTATTGCTCCACAAGGTGCCTCATTTTCTTAGATGCACGGGAAGAAAGCTAAGGTTCAAAGCATGAGATTAGGACATATCTTTATTAATTTAACTACTATGCAAATAAGCAGCAATAGCTTGTACAGTATAGGTCATGAATTCTTCTGTAACTATTTCCACAACCTGCTGGACTCACATGAAATTCTGTCACCCTACAACTGAGACCCCAGACCTGTTGCTTCCTTGTCCATTTCTTCCTCAGCATTCTGATATGGGCAGAGGAGAGAGGAAAAAGGATTTTCTTGCCGTTCTACGTACCAAGAGCCACAAGAGCATCCTCTCTTTCCTTTAGGGGCTGTTTCCAACTGAGCCTGTTCTAGCAATTTCACATTGTCAGGTAAAAAGACATGGAACAAGTGCAAATTGCACACCTTCTACTTGTAAAGTGGCAACTTCTGAAGCTGCAACTCCTGTCTGGAACAATGGGTTCAGGCAGCTTAAAGAAGGCTGCCCATTGGTGTGTGAAATAAGGTCCTTCCTTCTGCCAGGGAGAAGCAATTAGTGAAGACCAGAAGAGATCCAAGGACCTTATGTTGTGGCAGAAAAGAGAGTATAAAAGTGCATGAAGTTGGGAGAAGGCAGCTTATGCACTCACTCTCTCTCTCATGCAGGAAATGAGACATCCCAGCACAAAAGCATGCATTTCAGTAGGAATTAAAATTGTAGATATTATAAAAATAACTGTTGCCATAATCTTTTCCATAATAAGACATGAAACACTGTTGTAACATCGTATGAAATTAAAATTATAATACAAGTAAATTTCAGACCATTCATAGCTGCAAAGCAATTAAAACTGAGTGATAGGTGCATTGACAGTAAAAGATGCAGTTTGTGTTCATCATCCAATGTAACTATTCAAGCAAATTAAAATCTATTGTTTTATTTGACCTTCTCCTATTTATTTTTAGAAAAATTAATTAATATTTCTCACATTGGTAAAGTCTTTTTATTTTGTTCTTGTCCTGGGAAAAGTAATAATGAATAGACTACTTACCTTTTGGGCAGTGGTAATGAAAGGCTGGCTTGTGCCCACCCATTTCTGTGACCCAGAACTGCAGAATGCTTGCTAATATGTTAGGTCTAATTTTTATCTCAATATTGTCAAATTAAAACTGGAGTAAGAATGTTTTTATAATTTAAGACTTGCTCCAAATCATAATATAAGGGAAATGAGTATCTCAATTGATGTCATTAGGCTTGCTCCAAAACATAATATAAGGGAAAAGAGGGTTTTAATTGATGTCATTCACCTTAGGATCAAATCCAATGAGCAAACTACAGTTTTCACCTCAAGCATATCATTATTCATATCTATAGCTTAGATAACATCAGAAAAATATTATGATTGCAGTTTATTCAGCTTGAGCTATTATTGATTGCAGTAACTGGTGATTTACCAGAACTGTCTAAGCTTTTCTTGACATAGTCCAGGAAATATACTAAAGTAGCCAGCCTGTGTTACTTCAAAAGAGTGCCAATTATTCCTTAATATTAATATTACAGAAAGTAGTAAAGAATGAAGTGAATACTTCAGATTTGAATTATAATGTGAATGATATTCCTGGATTATTCCTTATTGTCACATTCAAAGGAAAGATGTTTACACAGAATTGAAACTATGGCATCAATTCATCATAGTCTAAAATGAAAATTGAATATGATCTGACAGGGAATTGAAGAGGTAGGTTGGAATATTTGCTCCCCAGAAGACAAGAAATAGATTGATAATAAAGGCATCCTTTCTCTCCAAGTGCAGAGTTGAACCATAAATCTGAGAAAGAATGTCATTATGTCTTATTAGTACTCCTTTGTTCTTAAAAATGAGATTTAGATGACGCATTGAAGTTAACACAGGTTTCTATTGAGCTGTCCCATTATCTCATGAATATATCATTGCAGTATAGAGAGGAATATATCTAATTTGCCTGAGAAAGGAAAGGGTTGATCATTCCCAAGTGAGGACAAGAGAGAATGATGGAGCTGATAATAACCAGCTAAGTATGTCCTAAGAACTGGCATACTCTTAATTTGAGAATTCATAAATTTTGGATACTTCCACTGTCTGGTATTTGTGCATTAATTTTAAGGCACTTGCCCGGTGCCTTAAATTTGTGCTGTTTAAATATATTTTAGTTTTATAGCAATTAGATTACTAGATCCAGCTGTCTATTTATGAGCTATAATGATAGAGTGTTGTGAATTAATAGCTATTTTTCTAAAGCTGTGTCCTGATTCTGACCAGGACAGAGTTAATTTTTGCAGAAATCAAGACGGGGGCATAGCTAGGACCTGGAGGTTTTCTGTGCAACCTCACCTCCTTTCCAGGGGCAGGGGGAAAGGAGTCTCTTTTGGGAAGAAGGGGCTCCTTCCAGGGGCTCCTTCCTCCTCCAAACGTGTCAGAGGGAGGAGCTGGGTAACCCAGTGATGCATGAGAACTGGAGAGAGCAGTTGGGGTAAAGTGTCTGCAGTTGGATGGGGTCAGGTCAAGCTCCACAGTGAGCATTTTTCATGTCAATCACTCTGTCTTTTGTACACTCTTTAATGAATATTGCTGCTCTTACTGTTCATTTTCTTATTTCTATTTCCAGTAAATTCTTTTTATTTTAATCCATGACCTTCACTTTTTGTGCCTTAAATTCTCCCCTCCAGTCTGCCACAGGGGAGGGGGAGTGAGAAGGCAGAACATGGTTTGTAGAGTCTCAGTGGGAACACTGAACTGGGGAGTGCCACTCCTAAACCATCTCAAGCTGTGAGGTCATTGTCACATCTCAACGCACAGCGACTTGGAAAGAGGGGAAAAGCCTCTTTTTTACCCCTCTACAGTCACTCTGTTCAGAGAAATAAGTTCTCATGCATTTTGATAGGTGGGACAGTGAAATTGTGGTTTTCATTTACACCTGTTGGAAAGTCAGACTTGTACCAATAATATTAACAGTCTACAAGAAAACTGTTAGAGGGGATGCAGATTTTAAGTACTATTAATGTGTTCATTCACTTTCTTTATCAGTTTCCCACACTTCAAAGTGTCAAAGCTAAATATTTCATATGCATTAGACTGGTGACAAAATCTTTGAAGAGTAGCTGACTGCATCTCAGTCCATCTAAGAGACTGATGAATTACACCTGGAGACTAGAAAGAGGGAAACCTGTAGAAGCACTACCAAAACCAGTTCGAGTTGAGAGCATCTTCCACAGAGCAAACAGTTTTCAGTCAGTCCTGTTGAAAGAGTTATCAGACCTCAACTAAAGTGAAATAATTAATCATCAATGTCTTCTATTATTGTCCATTATCAAGACCTTAAAGAATATTATTCTCCCTGAAATCTGTTTTTCTCCTAAGTCTACTTGCTAAAAAGAAAGTTGACCCACACTCTTCCAGAGGAAATTTCTCCTGAAATCTCTTTCTGGATTTTGTGCATTTCCTGGATGTAGAGCTGCTTGGAAAGACATGGAAAGGTGCTTCAATACTATGTAGGGTATTGTAGACAAAGGGTTAGTTCTCACACAGTAAATATCACACATTCCAAATGTTAAATTTAACTGACACATAAAATATTTCCAGCATATCATGGTACTCTAGACATGTGAGTATGCTAGCCTTGTCTGCATTATGCATTCAGATGGATGGAGATTATAGACAAACAGATTTTCTAATATAAGTCAAGACAAAATTTCTGGCTTGAAAGATGACATGTTCAGGGAAGCTCTGTAATTGTAGATTTATGTAGCAGAGGAAACTGGAAAGCATAGCTCTTTGGGAAGATCCTCACATTTCACTTCAGCTAGAAAGTTATTTAGAAATGGCAGAGAAAGAAAGTTCAATACTTTGTAACAGAAATACTATAGAACTGATTGTGCAGCATGATCAAATGGATACTAAAAGCAGATGTTGTAGTATGAAATTACTGCAGAAATTAAAACAGAAATAAAAAAAAAAAAATCGGTCAAATTTTAAGTCATTCATCAGCAGGTTTTTCTAGTTTTGAGGTAATTATAGTTAAAGGTGAGGTTAGTCCAACATGGAAATTATCCTGATACTTAAAAATCCTTGATTAGACTTTCAGTGAAGACAAAAAAGAACAGAAAAGAGTGCAAAGAAATTATCCTCCATCCTAGGCAACTAATCTTCACATCAATAAAACAAAACCTGAAATTAACACATTATTCTGTTTCATAGCTGTAAGTGCAATGCTTGGGAAGATTATCTCAAATTGTTCCTAAATACTAATGTGAAAATGAAATTCAGTATTCAAGGAAAAACATACAATGCAAAGGAAGAAAAAAGATGAAAAACCTATCTTTGCATGCCTTAGTTAAAGGAAATATCATTCACACTTCCATCCAACATGCTTTGAATCTGCCAGGCATTAACTTGTCACTGTAATTTTACCTCAGGCTAGTAGACCCAAAATTACTTTAGTTACAATAACAAAACCATATGAAAATACAGGTTAAAAAATATTCAGAAGATATTCTAGGTATTTTGTGCATCACTGAAGTATCAACTAGTATACAGAGAAATGTGTGTGGCTGTGATCTCTCTTTATATAGCTGGACATTTTAAAAAAATGACAGTTTCCAGATTTATTCTTTTTGTGTGTCTGTGTGGAAAATTTGAAAGAAACACTATTACCGATGTATCTGAAAGAATTTTCTAGTTGGTGGTCATACATGTACCTACATTTTTTTGTAGATGAGATGTGATGTCCAGCACCATAATGATTCAGCTGTGTCCACAGTCTTTCCCACTTTCCATCCTGCCCTCATATTATCCTCTTGCTTCAGCCATGCTGGCTGCGCTCTTTGTTCTTACCTGAATATCCTACAATATTTATTGGAAAATATTATGATTTGATTTTCATTCCCTTCAAGTCAACTATGAGCTAAACCAAAAGAGGCTGCTCTGACTTAACACTAAATGAAATTAGAACTCCTGATGACATTCTTTCTCATATGTACTGTTTCGAATTAATGCACCATCTTACATCCCTTAAAACAAAAATGCTTTTTTGTCTCTATTTGAGGAGAGCCATTTGGAAAAAAAAAAAAAAACAAAGTAGAAAGACAATTACCACAAGACCTTTTGGAGATCTGGTGAGAATAAGTAAAAGAAAAAAAAAGTTTACTACTTTGTACCAGCAAAGGTAAAATTCTCTTAAAGCATGTTTGTGTCAAGTTTCAACGAAGTTCACAAGCTTTAAACTGGTTTTTGCATTTGTCAATCTAATAGGTAGAATGTTGCATTAAAAAGCTGATCTTTGGTTTTTTTCAGATCATCAGTATTCACTGTTCTAGTTCTTAGTTTCCCTCTTCATCTAAGACAGTTTGTTTGCATACATAATATTTATTGGTGGAATTAGGTCTAATCAAACTATCTTAAAAACCTATAAAATATATATCTACATTCCTACTGGAAAATAGAAAAAAATGTCCACAGCATACATTTATTTCACATGAATGCATCACTTTAGAACATCATGTAAGAACATCATGACTTCACATGCAATTACATTTATAAATTTTCTATTTATATCATAGTTGTCATCAACAAGCTTTGGGCAGAGTAGGTTACAGTGATTAAGTTAAAATTTATAACCATTAATATTTTAAAACTCAGGAAACAATATTTTTAAAATGAAGAAATATTTTGAAGAAATGGTCTAAGCCTACATCAAATTCTGTACTCCAAACTCTTTAGTAATATGTTACTATTATATGATCAGTTTTGTGAAAATCTGATGGTTTTAGAAGAAAAAAGCATCAGATTAAAACTATTCAACAAAATTTAAAAGCATTTTCCAAACAGACCTCTATATGAATGTTTCAAGTGAAAAAAACCCTCATGATAATAAATTAAACAGAAAAAAAATTTGAAATTTTGGATATTTTTAGAATAAAAATAACTATTCCAAAGGCAAAGTAAATAGCTTAGTCGTCCTTTAAATTTTCTCTGAAACACTGAAACTGATACAGTATACACAACATTTGTTTTTAAAACGTTTTCAGGCAAAAGTATTGTGACTATTTTGACAATTTGTTTCCAGGTTTTTTTAGTAACATCTAAATGAATCAGAATCAAACTGATCATTAAATCAAGAGAGGGACAGGTTCTGAACCAAATTGGGCAGGTGTCTGTAAAGAGTTTTATTGTACTTTCTAGAGGGAAAAGAACCATTATTCATTATGTAGGAACATCCCAGAATATGATTATTCAATTGCCAGGGCTGATGGTAGCAGCAATCACTATGCACACAACCAAAATTATTCTACTGAAGATGTGAGTTTTCTTCTTTCTGCTGTTGTTATGATCAATATATTGGTAGTTGAGTGAATGGCCTGTGATTTAGACAACATTCAGATATTTTTGGTGATCCTCAGATCTTAAATATTATGAAGCTATCAATCCAGCTGTTGTCTATACTTTTATACACTGATATATTTTGGTTTTCAAGTTTACAATATCTTTTTTGAATGTGTAAAAAGTATGAGATTTCAAAATTATCTGTTTTCAGAGACATAAATCTTGCTTAGGTGATCTGCATTTACATTTTTGTTTAGCACCAAAGGCCGTATTTGTTATTTAATCTGCTAATGTCAGAAGGAACTGCAGTTTCATAAAGCCATGTGGTGATGAATAACACCTCTAATGGAGTTAAAAATTGAGACTAATTGGTTTACGTGATTGTTATTAAGTCCCATTTCAGCTAGTTAATGGAATGTTGTTTGGCAAGGGAACAGAGCTAATGTTATCAGATAATTTTCTTTTGAAAATGGCTTAAATTTCAGTCTTCCAGATCCAGGTTCTAAATAAGTCAGAGCCATTCCTGCAGAAAAAAAAATCACTATAATGTGCCAACACAAGTAAATTCCAATGTTATCAATAACGTGGCTTTAATATTTCAGGGCATTTTCACACCTTATCACCGTATCTCACATTGCCTTCAAAAATGGCCAAAATATTCCAATCAGTGAAACATTTCAGCAGAGACTTTTATCTCATCTCACAATTGCTTGAATGGTTTCAAATGTCACATAATGAACAAATAAATTGACTTTCATGAAAACCAGATTTGGCAGGAATGCATGAGTGCCTAGTTAAATAAGCAGACTAGGACTCTAGGGGTACTTCTACCCAATTTGTTGTTTTTCAAGTGTAATAGTTACTAAATTAGTATCAAAACATGGACTAGTTTGAAACTTGAAAGCAATACCCACATGTGATTTGAAATTTGGAGGCTTGCCTAACCATATTAGGGTTCTGAGGCCTTTTTTTTCTTTTTTCAATTATCAATAGAATCCATGGAAGCAAAAATATATTGCCAAATCTAATACCTATAAAGCGATCTGTCTGCATCACTGACTGCTGCTTCCTTTCAGTCTTGTTGATAAATCTAAGAACACACTGTTTTAAACAGCATAGCAAAACTCATGAAGATTAGAAGTACTAACATGGGTTTTCCTGTTTTAAAGTATTGACAAGCTTATACTTCTTAACATTCGAGTACAAACACCACTAGGACATAGTTCAACAAACACAGGTTTTTTAAAAAAGAAAACCAAAACAACAATCAGTTTAATTTATTCCTATGAGCACAAGCAATAATTAGAACTTACAATAAAAAAACCTGGAATTAGCTTTTAGGGAGCATATATATATAGTCATACCTGTGTAAAATGAAGGTGTTCAAGTTCTGTGTGGTCACTGATCAAGAAGAGCTGCGTGAAAAGTGTGTCCTGATGGACAGCTGTCCTTGATTGTGACAGCAGTGAACAGGGAGAGAAGAGGTTCTCAGACAATGCAAACTCAAACCTAGAAGCTATTTATAGACCACAGCAACAATCTAAAAGCAAATCTGGAAACGAAGTTTCACATTTTCTCTATAGCTATCATCACCAAGCAACCTGGCCTCTGCACAGCACAACAGCTGTGGCTTCTGAATGGCTTCAAGGGTAATCCCACATTGAGTGAATTACAGAGACAGAATTTGGAGGCTACAATGGCAGGGGTAACTTTGGAATGGTGAGAGGTAGCTGTGACTTTGACTACACATGCAAATGCAGGGTGAGGAATTTGCCCATGCATGGCACTGGGGGACACCGGCACTAGGGAGGCACAGAGGAAAGACAACATGAAAGGAATTATTAGAATGGTGACAGGTACTGGTAAAACATTGTAAAATGCCACTGACCTTGAAAGATGTTACAATTTCTCCAACATGAATGTATTATGAAAATTTCAACATCAGCTCCAAACAACTCAAGGGTTCCGTGTCAACCAGGGTATTACCAGGCTTGGTACAAACAACCCAACACTTGTTTTATTGTATCTCTACCTCTTCCATTTTAAACCCTGCTTGACCTTCAGTGGGCCTTTATCCATGTCCCACTGCACGTGACTTGAAATACTCTTATCACTCCTGACATTTTTATAAGATTACAAATGACAAAAATGTGAACTTAATAACTGAAACCACTTGATTGAGAGCAAGCATGGTATCATTTGACTGTCTCATTGTCCTCTCACACTGTGCTTTTGTATCATGACTTTCCAGATAACAACATGAATTTATCCAAATCCAGACACATTAGTAAGAAATGAGCATTAATCTCCTGAGCTATTTTAGCCTAAAGACAGATATCTTTTACAAAATTCTGATTCTAAACAAATTCAAAGGAAAATGGTGCCAAATCTTAATAAAACACTCTGCTCTCAAATCTTAATTCAACACTCTGTTCTGCTCTCTGTCATCTCTACTTCTCCCAGCAGTCAACCAGCATGAAAACTGGCATAGATTCTAACAGAAGGAATTGAAGAAATTATAACTAAAACTGGATTCTCTCTCTTTCTCTCTCTCTCTGTTATTGATTCTCACAACTATTTGCGAAGAGGAAGGCAGGAGAAGCGAGTTTCACACTGATTCACCAATGAAACTAAACAGAAAGGTTATAGATTTTGGCAATAAATATTTCTTGCAGTTGTTCAAGGCTTATGACTGTTTTCCCCCCTCTTTTTCTGCTCACATCTTCTGTTGTTTTAAATAATTTCTGAATTTTGTTACCGTGTCTACTCTAGCTCAGATTATCAACATTCTTCTTAATTGCCTTGAAACTGAGTGCAACTTCCCAGTCCTCAGGGTAGGATCAAAACTCATATTGTGAAAAACAGCAGAGGATATGGATGAGGAAGAGAGAAAAAAAGATGAGTCATAAGCATAGCTCACACAAGAGGGGAGATGATTCAAAAGGCTGGCAATTGTTTGGAGGAGGGAGGAGGAAATGGAAACAAGTAATTTATACCACCTTTTTAGAAGGTCCTTTCTGCTTTTTTCCCTGGTGCCTCATTTTAAAAAAGACAAACAAAAAAACCACTACCATAGCAAAATCAACCTAATCAAAAATACAAACTCAAACGCTGAAGATGGGTTAGAGTGAACTCAACAGTTTTAATAGTATATTTTTACTTTCATAGATTTATTTTTGTACTAACAATTGCCAGATAATTTACATGTTTCCTAAATTCCTATTCTTTCTGAAAGCTATCATAACTCTTTCATCAAAAGTTCATTCATTTGTGTTGGGTGAGATGACTGCACCTCATTCTTTAAGACACACAGCACCAATGTCTTGGTCACCACATAACTAGATTGTTGTAGTGCACTTTACATGAAATTGCCTCCTGTCATTTGGAGGCAACTGGACATATTTTCCATCACTTCCATTTAGCAAATTTATCTCCTCTGCAGTGAATGCCACTAATTTTTCTAGCTGCAGTTTAGGGTCTTGATATCAAATTTCACAGAAACAATAGTTCTGATATGTGCTTATGTGGGTGAATGTGTTTCTTTTTGTGTGATTCTGCACTTCAGTTAGAGGAGGTCTGAAGAAGAAATATTTTTGGTGTCCTCAACTCTGGAGCTTCCTTTTGATCCAAATCTTTTGATTTGCTGAACCTGAGGAATGTGCTGCACAGTTCATGTTTACCTTATTTTAGGAACTTGTGCAATGGATGAGTTTGTAAAAATCAGGGATTTTAACATTGCAGTAATGTCTATCCTGAGCACAATAAAACTGCTTGTTTAATGAGTCAATTGAAATTTAAATTTGCTTTTATTTTTAATATTTTGTACCTAATTTTTAAGCATTCAAAGTAATTTAAGACAAATATTTTTTAAAGTGAAATTTACAGAATAATATATTTTCAAATATTATGTTTGCTTCTTCCTTTCATAGCAAAGAAAAATTCCTTATTTAGTTTTTTCTCCTTCCTTCCTTGACTCCTGTCCTGTAGGATATTTTGCATTTCACCTCTGTTTTTCTGGATTTTTAGTTTCATTCTAGTATGGATGTCATTGTGAAATGATTTTATATTTATTTACATTAAAACTATTATACTCAGATGTGAAACAGACATGTTGCATTACTCCATAAAAATTTATTTATCCCTTGAATTTTTTCTGTTTATAAGTAGAGAGCATGACAAAAGCAAAGCACTAATTGGCAAAAGGGGAAAGCAGAGCTCCTGGATTTTATTTCGTTTCTGTCTGTAGTCTGTAATGTTTTGGAAGTACAATCACGTATTGCTAGGAAATCAGGAATGATCCATTGCTGCTTCCTCCTCCCTTGGTCACCTCTCAGTCAACTCCAGCTGCCTCTTGGTGTCCTCTCTGTGGCCCTCGCAGAGGTGGGTGCTCTCATTTCATCTGTGATGCCAGGGGGTTGGCGATGGAAGAGCCAAATGTCTCTAAGAGCCTGAAAAACTTCAGCTACCCCGCTTGCCCTGCCTCATTCTGTGCCTTGGGGCAATGCTCTAGGGGACATCAGATTTGTGTGTCCTACAAGGGGAAAGCTGAGGTTATTGGATTGTATCATACAGCTCGTAAAGATTGGGTTCCAGAGAAGGGAAAACCTGATTATTCTAAACTGACATAAACCCACCCTGCAGAACCATCAGCAAAAAAAACCAGCTGTGATGGTGCACCCACAGTTTTCAGCTGTGAGGCAAAAAAACTCAAACAAACACAAACATGGAGCTTTGAGGGGAACAAAAGTCAGTGCTACCTGGCAGTGCAAGTGTACTTCACTGAAGCTCTGCTATCTATGTGTTTTTTTCAGTAAGTGCACTGCCAGAGGATATAGGGCCCCTCTAAAACATTACTTAAAGTAATAAATAAGTAATAAATCTTCCAGCATTGATTGGATCACCCTATTTCATTGGTTCTTACTATTGTTCCTTCAGAAAGTTTTTATATTTAAATGAAAACAGAGACTCTGAATGTTTTGCAACACTCATCTCCTTTTCCTCCACATTTTTCTGCCAAATTAGTGGGAGTGTCTGAGTTCTGGCTAGGAAGAACTAGTAAAAAGTCTGGTAAGATTTCATACAGCTGGAAAGAAATCATACAAGTACAGAAGATATATGTAAATAGTTTACATCTTTAGTCTGCCTTGTATGGACAGTTTGCTGTTACCAAGATTATTGTTTGCCATGCTTCCTGTAAAGTGGAACCAACTAGGGATGTGAAGTAGATTGATATTACTGTCACTTGCTAGCATGCCAGAATGACATTCAATGTAGCAGGGAGTCAGACAGATTAGAACTGCATATTCAGGAAAAAATGTGTCAGTCTGACTCAGTATTGTAAGTTGCAGGATCAATTCGGGTATTTAAGAATGTGTGGGAAATAGGATGACATTTAGAGCATGGCAGAAAACTTTGTGGGGTGACTGACTTGTCTGCAGCAGCAACATTGCCAGTGATCCACACCCACTTCTCTTTTAAGATATTTGAAGTACACTGAAACTCTTTCTTTAACCCTCAACAAGAATAACCAAGTGAGGGTTTCCTGCAGTCTTCATAACCCCAAAGGGCAAGAATGTCCTCTAGTAAATTCACCATACTGCAACAATGCCAAGAGCCTCTAGAAAGTGAAAAGCTTGGGGGTAGTTAATGGATCAGACAGTCCATGATCCCAACTGACAAGTGCAACTTAAACCTTAAAATATGATGAACAAACAATCCCAGATTAAGCACAGTAGTGACTTGCCTGTTCCCATATTTCCCTGCTGTTGTGATTTTACATGTTACACCATGGCAGCCATGCAAATCGATTACAACTGGAAATGACAACTCTTCCAGTAATGCATATCACCATTGTTTAAAAGATGCAAAAAGCATTCCACAACTAATATAAAATCTCTTGCTTCATCTCTTTGGTCTCCACAAAGAAAGTAAAAAACTCCCCATGCATACAATTAAACCCATGAGAACCAAACATAAGATACAGCATTTAAAAATGCTAACTGTACTGTGTGAGAATTATGGCCCCTTATATGGTACATAGAGAAATAACATTGAGGAATAAACCAGTGAGACACAAATCCTTGTGCTAACATGAGAAAGGAAATACTAGTATTAGTGGAATAGAATGATTTCCAGGTAACTGGACAGGGCATAATTGTGATTGCAAATATAAATCCCGTTCTGATCACAAGTATGCACACAATCCTCAGATGTACAGCATTTTGAATGAGGGCCTTTATAAAGAATCAGTGGGTAACCACTGACTTTGTTGGATTTTTTCAGTGTATAAAATGAACCACTAGGTATAGGTTATTTCTTGTTGAGTGTACAAGACATGGTCTACTTCAGGCCTGTTTTTCAGATATTTTTTCTAATGTAATTAATAAAACTGTACAGTATTTTCTTTATGAAGCTTGTCTTGCAAAGTGTACTATGTGATGTTCTATGATTTGCAAATTTTCCAAGTTTTATTACAATTTTATTACTATAGAATTAGGAAAATTGAAAATTTTTCATAATTTTGCCCTTCAAAAGGGATTTTTTTTTCTCAAAATTAGATGGATTTTTATTAAAAAAATTTGTAGTCTCAGAAAAGTAGAGGTTTGTTTTTGCTTCAAATTGTAAAAGCAACTCTGGAAATCATCAACATGAAAAAGTACGTTCACTTCTAAATCACATAAAAGGACAGAAATTCCTCAGAATAAATAATTTTGTATTTTATTGCTATGTTTTCTATATGCCCAGTAGTCAGAACTTATACAAGAGTGTCTGATAGGCAGCCTTACTGTGACATTACATAACATGACACTCGGTTGTCTTCAAACAAGGCCTTGTCTGCATTGTTTCCCTATTCTGAAGCCAGAGATCTAGTAGGGGGTTACAGTTTTTCAGAGTGACAGGCATAGAATACATAATGTACAATTTTCCTTTGCACTCCCACAGAAGAATCTCATGCCTGCAGTGAACCCCTGGCATATATAAATATTTAAAATAAATATACTCCTCTCCTTTTGGCATTTCTTCAAGCTGTGGTTTCCAGCTCTGATATCCAATATGAGCTAAGACAATTAAATAAATATATTGTGTCTCACCAGAGGTTTTCACCATGTGCTCTCAGAGGCACCTTCTCCTTATGATGACTGTTTAACACACTCTTAAATTCAGGATCCAAAAGGTCGAGTAGCAAAAAGTATTCTCCTCCATCTCCACAATAAACAGCAGGATTTAATCTGCTGACACTTCAGGTGCCCCATAGCTCTATTTCTTTTTTACCTATCCCAAAATAACAACTTTTGCTTTTTCTTGTGTAAAGTATCTGTGCCTGAGAATAAGCAAACAAAGAAATTTGCTCTAACCCAACTTTTCCTGAAACATTGAGGGCCAGAAAGATTACTTCCTATATTTCACAGAATGCTACATTTTCCTTACTTACCTCTATTTAAAAATCAGATTTTTGGGTAGACAAAACCTATTTTCAGTCCTTTTAAAATTAGAGAACTGTACTTCTCAGGTAGAACCATGGTTGACTAAGATGCCATGGATTGCCTTGGCTGCTCTGGTGCTAGGGAATGGATTAGGTGAGATATGACTTCTAGGTTTATCTCGGCAAGCTACTTTCAAGGCTTTAGAGGAAAGTAAAAAATTCCAGCTGTGGAAAAAAACTTTGTGAAAGTCAGCTCCACAGAAACAATCTCATAATCCTCCAAAAATGGACAAAAGTGAAATGCTCACTGCTGAGTCTGAGGAGAGATCTGCCTTTAGGGCACTGTTTCTCATACAGTGTCTTTGGTGTGGTTCCAACTCTTTTTTTTTTTTTTTTTTTTTTTTTTTGGTGTTGTCCTACATGTTATTTTGTAATAACACATAATTAAAGCTTTCTGTAGTTGCTCTGTGATAAATAAAAACTAGATTTGAAAAGTAAATGCCCTAAAAAGTTTTTCCAAGCAAATACCTGTACAGGAGCTAATTAGAATAACAGCTCACTTTTTCTCCGAAACAGAGGGTTGAAATTCCCAGTTTCATTTCTAAATACATATGGAGAAACTGCAACCAGAGAGAAAGAAAAAAATAGGCTGCAGCACACAGGAGAGATTATATAATTGTAGAGAAAAGTTTAAATTACAAATTGTCACAAAGACTGAAACAAGGCCCATAATCCTCACGATATTTAATCTTTTATCCTAATAACATATTGGTTATGCCATACTTTCCAAGCTGTGTTGCAAAACAGACTGGGATTGGGCTTCATTTGGCAAAAAGTTGGGCAGATTAATTCATAACCAATGAATCCTATTAGGTCATATTAGATCCTATCATTTTGATACTTAGAAATCTTCAGATGTTTTTTCTGTTGTAGGTTATAATCCATAGCTGGGAAAATATAATCTGTAGTGGGAAAATATATCAAAATAATTTGCAAATCCTCCTTGTGCTACTTACTACTCTGCTACTCATTCAGCTAAATTATGGGAAATATGATTGCCCCGCCACCTCAAAAGAAGCAGAGTAAATTGCCTTGAATATAGGAATACATTGTGGTACCTGTGATTTGAAAGGTATCTGCAGACACAGTCACAAACAAGAAATCAAAACTAGCACAACTAGGAAGCTTCCTGATATGAGGGAAAAAAGCTTCAGAAAACATAAGAACTGTCAGATTAGGTCACATCAAAATTCCATATAGCCTTTTTCTTATAGTGGTCAGGAATGAAAGAGTAGGGAAAGTTTATATGGAAATGAAAATGAAAACATTCCCCATGATTGATGCTAGTCCTTCAGGTAATCACTCCATAAAGATCTGGAGTTTTATCCAGACCATGGAATTTAAAATTTTACCACATTTTTGAGTTAATTCATATTTCAATTTTCTCTACCACATTTTTGAGTTAATTCATATTTTTTCCTTCATAGTATCTCATACCAACAGATCCCTCAATATCATGACCATTCCTTCCTAGTTCTTGTACTCTGTATCAGTTTTGCTCAGGTTGGATCCTGAAGAGTGCACTGAATAAGGCACCATGGTAGCTTTAAAAAGTCTACCTTAGTTTCCAGAAGCACTCTGTGTAAGAAAAAATCTATAAGCTACTTTCTCACTCTCTCTTTTCATTCCTTCTAAATTTTCCTTGGTATTTATCCTTTCGTAAAATTATTGAAAAAAGTCCTGATTTTATTATTCCATTATTGTATTTTATTATTTTATTGTTATTACGCACAATATGATTTCAAGTTGGAAATGTGTCCCATTCACCCTGATTTTACAGACAGAGCAAAAAGCTCTTGCATTTCTATTCAAAATCTGTTTCCTGGGTTTAATGAGGGTTTAAAATCCCTTTATTCAACCAGTACTTTGCAAACCTAAATCTCAAGGCATGAAATTAGTGAATATTTCTCGTAAATCTGCTAATATCCAGACTTCCCTTTTCTTTTCAAAATATTTCTGAGAACTGAGTAATTTCCACAGCAAATTATGCAAACCTGCTGTATAAGCTTTCCAGCACAGCTAGACAGTGCAAATCCGGATCTTCCAACACTCTGGCTGTTCTTGCTCTGGGCTTCTTTTCATCAGGCTGCCAGTCTATCCTACAAAACAAAGTTTTGTTGCACTGTTAAGTTTCCACTAAAAGCCAAGAAATCATCACTGAGCTTCTTTTACACAAGAGGACCAAGCCCAGAACCAAAGGCTCATATCAAGAAGCTTCTGGACTGAATTTGTCTAAAAGTGGTAGCTAAAACTGATGTGAGGATAAATAAATAACTCTGCAACCATGTTATGCAAATGTTCAACTGGATAGATTGTTGGGTCAGAGATCAATAAAATTATGAAATGTCCTAACTTCAGCTCCTTAACATCTTCGATTAAGAAAAAAACCCAAATTATTGAATCTCAGTTTAATCTTTCCAATAAGACATGTCTGGGTTCATTGTATCACTCCATGTTCGTGCTGTAGCACCTGAGATCAAGATGGTCATCAGAAGCCAAATATGTGTCTTCAGAGTTGTTGTATTTTTAAAAAAAATATGTTGTTTTTGCATATATGAATGCATTTGTGCTGTCCTAGGTAGATAACCAGAGGTATTGTAACAGCACAGTAAAAACAATAGCAGCTGTCCTAAAAATAACTGCTATACTGTGATAGTCAGTATTAAGGTCGTTTTCCCTGGAATTCTTCATTAGATTTCCTACTCCAATTGGGGAAAAAAATTCTCTGTTTGATTTAGATTATTTTCTCAGGATTGCAGGGAAATTTGTTCTTTAACCCCATATCTTGGTTCCATCATACCTGTGCAGTGGAACATTGTCTGTTGCTCTGCACAGGTATGATAGAACCAAGCAAGGTGTCCCCAAAAGAGGGCCCAACTTGACTACAAAGGAGCCATGTAGATAAGTAAGAGAGATTTACTGACCCCTAAATTGATCCTGATCAACTTTCCTATCTCTACTGGTTCCTTCCAATTTCAAACAACTTTCATCCCACCACAGTTTAAAAACTATGTGTAAATTAATTTGTGTTCCATTGCTGTTACAAACTTTACGCTGCAAAGCAACAGGACTGAAATATATAAATTACTGTCTTTGGGATGGCACAATAATTTTTGCTTACTTTCCAAAGCAGATTGCTCTGACTGACTGACATGGCAATTCATTTCCATTTCTTCTTGAAACTCTAGGACTAATCTCTGCAACTAATCTCTCCTTGAACCTATTGCCTTACACACATCTATAGATAAATGTGAACACAAAATATTTTCATGGTGGAGCTCCCATATTCTGATAAAACTTATACAAATTCACTGCAACAGAAACAACAAAAGAAGTAGCAGGACTCCTCAGAGGTAACCTGTTAGGTGGAGACGTTTCTCAAAACCGAGGGAGCACAAAATTAGTCCATCAGTAAAATTCCTTACTTCCATTCTAGTCGCATGCTCTAAGGCGAAAGCTATGTAGAAGAGTATTTTCATCCTTTCCTCTCAGCTCACAGTCTTTGCAATCCTTTCTACACTGAACCCAAACTTTAAAGAAATCCACACAAGAGTTGCATATTTAGAATTAATAATTTCATGATGAGTACTCTGTTTTCCTCAGGGAAGTGTTGAAAATACATTTAATCCTTTAAGGTAACAAAAGGATACATGACCTGGAACTTCCACACCTGTATAAGCTCTGAATCTAACAGCATGTAAAAGCTTTTGGCTCAGACTAAAGCAGAAAAAAGTAGTTTAAACACCTCACCTGTTGTAATGATCCTCTCAAAAGCAGCAGCTGGATGAGGGATCAGGATCAGAACCAGAGCAACTGGGGTATAAGATAAATATTGAACTTTTTGACTCTGAAAAAACTGGACTTGTGAACTTCAAAACTGTGAAAAGAAAGGCATGTAAAGATAGAATTTTTAGACCATGGTTCTTGACTAAGATACTGAACTTCAGTGCATGTCCCAATTTAGCTACCTGTTTTCTTTTCAAATGTTTAAAGTGCTAGAGTTATCAGAAAATCTTTCTTGTGTTGTAATGTGCTATGATGATTACACGCTCCTTAGAAGCAAAGCATTCATGTAAGAAAATTGTTCATTTCTTCACACCTCCTCTGGAACTTTCAGCTGACATGTTACAACAGGCCAAGGGCACATTTCATTACTGAAAACCTCACAAATAATCATCTCCTTCTTCTCTCACCCATTTTTATGAATTGGCTAAGGGAAGCAGCAGTTTTCTGCATAGCAAAGCACAAAATTGGCAAAAGCTATTTTCAGCTTAGCCTGTACCTTTGGGTTTGACCTTGAATTACCCACCAGGTGTTGTGTTTGTTTGCTTTGTGTCAAAGTGCTTCCAAATGTGGGGCAGGTTACCTTCACTTCTCTTTTGTAACTCATTGTTTCATTTAAAGTGAATTAGTGTTTTCTTTCAGTAGGTTCTGCTTTGAGCATTTTATTAGCTTACAGAAGAGAAAACTAAAAAGTGCAAGAAGGATCCATTACTTCTATATAACTTTAATGATTTTAATTGCAATATGGAAAGGATATTTTTTTTCTGTTTAAGTAAAGGAAAAATACAGATGGTGATTATGTCTAGTGAGTTTACTTTCAGATTGTGCTTCCAAATTATGGCACTTAGCGACTAACTGGAAAAATACTTTTTATTATATGTTTCAGCAAGACAGATAAACATCTCCACAGTTCAAAACCATCAAGAATGTTAAAAACCAGCACACTTTGTGACAGAGCAGTTGTTCTGTACTCTAATGGTGCTGAAATTTGAAAAGGCAATAGCTCTCCTTAAAAATGCCATGCAGTTTTCAAGAATGATAACTGTTGTGCTTGGGTTTTCTTTACTTATGCTTGACATTTTCAAACAGTTATAATTGACATTATAACTGACTACCTGTCAGAACCTAATTGCATTTGGCTGCTAAACAACATTATCCCTATTGATAGTATTGTTCATCACTGACTAACATTACCTTAAGTATTTGCACTGCTTTACAAATTCATTTCATTAAAAATGGCCAAATGATCAGAGTTTGAGATTTGTTCAGATGTGGAAAAGGATGACAAATCTTATCACTTAAACTTTCCTGAGATGGTTACACCTTTTAGTCATTCAGGTGTCAGGTATTGTAGATAACACTATCTATTGTGCAATCCAAGATACAGGAACTGCTCTGTGGTTTTGCTTCTGATACAATTTCCAGCAGAGGAAGCTTCTTTAAATGTTCAGCCTAATTTTCCAATTTATTTAGCATGTATGACCAGCAGTCTAGCAAACAGTCCTCAAGGAATATTGGGTCTGGGCTTCTTTCCCCTTTCAATCTTTTCCAGTCTCTTCCCATCCTGAGTTCCCATACCTGCTGACAGTATTTCAGTGCATGTCTAGAAATTTTCTTTGTGATCATTGCTAAACATTTTAATGGACATTGCAGTGTCTCTGGGTGGACATGTTCACAGTAGAGATCAAAGGAGTAACAACAGCGTGAAGAAGCCAATGCATTCTTATAAGTAAGAAGATACTGGGGATTTTCCCTAAGGTTACTCATGTAAAATTATGCATGACTGGGACAACATAGGATGCACGTTGACTTGTGTTTCTTCTGTGGAAGAGCAAAATATAAGCAGTGGCTTATCCAGCTTGCAGGAATTATCTTGCTTCTCTCATAGCTTGCTGAACTGCAGCCAAGATCAGGAGTGTATGCTCAATGTTAGGGGAAGAGAGCAGTCTGAAGAATGATTTGCATTCAGCAGAGACAAAATGGGAATCTCATGTAAGATTTACAGACTTTTCCTTCTGGATTGTTTTGGATCTTGGGTTTTTTGGGGGAAGGTTCTTCTAGCACTGGTAGCTCAGAAATCTCCTGCTGTCTGAAGCAGCCTGTTTTCACTGTGGCAAGAGAGGAAGGGCAGGAATTGGTTAGATGAGCAAGCACAGCCACACTGGATAGTTTTCCAAGTGGTCTGGTGGTGACAGAAGCATTCATGTGTGCAGAGCAGCCAGCTGGAGCACTATGCCTGGCAAGGCAAGTCTAGGCTCTCCCTATGGCTTATAGATGGGACATTTCTATCTGCTGGCAGTTCTTGTCTTGAGGGCTTGCCAGGAGTGTCAGAGAGACTTCAAGGGAAAGAAGGAGCTGTGGCTGAAAAGCCAAAGGGCCAGCACTCTCTGGGAGCTGTAGCTGTCCTGTTCATCATTTGGGCAGTTCTCAATTATCCTTGGGAAAATGAGGGAGGCTCTGACTCTGTTCACGGCTGAATATCTGAGTTTCATAGCACTTTTGTGTAGGATTCCTCTGTGGCAAACGGAAGAACGCTCTGTTGCTGTGAGACAGTGTACTTAACCCTACAAACCCCTGTGCTCTCTGCCACTGCCATTTCACAGGTGGCTTCACATAAGATTTTGGGACCCATGCATGGTATTCCATCTCATTGGGTAATTAATAAAAGATATGAATTACAGTAGTGCCTGCATGAGAGCAAAGTAGAGTAAAATATAAGTCTTGCCACAGTAAAACTTTTCCTATAAACTCTCTCTAGATTGCCATTTTATTTCTGGGGCATAGAAATAACAGGTCAGGTCATTAAGTTCAACTTGACTGAAGATTATAAAATAATAGCAAGGGTTGATTAATTCTCTGAAGGTGCAACATTTAAGGATTGCTAGACCACAGCAGAATTTATTCATTCAGAAAAAGTATTTGCCAACAGTCCCAGAATGCTTCCAGTGTTTTTGAAAACAAGTTGAAGGAAGCAAGAACAAATCACAGAAATGATCAGATTGCTATTTCTCTCATATTCTTACCAACCTCTATCTACACATGGTACAAACCCTGCAAAAATCCCAAATTTAGCCCAGTTTTCAGAAAAACACTTTCTTTCTGTATTTTCTTAATGGAGTAAAAGAATAGTAGTATATGGCACTGATTTGAGTAAGACTGTGGCTTAGAGCACAGAATTAACTCTTCAATTGATTTTGAAAACTGTGTTTGGAAATAAAGCATGAAAGTCTTGTAAAATTATCTTCTGACTTGTAAATGTTTAAAACTACCTCCTGGCACTTTTAAATCACTTGGCTTCCTATAGGACTATCTGGTCAGAGGAATTTTGTATTTTCTTCTCACGAAGTTCAGCAAGGGGTTAGGGCTTCTTTGGAGTTCATGAATACTTGTGGACAAAACAGAGAAATTGCTACATGTTTTAAAAAATAAATTCATGTAGTAATTTATTTATTCATACTTACAAATATAAACTCTTTGATACACCAGCCATCAGAGCTATTTTCCTGAATATTCAAAATGAAAAGATTTGCCACATGTATGGTGGTATTGCCTGGAAAATTATCTATTTTTTTTTACTCTGCTCAGAATATACACTGATTTGGGAGACTCCAAACTGGTAATATTTATCAACAGCTCAGAAATTATTATGAACATGTTCCAGGCTAACAACATTATAAGGGCTCTGAAAAGTCCTGACTTCTCTGATAATATGATTGAACTTGCAGAACCTCAGAGGAAGAGCGCTCCAGAAATAATACACCTTCAGACTACAGAGTGTAAAAAAAAAATAATTTGAATTCACGAACTGGCCATGAGAAATATTTTGAACTGTAAAACAAACAGCAGCAATAGTGTATGAAATGCCAAAAGGGCGGCTTTCTGATAGAAAGTTTTGCTGGAGGGAGACAGATACAGACTGCACAGCAAGCTGCCACTACATTATCGGTGTCATCAAGTTACGGCTCTGTGGACCAGAGTGACCCCCACCATATCACAAACAAGGGCAAGAAGGAATAAAGACTATTGTAGTTGATGAAAAGATATTCCATTGTCTCCTTCCCACCCATTTATTTTTCATCTCACTTCCCCATAGCATCTGTTTTGCAAAGCATTTTTAGCGTTCTTCCTCTGTAAAGAGCCCAGAGGTTTTTTTATGGTGCCAGGGCCCAGCTCTGTTTGGCCCAAATTCTCCCCCATTCAGATTCTTCTTTTCCCAAGAGTTTTTTTCTCCGCAGTCATGGACTTGTAGCTATTAAGACTCTCCTCATAAGAGTATTTCTTCCTGATTTATTTACCACAGAAAAATACAGTTCAGATTATATTAAAAGCATGAATTAAATGCTACATTACTAGGCAGCTTGATCCATGTAGATACTGGCACATGCTGTTACTGTTGTCATTGCAGAACCTTTGTTATTTTCAGTATCTCTCCATCATGCTGCAGCCTGACAGTGCAGACATGCCCTGAGATTGATTAGAAACGGCTGCCTCCACACTTAATTCTCACAGATGTTCATTCTTTAGCTGCCTCTCTGCCTCTGTTGCAGCTGAGATATCTGGTTATGGCTTGGAGACAAACCTGAGTTACTTTTAAAAATGCTTGAGCATCAATAGCAGTGTAGAGAGCAACATCAGCTGAATGTCTCAGCAAGTATAAGTGCTTCATATGACTTGTGAAATCAACAGCTCAGACATGACCTGCAGGGGCTACAAACACTACCCTGACTTGGGTGATCCTCAAGGTAGATATGTTTTTGAAGGAGTGAAATTATTTTGGTTTGATTTGATTTTTCATTCAGGTGATAGTGGGCTTTCTCTCAGAATCCAACAGATTTGCATTGTGTTCCCATTCTCCAGGGCACTACCTATGGGAAGGAATAGGCTACTGTCAGATCATTATCCTCATGTCTTCCTTTGATTATTATTTACAGTCTGGCTGAGTGACTGAGAGGTTTGCATTAGAATGGAAACATGTATTTTGTTTATTTATCTTAAGCTCTACATTTGTTAGAATTAAAATCCAATTTATTTGAACTCTACAGTTTTGGGTTAAATCCATTACACTAAAAGTCAAAGTTTTTAGCTGTTCTAGGTGCTGTCTTTACAAGGAAGATACTTATTTACAAAGGTATGCTTTGAGATAAAATCGCATCAGACAGCAAAATAAAAACAGACAATGGAAAAACTTGTTTCAAAATGTATTGGAAATTATTGATTTCTTTCAGGTACCAGAAAAACAAACATGAAAGAAAAAAAAGGAAACCATATACAACATACAAACATGTACTTTCGTTGATAGTTAATATTTTACTTTAATGTTTTACATTAAAGCTGCACATTGTAGTGGTGCAAAGATTTATGTGCTTAATATGCTATTGGCTTTTTCCAACAAAGAAATGGATATTTGGAAAAATGTATGTACTTTATTGATCAATGTTGATTTAAACCACCTTACTTTCTGAAAATAATCTTTTTATCTGCATACTGATTTTCATATATGTTATTAAAACTTTTTAATAATTCAATTGTGTAAAAATATTTGAGATATATTTTTGGGACCATCTAGTTAAAGCACATAGGTAATGAATTTAATTTATTTATTTTAATATTAGATGGCTAATGCACAAGCATTCTTTTTTAAAATCTCTGGTTTTTAGCAGAGAAAATATTGAAATACCTTTTCAAATCTTTTTATGTAGCTAGTCTTTCCATAATTCTCTGTTATAATGAGCATGAGATATTTTCTGTCCATGCTAAGTGTTTAAAAATATTACATATGACCTTTTACAAAAAACTTCTGATTTTAGCTGAAAGCAACAAACATCTTTTTTTTTCTTTTTTAAATCTGAGAGCAAGAATTCATTTTGCAGTTGAGTTTGCAAATATTTCAACAAGAAATAGGAAAAAAAAAGGAAACTCTGGTTTGCCTAATGCGAGTTAAGGAAAAGTACTAAATCAAACCAAAACTTCATCCAACAAAATTTCAGCATTTGCACTCTGTCTGCCCAAATTTTAAAAATTTTAAAAAAACTATTCACAGCATTTGTATATAGAGAAAAAAAACTGATCAGTTTAGTTCAGCTCTGAAACTGTGAAACTCCTCTGTTAGCTCAATACATGTTTCACAAAATGTTAGTCATGATTAGAAGTCACAGCCTCCACTGAATTCCATCCACTGATGTTTTTTCCCCATTGGAAATGCTGCATCTGCTTTATATAGGCAAATGCAGCTGTATCCAGTGAAATATTGCTACAGATTTGCATAAGTGACCATTCCAAGGTCTTGGAACAGACTGTTCCATAGTATTTACTCTTCTGAAAGCACAGTTTTGTGAATAGGAGTAATGCCTCCAGCCTGCATTTTTAGGTACTTCTATCCTAGAACCAATATCATAATTGGCCCACAATCATGCTTCAGGTACATGAGCGTGAGTGGAAAAGTGTTTGTAAGAAACAATCACATTAACGTTCTGTTTCATATCTTTAGTCGTCCTTTTTTCCTTATACCAATTTAGTGGGTGCTAAATAAGATTTCTTTCCATATCTTCAGAATCACCTATATATATAGCTTCATAGCTGATTTTTATAATTGTCTGAAAAACTACTAGTTAACATACACTGTAGAAACACACAAATACAAAAGCGTTTTATTAACTAAATTGCTGCAGGTAGGAGAATGATCTTAATGTACTTTTTGTAACACTATGCTACAAATGCTGAGCCAGAAAGCTGGGGCAGAGGGAGATCTAAAGAGCTGTAATTCATAGCTCCTTATCAGCAGACATACAATATGTACTACATGGTGATGTACCTGACTACTTGTATAAAATAACGAGCCTTGACTAAAATATAAAGTTCTTAGTGTTGTGAGAAAGCTGCAGCATTCAAAGGATCTCATGCAAGAAATGAATCTCTGGCAACAGAAAATTATAGCTACCTCAGATCTCATTTCACAGTAGAGAAATATGTGAAAATTTATGGCATTTTGCACTGAGATGCTCTGAAAAAAGCATTGAGGTGCTCTGTGAGCTCTAAAAATAATTTCACTGGAAAATGAGTATGCATAAACTTCTCCAGCTTTTTCATAAAATCTTTTAATATGGCGGGATAGTTAAAAAAAATTCCTTCCAAAAAAATAAATAAAAATTTAACCCCTCAGGCTAACAATAAGAGAAACTTCATAGAAGTTTATCTGTATTTTCTGGAGAGTAAGAGGTATTTACAGTCCTCTTTCCTACATGCATAGAACATGATTTCCGAGTTTTCTGACTTCAATATTTATTTATTTTTCATACTGTCATAGCACTGAAATATAATGAGATATATTCTGTTAAAACATTTATACTTGCAAACACACACACAGCACCTTTCCCTGTCAGAAAACCAGTAGTGTAACAGCATCACCACATCAGCTAGAGACCAAATTTGGCTATGCAAACGCAGAGCCTTGTTTGATCTGCCCAAGGAACTCCATGGCAATGAGTGGGCAAGTGTCAGCAGCTCCAGCAGACATTTCAAGGGACAGACAGCATCCTCTGCTGCCCCTATGCAGAATGTCCAGAAATGTTCAGGGCAGAATCTCCCAAGAACTACTCCTACCCATCTGTGTCTCTCTCATGCAGAACTGTGAGAGCAAAAGTCATCTTTATTAGGCTTGGGTAGGACACTAAGTAACGTGTTTGCCCTTGTTCCCTTCACTGCAGACAAATGTACTAAAAGTAGAAAATAATAAAAACAAGTAACTCTAGATATTTTCAAGTCAAATTCGTGTCAATTCATGAGGCCAAACTAAGTATTTGTAGCAAAATATATTACACAAAATCCTATCCTGTCTTTCAGAATATGTATGTATTACCACATGGACTGAGCATGTGAGATGATGAGACTTTTCCACTAAATCCCTGTCTTAGTATGTAATCATGGCTCGTAAATTTAAGACATTATCCTTTGGAAGAAATATTATTCATGAGTCAATAGTGTACATCTCATTTAATTTTAACCTCTTTTTTCTGCTCTTTGTCTTTTTACTGTTTTCAGCCACGGTCTCCTTGGTAATGCCAGTGGTGCTGTTTGCACTGATGTCAGTGGAATTATGCTGCTGTAAATGGGACCAGGATTAATTCTCTGACAGGCCAGCTATGCTGCAGAACCCTCCAGATGAACAATTATATTTTTTGAACCATATATGTTTTTCCTATGATCATTTAAGTTGGTAGGCAGTTTCAAACTTTTGCTGATAATGTTATCAGGAGCTTTTCCTTCCCAGATTAGGGAATTTGGAAGAATGAATTAATTTCTGTAAAATTTGTTGCTAGGAATTTTTGAGGAAGAGATTAGGTCAGTTATGTTTTTAAAGAGGGGCCTACAAAGAAATAAAAATCATCATCCGAATAAACAGCTAATCAATGTTAACAGAAAGAAAATTGCTAGCAAGCTTTTATGAAATAGGAATCTTGACTTCTGACAACATCTAACAAGCACAGAACAGAATGCTGCATAGCTAGAAGTTTTGCAGTGAGACCTCTGAGGCACTTAGAATTAAGCAAGTGCTAAGAGCTTTACTGGACCATAGCCAAAATGTTCAGAAACCATGCAGTTTCTCTTAAGACTTGAATACTTTAGAGATATGTTCTATTATATGTGTATATTCTATTAGTCACTATCTTTCCCCAATGCTTGCTCAATGTAAAAATAAAACTGTACTTAATACGAAAGCATAAGATTTCCCACTGTTGACTATTTTCCATGCTGGAAATTAATAATGTGCTTTTAGCCTGTGAACTTGATTCTTTTCTTCATTTATAATTTTTATGTTATTGGAATTACACAAGAGTTTTTATTCAAAAGGATTTGCAAAATACATTTTGAAAATTGAAATAAATCATATTAACCTTAGCTTATAGCCTCTGATAATGACTTTCAAATATGTTTTTCCCCCTGTGCCAATACATTTGCAACCATTTGCATGGGTAAACAATTATTCTTGCAATCTCTGTAATGCTGACACAGTCTATGAGACATGAAAATTATCTAAATATAAGAAGTAAAGCTAGAAAAAAACCCACACCAAAACTCCAACTCCCACCTCCCTGAAAAATTTGTAGTTATAGTGGTAGCTGAGTAGGAACAGGTTAAGGCAAAATCAACATGTTTGTTCATTAAAACAATCTGAATAACTAGAAGTAACCATGGCATCAAATTGGTAATTTAATGCCAATTTCTCTTATCTTTAACAGAAAAACAAGACCAAAACCACCTTGCTAGTACTATAGCAATTATCCAGGCACTGTCAAGACTGAAAAAAAAATTATATTTTTCTTTCTTGGTAACCTTTAGCTTTGCACTTCAGAATAATATGCTCACTCTAGTGCAATTAAGCACAATAAATACATGAATTACTATTCTGGTACATTTTACAAAAAGAAAAAGATATTTTTCAGAAGCAAAATACTATATTATATGGAATTTTCTTTTCTAATTTGCATATGAAAAGAATTTCAAAAGTTTTGATGTATAAACTACCATAGACAAATCACTCAGAATACAGCCAGATTTAATGAATCTGCAATTTGAATTAAAGAATCTCATGAGGAGGGACTATCTTAGGTGATTCCCTGCCCTGTACTTGCCATGCATAATTTGAATTGCCCACAGTTACTACTCAGTAAAAGGATACTACATTTTGTTCCCATGTTTGGAAGCAGGAGGTTGTCACCACCACAATTCCATGACCAATGTTTTAACCTATTCCAGATGCTGAGGAACAGCACCAACTCTCTGATGCCTTAGTTTCCTTAAGTCCATGGAAACAGTGGTGAAAACAGAGAGAGTGGAAATGATCATAGAATCTTTAAGGGCAGAAAAGACCTTTCAGATCATCAAGTCCAACCATCAACCCAGTCCCACCACCATGTTGGCCATTAAATTATGTCCTCAAGTCCCATTATCAACACATTTTTGATCACTTCCAGGGCAGCCTGTCCCAGTGCTTGGCAGAATTTTTCATGAAAAAATTTAATCTGAACGTCCCCTGGGGCGGCTTGAGACATTTCCTGTCATTCTGTCACTTGCTACCTAGGAGAAGAATCCAAGACTCACCTTACTACAACCTCCTTTGTCGCAGTTTTGGACAACAAAAGACATGTCCCCTCAGCCTCCTTTTCTCCAGGCTGAACACCCCCAGCTCCCTCAGCCACTCCTCCAATCTTGTGTTCCAGATACTTCACCAGCTTTGTTGCCCTATTACTGTCTTGAAGTGAGATGTGGGAATGTGAATGGAAAAACTGTAAGTCTTGGCAAAGAGTTTAATACTGTCCAAGCTTGGGCAACACAGTAGCTTCCTACAGTTTAGGAACAGTTGCTGACAACTTTCCTGGAGAAGTCAAGCTGATAAGGCCCCAATTGTATAGAAAATTAATTGAATTGAACATTTTAAATTTACATATAGATATAAAAAATTTGTATGCATATGAAGCCAAAGATTAAATCATAGAAAAGCATATGGCTGGAGAGTATAAAGACAGTTCACTGGAGATTGTCCAGCACAAGAAAATAGCTGGGTAACTGCTTCAGTGCCTCATCTATAGCCCTCTGAAATCAGTAGGAATGCTGTAAAGGGACTTAAGGTCTGAGAAAACAATTTAAAAGCACAAACCTGTAAGCAGACATACACTGTCAGCGTGATGGTCAAGGGGTGACACTGTGAAAGAGAATGGTTGACTTTCAAGTGGTCCCAAAAGGAGGGATGTAGAATATGCAGGTGGATTTTCTTCAAGTTGTCCTGAGAAGATTTGTGGGGGGGGGGGGCACAGGAAACCTCACAAACCAGTGTCTCTGGGCTTTCACTGGAAGTGAGGAGATCTGCTGTACTACACACTGATGGTGACAGATGCTACCCCGGCTGTCATACAGGGCACTGGAAGGAGAGCTCCAGCACTCAGAGCAAAACCGGCTGAAGCCTGTAATCAAGCTTTCTGGTATGGATTAGTACAATCATGTCCTGTGGAGAGTAGGCACAGATGGAGACCTGTAATACATGTTCACCAGTGAGTTACACACACACGGACAAGATGCAGCTGACCTTACACTCTTGGATTTGTCAAGAACCACTGAAACTGTTATTCGTAAATTTCAGCATCTGACCTGTGCCCTATGAAAGAGGAAAACTCTTCTCTCCAATCCTACTTCACCACTATGAAGCATATTTTTTAATCTCACAAGGAATAATGGCCTTTGAGTTTAACTGTGTGCCATACATAGATGCTTGTGGGAATGGACTCCCTATACTTTTCATTGGAGCAAAATAATATATTCTGGTGGAAAAAAAGAAAAGAAACTCCATGAAAAAAAATTACCACAATTCAGAGTTGTTAGCATGGACTCCTTTTTTTTTTGAGATATAAATGTTAACAAGGCTTGCTGGCAACAAAATTTGATTTGCTGGGTAGTATGAGATACAAAGAAGATGGGTGGTACTCCCTCCTTCAAAAGAAAAATTGGCACAAATGAGTTTTGTCTGAGAGAAACTCTGTCTTGCTTGCTAATTTGAAGGAGTATCATTTATTGTACTCCAGTCTATTTTCCTTTTCCTTAGTCTTTAAAGGCAGGTGTGTGGTGGGGGACAGTATAATACAGCAGTCTTCTGCGCATGTTTGTATATTTTTACATGCAATATATTTTAATTAAATATATTTTAATTTATTAAATAACAGAGAGGTAGCATTTATTTCATCGCAGGAATCAGCATGCACTAAATATTTAGTATTTTTATTTTGGTGTGTTAGTATGGATGAGAAGAAAACTAATATCTTGTTTTAAACTGGTGTGATATATATGTGAAAAAACTTGTCGATCTGATTTATGCAGAAATGCGTAAATACATATAAAACCACCCAAACACTGACATGACTAGGCTTGTAATTTTCCTGAGCAGTTCTGATTAGTGGCATGGTTCAGTTTACTGTGACTTCAGGTATGCTGATAAAACAAGTAGGAGATTCTCCATTTGGAGGAAAGAGATCACAATATATTTACACTTCAGCAAAGCAGAAGGGCAAGGATAAGAAACGAAGGATAGATTTTCAAGGTTTCTGGGGTTTTTTTTCTGTTTGTTGCATTTGAGGTACTCCAGCTTATCCTACCAAGTGTCTGGCTGCTGGTGCAGAGCTCAGGTCTTGGACAAGTCCTGTACTGTACCTGCCAGCTCAAGCAGCACTAGATGCCTGTTTAAGCTACTTCAATTTCTTCTTTCTATTTCAGTCATAGCTGGAAATCAATATATCTCCCACCTTGGAAATATCACAGCTGGGTGTTGGCTGGAGGCTTATCTTCCTTCAGAGGGTAGCGTAAACTTCATTCCTGGGCTGAGGGCAGGGTTTCAGTCCAGTGGGAATAAGATAACTTTTAGAAAAAACTTCAAGGAAAAGGAATTTCCAAGTTATACCCACTGAACACAAATATATATAGCTATTTAGTCTCAATTTTTCTTTTGCAACTGAATCAAAACCTTTACATAGTTAAAATGCAGTTGTAGATTTTTTTTTTTTTCATTCTATCCTCTCCAAACTCAAGGAAAGTATCCTCGGTAGGTAACACTGTCACGACATTTTTCACTGAGATATTCAAAATATCTCAGTAAGATGTACTTTGAAAAGGAGGTACATTTCCCCTGCAGGATAGGCTGTTGGGAGGAACTATGCCTATTTGACCAGCTGGAGTCCTGCCTAGTTGGTCATAGGAAAGAGTTATGTGATGTTATGTGTTATACACAAGAAAAATAGAAGTATTGCCACTTCCAAAAGCTTTGCTAGAAGTCATGAGGCATTTTAAACTTCTGATACAGGTACATATTACTTAAGGAATACATTTTTTGTATGGATTTATTAATGTGAATAGCTAAATCATGTTCAAAGTGAAAATGTTGCCTCTGGGAGTTAAATGCTTTCTGTTCTCAGGCAAATCTGACCTGTATACGGTGCTTGTGTGTTCCAGATACCAAAGAATCACTGCTTTCTGGTGGGAATTCTTTGTAACATGCAGCTTTTATTAAGGTTAAGAGTTATTGAATCAAATACTGATGTAAATTCTCATCCTAAAAATGATTAGGAATTACTATTTTTTTAAAAACCCACAATATTTATTTTATTGGAAACATTTGTTTCTCATTTTAAATGTTTTTGCTTTCACATTGTTCTGCCTTGTGAAGTTTATTTTCTTAGTGTTGATCATTTAATCTTCCATTTTAGGTTTTGTCTCTGAATATATTGAGGAAAACTTTTATGGTTTTTGTTCTAACCAAAACCACAGAACGTGATAGAGCTTGTTAAAATCCAGTTAACAGACATGCTAATCCCACTTTTAATTAATTTATTCATCTGATAAATGTCAAAGGAGCCTGCTATTAAATTTTATATTGTGTATAATAATGGAGAAAAAAATAGTTTTATATGAGGTTGATAACATCAACCATTTCAAAGTCTAAACCTAATTAGACATAGAAGTGCATTTTAACAATGTCCAGCATTTGAGGTTCCCATTCCAGCATCATGAGCAGAGTCAATTTTTCTAAAGCAAATTTATCTGTTTCTGATTGCTATACAAAGTGGACAAATTTTAGTACATAATGCCACTGAGAAAAATGAAACTGAGACACCATAGCACACTTATCTGAAAATGCAACTAATAATTAAAAAAAAAAAAATAAGGGAGTGTTTCCTTTCTCCATGCATTTCTGCATATATTTCTGTATGAGAACATAGTACTTATATTGAATTAATCTAATGTAGTTTACACTGAGGATCTTATCTTTTTCTTATGTCATGTAATCTATTTATGAACTACTGAGGCAGTTCAAGACCGACAGGGTTATACAACACAAAGCTACTGTGGGGAAAGATGGCATTTGAACAGCAGTCAGGCTTAAATTGTGTTTGAATCTTTCAAGTGAAGATACAATCAGAGAAGAAAAAATTAGTAGCCCAATATTCAACTCTGATCTTACTCATGCACAGTATCATGAATCAGTTGTGTAGGTAAAATAAACATAAAACCTGTTCAAAACATTAAAATAGAATAGAACATTAAGATATACTACAATATTAAGATGCAATAGAATTGCAGATACATCATTAATTAGAAGTATTTCATTGTTGTTCAGATTTTTTATAATAATAAAGGTTCCTTTTTTGAAGGAATACATCATATTTTATCATACATATAATAAATTATAATTACCCTTTTATTACATTAATTTGTCCACCCACCCTTGGTATCTCTTTTCACATAAGAACTTCACTGCTCATGAAAGCATAATGAAGTACTGCAGACATCATCTGAAATGTATTAGCCTTAACTGGTGGGTGTTCCAAATAATAGGAAGAAATAGATACAAACACTTTGCCTGTTTTTGTCCCATTCTTCTGGAAGATAAGGACTGATAAGATCAGTAGCAAAACACTACAATATGTGAATATGCTGCTTGTTTCTGATTAAAGCACAAAATATAGGGAAGAGAGCAAATATCACTCATCAGCAGTCTATACATACGTGTATGTGCAAAAACCTATCTCTCTGTGGATGTATGTAAAATATGTGTGAATCCTGTGTGGTGGTTAAGGTGAAATCCATGAAGTATCACATTTAAATATTAATCACAAAATCATTATGCAGAAATTACTCTAATGTATATGAGAAAAGATGTTAAAGAAATAACATGCACTTTCATCTATGGTCCTTGTGATGCTTCCTAGAAAACAACTCTGTCCAAATCTTCTTTAGTTTAGGTCTCTGATGTTCAAGGTGAATGAGTATGAAGTAGATTTACATTTCTAGTGCTTGACAGAGCTGATCCCTCATTTGTTTTGCACTATACAACAGCTTACACAGTGCTAATTTTTGGGGATCTTGATATAACCACTATTATCTCTCAGGTATAAGCAATAAAGTGGCAACACTGGTTTTGTGGCCAGTTCCTTGGCAAATAACTGGAGTGTCATCATCTCTATACAACCTTGAGGCATGATTTGCAGAAGAATAATAGTTTTTTCTGTTTGAGGACTTCAGGCCAGATCTGACATAGCAAAACCACAGTGCAACTCATGCTGAAGAAAAAAACAAGGAAAAGGATAGTTCCTACCCTACAGTAGGATAGGATAGATAGTTCTTGATCTGAGCACTCCAATTTGGATCTGGATGGTTACTCCTCTTACAGCAGAGATAAAAATCAGATCTAAATTTGTTCAGTGCAGTTGGATCTGGTAATTTGACTGAAAATTCTCTCTATCTAATGCTAAAATGCATTGCATTTTCTATGACCTTTTCTCTTTCAAGCCTGCCAAAGTCCACGGAATCTGCATCAATATAAACAAATGAACCGAAACCAGAGACTATGAAAATTAATTACTGTCCAGACTCCACAGAAGATTTTCCCAAAAGGCTGGGTAGGTGAGGACTGTTTCTCAAGAAGCAGAATATGGGAGTAGGTGTATTCCAGGAAAAGCAGTTATACCAAGTTTATGAATCCTTCTTAAATAAACATAAATAGCACTAGAATGACTGCTGAAAACAACTGACTGAAGGATAGTTTGCCTGAATAAAAAGCTCACAGAGTTTATAGACTCAAATAAAACCATTTCTTAATACATTCTATATCCTCTGTCAAACTACATGATGCCTGTTCTTATCAGCATGGATCCTGTAGTGTATCATGGAAAGAGCAAGAAATGGAATGTGATTCTTATCTCTATTTGTGATAGAAAACCCAATAAATCTCAGAGAAAATACTACAAGTGAATTATGAGGGCCTTACTGTCCTATCTATACAATACATTTTTCTTGTAAGAATGATGGTGTTGATTTAAAAGCCTGAAGAGAAAATGAAGTGGAAAATAGGAATAGGAAGGTGGGGTGTTTTTATTTTCTACCACAAAAAATACTCTTACTTCTTTCTTTTACCTTTCAGGGAAAACTACAAAATCACTGTTTTATCGTTTGTGGAAATTATGGCTGTGGTAGAGCAGGCAATTTTTATGTATTTTTGCAGCTTTAACTATATAATAATGAAGATATGCAGTGATATGTCTAAAGTGGGAGCTTTCTGAGCTCCCTGTCCTTGCCACTGTCATAGACTTGCTGTAGGTTGGACATGAGAATCTCTAAACTCTAGTTGTCCACAAGCAACTTGGTTATGAAATATTTTGATTCATAGATGTTCCAAGTCTAACCAGGCAGCCTCAGTATCTTGCAATGAGATGCTTCTCCATTCGGGCAAAAAGAGACAGACAAACCTTCCTAAAAAAGGAGAACTATAAAGAGTAATATTCTTTTATAATCACCACATTAAAACTTACTTTCCTTTAAAAATACCAAAGCTTCTCATCATTTACTATCAGTTCGAATATGGAGAATAATCACAGCTGATATAATATGATGTAACTGGTACCTACCAAAGTTCTGATGAGTGTAGCTACCTGTTGAATTCCAGAGCCCTCGATGTAATCTCTGGGTTACCTGCAGCCTTGCTACAATAAATTTGGGTGTCTGCCCAATTATGTAAACCCCTTCTGCCAAATTTCTTCCTTAACAAGCACTAGTATTGATTTCTGAGTACAAGAAGGATGAAGAGCACAGATAGTGATTTCCTTGATCTTTCTGGTAACAAGGAACAATATTGATAGGAATAGGCAGATGGATTGATTCAATGCATGGCCCTGGTATAAGGGAGGCCCTGGAGAGAGACTCAGACAAATCAGAGGGCTGAGCAACCCCCAATCTTGGGATGGGCTAACCCTGGATGTATGTACAGACTGGGGAATGAGGTGCTGGAAAACAGGGCTGCAGAAAAGGACTTGGGGGTCCTGGTTGGTGGAAAGTTGAACATGAGCCAGCAGTGCCCTGGCAGCCAGGAGGGCCAGCCCTGTCCTGGGGCATCAGGCACAGCATGGCCAGCTGGGCAAGGGAAGGGATTGTCCTGCTCTGCTCTGGGCTGGGACAGCCTCACCTCGAGTGCTGGGGCAGTTTGGGGTGCCACAAGAGACAATACATTAGCAGAGAGCATCCAAAGGAGGGCAAGCAAGAAATACTGGGCACTGGAAACAGGATCCCCAGGGCAGTGGTCACAGCACCAAGCCTGACAGAGCTCAAGGAGCATTTGGACAATGCTCTCCAGCACATGGTATGGTCCATGGGGTGGTCCTGCACAGAGCTAAGAGTGGAACTCAGTGATCCCTTCCACTTCAGCATATTCTGTCATTCTGTGAACTACTCTACTTGAATGCTTAGGTGACATTCATGTCTCATTTACAAAAAAATTTACATTTCTGTTAAGTGAATGAAATGAAATGTGAAACTGTGGCTTGTTTTAGGAAAAAGCCAGACAAATATTTTTCTAAAGGATTCAACTTTCTTATCAACAATAAAGTACTCCAGAGATGTCCCACAAAATCCTATTATGTTACTAAAATTACACATTATAATATTGGGATTGGTTCACTTTAGCCTTTGGACTGCAGCTCCAGGATGAGTAAAAGGATTCTGAGATCCTGTTTCCATTATTCTCTGTCCAAGCCCATAGAAAATATGCTTAATTTGCAACTTTCAACCAACCTTTCATAGATGCCAGGAACCACAGCAGGATGTTTTCAGGGGGCATGTGAGGAAGGGCTAGTTGAATGTGAGGTCATGATATGAAATATATAATCAGTTCCTTTCCAACTAGAACTTTATCCATTTAAAACATAAAACCTATGGTTCTTACCATTGTTTTTCCTTTTTATTTTATTTTAAATGGATCTTTTTCTGCAAAGCCAAACTATCTCTCTCTTCTACTAAAACACTCCCCTAGAACAAATGAGCAATTTTGTTAATGCATGAGGATGGTGAAAGAATTATGATTCTGTTGGATAAAATCTCTTTGTTTAAAATAGTTGTCATTTTTCTAAAGAGAAATCAGACACCTTGTTGGTGTTTTCTTATAGTAAACATAAGGTCACTGAGAGGAAACAGGCTATATGGAAGATCATCATGGTATTAAATTACTTCCATCTGCAAAAGCTGTAAATTATGTAGACATAAAAGGAGAAGTTATGATAAGAACTCTGAAGTGTTGTGTATCTGGACTTTAAAATGCTATTCTGCGAAGGACTTTATTCTACTGCCAAGATTAAGAAACATGAAGTAATGATTCAGGAGTTGGGCTTTGTCAAAGGAATTCTGCTCTAAAATGTGCTCCTTCCTCTTGGATTTTTTTTCATTCTCTTTAGAAAAGATCATCTTGGATTATTGACTATTTATTATGACTTTGTATATACTGTTTTCTTAGTTTTTAGCTTGACACTAGTTCTAAGATCAAGGCTGAGTGAACTTTAGAAAAGTATTAGCTTACTTGCTTTTTCTATTTGTTAATTGTCTCTAAATAGACATAAACTTTTTTTTAATATATCTGAGGCTATGAACCAAACAATATGTTTTATATGTACACATTTCTGCATGTACCGAGTACTCATATGTGCAATTTTAGCATCTAATTACTTTATGAAATTTACTTCAAAAACTAAATTTTCTAAATTTCTCTCAGTTTCATCACAGCTGTTTTGGTCACTCATTTCACATGGCATTGTCTTGCTTCATGGCTATGTTTCTAAAATTACATATTCCAAAATTTTCTGGAAGGACTTTTACTACATTGTCTCATGAAAATAAATGTTAATTATGCCTCCTCCAAAAATTTAAGGACATGAAAACACAGGATTAAATGAATGTAGTTCAAAAATTTTGTAATTCTTGTAGTATTTATTGGAAAAATATATATAGAGGTCAGTAAATAAATTTCAATTCTTTGAGTGTGATAAAAAATATTTAATCTCAACTGAATTTTTCTTTCTTCTTTGCTTCCTTTGAAGGAATTTACTTACAATTCTTCAAAGGTGTCTTTTTATACAAAAGGATTCATGTGTTTTTTGATTTTTATCAGTTTAAAACAGCATGTTCGTTGCAGTTCATTACATGCCCTGAGAAAAGTTGACATGTGAATTAAAGTTTTTTCTCAAGGAGGTCTTGCATACTTGCCTAACAAAATACATTACAAGTATAACAAAAACATATATGTACAGACCACAGATATAAACATTTTACAAGGGCAACTCCCATTCCCGTCTGTCTTCTCTTGTGTATCAAACAAATTACTGCAATGTAACAAAGGAAAGGCTGTTCTTTAAGCTGTTTTTCAGTTGGAGCCTTGTCTTTATCTATGCACAGAGAGAACAAAAATGTTTATTTACACATGTGGTTCTTTATAGTTGTTACTCAAAAAGCGCTGCGTACAAACATCTAGGATTTCTCCAGCGAAAGTAACACAAACGCACACATTGAAGATAATGGCTATAGGTGAAAGTTCCATTTGGCAGTTGTCCACACAGCCTGAAGATATTAACAAGGAGACTTTAGAGAGAGATGCCAGATTTCTCTTCATCACTACCCAAAACATTGTTACAGAGATGTCTGGCTCCAGGTCCAAGAATTTCCAGCTAAAAAGAACTCCAGGAGTTTTCTTTGATTCCACTTTGGAGGGGCCCCCAGTAGCCCTCCCGAGGAGATGATGGTGAAAGACAGGGATGAAGGAGGTTAAAATTTTTTTTAAGGAAGACCCTCTCCAAAACTTTCAGTCTTGAGGACTAAGCTAAGAAAGAAATAAGAAAATATGTAGACCCAGGGGGACTTAAAATTGGTGGCTCTGCTGTGTTGGGAGACCAGCAGAACTACACATTAGGAACAGAACCATGCTTTTTTAGTCAGAATCTTCCATTCAAATTTGGGCTTCTTCCGGAAGTATTTTAGCAATATAGAAGATACAATCTGTCTTCTGATTGAATTATTTTATTCTGGCAAACTTTTCTCTACATTGTTATACTGAATAGTTGATCAGATAATAACACTTGAAAAATGTTTACAAGAGACTATCACTGAATCTTAGAATTTTCATGTAATTTGAAATAATTGGAAACAAAGAAATTTTCCTTCATTCATTTACCTGAAAGGCCCATCTACCTTCCCATTCAATTCAAAAGTATTTTCTAGTCAGTTAAAAGTGTATACTGAAAGTTAGTGTAAGTTATTTCATTTTGTTGCTTGCAGAAAAATAAGTTGGTTTTTGGTGCTGGCAGAGGACATAGTGGAATATTTCTGTGGGAAAACAGTAGTTGAGATACTACTATAAAATCCTGTAACTAATGTAAGTGGATCATGAAGGCAAAAAGCAAAGTATTTTAGAAGTGGCCAGGCAAAGATCTGTTCTTTTATTTATCATTTCTGAAATTTGTTTCAGGTGTTGAACAGTCGAAATATTAATTTCAACTGTCACACCAACTCTTACAACAGCTCTGATTCCAACAGACTCCGTTACCTACCTATAACAGGAGTTATAAGAGTACAGAAATTATAGGGGAAAACACAGTTCCTGCTCCCTGGATGAAATGCAGGTGGCATGCTCAAAACCTATTCCATGCATGATGAGTCCCCATCCACAGGATCTGCAAGTGCAAGCACCAGCATTCCAAAGGTGGTGGAATGGAGGTGAGTGCAGTGCAGCCACCACAGCCAGGCTCTGTTGAAATCCCTGCAGGCTGAGGAACTCAATGGCACTTTGCAGCTGATAAACCACAGAACACCTGTCAACCTAGGGAGATTGGGGAAAATGTCCTGCTCCTGAGCCAACTGTGGCAAAATCACTCTCCTCAGATGAACTTGGTTCATTGCAGCCTAATTGGAGTATTAAAACACACCTCCAGCCCAAAGTTACCTGTCTCCAAGTTATTATCACCCCTCACCAGGCATGTGCTGTATATTCTTTTTGACTGTATCTGTAAAAGCAAAGTGAGACAATATTACAAGTGAGACAATCAGTCTCAACAAAAATATGTATGCCTAGAGTCACTCAGGTTCCACCTAAAAACAAAGAAATAGTATAAAACTTTAGAATGGGGGAAACGTTCGGGAAGACTCCACCATAACTGCTGGGACCAGTTGTTAGGCTGAACCTGTCTCCTCCCCTATAGCCTTTTGGGAAAGAATCATACTCTGTGCAGGCTGAATATCTCATTGTGGATTAGAGCTTGTCTTTACACTGCTTTGAATACATTTTTGCAATCAGAAACTATCACCAACAACCCTTGAATTTGAACCTGCCACAATTTTATATTAAGAAGGAGTGTTATTCCATAAACTGTTAGTGTGAGTCCTTCTTGGGCATAGTTGCTGGCAGCAGATATCATACTCAAATAAAGAGGAAAACCTGCAGAGGGTTCTCCCTTTTGCTCAGGGCAGGGTCCCCCCAGCAGGATGCTGACACTTGTTGGCAGCAAGGGTCTCATCTTATCTTGAGGAATTGACAGACAAATTAAACACTGAGGGTCAAGGAAACCTCCCCTCTTCATATGACAAAGTATGAAGTGAAAACTTATATGCTGAAATAAATTTACACACATAATTAACTACTTCTCAGAAGTAGTATAGACGATCTCTGTAATTCTATTAACTTTCTTTCCAGTATTTAATTAATTAGTACAACTTTTAATATTACTGAGCTTTCATATATTCACCTTCAAATATTTCTTAAGGACATTTCCTCAAGACTAACCTAATTATTGTTTGGTACTGAAAAACTGGTAAGCATCAACTATTCCTTTGCAGTGCTTGTCTCCCTTACTCTTCTCACTCTTACAATTAAAAATGTTCTTGAATCTTCTTCAAAACAAAAAAAAATATATAAACAAGAAGTAAAATATATTAAAAAACACTAAATAGACACAAAAATGTTCCTGTTTATCCTCATGCCTGCCTTCATATTTATACCCTCATCATCTAGAATTTATTTCATTTTTATCTTTTGAACCTATTGCTGCACAACAGAGGACAATTTATCATCCAGCTCTTGGAGTTACAAAGCTTTTATTGCAGTCCTTACTTACTATCATGATAGGAACATTTAATATTAACATTTCTTTAATGATTGAACAGCAATTTTAGTCTCCAATCAGATAGAGAACTTCGTTATCCAGAATTCTCAATACAGTATCCTAAGTAAAAAGTTAACAATCAGTAAATTAATTAATCAATAACAAGTAATCAACACCTTAAATAAACAATTAAAGTAAATATTTTCTTTCTCTCTTAATATCTTAGGCACATGAATACCATAGACGTGCAAAGGCAATAAAAGTTTATTATTAATATTCATGGTTGAAGGGGATTAGAAAGAAAACAAAGGAAAGACATGAAGTGTTTTCATTGTTGCTGCTCCAAGTCACTGCAGAATTTCACTTTCTGTCTTATTTATTAAGCAAAAGACAAATTACTCTGATGTTAAAGAAATATAACAGGGAGGAAAATTAAATATGGCCAGCGTACTAAAGTATTTAATGTTGTTTTCCTGTAGATGCCATTTTCCTTTAAGTTTTGCTATCACATTTCTTTAATAAATAAATACGAAATTAAGCAAGGCAGACTTTGTGGAAGCACTTCAGGAATTAAAACTCTTCTTTTTATTGTCATCTTTAACAATAAAATTTTGCAGCAGCACAAATGCCAGTTCAGCTTTATCACGCCTTTGGCAACCTGTGCTTCCTGGCTTCAGAGAAATGTAATAAAATGGATGGTTATTATATTTTCTTCTAGTAGATCTTTTAGTAGATACTAGATATTAATGCTAGTAGAAATCAAAAGGTCATCTTGTGACCTACTTTATATCATAAACCATTACCTTTCATATAGGTACCTTATTTTCATCCTTGCTGCTCCACTTCAGTTGAAGTGCGTTTTCATAAAACATCTCATCTAGAAACACATCCCCCCTTGATCTGGAGACAATAAAGTCCTGTACAGAATCCACTGTTTCTTTTGACAATTTGTTTATATGTAACCCCAACTTTTAGAATGGAGAAAAGGAAGGCCCAAAGCCAGTCAGACTCACCTTGGAGCCTGACAAAATCATGGAGCAAATAGATCCTACTGTAAACTGTGCTAAGGCACATGGGAAGTAGGGAGATGATTGGTGACAGCCAGCATGGCTTTACTAAGGGCAATTAATGCTTGACAGACTTTGTGACCCTTCTTCAACATGGTTCTGGTGTTGTTTGCTAAGGGAAGAGCAACTGACACCATCTGCTTGGATTTGTGCAAAGCATTTGACACTGTTCTACATGACATCTTTGTCTCTAAACTGCAAATACAGAGATTTGATTGATAGACCACTCAGCGGACACAGAATTGTCTGGATGTTCACACTTAAATCTCGAGGTCAACAGCCCCATATCCAAGTGGAGAACAGTGATGAGAGGTGTTCCTCAGGTGTTGGTATAGGGGCTGAAACTGTTTGACATTTGTTGGTAAAACAGGATGACATTGAGTGCACCCTGAGCCAGTTTGCTGATGATATCAGACTGTGGAGTGGTGGACACTCTGGAAAGAAAGAATGCCATCTAAAGGAACCTGAGCAGGCTTAAGAGATGAGTGTCTACAAGCCTCATGACATTCAACAAGGCCAAGTGCAAGGTTCTGAACCTGGGACAGGGCAACAAAAGGCATAAATACAGGCTGGGGTGAAGAATGGATTGAAAGCAATCCTGAGGAGAAGGACTTGGGGCGTTGTTTGACAACATGTTCAACATGGCCTGGCAATGTGCAGTCACAGTCCAGAATGCCAACCATGACCTGGGCTGTCAGAAGCAAAGCAGACATCAGGTTGACAGAGGTATTCCTATCCCTTTAGTCTGCTGTCATCAGAACCCCCCTGGAATACTGCATCCAAGTCTAGGGCACCCCATATAAGAATGTGGACCTGTTGGAACAGGTCCAGAGGAAGGCCACAAAGATGATCAGAGGGCTGGAGCGCCTCTCCCATGAAGACTGCCTGAGAGCTGTATTGTTCAGCCTGGAGAAGAGAAGGCTCCAGGCAGATATTTTAATCTCGTAGTACTTAAAGGAGACTGACAAGAATGCTGGAGAGGGACTTTTTACAGGGACCTGAAGTAATAGGACAAGGAGTAAAGGCTTTAAATTGGCAGAGGATAGGTTTAGATTAGAATTTGTAAAGAAATTCTTCACTGTGAGGGTGGTGAGGCAGTGGAACAGGTTGCCCAGAAAAGTTGTGGATGGCCCATTCCTGGAAGTGTTCAAGACCAAGTTGGAAAGGTTTTTGAGTAATCTGGTCTGGCAGAGGGTGTCCCTGCCCATGGTCGGGGGGTCGGAACTAGATGATGTAACTAGATGATTCCACCCCAAATCATTCTATGATTCTTCTCTTCCTCCATTCTAATGGAGAGACCACATCACCCCTCAACAGACCAGCTTTTTCAAAGCAATTCTCATGGTCTAAGTAACTGAAGTCCTGGTTGTGGCACCAGTCCTGTATCCATTGGTTGATTTGTTAGATTTGGCTGGCCTTTTCAACCCTTATCTTTGATTGGGAGGTTTGATGACAACACCTCCTATGTTCCAGAGTCCCTTCCTGCCCCACCCAGGGCAATCCTTCTGGCCATACCTCAGACTTTTCCTGGCTGTGCCACTGGTGTCTATGTGAAACAACAGCAGCAGATAACAACCAGCAAACTGTGGGACACTTCACAGCCTCTCAGTAACGTCTCTGAAACAAACTCCTGGTGAACAGCACACTTCTCTAGACAGTGAGACAACAAATGGGGACTTTCACACCTTTCAGGAAAGAGCTGTCTACAGCCATCACCCATCAGCCTTTCTTAGCTGCACTACCTCCTCTGAGGGGAGCAGATAGGGCTGGTCCAGCTTCTCTCCTGAAGTGAAAAGTCTTCCTTCTGCAGAGTAGTGAAGTTAGTTTGCAAGGGCATCTCAGGCTTTGGGAGGAAGTTGTTCCCTCCTGAAGGTCTTTACCATTGCAAGTTTCCATTCTGCAGGTTATTGCCCTGTCTCCCTTCTGTGTGTGCTGGTGGGAAAGTTTTTGGATGTTTGGTCATGGAACTGCAGGTTCTATCATCTTGGAAGCTGCTGTCTCAGTCCTTGTCAGCCTCCCCGTTGCTACATTCTTCTCGCTGTCTCTTGCAGCTCAGACACTTCCTGGTCCTCCATGTGTCCCTGACACGAGAAAGCTTTTGGCACAGGTCATCCTACCTGGCCATCTCAGCAGGATGGTGGGCACTCATCTGAGATCAAAGTCACTGTTCTATTGGACAACTTTGCACCATCTATCCTGGCCATGGCTGATGTCTCCACTCAGATAGACCCACTGAAGGAAGAAGTTGATGGTCAGACCTCAGTCTGCGGAAGTGCCCTTGACCTGTGCAGATGGTCACAGAATGGTGTCCAGTTACTGAGCTGTATGTACTTCAAATCTCTCCTATTGCACTCAGATCATGGGATGTTCCTCCTTCAGAGAGGTTCCCTCTTACTCAAACTGCTGTGTGAACCTCCCTGGTGGATGTGCCACACCATTTGCCCACTCTGGTCATGGTGCTCCTGGTTGCTCGTGCTCTCCACGGCTGCCTCTGTAGAAGTGAGGGGCAGCCACCATCACTCTTGGCCCCACATATTGACAGCTTCTCTTCTGCAAGCTGCCAAGTCCTGGCAGCTCTTGGCACTCCCTTAGAATTTCCCTGGCTCAGGAAGCCCACTCTGGATTCCCAGTACTGCTGCAAAACATGCCTGCACTGAAGTTAAATGACTTGAAATTCATCTTGAAGTCATATTGAAAAATTCCTTCTTCTTATTCACGCTTTTCCATTTAAGTGATCCTCTGCATCAATTATATTCCTAATTTTCATCAGATGTGAGAATACGCCTTCTTTGAATCATGGCCTATTTCTGTTATTTCTGCTCATTTTCTTTTATTTGCTTACATTGAATAGAAGTTTTGACCACTATTCAACCATCAATTTCTATCTGAGTGATTATTAAATTGTCATTATCTCTTGTGATGAAATTCAATACTGTGTGATCCATGCAAATACATTACAATACCTTTTGTGTTAAAAAATTATCCTGTATAACACTTAAATACTTTAATGCTGTTTTATTACTGCCTGCCTGAAACCTTCAATAATTTTCTGAATGTGAGTCCTCCATTATATATTTTTTTCTTTCTGCACAGCCTGGACAGACAATGAATAGATCATGGTTTCCATATGAGTGTATGGTCTGTCACAAACTCCTACAGATCTTCCTTTCCAGGCAATGTTCATGAGTGTGCTTATTTGCAATTATTCTAGGGTCCAACCACCCAAACTATTCATAGTTTTACAATAGAGAATGCCTGTTGTAAGTAATGCCATCTGTTATGCCCTCTGTATGTTCTATTTTTTTTCTATAAAACTTACATGATTTTGGGATAACAACTGAATGAGCCCCCCCAACTGATTTCACTGGCTCCATTCACATAACATTTTTCTTGCCAACAAGAATTCCAGTTTGTCTTGTTTGTTACCCATTTTCCAACCATCTGGAGGCTAAAATCTACCCTTTTCTTTGTGTTCATCATTGTTCATGAAGATCCACATCTCATTTTGTATGTTGTCTGCCTTGCTCTTAATTCCATAGTATTCAGCCAGGTCATTGTGGAGTTTACAGCATGATGCTGCTTGAATGTGACCCCAGCAAAGCTGTGAGATTAATAAGGATGTCCTGAAATCATTCTTTCTCTGTTCTCTGGTAGCAATGCCCACCTTTTGGATATGAGACCAGCAGCTGGCCCCTGCTAGACAGGAGAATGAGGCAGTTTACTTAAGCCAGAAATCTTGCAAAACATGTCAAACAAGTGAGAGCAGGGAGGTTGGAGCAGATGACGCATTGTATAGCCTTCGAACCTTACCCATTCTGTGTACCATGGCAGAACCTGGTCTGATGCAACTAGGCACTGATGTCCCACCTGTCCCAGTTTTGTTACTTCTCTGCCAATAGCTGCAGAGAGGAAAAAAAACTGGGAACATAATTCCAGTGAGTGGGAGGTCAATACAACATCCGTCTTTCTTATCTTCTGCTCATTTGCGCATGACTGAATGTTCTTTCTTTTGCATTGGTCAAAAAGTCTCTCAAGCATTTCAGCAATGCTTGCTTCACTGCATGTTTTGTTAGGTTGTCAGATTTCTGTAACTCATTTACAAATTGTTTTCTTTTAAATGAAGTGGATAAAGTGAATGCAGACTTTTCAGCTCTCATAGTTAAAAGCATGTCTAAGACAACAATAACAACACTAAGAAAGAGATGAGTATGTACATGTTAAGCTTCATTGATAATTGTCTGGTATATCTTTTTCCCTAAAGCCTTATACTCTGTCATTGGTATGAACTAATAAAATAGCATTTGATAAATAGCACTATATCAGAGGAATCTGGGTAATATTGCTCACATCTCACAATTAAATAAAAAGGGAAGCCTAAATGCCCTGTGTTAGAACACCAAACTGTTTCTGGAGATAATTTCTGAATTCTCTATGTTCATTAAAATATTAATTGAAATTATTGAAGTTCAGGTATTAACAAGTTTAATTACTATTGTTGATGCCTTAAGCTGTGAAAAAATCTACCATTCCCTCCCTCTATATTGCCCACACAAAGCACAGTTGCAAGATGTGGCAAGTGCCAGAGGTATGTTTCTCTCTTTGAAGCATTCAATGTCACTGCTCCTTAGCAGCCTCTCAGAGCAGGCTGAGATGTGGGTACTGGGGACCATCACATTCACAAGAGAGCTCACACTGCAGCAAAATGGGCAGAAATAGAGGATGAGGACATGGCAAGGACTTGCTTCTTCCCAGGCAGACACAGGCACTGCATTGCAAAAGTACGTGCTGATAATGATCATTCGATGAATTAATGAGACCCCTTGATCTTAAACACATACATTTGTGGGTGACAGAGAGTTGTGAGATAAATTTATAAAGAAAAGGTGGAATAATATATGATTGTTTGGTTTTTTCAACTGCCAACCTTATATACATTATATTTTTCATTATGTCGTCAAATCAGCAGCAATTAAACTATTATATTAATAAATATTTATCAAAACAAACTTAATTTTATACAGCTAAAACATTTCACACATTCCAAAATTTCTTTTGGAATGTGTGAAATTTACAGGCATTTCATAATACCTGGAAATTTACAGGCATTACATAATACCTGTAAAGGAGAGGAAATACTACAGGTGAAACTGGGATTGGAATGGCAAAAGATGGTAAAAAATAAAGACTACTTGAAAAAAAATACGTGTGTCAAAAAATTATGAAAGAGTAAGGAATTAATGGAATTTCCCAAAAACATGAGAGAGTATTGAAATATATATATCATTGAAATATATATATAATGTATATATTATATTATATTATATTATATTATATTATATTATATTATATTATATTATATTATATTATATTATATATTGAAATATATATATAATTTGAAATTACTTTGACTGAAAAGTAAAAAAAGAGAGTTATTCTACTGAGTTTGCTTAAAGAAACCAAAACAGCTTTCAATTAAAACTCAGAGCAGATAGGAATTTCTCTACTAAACATTATCCAGCTATTTCTGCAGCTGGATTTTGAAATCAGCTCATTATTGGCAGGCAAAGGAATACACAAGCGGATCCACAATCCTACAAGACATTCTAAAAACATAGTTGTGAATGAAGTGCAGAAAAAAGAAGACAAATGCAGAAAAGAAAACTTTATTCTCAGTACCTGGGAAATATGAAAGCATCACGTGTTTCTTTAGTTGCAGAAAACAATCCACCTGAGAAAGGATTTTAAAATTCCATAAAAAATAATTCACCTGAGAAAGGATTTTAAAATTCCATAAAAAATAAGAACAGAGAAGTTTTGAGCAAGCATAGGTGAGTACAAATAAAGACCTGCAAGGAAGAAAGAACAGAGAAAAATAATAAGAGATCTAGAGATTTGTGCAGAAAGTATAGGTCTATTTACAGGAACCTGTATGCTAAAAAGTCAAGCAGAAAGCCAAAAGGCATAGCATGAAGTAGGATAGGCATGTACTTAAAGATTTGCATTAATTTGTCTGTAATAGCACAGAATTAGTATATTGACATATAAAAATTTATAACTTTGGTGAAATATTTGCTAAAATATGTGGTCTAGTAAGGCTGGGTGAAGGATGGGATAGCAGAAATATTTTGGAGAGAATGAAACTAAAACAGTTTCATGCTACTCAAGACGAGAATGAAGTTTGACTGGCTTGGACTAATGAACTAACTTGAAAAACTAAGATTGATCTGGCTGAAATAATCAAGAGGGTTTTTATTAATTCTAACAGGTTTTGGTTATGTTTTAAGCAGGATTATTTTTTAATATGTTAATAAGCAGGGAAAAATTTGCATGACATAAAATCAGAAAATATATCCAATACAAAGTGAGAGAGGCTAATTCTAAATTAGCTCAGGGTGTATAGGAAGAGAAAATTGTCTTGCCCAACAGTTTTCATCAGAGGGGAAGTGAAGGAAGAAACAATTCTTTCAATGCTCACCTAAGATGTAGAGCAGAGACCAGGAGCACTTCAACTGCTGCACTTTCTTTAGGGCTGCAGATTTCCAAGGTAGTGTATAAGACTGATAGAAGTGAATGATGTGAATTTCTCTGTAATTTGCTTCACAGAAACATCAATGTTAAACTTTGTTTAAACCACATCCAATAAAGACTTGCAGAAACTAATCGACTGTGAAGAGAAGGTTGTAAGATTTTACTGAGGTGCCAGGATACAACTTTGATTAATTGGATATTAAATGACACTCAGTAATTTGACTGGTCATGAATTAATGTCTTTTCTTCCTGTTGATAGGTCTCATACCTCACTTATCACTATGTCAGACGTTTGATATAAGGTATTAAATCATTTTGAACATTTTTTAGATTACTCAATTATAAGCCTTGTGACTGTTTAATCTCATATCATTTGTTTGATGACAGCCTGTTACATTAAAAAGTCTAGAGGAATCTAATGACTCAGTTATGAAAATTCTGCACTTAGCTGCAATTAGCAAGAATACCTGGTTGTAAGTAAAAGACAGAAAAGCAGTTTCTTAGATATGCCCCTATTGCAGAATAGAGAAACATCAGGGTTTAGAGTAGGTAAAAAAAAAGTGCAAATCTAGACAGACCAATGAAAAGAGTGGAAAGACACATTGGAGGACAGATCATATTTTATCCTGCAGTGCTTTATTGTGACAAATCATGAAAAGAAATAATAAAATGAGAAATTTGTCCATGGAAATGTCCAGAATTTGCCAGAGTGGATACATTCCCATTCTAAAACAAGTTCAAAATAAAGGTTTTTAATGGAGGAGAAAAACTGGCAGTGGACATTCATATTGAACAGGTTATGTGAACACACTAATTTTTCAAGTAGGTAGAAAATTTTCAGCTGTATTAAGGTCCACAGAATTTTGCTTTAGTTTGGGAATATTTTTCTTAAGCAAAGTTTAGAAATGCTGCCTCTCATCTTGCATTTTAATAGTCTTCAATTTACTAGCTGTGTGATTATAGATCTGACACCAGTTAGGCCTGCAAGTATTTATGTAAAATAAATTGAAGTACCATGGCTTTTCTGCCACAAGATGAAAGGCAGGAGAGGAGAAAGAGAGGAGAAGTGTGATAAATCCTCCTTATTTTTATTGCATTTCTCTGCTTCTGCAAGGGGATCCATAAGGGATCCACAAGCTGCTCCCAGAGAGAGAAATGAGACAAGGAGACCCACACTCATCTGTTGTCCCTGTAGAACCAGGATCAAGATATCATGGTATTAATTGCCAATAAAAAGAATGAAAGCATGTAAGAACATAATTAAATAGGAAAAGTAAAGTAAAATACCATCAAAAAACTGTAATAATAATGACTAATGCAATTGACATCTGGCATCACTTTACATTTATATAGAGTGATTAAGCTGACTAATTGAACCTCTGTTTCTTAATTTTTATGACAAGACTTAGTAAGTAAAATGCAAGCAAAAGAGATTTGTATTTTTAATGTAAGTCCATTATTTCTATTATAATTTTCAGGAACTGATGGAATGATTCATGACCTTGTGAGCTTAGTTGTCCCAAAATATGTAATTTGACTACAAGAACAGTAAAATTACAGACCAAATTTGTCCTTGATTTTACCCCATTTCACCATGCAAACTCAGAAACTTTGTTTCCTTTCATTTCTCCTTTTTTGCTGCCATGGGGATGATTTTACTTTGTGCAAGTAAAGCCAAAGGATCTATGTCTGAGAAAATATTATGGTAGAGCATAGTGTCCAAATTTAATTTCTTTATATACTGTCAGCACAGACTTTTGTTGTGCTATTTCAGAGGCAGGCTCTGATTTTGAGCTTTTGATTTCAGCTGTTCTACACTTCCTCTAGAGAAACTGTGGTAATCCACCTTGATGTGGGTAATTTTGAAACAGTTTGAGTCACAGACTGATTATGATGATCAAAATCTGGAATTCATATTTAATATGTTAGGCTAGCAAATGACAATATAGTTTAATAGTGCATTGCATACATGATCTTCATCCAAGCTGAAGAAGAAATCTACTGTAAATACCACTTACAATTTCAGGACTGACCCTGTTCTGAGAAACCCACAACTACTATGCTCACAGATAACTTCCTGAAGTATCTTTCATGCATGTAGCTTTGTCTCTATTAAGATAAGTAAGCCAGCTTACTAATTTTTACAATAAAATATTTACCTCCATCCAAATAATGCTAAAAATACAGCTACACAAGACTTGAGGATTTTTAGCATACAGTCAATGGTGGAAAAGCACCAAGGTGCACTTAAACTGCGATTCAGAGATGCTTAATTCACCAAACACCTGCAAACAGAGTCCATTGCTTCCCTCAGGCCTAATGGGAGACTTACTCTCATTCATTTCCAAACTTCTAGACAGCACATCTTGCACTAGCTCAGAAAAGTGCACATCTTGCACTAGCTCAGAAAAGTCCTTAGAACTATGTAGGGAAAAAAAGGGCCCTAGCATGTTGATATTCAGGGAGAACTGATAAAGCTTTGTTGTTTGGGCTCTATGCCACTTCAGTAGTATGGAAACAGGAGAAAGTCTGCTCCTTAGGCCATATACTTTATACATCATAACAAAACCAGTTGCTGATGGAAGGACACCCCCTTTGGATACCAAGACATTGTGTTCCATGGTTACATAGGAATGTTTAGCTCAAGCTCAAGATGATGCATTGCAGAAGAGCACAAAGCTGGGAATGTTTTGAAAACTATATCTCCATGTTGATTTTTTATAGTCTGGAAACAAGGAAGTCCAAGATAATATGGCAAAGTTATGTGTCAGATTGGAATTTCCAGTTAGAAGCTCCAAAATCTAAAAGGTGTATTGCAATGTATCTTCATTGAAAGCAGCAAAACCAGACAGCTGTCCTGAGTTTAAATTCTTTATAAAGGTCAATGTGAACTCATATTTCTCCTGCTTCTTGAACCACTAAGGAGAGACCATATTGATCTTTGTCCCAGCAAGCCCTGATATGAAGAGATGACAAGGTAAGCCAGTATAACTTCATGCAATGATAAACAAGGGCATCCCAAGTCTTTTATGTGGTGTGCACTTACAACACATAATATTGCAAATAGAGCCAAATTTCTTATACATGATACCCACGGCAGCATTCAACAGATAGAATGTTGCTGGAAATAACAGAATATAATGGACTGGCAGGCCATCTCCCAAAAAATGCAAGATTTTAACCCTGTAACAAGGAAGAGTGTCTGACATGAGGTTGTGACTTACATGTGGCTCTGTAACAATACAATTTAGTAAGGAATACAAATTCTCCCTTATAAGGCTTGTGACAAATTCTCAACTAAAGTTTATGTAGTCTGTTTCAAATTAATTATTCTAGGTACTTATATGCAACTCCACATTTAAAAGATTATTCACATTATAGTATCATTACATTAGAAGAAAAACAAATAATTTAAAAATAATCATACAGAACACATAATTGCCACTCCAGCTGAATCAACACCATCTTAGTACAGTCCTCAAATCCCTAGCGATGCTGGTGGAATGTTAATGTTTGATTCTTGTCTTCTGCTTCTCCTGGACAGACCCTGAGCCTGTTTTCTCACCTTGCTGTTTCTAATGTGGCAGCTTGTGCCTGGCACCCTTCTCTGCCCATCATGCTCAGATGCTTCTCGCAATGGGCATCACTTTGGTGGACCACCCTCGCCTTCTGGCCCATCCTCCCTCACTGAGCAGCCTGGAACTCATTCTCCCTGGCACACTAGTCCAGGTCCTTTGAAGCTACCAGGAGAACAGATCTTTAGCTACTTCAATTCAAGTTGCCTCTGTGTGAACTTAGAAAAATCTTTTGAGTTTAGGACTGGGTATGCAGCCATCAAACCTCCCACAGCTTTTAGTCCTGCAGATTTTTTAATTTCATTTTGGTCTTCTGGGGTAATTTAACTACCAATCCTTTGACTAGAAACAGAAGTAGGAAAATTTGGGGTTTTTAACACCTTCCTTATATTTTATTAACAAATTTATGCTTTAGGAAATTATGTTATTTACATTGCATTTACTCTTCCATCCAAGATGCCTATTCTCTGCACAACAATTCACAATAAAAAACATTATAAACTGAAAAAATGCAGATCTGATGAGGTAGTTTATTGCCTTTGGTATGTGATTGCTGAAGTGAAGGAAATATTTGTCACAAGTGTTTCTGCTATAGTTGTGAGAAGCCTTATGGGATATTTTCTTAAATGAGGTTGAACTACAGCATGATTAAGATGAACTGTTACTTCATAAATATTCTTAGATGTAAAAAGTGTTGCTTGATAAAAAGGTCCAAATGTATGACAGAGAAATTATGAGAGAAAAAGGAATGTGCTTACTTCAAACAGCTTCCAGCAGCTGCTGAACAATGAGCACCCTGAAACCTTGTCCTTCAGCAGACCCTCAACTGCGTATCTTGTAGAGCTAGAAATAGGAAAGGCCCCAAAAAAGAGGAGTGAACGAGACTTCCCTTCAGCCAAGAATAACACAGGGGGATGTACAGCAGCCTCAGTGAGTTCTGGATAATTAAGCACCAAGAGACTTCTTTCCACTGAGCTGAATGCATGGAAAAAGAGAAGGAACTTCTGCTCATCTTGTAGAGCAAGGATAAGAGCTCTTAAAAAAGCCAAACCATCTCCTCATCTGGCCTCTATACCATTACACTCACTGACATGAACAGAGGACATTCCTATTTTGAGAGGGGAATATTTCTCTGCTGCTGGGTCATTTTGGGTCAGCAGTAGGGCAAGTGTTCAAGAACTGACAGTGAGGATTCTGTGTTTCAGGAGAGGTGAAACTTTCCATAAGTGCCATAGAGCTTCCTACCTGTTTTTCTCTTCTTAATGGCTAGAATATAGGACAAGCAGATAAAAGCACACTTTTTTTTTTTTTTAATGTTACTCAACAATCCCATTTTTGTTTCATGTTTATCTAGCTGACTCCTTTTTACTCCAAACTCTCTCCTTTAGTTCTTGAAAAACCAAATTAGCTGCAAATGTATCATCTAATAGTTAAAGAGCAACATAATGATGAGTTTGGCAGGGTTATAATGGTGGAAGGGGGATCATCTAAATGTCCTGTATGTGCTTCCTTTCTTCTTGTAGTGCTAAGATTCAGAAACCACAACCTTGGCTTGATGATAAAGGAACAAGAACAAGAAAACAAGATAAAAGGGGGAAAGGAAAGAGGAGAACTGTGAAAAGCTTGTTGGCCGTACAATGAATGATATTACAGTTTTGTGACCCAGTCATGTTTGTTATTTATAAAGTACCATTTTAAAGTAGTATTTTAGAAACAAACACAACTGTTGCATTAAAAACATGTAGCCTTTTTGACTTCTAGTTCATTCCACAAGATTTCTTAAACCAGAGAGAAAATATATTATGCTTACTCTTTAGTAGACAAAGGTGAAATTTAAAAAGAACAAATTAATGCCATCTGTTTACAGTGTATCACACTTTGTGTTTCTATCTGTTGGTTTATAGTCATAACAGAATGTTTAATACTCATAGAATGGTGGACTTAACATCTCTGCCTATTAGCAGTTAAACCAATATACTTGATTTTGCTGTAGATTTTCAGGAAATGTTTTTTCGTCTGTAAGGCATGGAATATGAAATATTTACTGTTTGAATTGTTGCTGACTATTAATATAATGTAATATAAGTGTGGCTCCCACTGATTGTTGTAAGGGAACCAGGCTTGATATTCCTATGTTCTTTTCCATTCCTGTGTTCCTGTTTGCTATTTGGTACACTAATATAGATAAGACAGGTTTACTGAAGTGTAATAAAAGAAAACTAAAGTCATTCATTTGTTGATGCATCTCAGAAGGTAGACACTACCTTTCTGCTTCAAGAGATGGTAGATTAAAAATTAATTCCATTCATAAGGTAATTAAATAATTTTGGGTAATTGTTATCATATAATTTGGTTGATCATAGCTTTTGTTTTCATAGTGGGAACAGACAGGGATATTTTGAAAGTTCCTTTAATGGAAATCAGCTATAAATTTATTGCTAAGACCAAAATCAATTGCATACTTTACCAGAGCCAAAATATCCATACAGAGAAAATAAATCCTTCCTCTGCATAACAGCTACAACAGCACCCCAAGGTCATTTCTACTAGTGAATGCACAGGGGGACACATTGATAGTCATAATTCAGAGAGGGATTTTCATCCTTACAAAATGCCATAGCACAATTGGCTGCCTTGTCCTACTCACACTGAACCCAATGGCAATAAGATTATTGGACTGGATTTATATTTTAAAATCATTCTACCAGTTATGGCTTTGACATTAGTACTGTTTGGTCTTTTACCAGATTGTGTTTGTTCATTTGTTTGTTCAGTTTTTTTTGTTTTTTTTTTTTTTCTGAACTGGTAGGTTTATATAAAAGTAGTATTTTTAGTAATAATAATACTCTGTTTTGTAAAGAGACTTCTTTCAGACCTGTGCTGCTGAAGATGCCAACACTTAACAAATGTTTGCTTATTAGTTATTCAATTTATGTAGGAACACAAGACTCTTTCCATACCCTGGGATTCAACTTTAAAGTTCTTGGTCCTCTTTATATCACAATCTCACAACATTTCCCATGAAAACACTCTTTTGAGCCTGACAGCTTAAAAAAGAGACAAACTCTTTCTACAGAGGAAAGAAGCTATGTGTACTCAAAACAACAAAGAAGATTTTAAGGGGTTTTTTTACTAATAACCTTGCATATATTTGAAGGACTGCATGTTGAATAAATAGGAATAGACATCATATTTTAGACCTACCAAGAATTCGTCCAACCCTGGTAAAAAATACTAGGTTAGGTTCTGGGACAAATATATATTATTAAAATATTTCTTATTTTATTAATTTTTAAGTTACATAGATATAAAAATTTTAAATGTGCATCTATTAATGTATCAGATTATTTTCAAAGTAACTTGAAATGTATTTTTTAAATGCTATATCATTTTTCCTTCTTTGGTTACAATTTTGCATGTTTGTTTTGGAAGTTAATGGTGTAACATTTGCTTCTGTCAGTGATATATCAACAAACTGTATTTGTACTGAATTGTATGTTCCCCTAGCCCACCACAGCTGAGGTCTGATTGAGACTATAGCCTCAAGTGACTATAAACCAAACAATTATTTTTGAGACTAATGTGTATGCTTCCTAATGATTCACAACATTAAGATCTCACTTGGAAAGACAGCCAAAACTCCCTTTTTGTTGCTCAAGGCATAAAAATTCTGTGGAACATTTTTTAACATGGTCGTGGGTGACCAAAATGCAATTTAAAACTTCAATGGTCTTTGCTCAGGGTTACTTGCTTACTTGTAATTGTTTCCAGAATGTTTGTTTGGAAATTTGTTAGATTACATATCACATGCAATAATTCTATATGCCAAATTCACTGCTGTAATACTTGGCACAGCAGTTGGCTATGCTTATTTCAACACCAACTAAAATAGTTCTTTATGTAAGCAAGAGTAAAGGTGATTTCAGCCTATGGTTCTCTTTTCCACACATAATAGCATTAAATGAGTTGTAGCAGGAGATAATTCTAACAATATATTTTGCAAAATACTGCGGTCATCTTTCCTCCTTCTTAAAAAAAGTAAGCATTTTTCTTTTCTTTCTTTCTTTCTTTCTTTCTTTCTTTCTTTCTTTCTTTCTTTCTTTCTTTCTTTCTTTCTTTCTTTCTTTCTTTCTTTCTTTCTTTCTTTCTTTCTTTCTTTCTTTCTTTCTTTCTTTCTTTCTTTCTTTCTTTCTTTCTTTCTTTCTTTCTTTCTTTCTTTCTTTTCTTTTCTTTTCTTTTCTTTTCTTTTCTTTTCTTTTCTTTCTTCTTTTTCATACCTGAAATTGACTTCAGATTATTTAAACAGAGAAATCAGATTATTTAAACAGAGAAATCACTCACATATAGAATTTATGTGCAAGTTTTCTAACACCTTAATCTAATAAAGCTTGGACAATATTTTAAAGTTTTTGATTTTAGAGAACAACAGTAACAGCAATATAAACATTACATTTAAATATTAATTTATGAAATAAAACTTATGTTCTCTATTACTGTTCTGAGCAACAATTGCATGTCTATGGTAACTCCTACTAATATCTGAATTTATAGAATCAGACAGTCATTTAGATTTGTAGATAACTCTTGAGACCATGTAGTCCAAACCTCCTGCTGCCCAAACAAGGAGAACTAATGGAGGCTGTCCAAGAGTGCATCCAGATCCATTACAAATATCTCCATGGATGGAAACTCCACAGCATCTCTGGGCAACTTGTGCCAGTGGTAACAGCCCACTCAATCAAAAAAAAAAAAATTCCAGTGCACAATGGAATTTCATATATTTTAATCTGTGTTTCTTGCTACTTGTCCCATTAGTGGAAAATACTGAGAGGAGTCCAGGCCTGAACTGTCCGTATGCTCAACCAGCCCTGTTATCAGACCCCATTTTCTCAACCTCTCCTTATCTGACAGATATTTCAGTCCTCAACCACATTAGCAGCCCTGCACTGGACTGCAGTCAAGTCTTTCTTGTCCTGGGGACCCCAGAAATGGGCACAGCACTACAGATGTTTTTCAGCAATGCTGAGCAGATAATTTTCCTCAACCTGCTGACAATTTCCTTCATCAAACAGCCCAAGACACTGCTGTGTTCTGTGTTTTGGGTATGTGTCCAAAACACTCTTAACAAGCCACTGGTGTTTTGGTTACTGCTGAGCAGTACTTGTACAGCAGCAAAGTTTTCCCCTTTTCCCACACTGTCTTCCCAGAGAGTAGGCCAAGAGTGGACAAAATGTTCAGAGGGGACACAACCTGGAGAGCTGACCTAAACTGGCCAAAGCATTCCATGCCATATTCTGATATTCTGTCATGCTCAGCCATAAACACTGAGGGGAGGTGGTTTCCAGGTAGGTCAAAAATTGCTTGGAGGCTGTCTGGGTGTCAGTCTGCTTATGGAAGTGACCGCCTTTGCACAACATTTTTTTGCCTTCCTCTTTCCTTCATGTATTGAACTATATCTTGACTTACTCAATTTTGCTCACGTTATGCTTAGATTGCTAGTTTGAATTCTGAACACCCTGTAAATGTCCATACTGTAAGTTTGCATTTCCCATTCCTGCTACAGCTCTGATTTCCAGGTAACAGAAGGTTTAGATAGCCAGATTCAGTGGTTTTCTGATACACTCATAAAATACTGTTAAGAGCATCGGGTTTCCAACTGCATACATGTTTTATATGAAAATACCTTTCAATAAGGAAGATCTAGATCTTTTAATTGAAAATAATCATAAAGATTTCGTGTGAGCGACCTGCATATCAATTTTGTGCAGTTTCAGCCAAGACAATTTACCTTCTTTGTCAAAACAACTAAAATTGTAGGCAATTTACTAATGTGATTTGCATAACTTTTCAGACTATGCAGAATAAGTTAACTATGTATTATTCATAATAATCTACTGCAGAAACATTATTGTCGAGTAGACACTCTGTTGATTTAGAACTGTCATGTTCACTTCCAATCTAATATTTCTGGTACAAACTTCAGAAATTCTTGGTTCAGAAAGTTATAAAAGGAGTCAGAAAAGGGAACTTGCCTTTAGAAATCTAGAACTTCGCTGACCTGGAGACACAAATTTAGTTAAATAGTATTACTGTTCCCAAAGCTGTGCAATAAAAGTTATGAAGAAAATAAACAAAATGTATATGTTTTAATGCAACATAGAGAACATAGAGAAATCTGCAAAATTTTTATCACTTTATTGGTGAAGTTTTTAGCTGACAGAAAGTAATTCAAAGGAGTTTTTAGCTGAAGGAAAGCAAAGCTTATTAAATTCAGAATTCTGTATGTGTAGCCAGTAGGGTCAGGAAATTTTACAAGAAAGACAAGTTTTAAATGGCTCTTCTTGGAAGTTGAACTCAGGGCAACTTAACTGAGAATGGCCCTTTTGAACAACAGGTAAATAATATGTTCAAGCACTTTTTAAAAATTCTTGAATCATTTTAAAACTATCTACACCTTAAAATAAGGGAATTTAACATAAAAATTAACACTTTTTACAAAAAACATGAATGAAACAGGAAAGGAGTAGAAGCCAAGCCAGAGTTAATTTTAAGTACTGCAAAATCCTTATTATTAAATAAGGTTTAACAGAAGTCAGTCAAGTGCAAAGTAAAAACTGTAGAATAAGAGCCTAACGTAGTACTTTTTCAAATTTCTAAAAAAATAAGAAATGTGAGCACAAGCAGTTGAAAAAGTGGTTCTGTGAGATATTGCTTAGTTCAACTTTGGGGTTTTTTTAGGTTTTCCAGAGTAGATGTCTCTTTGGAAAGCCTTACTCAGATGTTACCTAAGGGACAAGCAGATTTTGGAGTTTAAGTATAACAGATGATTTTACTCATAGTCTAAACAATTTTAAAAATGCTGTAATCACTCAGAATGGTTACATATTTAAATACATGAAAGGTAAATCATCTCTGAGAGATAGAAGCTATTAATTTCATGGAACACTTCTTGCCAATATTTACATGCAGATAAGGAAATATGTTTGTCTTACTTGAACTTAAAATTCCAGTCAGAATATCTGTGAAGAGAGAAGCCAAAAGGGAAAAAATATATCCTTATGGCTAGGGAGGCATTCACAGAAGTAAATATCTCTCTGTAATGCTATGCAGAAATGGAAAAAAGCTTTACTTACACTTTCTGAATTTTCTTTTTATTCCTAAAATATTCCATTTTATACTTGTACAAAGGATAAAAAAATGTATACATCTTCAGAAGTTACCAGTCATAAAAAACCCACACAAATACCCTTGGCAACCCTCACAGTACTGTTCAAACCCAATACAATGGCCCACAAAAACAAACCAACAAACCAAACCAACCAAACAAACCAAACAAAAAAAAGCATAAAAATCTGTTATCAATTAAACTTTGTTTAAACTTTTCAATTTTTTTTTTTTTTTTTTTTTTTTTTGTTGTTTTTGTTTATAAGCACAGATTTACAAAGGGAAATATTTGATGTTCATAAAAAAGGCTGCATCAGCTGTCAGTTATCCAGCAGGAAGACACAAAAAGCTGCACAGTAATTACTGAGTTTGTGAGCATGTGCATCACTGGTCTCAGGCCTGCTCAAGTGCAGCACTTAAGCTTGTCAATAGTTTGAAATTCTCTGAGACCAGTGCTATAGATCTGTCCTTTAGAAGACATTATCTGCCTTCTAATCTAGTTCATGACATGAAATTACCTTTCTCTGCTCTGGTCAGGGAAGAAGTGGAGTTGGGAATGAAGGAGTGAAGTCCAGCCAAGAAAATACAGCAAAGGATGGCGGAAGGTGCTCTAAAGTTTGCCTTTTGTTTCTCATTATTTTTTCTTCTATTTGAAATGGCAATAAATTAAATGAATAAGGCAGTCTGTTTTGCCCATGGCAGTAACTGGCAGGTGATCTCCCTGTCTTTAGCCTGACACACAAGGTTTTTCCTGCTGTTTTCTCCCCCTGCTGAGGAGGAGGAGGGGTGGGAGAGCAGCTGGGTGGGCATCTGGCAGCCAGCCAAGGCCAACCCCTTCAAACTCCAGCTCAGATACGACTGTCTTGTGAAACTCCCACGTGTTGTGGGTTTGGGTTTTTTTACCGAATCTGGGCAGACCAAAGGCCACGAAGCTGTTAAATGTTATATTCTTAACAAACCTTGCACAGGATTCACATGCCAGGGTTCATCAAAGGTATTCAATAGCCTGTTAATTGTACTGTGGAATAGTAAACGTGCTGATACTGGCTGTACTAAATCTGCTTTTCCTTAAATAAGAAATTCACACTCATGGCATAGTAAAAAGAACCTTAAAATGCATACTTGTACTTGATTTAATCCTTTTTTTTATCTAAAGTCTCATTTTTTTTGTTTAAATAGAGGTCAAAAAAATTTAAGTGCTTTTGGAAGAAAAAATGGCAATCAAAAATAATTTTCCACAGCATAAAGATCCTTCATTATGTGAAATAAATGAGAGAACTGTTATATATTTAGGTGAATGGCCACTTAGACCCAAATTTGCAACAGTATATGAGAGTAAGTTCAATATATTTTGTTTTGTACTTAGTAAAGCCTGAAAATTTGTGCTTTTCCATGAGACATAAAGATAAAATATATGCATTTTTAATTAAAATCTAGACATCTTCATTAGAAAAGGTACTTTCATGGACCTAGAGGTTCTTATCTAAAAAGGATGATATCAATACTCCTTAGCTAGAATTTCAGGGTAGGTGTGGCAAGACATTAAGTGAGAATGATGGGGTGAAGTAAAAAACAAAAATGCTCACAAAACAAACTTTGTCAACCTAAGAAAAACCCAAGTGTTACTTTAATACTTTTATTTCTTCAGATAAATTGATTTTTCTTTTATGCGGCTTTCAGTATGACAAAATATACTTTTAAAAATATATATTTCTTATTTGTGCTATCATAGTAAGCCCAAAGGAAATAACTATTAATTTTGGAAAAGCACTGGGTTTTACATTTTTATGTTATTGCTCATAGAACAGGTTAGGTTTGAATGTAATTTTTCTGAAATAACATCCTCAATGACTCACAAGTGGTAGTGAACCTGCATTAATTTGAGCTTTTGTTTCCATGTCTTTTGTTCTTTGCCAGCACAATATTAATAACTTGGAAGGGAGGCAAAAGTTATGCCCTTGGTTTTAACAAAGTGAAGTAATTGGAGTATTAAAAGCAAGATCACCTATGTTAATTTTTCTAGTTCAGTTAAAGCTTGGTAGCAAAACTAAGGTGTTGCAGTATACCATGCCAATCTTTCTCTGATCACAAGTTCCTAAGCTTTCTATGTAACCATGTTTTCATGGCTTTTCATCTTAGAAGAATATGAAGATGGATCCTGGGAACTCTCCATTATCCTGAGCTCAAGGAGATCTTCACTTCTGTTAATTTCTTTGCTGCCTTTCTCTTCTTAATCATTTTGCCCACCAAAAGTTTCCATATCCTGGGTTAAATTCAAAACTTCTGTTAAGAAAATTTACAATTCACTATATTCAACTATATCTCATTTAAAGGTCTACTTGTGTAATGCTGCTCTGCACTGTACAGCTACCCTGAAAGCCAGGTGAAGGAGTAGGCTAGAAAAGAAAACCATACACACAAGAAAGGAAGACAGGAAGAAAATTAGAAAATAGTAATTTGAACAACATGTAAGACATAGTTTTTCTTTTGGTTTTTATTTTATGTTCTAATCCACATGACAGTGATTGTCCTGAGCACTCAGCATGGGGGGGGAACATTTAGATTCAAACTCGGCCCTGGAGTTTGACCCTAAGCCCATCTCTATTCCAAATGGAGACTTCAGTGACCCTTCTGTGCCATCCTGGATCCTCCCACTATTCTCACAGAGTACGAAAATAAATTTTCATTTTCAGTCTTCAAAACCCTGCCAGAACTAATGCAAGGAATTCTGGGGCAAACAGCTGCTGCGCTCCTGAGCACGGCAGGCAGGAGTGACGGGGCTGCTGACTTCCCCAGGGCACGCTGCCCTTCTCTCAACGACAACCAACAGCACTGCCCAGCCTGTCAGCAGGCTCTGGCCACTCAGCCCAAACCCAACGCAATTATTTCAGTGAAACATCACTGATCTAAGAAACACATCTGTTTCTTCAGAAAAAACAATAGAGACCACATTAGTATGCTGGCTGCGGAGACATAAATGCTCATTATAAAATGTTCAAATGTAATAGGAAAAAAGAAGGAATAGCTTGTGGTTAAAAGGCTTCCTCCAGGCTATTGAAATCAAAAAGTAATTATTTATCTTGGTGGAATTAATTACTTCCCTCCTTTTAACTGAAATGTTGCTTAATAATTTATAAATCATTAATTAATTCATTATTGGGTAATAGATGTTTAATATCTTTCCAAAAAGTGCAATTAAACATAAACTAGAGGATTTCAGTTTGTATTTGTGTATCTGTTTTTCCTTCCACCAAGATGCTGAAGTACACCTTTGTAATTTTGTTAGTATTATCATTGCACTTTTTTCTTTTGTTTTTTATTGTCTAGAGATGCTTTTATCAGTGTTTGAGGCAATGAATGTCTATAGTAAAAAGATATGGACTTTGCCTTGACAAGAAAATTTAAATAAAGATGATGGACCCAAGTGAAAGGCTTTCCTAAGATACAACTTCTGTGAGTTTCTGAGGGGTTAAAAATGAAACTTCTAGAATGAGACATATCTGATCCTACAAATGCTGGAATTTCAAGGGGAAAAGACAGCAGGACTGTTATTGAGTCAAAGTTATTTAGTTTCATTCATAACTCTTGCACCCCTCATTGTCTTCCATGAGTCATGTAGTTCTACTGATTTCTTTAATGTCTTCACTTTCCCCTGCTACACCCCCATCAGTTTGAAATATCATCCTAAACTAGACTCATATGGAACCCAGCCAGCATGTATGAAGCTTTAAGTTCCACAAGTCCTCAACAGGATTAGAATACTTTAACTGCCACAGCTATGCAACACCAGATATGCAATATTCAACTCTCTCCAACTTCAACATATATAGCGATTTACTTTGACAGTATCCATAATAATATATTTAAAATACTACTTATGTTACTCAGAAGGCCAACATAATTAGGGTATTTATTAATAGATAGCTCCATCAGATATATTATTGGTCATAAAAATTCCATATGAATAATACCTTTATTTCGTGAAAGATAACATCATTTACATTATCATGTCCACATAATTGCTATGCTATATGGGGAGCAAGACAATTTATATGTATATATGTGTGTGCACATAAGAATGTATGTAGATAGATAAACACACTTAGAAGCTTTTTCCAGTTCCCCAGAAAATACCTGATCATCGTCTCTAGCCTCTAGACACCAATTTTGGATCCTTCTTCCCTGTCAAGTCTGAACTATGTCTAAAATCATTATCAAAAACCAGTATGACACAACTCTTCTTTCAAACCATTTCATTATACTAAATAATTAGACAGCATTATCTGAATCCTGTCATATTTATTATGAATAATATTTGATATCTAAAATAGACAAGGTAACGTTCTTATGACACCTAGCACCTTTCCTTTCAATGGCTGTGCAAATATAACATTTTTTTTCACAAGCACAGTGCACTCAGAGAGTATCCAAGAAATGCTTGTCTAATTTTAACCTGTAAAAGGAAGAGATCAGTTGAGTGAAATGCTTAATTCATACCAATATTACCTGAAAGTTTCATTCAATTAGAAGATTTAGAGGGAAAAAAAATTGCTTAATCTTTTTAATTACTAAGATCTAGATAATGAATCCAATTCTGGCTTTATCTTGCTCTGTAAATAAATAAGGAAAGAGTCTAGTTCATTAGGCGATCCAACAAAGTCATGTTGTTTTGTCTTTTAGCTATATAATTCACTATTTCACCAAAAATCTGTGCTTCATTAAGATTAAGTTGTAGAGCATGTGACTTTTTCCCAGTAATGGAGATGTTCTGCACAAAGCAGAACTAAGAGACCAAATCTAAATCTTTGAGGTACTTTCTGTTCTTTACTAAACTAGAAATAACCCATTGTAACAAACCAATCTGCTTTCCCTTCATGGATACTTTAGCAATGAATGACTGGTGTTATTTTCCTCAACATTTTGGGAATTTCAGGCAACTGAAGGGTATGTTCTATCTTTTCATATGTCACAACCAGGTAAAATAGCAATATTGTATTACCTCCCATTGGGCGTGCTGCTAGAGAGAAGTGAGACATTAACATGTGGCTGTAATATATGCCAATGTAGCATTTGTAGAAGTTAATAGACATAAGGTTAAAGTATAGAGAGCTGGAAAGATACCAGCTTTCACAGGTCTTGTTAAAAATTCTTGCTTCCTGCCACAGCATTACCACTCTGCAAGGATTCCAGGATATGACTGAGCTAAAACCTTGTCCTATCCCTTTAGATACAGATTACAAAAAACCACTCTTTCCAGCTCAGCTTGATGGACGAATTTCCACTCAATCTTTTTTTCTTGAGCTTGCTCTAACTTGTGCCAGCCTTATAAATATGGAAGAGATTGGCAAGCCTAAAATTAAATCTACCAACTTCATCTGGTTTGCAAGCAAGAGAGAGTGCCCCTCTGCTCTCTCTGTCTGCTTTGTTGCTGTGAACAAAAACAAAAAGCAATGTGAATTGCAAGCATCCCTCTCTTGAAACTTGATGGTGTCAGAGTGGTGCCAATGCAATCTGCATATCTGAGGAACTTCAAAGGACTAAAAAGTGAGTAGAGTGTCTTTTAGTCTTAAATCTGTCACGCTATCATCGGTCTGCTTTAGGTTCCCATCTTTGCCTGCTTTTTCATTGAATTCCAGGTAGGACACATCCTATTCTTTCCCCTTTTCCCTAAAAGCCGCTTCATGAACATTGAAACATGCAAGGAAAACATCCCCTTTCTTGTACCAGAACAAAAGCAACCTCTAGAAAGCATGAAAAATCACTACAATGAAAGTCTTAACTAAAGCCTACATGTCTAGTACAGACCACATTAAATTTCCCAGAAGGAAGAAAGCATTTATAATCTTATTTACATATAGAAAAACACGCAATAGAGAACCCAGGTGTAAATACTCCATTGAGGAAAAGTTAGTCATCAGATTTGAAGAAAAATCTATTAACTAGGAAAATAGAGATTCCTCTAATAGAAATTCCCCCGGGATTCCTCAGTGTCTGGCATCTCAGCAAAATTTTTTTGCATTTACTTGAAGGTGGTAGTAACATCAAATGTATTCTCTGGCATCAGAGCAAAACCAATATCAAAACCCTGTGCTGTGGCACAAATTGGTACAGGAGTGTCTCCATAGAACTGTTGCAGTAACAGCCACATAATGTAATAAACATTTGTGAAGTATTTTATAAATAATACTAACTTAGAAACTCACTGCCCCCCCAAATCTTCTCATTTAAACCTTTCTCTAGAGTATTTATTTTTCTTTATTAAAAATCACCACATCTTACAGAATGCTACAAAAATTGGAAAAGCTCCATAATATTTATTAAAATGTCCTGCATTGGACAGCTTCATGCAAGCTGGTTTTAATTCAACTTAGAATAGAGAGACTTTTCTATGAAAAATCTTCATGATGCATACTATGGAAAAACCTGACCTTCCTCTCAAATGAATCCATGCTGCAAGTATTCTCAGCAAACCTCACTACTTGTAAGTGTGGTGGTATATGTTTAGAACAATTTACAAAAGGTGGTCCTTAAACAAGGCAATCTTTACTCAGAATAAAAATATAAATATAGCAAACTGCCTGTAAATAACAAACAAACAAAAAAACCTGAACAAACAGCAAATCCAAAAAGAGGTTTCATTGAAGAAATTCAGCTAGTTAAAAGCAAAAAGTAGCTTAATGAAGAGTTGTTTGCAATAAATTGAAAGTAAAGAAATATCAACTTTTTTTTTTTTTTGTAAGTCCCAAGATATATTTGTGAATTTGGAAATTTTGTGACATTTGATAATCCTGTTTTTTAAACTAGAGAATATTTTTTAAATTTATTCATCTCCTTATTAAAATTCTACATAAAGCTGGAAACAGGATTTCCTTTACATGTTAAAACTAGGCAGCTGCAAATTCTAACCAGAAGTCTTCTGGCTAGTTGCAGCACTTCAGTTGCAGCAGTCTGTTCTGTGTAGATTCTCTAGTTTTTAATAATATTTGAGTTATAATACTGGTTTTGCATCAGTTCAGAAAATTGTGTTGGAGATTTACAGAGTATGCCTAAACACAGCTAATCTCCCTGGGATCTCCTTATATACCTGATACAGTCAGAGAGGGCCCTTCTGTTATGGCTCTAGGATACCACAAATATTAGTACAGTCCATACTCAGGCAAGTAAATAATGCCCTAAAGTCTCCCTCCTCCATCTAATCAAGTTTTTATGAAACTTGCAGAAACCTAATACATCTGAAACTTTTGTCTGTCAAATTTTGTTAAAATCTGCCAACAGTCTCTAACACACAGGGCGTGGTGGTGTCCCAAGACTCATTTACTTATGAAATCATGTTCAAATGCCACACTGAAATAAAGTGTAAACACTCCAACCCACAAATGTTAGGTTAGGAACAAGCATGAGGAAATAAGCTCCATTGAACTTCCAGGAGTTCATCTGCAGATGCCCCTCTAACATCTCATTAGTCTTCGCAAGCTGCAGATGCTCATGCAGGGCTACAAGAACAGCCCAAGAGCCAGCAGGAGTCCCATGGGGCTTTGCTTGGGTTTCTTTTTCATTCTCTTCACACAGCAGTGAATAGCTCACATTCTGTGTCTATCCTCACACCTCTTGTGGCTCAGACAAGACTGCCTGAACTATTAGTGTAAAAAAAATATCCTTACCCTTTAAGGGTGCTTGCTCCTGAAAAGCTTATGCCACATACCTTCTAGTATGTTGCTTATGTATGGAAAATAGACCTTCACTTTTGTTAGGTTCCCAGGTCAACAGTACATCCTACAAAAGGTGATGGTTATATCATCATCCATGATTTTGTTTCCACAAGGCATCCATGCCTTCTGTTCACTAACCCCTTGTAACATAAATAACAACTGACATAACTTGCTCACTCTCCATAATCCCCAGTAAAACTCTGTAGATTTGCTATCTGAGCTATGTTATTTGCTATTTTATTTGAAGAATTATTTTTTAAAAGATATATTTTTAATCTACCTTGGTATGTGACTCGCCATTCTGACCTAGTCAGCATGACTGGTGTTTGTGCATGCTGGCTTTATCAGAGCATTGACACAGAAAGAGGTAATTATGTCTGTAAATTGCCAATTAATTGATTAGAAGATCTATTGCAATATTAAAAAAAAAAAAAAAAAAAAAAAAAAAAAAACAAAGGCCCAAAACTCAAACCAGAAAAAAAAAAACAAACTAAACCAACCAACAACATCAAAAAAACCAAACAAAACACACACACACATACACACTGAAAAAAACCCCAAACAAACAAAAGAAAAGCCCAACAACCAAAACAGTAATTTTGCCATAGTTCCATTTCTCTTCCCATGATTTGGAAGGTGAAATTAAATAACACACTAAAAACCTGACTGCTTCTGAAGCTAGAAGCTGCAGGCTGTTTTATGGGAATCTTTAACCATAAACCACATACTGAGCCCTGTAATTTACTTACACTGCTTACTGGGAAGATGTTGTCCCAGGGATTTTAACCTGACATTCAAAGGGTTCCAAGGACTCTTAATTATTTCCAGAATATTGACAAAACTATATATGGAAGAAAATTGAATAAGAAAAACAGAATGCCCGAACACACTAGTTGCTTTACCAGAAGGAGAAAGTAGAACTTTTTTGTTTATCACTGGTTTGAAAGATGTGAATGCAATTCATTTTCAGCAGACTTTCTGGAGTGTAGATTGGGCTGACAACGTTGAAAAGAAAAATCTCTAAATCTTATTGATATATATATGAGAGATTTAAAATGTTAGTCTTAGATTTTTCCTCATTATTATAAGAAAGAAAACAAAAGGCCACAAATTTCTTCACATCTTTGTGCCAGTGAGATCAACTCCTGTTTTCTACACAGATGATATTCTATTTCTTCCATTTTTCTCTTTTTGCTGTTAACAAATTCTCTTTATTCTTCTTGCAGACTTAAAAATCCTATATTTTATTTTAAAACTTTCAATCTTGTAATATTTTTTTTAAATATCATATCTTGTTTCCTTTTAAAATTCTGAAAAGTCATCAACACTCATTCTGTTTTTCCCAGGCTGTGGCTTCAGACCAGTTCACAGTAATGAGAGCTTGGTACCCAGCTCTATAGAGAACAATTTGGATAATTTATATAAACAGACATAAATATTATGTAAAATTTAAAAACATTACAATAACAGTGGAGCTAGACAGAGAGATCCTAAGTCAATTGACTTGCTCTCTGGAGATGCCTGTCTCTTTCACAGAACCTTGGATAACTGGAAGCATCTCCAGCTGCCTCAGCTGAGTGCTTAAGGGTCAAGTGGGATGAATCCTGTCCCTGTCCTGAGTTTCCTACTGCAACACAAATGTTTTTCAAACAGTCTTTAAAAGAAGATATATATAATAAAACCTTTCTTACTTGCTCTGTGCTGGAAAAAAAAAAAAAAAAAAAAACACAACAAAACATTACCAGGTTGGAAAACAGGTTAGAGCATGTGATTAAGGGGGGACAGTGAGGTCCCAAGTCTTCAGTGCCCAATTTACACAGCTGAAGACTGGGTCTTTTGTCATTAGATGCTTCCTGGACTGATATTTCTCAAGCATCAATTATATTAGCAACGTTTTCCTATTATTTGTCAGATAACAATTTAGTCCCTTTTTTTTTTCATGCACAAAAGAAAAAACATTTTTAAAACAATAAGGTAATATTCTCTGAAAATTAAAGCCATATTGTGCTATGTGTCAGTTGATGCTCAGAAGAACATAGGGAAATAATTTAAAATATTCTGTCTCTACCCATCCAGTTTGGGGTTTTTTGCATCTGATTGACTGTGGCACTTTGGTCAGTAGTACATAAGAAAATGTTTTCTGGATGGACTTCTTATGCACAGATTCTAAACTTATTCTGCAGTCCAGACAAGACTGCATGAATCACATTTTCTTCCTACTTTTCTTTCTCTCTGGCTCTTCAAAAAGATCTGTTTCTCTCACAGACCCAGAGCTTGGGGATTCACATTCTTTATACTAGTTCTATTTTCATATATATTGACTTTACTTCTATCGTCCTCTTCACATGAAAGTTTGGTGATACAAAATTATTTTTAGGACTATACTGGATGACCAGACATTAGTACTAATCCTTCATTCAGAGATTTTGTACCATTTTCACAAGGATTATAGGAACCCAGGAATAGGCTAATCTAAATACACATATTCTGATAAATATTTCATGAGTTTCAAAGATGACAGACATCTCTCAGTTGCCCTACTGGTAATAGTAGAGTTAAATTTCAGACAGAGATGACAAGATCATACAAGACAAATTTGGTTCCCCAAAGGTGTGACAGGGTGAAAGATAATTCCCTTCAACCCAGGTAGCTGCATTCCAGATCAGTGATTACAGCTTGCCTTTTTTTTTGTTTTTTGGGTGAGAGAGGAGTTTTTTCAATCATTACCAGTGTTTTGAGCCGTAGGCAAAGGTGGACTGGAAATTCAGAATCAAATTTCAAGGGAGATATACATTTCCTCATCAGTATTCCCATTTAAATATAGCTACACCATTTAAATTGTCATTGTACCTAAATGCTACCTGAAAACCCATTCAAAACATAGATTTTTTTTCAAGGTATAATGAATTACTATGCCTGTGTTTGACAGATTAATTCCTATGCCTCTGTTTGACACTGTGCTTGAATCCTAATTAAATGTGAACAAAGCTAGCAAATAAACCAAAAAAAGAGAGAAGGTTTAGATTTTGATTGAGAGAAACAGTTAAGTGAAAAGCTAGTGTCATCCTCTAGAACTTTGTTTACACCAGCAAGAGTTTGCAAGGTGCCCATCAGCAGAGGGGCCTTCAGTGACAGCATCTCCCCGTCCCCTTGGCACCCTGCGCTGGACAGCCCTTCATTCTGCACTGGGGGATGCTCTGTGCAGCCTGCCCACCCCAACAGGGATCTGCTTGGCACTGAGGTCTGCCTGGAAAGAAGCACTAGGTAAAATGACTCTAAGAAAAGGATCTTATTAGAACCTTCAGTATTAGAATGCTTATTGAAATGCACCGTAATGTCAGGGGATATGATGTGATGATAGGATATGAGGCTGCGTCATTATTCTAATTTCAAAATAAAAAGTTACTCTGCTGCCATCCTTCTTGGGCTTTGTATACTCTGTCTGTGCATAAGATCTGAAATCACTCCTTTGATATTGCTGGCATTGGCTGGGTAAATATTTTTAAAAATCTACTGAAGGCACAATAACTAAACATCCTATCAGGCAAGGAAAGAGTTAAATACTGTGTCGGACTCAAAGTATAAATGATTGTATCAGCTGAAGTCTGTGTCAAATAGGATGTGATTTGCAGAGCTGCACGTGAGAATGTCAGCCTCCTTTGTTCCCTTTTGTAGTCTAGTGACAGTAACTTTATAGTCTAGCAGCAGTGTCATGAATATTCTCAGGAGTAGGTGGATGGCATATTCATTGAGAGCTGTACAGTGGATTGCATACAAAACCAACAATATTTTTGAATAATGTTAGTACAACTGTGATATGTCTGCCACCACTTTTCATATTTTAAACTCATTTGTCTCCATTTGAATCTTAGCTTTGTTTATCAGAAGCTCTTGTTTCAGCTATGATGACATTATTTTCCTGGTAAGAATCTCTGAATTTGTTGAAAGAAATACATTTTAACCTGAAATAACCCCCTTGCTATATAAACAAGTGAAATAGCCACAGAAGAGTTTAATTGATCTTACATATATTTTTGTTCAAAATAAGTGTCCTGTGGGTCAATTAGCAGCCTTAAATGTAGCATCCACAGGAACTCTGCAAAAAGCAGGTTCCGTCTAAATAAGACATGAATTGTCTGTCCAATCTGACAATCTATATAAAAACCATTTAGCAAAACCAAAATTATCTAGTTCTGCTTTACTCTGTAATTTAAGACATTATAACGAGAAATCACTACAGTAGTGGTTTGGCAGATAAATACAAGGAAGGGACTTGTGGTTTTAACATAAACCTGCAACACAGGAAAAGTGTTTTCTATTTTTGGTCTGGACGCTGACTTCTTCAGTACCCATGGGTGATTTACAGTTCCTGAAAGGTGAGCGTCCAGGGATCCCAGTGACTTCATCTAGGATGTGGTCACTCACCATTCCTGAAGAAAATGCCTCACCTTCTCTATAGTCCAGTTTTCCTGTCAATGAAATGATGCTTTGAGATGGTCAGTTTGGTGTTGAGCACCCAACTGAACTTTTAACAGTTTGCCTGGGACACATGAGTAGAATAAAATGGGAAAAATAGTAAACAAAATATTCACAAAAATTTTCGCCATTAATGTCTCTACAAATCTAAGATGTGCTACTGAATTCCCCCTAAAAACTTTGGTGTTATTTTCAGTTGTTTCTCACAGCAGTGGGTAGTGGGTTGTCCTTTCAGCAACCTTGTACTTCAGGAAGGAGGCTCTTCTCCCAGCTCCTCAGAACAGCAATTGAGAAATGATGCATTAGGATTACAATCATTTATAGTGATTAGGTGAAATGATTCATTAGGGTTACAATCACCCTCTTGTGAACATCTTTCATCTTGAAAATCTTGGGATAATACTTTTATAAAAAATTTTTTTTTACAATTTTATTTCCAGTGTTCAGTTCCTATGTATGCGTTACATATGGCATCCCACACTCAGCTTTTACAATCACACACAGAATGTAGGTGCCTTTTTAGCTGTACACACACATAAAAAGTTAAATTTAGTCAGAAATGAAAAATGGGACATCTCTGGAGTATTTTTTTTTACCTTTCTTATCAATTTTAATATAGGTACAGGACTATTTAATTTGCTAGAAATTAATTTACATTGCAATAGTAACATAACTCCAATACAGCAACTTGTGACTAAAGATGAGTACCTTGCCAGTACTTAGAAATCTTCCTTTTTGATGTTCCTTTCTCAAGATTCTCATCTGGTTTTTGAGGTACCTGTGGTATAATTACAAATATAGAACATTTTATCAGTTTTGAGATTTGACAACTTTTTCATCACCCTCCCAAAAGACTGTCACCTTTTGTTACCTTTGTGAGCAAACATCTTAAAATATAGAATAATATTTTTAAATTTGTGAAACAGTCATTGCCAAAACATAGTCTAAATCACTTCAGTGGTTGATATAAGTCTCTCCAGAGAAAAACATTATTAATAAATGTAATTAATTTGGTGAGGCAATATATACAAAGATATGCAACAGTGAACTCATTAATTTCTGTTGAAATAGATATTTACAAATATTCATCCCTGTTCCAGAGACATATTAATGAGTTGGAAAAAATGTTTACATTGTATGATTGGCTGAAAAATAGCTGTGGGCTTTTGCCTTCAAAAATAGTACTCTTTTTTTATGCTTTGAAACAGAAAAGCTAACTTGATTGCACCTGAGTTAATGCAAGAGCTGCAGCTTTCAGTCAGCTTAAATTACTAATAGATTTACATTAGAATTATTAAATAATTTAGACTAAAAGAAGAATGTCTGTCAAAAAAGTGTCATTTTGTCATTTCATTTTCATGTAATATCTTCACTGGTAAGGTTGCCTACAGCTAATTTTTGAAAGAGTTGAAAGCTGAGTTAGGTTTCAATTTGTTATGCCTGAGATATGTTTATATTTGTTTCACCAAGAAAATTTCTGTTGACTCTATACAATGTAAACTTTTTTTTTTCTGTAAAACTCGTATTGTTTTCATGGCTTTGCAGCTTAGGCTATTTTCTGAGAATCTTTTATCCCTTTTTTCTAGACTTTTCTTAGAGTAAACTACACCATCAATAACATGCAATAGATGAGAAAGCGTTCCTTTGACTAATGCTTGCATTCAGAAGGTATCAATTTACTAACTCCATAGAGAATTTCTGCATAGATTGAAAATCTCAACACTCTCAAATGTTGAGTCCAACATTTGAAAAGCATATTTTAATTGCATCCTTTCACCACCATTCTCCAAAATATTCCTTACACATAATTCTGTCTTTCCATACAATGACTACTGTGAGTTGACAGTACGAGCGTTTCTTTCTTCTTTTTTTTTTTTTTTTTTAACCATTTTTGGCTTCCTGCTACATGTTGCCAATTTTCTGGCATTTTCTCAGATAATTTTATATGGGGAATGTTGACCCAAGATCAAATCATGTTAATGGACTTCATCAAGGGTGGGATTTAGTTGCCTAAATGCAGGCACCTCATGCCATTTTTACCCTCTAGGGTATCCATAATATCTGCAAAGAACTGGCAGATAGGCCATGGGCCCCTCAGGATACCCAGCCTTTCTGGAGAGCCTGGTGGAGGTCTGAGACATATCCTTAGAGGAAAACCCTAAACTAAGGAAGAAGCAACATTCCCAATTGTTTTCTCGCAACATATATTTTTGAATCTCTTACTGAAAATGCACTATGCCATAATTTTGTCTGTTATGCAATGTGTAATTATATTTTAAGGGTGTTTGGTGATTCTTCAGATTTTAGTGTTATTTAAGGAAATTGAATCCCTATGGAAGCACCCAGATCGCATTTAATGCTGATGTCAGTGATGACATAGATACTAGAGCAAGCAATAAAATAGAGAATCTCACTAATATGGATTTCACTATGTTTATAAAATAAAACAGAACCTTCACAGTCAATTTACAGTCAAACTAAACCCCTAAAATTTTTCAGCATTATGAGGTCATGTAATGAGACAGTGCTGTAGGGTTGTGTTTGCTAAAACAGAAAGCCACAGTTACAGAAAGGTTTATGTTAGTAAAAATAAAACAAGACACAAGAGAACTGTTTGCAGATAAAGTATCATTAAGTCACTTACCCATAAAGGCAGTAAGTGACAGCAATAGAAGGTAGAAAACAAGAGATCAGGGTGTAATAAAAGTAAGCCACACTATTTTTGTAGAGTTTCAACATATGTACTGTATTTTTTATGAATTTTAAGCATGAATGGAATTCTGTGCTTGCCTAATTGGGGCTTCAGATTGGCTATGGGCCAGTCAGGACTATAGGGACTCAAAGGCTAATAACACCACAAACAAGTCTATGTTCTGCACTGCTTACTATCCATTTTTAGAAAATGAACAGAAAATTTGGGACAGCTACGGTGTGTTGAAGTTTTCTCTTGAGATTTGAAGCTAGATGCTATATATGTCTTGGTTTTGTGTCAATTAGTTACTTCAATTTCAAATATTCCTCTGAAAAAGGAATGGATTTTAAATTTTAGGCTGACAAAAGCAGACCTGTATTAAAGATGTCAATAACTCTGAAAGTGGGTATAGACCTTGCCAGAAAATTTGGGATTGGGACTTTAATGAAAATGATGTATAAATAAAAAGAATGTAGGTACTTGAAGATGCATTCTTTTTACCCAAACTGAGACTTTGAGTGGTACTAGAGGTATTAAATACCAAAACTGTTGTAGTTGTAAACTTTTTTAATGCAGCTATTTCTTAAAATCCATTTCAGAGCATTGCTTTTGTCCTAAATCTGGCTTTCATTGAAATCAAGGAAACACAGTTTTCAGAAAACTGAAAATTCATACAGCTAGAAACAGCTAGATTATGAACTTTCACAATTTGCAAAAATTTCAATTATTTTCATGAGCAACAAAGCTAACAAAGTTTCCTGCAGTTTTATACCCTATAAATGCCTTATCCATTGTCTCACAGGATTTGATGCTCACAGCAGTTTTCTGCCACACAGAATCAAAAATAAATATTCAAATAAGTATTCAAATAAAAATTAAAATCTGAAAAAGTTAAAATGCTGGAAAGAGAAAATACTGAAGGTGCAGCCAAAGCAGTCTCATGTGGCTCTCAGATGTGCAACTCTTGTCCTAAGGCTGGAGGACTTAATCCCAAAGATCAAAAAATATTCCTTCCTTTTTCTTGTTGTAGCATATTGTTAATTAAGCTGTATTTTCCCAGTGACTTTGGCTGTTTAGAGCAATATAGCAAAGGCTGTGCATTGTATATTTCAGTGAAGTTCCAACATGAAAGCTAGGAGCAAAGAACTATCTAGGAAGGTAGAACAGGCATGGAAAAGTCAATTTTAATTTAGACGTTAATAAAATTATGCTGTGGATATAATCTGTAAACACACATCAAGGATATGGCTGTGCACCAGGAGGAGCAATGGCAATGAGTGAATCAGTATCAGCAGACTCACTCCTGAGCCATTTCTCTGGTATTCAGATACAGCAGAGCAGGCCAAAGTATCATTTGGGAAATGATACCTCAGCCAGCATACAATGACATTTTCAATATTCTTCCTGCTCCCTCCTGCCTTGAACTTTTCATTACACCTCCCATTTAGCTCATTCAGATTGTATTACTGGCAATGCTAATATTTCCATATTTCCTCCAAAGTACATTTTAAAGCAATTATTAGAAACTAGCTTCCTATTTCACTTCTTATATCAAAGTACAAAGTCCATCATTTTAATATAATTAAAAAATCCATTGGCAGTCAAGGCGTGCCACAGATGGAACACTAATCAGTTCATATTTTCCTGATGAGAGCTATGTTCCTGCTCAATTTTGACCTGAAGAAAGTAAGAAAATGGATAAAATAATTAACCTTCCCTCCCCTGTTTTCTATGAGACTGGAAAGAAATGCTATGACACAGATAAGCAGACATTATGACCTGAGAGATGAAGAAGCAGCACAGTGACTGCTCTGTACATGGCAGTGAAACAGAAGAGGATGACAGGATTACTTATTACATCCTCTCCACATGAACTCACAAATCTTGTCTTTCTAGAAGCCTCAAGAATTGTTAATTTCAAATCTAAATTTTGGTGAATTTGCTGGTATTTCTCATTTAGCTTAGAAAGATAAATCACAAATTCTTTAACAATCACTGACAGGTAGCACATAATGTTGTGTGGTTTTGGTTTTTTTTTTAAAGTTTCACTATATTTGCCTTTCAAAATCACTGTTGTTTTCATGTGTGGGAAAATATGCAATCAGGTTAGACACTGAGTAAATTGATACCAGTAATAAATCTTGTGTCTACAGAATGGATCTTAAGCCTACGGTAAAATAGTAATACATTACCTGATCAGTTACAGAAACACTCAAGTAGGATGAAACAGAGTAAAATAATGGAAATACTAGATGAAAAAGGTTATAAAATGAGCTGTTTTCTTTAGTGTCTTGGAAGTCAGGATATCAATGTTAGAAGTTGAAATTAATCAGGCTAAAACATCTACCAGAATTGAGATTCCTGGAGTCTCTCTGGGCAGATCAGGACACTTGAAAGGAGTGAGCCAAGCATCAAGAAAGGAACTATATAGTCAACATCATTAACAATCATGATTTTGCCACTGGCTTCCCACTATTAATTATAAAGAGATAAGAAAATAGTCAAACTTGAGAGAAAAAAAAATCTTTCGTTCCACTATTTACACAGCTGTAAACCTTCCAATTCATCCTCTTAAAGCAAGTTCCAAATGAAATACAACTCATTAATTGCTTCCCCATTCACAAGTAGAGCTTCCAGGAGAGGGCTCCAAAGCAACACTAGTACTCAAGGGAAACTGCCCAAACGTCACTGTCCCACTTTGAGAAACAGTTAATTAATTTTAGATTAATTATAGGTCTCATGACCTTCTGCCTACAAATCTAAGTAGGCAGAACGTGGCTTACACTCAGATGGAAAAATGAAAGCTATGAGCTAACATGGTTTGTTAATGTTTTGACTTAGAATAATACAGCTAAAATGGAAATACAAAAAAAGGCATAAAAATCATAATAAACCCTCACTACTTTACGTAGTATAATATGTATATATAAATAATATAAATATATATATATAAGTAACATAAAGAATAGTTAATATAGAATAAGAAAACAATTGTTGTCCATATATTTCCCTAAGATATGCATTTCTGCCTAAACAAAAGCTGTCTAGTTCTTCTAGAGGAACAACACTGACTAGACTGTAGTCAACACTTCAACAACTGGAAAGAGGAAAGACCAAGGGATCCAAATAAACTCATATTTGAAGAGTTTAACTAATGATCAAATTAAAATAATAGTTAAACCTTCAAATGCTTCAATGCTTTAAACATTAAAATGAGACATAGCTTTAATAGAGATGAAATAGTTTAAAGCATGCCGTTTTTACTCACTAATTCTTTTACTATTGAGTTTAAGATTTGTTTCAAGCATAGGCACTGAATGGCCAAAATTTGCACTTAGGATATTCAGTCTTAGCCAAGCAAATAACATTTAAATTCAAATTTTGTTAGATGTTCAGTGTTTTGATTCTGTGTTTAATTTAGCCCCGGCATAGCATCAGATTCAAGCGGAACAAGGATTTAGGTTTGAAATCAGGATCTAGGGTTTGGCTCTGTCTCCAATTAATTGCGTAAAGCTGGCTCAGGGATTTTTAAAAGTCTCTGCTGAACATTGTGAAAGATGGATGAGGTGAAATTCCCAGGCACAAAAAATAGAGAAGTGTAATATGTTACTGTATAATGTACTAAACTCAAAGACACAGCTTATTCCACTCAGATGCAGCCAAAAGAGCCACTGATGCCAAAAATCCCAAGGAAATAAAAAGTTACTTTTGAATTTTTTGGTTTACTTCCAAATATTTTCCATCTTCAGGCACACAACTAGCCAGAGCATATAAAAAGTGCGGAAACCTAAACAGTGAGCCTGCCATGCTGACCTCCCGTTTGTAGCACCCTCCATGTGATGGGAAAGGTTTCTCCATGCAGTCCCTCCCGCCTCTGGAGCTGCAGGGGGTGACTGCCTGCTGGACCTCACGGCGAATTTGTCACAAGAATGTACATAGCAGCTTGTAGAAGCAGGCCACGGGGCTTCCTGTGAAAGCAAAATGGGACACAAAATGTGCATGCCTGTCATGCACTCATCTGTGAGCAGCTGCTCAGAGGTGCAAATTTATGTCAGCTGATGCCTGAAGCAAGACAAAAGCAGAGTCCCTGACCTGGACTTGTGTCCTTCAGGAATAGTATGTCTCTGCCTCTCTAAGGAGTGTTCTTATCCATACACTTCTCTAATCTTGTGGAAAGTGCTATTTGTATATTGTGGGGTCTGCATGACAGACTCACCTAGTTTTCAGGTGGTACATTTCAAGTGAGTTAATGTACTTCTGTGTTTTGAAAACTCCTTGTAGCAACAAGTACAACAGCTGCCCTCCAAGACCTATTTGTGAGGCATGTGCATTTTATTAAAGCTTATCTCATAATTTACAGTGCCATACACAATGTTGTGTTACTGAATGGCTGATCAACTATTGGAAATGCTGAATTTTGAAGAAAAGATACAGATGTTAACATTACAAAAAAAAAAAAAAAAAAAAGACAAAACCAAAAATAACCAAACAACAAAACAAACAAAACAAAACCAAAAAAAGGAAAAAAACCCAAAAAAACAGAACAAACCAACTTCTTCCGAGAAAACCACACAACTATGTCTTTTGAAACATATTTCCTGATTCTTATGAATCCCAAGGTTCACTAGTAGAGGCTAAGAAATGTAAAGCATGTTTCTGGGAAAACAGCTATTTCTCTTCAGATGCTTCCAGACTTAAAACCTCACTAATTTAAAATGGTTTTGGATTATTTCAGTTCCTCTGGTCAACCATCTATAAGGGCTGAGTTAATCCATCTGAACCCTTCTGCTCCGTCCAAATGCTATTTAACTTTTTGATCTGACAGTTTAATGCTGTTCCATCACAAAATATATGTTCCCACTGAAAACAAACATTTTTCATATTAGCAATAGAGACAACTTCAAGGGATGAGGTTATCATGAGGCAATTACACCCCAGAGGGATTACAGGCATTTATATCATGATAACCTTATCTTTAGTGTGCCTTATTAAATAATTACAAGACTGCCACAGCCAAATATAAATACCCACAAGCTTCCCAGCCATGGGCTTATCACTAAATAAAGGTAAATGTTTATGTGAGCCTGGCAACCTCTACCACTCATGCTAAAGCATCTAAACAAATCAGCTTTCCATTTAAATGACCACAGACACTTAATGTTGAGCTGGGCTTGCTCTAACAGGATGCTTGCCATTGGAGTGTGACTTGCATAGAAGACTGACATCTTTCTCCAAATTTACAGAAATTTTTAGATTAGGAAGAGATCTTTAAAGGTTCACTTACTACATAATGAACCCCTGCCTGAGTCCTCTGATGTGTATGGGCCTATGCTGATAGAGTTTATATAAAGAATGTCTCTGACTCAGGAAATCATTCTTCATAATTTTGTTTCCAGTGCTGTTGTCAATATCTGTGCTGTCAGCAGCTCTATAAAAAGCCAACCCTCCTCATTCCATCCTGAACTGTGGCAGAGCTGTGGCAGAACTGTGCAAATGGTACTCCTGGAAAAGTAGAAGTGAACATTTCCTATGCATACATATTCAAACTTCAAAATCATTGAATTTGTTCATGTTCACAGACTTTTCCTCTCCACTTGCAATTAAAATGTTAGTGACTGAATTTAGTGGCAAAATTAAATGTTAAGCTTCGGCAATCTAATACTCACCAAAGATAAATTAACATTGATAAGTGATAAATTCACCCTGTACTAGTTGATTTTATGACTGCAATTCAACAAGAAAATAAATTTCTAAATCATTCCCAGCACTGATTTTTAATGTGTTCAACCACGTAGTCATATTTCTTTAAAAAAAAAAAACTTCTTACATTATGCTAACAATGGCAATAAAAGGTGATAATAATAAACAACAGTATGAACAATGTCTCTAGGCTACTCCAGTTCAGTAGTGAAATTCAGATGCAACATATTTCCAAACTGCTTACAGAAAGAGATAAATGTCATAAGCAAGTCACAAGAACTGGGAATAGTAAATCAATCTGAGAATGGCTGGCACTGAGAACAGACTAAGTAAAAGCTGTTTGCAGCAAAAGTTTCCCATGTTTCATGGTGTACATAAACCAGTAGATTTTACAGACTGTACAATGAGAAGCAGATTAGGAGCAGAATTCCTTTAGCTATCCCACAGGCAGGAGTGGGGAGAAGAGAAAACTATTCTCATAAATGAGGAACATGGAAAGGGAAAAATAGTTCATGTTCCCTAACAGAGTATAAGAAGCACAAAACTGCCAGGAAATAAGTGTTTTGTTAAATGGAGAAGGGCTTCTAAACTGTGTTTTTTATGTCTTCAGTGGTTTATATCAGTAGATGCTAACACAATTAACCATGTAACCCTAGGAAAAAAATTGTAAATGGTGGGAATTTGCCCCAATAAGCTGTGAAAATTTAACCTGGTTGAAATTTAAATCAAGATAAAATTATTTGACCCCTTTTGGTTTCCTGTCAACAGATCACTGCCTTCTGGGCATGTGACATACATGAACTTTTCAAGTAATTCAACATGTTGATACATTTCCCCCATCCAGTAATGATTTGAGATAAAATGTAACCGTTTTATCACCTTCAAGCCTAGATCCTACTTGTTAAAATCTACACAAGTTTGCACTTAAAATCTATTCTCTACCCAAATATCCATTTCTTTAAGTACATATACTTATTCAATTCTAAAGCAGATCTGGTTAGAAGAGGGACACTTGCATTTGTATTTTCCTTTTTTTCATAAATCCACTGTGCCTAGAACTGATCAACATGTCCTTTAATTGCTTACAGACTGACAACTACTGGTGTATTAATCATTCAGCTTGCTCAGTACAACAATGCAAATCTGTGATCCCTTGTGTCCACTTGTTTTCCTTACCAAAAATAATTCAGTGTAACAGCAATAATTCTGCCCAGGTTGGGGTTTTTTTCAGTTTCTTGGCTAGATTCTACTGCAAGGAAATCTCAGAAATAATCAACTGCTTTGCTTATGTGTTCAACATCACACAGGGAGTGTAATAAAGCTTTTCTTGTCTGGAAAAAAAATATTTTCATGTTATTTCTTTTAAGGGGCAATTCTGTTTGATTTAAACTAGGATTTCTAAACCTAAGTCATAACCCCATGGTCTTCAGGTCCTTTCCATGCATACAGTAACAATATTTCTCTATTTGTCCCATTTTGGAAAGTTAACTCTGCCTAATTCCCTTCAGAGAGTGGGCAGTAATTTTGCACACCAATAGTAGTCAAATTTCAAATGAAATCCAGCAGGAGAATTTCCAGGTGATATGAGGAAAGTACTAAGGAATAAGGTGCAATTTTTTAGGCTGTGATTTTCCATGGCAATTGTAGGACATGTTGATCAGTTCAGGCACAGTGGATTTATGAAAAAAAGTAAAATGGAAATGTAATTGTCCCTCTTCTAACCAGATCTGTTCTAGAATTGAATAACCCTTCTGTGTCTGCAGCACACCTGTAACAAGGAACAATAGCTGCAAGTCTATATGTCTTAAATAAAACTTGCAGAATTTTTTGTTATGGATTTAACATTCTTGCAAGTCTAATTTGGCTAGTTTGTAGTCTGAAGAAGCAGCACCTACATAGGTGTGGAAAAGGAAACAGTAATTTTCTGAAGGCTTTTATCAGTAATACATGATCACTACTTCTCTTGTCTCAGTTAACTCTTGCTGGTAAAGAATTATAGGACAGGCTTTTGACTGGTAATCTCTTCAGGCTGATGATTCAACTCATACTGTATCTGCCCTATATATTTAACAATTTTCCTCAGAGCAGCATGCAGTAGGTTTATAAGGGCAATTAACTTAGTAGGCAATTAACTCATGTAGTAACTGTAGTGAAAAAATCTTTCCAATAAATAAAATTATATTCACCAATAAAAAAAAACCAAATAAAAATGAAATAATATAATATTCTCCAACAAAAACCTCTCCAAAAGAGCACTTGAATCTAAAAAAAAAAAAAAAAAAAAAAAAGAAAAAGAAAGAAAGAAATGAGTAAAATACTGGATGGCTACCTATCTGACAATGTCCATTTAATCCCTAAAACTCCTAATGCATATTTTAAGAAACCAGCATTAAAGTAGGACAATTTATTTTGGATGATGCATGATAAACACATTAAACTTTCAGCACAGTGCCTTTCACAATTCAGTCAAATATGGATTTTTTTCTGTGTTAGCTGCATATTTAGTTCTTTAAAGAGCATGCACTTTCAATGTGTTTCTGTTTTTACACTCACTAGAGACCTGTGTGAGGAACTGGAGTACATACATGAAACATTCAGGACCAAATGGACCAGAAAGATTACAACACTAATCAGGACACCTAAATTAAACATTTACTCAGCACTGATGTAATCTTGTCAAACAAACACACAAAAAATGGATGACTTAAAAAGGGAAAAGATGCCATCCAATCTCATTTTTTTGAAATTGAGGGTCGTGAAAAAATTTCAGAATATTTATCAGCTAATAATGTATGCAGGCATCACAAGATACTTTATGCATTTAGACATCTATTTTGATTTCTAATGCAGTTATTTATGTAAGTAACTATTCATCAGTGTGAATAAAATGTTTTCACCCATCTCTTCAATTTTTGGTCGTTACAGTATAACAGCTAACACATTCACTCAAAGGTAGCATTTTGTATAAAATTTATAGCAAATTAGTGATTTTGAAAATATTACCAGATGCTTGCCTCCAGAGCATATATATGCTGGTTACCTACAAGATAAACAATCCTTCTCAATTTCACTGGTGTGTAGTTTCAAGACAATTTATTGTTTGGTATCACTGAAGGACAGACTTAAACTTGTACAATACACATTCTTAAGGCCAGATTTCAGGAAGACTAATACTTAAAGTAATTATTCTTTTTTTGGCAGCCAAACTTCTTCATTTGAGCTTGAAAAGGTAATGTGTCATCTGAAGTTTCAGCTTTGTTGCAAGAAGTTTTTAAAATCTGGAGATGAGGTTAAATATATACTTTTATACTAGGGTAATGATGATTGCTGCAGGACCTGTGCCTGAGTTTAATCTAGATTTAATTTTTAATACATTATGGATTTGACTTTTAATATGTGTATTTAAATTCTTATGCTTGTTTAACTTAAGACAGTAAAACTTAGCTAAACTTGCAATCTCCCTTGCCTGTAATCCTTATGGACCTGGTTTTGTGGCACACCTTGCTTAAAGACATCATTCACTTGGATAAAAACCTGCACTTAGCCCAGAACAGCTTTCAGTGTTCAGTACTATGGGTCCAGATGATCTTAAACCCCTTCACAGAGCCAGTGATGTGTTTTGCCATCTGACAGACAAATCACAAATTAAGTGGAAGATGTAAACCTGACCACCTGTTTTGGTATCAAGTGTAGTGGTCTGGAGGTAATACTATAGTGTGAGAAGAGACTCAATTCTACTATTTACAGGAGACTGTCAGAGCCATTATTGGATTGAAAGAAGAGCCTTAGTCATGGGTTTTTTTCTTTGAGTTTGCCAGAAATTTGGCCCCTCTTCCAGGTGTTTGGGAAATATATTTATATTTATTAGATTCAAAACTTCTTATCTCAGATTAAACCAGAGAGAAGTATCAGAACTTGCATGCATCTCCTGCAGTGGAAACAACCCATCTCCCCAAGGCCATAAGAGCCACAACTTACTTCTGCCCACCCTGGGAAGCATTAGTGTTTGTTGTCAATTCTTCTGGTTTTTATTTGCTATTGAGCCTGAATTCTTCAACATATTTAATCCCCTGTGGCCAAAACCTGTTTAATGTTTTAGCATATCAACACAGAGTGCATAGGGAAAGTGATTTGATTACTACATGATGACTCTCAATGCAGTAGCCATTGTTTATCAACCATGTCTCTCCAGAAAAAAAAGAGGAACATTTCAAATCTCCATAGTTGGTCAGATTAAAAAGGCATGGAAGGGCACTATTGACATGCATTCCTCAAAAAAAAAACTAAAGAAAATTTCTACTATTTATAGTCCATGGAAGTCATGTTAAAGCATTCATTTTTCTGGAGTACTGAATCTGCTAGTACAAGCGTCAGATCTGGTATAACAAACTCTAAAACAAAGGACGCCTAAATTATTTTTCTGTGTAAGGTGAACTGGTGCTGTATTTGTACTCTAAAAGAGGAAAGAGTTGATTAAAACCAGCCTTTATAATTTTCATAGGCTTTTGGATTTTTTTAAATACACATATGAGAACAATACTTCATAAAATTTGCTATAATTTATGACAATTAAATCCATTTTCTGTTATTAAAAAAGACCCCTTGAATCAATTCCTTCATGTTCTACTATTGGGTTTGCAACTTCACACTCATGCAATGCTGCTCAAGCCTTTTCATGCCTCACCTAGCAGTAGTAATTCAATTCAATGACTCTGTTGTACTCCACATTGCAGAATGTCAGAATTCGTTTCATGCAATGTCAGTCATGTGCTAATTTGACAAATTATTTCAGATTCAAATAGTGAGAATTCCTTTGAGGATATTTAAGCCCAAAGCCCAAAATACACATTTGCTTCCCAAAACTCATATTTTTTAACCCCAGAACTAGAATGAGCAATGCCAATTTCACTACAGATGTCAATCAAGTTATGTGGGGATTTTTGACCTCCCTTCAAGGAGGAACATATACCCACAGCATAGAGACTGTATTCTAAAACATCAGAGGACATTACTAGTTTTGGGATACTGGAAACTCCAAGCTTTGAAGAAATATTCTCCCTTCATATTAAAACCCATGACATCTGAAAACACAATCCCTACCTCCCTTTAAAAGTTATGTGAACTACATATTTTTAGGGGTTTTTTAATATGGTCCAAAACTTACTAAAGTCAAATATAACATTTCTAATTCTGAAAGACAAATTCATAATTTTTTAAGAGGAAAGCAGCTTTTTTCCTGTTACTAAATGCTAAATCACAATGCTTGTTTAAGAAGGAGGCAACAAAAACCAGCACACTGCATTGACCCTTAACTTAGCTTTCATCAGTTATTGATAGCAAAGACCAACATAAATGTTTAAGTCACAAAAAAGACTCAGACTTACAGAATATGCTAAATATCTTAAGCCATAGACTTTTTTTCCAAGGCAATTAAATCTTCTTACAATAATTTCATTTTCTGAAGTGTATCTGATGTAGAGACAAACTAGATAGGAAGTGGAACCTACTTGACAACAGAAAAAACAAATTATTAAATCAGTGGATTGGTATTATATGGAAGTCAAACAATGCCTTGAGGAGGCAAGAGCTGAAGAGTGAACTACAGAAAGGCAATTTTTATAATAATAAATACATTTTAACTCACTCATAGCAACATGAATCACCTTTCAGTCTTTGGCACTCTGAGCAATAACTGCGCAGCCACAAGCATTTCTTCTCTCAGAGCCATTGATTCCATGCACAGCACTTATATCATCCAGCAGCATGACCCTGAAACACGTGTCATGGGATTTATATCAGATGTTAACATGCAGGAAGTTTCACTGCATAATCAAAAATTGAGACCTGTAAAACTAACCTTAAACAGCATTGACAGATCTGTTGTCCATTCGGTTCACTCTCACCTCATGAAGCTAAGTACAATCACATACATTTAAAAGATCTTTTAAAGATGATAAACACCACATAAGTGTTAAAAAGCCCACTAGGGAGCCATCAATTTGAAGAAGGGAATTTAAGAGAAAGCATACATGTATATGTATAAAACAATCTCAGCTAGAGGGAGCATATGATATATATCTAGCATAATCTCTCCAGATTTGTAAAAAACCTCACACATCTGACTAAGGAAGTTGGTTTCCTCTAGCAGACACTGCAGCTGGACACGTGTAGCCATACAAGTTCTACCTTTTGTGGATGGAATATATTACATGATGGGAAATATTTGCTTTTTCACTAATGACTTGTATCTGATTACACTGTGGGCAAATCCCAGCTCCCTAATAAAATCTTATTTTTTAAATAAGGCTCTTTGCAAGGCCAGCTTTAAAAATAATAATTTAAAAAGTTTACTTTGACAGAAGTTTTTGAAACGTCCTTTTCTGCTCATCACTATCCATCATATTTTTTTAGGGTCATGTTTTGTCATATATGACATAACTCAATGTGACATTATAGTTCATAAGTTAATATACTCCACTGAGTGATACTGTCCAATGAGTTTGAGCTAGACCTGTAGAGAGCAGTGTACCAAATAAGCAAACTGGATAATGAACAAAACCTTCAGAAGTCCTCAGATGGTTACTACAAGGTTCCCTGTGAGGTCTTGATCTTCATTTTTTGCCTGAAAGAAAGCAAAAACTCAATAGATTTAGAATTACAAGAGGCCAGATCTCCAACATTTATTCAGTCAGCAGTAAGGATAAAACTTTTATAGGGAAATCCACAAATTTTACTATTTTTTAAAATTATTGTTACAGTTGAAAACATCAAAGTGGTTTGTTCTTGAATAAAAAAAGTTTGTTACTTGAAAAATATGAATCATTCAAGGCCTACCCCATGACTCTGCTGTCTTAGAACCCCACCTTCTATGTGGTTGATTAACTGTGAAAATTTTATAAGACCTTGCCCAAACCTTTTCACCTCCAGGTCCTTCTGCAAAAGAGACACAGATTTCTACGTGCCTTTAGCTTGCACTATGGCTTGCAGTTTATAATTAAGCAAAATGTCACAGAATCTATCCCACAGTTGCCTCACATGTTCCCAGGCTCTTAACTGGGATTCCAAATTTATTCAGATTGCAGACAGACAGCAGTGGGATGCATGCCATGTTTTCTATAATTCACCAGCCTAGACATTCATCCTTGAAATAAAAGTTTACATTTGGAATATCTCCAAAAGGAGCAAGGAGCAAAAAGATGATGGATCATTCTAGACATACCTCACAGAACAAGGAAAGTTTAAGTAAAATTTCAATAACCAGGACATCTAGGTTGCACACCTTTATTCTTGAGAGCAATACTTGAGTTACCAAAGTGATTCTGGCAGGACCACAGTTACAAACATGCAATGTTCATAGATAGGTTATACAGCTGCAGCATCCAACAGTTCCTACTGCATCACCTGAAGCTAAATTTCCCAAAGGTTGTTTCTGCTGAGATAGACATTTCTGATCAGGTAATCTAGCACTAATCTTGTTGTCTAATAAATAACAAAGTATTTATTAGCTTGTTGTAAGTCATGCTAAACCTGGCCCATTATAGAAGTTTCAGTCATGCATCATCTCCTCCAACCAAAAACACAGCAGAAAGCGTAGACTTGATTTGTGGTCTCCATGTTTTCTGTTCCTCCTCCCTAGGAGTAGTTCATGTATGTTTTGCTAAGAAAAAAAAACAAAGCCATCTCCCAAATAATGAAACCATGACCATCAAAACATTGTTTTCACCACCAGGATATTTCTTTGATTTTACTTTCTTAATTTTACTGAAGTGTATACAATTCTAAGGGATTGATAGGGGAGGAAAAGGGAAATTTAAGGATTGAATCTGGAGACATTGATCTAATCCAGTCTCTGACAGAATTCTACTTTGTTTTTGCAGATTCACAAGAATGAAAAGATCCCAGTGAGAAAATCTAGCTTGCTGAGCTTCAGTTGGTTTCCCCAGCTAAGAACCCTATAATTAAAGCAATGTTTCTAAATGTAGATAATGTGAGCCAAAATACATTTCATCAACTCATGAGGAAAAAGTAATTTTTAGGTATGTGCTACAGTGCAAATTAAAATTCAAAAATTTAAAATTTAAGTTCTAATAAATATACTAAGAAAGAACATGAATATATATATATTTCATTTGGTTTGAAAAAGAAAAGAAGTATTTGCATGGTGTCTTCAAGCACTGAAAGTTATCTGTAAGAAACTTGTCAGAATAATAGTACAAGGAGTTCCTGATTTTTTAATGTCATTGTACAGCATGGCTAGTGAATTATTTAGTGAATCAAACTGCCCATGGATAATTCAAAACCAACATCATCTGGATACCAAATCCCTCATCCTAAGCCTTCTACCTGTTTTCACAGGATATTTTCTGAAGTAATTAAAAAAAAATTGACCAACGGTTATTTTCTTACTAGAAAATATCTAAAAGTGGGTTTAAAGAAGAATATTACAGCACAGATCTTATAGATTTTGAAAGCAGCCCAGAACTGCAATAACTAGGAAAAGTGCGAGACAGTAAAGAAACTAAGAAAGAAGCAGTTCTATTGTGAGTAAAAAAGCATAGACAGAAAAAGTAAATGTTTGCATGGGATCATACATCAAGGCTGTTTCTTAGTCCTAGTCACAGCATTTATGCTTGTTTCTGAGCCTGATTTTGTTCAGTTTAAGAAAGGACAATTCCCTTCAAAAGACTAGAGTAAGAATAGTGGCTTTTCATTTACACTGAAGGTAACTGTGCACTGTCCACAAATAACTCTGAAATCTCTTGTTACTTGTGGAGAAATCGGAAGCAATTTCCCTGTTTTTTCAATGCCTCCTGTGGACCCTAGTTGGTATAACTCCTTATTATAAGCAAAAATTCACATGAGGAGAGTATAATGAGGATTCTTACTCTTCTTATTAGGAAGCAAGTTTTTTAAAGTAGAAGGTGACATACCAGATGCTTCAAAGATCTATAGAATCAGTGATGTATTTTAACAGGGAGAAAACAAGCATACAAAGCTCTGCAAGCAAAAGGGCCATGAAGAAAGAGCATTCCAAGCAGAGTGAAACCATTAGAGTAAATACCACGAGCTAAATAGCAGTGCTTTGGCAACCTAAATCCTGTGGGAATTCTTGGCTTTAAATCCATTATTTTAAATGTAGGAAAAAACATCTATTAAAAATTACAAGTCTGTACTATTTTCCTCCTGGATGGCTACAGTTATATATCAATTCTGACATTGGCCTCATTTATAAAGCACTTGCAGTTCCTATTAGCTTTTGTCAAAATTGTCATTACTCAAGTTGGTGTTTTTTGATGATGTCCAAACAGATCTTTATGCCAATGAAGATTAAACCAAGGAGGGTTTTGAACAAAGGAACAAATATATACTGTATACATGAGGAAAGACAAGGAGGAGGTTCTGCACACTGCCATGCCTGTCTAACACTGCAACACCATCTCTTCAAAATGTAAATGTTTAATAGCTCTTTCAAGAAGAGTAAAAACACCTTTGAAAATCCACTCCGTGAGACAGCTGTGCAAGTCCACCCTGTGAGAACCTCTGGGAGGATGAGGACAGTGCTGGCCTTTTGCCTGAGCTAATAGACATAGCCTAGCAATGAGATTTTCTACACTGTAATCATCTACCACAGAAGGACAATTGTGATAACCTTCATGACAACTTTTTTTTCCCCTATGGACACTGGCATAACATAATATGGACAATGACATAACACAGTAAACCATTAGCATAGAATACATTTCCAGAACTCTTTCCATTTCATATAAAACACTGACATCTATTTCCTCCTATCATTCAACTAGAATGATTTAAGAATGAGAAAAAAATAATGCTTCAAATGGACTAAATTTTCCTGCATGGCATCTGCAGAAACTAAAATTTAGATATATCTCAACTGCACCCTTAGGATAATCTTCTAGCATTAAGTGTTTTGTAAATATGAAGCTGAAATAGTGGTCTGAAAAATTTTGTTTTTTTCAGAGTCTACTGGAACTCAAGGATGATCAGTGATGGCAATGTCATTCCCTGCCATTCCCATGTCTCTAGAATGCCATTTACTGTTCCCATGTGGTTTCTTTGCTACTGAAAAGCAAACACTGAAATGCCATGTACCTTGTATATTGAAAAAATCACCAAAGATGTACATTGGAGCTGAGAGTTACTGTTCTGAGCTGTGTATGAGCAGCAGCCTTTTACAGCCATTCATCATGCCCCCTTCACTGCAGACCTATTGATCAGGCACATGCAGAAGAGAATAAACAGAAGTGTAAGCTGTTTCCAGTTACAGGTAAATTGATTCTTTAAATCTGTCAAAGAGCAAAACATTCTAAGGCATGACAAGATTTGCAGTCACCATTCAGACCAAGCAAGAATGTTATTTATATTGTATATTGTGGCAATCCAATTTGCTAAACTGGTTATTTGACATTAAAATATAGCACAAGAAAGATTTAAAAGGCCACATTCTGGCATCTTCACTCAAAATGAATAAGGATTTTTCTAGAGGCAGTGAGGAATCTACAGCACAGAACTAATAGGCTGAATAGCCTGAAGCCAAGCAATATGTTAATGAAGAGTATGATAACAGACTGCAAATATTTTACATTTGCAATCACTGTAGAGTGAAAGAAATTATTAACTTTGATTAAATGTGTATTTTATAGCTGAAGAGTGTATAGCTAGAAATAATGACAATAAATTAGAATATATCACAAAGAAACTGCTGACAATTATAGTAATTATGTTATAGGAAATTCTTCAAACTGTTTTCTTGTTACATAGTAATTACAATCTAGATTGGATAACAAAAATAACAGCAGTAAACCTACAAACATGGTACTGGCAGTGAATTGGTGCCAATAATTTAATATAGCAGATATTTTCTATCACCATTTCATTAAAGGATATTTGGGGGAGGAATGAAGTATCAATAGAGTGATTGAAATATTGAAATATCAATACCATATTGAAATTTTTTTCATTATGTCACTCACTGAATATTTTATCATTTAAATGTATTTACAAAAAAAACCCCAACAACTAAACACCAGCTTGGAAACTTTCTTTGCTGATAAACCAGGCTGAATTCTTTATATATGTCTTTTATGTATTTTTTTTTTCAATAAAATTAAGTGTGTAGCAAGAACTTGCAAATCAGACTGGATTGGAGAATAAACCATGTGAGGAGAGGAATTGGTTTTTGTTATTTTTGCTCATCCTTAGAGTGGTAAACAACGAAAAAAAGCAATCTGAGTTATGAATATGGATCATATTTAACTTCTCAGGAGGTACAGGATGCACCCTGTAGAAAGTAGAAACCCTTACTCAGCCACAGAACCAGTGTTACATGTTGTGAGATCTGACAACCCATATAGGAACTAACTTTAAAGAGGATAAAGGGACAGCATGGTATTCTGGTTTTTCAAACCTAGTCTGAAAATTCAGTGTATTGGAACTCTAAACCAATAATACTTCTGTTCAAAAAACTTATTCTCTTAATATGGCCAACAGAGGTGGATAACCCAGTGGATGCAGGGAAATTTGTAGTCAAAATAGTCACTGGATCTTTTGCCCTCAAGCTCCCTCCTGCTGCTAGCAGGGTCATTTCAACTTCCCCACAGAGGAGTTACTTCTTTCAAGTACTTCATAAAATGAAGAAAAACTGCAGGTGGTCATTTTCTGCTCTCTTCTAATACTTTTCTTGCTTTCACAGGAAAATTTGAGAGATATTACAAAAAAAAAAGATGAAAAGCTTTGAATTCAAATTAATCTAACTTCATCAGCTCTGAGCGATTTCTGAAAACACAGGCTAGAGTTCCATTGGTTTGACTCCAAAACACAGGTTTATTGCTCCCTAGGTCCAAACAGCGGGTGTAGCCATGGCTGCAGCTCGAAACTGGAGTCCCAGAGATACAGCCAATTTCCTTCTCAGAGCCCATAGATGCTCAAGACAAGCAAACCAGTGAAGTTAAAGCTGGTTCTTTTGGGGTTGAGATAGAAGGTTTAAAGAAAATTAAACACACACGTTACATCTGTGCTGCTGCCAGTGATGCAGGGGTGCTGCTAAGCACCTTCAAGTCTGCTAGCTGACACACCAGAAGCAGGAGTGCTGAGGCAACACAGACTTCCAACCACGGGTCCAGTCCAGCCCATGTGAAAAGCAGAACAGGCAATAATGAGTTCTTTGGTGCCTTGGCTAAACCATTCCTTATTATGTGTAAGATATGCTACAGTCTGCAGAGCCAACATGCCCACAGGAAAAACATGAATAATTTAATATTAAACTTTGAAGGTAAGAGGAGGAAGTATGTCTGAGGCCATATGAAGGGTGAAATACCGGTAATGTGCAACAATACGAGTGCAGGTGGACATCAGGTGATTCTTTTTTCCACATCTTATCTGGGAGACCTTGCCCAAAGGTCTTCCTTTCTGCACTTTATTTTAAACTGGGATGAATGCTTAACTATATCCCATAAATGTTTGAGAAAATTATTGGAACATTTTGATATCACACCAAACCCAAAGTACGTCGTACAGATGACTGGTGAAGGATGCATATGGAAGATCAAAAGAACTGGACAAGTTCCCAGAGCTTTTTCCCAGTGAATTAGAGACCCAAGGTAGATGCCAAAGAATAGTTCTTCCATAAAATATTAGGTCACTTTTTCAACCCATACTAACTTATTAATATATGTCATGCCCTTCAGTTAATGTGAAAAGGTACCTCATTCTTAATTTTGATTTGCTTTAAACTGTGCTTTACTGAATTCCCTTGATGCCTCCCTAACTCGAGTAGTTTAGGGCACAAAGAGCAATCCTTTCCTTAGCCTTTTCTCCATGTTACTTTGTTTTTGATAAATATGTTAAATTCTTCACTGATTATTTCTTTTTCATTCTAAAATAGGACATCCAGGAAATCTAAATAGAACCCATATCCAGTCATCAGTTTTTTGCTGTTTTTCTTATTTTCCTTTTCCAAACTTTTTCAATTCTCACACCTACATTTTTGAGATGCAGGGTGAAAACTGTACAAAGTATGCAAGATGTGCATGTAATGATGCATGTACCCTGTGAAATTGCAATGTTTACTATTCTGGGGTTGTTTGCTGTTTTTGTAATTCTTACTGATTTTTCATTATGATCTGTATCTTTTATTTTGCTAATTTTTAATGGAACCATTATAAATCTAGTATTTAATTATTTAATTATAGACCAGATCTGAGCCCATTGTGTACATAATTTTGATGGTTTTGTTCATTTTTTTTACGTATAAACTTATTCAATTTTTTTAATTGCAGTTTTTGACTTATTGAAATTTGTATGTCTTCTGCAAATTTTGATAACACCTCAATTCATTACTTTGATAACTTGATATTTCTAGCAAAAATATTTAACTAACTTTTCTTTTTCCTCATTTAGAAGGGCACATACACAGAACAGATCCGTGTGGGACTTCATTCTCTCCTCTATGAAAACTACCCCTTTATTTCTACTCTCCATTTCCTACATTTTTAACTAAGCATATTTAGAACTATTTTTACTTTTCACTATATTCTTTCTCATCTCATGAATTCTTTAAGAGCAAAATTTCTTGAATATTCCCACATAGTGAAACAGATATGACTAAAGAGGAGGTTTTTTTGGTTTATAATTAAAGTATAATTTTAACCAAAGGTATATTTAAAAGATGTTATTAATTTTAGAATGATAAAGATGTAAGAAATAACATGAAAAGAACATTAATAAGGCAGTCAGTTGTCCCATTGTGGTAATGAGTACTGAAAAAAATCATCAGTAGTGATGAGGATGGTACAGCACACAAATGCCTTTAGTAATCTTAACCATTGATAGGAATGTTAGGGTATTTAGCTAAAGTGGCTTCTTCCAGGCAATAAAATAGTCATGAATGGCCTTTGACAATGATAATGAAATGAAAGGTAGGTAGAATAAATAAAGTAGTTTAAAGTTTAGAATAACACAAAGGTGCATGTCAGTACAGTCACATTTTCATTTGTGAGCTCCACAGAACACAGCCATAATAAACTTGGGGAAAATGTGCAGACATCCCAAACCCAGAGACAGTGTTGGGTTGTCAGAAAAGAGCAGAACCTGGTAAACAGAAGATAATTTTAAAAGTTTATTTGATATTCATGTTCACAAAACCCATGCAGATTGAATTACACATAGTTACAGTTGCTCTAGATATAAATTGTTACATGGTTAGAGATAAACCCACAACAGGCTAATCACGTGCAGCTAGAAAATAAATTAATACCCAGACATTGTACGGCACAATATTTCTATTATGATAATTTTTCAACTCCTCAAACTTTCATTATTCTCATGTAAAAGCTCAAAAGAGACATAAATCATTCAGCTCTGGTTCCAGATCATTCTCATCACAGTGTGCTCTTGAGATGTAAGGACTGAATTCAAATATCATTGAGTAACCAGACAAAACATGCAAATCTTCCATTTCATTCTCTATGACTTAGAAGATATGGACTCCTGCTATATGTTACACATCTACATAAATAAATCTGACACAGATTTCTTGTGACCACTTGACCAAAATTCTTGCAGGATAATTATCACCCTAAAAATGTCAATTAAGTTTCTGTAAAACTGAATTTGTGTATACATATACCTTTAGTGCTTATTCAGCAGGTAGATAATGTACTCCTAAACTGAGAAACTTAATTTTCCTTTTGTAAACTCTGTATTACATTTTTCTGCATTATTACGGGTAACTGAATTCACTTCATGATGAGCATATTTCAGTCCACCAAAAGTGAGAGCAGAAAGATTATATTCTTGCCTTGCTTTGCCTATCTTACAGTTTTGAAAAGCTCTGTTTCATTATGAAAATTTGGACATAAATGGATCCTTTGAAAAGAATCTTAAGAATAAATCTTACGTTTATCAAGGGCAGCTGTCTCTTGTTTGTCTGTGAAAGTAATCTTCCTTCATATCCTGATATCTCAGACATAAGGAAATGATTCACCTTTGACACAAGAGAAAAATGTGTTTAAGTTCTAAGGCTGCATTTTTTTGTAACACTGGGAAACATGATTGAATTATATGCACTGGTATCCACATAGCCATATGGGTCAAATAATAAAAGTAATTTTGTAGATTAACATAACAAATATTTATATATATCATTGCTTTTGAAAGTGTGAGTTTCACAAGCACGTATTCTGTTTTACTTCAAATTCATGAAGCCCTCTTCCCTGCTCTCCCAGGAGCTAAAATAAAACAACAACCAAATATTCTAATAATAAAACTTGTCAGAGAAGTGGACTGATGGGTCTTTTCTGGAAAATAATACTGTTTAAAGATTAAATCAAAGCAAAGTTTTCTGTCATTTCAAAGACAGTGTGCTGTCTTTGATACTATCCACTCCCATAATCACACTTCTCAGAGAATGCACTGAATTTGATCTCTAGCAAGTCACTAAGCTTTTATGTTTGATATCAGAAAACTAAAAATGCAGTAAAACAGTAAATTCAGTAAATTAGTCTGTTCTACAGTTCAGTGCTCCAAGTTCTTGCTATCAATTCAGAGAGAGAGATTTAGATGTGAATTTAATGCCACTTCAAGGAACATCCCAGGTAGTTGTGAAAAAATCCAATAAGAAGTGAATTTAAGGAACATATGAAAACCACATTTATGGAATGACTTGCAGTAAAGACAAAGTAAAACATCCTAAGCACTTGGAGTAAAAATGGCTGTAAACCAATTGTGCATTCCAACCCCAGAATGCTTGATAACTAAAAAAGAGCAACAAATCTCTGGTTGATTCAATGAACCTTTTTTCCTTCTCCATTCCATGTGAAAAATGTCTCAGGTCTATAGTGTCCACTTTAGCAAAATAGTCTGCCATGAGCTTACATGAAATTCATTTAACTGAATGTTAATGATATTTTACTGACATTTGATAAGCATTAGCCATAAGTCACCAATTAGAGCAGAGAAAACTGAAAATAACAATATGAAAGTTTTAACCTCAGGGACATTTTCATGAGGGGTGTGTACTCACAGTGTTGTATAGCCAGTCATAGTAAGGCCAGAAGCTCCTGGCAGCAGAGGATTTGTAGCTTCATTCTGGTTAGCATCAGGATGGTAAACAGGACAAAGAAAGCAAACATTTATCTGGCTTCTAAATATATGGTGATTGTGTATTTTCGCAGACAATGTTCCTGAGCCATTCCATCACCTACTAGCTCTTTTTTTTTTTCATCACCATTTCCATTCCAACTCAAAACTTCTATATTCAAAGTACAATCTGGCCTGTATTGCTTTGTTTATCTAGATCTACAATTCGGAAACTGTAATGTTGCCTTTTCCAAAAGATTTACTATTTGGGAAATGGTATTCTTTCCCCTCTCTTCAGCTGTATTAACAGTAAACTCACTATACTGTTATGATCCCAGCTGTGGACTATACTGTTATGATCCCAGCTCACCAGACTCCATCAGTGGTTGCACTGTTAGCAGTTGTATTCGTGTCAGCAGCTGTAATCAGGATGATACAATTCAGCATTTCACTGCTGATGATAATCCCAAAGGCAGGTGAAGCCATGTGAAGCAAGGATAAAGGGAGGAGAGGGAAGGAACCTCTTTACAGGGTTCTTAGAATAAAAAAAAGTTAGTTCCAAAAGCAATTGAAAAGTACTCCTTCTTAATCTCTATTATTTAATTGAGCTGATGACTTCCTCACAAATCGTGAAGTATTTTTGTAGAATGTGTTGTTTTAAAAGCTTCATATAAGCATGTCATCATTCCCGATGATATTCCTATCATATATCTAAAGAGATGAAAAACATTGCCCCTACTCAGAATTCTTCCAAGCTCTATATTTATATTCAACAAATAGTTTTGAAATACCATATTCTGTGAAGGAACAGGGCGGGAGTTGCTTCAAAAGGAGGAACATGCTTAACTTCAACTGTTCACACTCTAACTTTTTCCAGAACAAGGCAATCTATCTCAAAATATCAACTTTCCAAATATTAGCACAGATTTATTTGTTAGTGAAGAGTTTCCAACTAAGAGCACAATCTGCTTTATTATTCTTTTTGCTTCCACTTCATGGCCTTCATGACCTTTGGGTGCACACAGATCCTACAGCTCCTTGTCTCCCAGCAATTAAACTGTTTCTCCAAGTGTCCTCCACCAAACGTTATGAGACACCACATATCCCCTAGACAGAGAAAATAGATTTTTTTTCTGTGGTTGCTGAGATCTCAAGTAATAGTTTGAAATCATATTTTGCTAGCTATTCCTTACAGGACTACTGGGTGGGACAGTCAGCTTATCTTCCCAAGAGCAATGCAATGTATAAAAAGTTCCTTAGGATGCCTAGTAAAGGAGAATATGCTGTAGCTGTAACATCAATTGGTCTGAAGACAGAGGAAAACAGTTTTCTTCTCCTTGCTTCAAATGCCAAAAATTTGGAGAATTATATCGCATTTTGTCATGCTTATATGGAAATGTAGAATGGTTCTGTACTTTCCAGATGAAAGGATCCTAAAATATTTTCCAGCTATTAGAACTACATTTTTAGGATTTCTCATCTGCAGCTTTGGATTCCTTATGCATGACAAAATTGGAGACACTAGAGAAACATTTTCAGGGATTAGTATTTCATTAAGCAGCCTGTTTGTTATAAATTTTAAAAAATGGAAACCATAAAATATTGAATGCACTGAAATGTATATTGCTATTTTTTCAAAAAAGGGAAACATTAAAAATACTATTAATAAGTGCAACTACTAAATTAAGGATATGCAATGTCACAGGAGAAAGATGTAACGAATTTACAGTCAATATTACATATTATCATCCAAATAGCTGACTTCATGTCTTGATTTCAGAAAAGAAAAAATTCATCTGATTCAGTCACTTTCTCACAAAAGAAGTGTGACTTTTCAAGAAATCATAAATGTTACAGAAGGGTTGAATCTTGTCGAAAAGTTAAATATAGAATGCTTGAGGAATACTGTGTCATGAAAGATTTAAGGATGTATGTGTGTATTCTTCAGAAGCTTAATGATAGAAATATTCTCTCAATACCTTAAAAATTGTGATATTTATTATATTCACTGCTGTCACAAACTCAGCAGTGGAATATATATAATAACTACACATACGTACATATGTTCCTTATATAAATAGAATTGCTGAGATTGCAGAGACCTGTTAAATATCCTGCTAAGACTAAACTTCTAATTAAAGTTATTTTCCTTCTATCTGAAAATATGTTAATATATATTTCTACTACATATTTATGTTTATGAAAAAAGTATTACATTTTTAAAATTAAAATAGTATTGTTTTAAATTCTGAATTGACTTCACACTGAGTTGGGAAACTGAGGTCAAAAGATGGTTATCGTAAAGCAATGAATTCTATGTAGTTAATAGACCACATTTTGGAGCTTTTATCAGATTTCTTCCTCCACAGGCATTAACTTGCAGGTTGCACAGGAGTCATGTATTCAATGGCTCTGCTGATAGCCTGGCTATGGGAGCAAAAGCAAGTGAGTGAGAAGGATGTGTGTATTCCTATGCATTAAATTGATAAGGTCCAGGCTCAGTGGCCTGAGCACACAGACAGACGTGCCTCCTTGAATTTTGGAGGTGATAAGAGTGGAGCAGAGACAGCCACACACAGTCTCTTCAGAGTCATGCTGCAGACAGCCATGATTGCTCAATATCCCTAAGCCCCCACTTTGGAATGAACAAGCGCTAGAATGAAAACAAGACCTGGCTCACTACCTCATGGCCCACATTTTACCACTGATCCATGCTGTAACAAACGCTTCTCCCCCCTCAAGTCAAACCCCAGAGCATCTGAGTGGGAGAGAACACATAAAGATGACGTGGATATTAACCCAGTCTAAAACTCTGCTTATTGATTTTGCTCTCTGAATGCCTTGTTGCCATCCTTATTCAGAAACAGATAACTAATTGGATTACTGGAGACTGCCTAGTCCAGCCAAGGTGAACTTCTCAGGAGACCTTTGAGGAACCCACCTCACACAAACTCTGTTCTGCAGTGGTGGCCACAGCCCAGGTGTGAGGCAGGCACGGTAACAGCTGAATACAGGGCTCCCCATCTGCTCAGAGAATGTCTCTCCCAGGTAATTTGGAATGGCTCTCTGGATATGGGGCTTCAACGGAAGGAGGATCACCAGAGCAGAGCCAAGGTTTGTGGGAACAGCTCCTCTGTACTTTAGGAGCAGTAAGGATTCACAGGAAGGTAGCAAAGACTAGGTCAGATATAAATACAACTTTTTTTTTCTCTGTCTAGGATGGACAACCTTTGTGCCTGGTGTCAAGTAGTTCTCTATTCTTGCTACAGCTACAAACCAGGATGAGAATAACCAAAACTGGGTGGCCATTCTGGACGATAAAATTACTTTTATAGAACACAGTTTGCTATATATCAGTAGCTTTTTATGTTTTGTAATAGGAGGATGTGTTGAGCAGCAATAAGAAAAGCTGACTGACTGTGGGACCTGGGCTGCTGCACTTCAGGTCAGGTGAGCCATTCTGGGAGGAAGGAAGATTGCTTCCACCTGAGACATGCTGAATTTGAGAACTGACCAGACAGGTTTGCTAAGAAGGGTGAATGAAAAGACTTTTCTTTTAGAAATGTCTAGAATTTAGAGTTCATTGATAGTAGACTTGCTTGTAATAAAGCCACAGCTAAATCTGAGGGCAAGAAGAGAAAAGAACATTTTTTTAGACACCCTGAGAAGATAATTTAAACTTTATATCTTCAGAAAGCCTCACAATTCTCCTAGAAAATCAAACTAGAAGAAAAAATATTTTCTTGCAAAGGTATATGGACAAAATTCATTGAAAAGGAAAAAATTGCTGAGCATCTTTTTAATGAGTTGTGTTCTCAACTCTAAAGATTTTGTCAAATTTATTTAATCTTGACAATGTGCTTTCAAAAATTAATGATTAAAGCAAACACCTATACTTCAAAGTTTTAACATTTGAAGTTATGTGATGTCATAAAATTCACAGATCCCACTCAAAAAAACCCCAAAAACAAACAACTTTAAATTATAACTTTAAGTTATCATTTAGTTAGAACTAAAGCATCCAAAATAAACAGAAAAGTAAAAGTAATCTTTGAGATATAGATATAAATAAACACAATTTCATGGCTCTGTGTACCTCATTTGATCATTGAACACTTTGCTTTAGAACTGTAAGACAGTTTCATGACCATTCTCACAGAGATAAGAAGAGAATATTTTAACCTTCCTTTTAATAAAACTAAATTTTTTGCAAAATAATAAGTGAACTAGTTACTAACATTAATTTATAAATTACATTTTGAGTTTATAAATAACATTATTAAATATCTGTTGCCTTGTTGCCTTGTTTCAAGAATATACATACATATATATACATATATATAAATAAATTAGTGGAGGTTAAACACTTATAGGTCTGGGTTTTTAAACAGCTGACACAATTACAAGGAAAGGGTAATAGCATATTTAGTATGGGCCTATATTATTTGAAGTAAGCAATTTTGGGTGCAGCATTACCACAGATAGAAATGCTTCCATCTTCATAAATTGTATGATATTGTTTAATACAAAAAATATCTGAATCCTGTCCCTACGATTGGGTAGATAGGTAGATAAATGTAGAGATAGATTGAAAGATGGTTTGTAACAGAAGAGAAACAAGCAAGTGAGGCAATTGTTTTAGCATGTAAGTAGGTTTTAGTAACACAGATGGTGCTTTTTTGTTGTTGAAAGCGTGTTAACTAAACTATTTCCATATGTTGATTTACGTAGTTTTACTGCTGCAGATTGTAACACAGCCCTTGACAAGAGACAGAGCAGATCTCAAAACTCAGGGAGAGGACAGAAAATCACAGCTACTGGTACAAACAGAAAAACGGAAACACTGCTTGCATGTCCTGTGAAGATTGTGCAGGTAGAGTCATACTTTTGTGCTTAAAAGCATTACAATATAAAGTTTTCTTCTAGGTATCCACATATCTTCTAACAGTCCCTGCTGCTGATCTTACAAATTCCCATAAAGACTCTTGAGTGACATTTCTTTCACGCTGCTCTGCAGAGCGGGCTTCTGCATCATTACCAGCTTTGGAATCTCCATCGAGAGGATGTTTCTAATTAATGTTGTCTTGAGGGTTTTTAAATAGAGGGATAATGGACAAGGATCCCAGACACATTCTCCTGTTCCCTACCCTCATTTTGGAGGAAGACACCCTCTCAGAACTGCAAATGGCTTTGAGATGGCAAAGCGGTTTTATGAAATAGACAAGTTCATATACATTCAGAAAAATGAGTTTATGGCACTTAGCACGGAATGTTCAGTAAAGCTATCAAGTGGACATGGAGGAGAAAAAATGTGGAATCTCTGCTGAGTTCTTTGAGATTTCCTATGCTATGCTTGCAAGAAAAAAAATCTGAAATCAAGGGAATTTTTCTTTTTTAAATTCTTGCTTGCAAAATCATGTTGAGAAACAGGAACTTGATATTGCTGCCCCTTGTTCCACTTTATACATTCTATAATGAAATAGTTTATTCTGTTCTGAAAGGGCTCATGTTGGTTAACCAATATTCAAGTGTTCTAACATCTACATGTGATCATCTACCATCACTTATGAAACAGTATTTTAGAATATAGAACAGATACATTTCTTTCTGGGTGTCTCTTAAGCTTCAGGTGGCAGTAGATGTTACTGGATCTCATTAGGAAGTGAAAAACCAAATGCATCTCCAATTTTTTTTATTTATTTAAACTGTAGGAGGAATGATTTCATAAAAATCACTAGGATTTGTCACTTCCATATGATCTCAATGTTAATTAGCAGTAAATATTCCATGACTTAAAGTAGCAGACATACATCTAATTTTGAGCCAGAAATAAAGGCTTAAGTAGAGGCTTTTGTCCTAATGGAGAAAATTAATAAAAAGCACTACAGTTTCATCTATATATTTATATAGTCTCTTTTATACCCAATTTGTTCTCAGAAGACTTAAAAATTTATTTCAAAATATTTCAATAACAATTTCATTAAAAACTTAAATATTATGGCAGAAGCTCAAACTTAGAGACAGAAGGAAGGGGACAAAATATAATGATAGTTTCACCTGTCCTATTACACATATCCTTATACTACATTACTAATTAGAGATGTTATTGATCTCTGGGGGAGTTTAAAATAGAACATTTTAGCATATACATTGGAGTGGAAGATGTGTCTGAGAGCATTCAAAATTTTGATTATAAAAAACATGCTCAGACCATCTGATGTGCAATACCAGTAGGTCTCCCATTGTTCTCTTAGTATATAAAAAGCCTGCGGCAATTTGTTCTCATGAGTAAATGGAATAGTAACAGCTCTCCTTGGAGTTAAGCAGAATCTTTTAAATATATTTGTCATAAAGAGATGAATCAACTAAAAAAAAAAAAAAACCAAAGAACTGTGTTCATAAAATCTTTAATCACTAAAGGTTTGTGGGGTCCATTATGGAGTCTTTCATTAAAGCCAGGTGCAAGCAAGCTAGTGGTTGGTCACTCCCAGTTTTTATGTGAAATATGGGTATCCCCCACGCCATCATCTCCACCTTTAACCATCCATTAGTCTTACATTCATGGAATATCAAAGAGATGCAAAAGGAGACACTGAAAGAAAAATGCAGAGGCTAAATTTGAGTCCTTAGAACACATTGTTCCTTTTGTCCCCTACTTTACACTCCCTATGCCCTCCAGTAAAAGCCCTATTGTAGATTTTGTGAAGATAAGAAGTGAGGCTGGCACAACTCCAATAAACAAATCACTCAAAACTCTCCTTCACCCACACACAGTAATGATAACACACATAACATGCTCAAAGTTATTCCCAGGATAAACCCTCCCTTGTGTCTTCCCTCTTTTCTTCACCCCCTAGCCACACTCACACTCCTACAATATAAAACTTCAGCATGCAAACTCAGATTTCTAAGCACTCAGGCTGTCCTCCAAATTGCTAAGGCTGTGAGGTCACACTTCTCTGCAAGTACACTATCTGTATGTATATGAAATATCTCAAGTTTCAGTACAGCCTACCAATGGATAATTTGAGCAAAGAAAGCAAGGCATAACACCTTTTAGCTTTCTTACTTTCCTTTTTCCCACAGGGGAAGTAGCAAAGGTCTCTTCTGCCCAGGCTAAATCCTCTAATAAATCAGTTTCTGGCATAAAGTGGAGTTCTGCATCACTCATGCTGAAGTGTCTGTGGAGCTGAGGAAAGTATGTCCTTTCTAAATCACTGGAAAAACTGAAGAGGATAGTACCAAGCAGCACGTGCTCAGAAAATCTATACTATATGGTGGGAAAAAAACCCATAGGGGTTGGAACATTTTATGGCTACACTACTAAAAACCATGCACTTGCAATGCAGCTTAATATATTTCAATTCCTTAGTTTGGCTTTAAATTAGGATATAAAAGTGTAATAACATAAAATTCATTATTGACAGGATTTCCTGATGCCAGTGGAAACTGGTGAGATCACATCACATGAAGATGATATCACTCATACATAGATTACCTTTTAAAAATTTGACAAGGGGAGAACTTCCCTTGATTTTCTTATATATTTATTTTACTTAATAAACAACTTCTATATATGATGGCCAAGACAGTCAGAGAAGTGAATTGTTCTGATAATGAATGCTGTAAAACATGTTGAGTCCCCCAACCTTGGACTTGTTTCATGTTTTTTGTTGGGTTTTTGTTGGAGTTTTGTGTTTTTTAGACTGATTGCTCTAGAGGGCTTGCAAGGGGGTGGGGGGTGTATATGTGTAATTTCCTTCAGCTGGGGGTCATAGGAAAACAACTGACTCGAAGAATACAGCACCATCACCACCAGAGAGGATAGGATCTGACTAAAGGAGAGAAAAGGACATTTACAAGAAATATATGTACTATTAGGCAAGAATAAGCAAGGGGTTCATGTCACAAGGTGCAAAGAGCTGGCCTGGAGCCATTGACACAGACATATATGATAGAAGGACCAAAATCTAAGATATAGGGCTATTTTGCATATGACCCTTTGTTTAAGGTTGTGATCAATACTCTTCTCCAAAGAGACCACAACACTAGCAATAATTAAAGTACGTGTTCGACCATGCAAGGTCAGTGATAAAGTCCGCAGCTTAAGTCATGTCAATGCATCATGTGCGTGCAAGACTAGGCAATATAAGAATTGCTGAGGAGCAGATTAACTCACAGTGAGCAGGTGAAGGCTTGGAAATGTGCAGCAGACAGCTTCTAAAAGAGACTACTCATATAGAGTATGAGACTTCTGTTAAAGAGAAATGATATTACAGCAGCTATGTTTTGTGCCTAGTGCCTAAGACAGTCATTAGCAGGGAGAATGAAATTAAGTATGAGGTACACACAGTGCAGAAATCTTTTTTTTTTTTTTTGTGCTGCTTCTTCTGTCCCTTAAACTGGCCACAGAACCTGGTTGTTCAAATCTGCCATGAGCAGGTAAAGCAGAACAAAATGGAGCCTGAGGATTTAGGTGGAGAGAGCTGAGAGCTGATATAACAAGACAACTGAAATATTATATTATATGAGGGAGGAACTTGTCCTGCAAAGACAAAGAGGAAAAAAGGAAGGGGTAGTGATGGCACTATATATTATATCTTAAGAACATTTTATCTCTTAAGTGCAAAAAAAATCATGGGCGATGGCAAAGGCGAAAGTATGGTGTTGCTGTAATGGAATCATCCACTATATACCACCAGAGCCAGAAGAAGGGAGTGATGGATTTTGTGAGCAAAAATAGAAGCTATTCAAACCACCAGGTTTACAAATAGATGTGAATTTGTAGAGCCCATTTTAGTGTGTTAAGCCTGTCTGGATGCCAAGCACTCACCAAAGCTGCTCTATCACTCCCCTCCACAAGAGGACAGAGGAAAGAAAATATAATGAAAAGTTCATTACTTGAGACAAAGACCAGAAGAGATCACTCAGCAAATATCAAGGGCAGAACGGACTAAATTTGGGGATATTAATTGAATATATTACTAATAAAATCAGAGCAGGTAATGGGAAGTAAAACAAATGTTCCAAACACCTCCCTTCTTCCTGAGCTCTTCCTCCTCCCCCAGCGGCACAGGGAATCAAGGAATGGCAGTCATGGTCAGTTCATCACACATTGTTTCTCTCACTCCTCAGGGAGAAGAGTCCTCCTGCTCCACCATGAGATCCCTCCCACAGGACACAGTTCTCCATCAACTCCTCTAATGCAAGTCCATTTCATGAGCAAGAGATCTCTGCAAGCTTCTGCAGCCTGGGTCACTCCTCCAGGGGGTAGAGAACCTCAGGGGCAGCCTGCTCCAATGTGGGTCCTCCAACAGGGCCCAAGTCCTACCAGGAAATCTCCAGTGGAGGCTGCTCCTTTCATGGGCCCAAATTCTGCTTTCAGGCATCCACCTGCTCCAGGGCAGGTGTCCTCCGTGGGCTGCAGGTGGATTCTGCATCCTTATGGATCTCCATGAGCTACAGACACACAGCTGCTTCTCCATGGTCTTCACCATGGATTGCAGGGGAATTTCAGCTCTGGTGCCTGGAGTACCTCCTCTCCTTCCTTCTCCACTTACCTTGGTGTCTGCAGAATTGTCCCTTTCACATATTCTCACTCTGCTTTTCTCTGTCTGCAATTCAATCTTCACAATAACTTTTTTTTCCTTCTTAAATATGTCTCCATGGAGTCCACTATCATTCCTGATTGGCCAGCAGCCAGTCTGTCCTGGAACCAGGTGGCATTGTCTCTGCCAGACACGGGGGAGGTTTCTGAAACCACCCCTGTAACTCCCCTCCTACCAAAATCCAGCCTCACAAACCCAATACCACTGCAAAGCACAGCACTGTGAGGGCTGCTATGGGAAAATTAACTCAGTCAGACTCAATATAAATATTGACTCTGTGAAAAGGAAGATAGCAAAGGGGCCAACTCTGTTGGTTAACTTGTATGCATTTTATCGACTTCTAAATATAAGAACATCAATGAGACATCAATTGACAGAAGGTGTAGAAAATGGTTAATAACACCTAAATAGAAAATATCTAGAGAGAGAGGGAAGTTCATGATCCTTACGGAAAAAAAAAAAGAGGGACTGTAACAAAACTGAAACGAGGCATTTCTAGAAAGTGGGCTTCTCTAAATTCATAGAACTGCTAAACAAGCAGTCCTAGGAAAAATAAATTAAAGTGAACTGTCAATTCCACAAAGAGATAATATTAAGGTCATCTATGCAAAATATACTATAACAGAAAAAAGATTTAAGGTGCAGTAAGAGATGGGCTTGATGAAATCATGGGGCTTTTTGTGAATTTCAAACATAAAAAGAAAGTGGAAAGTAGGTTTAGTTACTAAGGTCAAATACAAAAAGCAGAATACATGCATAGGGAGAAAGCAAGAAGAAGATGCAACACAAATCTGAAAACCTTTAACTAGGAAGCTAAATTATATTAATAAATCTTTCCAGAAGAGGAAAGACTGGTTGACTACTTGTTGGCTACTTGTTGTATTATGGTGTTGTTTCAGGCTGATTCAGGAAAAATGAGGAGTTATCAATTTTCTTGTAAATTATTCCTGAAAATGTCATAGGGCAGTCATAATTAATGCAATTATCAGAGGGTAAGACCTCTTTCTCTAATAAGGAAGGAACAGGTCAGACAATATCTGAATATTCTCAAAACAGTTGAAGCAGCTGGCCTTCACTGTAGTGCAATTAAAAAGCTGGCTGATGAAATCGTGGTATCATTAGTTGTTATCTCTGAGAAATTAGAATGGAGAGACAGACAAACACAGTTCAAAGAAATGGAAATGTGAAAAGAAGAAGGTAAGAAATAACAGAATAGCCAGCTTAACATCAGCCTCTGAAAAAGTACTGGAAGAGCTATTTAATTTTTTTTTTAAAAACCCAGAGAGGAACACAAAAATGAATAACAGCTGGCATATTATCAACCAGAAATAATACCAAATCAATTTAGTATCTCTCTCCCACAGGCTAGAAAACTATATGGTTTGAAGAAAACCAGCTGAAACATAGCTTGACTTCAGCAAATTCTCAGCACTAGTAAAATCTTAAGGAGAAAAGAATGGCCTCAATGAAAATATAAGAAGAAAGATACAAAGCTAGTTGAATCAAATTCTGAAAGCAGTTATGATGAGCCCTGTGTCAAAACAAAGGAATGGTGAAATTCTGCTGGGGTTTGTCCCAAATTAGGGTTCTCATTAGTTATGAGATTTAGATTTATTGAATATGTAGATCATACATGGGTGGGAAGCTATATTGCCAGTATAGCTGAGAATATAACTGGAACTCACAACAATCAAGACTAAGTGGAAGGAGTCATTTGAAAGACAAGTCCAAGGTAGAAATGCAAGGGGAAAACACCAGCTGGGCAGTAGCAGTAAATAACTGTTTGCAACCATTTGCAGGTTTGCTGTAGGGAGCAGCAGATTTGACAGTATTCGGTGTTCATTATAAATAGAAAAGGAGGTAATGTAAAAGAGATTTTGACAGTTATGAATAGTAAAAGCATTTAAATTTAATTTGTCTGGAAAGTTTGTATCTTTCCAATTTCATCTAACAGTGTCTTCAGTCTGAACAAGTTTGTCATCACTGACCTACATAATTCTGCCTCGGACACATCAATGGGCTGAAGGATGTTCTGTGGTTTTATGCCTCCAATCTTATGATTTTATGTCTACCCAGAAACTACTGCAGCCACTTTCAGCAGCTAAGAGGCAAATGCATATTGCTCTCCTAGGTGAGAATCCAGCTGAGATGCAGGAATGCATGACAGGATCACCATATGCTCCACTCTCTCACAGCTCCTTCCTGCCAGCTCTGAAGTATAATTCATCCCTTCTGCAAAAACCTTCTGCAGAGGGAGAGTGCTGATAAGGAGACACCCTGCAGCCAGTGCTGGTAGGTTTCAGCAGATGACACCCTCAGTACTTGCTCAAAATTTGGGTTTACATTTAGGATTCTGCAATGCACCTGCAAGCTCAACACTCTTGCTGGGTAATTTCATGCAGGTAAAAGGGTCCATACAAAATTTGAAGACAGAACAATGTAGAGTACAAAGAGTGGGAAAAACCTGCAGCAATGCAGGATTTCCTAGTCAATCTAGGTATAGACAGGATGTTCCCATAGGCACAGCATGCATTTTCTTTAGCATCTTGATAATCTTCTCAAAGCACCTTTTAAAGGCACTAGGACACCAGTAAATTCTAGCACTGCAGAAATATGAGCAGACAAAAAATTACAGGAATGTGTTTGCCTTTATTTTAAAAAGAGATTTGCATGCCAAATCTAATAGAAAAGACCCACTCATCTCTCACAATTAGGAGAGATATATTCCTCAAGTATTCAAATAATGAAAAATGTATATTAAATAATTTTTGATAAATCTGTAACAGGCTACCATTCAGGGTGGCTACACTGCTAAGTTCTAATAATTAACAAGTTCCTGTCTGTTTCTTCTTACATCCCTCTGATCTCTGAAAATTAATAACAGCCAGTCCTAATTTCCTGTATGAAGAAAATAAACCTCTCTTTCCAATGGTATTCTGATTTTAGCTTTAATCTACTCTAGAATATCTGAACTCTTTAAAATGAAGAAAGCTGAACAGCATTCAGCCTAGATAGAATCTCTACGCACACGTATTATGATAATGGTAATATAACCAGAGGGAATATAAATTCACTGCCTGGAACTTTGTCACAGATATAAAGATCTTCTGGAGAAGGCATGTACATCAAGCCCAAGAATATATGACATTTCTCCACCTCTGCAGGAATCAGTTAATCAGATAAACTTTTTAAGGCAATTCCAGCACTGTAATTTGCCTTTTTGCTTTCAAACAACAATGCAATAATGCGGAAGCCCCGTTCAGTGATTCAGAATGATTTAGTTTTCAGGAAGCCCATTAATTTAACCATATTTTCCCATACTTTTCATCACCATCTCTTGTCATCTGGAAATAATAGAAACCTTTGCAGTAAATTCCAAAAGCTAAAAAAACCGTTTAAGTACAGTTCACGTGGTATTTACTGGCATGCTAATGTTAACCCAGGCTAACCAAAATTAGAGTTTCTTGGTTAACCTGGATTAGCTTTCTAGAGAAAAGGATACTAAAGTGACAATCAAAAGCAAATGTGTTGTAGCTCTATATTTATATATATGAGAGGTAGATATATGGAACCTGAAAGAAAAATATATGGAAAGCAAGAATTTTCTTGATGCTGAAAAAATGTATAATCATAATAATAATTAAAATACTCTGTGAATGTAAAATAGGACTAAGAAAGAGAAAGGGGTTCATCATAATTCAAGAGTGATTAAGTTTTCATTACTGCTCACTCTTAAAAATGTAGGCCAGACAATTTTTTTAAACATATGTGATTACTGCACTTGTAAATTTATCGGTCCCACATTCTGAAAGGAAAGAAGTTCTATAAATTTTTTGAATCTTTCAATTGTGTCAATAAATTTAGTTTCCCCACAACATTTTTCAGTCAGAATGTCAGCTTAAAATCAAGCAAGACTTTCTAGTCTAGACTCATAACAAAGCTCACATGTTGGTTTCTGTAGCTTAGTTATAAGCAGTAAACATTGTTAGGCTTTGACCATGGGAATGTGTTTCACATGGATTTAATATTCTCTAAAGGCAATTATCTAAAAAAATCCTATTCATTTTTTTCATTAAAGGGAAGAAAAATCTCTTCACACAATAGGTGGAAAAGAGGATGAAAAGGGTGCTTCTTCCACTGTGCTGATTATGGCTTGTGATTCCTAGGAAATGGTCTGAATTAGAATGCCTCTGTACACAGGGCCAGTTTTGATGTCCTTTAGCTAATTGAAAGGTAAGTAGCTCCTTGTATTCCCCAGTAAATGTCTTAATGAAAATATGTATGTATTCATCCACATACAAGTATATGTAGATTTTTGTCTATTTATTTGAGGACAGACAGACAGATATACCCACACAGATGATGTGTGGGACAGGGTCAGACCTGGTGATACCTCTGTTTGGGATAGAATATGAACTAAAACAGAGGACAGGACAACTCAGAGGCTGCAGTGCCTTCCCTACTTACATGAAACAATGTTCAAATGGCTCACAGATGTGAATTATTAATATGCATTAGATATCGATTATATTAGATCAGTCACAAAGTAGTTGAATCACAAACTGTTTTACTTTGAAGAAAAAGAACTTTGAATTCCTTTTCAAATTTCCTTCCAAATCCCGGCAAAATCTGTAGTAAACAATGACAAAGAAAATGCCTAACATAAACTCCCAGGATTACTTGGATTTCTAAGGTGCACTCAGTTCTTTCACACCTTCCTTTACTGTTCTCCTAATTGTTACAGATGCCTGTGAGGCTGATGGTGATAGCAGAGTGGTCAGTGAATCTGACCTTAGTGTCACTGCTTTCATTAAGGAGTGTGCAGCCACTCTGTTTAAAATCCAATTCCTGTAACAAAGAATTTGTAGTTAAACTATCTCTGCATTTCTGTGCCTGCTATACTTCAACTGTTACGATTGAAACCTGAAGCCCCTTATTACACTGCTGAATTTTAGGCACATGAATAATCTACTTGAGAAGAGACTACTCTAAATTTAAAGTGATTTCCTAGATTTAGGTCCTACCCTAAACAACATGGAAAAATTGATAGCTGTGCAGATGAAAAGAGGGATTTTCCCTCAGGACTGTAAGTTCAGCACCTTAATCAATAAGCCCTCAAATGTTGAAGAGTGAAGAGTGAATAAAGATGAGGAATAAAATATTTTATTTTCTTCTCTATTACTGCTGGAATAATATTCTCTGTTAAAGAAGTTTATGGCCCATGAATACATTTATGCTGATCAGAGCACCTAACATGAAGGACAAGTTGATATATATTTTTATATAACTCAAGAAACTGAACAGAACAGGCTAAAGTGTTTTCACAGATATTATATATAAATATTATGGAACTGGAAGACAGTGTCAAATCAGAGACACACAGCGACTATTTTTAGTTTTATTTGCTTTATCTGCATAATCAATGAAAAAAAGACATATGACAACACAATGCAAATGTATGTTAGAAAATAGCTTGTGCTTTATAAAATAATTTTCTCAACTATTACAGCATATATTTTTCTAGAAGGAAAAAATAATATATCATAACTATTAGTGAACACTGTAGTAATTTATATTTCACTCTCGCTCTCCTGATGAACAGTGGAAACTGAATTAAAATGCACAAAATATTTGAAACCCAATCCAAAGATTTAGGATTGCAATGCTCAGATGCAGAATTGTGAATTATTCTTTGATTCCTTTGACACTCTATTTAGGGACATGCTTTCATTTTAAAAAGGTAGTCCAATAAGAATTCTAGATAATAAAGTTGCCTGAAATTAGAGATATCCAATAAAATCTAATTAAAATGTATTTGTTATCATCCATTATTTTTAAGAAGTTTAATAGAGAATGAGAATTTGATCACACATATTTCTCTAAAAACAAAAGGAGGAAAAATATTTTCTAAAAAGATAGCAACTTATGCCATGTGAAAACTGTTGCTTACATTAATCTGAAAAAATCTGTTTTGAAAGGTAAAAAAATACTAAATTCTTAGCTTACATATTGTGGAGGTCCAATGGCCTGGCCTGGCCAGCAAACCAGCCATAGCTGAGATCAACCTGAAGCCATGGAAAGCAACACCCAAAGTTTGGGGACACTGTTTCAAATTAGGGAGAGTTAAAGTTTGTTCCAATGGGATCATGTGAGTTACCATGCTAATCTGGGTTAGTTGCCCATTATGGTTGGTTGGAATGTTGCTAGAATGTTCCATGTTAGTGAATATAAGTTGGGATTGCCCCATGTTGGAGGTCTTAGTGTTTGGCTGCATTCAGGAGCGCTCCTGTTACTGCGGCACAATAATGAAGGATTTTCCACCCAAGACCCGTCTCCCACATTTCTTCCGCACCAACCCCTCGCAATCACTGCCTGTCCTTGCCAGTGTGGGTGGAGTGACACGACATGACAAATATTTAGATTACATACGTATCTTTATTTCCTGTTCAGCAACAGGAATTTAGTCAAAGAATTCGTTTTAATCCTGATAGTCCGAGTGTGTCAACAGAAAAAAACAGTCTCTGAGATGCTGGGATCATAGAATTACGTTCAGCTTCAGAACTAACTATCACGACTTTGACCTGGAGGTATAGAAGCAGGCACTCTGTTGTGCTGGTTGCTCCGTGTGCTCCTAAGATAAGCAGTTGTATTCCTGGGCAGTTCTCAGCAGCAACAATTCCCTTTTTTTTTTGTGAAAGACATGCCTAGTGACTCTAAACAGCCAAAAATAACCTGAAAAGACATCCTATATGTAGAATGCAAAAACCTAGACAAGTTCAGGAACTTATAGTAAAAATAGAAAATGCATGCTCCCAAGAGACACTGAAGTGAGAATGCCACATGCAAGACCATCATCACATAAAAAATAAACTGAATTTCCCCATAAGAATTTTGTAATAAATTCTTATAAATTCTCATACAAGAATTTTCTCTTACCTGGAAAATATCTCAGTCCTGATGCATAAAAATTAAGTGTGAGACAATCTTCTTATCAACTTCTGATCAAATCTTAGAAAATGTTCTGGCAAGGAGTAAGTACAAAATTGTTGACTGAAAAAATGATGAATAAATTTCGTCTATTCTGAACAATCTTCATCTGGTAGCACGTGTGATAATTTTATTGACGACAATAGATGAAACAATGACAGCCTGGTATGCATGATTTGTATCCACACACTGAAGAAATCCTCCTTCAGAACAGTGAGTGTCCTACAGTGAGCACTGTCATCAAAACCAATAGTTTAGATGTCTGAGGATATGCAGATTGCAGGAACCAGATGTTCCTGGATTTTACTCATCCTATGTTCTCAGAAAGTGAAGACATAAGCATATGATTATCTACATTCCAGATAAAATAACAATTCCATACTTTATACATAGTTTCATTTTAAAATCCTCTTCCAAAATTACTTCAGAATACTTGTTTGAGCATGCATTCTCACACTGACCTTCTGTGAGCCTTTATTCTGGATTGTTCATGATTCCAAATAACAAGTAGCGGGACAAGAGGAAACGGCCACAAGTTGGTCCAGGAGATGTTTAGATGGAATATTAGTAAAACTTTCTTTCCTGAAAGTGTAGTCAAAGACACAAACTGGCTGCCTAGGGAAGTGGTGGTATCACCATCCCTGGAGGTATTTAAAAGACAGATAATTTTGGCACTTAGAGACACAGTTTAGGGATGGATTTGGCAGCACTGTTGAACTCAATGATATTAAAGATCTTCTCCAACCTTGATGATTCCATTATTCTGTGAGATCAAGTGCACAAGCTGCTTTCCTCCAGAACTGTTGTATTTTTCTCCCATAAGCAGAAAAGAAAAAGATGTTGTTCTCACTGGGACCTTCGTATTCAAGAGGTTTTCTAAATGACAAGATGGAGCTAAAAGTTACAGCCAGATGTAAAAAATACTGACTGCTTAAGTGATGGAATAAAATCTCTGTACATTAATCTTGTGTTCGTAGCAGCATGTTGGGACTCAAACAAAATGTCCATAGCTGTTCAAGCTGCTTACTGACCTGCTCAAACTCACTCTATAGAATGAATTAAATCATCTGTTCCTCAAGGCCAATAAAACCCCAACACACTTGAGTGGGCATTAAGTACAGCCACCCAGAGCCAATAGAGACAGCCAAAATATTTCTTCCAATCAATTAATAAGTAATTGCTTGGAAATCATGTTTTGTCATTTGCAAAATGATGAATTTACAGATCTCCACTATTATATATGTAATCAAGAGACAATTAGTTACAATGTAAGAAGTTAGATTTTGCAGACAGTTGCATAATTTTTTCCCTTATTTTTCATTATTTTGGTCTTGATCTATATATATTATTAAACCACACCTGAGATTCAACTATATAGTTTCTGGTGAAAGTATATTTCTTCTGCAGAGACTCTGTGATGCTGTTGCAGTTCTCAGACAGCCTTAGTCTTAGTAAAAATAATTATCTCATTATTGTTTTAGCATCCTTTCAGTCTAAATCACTGGCATACTTTTTTAAGGTATTTAAACTAAATTTTTCCACTTTTGCCTGCACAATGCTTTGTGGTAGTCATAGCTTGACTTTTTTACTTTCTGAAGTTGAATCCTACAAAGTAATAGCTTCAGTTTTCTCTATACAGTCTGGAAAAATTCTATAGTTCTGCAGACATTAGTAGCTTGGGACAGTTTGTGCTGCTGGGTTCCTACACTACCTGCTCTCTTCCTTAACCAAGTCATTAAGATGTGTAGCTGATTGTAGGTTTTAACCCCTAACAGAATCTGCCTACTCTTCCTTCCATTATTCCTATTATTGTTCAATCCTCATATAGTAAATGGACAAATCTTTCACTCAGCTGTCATTAATCCAATGCTCCTTCAGAAAAGATATTTAAATGTTTTCACCAGCACTCAAGTGTTACTGCTGTGGTTTTGTAAATGCTATCCTTCACTTCTGTGTTGGGTTCTTTCCTTGCTGTCTTCCTAGAATAGATTCTCACCTTCACTATCTGGGATGTGTATAACAATTATAATGTAAGAAAACCGCATAATCACATTTGAATTTCAAATTACCATGATTATTAATCATAAACACAGATTTAGTTATTTATGAAATAATAGTGGTTTGCATGATTAAAAATTACAAATATAGTAATTTGGAGTAGAACATTTTAAGAGACCAAAGACAGATGGGATGGAAATTCAGAAAAAATATTTTCAACAATATATACGTAGAATAGTTTTTGGACAAAAAAGGTTCCTTTTCTATTCCTGCAATTGCACAGCTAATGTCACCTTCATAGGTGGATAAGACTCTTTACAGTCTGTATCATTTGTTTAGTTACTTTTTCTCCGAACAGCAAAAAGATTGATTTGGGATTTCTCCTACTTCCATCCAGAACAAAGTTCATTTTGTGCAGTAGCCGTGAGGGGGCAGAGGCCATGGGTTATTCCATACCCCCTCACCTCACTGTGGGCACTGGGAAAGGGATGCTCATACCTTGGAGAGGAAGGGCTCCCACTTCCGATGGGAGAAAGCATGACTGGGGAGAAAGAAGAAACCATTTGGTATTTATCATGGGCTTTCCTTGTAAATTGTTTCTTTATCTTATACCTTTTGTTATTAATATTGGTACTGTTACAGTTCCTTTTCTTATCTCATCACTGTTTTCAGTAAATTGTTCTTATCTCGACCTGTGATTTCCACCTTTTGTGACTCCAGTTCCCAACTCCATCCTGCTGGATGGGGAGGGAAGCTGGGAAGGGGAGAGCAAGCAGCGTCTGCTTTGGGAGAATATCAGTGGAGACAATTATGTGTACTGTCAGAGTGAAAATAACAAAATCAGCTATAGGCCTTCTAATTAGCAAAGAATTTTCACATTGTCTATTAGGAAAAGAAAACTTTCTGAAGATATAGATTCCCCTCAACTTTCATTGAATATGGCTAATATTCAGTGACTGATCAAATTCCTTTTTAGCACTCAATAGAATTTTTTTTTCAACTGGTGGCAGAAATGGTTTCATTTCTGATGTAGACATATTTGTAGATTTTGTTCTTACCTTCTTTAAATAAAGGTTTAAACAGGTCATTTGTTTCTGGTAGGAAACCATGATGACCATGATTTTTCATTTATGTTTTTTATATAAAAGCTTTCACAGATAGACAGACTCTTGATTAGTCTGCTTTGTTACAATAAACACAAATTTGCTAGATCTCAAATTTCTCAGGATTCAGTTAAATAAAATAATATTACATGCTTTTAAAATAAGTTTTAAACTGTGATCCATTTTGACAATGAAAAAAATGTGGGTTCTTTACCTTGTTTTCCTACCCAGGGAACATAACTTCTTGCCTCCTACTGTTCTGGACAATTGTCTCATGTAGGAGTTTATAACTTTTTTTTAATAATGACTTTGTGATCTGGTGAGTTATTTTATGTGTTCTTCTACCTGTAAACACTTTACAGAAAGTGAATTTTGAAAATATTTCCAAATTTATAAAGGTACTAGATGCATGTAAAATTGTCACAGCACCAGCAGCACTCCTTCATTTTATTTTTGGTAGTACTGCATTTTTTTAAATGCTTCAGTTGTCTTTTAGACTGAATTTTATTTAAGAGGTAGTTTTCATTGGTTGGGTTTTTTAATCTCATACTAGTTTAAATATCACATAGAAACCATATAAATTAACATGGAAAAATTTTCTTTCCTCACTTTATCTTTTCCTAAAATTTTCTTGAATGAAATAAAGTGCCATTTCCCCTCCCTACCTTCAAATGCAGTTTTCAAGCTCTGCAAATGTAGAGTACTAAGAGAACTGGTACCCTACATAACTAGTATTTTATTCCACCCACAGGCTCACAGTACAAAATAGAACAGATTTTAGAGTTTTTTGGCAAAGGAATTTGTTAAAGCATTTGATAACATTCACCAATCCAACAGGGCTTTTCCATCACATAAGACAACCTCTGCATGGGCACATGTATATCAAATGCTGATATATAAAATTAATAAACATGCTTTCTTGACACACAGGCACCAACTCCTTAGTGTTCAGGACACTAAAAAATCTTTGTAAGGGAAAGGGATTTTGTGTTTAGATCGGTGTCCAATCCAGTGAGGAATTCTTCTGTTTGCAGGGACTTCTGCCTAACATGCATGCAACCAATTCTAACTGATACATATCACTGCTATAATTTGTCATTAGTAAAGATTTTAATTGAAATAATGCCAATTCACTTTATACTAGGTTTATCTCTGAAAAAGATAAACATAGATGTATGTATTTACAAAGAGGAATATTTTCTTTTTCATTCTTTTCATGATGACAATGAGGAAAATGGCTCTTAAAAGAGGATAACAATCAGCAAATATATGACACTGCATATAATATTATAAATTATTCAGCTTGGCTAATATGATAATGTCTTAAGTCAGTGTGTCACATTGTTGAGGGCACAATTGCTTTCTGCTTGCAATCAATCTAGTTTTCCCAGAGTCAAATCTGATGACAATTCATGTGCAGGCAACTCAGCCCGTCACTCTTTCACCCATCTTTTCTGAACTGGGATCAAGCTTTTATCTGGCAGCCACAAAGAGGAAACATTGCAGAGATAATCACAAGAAAAAATGTGCAATCAGTCGAGCAGGAATACTGGTAAGTACACATGAATCTGAATCACACATAATACTTTCCTGCCATATTTTCAGTCAGATGTACAGAAATCTGAAATGTAAGGGAGGACTGAAGATCTAACATGGTTAGATTTAATAGCAGTGGCAGAAAGTGAGGTAAGAACTGACAATAAAATGAATATTTGATGCAGAAAAATTATTGAAGAGACTGCAAAGGCTTCATAAGTGCCATGGTCTTGCAAATATAACTCCATCATTTTTTATGTGTAGCAATAAAGATTTTGACATCTAGACAGAGTCGTTGCAAAATACGCTTTCAACCCTGAGGTAATTTATATCATTAAAGCCTTGCTTCTGATAGACATTTAATAGGTACAATAGTAGTCACACTTCATATGGTAATATATTGCATCATTGCTAGGATATGATTGTAGAAAACAACTTGAAGATAAAGAACTTCAAACAAGGGATTTAAAGTGATTACATGTATGAGTTATTAGCATGTTCAAAAAAATGTTATAATTGCTCTTCACAATTGCCATATGTCCCATTTCCCTATCTGTATACTAAAAACTATTGATGTGTCTAGTAAAACACTTACAAACCTATTATTACTGACAGCTGTTCATCTGTTTTCTGCCTTCAATTTAATTTAACTTCAGATTTAGGGGGGAAATTGCACAGATTGTAGGCTTCCCAGGAAAAGATGTGTTACCATTTTAATTAAGAGACACAGCATAAATACATAGAATAGAATATTTAATTTACCAATAGTATCAGTGTAGTCTTCAAGAGAGCATGGTTCTATTTTGCCTTCTTTTTACTTATCCTGAGACTTAACAGAAAGTGGTCATGTAATGTGGATCATTTGGCAGAAGGAATATCAAAGGGTCATTGAAGTTCAATGAAATGAGAAAACTCGGGATTCAGGGAAAAACAGGAGAGGCCCATTCAGGGGAAAAGTGGAGTAGGGCCTCGGGGGAGTAGAGCAGAAGCGTGAGGTCCCAATGAATGGCTGCTCTTCTGTGTTCAGCCCGGAACAGGGAAGAACCTGGTTTTCCTGGGGTTTCCCCTGCAGCAGACGGATCTGGCAGAAAGGTCCTAACACTGTCACCAGGGGCACAAACAAAGGACATTTGCATTTATTTAAAGTAGCTTGCTGTTGCTGTTGTTGTTGTTGTTGATGATTTTGGAAGAAAAATGTTTGTTTTGGCTAGCAAATTAAAATAATCTCATTACCCCAATAAGACTGTGGACCATGCAAGAACCCAGACACAGTCTTTTTTTTTTTCCAGGTTTTTCTCTGTGTTCAACAATAACAGGTTCTTTAATACGTAACAAAAAATAACTTGTATTCTGTGTTCTCCCAGTCAGAGAAGCAAATCCTTCACAAAGCCTTTGTTTGCACAGCTATGCCTGGAGATAAGCAGAGTATCATGGTGCAGCACATGCCCTCACCAGAGACCTAGAGGGGTATCAACTTCTTTAACAAATTCAGCTGCTGGGAGTTACGGGAATTTAATGTTGGCTGGCAGATTATAACTTTAATATCCTTTTATAACAGGGAAATGCCTTGCTACTGCAACAAGCTGCATATATAAAAAATACAGTCATTATCACATGAAGCTATTCCACTCACACCCACCCACAAATAGCATCATAAACAGTAAAAATAGTAAATACAGCATAATTACCATGTTTCTGCAGAAAGCCTACTCACAAACGTCCTATGGGAAGAGAGTCTGGGATGCATCTTAGAATAATTTTGTTCCATTTCATAAACAAGACTTAAAATGAAAGATTATCATATTCAAATTCAAAGAGATCAGAATACACAAACCATCAAAGACTGCTCTATCACTAATATTTCATAAATATATTGAATTATTTCTTAGATTTTTACCAGGGGATCATTCAAATTTATGAGCCTAGATTTTCATGTAACAGTGCCTGGATTAATTTAATATTTGAGGTTACATGCCAAAGTATCCAGATTTGAAATTTTTTTTTAATTATTATGCAATGACATAGCCTTTCTGAAATGCACTCCTTTAAACCCTGCAAACATATTTGGAACTCAAATTTCACATATCATTATTTGATCCTGAAATGAGAAAAACCCTGGGGTTTGCCCCTTAATTGGCTATATTTAGAAGAATCATCAATTGCTATACAAATAGAGGTTTGTTTCCAGTGGGAACAATTATTGTTTACTTGTATAGATATCATTCACTATATCAAGATAAGTGCCTTAGTGAGCCTTAAAAACTTGAGCTATGTAAGTAAATTAACATCTAAACTGTCTGTCCAGATTTCCTTCCAAAAATAAAACACTTCATGAAGAAAATCAGAAATCTGTTAGGCTATCAGTAAAATCAGGCACAATACCAGACTGGACAATACCATTTTGAGTACCAGGTTTTGGGCATTAAATACATATGTGGTTCTTATTTTTTGATTTTGGTGCTGATTCTGAGCATGCTGATAGAACTGCCTCCATTTACAGTACCTAGGACTTTGGCGCTGGCCTCTCAGAGCCATTTCTCCACTCATTCTCACTATCATATACCTGATGTTATAAAAGTGTCCTGTTTCACAGAGGATTGACTCTGTGCAGCACCAAATGAAGCACCAGTACCGTGCTGGTACAGTGGGAACTATAAACAACGTCCTATAATCCTTTTATGTGTTCTTTCCAAACAAAGAGTGTTCCTGTCAACTACCAGACTGCTGAGAAATGGACCAAAAATATCCTAGAAATACAGATTCCATCTGCCTTTAATGTCGAAGGAGTAACATTGTGCTAATAAGCTCTTTGCTTATGGCAGGTAGCTGGAAATGCTCTTACTTCTTTGGAAGGCAAGAGGATGCATGTGAAGTTGGAAAAAAAAATATTACATACCCTTACCTCTTCCTGAGCCTCTTCAGAAAAAGGAGTGCAATTCTGGTTTGGTTCATTTCCCACTTAATCTTATCTACCTGCTGAGACTGTTTCTGAGTTAAAATTACATATAAAAGGATGCAAGAGACCAATGTAATGGTCTCCCCTTGAAAATTTAGTCTGGCAGTGTTTTTATGACATTTGGTGCTTGAACTATCTTATTAATTCTCTTTGCACTTAGTTACTGGTGGACACTTACTTTTTAAAACATGGACAATAAAAAGCTGTGGGAATTATTGCATGACTTACTTTAAAATTTTCTCATTAAATAAGAGGTTCCATACAGGTGACAAGATTAACCTGTCCCAGGCTTACAAAACTGTTTGTGATGCAGACAATACAAAAGTTTTTGATAATCAAAAGGAAAAAACTTGTATGATTTTTACAGAGAATATGGGACGAAATTGCAACATAAATAAGAAAAAAGCTTATTTCTAGTTGCTTGGCCTGTAGCAGACAAATGCTTTTACCTTGGTCAAAATCCAGCGTTCGGAATTCTTTGCAATTTGCTTCTTCTTTCAAGAACACTTGTTCTATTTTTACAAATATATGCTCCTTCTCCACGCAACAGTAGATATTTTTTTCCAGACTATAACAGGTGTGGTATTGTCCCTGACCCTTGGGTGTTCCAGCTGGATGCACCTGACAAGCTCTAGGAGAAGAATCTATTTGCACGACCTTAGAACTTGATATGTCCAATGCCTTAACTTCCCATGATGCAGACAATCATGTTTTGATGGATAGGACTAATGAAACATAATTCTGTAGTTATGAAGCCCCCTTGTGCTAATAGGTGGGTTAAATGTCTTTGAAGATGGTAGGCATAATAGCAGCTTCATAGAATAAATGCAGAGATATTGAACTCTTAAATAGAAACAAATAGGTGAAACAATATGAGCCATGACCAAAATGGCTACAAGGGAAAACTGCTGTGGAAGTGAAGCCATCTGTCAAATAGACAAGGTATAGGAGAGGTGGTTTGGTAGGAAAAAAAAAATGAATTTACCAAGGACTCTATGACAGAAACATCCTTGAAGCTATTGTGATTCTCAGAGAAAAAGTTATTTTATAAGTTGAGCCCTAATTTTAAAGAAATAAAATGCTAGGAAAAAGAGCATGGAATGGTGACCACATAAAAGCTTCCTGCCTTTTTTATTCCTGAAAGAAAAATAAATACAAACATGTTAAGAAAATTAGTTTAATGCTGAGAATTTAGCTCGATTAGAGGTTACCAAACACAGATATTTCAAAAAGAAAAAATATAATCTAAGCAGAATATAAATGACAAGATAGAATTTTATATTTCCACCTAGAAAATTTCTCTACTGACAGATAAAAATAACCCCCAAAATAATTTTTGAAATACTGTCAGAATGAAATGAAAAGTAACATTACAGATTTTCAGATATAAATAACAACAAATTAATTGATCAACTGTAATGTTAGCAAAGCTTAAAAGCTTGCTTCTAGAAAAAGAAAGAGACCTGAACGGCTACTAATGATAGATATTTTACTTTAAACTCTCACCTAAGTTATTTTTCAGTAACTTGACAGAATTTCTCCCTTTAAGCAAGCACTAAATATAAAAAGATTTCCTTTAGTATAGGGTTACTTCACTAGCAATTTGCTAAGGCTTTTTTGTTGTAATTTTTCTAGACTGTTAACCTTTAATTATTGAGTTGCTATTCTGAATATAAATTATAGATGTTATTTCCTCTGCATTTGTTTTCAGAATTCCTAAAAGAAGAACTATTAAGGAAAATGTTCCTCTCTTTGTCACACAAAAATATCCTGTCCAGGATAAGATACCACCTACCTCAAGGTCAAATTATGGTTTTGCAATATTTCTGCAAAGATGTGAAGTAGAGGTTTACCACGAATAAATGAATAAAACGAAATATTTCTTAGTATTTCTTAGTATTTTAGGGAGAAGCACTGACTACCTATGTTTCTGCATTTAAAGTTTCCTCTCATTTCGCTAGTGTAATATTCACCCATTAATATTGCTACTTTAACCTTTAGTTATCTGACTTATATGCAAAAATGCAGGAATTGTTTTTATTTAATTTTTATCACTCTTCATTCCAACTACTTAATGAAATGGAAGACTGAGCTGAGGATTAGGCAATCTGCTCTTCTGAGGAAACTTGGACATACTCATTTCATTATAAGCAGACTTGAATATGTCCATAGCTTTCCCTGCAGTGATAAAACAAAAATGCCACAACTCATTTACTTCAGTTTTGCACTGAATTTACACACAATACCTATTGTTTTGTGTCTTTTCTTTGAGAGGCTTGATTGAGAGGTGGAAGCTCTGCTTCACAATGAACACAGCAATTCTTTCAGTCATGATTTTTGAAATGGAGCGAACATGTCCAAACACAGAAATGGAGTTAACACTCTGACTTAACATTGGTTCAAATACGTGCACAGATTCACTAGACTTTGAAGTGACCCTATGAAGAATGATAAATAATAAATAGATCCTGTGAGTGATAGACTCACTGATTTTAAAAAAAAGTTTAGAATCTAAATTACAAACTGTACACTAAAACCTGATCTAGCCTGGACAGAATAGCCAGGAGGGGGTGGTTGCATGTCACCTTCCTGGCAGATGGAAAGCTCAGATGTATCTAGTCATCACAGCCTGAGAAGGGCTTATACATCCTATACATCCTGCACTTTAGGTGCAAACTTAGAGTACTGACAGACTGATATAAAATGGAAGGGTCCGTCAGCTAAAAAGTACAATTGAGAAAGTATTTCACTCTATAATAATATGAAAAATCTTTAGGTCATTTACTATAATCATGCAATAGTAGAACAGCTTGGATCAGATAGTGTATAAAATAAGCAAATAGCATTTTTTGTTCTGCAAGAGAAGCTGAGCCACTGTATTGAAATGGAACAAAGGGAACACATTTAAACTATCCAATTGAACAATACTTCTGTGCTGCAGTTTGTGAAGCCTACAGTAATTTAACACATGTCATGAAGCACTTAGAAATGTAATAAAAATCCTGTTTATTACCAGTGCAGCTCAGGGCCAAAGCATTCATGTGAGACTCATCTGATCCTTATAGTTGATGACCTTAGAATCTATCTCCATCAGGAAGAACAAGAAGATTTATTGTTCTAGGGATTTCTATATTTTGCAATATTTTCACAGCCAGATTCTATATAAATATGATTGTTTACTAAAGCTTAGATTCCTCTGTGTGTCTCAAATTTCCCTCTGCAGATCTAATATTCTTTTAGGAAAACAAGATTCCACTGCTAGCACAACTTTCCCCCTTTCCTTTGTCCAGATGATTACTCTCCTCCTGAGGAACCCAAATAATGGGTAAGGTTGAGTGCCTCCACTGAGAGAATTCAGCACAGAAAATTCATCTGTCAGATAGCACAGTTCTTCTGCTTTGTTCTGAATTGCCTCTTAATTTGTCTTCACAAGGGGAAGATATCTAGCCAGTATATGTGCCAGGGGATGACTGAAAGTAAGTGAAAAATCAGATGAATAGAATAGCTGGGACCTTAGCATCAAAGCTGTAGGTAAACCCACACTGCAGAATTTGCCATCTCTCTAAACCTGTTCCGTTCTAGGAGTTCCTACACACTGTAGAGGAATTTAATTACCTGAAGTTTCTTTTCAGTATTCCAAAGCTCTTGCAAGAGGAACTTGGAGACATTTTCTCACAAGTTCTTTTTCATATTTCACTCATTTTCTGGAGTGCTCTCTCAGCAAATTTTTAGTTGTTACAGCTCACCCTTTAGGAAGGGATGGAAAACACTGATGGACTCAGGATAATGACAGCTGATCCTCCTGATGCACCTGACACCACATGCTCCTTAGAACAGCTTTTCAGTCTGGATCAGAGCACTTTGCTGATTAATGATGCACCTTAAGACTGAAGCTAAGGGGATGTGATGTCCATGTTCTCTGGGCTCCAACATCTGACTCTATATGGATATAAATATCTATGAAAAACAAGTTATTGCTGCAGAAGGCAAAAACATACCTGAAACACATCTTTGAGCTTCCCATCTAGTGCAGCACTACAACCAGGGTAGCTGTCCCTCCACCTAATTCAGTGTCATGGTTCTGTCACTCTGGAGCTCTGGTTCCTCACGCTTGTTTCCCATGCTGCATGTGCTTCCGTACAGACACTTGCAGTATTTCAGATAACTACAATTTCATGTTCAGTTTAACCCTGATGTAACATTAAAGGCTGCATTTCAACATATCTAGGATAATATCTTTCCTGAAAAATGCTGGTTTTTTTCTCCTTTGGTATATTTTTTTTCCTTTACATACCAGTTGTGATTGGGGTGGTACGTAAGAAACTCTACTGCTCTTTTGGGCAGTAGTTGTTTTTTTATTTACTATAGATGTACCCAAAGTGACAAAGCCTATTGAATTCAATTGGTTCTATATCTATTCAGGGATAAAAAAATACCCAGACAAAAAGAAAATTTATAACTAAATTATGAATTTGCCTTGAAATCCTCCCTAGAAGTGGATTGATAATTTTTTAAATCTAAGCCAGTTTTCTGGCAGCAGTGTAAAACAATCGCAAATGAGAAAAGCTGATTTAAACTCAAAAATATAATTAGAAGATTTTCACTTTAAAATGTTACTAGAATGGGCTACATTCTCTAATTGGGTCGACTATATTACTGTATTAAACATTGACAAAAATGAGCTGAGGCTGGCATTCGACAAAGGTCCAGTTAATACAATACAGAAAGTTTCATTGTTTTTATAAAAATTGACAACCACAAATAATGAAAGTTTAGAAAAGCAATTGCTAAGACATTTAGCAGTCTTACACTATTTTTAATAATTCATGTTTCATTCTGCATTCATTCAATCTTAGGTTTGTAAACATATAAACAAAAGGTCACAAAAACAGCTAGAGGATAAACCTCTTGAATAGAAATAAGAAATGCAGTCACTTGTACACTGATGAATGTATCATTTGCAGTGATAAGGAGATAAAAAATGCTAAATTACTAGAAAAAAAAGTTATCAACTCAGGCACTGAATTTGAGATGGTTTTGCATGTAATCTTTGGCCTTTACCTCTCAGCCTCTCCTTTTACTTGTCAGCTGCAGTCTTTTTTAAGTATCCCTCACTGGCAGACAGAAAAAACCTGTTACATCTTTTCACTGAGGCAGAGAGGCTCTTTTTTTTTGTGGGTTCTTCACACACATGTATTTACACACTGGTGCTGTAGAGTAAGAAAAAATCATTTTTGAAGCACCCAAAAAGCTACATACTTCCTTAACACAAACTATTTAAGAAAAGAACAACTTTCTTAAGATCTACCTGCACACCTCTCTAACTTATATAGAAGGTCTGTTAACCTATTTTTTAAATTATTTTTTCCCAAGAAAGATCAAGATTTGTCTCTCAATATTCTAGTTACATTCTATATCTAGAGAGCAAAACTTAGCCCAACACCATGCCATTCAGCTGCTGAGGTATTTTTTACAAACTCTGTGTTTAACATTTCTATATTAGGTCACTCCTCTTCCTAAACCTGTGTTTTTCAAATCTTAAGTATAGCACTTCTCCAAATGTCTATTTAACCCTTCAAGTTAATTGGTTTCTGTTAGACTTTGTCTATTGTTTTCAAGGAAGCAGCTTAGTTTGGAATTTTGGAGTGTTTTTCTAAAGCTAACATTCAGTTCCTAATCTCTCTTGATTGTTAAATATTAATTTATTGACAGACCACAGTCAGTGTGTCATAATAATCTGATATTTCCTGTGCCCAGAGGACCAACAAAAACTGAGTTCTAGGAACAAATGCATGCTGAGCCCTGCAGCAATTCTCTTTTTTTCCATATGTGTTTATATAACTGTTGTGCTTAGCCAGGTCAGGACCCAATTACATTAAGTGCTGTATAAATATTAGCATCTACTTCATCCTTCACAAGGTTCTTGACCACAATGAAAGGTGTGAAAGACCATAAAAAGGGGTAGATTAATTGAGGACCTTGGAGTGATGTCATCATGGTGGTATGCGTAATTTACTGAGTAAAGACAGCACAGTTTAGACTGAGACCTGTTCCAGGGGTTAGTCAAATCCCTTTGTGCTTCCCTTTTTTTATGACCACCCTCTCTCATATTAAGACTTGCATTCACATAAGTAATGTAGCATCTTACCAGATCATTTATTTCTTCTTTATGCTGTAAATATTTCAGTAGCTTCCTACATGAATTTGATTCGATTTATTGCAAATAATCTATTTATTCTACCATCCAATTAAAAACAGCTTCAGTCTGAAAATAACAGTATTCATGCCAGGAAAGCATATCTGAGCCTTTGCTAAGTCTCCCAGCTGTAAGGAATTCATAAAGCTTAATTAAACTCAGGACACAACCATCAGTGGAATACAAAGTCTTGAAAGAAAACTGAAGAGTAACAGCCACTTTTTAGTCTGAAAATTAAGGTAAATGGAAGAAAAGTTTCATATGTGAATAAAATACTTCAGTGGACTGTTTATTCTTATTATCTCACATTCCAGCTATCCTCTTATGTATTAATTGGAAGGTCCTGAAGTTTCCCTTCAGCTTTGAAAGTCTCCCTGCCCTCTGTTGAAACTTCCTATAACAACACTCCTCAGTGAATGGCAGTGTCTTTGCCAGCTGCAGTAACCCAGGGAAACTCCTGCCTTGTGTTTCTTCAAATAACATTTCCACACACAGCTGACTGAGGAGCAAAGCTACACCTCACTGGCAACTGGTGTAATTAATTATCCCTCGCACTGTGCTGTGGAAACCTCAGACTGTGCGAACTTATTACTGATAGGTTTGGGGTTTTTTTGAGATTTAGCCACAGAAGAGGGATTTTTAGGAAAGTAAGCTTTATCTTTATTAGCATGGTGCTGGTCTCATAGCCTTCTTTTCCTTTCTTTTGGATTTTTTTTTTCAATATCAGAATTGAAATAAGATTTTAATACCAGGTTCATTAGTCTCTTACATTGAAAATGGCAGAATACAGCAGTGCATCTAAAATGTAAGTTTGAAGACAGTAAAATATATTTTATTCAGTGTTCAAAAGCTTTTAACCTGAAAAAATAAAGGTTGGAAACTATAATTGTACAAAATTCAAATATCTTGTGAAATGTTCTAACCCTTCATCTTGATGAACTATTAATGTTCTCTCAGTGAAACATTGCCAAAAATTCCACATATAAAACCATCATTTTATTGCCCAGAGGGAATTTGAAGATTTTTTTCTTTTCCTAATTTGATACATTCACTTGGTGTTCCTTGGCTGTAATAACAGGCTTTCACGTAAGGAAGATTTTTTTGGAAGCTTTAAAAATTAGTTGCCTCTTACCTTAAATCAGATGTTATTTGAATTTTTAATGATGGAAATTCTTGAAAACTTTTAAAACAAAAAGGCATTTTTGTTATACTTCCAATCTGCATATGCAAGTTAGATAGCAAGACAGACAAGACTTGCCCCAGAGGAGTAACATTTATTTACATTCAGTCAACAGTATACATGGACTACATAATTATTCTTATAAATTTTGAATCATATTTTGCATAAAAACACAAAACTCAACGATACTTCTTCTGTTGAATTAGTTACTTGATTTTATTCCAAAACCTGTAAATATCTATCTTCTTCACTGTCGTTAATCATTGCAGGAATTACAGAAAGAAGTTATGGTATCTAATAAAAAAAAAATCAGAATTATATTTTAACAATTATATAAGGTTATGTAATTAATGATTCTTGTGTTACTTGAATTTTAATCTTGTGCTTTTTAAGTATTTGTGCTCTAAAAACAGTTGCTCATAGAAGAAATGTAATAAAGTAGTAGATTTATATCTACTTCCTTTCCATCCAAAATATTTCTTAATAATTTTCTGTTACTTTGACACATCAACATTCCCTTACAAGGCAGGAAAATCTGAAACTCAGCAGGGCTTCTTACTCTGCCTCCAATGGAGAGGGTGAAATTAAAGGAATGTTCTCTCCAGGTGGGACAGGTAAGCTTCAAGAGACAGTGGAAAATATCAGGAAATGTCTGCTGGCGCCAGTCGCAGAGAGGTAACGATTGGTAATCCCTGCCTTGGGCTCCCATTTCTGCTGCAGCACCAGCTGGAGGACCCCAAAGCAGAGGAGCCCAGCTAGGCTACCCTCTTCCAGCTGTGCAGCCTTTTCCAAAGCTCTCTGCTACTACAAGCTGGCCTCTTCCTAGAACAAAAATAATTATTCCTATGGCTGTTGGCATCCAAAATACATAGAAGACCACTGAAAGAATTTTTTCAGCTCTGTCTACAGACCACAGGAAAGTGCTGGTACATCCACTGATATCACTTTCCTTCCTGATAATACTCCTCATTGACGAGAAATCCTATTTATAAGCCTAGTAATGGAGGACAGGAGTGGTTGCTATGAACGTCTCTTCACTAGATCACCTATGGAGCTGAGTTGGTGCTGTTTTCTCAGGGAGATACTTATTCTGCTTGCTTGACCGGTTGCTATGGTTCAGAGAAAACAGCAGCTTCTTGAGAAAAAGGAGGGGGAACCTCTAACAAAAGGACATGAAAACCATTAGTTTGAAAAAATTGATTAACTGTTAGGTTGTGATATCCTGGGTGTATTCCTTTGGCAAAGTTGAGAGAGCAAACAAAAAAGATAGGGAAAAATGGACCACTATTTAATTCTGTTCAGATATGGAAACTTACATTATTAGTATTATATCTCTTTGAAGTGTAAATGAACAATCAAAATGTGACAGTGGAGCAGTTTATCTTTCTATGCCCATGGTGTTGATAATAAATAAACAAAGGCATTTGATTCAAAATTGCTATTTTCTATTGGTAGCACTGAGAAAGTAATGTGGTATTTCAGATGCAGCTGTATGGTCACTGTAGGGAAATGACATTTCTTTCCAAGGAAAAGAATATCTCTTGTAAAGAGATTAATTAATTTAATTTTTTTTTTTACTTAAAATAGGATACTTCCCAAATAAAAATAAATAAAATAAAAAACTGTTGTGGAATGTTGTGAAAAATCTCAGCACAACAAAATTTTACTTTGCACTTTCTTCCATCAACAAGTTGAAATAAAAATCCACAGTGTATAATTACAAAAAGGTTTAATTAGTCAATTCTACTCCAAAACAAATGAGTTTGAATTTTAAAAAGTGGAAAAACTTAGCAAAACACTTTCTCGTGTAGGAAAAGAGGATTGTATTGAGAAACTCATCAAAAATGAGGCACGAAAAAGAAAAGCTTCTGAGAAGAATAGTTCATGATCTGACTCAGAATTTTAGAAATACTTAATATGTTGCATTGTTATTTTCACATTAAAATTTCAAAGGAAGCTTTCTAATAGTGTCTGAGGGATTTTAAAAGCTGTTTTTCAAAGAAAGGCAATGTGGTACAAACTCTCTTGTAATTTTTCCCTATAAAAATTAGTTAATTATTTGGCTAGTAAAGGGCCAGTTAAACAGCATTTGGTCTTGCAGTTTTGGGTGATATTTCTGAGGACATTTCCCCCACTTTTCTTGGGAAGATATTCCAAACAAACAAAAAAACATTTGAGAGCTATTTGGAGATCTGTACTTGAAGTACAGAAGTACTGAAGGTAACTAAAAAATAAGTAGATGCTATAACTAACTTTGGAATAAACACGTACTGTACTGGAATAAGCATTAAAGACTTCAGGCACTTGCTACAGTTCTATTCACAGAAATGAAATAACAAATATTTTAAGAGCTGTTTATGCAATAAGGGAACAAAAGTTTTACTGAGTCACAAATATCAAGAAATATCAAGGGTGTATTAGTAAAAGGGATTTTTTTTTAATTTTCTTGCTTTGAATTTCTTTCATATTGGTCAGGTAATTTAAAATTATTTTGTTGTTGTTCTCAGAGGAAATTTTGTCCCACTTGGGATTGATAATAAAAATGTCATTTATTTTAATGGTGATAAAATTAATTCTCTAAAAATTTTATATCCTGGAAATGTGAACCAAGATTTTGAGAAGTCTGACCACACAGTTATTAAATCTTAATTTTTGTGCTTATTCCCAGTTATACCTTTTCATTCTTATGACGATAGTTATCTAAAATGTCAGGTGAATTGTGCAAAGATTTTGGGAAAGGAAAATCAGCATGCAGAAGGTGACATGGCTGAATGGGAAAGATGCACAATAGAAACATTTGTTTTACCTTCTAATTGAAATAATTTCTCCAGAAATACTTTTTTGACCCATGCCAAGCTTAAAATGGTTTTGAAATTAACACAATGCAAATACTTTGTAGGAGAAAACAGTATTAAAATAGTTAGAAATACCTGAAGCATTATATTAAGATAAATATCTGGAGTGTTCTTCTATCACTCTAGCAGCGCACAGTGCACCCTTACTGCCACAAGCAAGCTACTGGGGCTACCATGAAAGGATGAAAAAGGGTTTTGAAGAAACCGATCCTGGGAGGAAATCAGCCCAAAGGATAAGGCTAAAACCTGGGTTGTTTAGCAAATGTTGGTAATTCATGTAAATGTTAGTTCATGTTGGTAATTCATGTAATTCAGTAAATGCTGGTTTGGAAGTGCTGAAGTTACTCTTCAGCTACAACACAATAAGAACTTTGCAAGGATGATCAGTGTGGTCAGTAATATTGTAGATAACAGAAGAGCAAGGATGAATCTCAGAGACATAGTCAAATGATTCCCAAAAACCAGAACTATAATTCTAACTTTGAAGAGTGCCTTATTTTTACTCAAAACTGTTACTGAATACTCCTATTATTCCTACTATTTCTTTATAGCAGATGTTATGAAAAACTGTGATTGTGATATGACCATTGACAATTAATCTCTGGTTAAGAGATGTGAATCTTTTTAATACCAGTGAAAACTGCCAAAATTACTTAGGAAATATAAAAACAAACAAAGATTTCTAAAGTCAAGTGGATTCTCTGAGTTCACTGCACTTGTAACTAGGCCCTGGTTTTGAAGTCTGCAGAAAGTCTGTGTATATAGAATTTAAGTGTACAGAACGCTTGTGTTTGTTTTATGATTCCACATCCTTCCACTGTGAAAGCAGTTGCTGGGAGTTTATATGGAAAAAAGGAATGATCTAAAAGTTTCTGTAACTAAGCAATGTTCTTAATGTTAACAGGTAACAAGAAAAAATTCTGGCCGTTTTTTAAATTCCTCAAAATAGAGTTGATTCAGAATCACTATTGTTAGAATAGAGAAAGTAGTGGAATGAGAGCTCATACTTGATGAAAAAAGAAACAAAACAAAATTTGAAATATAATTTAATAGCTGAGGAATATCACCCCCATATTCTCTCAAGCACCAGCATAAGGAATTTATGATTGTCAAAGGAAACTTTGGGAAGCAACAAAGGTGCCTATTAAGTGCTCTTTTATGAAACCCTGCTGTGGCCACAGAAGTTCCATACTCTCTCTAAAGCTTCACCTGTATTTTTTTCCACTCATCAGCAAAAGTATTCCATCAAAGAAAAGATCATTGTCATAGATAGTGATTTATTTTCACATTTCATTTAAATTGAAACTGCTCTATCACATACAATAAAGTGGAGATTTTGAACCGCTGTTAAATAAAGACACATTTAAAAATATTTTGTACAAATGCCAAACTAGTTCTTAATCATCTTTGTATCTGCTTGCCATATTTAATACTCAAGCTGCCAGAAGATGTGCCAAAAGGCATATGAAGCCTTAGAGAGATTGGCACACTTGAGAGTCACATAAATTTAAATAATCTCCTTATATCCCAAAAATAAAGTGAAAGTGTTATTCAGAGCAATAAAGTGCAACTTCACAGTCCAAAGAAATTGGCATTAACTCTGAAGGAGCACCAGGGAGAAAGGGGATATTTTGATTCATATGACCTTAGAAAATTTTGAAATTCTACTAAGAAAATCAATTAGATTACTAAAAATCTGGGAGAGGAAGAGGAAGGAATTTTTCTTGCCAGTTCTGATTTAGGACATTTTTCAATATTCTAACAAATTAAAAGAGGCAAGTTTAAAACTTTTGGTCTCAATCTAATATGTGTTTCATTAAAGCACAACAAATATTTTTAAAGCATGAGAAAGCCTAAAAGAACTTTGGTTTAATTTTTCCTACTGTCAGAGGAAACGAGGCAAACTTTCTTACTAAATAAACAGTCACTGGCTTAGGTGTTTAAGAATGAAAAACAAAAATAATAATTACAAAAAAAATAATGACTTGCCAAATTAATAGCAAATATCTGTAATCTGATTAGTATTTCAACTCTTCAGCAAACTTTGACAAGGAAAAGTACCCAAAGAACTAACCCTTTGGGAGATGGACTTATTGCTGAAATTTGCATCTCTGAAAAACTCAAAACAATTTCAAATATGATTTTCACATTTTTAGCAAAGCAAAACATGGAGAAAAGTTGAAGAAATGTCCAGCCAGGTCTTTTCAGGATGTTGAATAAAAGTTCCTCAAGAGACAAAGGCATGGCGGAATTTTGTATTTTGTAAATATAAAATGAAGTAAAACCAACACAATGGGCTACAGGGGGAACACAGTGAATCAGGCTGGAATCCAGCAGTCATTGCATCCAGTTGAGTACTCTAATGATTACATTATGCAGTCATTCATACTCTCTTCCTGAATTAATATTGGTTACAAGAAGTAGAACCTCTTCAAAAGGAGATTGATATTGATACTTACTCATCCCAGAGTACCCTACCAGCCAGAAGTTATCATACTCTCTTGAGTTGCAGAAAAGCCAAATTAAAGTCTGTTCTAAATCAAATGTAAACAGAGTTTGGTCCCTTCAGCAGAGCAGATAAGTGCTCCAGGAACCTTACAGGCTGTGTGTGGAAGCAGCCACTGCCTCCTCCAAATATTTTGCAAATTATGAGGGTGAATCCTGCTGTTGCTTTCCCTATTTCTCAATAGGACATCACGTATGATGAACTGTGCTTCATTCTGAATCAGAGACCCACAGAATCATGGAATTAACTACATTAGAAAAAGCCTTTGACTTCATCAAGTCCAACCTATCACCTAATAACACCTTGACAACTGGATCATGGCACATCCAGGCTTTTTTTAAACACCTCCAGGGTCAATGGCTCTATCACCTCCCTGGGCTAACATCTTTAATCACTGGGAAAAAAACTTAGAGATCATGATAAGAAAAAACAAATACATATTGTTTTTGCTCATTGTAGAAAAAAAATACTGAAAGTGACAGGCATAGAGGAATGTTTTTTTCATTAATCAAGACCTTTCTCTGCCATCTTCTTTATGGGTGCTGTTTTATAGGTGCAGAACCACCTATGCCAGACACCTATCTAGCTTCGCGTAGAAACACAGTACACGCTTTACAAATTAGTTTCTCCTATAATTCTCTGCTTATTAACAAACCATTCTAGCAAATAAACATGATTTTTCTCTCATTTGACTTCTGTTCAGAATTGTTTGAGAGCATGAGAGCTATTGAGTCCTTCACTTAGCAAAATTGGGGGTTGTTTTACTGCTAAGAGATCATAAATACCTACATGGGAAAAAATGCCAAACCTGCCTCTGAAGAAAGAAGGTTAGCTGAGTCTTTAAAATAAAATAAAATAAAGCATTTAACAATGCTAACATGGATTATATAGTTTGAGATGTTGACTTTCTTGGTAACGGTTGCTATGTTAGGTAATCTGATTTGATGCCATCAACTATAATGAGGAAATATTTCAGGATTATTGCACTTAATTTGCAAAGGAATAATGCAGACATACTAAACAAATAAGTACAATGAATTTCAGTAGTCAGATGAGAAGAAATACAATGGTGACTTTAAAATTGAAAAAGGATTTAAAAAAAGCAAGATGGTGATAATGCAAAGATCTTAGGGACATATTGCATTTTGCAATCTATTTCACTAAATTTGACATTGAAACAATTATAAAATGATGGACATGAAACATAAGAAACAAATAATGATTCTGTCCTCAAGCATTATTCCATTAACAAGAAAAAATTTATTTGGAGGAAATTCACTTGTCCTTTATTCACAGATTTCTTAAACATTTCATTGTTTATTAGCCTGTGCACATCAGGCATTGTCTGTATGAAAGTCCATTAATAGTCTTTCAGTTCTCCAGCAGCTCCTTATAAATGTTCAGCAGATACTGCCTTGAATTTTAGGGCATATACCCACCCACACTTCCTGGTCCATCCTTTGTACGTACAAAACTGATATTTAGTGGTATTTCATAAGCAGGCCATCGTTCAGCTGTGATTTTTGTAAACATCTTTTATTAAAGTAAATTTTTAAAAACCTGTATACATAGCTTGGACATGGCCTTGAAGATTCTCAGAATTCGTTTTTATCTTTGTTCAATCCCAGTATTACAAAGTGAAAAATCTCTCAGCAGCAAGCTTTCTTACAAGATGTGTGTGTCCTTACTTTGGCTGTAACATAAAGATGCTCCTTCAAACTCTAATTTGATTCTACAGCTTGTGATCTGGTATTCAGGTCATGTGAAGACATGAAACTAATATATTGGTTAAAAAAAAAAAAAAAGAAGCAATATCTTACAATTTTTTTAACTTGCTTTAGAGTGTTGTAGATACATCTTTGTTTTTTAACTGTCATTCAGTTCTGCACATTTTCAAATTAAAATCTTTAAAGAATTAAAAAATTCTTACTACTTCAAATATTTAATTTTCTGTGGTAACCTTTTAGAGTGTCTTTACTTTTCGTTACCATTGGCAATTCACATGCCAATAGTTTGTCTATATGACTCCTTTCATTGAAGTAAACAAATAAAGCTGCTGGTCTTTCTGGCTGTTCAGGCAGTACATATTACAGTGACTCACATTAGCTCCTTCCATGAACCCCTTCATGGTTTTCATATTTTTGAAATGTCAGAGTAATGGAGATCCTTTATTATGGGCATTCAATGGCTTTAACTTCCTAGTTTAGACTGTCATTCAGTCCTACAAAATCTTCAAAGTTTCCTCCAATTATTTTCTTGGCATTTCTATCTTTCACTGCAGTGCAAATGGTTTATGCTGGCAGGAAATTTGCAAGTTTCATTTCTTTCCTCTAATATTCTCCTCTTATACGTATAATACCTCATGCACCAGTCCTTCTGAAGATAAAATAGGTTTTATATCTTTATATTAGGTCTTTTTTTCATAAGATGCCAGAAGTAATTTCTATATAATTCATTTTGTTTTACTCTAAAAAAAAAATAAAGATTGTTAGCTTTTACACACAGTACAGCTTCTGTGTTCTCATTATCCCTTCTTGTATCTGAAAGGAATTTATAAAATTGTTTTTTCAATTTATAAAATTGATTTTTAAAAAATCTTTCTTTAGGAAAACACCATGGGTTTATTTTTTTCCTACTTGTTACTTTTCCCCCTCACTACAATGTTCTGCTTTAACAACACTTACCTGCCATCTATTTGCTGCTGTCTCTTACTTTCTCATTCAGATGCAGTTCCTGTTCAATAACTCTCAGCTTCTACCTATGACTGGCAGGAAAGCTGAAAGCACAGCTCTGCAGCTTCTTCCCCACCGTCTCGAGATGTCTGAACCACGTTTTCAAAAGCTCGAATCGCCACTCTTTGTCATTTATACCCACATATATGTTAGCTGCTTTCCCTTGCCATCTAAATTATCTTATCACTGAGCTGTCTAGGACTCTCTTTAGTGTAGCAATTTCATTTCACAGCAAGTACTGCACTTTCCCTGTCAGCCCTTTAATTACAACGTCAGGAAAATTGGTGGAGATTGAGGAGGAAACGACTATTCCTCTGCTGCTTCGGGTGTGGAACTTGTGTGTCTTGTGAGGGGGGAGAGGTAGATGAAGGGTGGTGGGGGTGAGGAGCAAAGACTCTGCCTAAAAACTGAAGAGAAAACATTTTTTTTCTTAACAGGACAGTTTCAGTATAAATTTTTAGGCTCTTTCCTGGACTTTGAGACTCATACACAGGAATTTCTCTGCATGTCTCTAAAACCATCTATAATATCACTGATTATCCAGGTACTGTCTATAATTTTGTTCTCAGAATTAAACTTCTTGGAAACAGACTGTACAAACTTTTCCCTGAATATATTTATCCAAATAAAAATATCTCATTATTCTTCTAAGTAAACACTTTACAGATTCCATATTTCCCTTATGTGAAGGGCTTTATTATTCTGTTTCCATCTCTAAAGCCTCTGCTTATTGAAGTGATTCTAAAATTGGTTAGCTGCATGAGCAGGTACTGCTATTGTCCAGATTCATGATGAGTTTTCAGTATTGTAGCTTCCCTCTTCAGTGTAAGTAATGGAGGGAAAATACTTTGCATTGTTGAGGACTCAAGCAGCAAAGCTACAAACCAGAAAGATCTGACGGTTTTTTGTTTTCTGTGTCACTAAGCACAGAAGAAGATAATTTGAAAGGCAGATCTTTTTGACCTTCCCTGGTACTTTTCTGATGATTATTCAGAGAACATGATGCTGTGCAAGACCCTAATTGCAGGTAAGAGATCTTGTCTGTTTCATTTGAAAGGGGGATTTGCAAGTATCAGACCCACAGAAGTTACTGGAAAAGCAATGATGGAAGGAGAAATCTATAATTACAATGTTCAGGATTAAAGGCTCAGGAGCTTTTTTGCTATTGTTTCCTTCATAGATAACCAAGGAAACAAACAAGCAAATGCATGCTATATAAAACATTGTTTACCATTTTTCCCCGTGGACATCATAAATTATCTTTATTTTCTATTTGTTGGTGGTGTTCATCTCTCTTCTCATCTTGGCAATGATACAGTGAATTTTAGCTATTTTGAAGTAGAACAGTATTCTACCGATATATTTATAAAAAATTAGAAGTTTATGCTTGTGGTGTGTATATAAGGATACAGATTTGATACTATTAATTGTTTACTTACCTTCAGAATAACAACAGTCCCATGCACACTGCAGTGGGTTGACCTTGGCTGGATGCCAGGTGCCATCAAAGCCCTTTATCACACTCTTCCTCAACTGACAGAGGGGAAAAATATGACAAAAACTCATAGATTGAGATAAGGACAGGGACAGCACTGAGCAAATACCATTTCAGGCAAAACAAACTCAATTTTGAGAAATCGCTTTCTAAATAATCAAATCAGCAAAGTATAATGAGAAATAAACCCAAACCTTAAAACACCTTCCTCTCACTGCTCCCTTCTTCCCAGGCTCAGTTTCACCCATGAGTTGGCAGCTTTCTCCCCCAAACAACACAGTCAACCTCCTTGGACTGTATAGGTCTGATTATTCCATATATAACTCAAACTACACTATTGACAAAAGCATTTATTTCTAAGCCAGCTTTTGCTGAATTGTGGCTAATATTTTCAGCAGAATTAAAATGAGACAAAAAAAAACTTCAAATTATGTTTAATGTTAAATAATTTGATGGATCTGGGGGAAACTGAATGCAAAATCAAAATCAAAATCAAAACCAAACCAAACCAAAACAAAACAAAACAAAAAAACCAAACAAACCAATGAAAGAAGCAAAAAAACCCACAACACCCCCCAAGAAAAAATGCAGCAACAAAAAAAAAGCAAACAAAAAGAACCCCAAACTTATGACTGATATTAATAGCTTTTGAAGAACATTAGACATGGTTTTCTTTCTATCACACCTTTTGTGAAATATTTCTAAAGATCAGTATGCCATTAATGCTTATACCTAGAATCTTTATTCTGTTTTCTTTCTTTAGGGTATATAAGAGACATAATATAGACTATTTAAAAAGCTGAAGGCAAGTAGCAAAGCAATCTGCAACTCCTTTGTTTTCTTGAGAGAATGAACCATAAATGTTTTTCATCCAAGTTTCTTCCAAAGTTTTGCATAAACAAAGAACAACAGTTTGATTTAGTAACAGCCTAATATCAGATTGTGCCTGGAGATCTGTGTAAATGCCTATTAAATTTACAGATCTTGATCCCAATCCAATGGAAAGACTCCTGCAGACCTGCAAGCAATTAAGACTGGTTCTGTTTTCCTTAAAATTAGGGAGCAGCAAATTTTTTCTTCGGGTGTCCTTAAATCCATATCCTACTTAAAGGCACAGAGTAGGGGAAAAGCACAACCCAAAAAGCAGCTTTGTGCACCAAGATCAGGGGATGGGCCATAAGCTGGGCCACTCAGATACTGTGCAGTTTTCTGGAGCAAAAGCATTGTGCTACACCAATCAGTCATTGACAAACTGCTTTTTCTTCACCTAATTAAATATCAAAATATGATGAATATAGAACAACTATGTTATATGTATTTAATAGAGAATATCCTGTATTCTATGTTGTCCCAGTATCCCGAGGTTAAAGCAGTTGAAAGTCAGCAATTTGCCTTTGCAATGAAGATGGCCAGCAGCACATGGGCTGTAGTGGTAGGAGTGCAGCCAGCACACAGGGAGGAATAGTCCCTTCCCTGCTTCTGGAGGGTGACCTGCAGTCCTGTGATCAATTCTGGGCTCCCCAGTACTGCATGGACCATGCTATGCTGCAGTCAGTGCAGTCAGGGGCTCCCAAGAGGGTGAAGACACTGGCACAACGTGTACAAGAAGGTGCTGGGGAGCTCCAACCTCCCAGCTGGAGCGAAGGGCAGGCAGAGCCAGCTCTCCTCAGAGAGGCACAGAGGGGCATGAGGAAGCAGTCACAAGGAGCAAGATTGGAATTCTGCTTGAATATAAGGAGATTTTTTCACACTGAGGGTAATCAAGTTTTGGGAAAGGTTGTGGAAATTCTGAAGGTGTTCAAAGTTTGATTTGGCTTTTTCCAGGCCTCAATTGAACTCACCCTATAGAGGAAGCTTTCCTTTTGGGATTGTGTGACTATGATGACGTCATAGTAAGAGTAAGGGCTGAGAGGAGGATTTCCTGATCCTACTGAGCCCTTTGCTTCAGAAAGGGGAAAATGAAATATTTATCCTGTTCAAATATTTATCCATTTCTCAAGAGCGTGCCAGGAAGTGAGTCTATCAGCTGTGTCTCTCTGTCCATAAAAGATCTAGTAATTCCTTATTTTAAAGGCTAGTGTCCCACTCTGCTGGGGATAGGTATATCTCTAGATATACCAGCCACATAATAATTCTAGTAAGTACATAGCATAAGAAACATATATTCTTGGCAGTATGATAAAAAAATTTTGAGTACTACACAAATTAGATAAATTTGTTTGAGCATTATCATAAGTATTCATTGGCTCTCATAAATATACCTTAGAGTTCAGGGTTAGAATGTGTAAAATTCTGAAGCCTACAGCAAACAGTAATAAACTGAACTCTTCTAACAGGAAAATTTAACAGCATGTTCCTTGGGACTTGCTGAAATACTGTGTCTAAGCTCCAATAGTGACAGCTGCATGGTGCTTAGCTGCCAGCTGGAGCTAAACCATGTTGCACTGGACAGTATTTGAGTTCTCTTCCCCCCCTGCAGTCTTTTATCACTTTTCTAGAAAATAAAATATTGTGACATTTCTGGTCTAATGCCTCAAAGAGTCTTTATATTTCTAGTTGTATGAAGTTCCTGCTTTTATCTATGTGTGATTTCAAATACCATACCGAGTTATGCCCTTCATACTGCTTCATCTGGATGTAGCATAGGTAAGGGAACATTGGCACTGAGCTTGATTTTATAAAGAAATCCTGTGAAATAAGCATGCTATTTAAAATCCTGAAAACTATCCTGCTGGTGACAGCCTGAGATCAAATTACATAGAAAATGATTTCTCTGGTCAACCTCAGTGCAATGACTGGGGAAGAAGGAGAGAAATATTAGTAGGCCAGTGACCATTTTCATTACAACTCCTTTTTATTTACTCCAGTAACTTGTTTTAGCATAATGACAAGCAATACAATCTAAATGAAAGCAAGCTTTAAAAACAAAAGGGATAGCTAATGCATGTGCAAGTAAATATCTATGACAAGATTTTTTTCTTACTATCCAAGCTCATTGCATTCATAACACATCTAATTGATTTATAATTTGATTCTAATGGACTTTACAGGTATTTTTCTCACCTTACTCAGTTTTAGGAATCTCAGCTTGGAGTATGACTGGAACTGACAGGAGCAGGAAAACTGGATGCACTGAATACTAAATTTTATGTATAATGGAATGTATATTATGCAAGTGTGTGGGCATATATTATCAAAAGCTTTAAAATAAAAAAAAGTCATCATATACATGAATGCCTGATGGGTGGTAGTTTTTGGTTAAAAAAAAAAGTTATTTAAGAACCAAAAATTAGTTAAACAGGAATGCCAAAATCATTTCAGAAAATATATTATGTAAGATATACAAACTACATTTTTTATTACATAGATACTATGTACTGTCTAAAAATGTGAATTCTGGAATATTTTATAAGATTTTTAAAATGCTAATAGAAATAAAAGAATAGCAGTACTGTAGCTATAGCCTGTAAATCCCAATATTATAATTTTTAAAATGAATCCAAATTGTAAAGAGTACAAAGGACTCATAAAACTTCTTTAAATTACCTAAACTAACTATTTTCTTGCACACCTTAAATTATAAATTTAAAAACCTGATCAGACTTGAAGCTTCTGAAATCTTCTCTGTGTCACTGAATTAAATTTCATTTTCAAACCCAGCATGGGCAACTGGTACATGACTTTTAAATGAGGCTGCCGTTATGTCCAAAAAAACTCCAACTGACCCAGATCTGTACCTAATGGGATACCAAGGAGATGTGAGGCTCTGTGGTAGACTGATAAATCTTTAGAAGCAAACTGATTGGAACTGTTGGAAATGTAGACAGTTAGAAAATGTTCAGGTAAGGAAATTGATATTCACAGAGCAGATGATGCAGACCATATAAGTGAATGGTACAGTTACTGTAGTAATTTGAGCTGTGTAGATACTCTTTCCACCTCTGAATTCTAAGACATTGATTAGTTTAGTAGATATGCACAATATAATGCTCCATCTTTGATTAAAGAAGGAATATGGTTTCATTTGGGTCCTTTTTCAGTGAAATCAGCCACTGAGTCTGTTCATGGGACAAGTAAGGAACCTGCAGAAATTAAATGATTCACCTTGGAATCTGCCTTCCAGCACTACATTGTCACTGTCAGATTTGCATGTCTTGAGTTTTCCTTGGCCTTTGTTGACTTATTTTCTGTGTTGCTCAAATTATTACACCTATGAGAATGGTATAAAAAGGTTTTCAACAGCACAAATGAAAAAATTATCAAACGCAATTCTTTCGTTTTCTTCTATCTCTACAGAGAAGAAATAAGAAGTGAAAATATATTTTTCCAAGATATGGGGGTGGGGGAGATGGAAGATCAAAGCAGAACTCTCATTAGAGTTGCAATTAATGAAACATATGGTGGGTTGAGATGTTGAAGAATTTATTTCCATTTTCCCTTGTGGGGTCTCAGAAAATTCCTTTGGGTATGTGACAGACAAGATCATTGTGACAAGGGATTTGAAGAATGGTATCCACCATTATTCTAGTACTTCACTTTGGCTTCCCCTGTGTCATTTTAGATGGTCTTGCAATTTCCAGAACTAGGCCATGAAGGTAGTTTCAAGTTTATGAACATAATACTGGAACAGCCAGTACTATGAGCAGAAAATATAATTGTTTTCATGGCAATCAATATTAATGAGGATCATAACATCCTAACATGGCTTTAGTTTGCTATCAGGTGAATGGCAATGATGTAGAATGGAAAAATACTTCTCATCAGATTACACGGACAAGCTGAAGACTGTGAAGTTCAGCTACATTTTGTAAAATTGAAATACATGGCATACTGGCCTAAAGTTTTTGTAAAACCAGAATTTTCCATGCAGTTGTTTTTTGTAAGGTTTTTGTGAGATTTTGGGTGTTTTTTTGGTAAATAAGAGGCCTCAAAGACTCGGCAAAATTAATTCACTTTTTTTTTTTTGTCTATGCTAGACCTGCAAGAAACAATTTTGATTTATCAAACAAAAATATTTGTTTGATAAAAATATTTGATTCTTACTCAGAAATATCTTAAAGGCCTTACCTTCTGTTTTGTTATAAAACAAGTTTTCAAAATGAGCTGTTCTGAAAAAAAGAGTTGGGATGATGGAGATCCTGATTCTTCTTGTTTAAACTTGGAAGGAAGTGTCGGAAGGAAGTGTCGGAAGGAAGTGTCAGAAGGAAGGAAGAAAGAAAGAAGAAAGAAGAAGAAAGAAAGAAAGAAAAGAAAGAAAGAAAGAAAAGAAAGAAAGAAAGAAAGAAAAGAAAGAAAGAAAGAAAGAAAGAAAGAAAGAAAGAAAGAAAGAAAGAAAGAAAGAAAGAAAGAAAGAAAGAAAGAAAGAAAGAAAGAAAGAAGAAAGAAAGAAAGAAAGAAAGAAAGAAAGAAAGAAAGAAGAAAGAAAGAAAGAAAGAAAGAAAGAAAGAAAGAAAGAAAGAAAGAAAGAAAGAAAGAAAGAAAGAAAGAAAGAAAGAAAGAAAGATAAGAGAAAGAAAGAAAGAAAGAAAGAAGAAAGAAAGAAGAAAGAAAGAAAGAAAGAGAAAGAAAGAAAGAAAGAAAGAAAGAAAGAAAGAAAGAAAGAAAGAAAGAAAGAAAGAAAGAAAGAAAGAAAGAAAGAAAGAAAGAAAGAAAGAAAGAAAAAAAGAAAGAAAGAAAGAAAGAAAGAAAGAAAGAAAGAAAGAAAGAAAGAAAGAAAGAACCCTTTCAATGAACTAATCACAGTTTTCTTTAATTTCTGTTGCATGCTAGCTGGAAATTTTCCAGTTCATTACTTGTTTTTTTTTTAAATTGGAAATGGCAGTTTTTCAAACTCAGTAGGTTTATTAGAGGCCTACTGCTCTTCTAAGGAAGGATTTTCTGATGCAGGATGGTGAAATCTTATGAAAATCAAAACCATGATGATTCAGAAATTTCCACTGAGTAACAGGGACACCCGTTTAAGCTCTTTGTGAATTGCAACAGGGATATAAAAAATATGCCACATGGGACACAGATGTACTAGACACATTGACACATTCATACTTTTTTCTGAATTATATGGGAACCTTTTTTAATCCAAATACAACTTAAAAGAAAATATAAAAACAATTAAGTTTATTAAATTTTTTTTGTGCTACTTCTGATGATTGTTTTTGTACATCTTTGTACCTAAGAAGGTACCGTTTTTGTACCTTCTCACCAAAGTTTGCCATCAAATCTTTACTCCACAAAGGGTCTGTAAAGGACCAATACTTTAACTGAACAGGGAGAAGATGAAATGAAGGTCAAGAAAATCCTGGTTTGTTTTGGGAATATTCAGTCCCAGTTGACTGAGGATGAGGTAAACTCTAGTTTACTGTCAACTTTCTTTCCACCATTATTCAATCTTTTCCAAACACAGACGTTTATGCACCAGGAGAATTCACACCATACAGGGGAAGGCTGTGGCAGAGGCAGAAAACAGAAACTGCAGGTGCCTCAAGGTTCTGCTTCTTCCATCCCACAAAGTGAGTGACTGAGGTTTAGACAGTTGTGCTAACAGATAGCCAACTTCCAGTTCCAGTCATTATTCCATACCACCGTGGAACGCACAACATTCCTCAGAGTGGAACCTGTAAGTTTGCTGTGAGAACTACTACTGCCTGTGAGATAACTGAGCTGTGAGCTGCAAAGAGACCCACTGTACCCTGTGGTACCATCTAAATAAAAAATCCCCTCTGTACGAATACGTCATTTTCTTCACTTAGTGCTGACTTACTTTTGTCTCTTGTGGACTGAAATGAGAAGATGGCACGACATGCTTCTCTGACATATGTATGCATCACTAACTCCCTGAAATAACAAGCACATTGCATGGCTGCATGGGGCAATGGATGGTTCTTAAAATGTGCATACATATTTTATAGCCTCATTATAGCAGACTGGCTTTATATTTCTCTTTCAAAGTACTGTATTTTTAGTAAGGTATTTTCCCATTGTGACAGTCCATCTAAGAAAATTATGATAATTGGATTTATCAACATATCATTTGTTGCCCTCTGGGTGGAATTCACATGTTCTCTAATGAACTTATGAGATTTGAATGAATCACATATTTCTTAAGTGTAAGAGAATCAGATCATTTCCAGCAGCATAAATATATACACTCATAATTATTGTACTTGATTTTATCTGAGCTGTGGGAAGAGCCTAGGTAGAGAAAGAAAATAACTTCATGTATAATTTCATTTTAAAACATAACTGCAGGCATAAGAAAATCAGACTTACTAAGTTCTAGCAACATGAAGAGTGGGGTTTATGCATCCAGAAAGGTTTTCTTGGAAAATTTGTATCTGAAAATGTTGTCACAAGGTTGGCAGCGACTTGTGTTCCTTAAATCATGGTAGAGCTCAGAAGAATTAGCTTGCTGTTGGGAAATTTACCTTTTAAATCACATTTTCCCATATGCAGCATAGCAGCAATTCCTCTCCTTGGAAGAAGACCCAATTAATCAAGAGTCACATTAACTGACTGGCCACTCTAAAGAATTAACCATTTGGGCATGTTTCTTTTACCCAGCTGGGGATAAATATCCCATAGAGCAGTTGAATGACCATATGATCTGAAATGCTTCCTAACATCTTGCAGGAGGCAAGGTGACTGAAGTATTGTTCTGCTATATGAGTGGAAGGATTTGTCTCTTTTAGCTCAGCCAGCTTGATTTAAGCCGTCTGTGTCATAACTGAGGAACGATGATGAGAGAAGAGGGATAAAAACTCATGTCTAGGCTGGTGATGTACAGCACCTTTTCTAATTCATAAGGTGGTGAAATTGATGCAGACCTCTAATAGGGTTTCTAAGTATAGATTTTCCAAGTATAACTTCAGGCTTTTATCACAAGGCAAGACAGAAGAAGATATCAGGGAAACAGAAGCAAGAGGAGTGATAAATCCTTTGTCCGTTGTGAGATCTTTTTTTAATCACAAGGAACTAACTGAGAATGGCTCCACTCTGTTTTAACCATGAAGTAATGAAACTGGTGGTAAAACTACCCAATATATTTATGTATTAATAAAAAAATTCAAACCAATGTTTTCTATCATGAAACTGTTTCTCTGGCACTGATACCCTTTGCTTGCAGATGCCCCATCTGCAGGTATCAGAAAAAGCTTCAGTTGTTAGGGCTCTGAATCTTGCCTTTTCTTACAAGCTGAATTTTATGAGACTTTAGGACTTTTTTTTTTTTTCTTTAGGTAGGTTGTTTAAACTTCCTTTGTCAACACCAGGATTATCAGAATTGGATTTTTTTTCCTCGTCATTCTCCAAAACTCTGGTAGGGGTTCATTTCTGTACTTAGGCACCTAATCCTGATGATCAAAAACGATCTTCAAGGAAAAGTTGATATCAGGGCTGATTACTAGAGGCAAGACAGTTGTGTCAGTGAAGGAGGCTACAGAGGGACTTAGGACATCTGGAAAGATTAATCTCAGCTATTCCCCCACAGCTGCCATTTCCATGCATTTGAGAGGAGCAGACAAGCACCTGCTGCTGAGCTGGCATAAGGCAGGGCTCAAAACACACCCCTTGTGAATGAGTGCAGTACCTGGAATTCCCTCCACTTTCCAAAAAAAGGACACAGAGCTCTTCTTGCAAAGCCACTTCCCACTGCTGTTGTAACATTCCAAAGCTGAAGAAGAGGTCTCCAATACAGCTGTCTGGGATGAACTCTGCTCCTAGATGTGTGTATCTGCTTCACGTGGAGGTCAGCAGTTTTTGAGTCTTAAAAGTAGATAGTGAAGGAATGTCTTCTATACTCTGAATTGAATCATCTCATAAAAAATAAATGGACAAAATCATCATTCAGGAACACTTTAATCTGTTATTGAGGAGTACTGGGACAAACAGGAGTCCAGATTGCTGGCAAGTAATTTAGCAGAAAAGCTTTATTGTACATTTCTTTTTCATTTGGTATCAGCATATCAAACTATCAAATGAACATCTTATAAATATAAGTGCCAGTTCATGACACTTAAATATACTACATTCAATACAATATTTTGTATTTTCATAAATAGATGGGACACAAAATGAAGTGTTGCTCAGTCTTAAATATTCCAATTATTTAAAATTACTGTAAAATCTGAAATTCTTATTAATGTCCCAGAAAAAAACCCCGAAACTCCTTTTTCTGTAAAAACTTCACAGGAAGAATAAGGTGAGATTTTTCTAGTGAATTTTTACAGAGCAGAAAGAGCTTTGCCTTTAAAACTATACTTATGGTAATAAAAAACATTTTTCTTAAAAGCAAATCGGTAACACAAGTCATTATGCCCACTTCTTATTCATAAGTCCTACACACAGATAAATCTGCATGTGCATGGGTTAATAAATTCTACCTTTTGAACTTTTTAACTTAGTTCTCTGTATAAGAAAAAGGATGTACATAGGAAGGAGGTATTATTTCTCTGCTTCTTCCCATATTGCAGGGTGTTTCTCATATATCCAAATGAAAGTCTTTTATTAAATGTTTGCCTTTTATATATGTATGAATGTGGCAACTGTTTTCATATCTAGGTAAGTTTATTTGTTTAAATAGCTCCCATATACAGATGAATGACTTGAAAGGAAATAGGAATGCTTGCATGATGGGATATGGCTGCTGAGTGATGTCTGCAGGGACTGCTTAGTGTTGATAAATAACTACGGAATTTGTCTATCAACATTTTGCATAAATGTCAGTCACAGAACCTGTGGTTGGGTTGAGGCAGCCCTGAATGACAATGTATTTCTCATTTATGTACAAGCTTTAAAAGGGAAGAATAGGGAAACAGAGAACTTATCTCAGAGCAGCATACGTTTTTTAAATGTAGGTGTCCTCCAGCAGTTTTCTGCAGTTGCTTCCTGTGAGATTTTGCAGAATCCAAATAAAACCCAGATGAAATCATGCCTTTGGCAGGTTAGAAAACTAATATGAATGTGTTCCATGCCCAAAATATTACATTTCAAAGACTCCTTTAAGCCAAGTCCAATATCAGATTTGTCAAATCTATAGGCTCTTAAAAATTCTTAAAAGACTGTAATTTCAGATGTGAGAGAAAGCTAAACAGAAAATGCACTAAGAGCCTTAAGTTTTACTCTTATACAGACAATAAATAAAATTATATTTAAGAATCTGAAATTCTCAGATACCTTCATAGAGCTGGAACAGTTACAAGAAAAATACTATAGGGATGGAACAGATATTTTGAGAGCCTCTATTTCTCCTCGTAGTTATATAAAAACAGATCTTTTCATGTTAGAGGAGTCTGAATCAGCTCACCCAAAAAGCACATAGAGTAGTACTGTTTTCCTACCAGTGCACAGAGCTCACTCTGGTTTAGCTCTGCCTCCAAAGCAGATAGAAGCATGCATATAATCTTCACAAACAGACCCCAGTGAGTTGATAAAGCACAGCCTGATATTATTTCAGATTAGGAGGCCCTAGAGCATTTCTTTTGTATTCAACTTTTCCTTAATTAGTCAACTTAAAATAGGCTGAGGTTGGTATGCATAATAGCTATGACAACATCTTCATAGTGCCAAACAATCCCTTTGCTTTCAAGATCCCTGGTAAGTGATATGTGCAGCCTTATCTCTCCTCTCTTTGAAAATGCTGTAAAGCAGGGATAATTTCAGGTCGCTCTTGGTTTACACAAATAGCAATGAGGACAGAACCAGGACCAAAGGTCTTACAAGTCTACCAGACTGCAAAGCTACAAAATGCTCCATCACAGAAACTGGCCACTGCTGGGCCTGAGAAGTCACAGGGGGTTAGAACTCCTCCTTTCACATTTCCTCATCATGAGAAGCTTTCTAAGCTCTAAATGACCCAAGACTCATCTTTTCTAGGTGAGCCTCAGCATTTCCACAGAAAAGAAGCTGTGAGACTTTGAATGCAATACTCTTGCTGCTATATACAGCTGCACAAACTGCAGAAAGAGTATGATCACTTCTGTTAACTTAGGTGTTACTTTAGTTACATTTGTATATCCTAAAATCCCAATAGGAATAGACCAAGCTAAAGCTGTCTTGCGTGTTAAAGAGGGAAGAAGGTTAATAGCAGAGAAAGTGACTGTAATAAAACTAATGGTAGTGATCTTCTATAACAAGGCATTTTTCCAGTTGAGACAACCACTGCTTGGTGCTCTGCTTGGAGTAGCATGATCTTCCCTTTACAGAATTCAGAAGAGCTTCAGAGAACCTGGACAATGAAAAAAATGGATATCTGTGGGGAAAAATTTTTGAAAAAAATGTAATTTGAGTATAATACATTGATTTATTGTGTGCATCTTAATAAATACTCTTTTTATTGAAAAATTTCAAATTGGAATGAAACCATCAGAACCATATATTTAATTAAAATAAAATATATTCTCAATATAAAGAACAAAGTGATTCTTGGTTGCTTTTTCCTTGACATCTGGAAGTGTTTTATTTTTGTTTTTTTATTCCAGCTTTCATAATTCTCAGACTTTCTAAACAACTATTTTTTCATTGATTGAGGTGGAAGTATTAAATTGAATAGATTGATGATATCTACTGAAAGCTTTTACTTTTATGTGCATTAACTGAAGAAAGACCTTGGAGAAGACAATCAGCTTTCAATAATGTCTTTATGTTCTGTCATCTATTCTTACCCCAAAGTCAAACACCAAAAAAAAGTCAAAATGTGCACAAACATGTACACTTCAGTTTGGTGTGCAGTTTTTTATCTGGGGAAATAATTTTGAGAGTAATCCAAAGTTTTAAGAAACAACTGAAAACCACAGAATTATTCAATTAAAATGACAAGGAGAATTGTTGCTTAGGGTCAGATGGATTCAGGAAAAGAGTTTCATCTGGTTTTAATATCATGGAAAAAGACACAATAGTGTGCATAGGACCAAGCACTGACTGAGACTGAGTAGTTTACTGATGTAATAACTTATAAGTGCCAATGCTGTTCTTACTGTATATTTGTATATCACTAGTAATTTTACTTATTTCAGATAAGCCCTGAGACTGGAAATACTGAAAACACTTCACTTACTCTGCTCTCTACTTAACACTGTTAACATACTCAGTACTTTTCTATATTCCAGTCTCTCCTGAAACTCAAACAAACATCAAAGATGAAACAGGAAACCTGTAGAAGGGACTTACACCTCTTTTTAATGAAGTTTATTTTCAGGTTTGTTACATTTTAAAATCCTGGGTTCTACAGTTGCAGACAAAATCACATACCTATGGAATATAATTTCAGATATTAGAATAGCTCAGCCTAAAAGCAACTCCTTGATATAAGCTACAGACTAATTATACATAGATATATACATATATATATAAAATTATTAGTTCATGTCATATCACTTGCCTTTTTTCTATATCATTATATGATTGATTCTAGATGCATCCTCTGCTCTTATCTGATTAAGAATTCACATCATCTCTGTGGAATATTTGAGAGCAAAAGGATTATCATTTTCTTTAAACATTCTACCAGTGATTAAACATGTCAACTAAGATAATTTAATCATATTGACTACTATTTCAATTTTATTTTCTTGTCTTTAAAAAGCAAGAGTTGTGTTTTTTTTTTTTTAAATATGCCGCTGTAGATATTGTGCAGGGTACAAAATTGTGTTACCTCTACTTTGTATCTATTTTACTTTCTTGGAGAAAAGCCATGCTAGACCAAGGAAAAAAATTATGTTCTTGTCTGAAAGTACACAGTGTTGTTATACTAATTTCCATATTCAGTATCAAGAATCAAAAAGGCAACAGGATGTGACAGGCAACGTCTAGTTAACCTATAACTCTGCTGAACCATTATGTTTAAAGACAGATTATTACTTAACGTTGCAGTGAAGTAGAAAATTAATGTGGTCATTCTAACCTGGTTAAACTGGAAAATATGTTTTACACAGATGTATCTAATGTCATTTTCTGACAAAGGAATTTTGTTAAAATCTTCAGAATTATACAAACACCATTCTAGACCAAGAAAAAAATTATGTTCTTATGTTACTTTTAATTTTTTTTCCTGCCTTTTGTTTTCCATTTCTAGGTTATAGTTATCATCCTTTATTCCTCTATAATTTTAAAGCTTTTATTTAACTGTTTCCTTGGTTTTTTTTCTTCAAAGTCTTGCTATATTGTAGTAGTAAAAAAAACAGCTTTTATTCAGAATTGGAGGAATTTTTTTCATTTTCTCTCTACTGATTCCTTCCGAACACTTTTTTTTCCAATCAAACATTGAGAATTAACTAAGGATTGTCTCATTTTTGGTTGAAATCAGCCAAGAAAGGCTTTTGATTTCCAGATTACAATACCCAACACTTGAGATGTGCCTAGATGTGCCTGCTTGCTCAGAAGTCGTCCCTGTGAAGCGTCCCCAGCTGGACTACTTCAGCTGTGTCGTCACTTCAAAATGTTGGAGGACCACTGGAGACCTTCCCTTGCATTTGTTGTTCAGCAGAAATTGAGTTTCTGTGTGAAGACAGCCAGCCCATAAATTTCACATCCATTTCCAAGTGATAGGGCCTTTAACACCAGCACCATGTGGAGCTTGTCCTTACCCTACTACTTGTGCACAAGGACCAGGGAGGAGAGGAGAGAGGACATTTCATGAGGGGCAGCTGGTTTCCCTGCAGGCCCACACAGCACCACTACCCCAGCAGTAGCTATTAATATTGCTACATAGAGGGAAGACACATGGACACACATTTAAATTATCATTATTTTAAAATTTCAATTAGGATGGAATATCATCCTTTAACATTCCTTTACATTATCCTTTGGCCCTATCAATGCAGATATACACTGTGCCCTGCATGGCAGGCACAATGGGCATCTGTGGAGAGGTGCTGGCAAGTGGTGCCTTGCCGGGGTGGCCTTTGTGAGGGGACACCAGGGGCTGCCCCAGACTGCACACTCAGGTCTGCAATGGACCCACTACAGGCAAATTACTGAAGAAAGGACAAAAAATATCGGGAGAGATAGAAGAGAGAATAAAGAGGGAGAAAAAAAAACATGGACCCCAGGACAAGTGGAAGGAAGGAGGCACTTCAGGCTTGGGAGCAGATATTCCCCTGCAGCTCATGGAGAGGACCACTCCAGGATAAATATCCACACTATGGTCCATGAAGGACTCCCCATTGGAGCAGGGGGATGTTTTCTGAAGGAACTGCAGCCCACACCAGAGCAAGTTAAAAAATGTGAGGATGAAGCAGCTGCAGGGGAGAACTGACAGATGGTGCCTACAGACCCCAGTCGCCCTGCATCATTCAGGGCTGGGAGGAGAAACCTGAGGTGAAGCTGCGCCTGGAAGAAAGATGAGAAAAGTTCTTATTTTAATGCTTGTCTTCATTTCTCACAATCCAATTCTATTTGAAGTGGCAACAAATTGAATTAGTTTTCCTGAAGCCAAGCATGTTTCACCCACAGTAGTAGCTAGTAATCAATCTCCCTGTTTTTGTCTCATTAAATGATCTTTCTTACCCTCTTTTCTGTCCCTCCCCACTTAAGGGGACGAGTGACCGGGTGAGTGAGTGAGCAAAGCAACTGACCGAATGGCTGGGTGGGAATCTGGCTGTTTGGCAAGGCTAACCCACAATCCCCCATTTAAATCCCCCATTTAAATCCCCCATTTATAGCTATCCAGACTTCTTCGGGAATCTGGAATCGAAGCAATCCACAGTTGTGGTTTGTTGGGTTCTGGGGCTTTTGTTTGATTGAATTGCTTGTTTGTGTCTGTCTCTCTTTCGATTACTTCATATGGCTTTCTCAGAAGGACCCTAAAAATTCTGGAAGGTGAAGCTGGTTGACAGCCTTCAGTCAACCCAGACCCATGATGTCTGAGAGGACAATGCTAGTGATTGCAGGTGAGTGTAGGAGTTTGCCCAAGACTCACAACATCCTTAGGCATGCTCACTTACTTTTGGCAAGCACTGATTTTTAAATATTACGACATTTTAAAACTTAATTACACTGATGGATGAGAGTGTCCTATGATCAATACAGGAAGGCTTTGATCCATTTTTTATAAATACATAGATTTTTCACCTGTATCATAGCAATGATAATGGGAAAGTGCCATGTTTGTAGGGATTTTTTTTCCTTTGTCAAAAAAGGAATGAAGTAACTTCGCATGCCTTAAAAGCATGATAAAACTGGCAGGCAGGTTATAGTTACATCACAAAAATATATTAAGGCATTGCTGAAAAAATACAAAAGTATTTAGTTAGATATACTATTGGCTATGAAGATGTCTTAAAATCCGTAATTTAATTAGGATTCATTTGTTTCTGTAACTAAGAAACCACATCAGAGTGACAGTGTAAAAGAAATTAACTCCATTACAGGTAATACAGTTACAGTGAAATATTTAGGCCTAGCTGACTGTTTTAGATTGATGGAATCTGCCTACAGGTGCAAAAAAGAAACTGACACCAGATAGAAGTCAAATGAGGCCTAATCTTGGATATGACTGAAGGAGATGTTTTCAGCAGATGCATTTATTTGCACGGAATCACCTGCAGCTAGAGGGTTGGAGGAGAGTCCTGGTGATAAAATGTCAAACAAAATAAGGAGGAATGGTCCTTTGGTTCTAGAGACACACATGTTCAGCCAGGGTAAGAAGTTAACAGAAAGGCTTACTCCGATGCTGATTAATGCCTCAACTCAAATAGTGTCATAAGGCTTTAAAAGAGGATGTATAACAGACAACGAGGTGGAATAAATTTTTACTGAGGAATAAATTTAACACTGAGGCAGCCTTAAACTCTGAAAATGGACCAATGGTGAAACTGCAAAAGTGTGATTGTGAAACTTTCAGACATGGAAGCTACTAGCCCTTGCTTAATAACTGTGGCCATTGGCTTCATGTCCTGCCTCCATACAGAGATGAGCAGGAGCCAGGAAGCAACTCTTAATCTCTTCAGTAAATGTGATCTCTTAATCTCATCAGTAAAATCCAGATCTTGGATTTTTTCCCAAACACTTGACATTTTTCCCAATCTCTGTTTCCACTGGGGAATTGCCCTTTGTAATCATCAGAGACCTTCTTCTCCCCTTTCTGTTGCCTTTTCCAATCTGTTCCTCATTCTTTGAATCCTTCCCCCTCTCAATTCAATTCTGATCACTTCATTAGCATTCATCTATCTTCTTTTCCTTCCTTGAAAAACTATAACCAAATAATCCAATTTATAGACAGACCTTCAGACTGTTGGTGTCATTGGCCTGCCATAATCCCCAACATTATGTTGGGTTTATCCATTTGTTTTCTTACATTTATCCCTTGTTCTGGTCTCTTTCTTTGCCCATACTTTCTTTTTATACAATATAAACCTTTTTTGGTTTTTTGGGATTTTTTAAGAATTTTCAAAACACCTGAAAATAAAACTTGAGCAGCAATGAATATGATGTGAAAAGATGTAATTTATAAGGACAGGAGTATAGAAGAGTTTGTAGAAAGGAAAATCAGGGTTCAAATATATCACAGTTTCCAATCCTTGAAAAAAATCTGTGTTATAATCCAGTTGACATAATCTCTGATTGCTTGGCAAGAGCTGGAAGATGTTTTAACTCTGTTTTTTAGAACTAAAAGCTTCAATCTGTTTTTTAAAATGTGTGGCAGAGATGCGCATACATAAACTGTTCCAATTCTTAATTAATCTCAGTGCTATAATAAACCATAGTTTTATCCTAGTCTAAAATTGCCCGTTTTAAACTGTAAAAAATATTTTATGCATTTATCTGATAAAGAATATTTGAATCAATTTCTCTCCTCCATTAAATATTTCACATTACTGTCAGTCCATCTTATAAACTTTTCTTTTTTTTATTCTTTTATAAAGAAAATATTATCCAGTCTCTTTTCCTCCTATTTTTCCTTGCAACCATCCTCAATTTTCCCTTAGCGTTTTATTAACCCATATTAATATTTCAATTCTTGAAAAAGTTACTTTTACAAGGCAAAAGTTACAAAAGTTACCTTTACAAGGCCAATAGAAGGTGTGGAGAGTTTCGGGTGTGTGTCTGCCATTGTCATTAAATCTGGGATTATGAATATACCCTGAGTCACATATTTTGGAGAGAGACATTTTAGTTATTTATTACACATACAGAAAGCTGTGTTCTACTGTAATTTCACCTGATTTGTATGGAAGTAATTCAGATTTTAAAAAAAAAGCAAACATGAAAACTCTTGCCATTGATCTAAGCACATTTTAATGTTGCTATTTAATTCATGCAGACTCTTATCTCCTCTGTTTCAGTGGTGTTGCTGTATTATTGTCAGTATTGTTCATGAGGAAATAGCTGATTCTGCAGTTGCTTCTACAAAGTAGAAGGGAAATGCATATTAAGTATTTTTTTCCACAAGGTTACTATTTCTCATCTAACTCTCACAAATACAACATTCCAGTTCTAACTGTAGTGGTACCCTCTGGATTTTTTTGTTAATTCTGTTACTCTATTGACCAAGGAGAAGTACTTAAGTCTGAAGAATTAAATACTTAGGATTAGATCAAGATTATTTTCTTTTGGTGTCGTTTGTATTTGGAAACCAATTCTTGCATTATCAGGTTAATCTTAAAGAAACCCAAAATAAACCAAACAAACAAACTAAAAATCCAAACAAACAAAAATTTTACAGCTCTTCCAAGTTAGTCTGGACAAAACCTGAGCTTTCTGTTCAGCATGATAAATTTTCATTCTTCCTATTCAGATATGTAATAGTAGATATTATATAAACTAAATTTAATCTCTGTAGTTTCTAAAATATATACTAAATTGTAGCAAAATTGTTGGGTGTAAGTAGAGCTACAGAAAGAAAAATTAGATACAGGTACAGCTATAAAATCACGAACTAATTAGAGCATGATTGGAACACCTCAGTAACAGGTTATGGAGGAATGAATACTAATGATATCTTGTACAAAATTTGAGTAGTTTTTATGGAGTACTTCTCATTGAGCAGGTTATTAATGTAAATGACCCAAATAAAATTTCTCTCACACCCAAAGGAAGAACAGATATAAGACACTGTGGTTCGATTGCTTTGTTGCAGTGACTCAAGACAATAAAATGTGCCTCAGAGACCATTAAAGTTGACATACAGTGGTTTCCAGGCTGCTCTGGTTTATACTGGGGAGATTAAATGGTTCCAGGGCTCTGGAATCAGGATGGCAAAATTAGAGCCATTTCTACCCATGGAGAGACTGGTCTGACTCAGAAATGGTAATGCTGTCCAAATTCATGGCATAGCTATTCATATTTGCACACAGCAGGAAATCTCAGACATTGAATGTTGTGTAGGAGAACCATCAGTTCAGAAATAGTTTTTTGTCTTTTCTTCTTTATGTGACCTCTGCTCTCACACTGGTATTCATAGATTTCTTCCTTTCTTTCTATGATCTAAGTTATAAAATCCTTTTAAAAATTGCCTTCAACATAGAAGCAGAAATAAAAACATTCTGGAATGCGAGTAACTTTCTCTTATTTATTCATATCTCAGGTAGCTCGTCTGTTTTTAAGGCCACTGGCTCAGTTCTACTGTTAATGTTTTTAACAGTTCTACTGTTTTTTTATCAGCTGCTTAGAAGAAAGATATATAGACAGATATAAAATTTCTCTGATACATTATAGTGCCAACATAAGGTCACTTTAGTGAAGAACAGCACAAGCAATTTCTGAATATTGTTAGGGTTGCAGTGTGGCAAAAATCTCTTTCTTCATTAACAACTGACACTTCTTTATTTATGTGTATTTTTGCAAAATTTTCTATAAACAAGAGAGATTATAAGAAATATATATTCATATTTTCTACATTTTCCAAATTCTATTAACCTTGGTGAATGAAAGGATGCTTGTTGTCATTGACTAACTTTTTAAAGCTTAAGCAGATTAAGTAATTAATGACTTCTATTAAATTATCTGAAGCATGATTTCACAAAACCTGTTTTTAAAAAAAAACTCAAAAAGAAGTGAGAATGAGTACAGGGGCAAAATTTCTTTAGCCATTTCTATTTATCCAAAACCAAATTTCTTGAATACCAACTCTGTTCCTAAACCCAAATAAACTGGAAGAAATCAAACATCATTTTACAAAATCAAGTGCAGCATACTGTAAATGTGAAAATTAAAATCAAACTAGACTATGTTTTGCAACATTTTCCATATCAAACATTGTCCAGAAGAGACTAATTAATTCCACACTGCAAATTCATGCTATAAGTCCTACATACATTTGAAACCAGAATATACTTCAAATCAGTAATGAAGAATGGATTCTTGAAGAAATGGCTTCCTGGTAAATTACTGCGTCTCTGTGTCCCCAAGGAAGCTGCTCCTAGAAGCTGGATGTGGTAATGTTAGACATATTGAAATGGTTGTGATTAACACAAAAGATTTCGAAAATATAAGAAATTAAATAAATATTTCTAATTCAGCTCTCGTGTTCATTTTCTCATATGAAATGCTGTAGGCTATAGGCAGCAGAGATAATTCTTTCCATTTTAACAAGTGCTGGACTGCTTCCAGGGCAGGGCTAGTTCCTATTATATGAATATTGTCATGTGAGTGGATGGGGTACTTGAGGACATGTGTCAGTGCTGAACATGGTGGTGGTACTAAATTGCCAGTTGGACTTGACCTTTTGAAGTCTTTTCCAACTTCAATAATTCCATGATTCCATTAAACCTTTTTGGCACAGTTCATTGAGTCTACAACCTCTTGTTTTAGCCTGCAGTTGGTCAATGAAGTGACTTTTTATATGATACTGTTATTTCATTCCTTTTACCATGGAACAAATATTAATACAAATGGGTACAAATAAATTATGAATCAGAAGATGATTTAATGGAATTATCTCAATATTTAATGGATTATCTCAAAAATAATGCAAATATCATTTGCATAAAACTGTAAAGAGTATAAGATTATTTTTTTATTGCTCTCTTAAAATTTCTTTGTATTCAAGCATAGTTGAATCTGTTGGTATCAATATATAAAACATAACTCTTTCTTTAAGAATTTTCTTTAAATATTCATCCAGTATCTTTTTGATGAACTTAACATGAACTTTTTCTTTGCATCTAAGTAAATTGCTGAGAGAAAGGAGGTAGGGTAAAGAAAATTACATCTCTTGTAATACACAAATGTGTTATACCAGAATAATCACAGATGCATTATTCTTTCCTAAGCTATATTTTCCAAAATAATATTACATTTAAGTAGTGAAGCAGAGCTTAAATTCCATTTTTATTCTCTCTACCTTTTACTTTCTTTTGCTTTAAGAATAAAATTTCAAAATTCTTCTTTGAACAGATCAGAATCTCATTACAAGACGTTTCTGAGATAAGGGCACCTGTCAGGTTCTTATTTTGGAAGCACAAAGGTCACTGGTCTTATAATACCAGAGAATTACATTGTTACATCATGCAAAACCGTTCACCAAAGACTTTGAGAAAGTAAATCTATAACTCAGGATAATGAAGGAATTACTGTTAGAAGCCATCATGGTAACTGATGGCTTGGAAACATCATTGACAATCTGAGTAGCAATGACCACATCCAATGCATGTTCTGCAGCCTCGGCCCTCTGTGCCAGAGTTCCCAACTCCTCTTTCAATAACCATTCATCTCTTTTGCCTTCCCCTTCTAAAGGCTTGTTTTCCTCTCTCAGTTTCCACCTGTCACCTTCTCTATCACATAGCTATTCCATCAAAACATCATATAAATGTCTATGACATTGTGCCTTACTTATTCTCAAATATCTTATACATATCTGCATCTTGTAGTTACACACATCTGTATTCCCTACCCTCCTCCCTTCTTACCTGTATGTCCATTCCTTGCTTCCTTTCCTTTGACATCTTCCTTTCACTGTTTTGTCATGGAAATAAATAATTCAGGGTCTGAAGATCTTTAAAATGTTTAGAATAATTAATTGCAATTGCAGGTACAATGCTGTTAAGCAACTGGACACTTGCAATTAGCAATTGATTAGCTGACAAGTATGCAGGAAGGTAAAACAGATGGCTGTGTTAATCATATGCAAGAGCTGAATACATTCCTTTCTTGCATTTCTGTGTACACCAAAATTGACTAAATTTTTCCCTCACTATACAGAAAATCCTCTGCAGCTTTAAAATTGATGAGATACAATATGTACCATGCTTCTTCAAGTGAAAGAGATAAATGATACCAAGCCTTACCTCACCTGACTATGCTATCTCAGACTGTACAGCTAATAAAACTGAGGGTGAAAAGCAATATATAAATGTTTTGATAACATTCTTCCCTACAACTTGAGAAGGATTAGGCAGCTGCCTCATCTCAAATCAGTGAGTATTGGATGTGTCCTTATGAAAAATTAAATTAATGTATGTGGTTACCCTAGCAGCTGGCCCTGCTTGTGCTGAAGTCCATAAGGAAACTTCTGCCAAGATCTGTGGAAACAGGGTCAAGCCCTTAATATTATCCCTTATAGTAATTGTTATTCACAGTTTTCTGTCATGATTAAACTGTCTCTTAAAAAAATAAGGAGAGAACAAAACATGGAAATAATTGTTTTAAAAGGAAAAATGCTGATCCAATATTCTGAACTGTGCATACACTGCTGATGAAATTTTGCAACTAGCTTATGCTCAGTAGTTGGATGAAATAAAAAATATTGCCTGAATACATTTTAAGAGCACACAGTTATTTTAATTACATCTAAGCTATATAAGCAAAACAACTTTAAAAAATTTTTCAAACTGTTACTCTCAGTTCCTGGCTTACAAAACTAAGTTTTGGACTTCAGGACTTTAAAACCCTTAGTTTTGAATGGAAATTATTACAATAATTTTATTGTTATGGTGTATATAATACAGACATCTTTCTGGAATGAAGAAAACAACAGCACAGAAACTACTTCAATAATGCCCTAACATTTAAATGTTAAAATTTATAAGGATCATTCCATTCAGGTATTACCCAGAAATTCAAAACTTTTTTTGTTTCTCTGATAAACCTTCATTTTTCATGAGCTTCTCAAAATTATTCTGTAATGTGTATTCTGTGATTTCTGTGCTTTAGAAGGAAAATTTTGGATCCAATAATAGGTACCTTATCTTTATCTAGAAAGCCTATAATCTACTATTTTCTTGTTCAGGGTATATCCTAAGGTAATTGACCTGCACCAACATACATGCTGTCTTCAAAGAAGTATAAACTTTCTTCTTGAATTTCATTTGCTGACAGATCAGATATTTGGAAGCCAGTTGAGATTCATGGATCTATGCAAGTTTATGCGAGCTGAGTAACAGACCATAATCCACCATCCCTCCGTTTATCTGAAAGCAAAAGTCTTCTTTTCACACACCAGTTAGGTCTGCTAAGTGACAACAGTGTATTTATCCAGCAGGTCATTTACAAAACCCAAATGCTTAAAATTGAGGAAATGAAATGTTAAGGATGCCATAAATCTTAGTGCTCAGAAGGAGTCTAAACCAACTCTTACTTAAATCCACATGAGTCTTTCCACTTATTTCAGTCAGAGCTGGACTTAGTCCATAATAAACAAGTATTTTGTCAAATGTATAGCCAGATATGCCACTAAGGGATGCTGATCTGTGCATATGAATGGCCTAATGTGACAGGGCAGTAGCGAGAGGGTGTTGTGTTCTAGACATTTGGTGTAAATAAAAACTCTATAGAGAGCCCATGAAAAATTGCTGTAGTCAAAAAGTACCATTTCCCAGCTGTGGGTATCAGCTATCTTTTTCTTCTCTGATTTACAGTATTGCACCACTTATTCAGATCAAAGAATCTGAAACACAAGGGGAAAAGTCTGGCACTTGTTTCTTCTCACTCACCTAGAATCCTTATTATGAAAGGTATGAATGGTCTACCACTTTTCACTATGTGCAATCTATGTACTTCTTAATCCTCCAATGAAATAAAACTTTTCTCCAAGCATTTGAATAAATTCACAGCTGTGTAGTAAAAATAATTTTATGTACAAAAGCAGTTCATCTTTCTCATATGTTGAGTATTCAGTTTATTTTAAACCCTTAGAACCATAGTGTCTCTTAATAGCTTTGTGTTAAGTGTTATTCAAAATTAGCAACAATGAAGCTTCTATTCTCTCTATAAAGTTTGATAGCACACAGTAACTTGGAGCACCTCACAGTAACTAACCTTAACATAATAACCTTAATATTAAATATAGGCAAAAGCCTTTAAGACTTATTCATTCTATTGCCTAGCAAATTCCTACTAACCATATGATCAAGAAAAAAGAACTTGAAAGACTCTTACCTCTTCTGAGGGAGACTAATTACTTTGCATTTTTTTCTTAAGGATTTTTTTAAGATTTTATTAACTTTTATAAATTCAAATAATAAAGATATTACTAAAATAGAATAGAAATATTCAAGCAGGACTCGATTTACTAGTTAAAAGATTGCTCTGTACACACAGACTGGATATATAGTGGCAAAAGATCTTAATGGAAAAGAAGTAGTGGGACAGCCCCCATAGAATGATCATTAAAATGTAGCTGGTCCAAACCTCTGGACTTCTCAAAAAGTATATCAAAGAAACTTTTATCAGGCAGTGACAAAATTAGACTACCATAACTCAAATTATGACACACATCTAAAGGCCCCTTGCTTTCAATATCAAACTCACATTGCTAAAATTATTTTCTTTTCTAGGTAAATTGCAAGACATTTCAATAGATTCAATTTTCATTACTTTTCTTGAAATAAAACTAGTAGTCAGGAAAGAAAATTATAGAATAAGATATTCTCCAGAAACATTTCCATAATAGTAAAATCAAATTATAATAGACATGATATTTTACAGGAGCATTCCAGCTGGTTTTATTTATCCAGACAACAGAGGTGGTTTAAGTCTATGATCTTCAACACTGAAACTGATATATCCAGGAGAATAACAGATACGATCACAATATGCTGAAGAATTCTTGTTTTTCTTATGCAAATGATAAAGATGTTAGATACAGCTTTTATCACAAAAAATCCAGTAACTTCCTTAAGAAATAAAATTAATTCAGTCCCTGAACTTATAATCTTAATATAGCTTTGGTACAACTAGCAGGACAAAAAGAGAAAGTGGTACAATATATATGTTCATTGTATTTTTAACCCGCTTAACTCCCACCCAGTTGGTGGTTTCATATATTCAACATATTAGCTCTGGCTCAGCACCACAGGCTGCATCTGGCTCCTTTAATCCATACACAACATATACTGCTTTAAATGTAAAGCCTGATCCAGAGCATGATAAATTTTTACATATTTGAACCCAAAGTACAATCCTGAAGGGCTCATTGGATATGGAGCCAGACTTTTGGCACATTGGGTTGGCTTACTTTTATCATGGATTTTAATGGTGAAAAATTTGCATCAGTTCCTAACTGCATTTCAGTCACTGCTGCATGGCTGATACCAGAAACAGATGGCAAAGAGGGGAAATACTCTTTTTGTCATCTGTTTGTGAGCCCAGCTGGGACAACACTTAGTGGAATGAATGGCAACGCTTCTCCATGCTTGACCCCAATCCCAGTCTCAACATCCAGTGAAGACTGTCTGAGATGGCTCTGGTTGGTTGCACAGTGCTGCACTTGAGCTGATAAGCCTCAGTGGAGAGGGCACAGTTTTGCATGAATTTAGTCCTTTAGTAGCAATTTCTGTATATATGGAGCAATTTGCATTCCAGATAAACCATCCACACTGACTTGTGCATGGCCATACCTCAGAGGGCCTAGATATGCTCATTCACATGTACAGTAGGCAAGACACTTAGAATTATTTATTTTTAGGTTTTTCTGAATTTTTATCAGATCTGATTTAGGTTTTCAGATACTGTTGTGGATTATATTTATTCCACTTATAAAGTCCGTTATGCTTAAAAACAGCACCTAGGAAGTGGCGAGGAAAGTTGTCTGTTGAATTTTTCAGATACTGTACTCTGTAATGCTCTGGGGGATAGAACCTTCTGCATGGAAGTGAGGGATTAGCCCTGTGCTGAGAGAAAATAAGCATAGAAAATTGTTTTGGGCAAAGAAATTTCTAAAGCTTGGCGTCACACATGGTGGCAAAACAAAAGATTAATGATTATACATTCACAACTTGAATACAAAAACTTTTTCTGTAAGCCTTAAGAAATCTTTGGAATTTTTTTAACTTAAAACATTGCCCAGGGTGTGACTAGCCTCATGGGCAATGAGAGTGTGTTCTTTATGATACTCAACCTGAAGGTCACCTTATCCTTCAGGCCCTTTTCAGAAACCTCCTTTTTAGCCAGTCACTTCTCAAACATGTGCAGATGCTTGGGATTTGCTGTGCTAAATGCAGCACCTTAAAAACTTCAAGGGCTTTCCATAGGTGTGGACCACAGATTTCTCAGGGTAATTTCAGACTAAGGCTTTCATTATGTTCAGGTAAACTGTTGCCTTAAATTAAAATAATTCATAGGATGCATTTGGTTTGATCATCCAGGTAACTGATGAAAATGTTTGATAAAAATGTAGTGTATTGATAAAAATACTAATGTACTCTGCTGATAGTCCATCTATGCTGATATTATTTTACTTGATGTATGTATTACATTTGATAATATCATTATTATTGGTTTGCCTTTGAGAATTTAAAATAATTTTCTGCAGGCACCTTATTACTAGTTTGTGGGTTATAGGGGGTGGTTAGGGACTTTCTTTTTAGTTTGTATTTTGTTATTTGTTTTGATTAACATTTTTTTATCTAGACAAGGATTTATAATTGCCAAATTGCCAAAGATATTTTATTACCTTCTCTTTCAGCTGGAAAGTGATGCCTTCTGTGATCATAAGCTCTTTCTTCGCTCCTTGACTTGACCAATGTCTTTAAGTGACCCTATGATCTTTAGGATTCAGACACCCTTGGAAAGAACATCAGCTTCTGTGTTCCTCAGTGTTACCCTATCTGTCTATACTTGAATTATATCTTTGAGAGGAATTGTTGGCCATCTGCTCTGAGGTACCTTATAACTAAAGGACTTAGATGCTTATCATGAGCTTAAAAATGGTACTATGCAGTTTAGTACTTATTTGGGCTTCCTGCTTCCTTGTAAAATAACTTAAATTTTTATGAAAACCATGAAATTCTCTTAACTGGTACCTCAGACAAATCAAGCCAGTCTGAAAAAGTCAGACTGGATTGTTTATCTTCCATCACTATTACCTGCGATGTAAGGTTTTGACGCTTAGAGAAGATCTTGGTGGCTGATGCTCACTTGTAACTTGGTGCATTTCTCAATTACACTGTTAAGATATTTATCCATTTCCTAGAGTAGTATTGTCTCTGCTGCCCTGAAAAGTACTTAAATAAAGGTTTGAACAATGTATGCACATATAGGCAATTGTAAACTTATTTCTTAAAAATCTCTTTTCGATATACAACATTTCAATGTATGGCTTTATTTGTCCTGTTGCCTATTCCTAAAAATAAAATTTTGGATTAATGTTTTGTTCAAAGGGTTCGTATTTGAGTTGCATGTTATGTAAATGATTATTAAGTACTTGGGAATTTTTAGATGGGAATTGCTGTTTGCTAGATTTACTTTTAGATAATTGATCATATTGCCTTTGCTGTAAGTTCCCAATATCATATGCTCTGATGCAGTTGTCTGATTGTTCTATGCAATTTTCTTAAGATTTGGCTTAGACTAACACTTTGCCTAAACACTGAATAGATTTTTGTAGCCTCTACTGTATCACAGTTATGTATACATTATTCATATATAATATGAAAGCAGTGCAATTTCCTCAGACTGATAACTTTTATGCTGTTATTTTCTATGCAGCAAGATTCACATTTAGTTTAGGGAAACTACTGTTCCCTAGACCATAAGCAATTTCCCCCAATTTGTTCAGCGATTATCCATAAATTTTGTATAAGATGAGGAAGGGAGTACTTTTTCCACAGTATGATTCTTAGATGTAGTGAAATATAAAGTATTTTTCTGTGTGATTACTGAGTTAGCCCCTTGGTTTCAGAAAAACTTTTTTTAAGTTTTTTTTATTTGATTTTCTACTCCTTGATGTTTTCAGTTTTGAGATAATTACTTATTTCAAGTCTTCAGAGTTTGGAGGAGCATATTTTACTTGGGAAATTTTCCCCTTGTGACAGCTTTATTATGTTCTTTGGAAGGTAGAGCATTTACTTGCTTAATGCAAATTCCCTTTCTTTTACCTGTTTACTGTGCGGCAAACAATTTCTTTGATAATAAATTCAAATTTGCAATTAAGACCTCTGGAGACAAAACTATATAAAAGCACAAGAGAAAGAATACAGTCCAAACTATACTGTTTTTAAGACTGTCGTGCATGTGCAGTGTTACTGAACAAACACAGTTAAATATTCTACTTTTGTTTGAAGAAACTCTGTTGTTTCACAAAGATCTTCTTTTGCTTATTATCATGAATCTTCACCATCATGAAATATTCTTCACCAAATAAAAATTTTAGCCATAACAAATTACAAAGGATTAATACTGATTCTTGTTCTATATTTTCCTTAAGGAGGAACCTTTGTTTTGATATACAGTGTGGAGTGATATTAGTAGTCAGAAAGAGACTTGAGGCGCCCCTAGTGGAGTTAATCTTTGAAAAGATAATTCCTGAAAAATTAATTTGGCTGTCTTCTATTTGCACTACAGAGAAACCCAATGTAATTTCAATAAATCTTGTAGAATATGGCTGTGACTTTTATAGAATATTTACCATCTGAAGGACGTGACTTCTTTATTGAGAGTACAACAGGATTGCTTGATTAAAATCCAGGTATATGATTTTATGTTTAATTGAAAAGTAATTTTTGTGAAGATACTTCTAAAATTTTTAGATCCTTTAACTTGTATACCTGTGAGAACTTAAGAAAAAGCAAAACAAAATCCCTACATGTTGTACCAGGATGAGATTCTGTGCTTTAGACTTTTGGAATACAAAAGGAAATAGGACTGTGGATCAAACAATAGCTCACTAACAATTCATTGCTGTGCATTGTAATTTCAAGGTCCTTCAAGGAGGTGTAGAAATTGTGACTATTTATTCCAGTGTGAGTCCTAGTCCATAAGTTTATGTGGGAGGATGTTGGTGGCTGGTTATTGTTAATTAGCCTAGCTGTTTAATTGACTGGATCTTCTGTGAGACTCCTGCCTCACCTATAGATCTATAACTACAGAAAAGGGCAACTCATGTTGACATCAGGGACTTAATTTTCACACTTTGAGGATCAAAGACCGCTTTAAAGAGAAGGGATCTCTTTAAAAGTGAGGTGAAAGTGTCTTTGCCAATAGGCTGGCCTACCTGGTGAAGAGAGCTTTAAATTGGGAATGAAAGAGAGAGAGAGAGAGATGATGATGCCCAGTTCAGTAAGAAAGTAGTGAACAGAGCTGGCTACCAAAGGGTGAAAGGGTGGACAAGAGATAATTTAATCCAAAATAACTACTCTGAAAAGTGGGCTGTGCCAAGTGTTACACTCAAAGGAAATATTTTTGTATTTTTCTCAGGAAATTGGAAGGAATGGAGGCCATCTGATGTGCCTGTACACGAATGCACACCCTTCACATGAGCAAGCTACTGAGATGCATCAGGTTCTGCCTGTGGAAGTGTGACCAGGATTAGCCAGCAGAACAGTCAGTGAAAGCTGTCTGCTACCAGCTGCCTGATCAGGAAGGAGTAGATGAGGCCTTCTTCAGACAACTGGAGGAGGGCTCACATTCACAGTCCAGGTCCTCATGGGGACCTTCAGCCACCCTGAGAACTGCTGGAGCAGTCCCAGAGCACAAGCAGTTCCCAGAGCAAAAGCAATTCAGGTCTTCACCACCACATGCTGGGGGCCAACTGGCCAAAAGCGGCTTTGCAGAAAAGGATCTGGGGGTTCTGGAGAGCAAGAGGTTGATCATGAGCCAGCAACGGCAGTGTGCCTTTTGTCAAGAGGGATCTATCAGCATCCTGGAGTCCACAAGAAAGGGAGTAGCCAGCTGGGTAAGGTAGATCCTTCCACTTTAACACATCTGGAGCAGCCCCAGTGCTGCTCTCCTTGTCACAGGAGAGATGTGGACATGGTGGATCAAGTCCAGAGAAGACCCACGGAAATCATTAAGGGCTTGGACCATCTGTTCTATAAGGAGAGGATGAGAGGGTTGAAACTGCACAGTGTGGAGGAGAATAAGCTCAGGGAGCCTTATCAGTGTGTATAAATACATCACAGGATGAAAACAGAGTATGGGCTCAAACACTCAGTGAATGGACAGGAGGCAATGGGCACAAAGTAAAGCGCAAAAAAATTGTTTAAATGAAGGTAAATACCTCCATTTCACTGTTTGCACTCCAACAATGGTCAAGCACTGGAGCAAGTTGCCCAGAAAGGTCATGGAGACATTGAAAACCTGACTGGGCACATTCCCAGGCTAACTGCTCTAGATGACTATTCTTGAGCAGAGGGACTAGATAATTTCCAGAGGTAACATCCATCATCCACTGTTTGGTGACATTATGTAGCTAATTCTTTGCAGAAAATGGAACAATATGTCTTGGTATTGTTTATTTTGCAAACTCATAATCTGAAATGAAATTGTTAAAAATTATGCTTGATTTCCCAGGAAAAAAACCCAAAAAACAACAAACCTACTTAGAATTAAAATATTAAATGAATCTTTATTGAAAAGTTGTGAAACCATAAACTGAAATATGTAAATACATAAATAAAAATATAGTTACAGTTATAGAGTAAATATTAGCAGGCTTTAGCATATTTTCACCAAAGCATCATGTGGATTGCCATGAATTAATTAAGGCCATGTCTCAAGATATAAATAAGGCAGGGATCTAACTTTGTTTCACAACTAAAACATTTCCCATTCCTAGGAGACTGTGTGCAGAGATTAAGCACCTGCATAATTTAAAGGAGGAGAGGTAGTTCCATTGGTTTATATAGGTTACTTAATTAAAGTCACATCTAGGCATGTTTATAAATTAAAACTTGTTCAAAATCACAAATTTATTATTTCAGCTTTATGCTTTGCTCTATAAAATTACTATTTTTTTCTCCTATCACAAAATTTCTTGCTGATAATTCTTTAAAAATTCAATTCTATACTTTCTAATAAATCATTCAAAATATCTTTTCTTAAAATATACATACCAATTTAAATACAACAAATCTGATTTCAAGAAGGTAAGCGCTTATAAAAATCCAGTTGATTATTTCAGTTGATTATTTCCCTTGCCTCCTTTAGTTCTCTACTGTGTGGAGATTACAGTTTTGTAGAGCTCAAAATTACATTAAAGAGTGTCATTCATTGTGTATAAAAGCAAATCACAGACTAATGGTGCAAACTTATACAGCTTTAATATGCTTCATTGACAACAATGTCTTTTTCCCTATAAGCTAATTTAAATTTCTACAGGGATCATGTATAGGTTTACATCCTTTTCCATTCAAATCTAGCATTTAATTAAGGCTAGCAGTGAATTTGTACTTCAGTAGTAGATTGTAATCTATTAATAACACCCCAGAGAGAATAACTTAAACAGGTAAAGTTTAGAAAAATAAGAATAAAACACAGATAGTTCAAGATATATTTGGCTTGATAAATAAAAACTGAACAAGAAAACAAACCATGAAAAACATTGTGGGTGATATTTAGGTCCTTTTGGCATTAAGGCAGTTGACTGCAAAAGTATATATATCTATAAATATAAATATATTTATAAATGGAAATGTTTATATGTGTGTGTATTTACTTGAAATCAGTCAAAACAATTTTGTCTGAAAAAAAAAGAATGGGAAAAAAGTTCCCCTTTTATATTTTTCTTGCACTGCAGTAATATTTATGCAGTATTTCGTTCCTGAAAACTACCCATGACCAGTTTTTAAACTAAATCACTGGCCTGTACTAAATTTTTTTTTTCTCAAGCAAGCCATGTTCTATTTGTGTTCTTCAATGTAAAATTTGCCATTCTGAATGCATATACGTAGCTAATTAGTCACTGCCATGTGTGAAACTTTGTCATATCTGTGTTTCACTGTTCTTTGGTTCAAGTCTTTAAAAATGTATATTAATTAGTAAAGTTTGTTTTGTTTACTGCTGGCTTTCCTTGGAGTCAGCAGTTGTGAAACCCTGCTTTGCTCTTTACAGTGAACCTTGCCAAAAATGTTCGTCTGCAATAGTGCCAGGGCTTTCACAGCTGATGGACTGAAAATATGTTTTCCCGCTAAAACAGCAATAATCACAAATGCTGAATCCTGAGGCTTTAAAACTGATACTACAACTTCACTGCAAGGATCAAAGCAGCCTTGCTTTGTAAATTTGATTAAGTTGCATTTGACAGGAAATGATTGTAAATAAAATATGTTTTGAAGAAAACATATGAGTGGAATACTTACTTTAAGTCACCTATCTCTTTTCTTCAAATCCTTTGTGCAGGTGGCCATTGGGATGGAAGGAAGGAGATGGGTTTCCCAAGGATTTAAGCCCAATGCCCAGCAAAGGTTCTTTGGGAACAACAGCTTGCCCAACAGGAATGCTATGAGGATAGTTTGCTTTGCACCAGCTAAGTGTTGAACCAACAAACATTGAACCCCATGTGCTTCTAGCATCCTAACTGAGATAGATGAGATTCCTAGAAACCTTATGTCTAGCAGTAGGTATTACCATATGGCTCAGAGTGAAGTGCAAGAATTCAGTAATGCAGTGATGGAATAATCTGCTCACATGAGAAGCTTTCTCTGAGCATTTTCAAGAGAGTGTTCTTGGTATGAGTTCCTATGAGTTTATTTTAGTGGCATCATCTTGGAAAGGCTTCACAAATTACATGAAGTGAAAAATAAGGAAAAAAATTCTTAACAGAACGATATTACATCTGCAAATGACTGCACCTAGAAAAAAAAAGGGGGGCTTCCTGAAGGGAAAATGCTGCTTTTATATGTACCAGAGGAAATGAAGAGAGATGCTCTGTAAAAGCCATAAACAATAAAGAGTTATTCTTTTGTCTGTTGTAAGTGTGAAAGAGGAAAAAATCAAAGACAAGAATAGCAGTGACCATGTCATTATTCTGTGTGTAGCTATTAAAACATTTATATAACCTATGATTAGTTATGAGCTTATTTTTTAAGAAAGAAATGTATTTTGATGTGGACCCTCTGAATAAAGTTGAAGAGTTTGTTTATTCTAATAAGTATTTATATGGAAAGACTGCAAAAGACCGTAAGAAGGAAAAAAGTTGATGATTTAACTCATTGCTCTCTCAAGTGACTCTTATTTCACTTGTTTCTTCTGATATAGTTCTCTGATTTTTATCAGACTTGTTATCATAAAAATTCTGGAAAGTGTAAATAAAAATGTTTTTGAGTAATTAAATTTTATACACAGAATTTTAAAATAACCTCTTACAAGGATCCTTTTTAATTCAAATGTGCTCCAGCTCCTCAATTAGCAAATTAGTACAACCAAAAGGACAATAGAAAAAAATAATGTATTTTTCTGTCTTTCATCTGGAGAGTTTGTAAATGCTTTCTTAACTATTGCACCCTTAGCTATTGTTGCATTTTTTGTGATTTTTAGCTATCCAGCCCAAATTCATATTAATATGAAAGTAATAGGATTAATTTGTTACAGTTATAAGCTACCTCAGAAAATGTACAACAATGGGGAAAATTAAGCAGGAGAAATTAATTCTGTCACTGTTATTCTCTTCATGAGCAAAAGCCCAGAAAGGATCACAATGTAGAACTGTACCCTTCAGGAGAAAGAGGTACTCCAGCAAATTACTCAGGTCGCTGTCAAATGTCACATAAACCTTAATTAGTCTGACATAATCTAACCATTTAAATTAGACATCTGAGGTAGGAGATTATTTAAGTGTAGGAGTACTCCTACGCTTCCCCTGTAGTCAATGAAGAAAGAAAGGCATCACTGAAACATGACTCAGGTTTCAGATAAGATGACTCACTGTGAAGTCATGTATTTCACTTTTTGTTAACTATTTAAGAAGCACCAGTGTTGTAAATTTGCTGTCTGAAAGCAGACGAGAGAAATCCCTCACTTGAATATCTAGTCAGCCAATGAAAAGAGCTGAGCCTTTCCATGGGATGATTCCTTCTGCTCTGGGATGGATTTCTAAGACACACTCTAGAAATGCTCAGCTCTCCGCAGTTTTGCAATGGAGGCCAAGATTATTAGTTCAGTAACAGTAATAGATAATTAGTTCAGTAATAGAGGATTAGTTCAGGCTCTAGCAATACTATATGTTTACATATATGTTAAATAGCTAAAGTTAGGTGAGACTAATCTTTTCCTTAGACTAGTTTCTTTTCCTGAGAGAGCTGAAGCTAAGGGGAAATGAACCTCACATACAGTGCAAGTGTAAGAGTGCAATTACTTTGTTGGAAAGAGGTTTGCCTTGGTTTAAGAGACCCATCCACAGTGACTGCTGATCTTCTGAGGGTCACACATATTCTTGCATTTTTTCAAATATTCGAATATGTCCATAATACCAGAAAAGTGCAAGCCTAAAATCTAGGCTATTCAAAGTGTTCAGGCCTCTATAAATGTAGCTACTTGTAAGAGACATCCTTAATCACCTCTCTGCTGCTTTTAAGTTTTAATGACCTTTCAAAATGTGGTTACATGTGGCCAATTAATGCCCTTATATTTTTATCTCTACTAATTTCTTTATAGCTTTTGAATCAAAATTGAGCTGTAGCTGAGTTATACTGACAGAAATAAATAAGACAGTTGAGAAACAAAACCTTTCCTTTATGAAATTATGAAATATCTTTTACTTCTTTCCTCAGTGAAGGCAATCTTCTTTCCCCTTCTCAGGCAAACAACATAGATATCCTCCTAACACAGCACTGTGACAGGTGTAGGGCTTCAATGTTGTCAGTTATAATCCTTTATATGTCACACCTTCAATCACGCAGTGGGCCATGCATTTTAAACAGAAGTCTGTTTTCTAGTCTGTGGCAACAGAGTGCCAGGACATACACTGTACAACCATATGGGTGTCTCTTTGTAGGACATATGTTGTACATCCTTAGGCACTAAAGCAATTAACAAGCAACTGTAAAGTAAATGTGATCTCCTCTGAAAAGCACCAGAGCAGCTTTCAGTTTTTACAATTATATTGCTAATTTATGCCATGAAGAGATTCAGAATGTCAGAGGCAAGTAAAGAGATCATAAATGAAAGCAACACTAGGAGGTAAATACAGATTTATTTTCAGCAACAATTTTAGTATTTTTCATGTTAGTAAAGTATTATGAAACTGAAAATGTTAAAAAAAGTAGTAACATTCAAAGGACAACTCAACATAAATATATAAAGGCAGAGTCGATGAAAAAGACCGTTTCATATTTTTATGACAAAGCAGAATCCAATCATTATGATCAACAGCATATCTTTCTTGTTGGCCAGTGTTTATACAGAACATCATGGGAGAAAACTATTTTTATTTGGCATTTTCTACTGTGGTGAAATCTACTGTTGAACCTGCCGTCGGTCACAGCTCAGCAGCCCCTGCTCTGTGTGCCCAGCTCTGGTCAATCGTGGCTGTTTGCAGCTGACTTCCAGCTCACAGATGCAAATGGATCTTCCTGGTAGCTGACCCTGGACCAGTCCCTCCAGGAGGCTTGGACATCCCAATATCTCCAGCAGCCAGCTCTCAAACCTTCTCACCTCTCCAGTGTCCAGCTCCTGAAACTTCCTGTGACTAATAGTGCTGCTGAATAATTATGTACTATAAAAATTAGCTGCTTTGATTGATTTCCAATCTGACAACTTCTGTTGAATATGCTATTTTCCTTTGCTAAAAAAGAAGCTCACAGTATGCCTATTTTTCCCCACTATTCATTATTTTTCTCCTATTTTATTACAAAATTTCTATGCATTCTTTTCTATGTAGGCAATCTTTTCACCATACTGCATGTACATTTTTTCATACTCTCTTTCGCACTGTTAGCTTTCTCTTCACGTTTTCTAGAATGTAGTTGGGAAGCTTGTGATCAAATATTCTTATCACATAAGCCAACACAGCATCTCACATGCAACTGAACAGAATAGAACATTAAAAATTAGAAACGTATCATTTCACCTTTGAGAAAAGTGTAGTATAGATATCAGATCACTTGAAAGATGAAAAGTAAGATTCAGTGACTGATATTACTGCTCTTTGATAAGGTAGATGTTATCCACTGATTTCTTGTGCCCATTGCAGGGACAGAAAATGCCCCTTTTGGGCTGTGAGAAGCCTTTCATACCCAAGAGGTGCAGAGTACAAAAGGTTAATGACAGGAAAGGCAAGTGAAATAGCTTATCTTTTATGTGTTTGAAGCTAAAAAACCAAAGAGCAGACTTGCTAGACTCACTAGCTTTGCTTGTTCTGAGGCTGGATTTTATCTGGAAAAAAGCTTTGTCTTTAAGACTTCTAATTTGTCCTCCTCAACCACAGTATACAGACAAAGTGTTGAAAGTCACTCCTAATGTCAGCTACATTGGCAGAAGAACAACACAGATTAGGAACAGTTTATAACTTTCAATTAAAATAACCATCCTTCCACAGATCCTTTTGTACTTTGAGAAAAACCTCCTTTGTTGTGCTCTGAGGTTTTGCTCCCTGTGACATCCCTGGCAACACAGGACCCTGACAAGTTTCCCTGTTTTATTGTCTGTGAGTGTGTAATCACAGCATCTGAAGGTCCCTGTCAGCAGGTTCACACCTCTGGGTGCCCAAACACAATGACCAGAAGAATGGTACTTGGAAAAACAACCTACTAATGACTGCATTAAGAGAGACCTCAGTTTATAAGCTTTGCTTTCTAAAATATTTATTTTTCTAGATTTTTCAGATGTAGATTAGAAATAACTTTGATTTTAACTACGTATATTTAATGTCTAACTACACAACAAAAATGCATAGCTTCCTCACTATTTTGAGGCATCTTATGCTATTTAAAGAAAATACTTCTGTGTGTGAGGAAAAACTATTTACTCCAAAATTAAAAACATGTTTCCACATGGGTGTTCCAGGGTTCTTCTGGACTGCCAGTTTTAGAAATATTTTGGCAGAAAATAATGCTGTAGCCTCTGTGAGGTTTTTAAATTATTAAAATACTTTCGCATTTTTCCATGTTTTAGTATTTCTTTTTACAAGTAATTATTCATTTAATTTTAGTTTACTTTATGGCTTTAATGGAGCTTCTTACAAAGTTTCCATTTAAAATAAAGATTTGGAGTGTGAAAAACTACTACAGAACTGCTTTATAGATTTCTCTGCTAGTGAAATGTCTGAAATGCACAAGAATTTCAACAGCTAGAAATTAGGCTAAGTACTTGGAAGAAATCCTCTTTTGAGCACTGGCCTCAATAAGGCCAAGAATTGACTGTCTGCATCCTTCTACATTACAACCCTGAAATACTCCTGTTAAACCAAGAAGATAAGAACTACACTGAAGTTTGGGAAATAGAAGTATTCTGCATAATATTTATTCAATCTTGTGTAATCTTTATTAAATGAGGAATAAAAATTAACCTAAGCACTTGCTTAGATGTCCTGCTGACTTCAGTTGGTTTGAAATGGGCAGTATGATGTATAACTGGAACAGGCAAAAGAGAACTAATGGACAAGAGTATTCTTTTCTGTGTATTTCCTAAAGCCTTGTAACATTTGGCTCAGCTTTTTCTTCTTTATTGTTAGTCAGTTCTTGAGCTGAACAAGGATTTCCTATGATTTTTCTTCTGGAAAGTCTATTAAAGAAATATTTTTCCATCTCGTCTTCCAGCTACATCTTTGGTCTCTTTTCCTTATTTTCTTCCAGTATTTAGTTCTTATTTTTGTTTTTCTATTCGCTCTAATATCACTTCTTACTTTTCAGTCCTGACAGCTGAGGATTTAATGTCATTGTTTTTGAAGCTACGGGGAAAATGCATAATTTATATTTATAAGCAAACAATGATCTGTTTTACACCATACCCTCTTTCACCTGAAGTCTAATTACTTCTGTTCAGCAATTTCATGCCCCTTTTCCTCCTTAGCAGTATCAACAGTGGTCTGCTAGGACAGCTTGTAAAACCAAAACATGCATGGATGAGAAGAGAATGAGCTATGTCGATTTTCCATAGGAATGAGATTTAGATGGATTCCATGATTAGCAGATGAAGAGCATGTTGGTTTTTTGTTTGGTTTGGGTTTTTCTTTGGTTTGTTTTGTTGGTTTTTTACTTTGTTTGTTTTTTCAGGTTTTGTTTTGGTTTGTTTTTTGGAAGTATGAGGGGCAGTAAGATTGGATCTCTTTTGAAAAACTTTGTCATCCATGATTTGAAGAGTCCTCTTGAATTTCAGTCTTGGAGTTGTTCTTATCAGAGCCATGCCAAGGATATATATCCTCTCTCTGAATCTGGATGGGAATCAGACATGATAAATATTTTTAAAAATGAGGGGGGTTTATCCCTCAGACAGCACTGAATTGCTGCAAATCTTGTCCACTGTGATTCTGAATGTCTAAATGGAAAGAGAGGCTGATGAGCTGTGTGGGACTGTAACAAAGTACAGACACTGTGGAGCACAAGTTATATTATAATGACCAAAGCCTCAGGTTATAGGCACCTCAGGTTGGGCACCTGAGTGAAATGTGAAACCTTCAGACCCTAATTTTTTAGTGCATAAAGAATGGTTGTTAAATAATAGCTTCTCATACAGTTGGAAATATTGGAGAACTGCATTAGATCTTAGGGTGACAAACAGCATGCAAAAACTCAGGAAAAAAATCACCATTTTCAGTATGTACACAAAAACCAACACAGAGCCTGAGAAAAAAACACTGACCACAGGACAAACAACATGGGAAAAGAAAAATACTGTTATTGGCTTTATACCACTGATCTTGAGTACTGAAATAAGTGGAGTTCTGAGGAGAATCTCTTTGCTTTTGTTATCACAATGCATATACTTCAAAGACTGAAGAATCACAGGCACTGGAGTTCTTGCCTATGCTTGAAATAAACAAACAAAACTGTGATAGTTCAGAATTTACTGATTGCAAGTATGTTTGTTTTCCAGCTGTTAACCTCTGTGCTGGTGATCTATAATTCATAGGTCCCACTTAGGATTTCTGGGCTAGATAGAATATTAAAGTATTGCATTCAATTTACTACAAAGTGTTGAATATTTTGTTCAACCTTCTGCTGGCTACTGACAGTGATTTTTTCTGTTCAGAAAAGCTTCTCTTTAAATCAACACTCATGTACAATAATATTGTCCCAGAGAGAATTTAATAATACAAGAAGCCAGCGTGTTTAAATACACAAACCCCAGAGTAGGATAGAGAAACCACAACAACCCAGCAAGCCCCTGCAAGAGCAGCAGTTACTGCACTGAGAGAAGGATCAAGGTGCAGACTGACATATAAACTCACCATTTATTAGCTTGAGGAAATTATTTAGTGCAGCTCAGGATGCAAAATGAAAATGAGTGATAAAATGGTGTTTCCAGGATAAAATAACCCAGGACTCTTAGCAGTTTGAAAATAGTTTCTCAATTCTGTCTTATTCTTGTTCTAATAAGCTATATCCTGATCAAAAGCATTATTTGTTCAGTAGATACTAAAAGATTAGTTCTGGGAAAGTCAGCATTCACAGAAATAGTTTAAAATTGAGCAAATATTTTACAGTGTTTAATTTGCTGTATATACACAGTAAATATGTCTTGTACTTCATACAACTTTCTTCCTGCTTGAAATGTAGATGTTAAGTTCTTTTCATTCCTCAACATGGTGTTGAATAGAGAGCTAAGAATTTCTCTGATGTGGCAAAAAGTGTTCTGCACTGACAACAGGAATTTCTTTTCAAACAAGCTGTGTGGTTAAGCTACACTTGGTTTCGATTGTTAAATTTTATATACTTATCAAGAGAAAATGGAACTATTTCTTTCCAAGTTGTGGAACTGCTCTTTTGAACTTTACATGAAGTTATGCATATTTATGATTCTCTGGATGCAAGCAGGGGAGCCAAAAGAGGAGCCTCTTACTCAGAATTGAATCAGTATTCTGCCTTAGTACCAGGCCCACTGGGCTGGTGGAAGTGATATATTTCAGATGAGACACATGGTTTTGCATAACTAAATTCTGATGAGAAGTACCCATGTTATCAGAATACTGGAGTATTTCAAATGATGAGTGAAATTATACCATGATCACATTATCAGAACACTGGAGTATTTCAAATGATGAGTGAAATTAATCCATGATCTCTAATCCTACATGAGAGGAACCAGATTTGTCTATATTTTCAGGAAAAAAAAAAAAGTAGAATATCTGTAGATGACCACAAAATTATTCCTATATTTAGAGTTGTAAAATTATCTTAGCCTTTGAAACATGAAGGAAGTGTATTTGAACCCTCCATTCTCACCTAAAAAAATCCCCAAACACAACAAACAAACAAACAAAACACTCAAACCTAAATAAAAAGTTGCCACCTCAAGTGGATAAAATAATAACCATTATTTTATCCTATATTATTCTGCCAAAACTACTTGTAATCCTTTTTGGCAAAACTCATATGCTTTAGGTATGCCTGAAAGTTACTCTTAGAAGTTAACATACAGAAATAAGCAGGCAATATTGTTCAGTCAAGAAGTTTAAGAGTTTTTTCAAATTACCTTTTTCAATGTATCATTGAATCTTTCTTATCTATTTGTTGGGTTTTTTGGTTTTATTTTTTTCTTCACATTGAATTGTGATTCCACAATCATTCCGGTCCTTTTTCTTATATCCTAAATTCCTATGTGCATCTGTTTTCTGTGCTAACCTTTATGCACTAGCATAGACAACTTGGTCTTTTTCTCAAGTATATCTAGTAGAAATTCAGTTTCACCTCACTCTCACTGGAACCCCATTCCTTCCTTTGTTTGTTATTGCATTGATAGAAATATTTTGCCCTTAACTGAGAAAAACAAAACCAGTTGCTTTTGTTTCTCTTTGTTTAAATATTAGAAAATCGATAATTTAATCTAAAATTATATTCTAGAACTATTTTTTCTAGCCTTACTTTGTAAAATTGCAAAAAATTCTAAACCAGCCAAATAGCCACTTGGTGGTTTAGGAATTGTTTCACAATTAAATTTGCTCCTATTGCATTCAGGAATATTTCTTTCTTCAGAATACTAGTTTAAAACTGTCCTAGAACCACACAGTTTTCAGGGGCAATCTTTTTCATAGTTCTGAAGATCTTTATCCATTTCTGACTAGCATCCAAGGTGACATTAGAAAGTTCTCACCAATAACATAGTAAACGTTCACTTCTTTTTATATTTCTCCCAGGTATCCAAAGGTTCTGCTTATGGATGCCTCAGGAATCTGGAGACTGTATTTACATGACTAATTAATCTTGCATTCATTGATTATACCAAAACTGAAGCAGATATTTCACATGAAAATTTGGGTCAGTGTGAGCTCTTTGCTTTCTGATTTTTCTGATTCCCTGTTACTTGTATATTGTGCTTTCAGAGAACAGAGCAAAGTACATAAAAACAATGGGAGAGCAAGAGGCAAAAAATACTCCGGTAAGAACACCGTCACCAACACAAACAGAAATATATTTCATGTTCCTCTTAGATAATTGTTCTTCAAAGGTTACAAAATCTCAGATTCCCAGAATATTCTGAATTGAAAGGCACCCACAAGGATCACTGAAGGTCAACTCCTGGCCCTGCACAGGACACCCCAAGAATCACACCATGAGAGAGTTGTCCAAATACTTCTTTGACAGGCTTGGTGCTGTGATCGCTACCCAGGAGAGCCTGTTCCAGTGCCCAATGTCCTTCTGGCACTTCTTCTGATAAAAACCTTCTCTTGATATGTAACCTAAACCTCCCCTGCCACAGCTTCAGGTCATTCCCTTGGCTCCTGTCACTGTCACCACAGAGCAGAGAGCAGTGCCTGCCCCTCCTCTTCCCTCGTGAGGAAGCTGTAACTGCACTGAGGTCTCCCCTCAGTCTCCTCTTGCCCAGGCCAAGCAAGCCAAGTGACCTCAGCTGCTCCTCACATGGCTTCCCCCCCCAGAGCCTTCATCATCTTCATTGCTGTCGTTTGGATGCTCTCTAATAGTTTAATATCTTTTATTGCAGTGCCCAAAACTGCACACACAGGACTGGAGGTGAGGCTGTCCCAGCCCAGAGCAGAGCAGGACAATCCCCTCCCTTGCCCAGCTGGCCATGCTGTGCCTGGTGCCCCCCAGGACAGGGCTGGCCCTCCTGGCTGCCAGGGCACTGCTGGCTCATGTTCAACTTTCCATCAACCAGGACCCATTCTGATTCTGCAGCACTGCTTTCCAGCATCTCATTCCCCAGTCTGAACCTACATCCAGGACTGCCTCATCCCAGGTGCAGAATGCAACGCCTGCCCTTTTTAAATCTCATTCAGGTTGTGACTGAGGAGTTAAAATTTGTTTCTGAATAGAATACCCCCAGCTGAAAATACCTACCAGATTTTATAGCTAAATATTATTTCTCTAGAAAATTTCTTTTAAGTTATCTGTGGAAAGAAACTTTTTTTCCATGAAAAGTATGTCCTCATGATATCAATTTTAAACAATAAAAGGAAAACAAAATTCAGCAATGTTCCCTCTAGAATTGACGCAATTTCAATCCTAACCAGATATAATTTAAATATATTATGCCATCCTTTGTGGTGATAAAGAAACAAAATAAAGAATGCATACATAATGAAAATATCATGCTTTAGTAAGTTTCTGTATGGTTAGACAAAATCAGGTTATAACAACTTCTTCAAGGATAATTGCCAGAAAAGCTTGAGAGAACTCAGTACTCTACTGAGACATTTTACAAACCTCAATTTCTCCAAAATGAAGCCACCCCTGAAACCCAACCACTGCCTCTGAAATATCCAGTGAACTTTGGGTCATGGTGCAAGTTTTGGTTTTCTTTTTTGTTTGGTTGAGGTCTTTTTGTTTGAGGCTTTTTTTTTTTTGGTTGAGTCTTCAGAGAGGCCAGAAAGAAGAGCAGGTCTGCTTTCCTTGGTAGGGCAACAGAAGGGTTATCAATGAACAGAGAGGCAAAAAGGAATGACAGAAAGTCTTTCCATGCTGGCTAACGATATTTTCCACTTTTTTTTTAAACATTTTAAACAATATTTTAAAAATCTTTTTAAACAATATTTTCCACTTTTTTTTCATCTTATCCTAAACTTGCAAAAAAATATCCTTTGTAATATTAACATATCCATCCATTTCATTGTTATACATCCTGAAAGAAAAGAAAAAACCCTTTAGATAACCATGTGTTGAAGAACCTGGAGAAATCCTTTTCAGTTACTTTGGGGCTGATATGTTTGTACAAAACTCTGAGGAGAAGCTGAGAAAGACTTGGAAAGGCCGTAATGAAAAGATTTAAAAAAAACCCAAACCAAAACAGACTACAGCATTCCTAAACAAACAGTTACAGCTTATTCCCTTGTGCCAGGTGTAGGTATCCTACCTCTGCTGCTGGATGACAGTGAAAACAAGTGTGGAGTTGCATTGTTGGAATAGGCAAAAGTTAATCTCAACAGGAAAAGCCATTTATCCTCAGATTCAGTTACAACAGAGGAAGCCTGACGAAACGAATGCTGTGAGAAAGGATGTGTTGTCTGTTTATAACTATATCAGGGTGGCAATCCCCAGGGAACAAAATAGCAATTTAATTTAAAGTCTAGACATTAGCACTGAAACAAATGAGGATAAAGTAGCATGACTGTGCTTGCTGTGAAAATTAGGTTTCTGTTTGCAAAAAGCCGAAATGAAGCCAAACCCAACTCATTTAAAGACTGAGTTTTACTGGTTACTTTCCATAGTAAGAGACTAGATCCTTCATCCTGCAAGGATGTTATTTGCTTAGCACAAATTACCAGTCTTCATGCAGAAATATCAGCTGCACTGGTCTGTCTCATGCAAAATGTCAGGCTCAATAATTTGAATAAGCCCTTTTACACAAAAGTATAATGAAGTCTAAGAATTTGCACACACTAAACTGGCATTTGGATTCTCAGATACAAATTCCTCTTAAATTATTACAGGTAATCTTTTAGTTGAAATAATAGTTCTTAATTAAAGTTTTTAAACTGCACGTGGTGGATGAGGTCCCCCGTGTCATCACATGCAAGATAAGTAATATATTGTGTTCATTAATCTATGTCATAGGAGTATTGAACATACAACAGCTATCACATTTTCTACATTTGATAGCACCTGAGAGGTCACTGCTAAGGGTTACAGACTTTACTAGCACAAATTATGAGACTTACTGCTAGGTGAAGATGCACCATAATAAATAAGACTTAAATCTGGGTTTCAGATAAATCGTGGAATGAATTTATTCATTTTTGCATAAGAACTTGGGGAAAAGATTGGCAAAGTTTTCTGTTGGTTTTCTCAGGAAGCATTTCTTCCATTCTCCCTTTAAGGTTCAGTATTGCATTTTTAAAAATTTCCAAATATTATTTGAAAATTTATCTTAATAGAGGTAGATTTATCCATTTATGTAGTAGTCATCAGATGGTGGTTGGGCAGCCTTTCATAAAACTTCTTCATTTTCTAAACAAACTTAGCCTAGCTATCTTGAATAATGATGTGAAATCTAAGCACAAATGAAGCAAACAGAACCTGAAAGAAGAAGTGTGCATAGTCCAAGTATTGTGATATAACTGTCCTCATCTGGTCCTGACACTTCCATTTCTTCCCTTCCCAGATTTTTCTAGACCAAGCCATGAGGTATTGTAAATGTTTCCTCCGAAGGGGTAAATTCTAAAGACAGTTTTGCTATATAACAGACCTGCATAAAGTACTTGAAATTCTACTTTGAGAAATTAATAAATACACCATATTCCATTAGAATGATAGTGGAGGGATTCAAGGTTTACATTTTCAGCTCCTAAAACCCAGGAAACTTTTCAAATAAATTTCCAATCATACTTTATGGCAAAGCATTGTGAGACTCTAGATAGCTTCACAGGAGCCTAAAGGTTTTACATGTGTGAAATCCATGATCTTAAAAATTTGATAGTGTCCCTTTGATATTGGATAAACCTTAGTTCTCTCAGCTTTAGATTAGGGATACATTTCTGAAATATTTACTACCAGTTGTAATGTTTATTATGGGTGTTGTTTCAGAGAAGTCATGAAGTTTGATCCTTAGCTGCCTTGGAGAAGTTGTACAAACACAGACGTGGTCCTGCCAGATTGAGTTTTCTTTAATCATGTATTTAATTTGGAGACACTTTGGTTCCCAGCTTGGCTAGATAATAACTGGAGAAGATTGCTAGCAACTAAATAAAATCTCATGAGCTAAAATATTGTGTAAATGTAATGTTCAACTTGCTCTTTAGTCTGAGTCCACTGTGAAATACCAACACATTTAAAGCTTGGAAACTACAAGCTCAAATTCATCCAAGGAGAGTGTAATAAAAAACCAACCAAACAAACAAATAAAAAAGTAAATGTTTGGAAGCAATGAAAGCAAAATATTATTTAAATAATATTTAAACAGTGCTTCCAGTGGATTACATCTATCCCTCTGTGTCTGTTTCAATAGATTCTTACACGAAAGTATCGGGGTTTTCTTCATGTTTATTTAGCAAAACAATAAAAAGTTACTCCTTTCTTTTTCTGCAAGTTTAAGCTTTTGTTCTCATTGCATATGTTTACTTTTCTCCAGCATCCTTTTTCTATCCTAAATTATTTTTGTGTTCTACTCATGACTTTTTTTGCACCTATCATAGCACAATCTTCCTTTTCTGTTCTTGAGTGCTAGCATCATCTCTGCATTCCTTGTTCCTGAAGATCTCCACTTGCTTACAGGTAAATCATGAATGAACTTCACATTAGCTTCATGGGCAAAATTATCTATTTGCCAGTTTTTAAAAATTTTATGTTTTTCCTTCTGCCTTTCATACAACATATCCACATAAAAATGAAAAGCCAAGGGATTGAGAGCATATCTTTGTTGTACCACTTCACTTCCAATCACAATTCTCACTGAAAGCATTAGATGGTCCTGGATTATAAATATGTGATAATAAATAATAAACAACTAATACACAGAGCCAGATGTAAATTTCAACAATTATTAATACTGCCACTTCTTTTATGCTCATGAAAAATCACAGCTAAAAAGAATGTGAAAAGACGATTATCTAATGTCCTCACTCAGACACTAAATAGAGCACATCTGGATAATTCCTATTTAGTATGTGCTTAATTTGTTTTAATATTTTCAGTAAAAATTTGGCTTAGGCATAATGAAAAAAATACCATTATCATTCTCGGGTTTACAGACTGTTATTTACTACCAGCTTTCCTGGTCCATAAATCTTCCTTCCTGAAAATTAAGCCCTTCACTGGCTGTGAATATTATCTGAACATTTTTCTGCTTACAGAAACCTTTTAATTTGGGAAAGCAACATGTCCTTCCTTTGTCTCTGTCGTTTATTTGGGGTGAAGTGTTTTGTTTGTTTGTTTGTTTGTTTGTTTTAAAACCAGGAAACTTCACTTTTTTCAAAATTCTTTTCATAGTTCATGTTTGCTTAAATTTATATTCTTTGTTTTTTCCCTTGAAGTGTCTCTGGTTTATTTACAGCATATTTTAGGAATGATGTCCAAAAACTGAATACTTTATCCTACTCATAAAAGCTGATACAAGCTTACATTAAATTTTAGTAATCAGTAGGAAATTAAGAATGCTTACCTTCCTCATGCAATATATATATCATCAGAGTGATATCTGCATTTCTGTAATGGAATCTCCTTTATCATAAGTTTAAGATGATGCATTTTCATCTCCATATCCTTCTCAGGAGTACTGCTGCCCAGCTGGTCATTTTGCATTTATACATTTGAAATTCTTTTCTGAACGTAATGTCCATGTATTCCTTAAGATTTACTAGTTACATGTATTCTCCAGTTTTATTAAAATAAATTTGAATTCTCATTCTGTTTTGCAAGATCCTTTTCCATCCTTTTCCATTCTGGTATCATCTGTTAATAGTTATACTTAATTTTCAATCACTAATGGAATCATTCAGTGACATAACAGTCTTAACAACTTTTTAAAAGAGTGTACTTTCTTTGGACTCTCCGATTGACCGTCAGCCATACCCTGGATACAGGCTTTGGAAATTTTTTTACCCAGTTAAGTATCCACGTTCCAGCAATTAGATTTTCACTATATTTAAGCAGATTGCTTAGGAGAATGTTAATGTGCATGGTGGCAAATGGCCTGCTAATATCACCATCTATCATACTTTCCCCTTACCCAGAAGCTAGTTACGTTGTCAAAGAAGGAAAACAGATTAGTTTATAATGTTTTTTCTTGATAAACCTCTGTTGGCCATTTTCCTCTCAACTTATTGACCTCCTGTTTACAAATTGATGAGTCATTTGGTTCAGTATCTTTCAGGCACGCTGGCCTTGTGAAGTTACAGTGATGTTCACAGAGCTGATTATGCTCACGGAGCTCAGTCAGATGCGTCTGCGGAGCACAGAGCTTTGTGCGCAGCCTCAGTCACTGTTACCAGCCCCAGCTGGGAGCAGCAGCTTTTTCTTTTTTGATGTTCTGGATCCTGTTCTGAAGATGTTACCTATTATTATTGACTTTGATCTCCTTATGCTAATAGTTCTGATCTTCTTAGCTTTTTGAGTATCCCCTTAGATTACCCTTCAAAGAGTGGAATGTTGTACAAAGAAATCTGGAGAAGAGAAAACTGTCAGTATTTTCTGAAATGGCTGCAGCAATATTTTTGCTTTTCCACTGACAAATGTTTCTAATTGTTTGTTTTTTTTAATATATCCATGTAGTTAAAATTTTTGCCCAGCTTCTTCCTCTATGGGAATATTTTCCCTCCCAACTTTGGAAGTGGCTGACAGTTAATTCTGCAGCCACAGGGCACCCTGCAGGTTCATATTCCAGCAATGATACCAGAGTGTGTCTGACAGGCCTCGTCTTCAGACAAATCCAGACACTGGGAGCTCTCCCATGGAAGTGTTTAGATCACAAAGAGAGTTTCAATATGCTGGCAAGCAAGACACTCAGGAAAATCAATCTGAATGACTGAAAGGTATGCTTCAAAGGTGGACATGTCGAAAATCAATGAAACCTTCCCCAAAATGAATAAAAAAATTATCTTGCTTATACTTAGAATGTTTGTCTTTGAAAACAAAGTATATTAAATTAAGACCAATTTTGATTTTGAATCACATCTGCCTAAAGTAGTTCAGCAACATTTAATGCTCTAAGAATTGATTTAGATTTTCTGACAATTACTATATTAAAAAGATTCACTGTTTCTTCTCTTTCTGTCTTCTGCAGTACTAAGCACATTGCTGGTACTTGAAACAAATGATGAAAAGTATGGAATGGTTAACATTTACCTATTTTGTCTGCCTCCAGTTATATTTTTAAAGGATTGTAGTTGATGTATGAAAGCAATATGTTAGAATAAGAGTTTTTTTTCTTTTCTGTTACTTGGTAAAAAGTTGCAAATTCCTTTTGAAATCCTTTGCAAAGACTTAAAACAACCAAAGGGGAGAAAAGAGTGAAAAGCATTTATACACAGAAGCTGATGTACTCCCCTTACACCCACTGAATTCTCCTTTCTGCATCAATGTAAAAACTGGAGTATCTGCATCTCTGTATAATGGCAAAGATGCCATTATCAGCATTTGAAAACAGTGCAACAATCATATTTACTGAGCCTTGTCTCAACAAATGGATTAAAAACTATAAAGCTTTTGTAGGCATGTGCATCTTTAGCAATTTTCCTTTGGGCTCACATTCGACACTAAGAGAAGTCAGGAGTAACTTTGCTGGCTTCCACTTCAGCAGATTAACTCGGCTCTAGAATAGCATTTCTGAGAACAGAATTTGTCCTCTTGGTAACGGGCAAAATGACACAGTAAGCCTCTTGCAGCAGAGACCCCAGGGATGCAGAGACTCAGCTGGACCCAGCCATATGGAAGAAACGATAGACTCCCTTGTGCATTTCCAAACTACACCTTGCTGAAGGCTTAGTCATCCCTGCTGGGGTTTGCCGTCTAATGAAAGACAAATCACTTTCACCTATTACTGGAGTCTCAAGAGCTGTTATAAATCACATGGAACTGAATTCACAAGCAAGGAAGAACAAAATTAGTTACAATGTTATGATGCACGTAGCATTTTCCTAGGATTGCGGGAGATGCGCTGACAATAACCAACACATTGGGCACATTTATTAGGAACATTGTGTTTATTAAGAACACAATTTTTTTGAAAATGGAAGATGCTTTCTAAAGGAGCAGTGTTAACGTTGCTATTCGACATATTTTAATAAATGGAATAACACTTGCCCCTTTTATTTTCGGAAGTAGCGTATGAGAGATCTTGATGTGTATCACACTAAATTTACAAGCAAAGAACATGCCACTACAATCCTTGTCCTCTTTCCCAGACAAGAAGACCCTCGGTGAGACTCCCAAGACATTTCCAAGTGCAGCCAGCGGCGTTTCCGCCCCCTCTCTCTCCAGCCAAAACCCACACGAGCATCGCGAAGGGCCCTGGTCGCGCTCCCTCGCGGAGCGCCGGACACGCGCAGGCCAGGGCGGCGTGGCAAACTCCGCGCAGCAACTCCGCGCTCCCGGCGGGGCTGGGGGAGCCTGCCAGCCCCCCGCGCCGCCGCCGCGCTCCCCAACTTTCATTCATCGCCGGCGCCGCCGCGCACCCCCCGCCCCGCGGCGGCCGTGCCGGGGCCGTGCCGGGGCCGTGCCGGGCGGGCCGGGGCGGGCGGCGGCGCAGCCAGTGAGCGGGCGCGGGGCGCCGCGGGCGGGGCCGGGGGGGCGCGGCCAGGCCGGCCCTATATAGGGCGGCGCGGGGGGCGCACCCGGCTCCGTGGGAGCGGGCGAGGGGCGCCGCGCCGGGCGGGGAGGGGGCGGCCGCGTGGAGAGCTCTCGGCGAGGTGCCGGCGGCTCGTTCGGCTGGCGGCCGCGCTCGGGGAGCACTTTCGGCGGTCGGCGGCAGGCACCTTGCGGCGGGGAGGAGAGCCGGCCGGCCTGCGAGCGGCGGTGCTAGCCCATTGTTCAAGCGGAAAGACTCGGGGTGCGAGGGAAGGAGCCCGGCGTGTCGTCTCCGTTCTCCCGCTCCCCAGCGCTCCCCTCCGCCGTTTCCCTCCGCGCCGGAGGAGCGCCGCCGCCAGGGAGCCGAGGGCCGGGCTGTTCGGCACCAGCACCGACAGCTCAGGTGCACCGGCGGGATCGGGGAAAGAGGCGCCAACCCTTGCCGAGGTGCTGCGCCTCGGGGGGCTCCGGGAGAGGAGCAAAGTTGCTCCCTTTCCTGCAGCAAGCCCGGGAGCTGCTGAACTGGCCTCACCTGGAAGGACTGAGCAGTTCCCACCTCTTCCATCAGGTGCCTTTGCCGCAGCAAAGCCACGGTATCCGGGAGACCACGGGGAGCAGAATAACACCCCTCCCCGCCCCTCCCGCTCTCGCCGCACTTCGCTTGTTGTCTACTCTGTCTCGCCGTGCTCCCGGGATCACAGGAGGATCTATAACTGTGATCTGTCACCGAGGGGAAGGTCGTGGATGAACTCCCTTCCAGCAGGGCAACGAATCACTTCTCGACTGCTTATTATTACCGTGGTCTAGGACCAGCCCTTTCCTGCTAAACTTGGCTTGGGAGCGTACAGCAGGAGGGGGCGCGGGGGGTGGAGAGCCAAGCCCAACAGCATCTTGTGTGTTTGACTTTTTTTTTTTTCCCTCCCTCCTCCTTCCGTGAGACAGTTTGATGAATGCCTGCGAGAGGGGTATGATTTGCTGAGGCGCCTCTGGCAGGGCGGTGTGTGCGCGGTGTCAGCCCCGCCGCCGCCCCCCGTGGGGCTGAGAGCGGCCCGCGGCGGGGGACGCGCGTGGGAGCGGCTGCAGCGCTGCGCGGGCCGCCGCGCAGGAAGCGCCGCCGGGCGGACGGGGCTCCGCGGCCTCTCGCCGGGGAGTCACGGCTTTGAAAGCGGCGAAGAGGATCATAAGTAGCTCGCCCAACTCCACCGCACCCTGAGACGCCTGGGTTTGCTTCGCCATCGCAGGGAGCGTGTGAAGACGAGACCCAAGTGCCGCCTCTCCCAGGCACCGACGGGCCAGCGAGGGACGGCCCGGGCGCGGCCCCGCGCCTAGCGAAGTTGCTTTCAGCCGCCGACCGGTGCCACCAGCCTCACTTTGCCGGGGTTGTTTTCTTGACTTAGCTTTGGATAGAAAAGCCTTCGCTGTCTCCGCACCGTGAAAGTTGCCCGAGCGCTCCCCGCGGCGAGGAGGAGGGCGGCGCGCCCCGCGCTCCCCGGGGCCGAGGCCGGTGGGCCCGGCTGGGCTGCAGCGGGCGGTGATGATGTGCGGCTGGGGGAAGCTCACCCTGTCCCTGGGGCTGCTGCTGGCGATGGCGGGCGCGGTGGCGCCGCAGCCGTGCCCGGCGCAGTGCTCCTGCTCGGGGAGCACCGTGGACTGTCACGGGCTGGCGCTGCGCGGCGTCCCGAGGAACATCCCCCGCAACACCGAGAGGCTGTAAGTAACCCGGCCGGGGCGGCGGCGAGCGCCCCTCGGCCCCCTGCTCCCTTCAGGGCTCCGAACGGCTGTCGGGCTGAGGTGGCCCCCGGGCCCGGCCTGGATTAGGGTCCCGACGCCCTTTGGGTGGGGGTTTTCTGTTCCCTTCTCCTGCTGCTGGCCGTGCCCGTTTCTCAGCGATGCGCGGAGACACGGAAGAGGTGGGCGCTGTTCCCAGCCGCTGCCTTTCATCCCGGGAAGCCGCGGTGAGCAGCGCGGTTCCCGCCTCCGCGGGGAGCGGGGCGGGCACCACGGCGGCCGGGGGGCGCCCCGGGGCGGCGGCGGAGCGGCCTCTGCCCCCGCCGGCGCCCATTTCCCGTCGAACTTGGCTATTGCGGCTCGCTTTCCCCGGGGCAGAGCCGGGCCGCGCTCCCGGCGTGGGCAGGGCGGCCCGGGGCGCGCAGCGCTCCCTGCACCGCGGCTCCGCGCGGCGGGCGAGGGCGCGCCGGGGTGCGACAGCCGCGCTCGCAGGGCGCTCGGCGGTGCCGGAGCCGTGATCCCTCCCTCCACTCGCGGCTGGGCTGTCTTCTGTATGTGGCCGGTTGTTTATTGTGTCAGGCTGCCCTTCAGAGGGGTCCTGAGAGTGGAAGTGGTGTGCGCGTTATTTCTTGCTCTCTGATAAGTCATTTAAATGTTGGAATGTGAACGCGCGTCTGGAGTGGTGAATTTCACTCAGGAAGACTATCAGGGACACGTTCCTCCTGGGACTCGTGTGGTTTCTTTACAGTGGTGTTTTGGCCATATGTGGTATAAAGCGCTTAAAAACATACTACTTTTTCCCCCCCACTAGCTACGTTGGGAATGAGCTATAATTGTTAGAATAGCTTCCATGTAATACCGCTTCCTAAAGATTTATCTCATGAATTGCCAAGTCTGGTTTTATTTGTAGTGATTGGAAGTGAAAGATGTTTATTTCTTAAACCCAAAACGTTATTAAAAAGAGACATATACTCCAGAAGCAAAAGTAGTATAGAAGTATGATGAGAAATGCTGGGGCCTAAATAGAGGTTTCTCTTGCTTCTGAACTTGCTTTTCATTCTGCAGTCAGTATAGCTTCCTGAGCAGCAAGTGGAGAGCTTAGTTTTGCTGAAGCCTTATTTCCCATCACTTACTCCAGCAGTTTGAAACCCTAATGCTTGTTTGAAACCTAATATTTGTTATAGGTATTTAACCCCTATGCCATACTGGGAAATCTGAAAATTGCTTGAAATGGTGAAAATTGGGGGTTTCTTTCAGGCACTTAGTTTTTGTAACAGTCAAATAAAGTTTGTAGCATATATATAGATAGATAGATATACCTATATGTACTAAGTTTGTGGTTTTTCTAAATGCAGTTATAACCCCAAAGATAGAGCTTTGAACTCATCTATTGGTAAAGATTGCAGTTAAACATGAGCTTTGTAATGGCAAGCAGAACTGACTTTCCAAGACTCTCCCGCTACAAATTTCAAATTACTGTTTTCAAGGTAAATTGTATTTCAGCTGCTTGGAAATTAGGAAATCACATGGTGTTAATTGTAAGAATGGTTTGTTGTATTAGTTTGTCTCCTAACTTCTGAAAATGCTGTGCCCCTGAAAACAAACAACACAATTTAAAAATAGTTTTTTAATGTTTTAATTTTGCTGCTTACAAATTATTCTTCTTAGGGATCTTAATGGAAATAACATCACAAGAATCACGAAGACTGACTTTGCTGGCCTAAGGCACCTTCGAGTTCTGTAAGTTTTCTCTTTCTGTCATTGATAACTCTTAGGACTGATGCTACAGGTTGTAGTTACATTTCAGTTAATTTTCTGGATGGGTTATCACTTTTTAGCTACTGTATTACCATATCTGAACCTAAAACTGCTCTGCCGTGCGTTATACGCTGTTATGTGCAAGTGAGCAATTCCTTTAAATGAGGTTTGTTTATATGTTTTTAATCTGTCCTGAAGATTATGAGAACTTGAGAGCTTAATTTAGCACATAGCTTACAAGTAAGACTTGCTAAAATTGGTTGAATAACTATTGGAGTTACTTCAGTTTAAGGCTGTGAAATTTATAGTTCACACTGAAAATGGGTACTCTCAACCAGAACTATAAGGGAGTTAATTAAGAAAAAAGTTATTCCTTTAGTGAATGTAAAAGCAAGTCCCAGGTGATTATTATTGCTCTTTTGTAGTTTCTGGACAAAACAGAAACTTTACCACTGAAGTTGAGGAAGGAATTATTTGGTTAGTTTGGGTGGGTTTTTAGTTTTTTGTTTCTTTGTTGTAAAAAAATTTTTTTCAAGTGTTATCAAGGTTTTAAAATTTGGTGGTAGTTTGTGGATTTTTTTGTTTTTTGGTTGGGTTTTTTTGTTGCTTTCTGAAGGAAATGTCTAACTACTTAGCTTATTTGTTAAGGCCGGTTTAATTTGAGCGAGTGGTCTTGTAAAATCCTTTTCCTTTTCTCTCTGAAGTAAATATAACATGGTAGTAATTTTTGACTTTGTTACAAAACAGGGATACTCTTACAGTTACAATCTCTGTGCAGTGTTTTACTGCTGTTTCTCCCAACACCACAATTCAGAGTTTTGGTTTTGTTACTCATGTGTGAGACTGGTGTCACCTCCGTGCTGTTGGACTGGAGTCTCGCAGCTTGCCGAAGGGCAGGGATGTGTGTGCATGTGAGCATGCAGCCTCTGGGCATGTGTGTAGCTTTATAACTTGTGACTCCTTGAGAAAATGAGCAAATCTAATAATGATTCCTGTTTCTTTTACCAAGCCTTATTTTCCTGCTCTTGGTTCTATGAGCCCATGTAAATTGTTAGTGACAGGGATACAGAAGGTTAAAGTGGATGTCACTCTACTATAGCTATAGGATTTTCTTAAAGAATATGTGGCTTCTTTTAAATGACCATTGTTAATGTGACAAGTTATCTCAGAGATAATAAAACTTACATCTAAAAATTTCTATATTTCAGTCAGCTCATGGAGAACAAGATTACTACTATTGAGAGAGGAGCATTCCAGGATTTAAAAGAACTGGAGAGGCTGTAAGTATATTTAATTCTAAAAGTTTCAACTTTTGGGGAATCAAATCGGTTGTGTGTCAAGGCCCTCAGGCTTCAGATTTTTTAAATTTTTTTTTTTTTAATTTGTGATTTCTAGCCTTACTGAGACACAAGAGAAATAAGAAATTCTCAAGCAGTGTTTAGGGGACTCGGTTGGGGGGGAGCGTTCAAGAGCAGTCTGGATTCAGAGTGAAAACTGCAATTGTCCTGTTGGAAATGGTTTCAATGCTATCTAATATTTTCACTTTAATCTTGAATGCACAAGGACTTGAGAACTCAAATGCACCAAAAGAAGGCTCTCTGACCCATAATGTTAGAGGTTTTATACATGCCTCATTGGAAGTAACTACTGGCCATAAAATGTTTTCTTGTTACATAGCAGTGATTCAATTCTACTCCAATTTTTATATCATGGAAGCTTTTACAAAAGCTCAGAAAAAATATGAACTGTTAGTTTTAAAAAATAATTTTAATTTGGATTTAAAAAAAGATTGAGCACTGTGGGGAGAGAAGATGGAGCAGAGATGACAGGACCTTATCTGGTGAAGTTGAAGTACAAACACCTACTTGGTTGGAGTGAGACCTAGAAAATGAGTAATTCCCAAGCTAGTTTTCAGTATGTGCCTTCTTATTTTGTTACACTCCAAATTAAAATATTTTTTTAATGTATTGTGAAACTTGGGACAACTGACTTGTTAAAGGCAGGATGCTGATTGTTGGACACAGTGTGGAGCCTGGAAAATATTAATATATATATATGTTCCTGTGGAACTTGACTTGTGTCTTCATTATTAGGCATCTTAGTCGTTGCATTTTCATTAGATCACCTTTTCTTTAAGCATGCCTCTGAGGTCTTGTTCAGTGTTTCATTTGCTGCTGCTTTAACTTTATAGAAGTATTTCTACTGTACTCAATTGAAAAGCAGCACTGGCCTAAGCATAGTTTGTCTTATTATAGTTGCTTTGTACCCGCAGCTGCTGTGGGTTTAAAACAAAAACCTCCACAAACAATTATGGTTTGGTTGGTCATTTAGACAAAGCTTTTCAAGAGAATTAGTAACCACTGGTGTAATTATGATATTTCTATAATAGTTGAAATATTATGTACTTGAGATAATTGCCTTATTTTTTCAAATAAGCCAAAGTAACTTTTTGACCTAAAAAGTTTGTGTTCTTATGTAGTGCAACTTTTTTTAAAATAAATTTTAATGAGATGGATTACTCTTTGGAAAAAAACTGGCTGTGCATTTCTAAGTAGTATTAAAACACTTGATTCAATGCTTTTTTACAATGTGTTTTCGACTTTGTACAAAGTATAGGAATTTAAACAGCTTTTCCTGCTGAGGGATCGATTGGAATAATATATGCATATTCTTAAATTTGGTTTATGGTGTCTAGATAAAAAATTAAACAGCAGTGTAGTTCATATTGTAAAGTAAATACTTATATGTGAAACATGAAAAAACATTGAGGTCCACACTGTGTATATGGTTTGACACTGAGATACCAAATGCTTACAAAGTTTTAAAACAGTTTATCAGCAGCCTTATTTCTTAACTATTTCAAAATAAGATCCTGTTAATGTGATGTTAATGTGATTCATTAACAAATTTCAAAAAACTTCAAGGCTTTTACTGGTTATATTTCTGAAGTATAAAATTGTTTTACCAGAGAAAGATGAACTTCAGTAGTTAAAACTTACTTGTCTGATGTGTTTGTATTTTGCCATTACATTGTTTCATTTTTCTTTGGTTTTCCCTTGATAATTGGAAAACAATAGCTATTTTCCATTTACATAAGATACTAGTTCTGAAGAGAAATTTTGATACTTTTGGATACTTTTTGGGTTATATTTGTTCACCCTTCAGCAGGCAAACTATGCCATCTGAAAACTTAGTTTTTTATCTAACTATGAAGTTAGATTGTTTTGTCTTCAGAGTTATATTACATCTGCTCCAACACTTGCCAGTTTCTTTAATTTGCTGGAATTCAGTCCATGTTAGGTGTGTGGGTGACTTGTAATTTGAATATATATGCAGGATGTCTGTAAACTGCCCCAGCTGTTGGCTAAGAGCAAATATTTCATATTTGTGGGGAAAAGCTGAGAAAATTCTTCTTGTTTACAACTGCCAAGTCCATCTGATGAAGGCACATTGTTATCTGACAGCCAGTTCATCTCCTTGGGATTTTGAAATCCAAAATGATTTCTCAGGAAACCTGTGGGTACTTCATTCAAGTATTTTCTTTTATACATTAAATAGCAAGCACTTTAAAGCTTTTTAATTTTTTTCAATGTGTGAGTGTAGGGTGTCACATTCGCACTCCAAGTGTAATGTGCCAAGCTGCTGTCAAAGAATACCTGATACAGACCTTTTAGCATGCAAGCAGAGGGTGTAAGAGAACTTCAGGGCAGTTTAAAACAGCTCAATTTAATTTATATAAGGTTGTTTACCTGTGATACTGCTTATGTTGAAATATCTTGTGCTAGTGTCTGCAGGCTTAATTTTAAAAGATATTTCCTGTTCTTCAGTACTCTTCAATGTGAACAGCAGGCTTTGACAGTAGTTTCTCACTGGGAAAAAAGAAATGCCCATCTCTCTAAGTGAAGTGCTGGGGGTTTGTTTGTTTGGGTGGTGGCGTTTTGTTTGTTTCTTTGCCTTTTTTGTTTGTTTTTAACTGCAGTCTCAGTTGAATTTTTTTTTTTTTTTGGACCAGTAACTCTGATTTCCAAGGAACTGTTTAGTTGGTTAATGAGTTACTTGTGAATGCTCACTTACAGGTCTGATAATTCAAAATGCTGGAAATCCTCTGCTCTTTTTAATGGAAGGGAGGACCTGAAATGCTTTGCAAAATTAATCTCAGAGAGGAGAAACTTTTGACCTCTTCAAAAGATATCTGCTTAAGATTTAATTTTATTAAACCCATAAAAATCTGCCAGGTGGTTTCTCCTGTAAATTAATAAAATATCTTTAGTACACTATGTAAGTTAGTATGTACACAAGGCTATTTCTGACCTACAGACCTATTACACTCCACAATGGGAATTTGTGTCACACCAGTATAATTGTACAAGTGCAATGGAACCCAAGGCAGCAGTAAATACTACTGTAAAAAGTGATTGTTATTGCAGGAGCCTGAATGAAAGTAAAAGTTTTCATTTGCAATAAACTATTATCTGCCTATGCCTGCTACTTAAATAGGAGGGAAAAACAAGGTGGAAATTAGCAACTTAGTAAGTTTTAGGTTTGTGGAAACTGTAGTAGCTAGAGAAACACTGGTGCAGTTGATATTGCTGTAAGCCTTTTAGATGGATACTTCTGGGAGAAGTCTTCAAGTCAAATAAATGGCTCTACACTGCAGTGTTCACTTTGCACTGTTCACTTAGTTCCAATCTCTGACAGCTTTGAAGGCTCTTAAGGGCTGAGCTCTTAAGGCTCCAGTCCAAGCCAGTTTTGTACAGCACTGCCTGAACTGCCTTGTCTGCCACAAATATGATTTTTTTCACAGACTGAATACTGAACAGAAAAATTGCATGGTCTGTTTTGTTGTATAGATGTTCTGTCTGCTGAAACAACCCTCTTTGACTGAGAAATGGGCTGTGTGCACTGAAGTTCAGTTGGGACAACTTGTACCTTTGAGTACATCCAGAAGCAATGCAAAAACTCCTGGACTAATTACAGTCTTGACATCTGCAATAATTACAGTATTTAATATCTGCAAGACTTTATTATCTCTAACTTATATGAGCCCATGTTCTTGAGCAGAGCCTCTAAAGAGTGTGTGGCTCTTCAGTAAATGGAAAGTGCCCTAGAGAGAGGGTTGGATGTGGCCTCTTAGGGTTTCTTACAGAGACCACAGCCATGTGTCATCAGTGATTTTCAATATCTTTCATGGCAGGAAGACAGAAAGGGCCAAGACATGGAGGATTTTCACAACACTCATGGATATCCAGAGACCACGGCTTGTTATGGGGGACAAAACTTTTTGAAAGTTTCCTCTGAGAATGTGAAATCAAAAACTTGTTTCTTCTTTCTTCATAAAGCTGTCATCTTGGGTGTGATGTTTATTCTAGTTGAAATAGTATATTAAGACAGCAAGATGAGAATAAACTGAAAGTTTCCACTTTATGAAAACTGATACTGTAAGACACAGCTTTAAAAATAATTTTTAGTAAGTGTAGGCCATTGTTACCCCAAGTTCACCTCATTCTCTAGTGTTGCAAATACTTCTCAAAATATGCCAGTGTTTTTACAAGTTACTGTCATTTGGAGGGAAGTATAAAATTTTGTTGAAGACAGTGGCCATAGGCTGCTCAACCAGTTCTGTAAGAAGCTACTTAAATCTAAAATACAGTTCTATGTAGTCTGCAAATAGAGAGTTGTCAGGTTTTTGAGGGCTAAATATACTCTTCACATGTTTACAGAGAAGAGCAGTTACCTTTTCATTTATGAAAAAATAAAAATCGGCTGATAAGAACTTTTTCCTAATATGTTTTTTTAAGTCTAGTAGTTGGGATTTCAGCTCTTATTACGCTAGGGCTATGACAAGGAAAAAATGTCAGAATAGGAGGAGTTTAGAGCAATAGTTTCAAAACTACTCACTTTTTTTCTTCCTGTATTTATGAATAATCCATTGAGGGAGCAGTATGTCCCTAAAGTGCTAATTTACAGTCTGATTCTGCATTTACCATGTGAATAACTTGGTTTGCATGACTAGTCTCACTGATTACTCCTGTGAGAAAGGTTACTTGTGTGGCCTAAAAAGTTTCCAGGCCAAGCCTCCCTATTTTTGATACTCGAATTAGCAAATTTTATTTTTAAAGTATCCATTTAAAGTGTTACCTGTGTAGACTTAAAATGCAAACTATGGGGAAAAAATCAACCCAACCCAAAACCCCATAAACAAAGGAAATAAGCCACCAGTCCCCCCACCAAACCTATTTCTGCTGAAACTGTTGTGTAGATGAAATGTTACTCTCAAAGGAATAACTTCAACTTCTGAGTTGGTGTCTGAGCTAAATACCTCCCCAAAAACAGCCCCTCTGAGCTACATGATGTGAGTAAGCTGCAGTCATGAGTTCAAGAAAAGAATGCTGAACATCAAGCTGGTACATGAAGAAGCTTTTAAACTGAAATCTACCCATTGTATTTTCATGTTTCTTACAATGCATACTGATGCAATATTTCAATTTTCATGAAATATTTCAAGAATTAAATGTTTTGTTAGGGTTTGTTGATTTTTCTAAATTTTTGCAACTCAGTTCTAAAGTGACAAACTGAGGAATTGTCCCTACTTGCCATTTATTTGGGCTCTCTCTTTATGAATACATTAAAACAAGTTATTCAAAGTTAACATGAAGAGACCACTTACTTAGGTGTGTACTTATGAGTGTTTGAGTAGTACTGAAAGTCAGTATTGTTTTGTACATGCTGTGGATGAACAATTTGCAACTTACAGATGTGCCATAGCATAGAAGGAAAAGTATATTTCAACTACATAGCTTCAAGAAAAAGTTCTTTCTACTTAGTAAACAAACTGTAGTACTAGGTGGATTTCTTTACAGGATACAAATTGGTATGTGGAATTACTGTATGCAGCTTCATCTGCAGCATAGGTTTAATTATAGCCTCAATACAAAGAAGATCATCTTGTCAAAAATATTAAATGGGCTTCAGTAAAATAAAGTGGGGTTTAGTTGTATTCATGTATTGCAGGGTTGGAGTTATCCATTTGAGCTCTAGCTTTAGTCAGATAAATGTGGTAAACTATTACACTGCATTAGTATGTTTTGAAATTACAAAATCAAAACTGACTTGGGAGTTTTTGTGATCTCTGAATGTATGGGGTGTTACAGAGCACCTCATCTCACAAAGTCATGCATTGCAGGGTGGACTAAGAAGTGAAATGTTTCATCTAGGGTGAAGACAAATACAGTTTGTCTTGGGCATAACTGCCCAGGAGGCCTGGGCATTTATCAAGGGCTTTAACAGCTGCTGCAAAATGGACTAGATGAACAAATAGTATCCTTTCTGTCTAGTCTAGAAAAGGGCTATATTATATGCATGCTGTTTCTTAGGGTGCAGACTTACTGAATTACTGATGGGGGAAAAAAACCATGCTGTCCAGAGATTAAAATAAACCTATGTGCTAATAGTTTGTTCTGTATTGATGTGTGGCATAAGATTGCAGTTTTATTTAAAATTGACTAACTCTATCAATAAAATGTAAATTCCAAGTAGGAAAACACTTTTAAGAGAGGAATGGCAATATTTTCTCTGAGTCTTTAAATGTGAGCTGCATCAATAAATTAATCCTAGAATAAGCAGGCTTGGGCTGAACTTTTTTTTTCCTGAGTTTTGAAACTGATAATATATTGTCTTTTCAGTTACAGAAGAGAAGTGTTAGAAATCTTAGATTTCACTTCTGTGAAGCTATATGATCAAAATTTAGCAGCAGGTAATTCTGGAAAAAATGTTGAATGTCATCTGTTTTTATGATGTGGTTTTGGTTTTTAAGCTGAAGGAAAATATGACTTTTTCCTCCCCCCCCCCCCCATTTACAGACACTTAGCTGTGAAGGCTGATGTGGAGTTTTAGGATCCCTGGCAAAAATTCTGTGTTAGCACTAGAACCACTATTCCAGGAATCATTTCTATCACTATCGCTCCTAAGAGCACAGCTGATAAATGAGCAATATTTCATCTTATAAGGTTATAAAGTGTGTCAACGAAATCAATTTTTTAGGGATAAGACCTTGTGTTATATAGTATAGAAGTTGTACCAAGGTTTTAGATTGAGTTCTTAGCTCTTTAGCTGAAAGTTAGTCTCGAGTTTCTTTTCTCACTGAATGCTGGTCTTCATTGTGGCAGGCAAGTTCCTTACTGGAGTCTGAGAACTAACTTTTTTCATTTGGGGCACATTCTGGGCAGTTCTGACTACAGCTGCTGGGGAAGTCTGGGTTTGACTGCCTAAAACCCGTGGGATTATTCATGTGCTTGCTTTTTAAGGCTGCTTGATGTTACACTTGTCTCCTGCCTGTGCCCTTGGTACTTAATCACCTGTGTGGCCTCAGTCTATGAGCATTTGAAGAGTTAATTCCTTCACACAGGTGTGTCATAGGGATGGGAAGAGTGATGAGCTCAGGTAGAGAGACCTGGTTTTGAACAGCCCTGAAGGGGCTGAGCAGTTATTCCTTGTTAATCATGGATGTGAGAAATCCTTCTTTTAGCTAGTCTTACATAGTTTAAGGGTAGTGCACTGCACATTCTTCCTCTTAGAACGGGGAGGAGACCACGAAGCCTGCGGTGTTAATCACTTACCAGTGGAATGTGGGACTACGAATTATACAGGCCTTGTGTATTAATAGTTTCTTAAAAAAAATTAAAAAATACTGCTGTAGTTATTTGGTATTAGCAGGCTTTTAAATCTCTTCTTTAAAAATGTCTGTTGAATCAGAGAGACAATGGCTGTTTTTGAAGACAGTATATAAAAAGATGCAGTGTTCCAATGGATTTTTAAAAAATTAAATTATAGCTACATTTTGATTACAGAACACTACAAAATACTTGATAAAACTAATTCCGAGCGCAATGTTCTTCTAAAAGACTTGTCAATGCCCACTATTTATTTTTATTATATTTTATTCATCTGAGTGTCTTTTCTCATGGGACTCCTTTTATGGGTCCTGAAGTCAAATTGCAGTGAGAAGTCCTGTTTGCTCTTTGCAGACCTTTTTACAAATTCCAGGGCAGGAAGGCTGTTTATTTTTCCCACATCTGTTTTGTGCTCATCCTTTGTGGCATTGTTTGCTGGATGCTCTTCTTTCTTGCTTCCTCTGAAATGGGTAATTTGCACTGTTGCAAAATGGTGAAGCTAGATCTGATTCTGCAGAGCTGTTGTGCCAATGTTTTTGTTTCAAATGGTGTTTTTTGTTCAGAAGCTATTTTAAATGGATTCAGTAGATCACTGATATTAAACTTAAAGCTACACATTTTAGTTTTACTATTTAAAAATCATATTTATTTCTTGCAGAGTGAGTTCAATATTTTTTAAATGCTGATTTAATATTAAGTGGCCACATTTTAATTGTCTTTACATTTTAATATAGCATATTTAAAAGATTATCTAAGATGCTCCATATTTTGATTGCAGAAACCACACTTCTATCTGGAGTCTTACAGATAAACTCCAGAATGTATGAGGGATCTGGCTGCAACTTCAGTGACTCATACTGTTATGTTACCTCATTTACTATGAAGAGCCTGGTTGAAACTTCATCAGAAGAAACATTTTATTTTCCTATTTTCTTTTATAGTATGTGCTCACTGTGCTGGCTTGTCTTTAATAATAGTCTAGACTGTTAGTCAAATACAACATGGTAAAGTCTCCCTTCATTTTTTTAAGGTGCACCAGCCATTCTGATTTAGTTTGGCAGGATGTCTGTATAGGTGCTCTAGAAAAATACTTGAGTGAAAATTTACTGTGGTAACTTCATGCCAGAAAGACAGTTACAAGCCTATCAGGACTATCTGCAGGCCTTTCTTGTCTTTCTAAACAATCTGGTTAAACCCTAGCTAAATTCAACCTACTAGATCAGCTTCACCTCCCCTCTTTCTTTTTTTTTTTTTTTTGTTTTGCTTTCTTGGAACTAATCCCAGGTATTGTCAAAATCATTCTTGTTTCATCTGATACTTGAACCTCTGTTACTCTATGGAGTAACACGTTTTAAACATGTAGTGTGTTTTATAACTTCTGTTTCCTTCTTTCTAGTGTACTTTGTAGAACAGAATCCCATGAGTGAGCTTCACAAGATTGTGGAGGCTTGAAGAAGTCTCTGTAGATTGTCTAATCCTTTGCTACCGAGTAGCTCAAGGTCCATCCGAGCAGGTGTCTGAAGGCTGTTTCCAGCTGGGTGTTGAATCTCTCCACAATGGAGAGTGTGCAGCCTCTCTGTACAGCCTGTTCCAGTGTGTGACCGCCCTCACAGTCACTTTTCTTAAGTTGAAATACAGTTTTCCTGTACTTTGATTTGTACCCATTGCCTCTTGTCCTTTCACTGTGCACTGCTGAGAAGAGTCTGGCTCAGTTTTCCTTGCTTGGGATGGAATCAGATCACTTATTTGTACACATGAAGTATTTATACACATTGAGATATCTCTGCGACTTTTCCTCCTCAGGCTAAACAGTCCCAGCTCTCTCAACTTCCTCCAATGTGACAGGTGCTTCAATCTGCCTCCTTTGTCATTTTAGCAGTTCTTCCCTGGACTTGGTCCAGTCTCTTGTGGTGGGGACTCCAGCACTGGGCACAGCTCTCCCAGAGATGTCTCACCAGTGCTGATTTTAGGGGAAGGACCACATGCCTTGACCTGCTGGCAACAATCTTATGATTACAGCCCAGGATGCTGTTGGTCTTCTGTGCAAGGGCACATTGGTGGCTTCATTTGAATTTCTTATTCACCTGCCCCCTAGGCTGTTCTCTGTGGTGGTTCTCCAGTGTGTGCTGGTGTATGGAGTTACTCTTCTCTGGGTTCAGGGCTTTCCATTTCCCTTTTGTTGCCCTTCTTAAGCTTCTTTTTCAAGCAATACTCCAGCCTGTTTGTGTTACGTTCAGGCAGTGCACAGACTTAGTGCATCAGTCATTCTTTCCAGTTTTGTAACATCTGCAAATACGCTGAAGGTGCAGTGTGTCCCATCTTCCAGGTTATAATGAAGTTTTGAACAGTACTGGTTCCATTGCTGACCCCTGGAGTACATAACTTGTGAATGTTCTCCAAATGGACTTTGTGCCCCTGACCACAGCTCTTTGAACTTGGCATTTTTGGCAGCTTTCAGTCCACCTCACAGTCTGCTTTTGTAGCCTGTACTCTATCAGTTTGTCTGTGAGGACAACCATTATGAATGGCAGTGTCAGAACCTTTACTGAAGTAAAGATAAACATCTACTGCCTTCCCCTCATCTGCCACGTTCCTTATTCATTGTAGGAGGCTGCCAGGCTGGTCAGACATCATTTTCTCAATGTTAAATCTGTGCTGACCACTCCCAGTCATCATCGTGTCCTTACTGTGTCTAAAATAGAAGTAGAAATATTTTGCCCGGTCACCTTCTCAGGCATTGAGATGAAGCTTCCTAGCCTGCAGTTTCCTGGCTTTTACTGTGTTTTTCATGCTTTTTAGTGCTGTAGGCAGAATTAATAAGAATAATAACTAAATATTTATAGAAATTTCTTTTCTGTTGAAACAGTAAGGAATACAGAAAACAGCAGCCTTAATGTCTGTCTTTTCTTCATAGTGAAAAAAAATGCTTTAAAAAGGGAAAGTGGGTACAGACTCTTGACAGCACAAAATACTGTTCTGCATAATGTAGGGAGAATTGATTGGGGTAGGAGAGGAGTTGTGGTAATTTTGGACTTGACATCAAACTCATGGGAGAAGAAAGTGAAGGACAGAAAATACCTTAGGTTTCAAGTAGCATGAACTAGTTCAATGTAGTGCTATAGTTGAGAAGTACGTTCCACTGCTTCCAACACAAATAAGACACTGAGTTTGCAGTAGTGTCCTGCTACTGTTCAGAATTTTTTTTTCTTACTGAAACAAATATATAATTTATATTTGAAATTAAATGGGGAATAACTTAGATGCCTTTTTTGGCTAGTCACTATTTAGCCTAGAAAGTGGAGTCCTGCTTAAGTGGTTCTTGACCTGGGGAAAACCTTGGACATCTAAATGTGGTAAGAACAGCCTTGAACTTCTCAGATTCCTGTTTTTACTCGTGGTTGGTGAACTTGATATTGTTAGGCTTAATGAGATTATGAGTAGTTTGACTAGAGAAATTGTCTTTGCAGAGAATTCTTAATGGAAAAACTGGCACAATCTTTTGCTTAGCTCTTAGTTCTTGGGCTTTCCTCTCACTTGATGACATGCAAGTCACATTCAGAGACAGCAGTTGCCAGATGTGTTGAAGTTCAGCAGATTGTGGCTTTGGACATGGATGCACAAATATTTTCTGCCTCTGGCAGATATAGCACAATATTTTTTGTAGGAAAGTAGTGATTTGCCTTCCTTTCAGATGGAAGTCTAAGTTAAGTCTGTAATTTCTCTGTTGAGGCAGTGGGAATCACTTACTCTGATGTCTGTTATTCTAACTCCATATATTAGAGTAAAATTTTTGGACATCATACTTAAACCAGCCCATGGCAATGATTTGGGTGCTGTGTACTAGCTTTCTCTTTTGAAGTACTTGGATAATTTTGTAGGTGGCTTCTGTATTTTCTGAGCTCATAAAGCCTGAACTGATGTTCTCAGAGGATGCATATCCTTGTAACATCTTGGAACTACTTAAGGAGCCTTGTGGGCTCAGTTGTGGGTAGAAAGTGCTCCTGTCTGAACATGCAGAGGTTTGATTACTGACATGTTCTTCCATTTTAAATTGAAATGTAATGTAAACAGGCTCTTATTCTTTGCAAGTGTATGTATATTTTGCAAATGAGCTTCACTGAGCTGTTAAATGGATGTAATAGTTATTACCTCTGTTGACAAACAGAAGGTGTGAATATGCTCCTTTGAAGAATGCAATTCCTAAGCTGTATGGTGCTGTGTGCTACAATCTACAGATAATGTATTTACTTCTCTAGGCTAACTTTGAAGGAGGAATGAAAAATAATGAATTCTACTGTCAATAATCTTTGTGAGTTGGAAGCATTCAATTATTTTCCTGAAGCAGTGGTGGTGGGATAAAGTGCATCTCTCCTGTATTTAGGGTTTTGAAGACTCATTCTCTGTGCACTCAATGGGATAGGCTGTATCTAATTAAAGAGAACAGCTGATTTATAACTGACTTGAAACAACTTTTAACTTCAGTCAGCTCTCAAGTTATCTTTTGTCCTACAGGGTCTATGGGTAGAATTGCATCTACTTGAACTAAAATCCATTTGAAGCTTACTTAGGTGGGACGAAAGAGCACCCTTCCAGTAGTTGTGAGGTGGTTTTGAAAAACCTCAAGCCGGGCTCATTGCTGTGGTGGCAAACAAGCATAGGTCGAAGTGGGGAGTGTAACTGCACGTAAGGGCAAAACTTCTTCCCTGTGAGGGCACTCAAGTACTGGGGCAGCTCATTTTCCCAGAGAGGCTCCACAGCCTCCTACAGCTTCTCTGGCTGGATGCAATTGATACAGTGGGATCAGAAACAAGTTACAGTGAAGGCTGTAACAAGTCTGAAACAAATGGGTGTGAATTATAGCAATTGCAGATGATTACATTGTACCCAGTGCAATCAAGATTTTTTTTTCCTCCCTTCCTCCTCCATGCATGATTGCTACTGGATCATAGTTATTGTGGCATGAAAACTTGAGAGACACATCAGGATGGATTTGTGGCATGGCCAGACTTCAGTGGGTTTGGATATGTTGCTACTGGGAGCACAATGTGCTCTCCCTCCAGCCTCTGTCATCACCTTGGTGTACTCTGGCTGCATGCAGAAGACAAGTAAAACTCAGATATATACCAATTTCAACTAAAATAACCTGTTGTTCGGAACCACTAGCTCAAATCAAGCCAGATTTTTTTTTGCTTACCTTAATGTTGTCTGCTTCAAAAAGTTATTTATTCTTTGTCAGGTCTTACTTTTTATCTGCCTGTTGGCATTGAGCTTCATTTAATGAGTATTTTCACCTGCTAATTTGTCAAAGGTATTTTTTCTTTGTCCATGAATACTTTTATATAATTATACCATAATTTGACTTTCGAGATGCTTTTCTAGTCTTTACTGTGTCTAGAAGACTGACCTCTGGGAGTTTTAAACTGAACTACTTGAAATACTTTGTATACTTTAGGTAGTGTGTGTACATTGCTTCAATTTATTGTGAAGAGCTCAAAAATTCATCTGTGTAAGTTTGCCCAATCTCTTTTTAAAGATCCATTCAGCAACAGAAGAAAAAAAAAGTATATTTGAATTGCCACCTGAAAGAATTATAATATAATAGTGCCTCATCTGTTTATTTCTGGACACTACCAAAGGACTTTACAAGTTGTTACAATGTTAGAGATTCTTCAGTACATTTTCTGTTGCTTTCACCACTAATGCTTCATCTTCTCTGAGCTCTCTCCTTGAGAAACACAATATTTGTAGCTCAGTTGGAAAACTGAATAGTCACAGTATGAAATATCTCATCACTGTTTCTTCAGGGCTTCCCTTTGAGCTCCGTGTCAGTTCTGGGAGAGCAGTTCAGTTGGTGAAACTGAAATTTCTCTTCTTGCATTGTCCCAGGGAAAACATAGCCTGCTAGGTAACTGTGCTAAGTGTCTGCTGCCATGAAAATATGGAAAGATGATGTGGTGGAATTTTTATGGTTGTTTTTACTCAAAGTAGCTGTAGTTCAGTCTTGGATTCCATGATCCACTGTGCTTACCTTGGGTTTCAGCTCGAGAGAAAGGGGATCTTTTTCACTCACTCTTGTTTGAGTATGTTTGTGTGTTCTGGTTAGGTGTTATTTCAGACAAAATGAAACATCAGGTCACCTGAAAAAGTGGAACTGTTGGGGGACTATGTAAAAGAGTGAACCATTTTAAAATAGTAATGTATTTTCTGGACTCCTTGTGTGGCTCTTTCCAAAGATTAGAAACTCTTCATGGTGACTGTTGAATGGGAGACTGTTGTGTACTGTGATACCAGGCTGTTGTTTCAGACTTGCTCTGCATGCTTTTTTCCCATTTACTTACATTTTCATGTCATTTTTATAGACAGAACTACCTAATGTAGTCTTGAAAAATGTATTTCAATGAAGTCTAGTTCATAAAATCTCCATATAGAAAACTCAGCAAATTGACTCTTTTAAAAGCATCTGCTATGACTTGTTAGGTGTAAAGAGTAGCTTAAGTCTCTTTTTGAAGTATTTGATGTATTTCCCATTATTGCCTTTATGAAAATTAGTTATGTTTTATCTTCTTGGTCACAGGCAATAAGGAATAGTCAACTTTTTGGTAGAGAAAGCTTAGTTCTAAAAGAATATTCAGTGAGTGGGATAAAGCTATTCAAAGTAGAAGATACAAAATGCAAGATTCATAAGGGATCAGTAATTTGTGTATTCCCTCAATCTGTGTAGTACTCAAAGAACAAATATTTTAGTCTTCTGAACATCAAAGTAAAATCGTGTGTTGAAACACTAATTTGAAGTTCCAAGCTCACAGGGTAGAAACTGGGGAGACATGAGAGTAGTGCTGTTTATTGCTAGTTTAATTAATAGAACTTGATTTATTGTCCATAACTTAGATTTGAAGTCTGTAGAGTGGCAGATGCATCAGTATGTTAAAGGTATACTCAACTGTGTGGGGTATGTGAAGTACAGGTAATAACAGAAACTCCTGATTGAAGGTGTTAACTCTTTGTGTAAGATGTTAAATAGCAGAGCAAGTATTTTGCCAGTGAAATACCCTTCTGAGTGATCCTGTGTGTCCCTGTGAGGTTGTTCTTGCATTTAGTGAAAGGCAGCCTGCCTGATGGACTTGATCATCAATATTGTGTCATTGTACTAGAGAGGCTTTTATGTAATGAAACGTCTATGAAAATACAGATACTGAGTAATTTCATTGCCTTTTCAGTAACAGCTCATCCTTATTGTCTAGTGTCCAAACTTACTAGATTTATTACAAAGTATCAACAGAGATTTTTGCTCTGAAAAACTGATTAGAAAGTCACTTTTTAGTCTTTACCCTACATGCTTTTCCATGTTATTTTGGATCTCTGAAAATGGACTTAGAGGTTTAAGTCTCTATTTAACTAAGAAAAGCAGTGAACAAAATTCGTTTTTTACTTAGTCTTTTGTACGCTTGTTCCATTTTCAAAATCTTGTTGGACTGCAAATGTAGCTTAAGTAGAAGACAATTGTTTTAAACTAAGTTTTGTGGTCTTGGCATATACTTTTATACAGAAATAGACATTTTCTGACCTTTAGTAAATTTATCAGTGATTTTATTTTGAAAATGCAGTAGATGCAGAAACAGTAAAATGTATCACTTTCTTCTATTTATGTTGGGATACGTTTCTTTTTAAGTAGTGTTCAAATCAGAAGTCTTCCAGTAGTCATTAAATTATAGCTCTTTCTTTTATATGGAAATTTTTTGTTCTACTAATTTGGACATGTGATTTACAAGATCACAGTCTAGATTTTTTTTGTTGTTGTTGCTGGATTAAGATTCTTTTTCCTAATTATTAGAACACACTGTCTCTCTCCTCTCTTATCCCAGTAGTGTAGTCTTACATTTTTTGATTCCTTCACTCTTAGTTTTTTTAAATCACTAAATGTGTGATTAAGGTTTCTTCTGCCTACAGAAATCAGGATTTCTGATGCTTGACCAACGGAAAAGAACCTGAAATTAACACTGGAGAATTATGGCTATCTAGAACTCAAGTAGCTGACTGCTTGCTTATGATTTGAAGTGTGGCAGCAACCCTCTGCGTGCATAAAAATATTTCTCAGATTATTTCACTCTCATCAGTAGTCAAATTGAGCTTTAAGGGAGGAAAAATTATCTGAACCAAACCATGGAGTTATGTAAAATTTGAATTTGAATGTCTCTATTTATCTACATGGGAATAACTGGAAAAACCTTTAAACTGGACAGACCGTTATATGGAACAATGTTTCGTGAGAAATTAGCTCAGAGAGGCTAAATAGTCTTAATTATTTGGCTAAACAGAAAAATCTGAGCCTTTATGAAATTCTAAAACTTAATTGTTCAAGACTGATGCCTAGTGTATTTTTTCAGCTTGTGGAACGTGTTGATAGTAGTTTATTGATGTAGTGTAACCATTGTTATGATTATATTTATATATATCTATATATATGCATATATATGTATATATCAGTCCCATGCAGTCTGGTTTCTGTGAGTGCCCCGAATTACTGAGGGATCATGCATTGCAAAGTGTGACCTGTGATAAATTTTATGGGACACAACAGTTTTTTCTAGTCGGTTGCTTTGCTTGAATGGCAGGTGCCACATGTGGTGGATGCATTTGTTAAAATCAACCAAAAGCCTGTTTTGAGCTTGACTTCTTGACTGGGATGACTGTATGCTCCAGGGCTGTCACACACAGTAGAAAGAATAATCTGCATCATATGTTTAGGAAAAACCATGAGGATAGAATACATTTACCTTGGCGAGTGGTTGTTCTGTTGTCTATGGGTACAGTACAGAGGGCTTTGATCTTGTCACCTCAGTTTGAGCAGCTGTGACCCTGGCCAGCATGCTCAGTGAGAATCTTCACAGACAAATGGGCTCCTTCTAGATTTCACTTGCAATTTTTTCTGTTGTACACTGTCTTATGTACAACTTATCAAGTTCTACTTTTTAAAAAAATTAGCTTCCTCAAAGTTCCTGTCTTTACAGTTAAAGAGAAAAAGCTGCATGAAAAAACCTCCTTGTAATGGCAGATATAAGCTGTGACTCCTTGGGGTTTTTTCACTTCTATTTGATTAGGGTTTCTGTAACAGCTTCCTTTGCTTTTTGAAATTTATATAAATGGGTTATATGGATTGTTAGACATAATATTATCTTGTTTACTGAAAGTGTATACATTTGATACATGCTCCCTCGAACCTTTTCATGGTTACAAAACGTCTATCTGCTCCATTATACTAAGAGGAACATAGAGTTGGTAGGGAATTGAATTTGCACTGCTGATTTTATATTTTTGCTTTCATGTAGTTTATGCAGGATGGAGTCCTGACTTAGTGATTGGTTCACACTGCAGAGATTCAAAATCTTTCATAAAATAGGTAATATGGTCTGTTGGGGGAAACCAGAAAATGTAATTAGTCCATGGTAAATTTACTACTGGACCATGTCTCCGCTAATGGACCTTTCTGGTCTTTAAAATCAGCTTGTTACAGCCCTGGGATTCCAACTCAAAGTGGTTGCATTGCATTGCTGTAGCGTTTGTAATTTAACACAACTTTTTCTTTTTCTTTCCAAAGGCGCCTAAACAGAAATAACCTCCAGTTGCTTTCTGAGCTGCTCTTTCTGGGGACTCCGAAGTTATACAGGCTGTAAGTAGGCACTGCCCAATAACTATTATTTGGGAAAATTTGGATTTGGTCTGTTATTCTGTCTTGCATTGGAATTTTTATCTTTTGCCTCACATTGGGCTAAAATGTGTTTTGGAACATTGGTATTTTGTTTAAGCTGAGTACTTTCTTTCACTACTTTGCAAGTTTTTTTTTTTAAATTGTATTTTGCATCTGAGTCATATACTGATACTTGTATGAGAATATTGTCATTTATTCCCACTTCTGTAAGGATGTTTTTCAGAAAGAGTACTTTTGATTTTCCTTTTCTCCTGTTTGGGTTTTTTAAGATGTTTCTGTGTTAAAAGAGCTAAAAACTGCCTGTGGAGATTCTGACCCAAAGGTGCAGCACTGTATAAGCACTTAGGTTTTGTAATGTTCTGCTTTTGTGGTTATATGCACTTGGCCAGAAAAATGGCATTGGCAAATGCTAGGTCTGTAGAAAAGTCTCTCCTGTGTCCCTCAACAGAGGGAAACAAAGCTAGTAACTCAAGCTCTGGGAAGAAAAAATGATTAAATGGTTTACCTTAAATCAAAATGACAATGAATTGAGAAACGACTTCTTTGTTTTGATTGTATTACTTGGTTTGATAATGTTTCACTCTAGGCAATATTTTAAAATACATGGTTTGGCCCATTGTCCTTTCTAATAAGCTGCCTAATTGTGGTGCAGTTGAAATGTGAAATAAAGTTTAGAAGAGGTTTTATTTGAACAAATTAAATTGTAAGGTATCTTTAAGTTACAATATGTGTTATGGAAGGGATAACACATGACATGCTTAAGTAGGCTTTGACAAGGCTGTACCAGTTCAGTCTGTTTTAATTTGGATATGTTTGATACATTTCTTCAGGCTCCAGGTGAGCTTTCTGCTGTTGACATTGCTGGTTTATACTGGGTTTCATCACTTGTGTGCTTGGAAAAAGAAAAGTCAAGTTGGAGGAAAGCAGGATTCCTCTTGTTTCACTTTAGTATATGGAATTATGTTTGAGAACAAATGTGATGCTTTTATTTTTAGTTGATTTTTATTTTACTATTGTGAAATAATAGTTATTTTCTTCTTCCTTATAGCAATATACAATAGCAAACAGAAAATTACTCCTATTATTGTAAACATTTATTTTTGTGTATTTTGTTTTATTCCTCTGCCTTAGAAGTATACTTTGTTTCCAGAAATTCCCTGTAGATCTAATGAGTTCTTAAATGACTAGGCCAGAAAGCTGCTTAAGGCTTTTTTCCTGACAAACAAAAATATTTTCTCTACTATAATATCATAATATATTCAAATACTGTGTTGTATATTAACAGTTGAGTCTCTTATTTCCATCAGCTGGGATAAAGACATTACCTCTATCAGGAATGAGATTAAAGGGATTTATGGTCAGTTTATTATTCCACCTACAGTGTAATGGTTGATACCTAGATACATATATAATAGAAATGAGCCATATTTTGCAGGCAAAAAATGGATACACACTTCAGTCAAAATCATATTTGAATATATTTATTTCAGAATTGTGTATTTGATATATGCTAGTTTTAAATCTATAATGTCCTTTGACATAAAGCACACAAGTGCTCATAGTGGATATGGAGGAAAGTAAGAGATCACTGGCTTCGCAGTATTAAATTTCCTCTGCCTAAGGGTTATTGTTGATCAGACCATGAAAGTGAATGTCTGGTTATAATGTAGTCATGTTTAAAAGAAAATATGAATGGTAGTAGAAAATTACAGCTGCTTAGCACTAAATTTGTAATTAAAAAATACCAGGGCAACAAAGGCACTGATGTTAGCTAAATGTTTGTGGTTAGTTTCTAGATAATATGCAGCTTGTTCCCTTTGAAGAGTATAAAGTTTTTGGTTCTTTATATGTATCATTGGATAGGCTTAGATGTATTTACATCAAAATAAATAGTTTTGTAAGGAGAAATAAAGTTCTCAAAACATGATCAATTATATATATATTTTTGTTTTGAGTTCAGTATTTATTTTTGGCATTTAACAGCTAATCAAACAATGTGTGCACTGCGAGGTTTCAACATACTATTGAGCTTCTGTGAATAATAATTACCATTTGACCCTTGGCTGTAAATGAGATGCCAGGTGAAGAAGCACATATGCTTGTTGTGTAGGCTAAATGCAATATAAAAGAAAGAGGTTCCACTGTATATGAATTATGATTGGACACAGTTGGTTGCCGCCAGCGGCCGGCTATGCTTTCCCTTTGCTGTCTGCTCCAATTTCTCTTTGGACGGGTTGAGAGAGCACTGCGTGTTCAGGTCAAGATGTTTGCCTAGAAATAGTAGTACAGTTGCAGCTGTGTTTGCTGGAGCAGGAGACTAGTTTAAATAGCATTACCATTTATCCAGTCCATTAACAGAACTCTGTAAAATAATACCAACTCTGCATAAACTACAGGACAGTGTAATAAAATTACAAGCACTTGTTGACAGATGGGAAGTGTAAGTAAAGGAAAGCAATAGGTTGAGAATTTAAAAGAGACAGTGCATTATTTTCTGTGTCTAAAGACACTTAATTTCAAAGGTAGTTAAATTATTTTTCAGGCTACTTTCTTTCCACTTTAGCAGCCTTTCAAGAAAAATCCTGGAACTAGTTGAAATGGATAATTTTACTCAAAACAGAAGCTGATTTTCCCATTAAAAGCTATCTATAAAGGTGTTTTAACATAAATATTTCAGTAGGACGTAGTTAATGCCAAAAATAGTATGAAGAGTGCTGTAGGGTATATTAGTCTTACCTTGCAAGCAATCTCTCAAAGCACAATGTACATGAGCCTCTGTTTTGATGCAGTACCATTAAAATAAAGGTGCTGTTTGAAATCCCCTGGGATGGTAATTTAAGTTCTTGCTCAACAAGTAGTATTGCTGCAAGGAGGGGCATTCTTTGGTGACCTGTATGCCCACTCATGCTACGTTGTGTCGTGTCAGGGATGGTACCTTAGCACAGACAATGACCACAGCCTAACGAGTGCTTATCTGAGGCAAATAGATTTTGACTGCTTACTTTGGCTGGTTAGATCACAGTTCATTGATTGCTGTTTGCTACAGGATACTGAGCTGCAGCTTGGACCCAAGCTGTTTGAAAAATCAGTTGTAAAAAATACCTTTATTAATCAGTGGCATGTAAAGGTTATTGAGTTACATGCACAAAGCTTGTCCCTTCTGATTTACATTTCTTGTGCTTGGAATGTGGTTAAGTTTCTTTACTGACTAATATCTGTATAAGTTAGGCAATGTTGTCCTTGAAAAAAAAATCAACCTTTGTAGTGAATGTTGTCTTATGTTTTTCTTTTAGTATGAGTACTTGAAGGTACACACCGTGAATGTTTCTCCTCTAAAGGGAAAAACCTCCAAAACTTAATGTAGTCTGATTCATAAACATCAATTTTGAGATGTCTGATAGTCACTAAAAAAATTCCTGACAGCAAATAATTACAGAGAAGAAGTACTAAACATCAAAAAAAAACTTTTAAAAATTATCTTGGGCCAGAACAACAGCGGCGGCAGCAACAACAAAACGTGCCGTACGGGGGGCCCTTGCAAAAATTCCTCCTGAATTAATTTCTGCCAGCTTTGATTAAAGTGTGTGGTACTAGATGTGTCAGACACCATAGTTCTCTGCTTCATTTTACTCTTGGCCTCTCTGGCCCTTGCCACAATAAATCCCACAATGGCTGGGCAGGAATTGCAGGTTGCAGTTGCCAGGGTTACCGTTGTCCGGCCGCACCGCCATCATTTCTCATCCCGGCCCGGGCAGCTCCTCCCGCGGCTCCGGGGCCGGAGGTGCTGCCCGCATCCCTCGCTGAGCCTGGTGCTGCTGTCACCTCTGCCCGGAGAGGAAAAACCGAAAAACCTGCAAAACAAACCACATCAGATAGGAACGGAAAAAGAAGGCGCGTGCAAGGCGCTAGAACGAGGACTTCTAAATATATTTAAGGCTGGACTCCCTATTGTTAAGGTGTAATTTATGATTTTGTCATATTTCTTTTAACAGTAATCACAGTAAGTGGGACTGTAATCATAATTTTGTAGAAAAGGCACTTCAGTCTGAAACCATTTTAACAACTCAATAAAGAAATCACTCATTAGAAAAATGCTCACTATCTCAAAGCCTCTGAAATATTCCAACTGCAAAGAACTGCTCTGGGTGTTAAATCCAATGAGGAGCAAAAATGAGTTTCCCTGTTTCAAAAGACAATATTGAAGAATTTTTCTCCTTTTGAGAGTAGATTGCTAATGGAGCTGCTGTCAGGTAAGTGCAGTGGGTTGGTTTCCACTGTGCTGCAATAACATTACAATGTGCTCCACTTTATTGCAGAGGTGGGCTGGATGGACAAAAAATTTGAGAAATATTAGTTCAAACATGAATTATGAAGCCACCTTGTTGCTATATCCTCCCCAGGATAGTGTGTGTTTTACTCACTTGTTTGAGTTTTTATGATTTATTATGGTGCGTTTTAGCAGCATGCACACAAGGCAACTCTTTTTTTTTTTTTTTTTTCATATGATAGAATTAAGTCTGGAATGGAAGCAAATAAGTCTTCCCTACATTGTATTGGTCTGGTTTGTGTTTTGACTTGTATTTTTTTTTACCACAGTTGCTTAGTTCAAGTAAAAGAATGTTGGAATTGTTTTATCTAGCCAATTAAGTTCAGTTGGCAAGACTATAGCTATTCTACTGCCAGTTAGTTTTTAAATACTAGCATTATTTTGTTAGCACCACTCTTGAACTGTGACTATAGTTCTCAGAATGTAACTATCTTTCAAAATTATCATTTAGTGAAGGCATACAGCATATTAGGATAGGTATAAATCACTATACAGTTCTGGCTTTGTGGTATTGTAAGCCACTAATTAAAAAGGAATTTTAAATAAATGAGTAATAACTAATCTTTTTTGCAGTGTGCAAGCATGCTTACTGGTTTGCTACATCAGTGCATTTTTGCTAACAGGAGGTCTTACTGCCCCACTATGGAATGTTTTCAGGGTGAATGTGGTCCCTTATGCTGCATAGCCACTGCCAGTTACATTTCTGGGGGTTTATTTTTGTATAATCCCAGTTGGTAGGCAGACAGGCCTATCTAAAAAGTAAAATAATTACTGTTTATTAAGCATATGCTTTTTAAGATTCATTGCCTGTGAGAATAAACCTAAGTTACAGAACATGTTACCTCTGTGCTAGATTTGTAATACCTAATTTCTGGCATTTATTTTTGGCATGGAAGAACTAGGAGATAAAGTTTTGTGAGACATTATAAACACTGTTACTTCTGTTACCTGCTCATTTTTAATGTAAAGACAAAAGAGAATTGGGAGCTCAAATGCTTTATGCAGTTTGACTTGCATGTTCACCTTTTTTCTGGTTCTATGACCACTTGCTTCTACTTTAAGCTTTCATTCTCTTCTATGTTTCAAAATTGAAAATTCTGTTGTCTCAAGGTACTGAATAAAACAAAAAAACACCACTGTAGCTTTGCTTCAGACATAAGCATTACTGATATGGCAAGATGGCATTTTAGAGATTTTTGGAAGTGTTGCAAAAATGCTTACAATTCATCAGGTTGATTGATTTTTTAGCAAAGAAACAAGTATTGCTTATATGCATTTGGTGTACAACTTGCAGTAACTATATCCTAGCAACAGCAAGCTTTCAGCCTTAGATTCAGCTGAGTGGAAATGTTGATAGAACCAGAATGAACTTTTAAAATGTAGTTAGAAAAATAAAAATAAAATGAATTATCACTCTGTGCAAATATTGGACTTCAAATGTCGCTTTGTTACTATTCCTGCCCTTTGTTATAGAATCTCTTAATCTGTTGGCCTTTCTTGAGCTATGCTTTCTTTTGGATTTGCATGTCACCTGCTATGGTGCTGTGCAGGAAAAAAATGGTGTACCAAATATACAGAAATCAAGTGAATTGTTGTTACTAGAAGTAATAGTATGAGATTTTTTAAGTTGGAAACAAAATATTTTATTGTGAAATGATGCTCTCTATATGGATGTTTTTATTTTTTACTTTTGAGATAATTGGAAGTCATTTTTGTGGTTAAATTTTCCTTTATTTCTTCAATCATAAAAGCATAATTTTGTTGGGGTTTTACAAGCAATATTTCTTTTGCCATGGGATGAAATGTAAAATTTGATGTACTGTTGGGGCTGAAAACTAATTCTGATCTGGGCAGATCACTAACTCTTTATGTAAGCTGCAATAATAAGTGATAGGAATGAGTTGGACTTTGATCCTTGTGTGTCCCTCTCGTCACAGAATCACAGAATAATCTGTGATTCTGTAATGCTTATATTTTTTGGGGTTTTTATTAGAACAAACCCTCAAAAACTGCTCAGTCACTTTTAACCTTTATCAGAAATTTATGTTAAACAGCAAGCAAACAAAAATATGACTTAGAGCAATTCTTCTCAATCAGCGTAAATATCTGTGTTATTTAAAATTGTTTATGCTATTAGCTGCTGGCATTTAAATATGTCTAATGTAAAAGCATTAATCATATTAATTACTCAAGCCATAGCTCTATTTAAATAGTGTGGTGGTATTCAGAGTAATTGAGAGGTCTACTTTAGCTATTGTGGTTTTGATACTTTGACAACAAGCATAAATAATTATATTCTGTGTTTTTGTTGGACTCATAGCAGTTAAAGCTGAGAATTGTGTTTGAATACAAAAATGAAAGTGGCTGGTTTTGGATCACCTACAACCATATTCATGTCCAGTTTGAATCAGTCCCTGGGTTGTTCCTGGAGGATTGACCTTGAAAGCTTTGGTAAATTATGATACAGGAAACCATTTAGTCAGGAGTTAAGTAGAAAACTGAAACTCAGTGAAAGAAGTAATGAAAAGTAAAAAAGCATGTCAGAGGAATTGCCATTATTATGTGGCGCAGAAACACGGTGTGAAATGTTATAAAGAGGACATCTGTAAGTCTTGGCTTGCACAGAGTGGACATTTAAGTACAGCCATGTCATCTTGATTAAAAAAAAAAGAACAGAAAAGAGGAATAAATCAAGCCAAGGGAAAATCTGAAAGTATAGAGGCTTGTCCCTGTGATGGTAGGTTTCTTCTACAAGTGGAAGATTAAAGCCTAAAGTAACTGAATAGCTGAGAAAAGTCCAAAGAAAAGTTGATTGCTTCCCCTCCAAGAGTTCCAATTGATTGAAAAAAGCCTAATTTAAAGTTCTGTTTGTTCTGTGTCTTAAACCATCAGAATTTTCTTTTAAAACTGGGGGAATGCTCTGGAAGAGAAAGAATCCAAGGATAAAAAGTCATTGCAGGCCAACAATTGTTCCTAATCCTCACAAAATGCTGGAGAAATTAAATTTATTCTTTATTGCTCAAAGTGTTACCTAGGTCACTGGGCGATGGGAAAATTGAACTGGAAGTCGAGTAGGCACAATCTTTGTTTTGTGTCTAGATGCTTAACCTTAGACACGACAAGGCATCTTAGTGTGTTGTGGGAACCTGCTTCAGAGTATTAACACCAGGACGTTTATTACCCTGGATTTATAATGGGCTATGCTGTCAGCAGATGAAAATGTTGTGTTTACATTTCAGTGTTAAATGATCATTTAATTAACACCTAAGAGGAAAAAAAAAACCCTTGTGAAATTCTTAGCAGCTTTTATTGTTGGTTTCCGTGGAGGTTTTAATATCCAAGTTATGCTGTGGTCGCTTCTATAATACAGCTAGAAAAGACATTTATGAAGGCAATCAAGAGGGACAGACAGTTTAACCCCTGTTGACCCTTCATCCTGAATGTTGATTTATATAGCATTTTAAATGCATTGAATTTGTTTTAAAGCTTCTTTAAAGTTACTCGCACAGCATTCAAGCAACACAATATTTTTCCATGTAAAAATATTTCCCAAAGTGTACATTCTTACACTGAGCATAGTTTTTCTTGGAAAATAACTAATGTATATAGAATTTATCAACAAAAAATCTACTGTAGTTAAAATAAAGTTTTTGGTTTGGCAGATTTATCTCTATGTTCTTGGTAAGGATATACAAACTTCTATAAGAAAAAAAAAAGGAAGTTTGAAACAGACATCATATCATGTTCTGGTTGTAGTAGCTACTGTCTGAATTCCTCAAAAAGAATAGGAAATTGGCAAGGGAAAAAACATTACTACAAAACTGTGTATCCACTTTACCCAGCATACATCTACTTCCATATGTTCCATTGTATCAAAGTCAAGGCTATCTAAAAGATTTAATTTGCTCTGGGTCCTTCATAATGCTTTTTGTTGTAATGTTGATCTACAAATACTTTCTGCAATAATGTCACCCAAGAAAGCATATTTGAATAGGTTTTTTTTTGCATCCTAGATCTGAAGCTAGATGAAATGCTCATTGTTAAAGAGCAGATGCTTTTCAACTGATGTGCAAACACACTGTAGTAAAAATTGAAATTACATATAGATTTAGAGAGTGTTTTGGGGGTTGTTTGTTTATCCTTTGGTCTTTGCTCAAGGAATAAACCCCACAATTTTAAAGCATGCTAAGAGAATAATAATAAAAAGTCCAGCACAGTTTAAGTCAATTATTGATGATCCACAAATTTTATTGTCTTCTTTTTGTTTTTCCTGATGATCATATCCTTCTCACATGTCAATAATGGAGTTAGAAAACGCAGATGGAATCTGCTGATACAGTAAATGTTCCTTTTTTTTTCCGTGCAACTGACATGAACCATCTAACACTTGATGAAATATTACAGCTGCAGTGAGACTTCTATCTGCCAGTGGGATCTTAATGTTTTTCAAACTTCTCGAAATATATTTATTAAGATGAAATTTAATATTCAGATAGAGACTTGCATTTTCTTTTGTCTCTAATATTTGAGCATTTAGAGTTCAAACAGTGTGTTGCAATTTCAGTCCTTTCTTCAGTGTTTTTAATTGAAAAATAATTTTGCGATATCCATTTCTTAATTGACATGTTGGATGAAGGAGCCTTAGGATAGACAAGAAAGGCTTACCCTGTGCTATGCAGAGCTTGCTGTCCTCTCAGTCCTGGTAGAGCCTGCAGGTTTGCTGTGCTGGTGAGTGATTGAGATGAGCAGTGCATGCAGGAGGACTTAGGCTGCACTTTCTACATGCAGAGCAGTAAAATTCAGCTGAAACTGCACTGAACTGTTTGGGACTCGGAGGCCTGGTGGGAAGGTCACGTACATTATCTAAGTGCCAATTAAAGGGACTCTCATTGTGGTAGAGAAAGTGCCAATATACAAAGTGAATACTTGGTCTTGGAGAAGAGCTGAAGGCAGAGCTGCAGTGATGAACAGCCCAGGCTGTTGTCCTGATCCTTGTAGCTGTTGTAAGGGTACTTGGAGCCAGGGCTGGTGGCTTTCCTTGGGAGAGGCTGCTTATGAATGCTGAGCGGGGTTTATTCTCTCCCCCAGACACTTGAGAGGCCTGCTCTGCTAATGGCTGTTCAGACCCACCTCATGGAGAATAAAGCTGGGACTTGCAGAGCTCTTTTCATCTTTACAGCCAAGCCCAGGTGCAGGCCCTCCCTGGCTCAAGGGTGTTTGAAGGACCACACTCTGAAGGCTTCTTTCCCGGTCCCTTAGTCTTGAGGGGGAAGAAATAAGGGGCTGAACTGGGGGGGTAATCCTTTCAGCTAAGCGCTCCTTGAGGTTTTTCAGGGTAACATGTACAAGAGAAAATCTTTGCCTCTTTTCATTTCTCCTTCTGCCCAGACAGTTCATTGGTGTTTTTATTTTTGCTATGAATGTGTAATCCATACAGTTGTGAGGAAGGGCTGCTCGTACTTTTTAAGGTAGCGTGCACAAGAGGAGGATTGGTGGCAGTTGTTCAGTGCTTTTGGTATTTTAACATGGGGAAGGCAGAAGAAACATAAGCTCTTCTTTTTCCCACTTTTATGGCTTTTTGTAGGAGCAGTGGATAGCTGGCAGGGATTTAGATGGTTGACCCTGAAGCTGCAAAGGTTGCACTTGGAGCTTGATAAGACCCACGGGGAAGAGTTGCACTGAAGACAGGATAACAGCTAATATAATGAAGGTGGATTTATAATAGCTGCTTCTCTGAATGCAAAGTTATGGCAGGCTTATTAGAGAGAAAAGAATGTAAATATGCATCTAAAAGAGGGGGGAAAGAATTTGAAAAGTTTTGCAGAACTAAATAAAGGTATTTATATAAACTAAAAAAAAATTACTCTGGCACATATGTATGCTGCATGATTATTTCTGAGACTGGGGAAAAATTCCTATCTGGTCCTTACTACTTCTGAATAAATCTTAAATCTAGTCAATGATTAATTGCTTCTGTTGTATTCTCTGTGTTTATAAATTGTGCATTCTTTGCAAAAGGCAGGAGGCTTAATTCCCTTCTAGATTTTAGTAATATCTATAAATTCAATAGAGCAAATCCTTCTGTGTAACTCTCCTATGCCCTAGCTTGTTATAGCAGTAGAACTGTCCTCATCGTTTATGTGCCTACAACACAATAAAAATACCACTCAAAAAGAATTACTTTTTATATCAGAGTAATTTCTAAAAATGACAAAACAGAACTTTTGTGGACAGCCTGCCAAATCTGTAGAGGAATGCTTTGCCTCCTGATCTCTAGTACAGTGTTCATGTCAGAGGTGCAGAAGCCAAAACCACTCATTTGGCACAGAGTACAGAGATATCTCATGGCAAACTTTTGGTTTCATATGTAAGTTTAGCAGATGCCAAATTTAAATTTCAACTATAAAAAAGTCATAACCACAGTGTTGCTTTTCCTTGGTTTGTCAGTGAGAGTAGCCACACACATTCAGATTTGAGCATTGGTCTAAATGCCAATCAGGCCATCTTCACTGTTCTGGCTGATAACAGTGGCTCTGTGTAAAATAAGAGAATCTTTCACCATGTTCTAAGTCTTGGACTGGGAAATAACCAGAAAATTGTTCAACTGTTTTTCAGATCTATAATAAAGATTACTGTTAGTAAAATTTGTTCAACTAGCATGCCATATTAAGATGAAACAATTTTGCAACATGCAGTGCACGGTCACCTTTGAAGTCTTGCATGTAAAACTATATGCTCTGTTCAAAGCTGCTGGGGCATGGCCAGTTGTGCAACATATTCCTGAAGTTTTAGATACTGGGGTGAAGTATTTATTTGATTCATTGTTTTGTAGTCTATTGATTGCTGATCTAAACTGTTTAAATAGCATACCAGTAAATTTTGGTAAAGAAAATTATAGTAAGGGATTTAAATTTAAAACAAAAAAGTATACTGGAATTATTTTTTCTGTGGATATGAAATGGAGAATGTGGGAAGTACAAAATATGGCAAACTAAAGACTTTAATCACTGGGGAAAAAACTGTTGTGAGAGAATAATAGCTGTAAATGTGCAGCATGGAGCAACAACATCATCCCATTTCATGTGTGTGTATCAAAGGCACTGCAGGAAATAGAAAAGAAAATATTTCTAACTTTGTAATGGAGTTTTGCATAACCAATGGTGATGTGGTTTGCTTTGCTAGTTAATCTCATGGGAAGTTCACTTCAAATGGGTATTTTTTTCATTTTGTTGCAACATTAAAAAATATTTCACTAATATTTTGGCTAGGCTGAAGGTTTTTTCTGTTCTTGTGACTCAGGTTGCAAAACCTATTTTGTTTTTTTCCTCAGTCAAATGAAATAAAATAGAAATGCATTTGAATTGTAGGGAAGGCTTTAAAATTAGTATGTGCTGTTAGCCTACTTATATGAGTGAATAGCAAAATAATGTCAGTATCATGTGTGCATGTATATTGGGAAGAACAAACAGCAAAATTGAGAGAAATGTAGTTGAATTAGGAAATTGATTGGTCAAGAAAAGATTTCTGGAGGGAGTTGCAAGTTTTTTGAGATGGGTGACCTAAGAATGATTGTTTGGTGTATATTCAGCATTAAAGTAAAAAAAAAAATAATAATACTGCTAGATACACAAATTCTTAGTAAATAAATGTAACTGTACAGTTTGCTATAATAATAAATTCCTAAGATTTAACATTTAGGAGTAACAGGGGTGTTGGATTTTCTCTGTAGTAGCTGAAAATCAAAGCTCTTTCTGTGATTTGTTCATTGCTGGTCTCCAAACCATTCTGTTACAAGCTCTCTTCATTGTGATTTTATCCCCAAAGGTGCCAATGGGGAGAGGAGCCTGATTCTTCCTTGCAGTATGAATGACAGCTTGCAGTGCTGAGTTCCATGTGATGTATTTGATTAGGGTGAAACGAAGAAGAGGAGTCAGATGGAGCCACACTGCTGGCCAGCAGTGCTTCTCATACCTAGACAGGCTCTAGACAGTGAGCTGGTAGTAGGGAGTAAATTCTGAAACACGAAAAAGCTGCCATTTAACTGAAAGTCACAAATACTTGGCAATTTGATTGCTGATTTGTCTTTTTGCCCAGGGAAGAATTTGTCTTAAAAGAGCTGCAGATTACCATAATTGTAATGTAGGATTGAGGCCTAGAGAGCCTTTCAGTGCTGGCAGAAAAGTGTATTATTTCACACGCTTATTCTAGAGAAATTCAGATTAAGGTGCATAAGAATTGTTGCATGTTGAATAAACAAAAGTAGAAAGTATTTGGTATTAGAAAACCATAGTTTTGTTCCTGTTGCTGTAAAAGACTTCAAAGTCTGTTTCCTGAAGTAAAGCACTACTAGCATAACCACTCAGTTTTGTGTATTCCATGGAACAGGAATTTGAGTGTTCTCAACTCTGCCTTTCATGCATACAGCAAGGCATCAGTGTGTGATGTGTGGGCCTGAAAATGCATTAGCACTGGTAGTTCTTTGGGCCTTCACTATTACTTTTTAAAACACTAACATTTTAAGACAATCAAAAGCAAAATTGTCCCAAAGAATTGAGACAAATCCCAGTGTTTGAGAAGTAGTCAAAGAGAAAATGCCAATGAAGGTGGAGATGTCTGTCTTGAAAAGATATTTCTGTTAGAAAATAGTTAGGAAAAATATCTGTATCCATTAAATGTTGCATTATTATTTGATAAATTAGAGATATAAATTTGGAACTTAGCTTAATATCTTCATATCGTGAATAAGAATGTGATGCTGTAGTTTCAGTTTATAGTTCCTTGGCAATGTACGGCTTTGGAACTGTGTACTTTTTGAAAACTGAACTTAAACTAGATTCCTGTACCGGGGTTCAGAGCCTCCTTTTTGCATGGTTAACTGTGTGTGGAATTTTTGTAAGAAAGTCTGCTGCTGTTAATGTGTTTGGTTCACTTTACTTGCAGTTTTTAATTACAGCTGTATGACTGTATTTGTTCATTGTGTTTTATTTTGGCTTCTGAACTTGACATGACTTCTTAAATAGTTTGCTAAATGGGAACATAGCTGAAAAGTCTTTAATGGTGAAATCTCATTCTGCACAATAAGAATGCAGGGCCCCTATAAATTTAGTAAGTATTTTAAAAAGAGTGAGTAGTTTTGATATGCCTAAAGAAAGGTACCAACAGAAGATAATCACTGTATCTGTACAGCCCAAGTGTAGGGTCATCGTCATTTTGGCATGTCCTGGTTAATGAATTTCCCTGGATATAATAGGAATGTCTTTCTAAATAAAGATATGGAGAACCCATATCTTTCTCTTCATATAGAAAGGAGAATAAACACTGTATAGAAAGCTATAACTAGTAATTTAAAAAAACCCAATCAACTTGAATTATGCTCAGTGTTTCAGTTGGGTGGTCCAGAAGAAGATTGAAAAGATGTTCTGAATTTGGTTTTTGTTCCTTATTGGAGGAAAATATTGTATAATCAGAAATCATATTTTAATTGGTGCTTTGTTTTGCTTTATTTGCTTAATAACAGTGTCCTGCTGTGTGTAGTTTTTATCAGCAGTGCTTTTGGCATTGTGTAATGTTTAGAGAGGATTGCACTATGTAAAACTTTCCAAATATGAGACTTTTTGAAAAAAGAAAATGTGGCGTAAATTAACTATTTTCAAAAGGAAACTAAGTAACTTTTGGGGGGGGGGGCAGGAGAGAAGCAGGGGGTGTAGTTAAAACATTTATGATAAATATTATTTTCTGTTTGCTTTCTACTTTTTGTTTTGTCTTTGGATGTTTTGTTGAAGATACGAGTCTGTAGGAACTGTTCCAGAAGGTATGAACTATAAAGGAAAAGTAAAGAAATACTTGTTTGTGCTGAACTTTTATATAGAACTTGTACCCTGAAATAAGCCTAGGTAGTGTTTGAACACAGGGGAATTTCTTAAAATAAACACAGTCACGAAGGGAAAATGTGATAATGACTTGATGATGATGAGTGTCTGCTGTTATGGGTCCAGTGAGATGCAAGTGCCAACACCCCAGCCTGTACACCACGATCCAAATTGTAATGAAGGAATTTGGCAGCTCTGATGCCTTTATGTGAATGTATTACTATGGCTATGAAGATAAATAGTTCCAAAATGGAAATACTAACAAATATTTAGTCATTTCCAAGCAGATTAGAAGCGGAAATAGACACACTATAGGAACCAAGATAAATAAGAAATATATCTTTTGTGTTCTTATGTTCCATTCCTGTTTCCCTGGGCTGGTTCTTCCTTTTAAAAATCAGTGTATTTAGACAGGTTATATATATTCTCTTTGTAAAGGTCACATCCCCATTTCTTGATTTGTTTCAGCTTCCTTCCTGCTTTCCCTCTCTGTGACTCTCCTCTTATGCAAACATCAGCCCTGATTAAAGTCTAAAACTTGCGGAAAATGTCGTGTACCAGATTGTGGGCTGGTGAGCTGTCCGACAGCCGTGAGCTGTCTAATGGAGAGCAAGAGTTCACGTTTGTTCCCTGGGGCCGGCTCCCCCTTGTGGATGCTGAGCCTGCTGCTGCCAGATTCCATGAGCTTCCTAGCCTACTTAACCTGGAATTCCTCATAGTTTTTTTTTGTGTTTTATTTTGGGTTTTTTTTTGTTTGCCTTTTTTTTTTTTTTTTTAAGTTATTATCTTTATATAATTCAGATGTCAGTTGGTTTTTTCTTTTTCGTTTTTTCTGTATCCTCAAGTAATTTTCAAGTCAGGCTGACCTGACAAGTCTTAACTCAGAAAGAAGGTTTGAGAGTAGGAAAATTATTGTTAGAACAGAAAGGTTTTAACTTTTTTGTGAATCCTGTTTTTGATTTAACCTCTGCTGCTGTTTTTTGATGAAAGCAATTTCTATATGAACATGTTCTCTTAGCTTTTTCTAAATGTTCTGCTTACCTTCTCTGCTAAATGAAGTTATGTCCAAAAGTGGAGGTCCAACATTGGATGCTGATACCACTGTGAGCATCAGCACTGGCAACTGGGAGATTATTTCCATCAAGTTCTCCAGGTAACTCTACCAAAGATCAGGGACATCTGTATTGCTGGTTGGAATGATGTGCCTTCTGTTTGTCTTCCATGATGGTGCAGGACTTTGCAATGGAACGTGGGCTGTGGCACAGTTTAAAATTTTGGAATTTAAAATTCAAAATTTCAAGGTTAGACTTTCAAACTGTGGTAAAGGCAATTTTTTTTTACCCTCTTTGCTTGACTGCCTGCTTCTTGCAAGGTGTTTAATGCAGCTCATTGAGCAGACTTATTTACACAGGCTTAAGAGGCTTTTCTGCTTGCTCACTAGCCCAGGCTGAATGACTCATCTGAGACCAAACTGTTGACAGAGGAGGTGCTTTTGGAGCTGCAGATGGCACTGCCAGCATCTTAATGAAATCTGGTGCCAAGGGGAGCATATGAAAAATGTAGGAAACAATATTGAAAATTGCATGTGAATCTTGAAAGATAGTGATGTGTCTGTAGATGGAAGATGTGTTTTTCATCATGAAGAACTCAATCTTCCTCGCTCTTCCACTTCCATTAGTGCCAGCTCTAGCCCTGAAGATTTTTTAATGGCCTACAATTAATTGATTTGATTACTTCATCAATGTCCTAGTAGTTGGCATTATCTCTAAAGTGAATGACAGTCTTGTTGGAATATGCTTTTTTGAAATTCAGAAACCTTCTGGTCCCTCCAGATTCCATTTTTTTCTATCACAGTACTAGCTAGTACTGTTATAATGTACATATGGTTTCCTAGCTGACAGCTAATTGTTTGTCCTCAGATTATTCTCTGAGAATAATCCCTGAGTTGTTGTTTGCTAATTTAAGTCATTTTCTCAGTGTGAAATGGGTAAAATGATTTTAAGAAGGAAATTGCAGACTGTTCATGGTGCAGCTTCACCAAACAGTGAAATAGCATTGTGAATCAGGACCAAGAAATTTGGCAAATTATATAACTACTTTTTTGTATATGGTCACTTGGAAATGCAGATTATAATTCCCGGATATGTGTTTTATGTATAAAATGAAGAAATCACCTTGCATGTCTGAATTAAGATGGCTATTACTCACAAAACCATCATTAGATTTATAGTGGGAGAAAGATGCTACTGTTTCTCTTGCTTTTGTGGACCAATGTTTTGTTTGGCCAGCTGCAGGGGGTTTTTGTTTCTTTGGGAAATGTAAACTTGCCAAACCTGAGCCTGGAGTCACAGGATGGGGTAATTCAGTACAGAAATTTTTTATTTCCTCACCAATACAGACACTAACTGCATAGTGCAATCAAACCTGTAATTTGACAGAGTGCCAGATTAACTTTCCTGGGCAGTCAGGAGGAGCTTTATGCTGGTCAAATCCCCTTTTTACACATCATGGATCAAGGAAAGAAAAAATTGTGTGCAAAGAAATAGAGGATCATTTAATAGATAAGATAACAGCAATAATTTCTCATGACACTTGTTCTTCTTGTATAACTTGTCAGATCCCAGGGGATATCATGTTTAGTCATGCTTCTTCCATACTTCTATTATCAAATTCATCCAATTCTTGGGTGCAGTGAAAGCTTTTTGTCTTCTCAATATCTTCAGTATGTTACTTCTCATCACTGTCCTGAACCTCAGCATGATGTTACTTGTTGGTGACTTTTACTGTGAGCTCAGTTGATGGGCATTGTGATGTCCAGATTTCTGTCTTTTCTGGAGAATATGACATTTTATCCTGGAAAATTCACTTCTGCATTCTTAATGAAAAATCTAGTTAGTCTAGCTTTATTTATTATAAATGATTCTAAGATGTTTTGTGTTAAAGACAGTGTTTTCTTATTTCTCCTATGGAATGCATGCAGTGCAGGAGAAAAACTAATTACTTGCTCATTTTGAAGTCACACACACTCCCACGTTCTTATCAATAAAAATCCCCCAAGAAAAATGAAAATAGTACCTGAAAAATAAACATGTATCTTAAATAGCTGTGTGGGATTTTTATATCTAACTAATTGCCCAAAAGTAACCATGACATTACATTTTGTCCCCTGAGCATGCTAGTTGGTTTGGTTTGGTAGATTTGCTATATGTGTCTATTATTGTGTTAAAAATTTTAATTACTGAAGTTTGTGAAACTGCTTGCAAATACAAGGGGTATTTGTAGAAAGCTGGATAGATTGACAAGTGATTGACAGGGTAAACAGTCTCACTGTGTTCTGATATGCTATGCTGTGGTGCAATGCTAGAGACACCTCATAAGCCTCAGGAAGTAGCTTCAATCCAATTTTTATTAAACTTTTACTGCTAATGTATCTTGGCATTATTGTTAATTGGGAAACTAAATGTGCCACCGTTGACTTTTTCTTTGTTTCTTTGGAGAGCCTCACTGTTATTTTGCATTCCTATAAAACTTTAGTGTGACATAACTCAAGAGTGATGTGTTTGTATTAGTAAAATACAGTGTTGGCAAGAGGAAGTTAAGATGTTGCTCTTTCTCCCATGTTTTCCATAACTTTTTATTATTTTTGTAATGTGAAAAATCTTTAAATGACAAAAGGCTTGTTTGGTGTGATAATGCAATATAACACCTATTCCTTCCTAAACAAGATCCACCTAGAAAATGAACATTAATTCTATGTAGCTCTTAATATTCACCAAGAGAGACACAGTTTTACCTTGTCTCACCCTCTTGTTTTCCCTGCCACCTGCTCTCTGCAATGCACCAAATAAAAAAAAAACCAAACTGAAAAAGTCTCTGGAAAGACAGATAACTTCATTGGTTTGCCCTTGAATACCTTTCTTTTTTTGTAACATCAAGACAATATTGGTAGATTTGAAGATACAGGGACTATAATGACAAATACTTAATTTGCCAGCTGAAGACCATTATTGATATTTGAGTAAAGAAAGATAATTCACATCTTTTGAAGGCTTTGCAGCTTTAACATAATGCCTATATTTCTTAGTGGGAGATCAAAGAGAACTAGTGTAAATTTTGGTACAATGCTGCAACTTAGTCCTGAGGTGTCCCATGTGGGTCACACAGGCACATCTATTGCATTTTTCACATCTCTGGTTAGAGTGGCTCATGCTGTTACCTTGCTGACTGGATTTTTGCTGACAAACAGGCTCCTTACCTGTTCTTAGACTAGGCTCTCCTTTCAAACAAAGGGCCCTCTTTTTCCATGCTGCCTGGAGGTTTCACCCAGTTGTCAATTTACTTTTCTTCTCCAGTTGAATGTGAACCAAATGGACTATGGCCAGCTGTGTTAAACTCTGGTAAGTCTGTGATAAGAGACCCTGTAGTCTGGATGAAAACTTCTTCCATCCTTTTTTTAGTGCAGTAAAGTCAAGTGACTAGAACCTTCTTACAGTGCTACTGTTAAAAAAAAAAAGTATATTTTTTGCCTTTATATTAAATATAGTGATTTCACCTTCTTCCTAAAATGCCAGTGTGCTGCTGTAACCATGCCATATAATTTAAGACATTTCCACCTCCAGAGTGGACTTTGCCCTAAAATTATAGCTTTTGTGGTTGTGACAAATGATTCATCATAGACTGGAGAGCTCTGAGTATAGTGCAGAACAAATAGCAGCAAAATGTGTTGTGAAAATGGAAAAATATATTTTGAGAGCAAAATAAAAATTTTTCTTAACACAGTATGTTCTACTCTCTGCAGCTGGACCTGTTACCTTGCCCAAGTGTTTTGTCAAGCATTGGCAACACCTATAGAATTGGGTCAGGCTTGTTCTGCTCATTCTCAGGAAACTGAGCCAGGAGCAGAACAGAACCAACGTGCCTGGAGCTCTCTGGAGGGTGGGAGTTTATAGTGGAAAGCAAAGAAATGCACTTGCATTCAGGCCCTTTCCACTCCCAAGGAAGCAAGGCTGCTTCTAGAAACTGGAAGACAAAGGTTGTGGACACCAAGAATAGAGTGGCTGAAATAAATGAGCTCATCATAGGATGAGGAATTTTTCATAAGAGATAGGAAATAGAGGTGGAAATGACTGAATTGAGAATACATATGGCAGTTAAGTTCTGGGTGTATTTTTTATGGTCTAGCAAGAGCCTCAGCATCTTGAATACTTTTTACTTTGGCAGTAGATATTAGGAGAATTTTAATCCAAGCATTGTTAAATCTTTCATAAAAGATTCCAAGTAATTAAATGACAAAATTATTATGCTTCCTCTAATAACCTGGACCTCCAGAAGGATTTTGTATGTTTTTTTCTGCATTATGTGCTTTAATGCCTCTATTATCCAAATATATAATTCAATATGAAAAGCTTTCAAAAGGTTTTAAGCCATGTACTCAAAATTATACATAATGTGCAATAAAGAAACAGAACTAGCAAAATTTTAAAAAATGTATGTGAATGTAGAAGATAGAATTAGTATGGGTAATTTCCTGCATTTCAAAACTATGCTGGAAATACTAGTAATTCTTGACATGATTTGGTTCTGATTGTGTTGGTTAAATTTAATTGGTAAATGACTCCCAAATTCACAAACTGGATGAAATTTAAAAAAATACTCTCAGAAACTATTTTATCTGAGTTAGTAGAATCGGATAAATTGTCTCAGCAGAAGCTGCTTCCTTAGTGAATTAATTTTTTAATTTCTTTTAGAATAGAAAATAATTTAGTTCTAGAATTTGTAAGCCAAAAAGTATTCCTCAGAACTGTGTTCCTGTTCTTTTTAGTCTGTATTTTTGCCTGTGGAAAAAGTCTAATTGATAGCAACTGGTGTTCTGTTCTGAAAAAAAACCCCACTGTTCTCTGTATCACCAGTTCTATCAATTAGATACATCAATGTAAAACTGTATTGTCTTTTCTTGTTCATGTGAATATCTACCTGATTTTGAATAAAAGTTTATTGTTGCGTACGTGTTTGAAGTGTTTGGTGAGAAGGTAGCTCTCATTACAGTACTATTTAATTGTCTGATGAAATATGTTAATCTTTTGTTAGTTTATTCTTTGTGCTATGAAATTACCTTTAATAAACCATGCCTTCAAAACTGCCTTTTTTTTAAGTGGAGCATTCTAAAATTTGTTTTTTTGGAGAAAAACGTTCTGAATTCTGTAGAAAGGGGAGAATAAAGCAGATTGTTACAGTTACCACTGTCGAACAGCATATTAGAAGGTGGGGCAGAGGGTAAAAAAACAATAAGGTAGTTTTTTTAACTTTTCTTCTCTCTTCATGGCCTCCCACTTTATTTTGCCTACTCCAGGGGCTAATATACCTGCCACCTTTCTGGAAGTCTAGGGGTATCCTGACAGCCAAAAATTCTTTGTACTCCTCTCTAAATTTAGCTTTCCTTGCTCCTGTCTCCTGAGCCACCACTTCTGCCAGCCTGTGTTTTGAATTAGGTAACTGACTGAAACTATTTTCTGTGTGTATTTGAGAAATCTGTTCTCAGAGATCCAGATGAAAAGGGCAAGGCTGGGAGGATCGTGTGATAAAAGCTTCCTTCTGACTCTTTAAATGAATTTAAGGAGATGGAAGCCAAGACAAATGAGCTATCCCCTACAGTATATTACTTTGGTCGAGCTGACTTTTGCCACCATCTGTCTAAATGGTGGTGACATATTTTTGAAATAAATCATGGAACACAAATAATTCAAGTGAGTTTGGTAGCTCGAGTCTGCTATGTGTGTATGTAAGTGTGTGTTTCTGCTGGAAGCTCAGTAGGGCGGTCAGGATGAGAGCCTGTGTTGCTGCCGAGTTTTTCTCCCCAGGGTGATGCAGCTTAATGTTTTTCACATGTTTGTCTTAAAAATGCAAGGCCATGTTGCGCTCTAGGAAATCAGTGCACAGTCCTTGGTTTATGTCCTACTTTTAAGTGTGTATTGTGTAGGAATGGGACAAGGAGTCTAGCCTCTAGGATAAAATGCTGAATATGACCTGTGTATCTTTTGTTACAATTCTGTTTTCTACTGTGTTTTCATAAAGGATATAAGGAAATAGGATTAGATAATTCTTTACCTATCTTCCTAGCTGGAACTGGTTTCTTGGGAATTCCTTAACAGCCAATTCATTGTTAGGCTGAGAAGGTGTCACAAGTGCTGTCATAAGCCTACTTATGCTCTCACTACCCAGGTATTGGAGTTAGCCTACCTTTGCAATATACGGGATTGGGGTACGTGGTCAGGGAGTGGATGCTGCCGACACCTGGCTGACATTGGGGTTCATGATGGCTGTATTAGATAGCTGATCTGAAATCCACTCATAAAATACAGTGAAGATCAGTGTTGAGAAGGAGAAATTAATGCAGAAAGCATAGACAAGGTAGCATGGCAAAATACAGCTTGTGAGTGGTTTTGGAGGTCGCAGGATAATGTTAAGTCAGTTCTATTGCAGAAAAGACATTTAGTCTCTCTGACCTACTAAAGCTCCTGCTGTAGTATGGCTGGATCATCTTCTGTTTGGTGCTTATCTGTGTCTAGTTTGGGAAACCTTTTTATAGACAATTATAGAATTATGGGAACTTTATAGAAGAACAAGGCTTAAAAAAGGACTATAAATAAGGTCTACAGAGTTTAGGAAATGTAGCTCCCCAAAGCTGTGAAATAGTTGGATTTGTTTATATTAGAGGGAAGAGGACTGGACAGGAAGAGAAGAATGTTACAGAGTTATTAACAACTAATTGGGTTTTTTTTCACTTCTCTCCAGCAATTTCATTTGGAGTGATGAGTTTAATTTAAACACTAGGAAACATTTTTCTGTTGTCTGAATTAGTGAAAGGCTACCAAGGCTTTTGGAAAATGTACTTCAATGGATATTTTAAAGACTGAGTTGATAACATCTTGTAGGGGATTATATAGCTGTGTAAACTGATTCTGACTCAGTGATGCTTTCACAATCTAGGCGTTTACCAAATTCTTATAATTAAAAAAATATGTTGACAAGACCTTTCTAATTTTAATAATTATGTTGCCATATTTAGTATGAAATAGTATATCATAATTAATGTAAAATGCTTTCTATAAGAAATTCAGTTAATTCACACGGAAATATTTTGGATCATAAACCACTTTTTCTTCTTTTTTAGTTTCATCCTGCTAAGCCACAAACTAGGTTACAGAAGAAACTAAATTATTTATATTATTGTGACTTCATTCTTATTGCTCTTGTTAATAATGTAACAGAAGAACACAAATGTATTTCTTGAGCTTTTAAAAAGTCTTCAACAACATTTCTTCCCTTAATGGCTATTCATTTTTGATCTGGATGTAAGTTACAGCATCACTCTCTTAAGTGTTCTGGTTTGTCATAATTATGTTGTTGAGTAAATGAACTCCTACCTTCACAAAGTAATAATCAGTTTAGTAGGTAGAACATTTCTTTCCTTGAGAATTACTGTGAAATGCTATAGAATGGCTTTTGACAAGGCTAAAGTTTGTGTTCCAGCAGCAACAGTGAAATTAGATGGCTTTTCAACCCATTCATCAAGCTCCTGCTTTTGACAGAGGAAACATCATTAACAAAGAAGAATGCATTTTACTCTAAGGGGTGCAGAAATTTAAACCTTCTGGATTATTTCAACAGTGAAATAGAGGGTAACAGTCAAAAGAAAAGCTTTACTAATATAAAAAAAAGGCTTAGTATTTAGTAGAATTATTCTGCTAAAGTAGAATACTATATATTTTATACTTTTCTGCTATGCCTTATATATATTAGGAGAAAGAAAAATCCAGTGGTTTTCATATTTACTGGCCTCTTACTTTTGAGATCTCGCTTGTAAGTAATGCAGCATGTGCCACTGAAGATTTTGATAGTTTCCAGGCTGCTCTAAGTAAGCTCTAGATCTGGCAATTTCTGTAATGAGGGAAAAAAAAAAAAAACCTAGAATACAAAACAACACAACTTCCCCTATTAATCTATATCTATTCTGTTTTCATCCTTCAGGATATTTAACTCAGAGACATGCAAATGTATTATATTCTTCCCCAAGTGCTTTAGAACTGTAATATGTTTTGTATCACTGGTTATCTCTTTCAGATTTTTTATGGTCTAACATGTAGGACTGTTTCTAAAAAAGCAGAGAACTCAGTGTTTCTGGATTAATTTATTTTGCTTGCTTACAAATTAATTCTTTTCCTTTTCTCTCTGTAGCTCTTTTATGACCTTTACTTTTTTCCTTATTAGCTTCATTATCTGAGCCTGAAATTTTAAACTCTTAGGATGCTGAAAGAGAGGTGCATGGTACCTTGTGGGCTTTAAGAAACATTTTTTTACTGCAAACATGGTGTAACTTAGAGCTTTACTTGTGATGTTCTAATTGCATTGTGATCCTGCTATCCTTTGTACTAGCCAGAAATCAATTCTTCTGTTTTAACTTCGTAACAATTATTTGGGGTTATGTTCTCACCTTTACATTTAGTCTCCAGAATACCTGGAAGGATAATCTCTCTGTCACATTGCTTTAGCAGTAATTGTTGTTTTCATTTTTGGTTGTTTTTATTTTCTTTTTTTGTGTGTGTGAGAGTTATGGTGGAAGAGATGATGGTCAGTTAAGTTGCTGGCTATTGCTAAAACATATTTACAGTATACTTCTGTGATGTCACTTCTTTCCTGAAATGTGAAGGTGAGGGAGAATTTGTGATCATGGATTGATATGGAGTAAATAAACCAGAAATTATGCAGCAGAAATGAAACAGATCTGGGATTCGTATTATTCATATTTTAGTGTGTAGTGTACAAGACTGGGTCCATCTCCTCAGCTTTTTCAAAGCTGGGATGACTCTGACATGAATAAAGGCAGGAGTGTCATTGCATGATATATTACAGGCAATGTGGTGCCTACAAAGTTGAAGTGCTGGCTGAGGATGATTAAGGTTTACACTTTTCACCTATATGACTTTACTGGAAATCCTGTTATTTTATGGATTTAACTCCTCACAAGTCTTGAGTTGGTGCCCAGGTCCCCATTTTTCCTAGGAGCTTGCAATCTGTCAGGGATTGAATTAAGAAAGACAGTAGGAAATGCTGAGGCCAGCAGCCCAGTTTATTTTCTCTCCCTGCAGATAATTGAGTGACTCTCCTTTGCTTTCTTACTGGTATAGTTTCTTTTGATTTTTGGATAGGCAGGCTTTTGTTAAGAGAAATAAGAGAAAGCTAAACAAAAGTTTTTTGAACAGGAGAGAGAGCTTAGATTTACTCACAAGACAAATAGGAGACACACTGTGTGTGCCTGGACAAGGTTCTGCTCACATACTCAATGGCTTGGATTCTAAGTTGTGGTCATGTTCAGTTTTGCAAAAGTTCTGCTTCTCAGGAAAAATGTACCTGTGGCTGCAGAGTGGTTTTAATCCTGCTTTCTGACATTGCAATGCCATTGGTGACTCCCTTCTCCTTTCCCCCATTCCTTTTACTGAGTATTTGATTGGTCCTAGAGAGTAGTTTGTAGAAAAGGAGAAATATAGCTCAGAAGCAGCCTGGTGGTTGGGGCAGTCTCCTGGGGTGAACAGCATCTAAATTTAAATAACTTTTTGAAAACAGCAATGTGAAAGTGAATGCATCCTTGAAACTGTGATCTTCTTCTGCCTACCTATATTGTGCCCCAGACTGGCAGTCTGGGGTTCTGGAAGTTGCTTCATTTTATAAGGCATTAGTGTGGGTGCAAGTGTCTGCATGTTAGAACTTAGGTGGTCCTGTGCATAAACACCCTTGTTGTGGAGGTTTTAGTTGTGTAAAGGATTAGGTTGCAGTCAAGTGGGAAATTTGAGGATATCGGTGACATCTGATGTTGGTACCTGGAACTAATTTTGTGGATTTGGCACCTGGTGTTTCTTACTGATTGACGTTATTTTATAAAGCCCAGTAGTTGGAGTCTTTTATATCTAGGAGTCTTCATTATTTCATTATTAATATTAAAAGAGCTTTTGCTGTTTTTCATGTTAAAAGATGTAAATAGCTTACCTGAAAGATGATGCCATCTTAATATATGACAGCTTTAAAATACCGGATTTTTCTTACTCATGTTTCATTTGTTGAATAGAATGGTATTGGTGTCTATGGAATTCATGACTTACCAAAATGTTACCATGCATACATAATTTTTGGATGACTATATTTTAAAAGAACAATCTCACAATCTAATAATTTAGACCCAGGTTGGTTTTGTTTTGTCTTTCTTAACAGGCATTTTTCCCCCCATATTTAATAAGAATATTTCTCAAACAAAGCATATAGAACTTATTTATAATAACAGTTCACTCTGTGTTTTTAATACTACTAATAAAATACTGGAATTTGACAGAGAGCTTTCAGGTGCTAGATTTATTAAGAGATTGCTGCTTTTTTTTTTTCCTTTTTTTTTTTAAACTAGTTTTGGAAGAAGGCCATCTTGAATTTTATGAGGAGCAATTTGTTATAGTCAAGCCAAAATGTAATATCTGTGATGCAGTGTTAGAAATAGAACTACTAGGTAGAGGGTCTTACAGTATTTTTTTAGGAATTGAAAGGGTTGGTGGTTTTTTAATATGTATAAGAAATAGCTAAATATCTGGGATTTTGTATGAAATTAGGTGCCTGAAGTTTTTTATAATGCCTAAGGATTTACAGAAAAGGTGCAGTGTTTCCCTTCTTGTACCCTCAAAACCTTTTAATGCTCTTTAAATAGCATCACTGAAAAAAGGACATCAGAAATCAGACACAGACACCAATCCTGACACTTGATTTGTGCTAACTTCAAAAGTAGGCAGCAGCTCCTATCATCACTCAGCACCAGCTGACAAGTTTTGTATTTAAATTGCAGTTCATTCTGCTCACATGAATGAGTTAGACCTTTATGTGTGTGCCTTCATATATCACTCTCTTAATATAAGCAGTCCTATTAACGTTATATCAAAGTAATTTCTCCTCCCAAAATTGGAAATCCCATTTTCTTGACAAAGGGTAGTGTTTCTAAATATAAGTACTGTATCACATCTGGAATTTTTATGGTGGCGTGGGATAACTGTGCAGAGCCAGTTAATACAGAAGTGAGTTGATATTCACACGTTTCAAAGCAAAAGATAGTTTTTCAAAGACCAGGATAGCTTTTACATGGGACGCTTAATTATGCTGCTTCTACTCTGCACTTATGCTGTGCCTTTCATCCCTGAATGTTCAAGCCTAGAAGCAACATTAGCCTTACAGCATCCATCTTATTGATGTAGGTAACAGTAATAAATCACTTTGAGGCCTGGTTTGCTTACTTCTGTGAAGTAAGTAAATGGACTTGACCAAAGTATAAAGACTTAGGCATCTGATAAAGAACTGCACACAGATCTGATTCTCAGCTTCAATCTGTATAATACATATAGTATATAATTATAATATATAATTGTAATATAATTATATATTATAATATATAATTGTAATATAATTATATATTATAATATACATTGTATAATATATAATGTAATATCTATAGTAAAATAGTACATATCAATTTATACGTGATATATAATATCTGTATAAAAACTTCATAATATATATACTCAAAGAAAGATTTTGGCCCTTTGAAAGGCTGTCTGACTTTATCTCTTCTTGTGTTACCAAGCTAACTTCAGGGTACCTTTGCCTCTCAAGTATTGAACTTCCACCCTTTGGAAAATATTTTTAACTACAAACAAATGCATTGACTTTATCTTTATGTTAGTGGAAACATTTGTAAAAAACAGAAACTAATTTAAGTAGTAGGCATTGGCATCGGCATGTTATCTGCTTAGACCCCCCAGAGTTGCCACGGTTAACAGGCAGTCCCAGTAGATTCATGCCCGGAAAATGGATACATCTCCTAGCAGGACTTGACAAATGGTAACTTGTCATAATACTGATTCTCCCCTACTAAAAAAGAGGTTTTGTGCGAATAGATGGTGCTTAGGACCGCACTTGAAAATTCAGAATTAATTTAGTCCAGTGATTTATCCAGCTTTCTAGATTAGATTATAGTGTTTTGCAATAGGTATTTCTGGATAAATTACATTGACTTGAACTGAACATATTTTGGTATCTTAATACAAAATTTTTAGGTGTGATCCAAATTATGTGGGTGTACATTCTGGTACTATCTGGATATCCTGATGCCAGCAGAGTTGTTTAGTAAGTGTCACTCTTAATATCCCCCACTCAGTGCCAGGAGAATATAGATTAGTTGCACATGGTAAGAGATTTGAGTTGCCAGAAAGGCTGAGAGCAGTGCCTTTTCAGCATGGTGTCACTCCAGTTAGGCATCCTCAGGTATTATATGGTGATATTTTCTTGTGAAGTTGTGGCTTAAATAAAGTACTTCTCCTAGTTGAAATTGCATTGCAAACCGACCCTTTGCACCCTTTTCAGTAGGAACAAATTGAAATGATATGCTGATAGGACGTGGTTGTTTGGGCTCATTCTGTTTCCTTCTCTGGGGCATAAGATCAAGAAAAGCAAGTTACTCTCTGCAGGATTCCCTCTCAAAACAAAACCTCAAAAACCCCAAAACAAGTGAAAACCCCAAACACCACACTACCCAGAGCATTTTGGTGTAAAATATATTCAAGTATAGAAATACAACAGGTGGAAAAGATGTGATTCAAATCCACTAACATGTACAGAGACTACTATATGAGAAACCATGTCTAGTCATAGTCAAAGATGAGTGGGTTTCGTCTGAGAGCTCATCTTTCTTTCTCTTCCTAAATGAACTCAGAAATTTTGATACTGTTTACTTTATTCAAAAATGCCATCAAAATTATTTTCAGGTAATTGTAACTCTTCAGAATGACATGATAGAGCCTGGTCTCAGGGAAATATTACAAGACATACATGTATTTTTCAGAGATCACTTTCACTTGTATTTGCCAGTGAAAAAGTGTATCTACTTGAGGCTTTGCTATAAAGTTTTGGTGTAGTTCAAGAAATAATTTGTGGAAGTCTGAGAAATTATAGTAACGCTAACTTGTAATATGACTATTTTCTCATAACTCATAAATGTGTGTCCCCCATCAAATTATTTCAGATTGCTGAATTTGCACAAGTAGATGAATATTTTCAGATCTCAGTGAATACTTGCCATTTCTCTGCCAGGTGAACCTTTGATCTGCATCTGTTTTTTTGGATGAGTAAGATGAGTAATACCAAAGTCTTTATGCCTTCTGAGAGCAGGTTATGTGTCTGGTTTGGTCTCAAGCCTTCTCTGCCACATGCTAGAGATTCTCTATCCCTATCTGGAGAAATTTGCATGCTTTTTTCATTTTAAATGCAGTTTACTTTTAAAAGTTCTGCCTTCAAATTATGTTGATTGAAAATCCTCACTTTTGTAGTGCTGTAGAGATAACAATTCAAACAAGGACATACATGAGTAATCTGAATGTTTAGAAAGTTTTAAGGGAGTGAAAAAAGGAACTGTCATTCTAAAATTTTACTTTTTTCCTGGTTTACTTGAAAATGCATTGTTTCTATGGCTATGAGCACAGATGTGGATGTTTTATTTTTTAATGCTGAAACCTGTAAATGGAGATGTATCTTTGGGCCATGTTGTGTTGTGTGTAAACTTGATAAGACAGTTTAAGTTCTTTAAATAAAAAAGAAAAAAGGAAAAATATGTAAATACTCTCTAGATAAACATAGTGATTCATTTTGTTGTTTATTCCAGTCTTTTTCTTCAACAGATTGTTCTTGTGATTGCAGTTACTTAGAGTGGTTTTGATTGTGCAGTCATAGATAGTGTGGATCCGTTTGGGCAGTGGGAGCCCCAGAGGAGGAGGAGGAGGATGGATTTCTCTGTGTGCTTAGTGGCTGGAGGTGGCACTTTGTGCCATGGTCTAGTTAACAAATGTTTGACTTGATCATCTTAGAGGTTTTTTCTGACCTATGTGACTCTGTGGTTCTGTGTTCCCAACTGACAAATTCAGTTTTATCAGGTAGAATTCCTTGTGGAGCTGTAACACAGAAATTTACTTTTGACCTGCAGTAATTTGCATGCCTGGAACATGAATGGTATTTGTCATTGGTTTATAGAGGGCTAGGCTCTTGCTGGGTTTATGTACCTTGAATCCTTTTAGCTCTGTCCATTGTGGAATAACAAAATGGTTTGGGTTGAAAGGGACCTTTAAAGGTCATCTAGTCCAACACCCCTGCAATGATCAGGACATCTTCAACTAGATCAGATTTCTCAGAGCCCCATCCAGCCTGATCTGAAACGTGTCCAGAATCTACCAGCAATCTACCACCTCTCTGGGCATCCCATTCCAGTGTTTTGCCACCATCACTGTAAAAATTTCTTCCTTCAGTCTACTCTGAATTTATATTCTTTCAGTTTAAAACCATTACCCTTATCCTGTTTCTGAAGGCACTGCTAAAAAGTCTATCTTCATCTTTCCTACAAGCTCTCTTGAAGAACTGAAAAGAAGCAATTATGTCTGCCTGCAGCCTTCTCTTCTCCAGGCTGAACAACCCCAACTCCCTCAGCCTGGCATCCTAGGAGAGGTGTTCATCCCTTTGGTGGATTTTGTTACCCTCCTATCTGGACCTGCTCTAACAGGTCTGTTTTTCCTGTAGTGGGGACTCCAGATGTAGTACTGGATGTAGTACTCCACGTGGGGTCTCACCTGAATGGAGCAGAGGGGCAGAATTGCCTCGTCAAACTCAGTCCTGCTACTTTTGCTGTTGCTTTTCTGGGCTGCAAGTGCACATTGCTGGGTCATGTCCAGCTTTTTACCCACCAGTACCCCCCGTCCTTCTCTGCAGGGCTGCTCTCAATCCCTTCATCCCTCAGCCTGTATTGATACTCGGGGTTGCCTCCAAGTGCAGGAATTTGCACAGTCTGCGGATCTGTACACTTTGAATATGCAGATGCACTGAAATATGGAGAGATGTATAGTAATTACTGTAACTTTGGAATAGGAGTCTTTTGGCATGTGTGGCCAGCAGCCAGGTAAGGCATTGACTCTGTTGGAGTGTATAATTACTTGGAAGAGTCAGATAGTTATTCTTTTAAGGCTAAGAACTTAAAAGATAGTTGTGATGTTCATTGCTAAAATCACTATTACAATCAAAATATTGTCTTCACTATTACAACAAAATATTGCTTTCACAAATGTATGTATAAATGTGTCTGCATCCAAACACAGTGTTCATTGTATTTCAGGAAACACAACACCTCTGAACACTTACATGTGGTTTTATGTTCCTTTTTCACATTAGAGCCAATTAACATGTGACTGAAATTTTCAGGAGTACTAGTTACTGGATATATTGTCACAAGTCAATTTATATTCAGCTATTATAGCATAAAATTGAAGAGAACACACAAATGGAAGCAGGGAGTTTTTGACAACATGCTTCATTTGCAAAGGGTAAGCAGGGCAAAAGAAATTAGGGGAAAAATGTAAAGGTTGAAAAGAGAAGAAAATAAAAAATGGTTATCTCCACTATATACATATGAAAAAAACTCACATATTCAGTCTAGAGCAAGAATTTTGATTAAAACCATCTAGCGACTGCCGTAGAAACACTAATATTTGAAGGCGGTTTGGTTTTTTAAACACTATCCAATTTTTTTGGCAGATGCCTCTGTTTGAAGTTCAGAGATTCTTTTATGTTAAACAGTAGGTGCCTAATTAGAATAGTTTTGAATTGGAGGAGTTTCAGTGTGAGCAAGAGGAAGCTCTAAAATGTTAAGCTATTCATTTTACTTTGTCTGGTGTCTTAAAGCAGTGAAATTTGAAAAATGGAAATTTTTTTTATTGAATCACTCCTCGTGGTGAACAATCCTAGCATGAATATTAAAAGGGAAGCACTGGGAATATCATGTGTTAACATATGTTATGTATGTTTATTTATAGTCTAGTGACTTGCTTTATCTTTTTACATTACATGATAAGTAATCTTGTTTTGTGATTAACTCATCTATTTTAATTACATGTTTACATTTTTGTCAAGTTGAATCACATTTGTTGCTTATACAATGCTATTATAAAGTATGTTTGTAATAAAGACTTGTTTTATGAAGGCAAAATAACAAGCAAAGCAACTATTTCTTCACTATCTCTTTGGAGTGTCTGAGTACCATTGTTGTCCAGACTAGAACCATATTTCAGGAGTAATACTTTGTGTTACTTTACTAAAAATTGTTTTCTATAAGTATTTTATAATTTACGACTGATTGCAGAATATAAAATCAAACCAAGAAAGTTTAGGTTTATTATATTTTGTTGAATCCTGCCCGTGAATTTTTTGGATAAATCAGAGGGGCCTTTTGCTTATAGCAGAGCAACATTGAACTTGAAGCAGTTTCCTCAAGGCTGTGCCCAGGCAGGTGCTGACGACCTTCAAGGCCAACCAGTGCTTCACCAGCCCCATTCCCTGTCCATACAGACCTTAAAGAGACTACTTATTCACTGAAAGTTCAGGTGCATAAATTACATACCCTCTTCAGGATTTCTCCTAATTTCTTCTGCCGAGCTATTAATGTCTGTTTTCTTACCCTTTGTAATAATTTAGTAAAATTAAGTACTGTGGCATGATCAGGGCGTGTCTTTCCTCCCCTTTAGTAGTAATATGTCTCTATCATGAATTCGGTATTTCTTGATCAAAATATAATTCTGTTTGAAATATTATAGAATTTAATCAGCTTGAATTTAAGAGGGTGAAAACCATTCCAATTTTTTTCTCCTGCTGTTTCTCTATTATTTGGTTTGGAACAGCATCACTTGAGTTTTCTTTAACACTATGGACTCCTACTTGAGTTCTGATAAAGTTCAAAGTTATTATGAACTGAGAGGATTTTACCTTTACCATCAGATTTTTCTTTCTGTAAACTGTATATTGAAATAAAATGACTGAAATTTGCTGCAGGTGATTAGGTCACTTACCAGTGGTTAAATGTGCTAGCTAGTGGTTAAATATGTTTCTACTTTCTTCAGTTTTTATTTACTAATTGTATTTATTGTATTACTTCAGTGCATAATTATTTTGATACATGTGTGTACTATGAGCCAGTCCTAAACTCATACATCTCTAGGCAGAGCTTGAGATGAGGCAGTATGGAAAACTTCTATTTTATGAATGCTTCTTTAGATTTTTGTCCAGGACACACCAGCCAGGATGGGGCTGTAGTCTTCTTTTCAGCAGATTCTGAACTTAGAGTAGGAAAATGTTCTTAGCTGATGGCATACCCTTTCCTTCCCTGACTTCCCTTCATCCCACAGGACAGTGCATGTTCCAGCTTGTATTCATGGTCAGGTGCTAATTGGGATCAACAAGTGAAACTCCTTAGACTTAGGGATACTGTGGTTATTTCCATCTTATTCTTTTTTGCTACCAACTTGCCAGTTTGGTCTGTAGGTAACAGAAAGAGTCATGCTGGAGTTGTTTCTGTTAATTATGTTTATTGAGTTAGTTCAGAGCCTTGTGCCAAGGGATCTATCAGCAATACAAGGGGTTTTTGTTCTGCCTTGCAATGTGTCTTGATTGATTTTGTCTGTATTATTTACAGTCTCCACAATTCATTTTTTCATTTCAAAGACAGTTTTGTCATGTAGGACTTGTATTTCTCTATGCTGAGGCCTGTGGAGGAGCTTGTTGCTCTTTTTCCAGCTATCAGAAATCAGTTGGTGTGCTGAGCATTAACAAAGTCCAGTGGGTTCCTTTTCACACTATTGCCAGTTCAGCAGATGGAACATTCTCTAGTTCGAAGAAATAATAGGAGATATTTCATAGGTATCTGAAAAATAAACAGTATATGCATTTTCCCACAGAAGTGTGCTCCATCTATCTTTCTGGTATGCAAGATGTATACTCACCCCCACTTCCTTCAGAGATGAGCATATAAAGTTCCCTAACATGAATTGAAAATTTAATTTTGCTTCCTCTTGCTATTGTTGAAAACAGTTTTGGTCTTTCTTCTTGCCCTTGTAAGCAATTAATTATTTCATTGAGGTGCAAAACAGGAATCCATATTTCTCCTACATGCCAGTTCTACTTCTGCTTGAAAGAAATAAGGAAAGAGGTATGTTTATTCACACAAGTATTCTAGAAAATAATTGTAAAGAATTGTAGGAACACTTGGAAGAAAAAAGCCTCCTAATATAATGATGTTTTAATGTCAGATGAATGGAAATTGCTCTAGTAGAAAATTACATTTTAATTATATTTTTAATTTTAATAAAATTGATTTTTTTCATGCTAAATAACTAAAAGATTAGTGAATGCAATAGAATTAAGGCAAGTAGGGAAAAGAGTTAATGAATCCTAAAATAATTACAGGAATGTTTTAGGGATTTATCAGTACGTGTATTTTGGCCTTTTCTGTGTTACTTGGAGAAAATTAATATGCTGCTTAAAGACAAAAGAAAGGACTCCTCAGGTGTATTGAAGAGGGATAGTATAAAGGGGAGTATCAAAGAGGCAGGCAGTACCTTCCTCCAGAGCCTCTTGCTGTCTCTTGCCATTGGTCCAGGCGCATCCTGTTCAGAGGGATGCTCCAGATGGGATCACTGAACATCCCTGGGTGTAAGCTTTTAAGCCTCCTAAGCTACATATGAAAAATTGTTGTGGAGGGAATTATGTTTCTTAACACATTAATGCCAAAAAATGCTAGGTAACTGTGCTATCCCTTTTCTGTTATGCATGATTGTGTCCAAAATGTGTCCTTGAAAACCAAGCTTAGGTATTATTCTTTTGGAGCAATACTGTGTTTCGGCTTATTGTGTTTCAGCTTCTACTTACTGGAATATAGACACTTAATGCTTTCGGTTTCCTTGTTACTTTTTTGAGTTTTCTGCTTGCAAAAATTTCTGAGTAACTTTACAGCATAGAGTGTGCTGTAATCAGAGAAATGAGGATATCAGGTCAGTGTCAATGACACATCTTGGTCTATTTATATGTGTACTACATATGGGATGTCACAGTGGTTCATAGCACAAAGAATTGATTCTGTGTCAGAAAATATACTCTTGGCTACTGCAACTAGTTTCCTCTTTTCCGTTCAGTTTTTTAGAAAATGTAGCAAGAACAAAGGAAAATTGATAGAGTATAGACAAATTTTCTCCTATCACTTGCCAAAAACTTACTGGCTCTTAAGAAATCATGGGGTTTTTTTCTCTTTTTCTTTTATTTTTTTTTTTTAATAAATTTTTCTTCTGTGTATCTCAAGTGTGAGACTGTTCTGAGCCATGAAATTTAAGCCATGGGATGAAACCAAATCAAAGAGGTTATATTCTGCCTTTCCCATTTTCTTAAGTACTTTATTCTCACAGTTAATATTTATCTGATCAGTAGATGAAAAGGTAGCTAGGTGCACAATGTATTTTAAAGAAATTTATTTGCATATAATCTTCCTGCATAACAGGTTTTTTCTTCTTTTTATTTTTAGTATTTTTGCTGTTCTGATAAATATATTTTTTAAATTCAGGAAGAGCTAACATATTTTAAGGAAATATTGCAGCATCCTGAATAGAGAAAGGTAGACTTATAAATACAACGGTATCCATTCCCTTCCCTTAAAGAAGAAAAAAAGACACCAGCCAGAAAAAGAACAAACCTGGTTATATATTTTAAAAATACAAGATGAAGATCAGCTTTTCAACTGGGGGAAGGAGAAAATGTGGCCAAGACACCTTATCATGGGTGAGAGGAGGAAAAATGTTGAGAAACTTGTCCCTGTCCTAACTTGCTAGAACATTAAACTCTGGTGACAATGTGGAAGGAATGCAGTTCTGTTGTCTTCTGTCCATCCTTGAGAGGATCCAAAGCCAGAGGTGCAAAATGCTACAGGAGATACCAAGATCATCCTAGTTTTAAGAGCTTTGGAACTGAAGTTGGTATAAAAATCTTCTACATTTGTTTAAATTAATTGCCAAATTTAAAAAACAGTTGTCAGTGCTCAGTCTGAATCTTGCAAATAAACCTCTAAGAACTAATAAAATTGACTGAATTCATTTTTCCTGTGCTAGGAAAATTATTGTTCCGTGTGTGAACTTTATTATACGTATATGTGAACTTCTGTAGTCATAAAAAGGATAATTTAAATAATGATCCTCTTTTTAAAGTAAACATAGAAGACAAATGTAACGAATTCTGTTCCTGCTAACAGTTTAAAAACACTTCAGAAAACAGAACCTGTCTGCAGTAGTCTGCTTCAAGTATGATTAATGTTAAGAATTAGATTGGCACAGCTTTTCAGTAGCTGATCCAATTTCAGTTCATCATGACAGAATTAAAACAAAAGCAAGCTATATTTAGAAACCTAAATTGTGTAAATGTTGAATAATGCTTTCCTGTTTAGTTGGGTTCTGAAGGAGCTTAGCATTGGGTTTTAAAATAAGCTGTTTGGTGCTATTAATATAAAATAATCTTCTCTGCTAAAGAATAGGGTGTCTGAAAAAAGGGTGTTTTCTGTAATATAGATAGCATATGCAGTGATTTAGTGCTAAATATGTCCTATTAATTTACTTTCATAACATTGGAGTGTTTCACTCTGCTTAGTACTGTGTCAGAAAACTTGAACTCTTATATTTACAACTGGAAACATCAGTAAGCATCTTGATCCATAGGAGAGTGTTTGAAAAGAGGTACTCAGAAACTAGCTGGGGTAGCATTCCAGATAACAAAGCATGCTCAACCAGGGTTTTGTTAATTTTTATTTTTGAAAAAAACTGTTCATTTTTAATTTTGTATGAGAAGATAAATTTTAATGATGGATTCAGAGAGCATAAGAGGAAGTGTGGAAAAATGGCCAAAGGATTCTGTTAGTATTTTCAAACTTAAATGAATGAGGTCTGAATTCTAACTGACCAGATAAATGAATGTGTTGAAAAACTTCAGATCCCACTGACCTTAACAAAAATTTGCAACTCTTAGTGCCTTTGAACATCAAGCATTGAACTAAAGATCTAAACCCTCAGTCTTTAACAAGCATACTTGATTCTTCTAGTAGTCATTCCTAAATTCAAGATAATTAATTTTGTTGTGTCTAGAATAAAAGAGAAGACAAGACTTCCTTTATGCCATTTGATCACTTACAGTTATCCATTTTGGCCTTTTCTTCAAGTTTGCTGATCTTGTCAGGAGTTCATGATGAGCTTTTAGGGGAGACTATTTCACCATTTTCATGTATTCTGTATGGCTCTGAAAATGTGATTCTGTATGAAAAGCATGTAGTGTTTGCCTTGTTCTTACATCAGAAGAATTTTTTCTTTTGTCCATTTTATGCTTGTTTCCAAAGGCTTAAAATGCAAGCTTTGTTTCTGCAATAATGGCTTAGTGTAGGCTTACATTGTTGATCCCCTCAGTAGATGCAATGTAATCCACTTTGGTAATGTGAATTTTTAAACAATCATCAGCCTCTGCTATTAACCCTTCTATACTAATGGTAATACCCTAGAAGAACTACAAAGGCATTTGGTACTCAAGCTTAACATAAGACTTGAAGGACACTTGATGGCATTTACATTCCTTAGTCTAGTCACAGTGAATTGCTGAGCTGATGTTGAACTTGATTGGTACTGTATTCAATATAAAATAGTTGATTGTGAAGTTGATGCTGAAATACGACTTTGCAAAGGATTTCTTTGGGAAAAGATATAGAAAATCCTTGAAATGTCCTTTGCAATTAAATGCTACTTGAGGATTCTTCTGTCCCTTGCTTTTGTTTGCTATTTAAATGATTTTTGTCAGTAGTAGACTTTTCTCAAACTGCTTGGGTTTTTCTCTTCAAACTAGGTAACATTACCTGCTGAAGAACCTGCTATTGTTAGAACTATTCAGCCATGTTTTAATTCATTAAGCTGTTTGAGATAATTTTTTTCTCTAAAATAGGACAACTATTTATGGCATTCCTTTTCCTTTAATTAGTTCTGTTATATTTTAGTAGCAGATAAAAAAAGTTTTTCTTTGTACCTAATGCAATTTTTTAAATTGTCATTTTGCTCTATTTTTTTATTCTAACCTACTGACTCTTCTCCTTATCTACCTCTCTTCTTTTTTGAGAAAACTGATAAGCCAAGTAAAAATTGATGTGATTACAGTGTGTGTGACCTTTATTATAAAAAAGAACATGGATGATTGAATTTTGTGTCTTAGCAATGAGAATTACCGCACTGTGTATCAATAGTCCCATTGCAAAGATCTATCAAAGTTAATCTGTGTTTACTGTCTTCCCTTGGAGTATTTTGGATATCTCTTGTGTGTCAGTAAGATGAAGAGCTCTCTTCTGTTTCAGTGCACTGTGTGAAAACTACTTCATGTTTAATGAAACCAAGGTTTTATGAGGAATCGCTGAAGGATTATTAACAATGTCAGTAACTTAGCTAACATCCTCTCTGCAAAATAAGTAACTCAGTTTTTTAGTTGATACCACAATGAAAAAAATACCCCAAACCACCTGGCTTTGTTGAACATCACATTTTAGTAATTTTTTTGTGTTTGGGAAGGTAAAGACAAGAAATAAGGAACAGTGCAAGCAGGAGACTAATTCATCAAGAAACATAAAGTTACGTAGTGCAGACTCTTATTGTGATCTTACAGCTTAAAGAACAACTCAAGACAGCATGCACCTTCAAAAAAATGTAAGAAAAAGCATTATTGTAGTGTTTTTAGAAATGAGTATAAAATCTTCCAAGGACAATGCCAGCCTGAGCAGCTCTGGTGCTACAGCGCCTGAAACCAGCTGGACAATAGAGAAGACAAGATATGCTAGGAATGAGGCTTCTTGCCCAAACAGGCTGCTTCAAAATGGACAGTCATCATGAAATAATCAAACAATCAAGGAGTATGTAATAAAGTTAACAAATAGGTTTCATTTTATAGTGGATGGGAATGGAACAGCTGAGGGAATTCTGTCAAACTTTTTTCCATAATACAGGAGTGTTCACCAGTTGAAGATTACTGCCTGGGTGAGCAATAAGTTTCTGTTTTTCCATAATTAGGCCTACATGAAGTGACTTGTCTGTTTGCTACTTGAAGTTATAGAAAACTCAAGTTCCATTACAGAGCTGGGTAGAATTAGTTTAGAAGTTCTGGTGTTGTTATTGGCACTAAAGACATGTTTGAGGACCAGTGTAACCTGTTACTTTTAAAAGGAAATATATTCTACCTGAGCATATTGAATGTTTTTGGGCAAGGTTTTTTGAGCCTTGCTTTAATGTTTTGAAATTTTTGTTTCATAGTGATAAATTGAACATTACAAGTGCATTTTGCTTCCTAAGTCCAATGGATTGTTTAGGTTTTAGATCCTGTGTAAATGTTTGTGTAATTTTGATAATATTCTGTCACTCAGTTTAAGGAAATGATAAAATGTGGAACTGAGAAATTGTCAAAACAAAAAAGCAAAATGAGGTGTGGGTGCCAAAGCATAGGTACTTTGGAAAGGTCTGCCTTACTTTTCCATTATTGCATAATGAGTTATACAATTTTGCCTAAACTTTAAAACAAAAAAAACCCCACTTCATTAAAAGGCACGAATCAGAATAAAAGAAAGTCCATTTAGGGAATATAAAGTTCTATACAATAGGGCAAGTGGGATAAGCCCTGGAACAGGTCACCTGGGGAGGCACTGGGGTCTCCATCCTTGGGGAATTCAATACTTGACTGGACCCAGTGCCAGGCAAAGTGCTCTGGCTGACTCTGTTTTGAGTCTGGCTAGATGACCTCTAGAGCTCCCTTCTGACTTCAGCTTCAATGCTGTGATCATAAACACAAATGCTTAACTCTGCAATGAACCAAAGCAAGGAGAGTTTATTTCACCTCTAAGAAAAGCGATTTCATGTGCTGATTGCAGGCTCTTGTGTGTGGATTGGTTTGAAGGAATCATTGGACTGTGGAATAAACAGTATTACAATAACTGCATTCTTCTGAAATGTGTTCATTTTCTCTGTTATTGTAGCAGCCACTTAGTTTTTTATTAATATAGTAAAAATAAAAGTAACATTTACAAAAAACAGTAAACATTTTAGATTAAGGTACTAAAAGATCTGGATTTACTAAGATAAACTTCAAAAGATAAATGGAGCAGAGGGATCTTAGAGAAAATGTGAACTAATCAGCCAAGAACAAAATTAGCAATAATTGTATGCTAACACATGCAATTTCTGGCTTCTGACTGCAGTGAGTAGGTATTCAAAGAAGAGAAGATTATTTTTCAAAAAGAAGCAACAGTGGCCCATCACTTTGAAGCAGCATTTTCAGAGTCCAAGTTGGAAAGCAAAAACTGTCCGATGGATACGTGCATTACATTTAAACAGCTTTTAAACACAGTTCCATAACATACTAAAATATGTCAAGATAGAATTCATTTCTCAGATACCTGGGCAGAATAATTTTACTGCTACTTCTACACTGCAGGAGCTGAAAATATATAAAAAACCCAAGACTTCTTTGTGTGTTTAATGACAGTGCTGCTGCATTAGATGGTTGTCGGGTGGTTGTGCCCATGGCAAGTGAATTTTCAAAAATTAAATGTAATGGAAACCAATTAGGATTTAATGTAAGATTCCATACACACACTCCCCCCAAAGTCAGTTCTGTTTAGGACCATGTATACTTTCACACTTGAGTGAAACTTGACCATTCTGATGATTGTGGGAAAGAAATGATCCTTACAGTGTAAATGTCAGTAAATAATCTTTTCTTTAAATTTTAGTCCCAAGAAGACAAATAAAACCATCCAAATAAGCATCTGTTCATGAATTGTATAAGTTTTATTCTATTAGCCAAGAAGTATTATTAATGTCAGGCAATTCTGAGTTGTTTGAATCTCATGATTTAATTTCAGAAAATAAGAGAATAGTTAAGAATTTTTCTGCTGTTAATACTTTATGATTTTATTTTTGAAAACAGGTACAATTTGAATGCCAGTTAAGATAAAGATGCCATGCCTCTTTTGCAGTGCAACCTGAAAGGACATAGGTTATGGAAACATTCTTTAGTAGAAAATACTAAAGAACTTCAGATCTGGGTGACACTGGTCCAAAGCAACTTAAATATGAGAAAGATTGAACCTTGGAATTGTTGGGTCTGTGTGAATATGTATGATAGGATTTCTGAATTTGCTGTTCCTGTAAATATGGATATTGTATATTTTTTGTCCCTTGATACTTCATCCAGTGTCTGAAGTCTAGATATTCTGATTAAAGATTTATGTAGTGCCACTCAAAATGGATTTCAGTTCCTTACAATCTTCCAAGTTGCTACAGCCTTTGGTGAAGGATGCAGAAGACAGGGATGTTTCTGGAAATTATAGCCAAGGATGATGAATAGTGAATTGTTTCTGATTTTTTATGTATGTTCATTAGAAACTCTATGTGTAAGGGAGAATTCAAATAAATGCATTACTTTCCTCCTTTTTTTTTTTTGAATGTTACCCAACGCTAATAATATAAATTGTTAAAAAGTGTGATGATTTTAATTATGTGGGTTCAGCCTTGTATGGTTTGCTAGTTACTGCCTAGACAGATAACTCTGCTTAGTTTTTATCTCACATAAACAAAAAATTACTCATGAGGGAAACCTGATTACCTGGAAGTGATGATCTCGGGTTGCATAAGGTCAAAAATTACTGGAGGCTTTAGAAATGGCTGGTCACTGGCTGGTCTGTAGAATGGGTAAGATATGCTGGGATGCTCTTTAGTTCCTTCCAAATCCTTTATTTGCATATTGTATGCATTGCCTTATAACTTAGGAGTCATACAGTAGGATGTTGTTGCAGTAAGGATTTCAAATTACGATTTTTAATTATACAGCTATTTATTATGTGCAGTAAAGAATGAATTTTAAAGATATTACACAGGAAGAATATGAAAGGTTTTAAAGAAAATTGGAAAGAGGCCTTCTTAGCTACCACTGAAGAAGAATTATGGTATTAGAAACATTTGCAAAGCTTTCTGTTACAGAACATATGGATTCAACATCCCTGATGTTTTTCCAGCTGGGAGCTTGGCATACTTATTGTGAACTGTTCCTAGCTGCATGATCTAGAGGTCCACAGACTGGTTGAAAGTGACTGCTGATCTACAGTGCCCTTCGTTTTTTTCCAAATGAAGCGCTAGGAAAAAAAGGAGCAGAGGAACTGAATCAAAGAATCATTTAGGTTGGAAAAGACCTTCGAGATCACTGAGTCTGTTAACCTAGTGGAGAGGTGAAGAAGGCATTAAGTACCTCAGCCTTTTCTTCATCCTTTGTCAGTGTTTCCCTCCACTTAGCCTCCTTTTGTTGCTGATGTATTAACAGAAGCATTTTTTATTGCCTTTTGCAGCAGTAGCCAGATTGTTTGGGTTGGGCTTTGCCCCTTGTAATTTTCTCCCTGCACAGCCTCACAACATCCTTGTGGCCTGACCCTTCTTCTAAAGGTCACAAACTCCTTTTTTCTTTAAGTTTCTGCCAGACCATTCTTTCCCACTAGCTTGCCTTTCAGAACATGAGTACGGCCTGCTCCTGTGCCTTTAAGATTTCCTTCTTGAAGAATAAACATCTGTAATCTCAAAGAATAGATGTAGTTTCAAAGGTTATGTGTGTACCCATGCAATGATGTTGAGCCATTTTGAGGGAATAGGAATCGTCAGGACAACTAATGGGCTGGATGTTTCATCCTTAGATTTTATAACTTTTTCTTTCTTTTTCCTCTTAAACTACAATTTTTAAATGTTTATTTCCTTCCTATTGTTGCTTTAGTCTGGCTACCATGAGATCCTATCTGCTATCACACTCATTTTTATCAAGCTTTCTTTGAAGTAGAGATGCTGATAAATTTATATAAATCCTGTGTATTCTGTGGCACTACTCTAATGAACTATATACAGTTCATTAACTGTATATAGATTTTTTTCTTCACATGCTGTAAAGATCGATATCCCAGTAGAAAGGATAGAGAATTGTAGCAGTTCAAAATAGGTGCCCAACCTAATATGCCACTGATAGAAGTTTAGCTTGGTTAGAAGTATTGATGTGCCATTTGTATAGCATAGTATATCCAGCATCTTCCTACAAAGTTAAATTACAAATGGACCAGATAAAATTGTGTTAGTTAAATATAGATGTATAAATGTAATATATATATACATAAAAACAACCTGCATAGCTTGTTCAGTACTACTCTGACACACTTCTGTGTTAGAAGCTGGCAAGTTTCTGGTTGGTTTCACTTGCCATTGTTTATCTTGGGGTGGCCATGAATGGCATGGAATGGACATGTGGGGGGTTCTTGATTTTGGTAAAGCATTTATAGTGAGAACTCCTGTTTATTGGTGTCCTTTGCTCAGATTAGAGAAAGTGTTAATGCCTGGAAAATCTTGTCTCTTTTTTTGCACTAATTTTTATTATACATCATACAGATTGTCAGAGTTTAAAAAAAACCCAACACCTTTTTCTGTATATTCTTGTGCTGAATATTGTGTGTTAGCAATATTAATAAACTGAAACATAATAAGTGTAATTAAATGTATAAAATGGGCTTTCCATAGCTGTCCACCACAAGTCCAATAAGAAGCTTGATCATCATTTCAATTCATAGTATCTGAGTGAAAAGTAGTTCAGGAATCTTCTACTAAAGTTGGAAAGTGCCTATTTAACACTTCTTGTTTATTAGAAATTGAACAATTTTGGGCAAGTCCCAAATCATTCCATCTTCATTCTTCATCCATCAGGAACTTTTCTTGATCACTTCTCTAATTTCTGTCCAAACCAAACCAGCTAATTTTAGACAAAGCATCAGTGCAGCTGATGAAGCAGTGACCTAATACAGTAGAATGGTTTGAAGGACCATATGAACACATAGGAGAGAGTTAAGTCTTCACTCAGAAACACAGACTAAGATAAATTCAAACTCAGGTGATGTATGCTATGATTTTTCTTAAAGAAGAAGTAAAAACTAGTAAACTGGAGATTAGCAATGTTTATACAGTTTCTCCCGGCATTCCCTATTAATTAATCATTTTCATGTTAAAACTGTCAAGCAGATTTTCTGGGCACACAAATAGTGAAAAGTCTTATCAGATGGATGGCATATGTACCTGACATTTCAGAATAATTAGAAGAGAGAATTAATATCTTCAATGTACATTAGTTCTTGTATTTGCCAGGAAGAAGAGTTCATTTATGGGGGTAATTGTATATCAGGGCTTGAAAAAGAAAAATTACTTATTTAGGGCATTTTGCTCATTTATAAATTCTAAAAACCACTTGAGACTCACGACATTGTGACTGTTTATTAGTAACTTATTTAGTGTGCCTTATTCTTCTGATCTCCTTGTCTGGTCTACATTTATCAGTAAACATCAGTATGAGGTGAAAAAATTACTGAATGCAAAATTTTTACCATGCATTTTCAAAACAATGTTGTGGTGTTCTTTTGCTAATATAAGTTGTCTAAGAGGTAATTGCATGTTAATATCAGGTGCAGAAGAATTTCAGCAATGAATTACTAGACAATGTGAATAATCTTCATCTTTACTGTCTGAAAAAGTAGGAGAGAAACTGTAGAGCTGGTGCCTTCTCACCCTAGCCAGTAGACTTGCCAAAGAAAGTATGTGACCTCCACAACTTTAATAGCTGGATGATTTGGACATGATCCAAAAATTTTTCTGTCTTAGTGGCATACCAGAAGAGACTATGTGTTGGTGACTTGTATTTCCATAAGTACTGCTTTGTCAGATGCAATTTATCTGGAGATACTGGGAATAAATCTCCTCTTACATTGCAAGAATGTAACCCAGTTTTTTTCCCTCTTTTAAGCACAAATCATTACTATATTATTTGTATTATGCTTTAGACGCCAGTGGGTTTTTAGAGAAATCCACTTTTCTAAGCACTTGGCAGCCATACAGTGCATGCATAGATAACATGGGAAGTAGAGCACAGGGAAGCATGTTGATCTTCTCAGTGTCATGCTGCTCATTCATGCTGGTCAGAAGTACTCACGTTCTTCACAGTTTACTACTGTGGAGTCAGATTTTCAGGCTGAAAATAATGTAGTTCTGCTGGCAAGGTGAAATTTCAGTGTCTGAAAAAGAAAAAAAAAGTAAAATTGCATACACAAATTGTGCACATTTTTAAAAGTTGAGGAACTGTATTCCCTCCAAGGAGAAGATGATTTGGGGGTGAGAATTCATTGGTTTTCAAGACACCTGGATGGTGGTGGTCTACTAGTCGAAAAGTTACTTCTCAGTTTGTGTTTCTTACTCTCCATAGAAACTGGCATACTTTGGTTTTGTCATAGTTATAATTTTAGTCTTTCTTTTGAAATGCAGCTTGGGATATGACTGTGTTTCAAGATTTCAATCTCTTTTTGCATGCTTTTTTATTTTGATGTGTTTTGTAAACCAGTAGTAGCAGCAACATCAGTTGGAAGTGGTCTTTATTGCATCTTGAAGAAAAGTCATTAACTTGAAGCAGATTGGTTAAGTTGGCTTGATATTTTTCAAAAATATATTTAGGCCCATGTCTTGAGTTAAAGTGATAAAAATCTGGGTGTAGCAAGCACGTAGGTTAAGTAAAAATAAAGAAATAAACCAAACCAACCAAAACTACCCAACTCAGAGGGATTCTCTAGGTGTTTGGCATGTTTGAAATACTGTGTTCTCATCACGTAATTTTACAGGGGCCTGATTTTAGTCTCCCACAGATGATAAAATCTCAATGACTGGGTTTGTGGAATGTAGATATTGTAAAGAGTAAGTACTTCTAATGCATTTGTTTTTCTTCCCTTTTCTTTATGCTTACAGATTCTGGTTTGTTTTCTTCTTTGGTACCAACTATACAGGTTAGGGATGTGGGTCTGAATCCTCAATTCCATTATTATTTTTTTATTCTGATTCACTCATCTATTTTTCATAATTTTTTCTTTTAGGGTACATGTTGGTCGTCTTCTTTCTTCTCTCTCTATTGCTGTGTATTTTTGTGTATGGAGGAAGGAAGCTCTGTTTTTTTGTCTTCTTCCTGATTATCTTATTGGATCTAGCTTTTAGCAAATTATTCAGGAAATAATTTAACTTAACCTAATCTCACATTCTCCTTACATTCCGGGCAAAAAAAAAAAAAAAAAAAAAAAAAAAAAAAAAAAAAAAAAAAAAAGGAGCATCCTAGTGCTCTCATCAACACAAGATGGGAAAAAGTTAATATCAAGCATTACTGATTATTAGAATTACTGTACTTTGCATCATTGAAATAGTCATATTTTCTTGTTTGTCACTTAATCGTGTTAGTTTTTAATAACCAATTTAGGCTGATGTTCACATTGGCTATCACAGGAATCTGAGGAACTTTGTGTTTGCTTAGATGAAATGTCCTTTCAGTGCTACAGGTGGACTTTATTATTGCCTTAGATTTGTTTTATAGGTATTGGTTGTGACAGGTATGTCAGAATTCCCTCAATTTAAAATCAGTGAAGCAACCAGGGCAAGAAAAAAACCTGCCCTCTGTAAAATGATGTATTGGTTATTAGAGCAGGAAGCTTTCCATCTGATACAAACAAGAATAGTTTTGTATAACATTCAGTGATCTATTAATTCTGAAATTGAAGACATTTCTTGAGTATCTTTCTTTCTGTTTTGAAAGACAATTCATGAAATGTTCACTTTTGTAAACAACCAAATCCTGACAGTTACAACTGAGGTATGCTATCTACTTTTGAAATTTTTGACTAAAACATTTGTGTTTTTTATAGCATATCCTTCTTGACAAAGTATGCTTCATCAGTGTACCTCTTCAATAAGGGTTTTATATTTGATTTGTTTGCTGTAAACTTAAATGAAAAAATGTTGGTCGCCAGTCTTTATTACAAGAAGAAAAGAAATACTGGAATTTGTTTAATTTTTTTCCTTCAGTAAGGGAGTCCTGAAGAACCAGGTCTGATAGAAAGGCACTATGTGGCATAATTTACCCTCCTAAATGATCAGATGAAAGAAAAATTGTAATTGCCTTTTGAGTTTATATTAATCTCTGCAATGAGCAATGCTGTGCCTAATAGTTAAGTTTGCCAGGGATCTAAACACTGGCATTTTTTGAAGGATGAGCAGTGGTTAGGTGGTGGAAGTAATGGTCTGTCTCAGAATCTGGGTTATATTTTTAAGGTAGCCTTTTGAAGTTGATGTCTGGAGACAGACAAAACACCATTGCTGTTTAAATCAAATATATGCCAGTAGAGCCATTACTGCTTCTTGCTTGCTTTTATTTGGAGGTTGCTAGTAGCAGGTGCTAAGTTTATAATTTTCCCTATGGTCTTCTTCGTCTTAAACAAACTGTGTCAATTTTGTACCCATGTTTTCTTTTAATGGCTTTCATTTGCACTTTTACTTTATAAAATCACCTTACTTGAAAGGAAGGTAAGCTTCTCCCAGTGAATTTAATATTTCCCCTGATTCAGTTGGAGCTACATTAGTTTTCTCCTCTTTGATCAAGTGTTTGTTATTGATTCATAGGATAGATCATCTTATGACAACAAAACATTCAAGCCTAGCTTTTTCAATAAATCAGTGGGTTTGCTTTTTTTTAAGCAAAATAAATATTTCTGGAAGTTGGCTTACAGCATTTATATGACAAATCAGAGGTGGTGCAAAGGTATCCATGTATGGATAAAAAGGATGAAAGACTTAAATCAGGCTTTTGTTCCATGAATGCTGGTGGCCATTCTCATGTTCCCCATCATCACAGGCTATTGCTTGGAAAAGGTGGTATGGAAAATGGGCAGAATTCTTAACTGAGCCAACAGTCTCTTTTTATGTATTGATAACACACTTATGCTTTCAAACATTCATCAGCTTGCAGCATGGCTGCCTAGTAACACAATTTAGAGCAGAGCTATTTCTACAAGATGAGCTTCTTGGGAATTGCATGGGGGAATTCACCATGTAAAGCAGATCTGTGCCTTGAAAATGCAATTAAATCTATAATAAATTAACAGGATAAATAAATCTTAAGCAATTGCATGTAGTGATTCGGCAGAGTACCTGGGATGAAAATAGCTCATTTTAGCATCTATTTCTATCCCACTAATGCTGAAAGTTTTTTTGGTTGATTGCTTTCAAAAGTTTCTGTTTCCCAAACACTGTTTTAAAAAACTTATGGACACCTTCTGAAGGGGTACCATTCAACTTATTCTCTTTACTTCACATGGAAATTATTGACTTTTAGAACTTAATACTGCTCTGTTTTGATTTTTTTCATGTAGATGAAGTTCAATGCTCCATCTCACAGAACATTTAAAAGACTGCTTTCAGTGAAGGTGTTCACTGTCAGCCATTTTTACTTACATAGCAGGTCCTAGCATTACTGGTCTCAGAACTGTTTTACTTTCATAATAATTACTACAGAGAAGCAGATGCATACTATCAGTCTAGAGTGGCAGGTACTTTAATACTTTAATATTATAAATATACATTTACATAGATATATCCAAAGAGTATATATCTATATACGTGTCCATCTCAGCTCTTCTTACCATCTGCCTTCAAATAACATTTTATTGAAATTAATCTCTAATACTGTTGATGTAATAATACTAATACTGTATTTATAGCCTATACTCCTAAAGCAATACATTCAAAATCTGACTAGTAAATCATAGAGTGATTTGCCATGGAAGTGAATGATGATCTAGGTTTATCCCTCCTGCCACAGGAAGGGATGTCTTTCACTAGATCAGGTTGTTCAAAGCCCTGTCCAGCCAGGCCTTGAGCACTTCCAGGGATAGGGTATCCACAACTCCTCTGGGCACCCTGTTCCACTCTTACAGGAAAGTATTTCTTCCTGTTAGCTAATCTAAATGTCTCCTCTCCCTCCTTTTCCCAACTCTGTGTTCCCATGTAAAATGTCAGTCTCCCTCCTTTTTTTAAGCTCTCTTCAAGTACTGAAAAGGCTGCAATTGGGTCTTTATTCTCTCCTCCAGCCTGAAAAGCCCCCACTCTGTCAGCCCATCTTCATAGGAGGGATGCACCATCCCTGTGATTATCTTCATGCCCTCCTCCTGACTTGTTCCAATAAATCCATGTCCTTTCTGTGCTGAGGACCCCAGAACTGGAAGCAGTGCTGGATGCAGATTCTCCACTCACCAGGGTGGAGAATCCCCTCTCTTGCCCTGCTGACCACGCTGGTTTTGATGCAGCCCAGGATGTGTTTGGCCCTCTGGGCGGCAAGCACACACACAGCCTGGTCCATGTCCAGTTTTTCATCTGCCAGACCCCCATGTCCTTCTCCACAGGCCTCTGCCAATGAGTTTTTCTCTCAGTCTGTACCCCTGTCTGGGAGTGCCATGACCCGAATGCAGCACAATGCATTTGGACTTGTTGAACTTCATGAGTCTCTGATAGACCCAATTCTCAAGTTTTCCTCTGAGTGGAAAACCTCTCTGTGTGCCATTCTGTCCTTCAGTTATATTAAGTTCACTGCTAAACTTCAGGTAATCTGCAAACTTTCTGAGGATGCTGCTTCCAAGACAGAACCTTGAGAGATGCCATTTATCACTGGTCTTTTTATCTTGCATATTTTTTCCTACTTTCAAATCTTAAGCATACCCCCAACACTATATTACTAATTATAATTTATTATTTACCTTCAGATTTATCACTGTGAACTTTTCTCCAATTGATTATTACCTCCTTTGTTAGAATTTCTTTGTCATTTGATTCAATTCTTGGCATGAGTTTGGAAAATAAGAAGTGGTCTCAGTGTTTGTCATTCTTTATTTAGACAGGAATTAACTTCAGTAGAATAACAAGTGGATAGAATGAGCTGTTTTCATCCAGCTGAAAGTTTAATATAGCGGAACACTACTGATTGTATTAACTTGACAGGGTTAGTAATTATATTTAGAGAAGGCATATTGTTTCTTTTTGCCATGCTGCATAAAATAAAGGTTTGCTGATTGTTGTAAAAATTGGGTCCTCTTTATATTGTAATAATCAAAAAATAAAATTGAAGTTCCTAGTGGAATCTGATACTCTCTGGGCAACCATTATGGTTTGCAGCAACTGATGTCACATAGATTTCTGAAATTATGCATATGTGTTGAACACCCAGAGTTTTCAGGCTTTTTTCCATTTTAATCAAAACCAACTGTGTCATTATTCTGTTCCTTCTCCCTTTTCCAACCAATATTTGGTTTCTGTTGCATGATTTATGAGTACCTGTTGTAGTCTTTTGTGTTGATAGTGTTTACCCATCTGGGCTGTCTTAATTTTAGTCCAGCATAATGTGTCTTTTGGCTGGTGTGCTCTTTGCTGTCGGTCTCTCTTTCCTGAAATCAAAATGTGCAAGGAATTTAACACCTGTGAAGTGATTCCAGAAGGAGGTAACATTAGTGAATCCATTACTTGCTGTTGTTGTTGCAATAAAGTAATGGTTAAGATCAAAAAAAAGCCCAAGCACAATGATTTAACAGTCAGTAGAAGTAATTTAAAGCAACCAGAATTCACTTCTTGTATAACGTAACAAAAAACACAAAGCTCCTTTCTTTGCATGAAGCTAAACCCATTTTCTCTGTGCATTTTTGTATTTTACTTTTTGAAGGGTGTTTTTCTGTTCTGTGAAAGTTCTATTTTACTAGAAAATAGATGAAATTTACTAGAAAATAGATGAAATTTTATAAAAAGAGGCACACGACATTACAAAAGAAGCTTTTCACAGACACACAAATTCAGAAAGCCAAGTTGCATTTTGAAGCAAAGACGTTTAAACGTATATGTATTTATATATCCCTTAATTCACAGACTTATCACAGGCTGTTTCCATGAGAGGGACCTCATGCTGCAGCAGGGGAAGGAATCCTCTGAATGAGTAGAAAAAGCAGCAGCAGAGACAACATATGATGAACTGACCCCAGCCCCCATGCCCTGTTCCCTTGTGTCATTGAGGGAGAGGAGGAACTAGAATTTCAGAGTGAAATTCAGCCTGTGGAGGAATGGGAGGAAAGTGTTTTAAGATTTGATTTGATTTGTCATTATGTTCCTCTGATTCGATTGGTAATAAATTAAAATGATTTCCCCAAGTCGAGTCTGTTTTGCCCATGACAGTAATTGATGACTGATCTCCCCTACCCTTCCAGGAGCCTGTTGTATTTTCTCTCCCCTGTGCAACTGAGGAGGGGAGTGATAGAGTGGCTCTGGTGAGTGCCTGGTATCCAGCCAGGGTCAGACCACCCTGCTGTCTTACCTAGACCATAAGGTTTTTCTTCTCCACATTTGAAATCTTTGATAAATAAATATGTACATAAAAGTAATATGAATTAGCTTACATTAAAAAGCTGAAATAAAGAAAACTTATATAAGCTCTTCCTTTATTTTTCATCTGTCTTTCAGTTTAAATGGATAGAGATGACTGACAGTGCATGCTAACACCTAATGAAGAGCAGACAACTCTTTCTGGGAGAAACTTAGCATTGAATATTTTTTTCTCCAAAGTACTCCCAGCTATCTCTTGAGTGGCTGAACAAGTAGTCTTGAATCTCTTTGCTTGGTGTTCTTGGACTATTTCTTTTTTTTTTTAGATAACACACCTCTTTTTGTAAGCATTTTGATCTTTCTTTTTTAAAAGAAATGTTCTAAAAGAAGCTTTACACATTCCACACATTTATTTTACATATAAATGGGATGGAAATAGGATATGTCTATAGAACCTATTTTAAGAGGACTCTGAGTATGTTTTCATTTTGCCAGAGAAACAGTAAGTCTGTGCTAGTGACTTCCTTTTTCGCATTGTAGTGTGGAAAAGATACAATTTTCAAATCCTAAATTGCTTTCTGTAAGCAGTTGATTATAGTACATACTGCTTGGTGTTAGTATATTTGCTCACTATATAAAAGGTTAGACACCTGGAGGGGGAGCACTGCATATTTTTGGGCTAACATGATTAAAGGATTTGTTGTACACTTGAAGAAGCAAATAGGTTGTGAATCCAGTGACTAAACAGATTTAAAAATACTCATGCTGTAGTAATCTGAATCTGATTGATGATGTGATCATGACTGTTGATCTGTTTCTTTTCAAGAGGTTTATACAAATTTATAATTATGCCATTCATATGGAAATATTACATTTAGGATGACTTAATTTATGTCAGTGTGGATTACTAAAAAATAAACATCTGGGATTATTACTGTTTCAAAGTTAAGAGAATGCATAAGCAAAATGTTTGAACGTTTCTTACATGAAGTATTTTATAAAAACATAGTTCAATATTGTGCATTAATTATCTTTAAGATGTGTGAACACTCTTCAGTGCTTTTATCAAGTGCTTTGAATGTAAGGAGAAATAAAGGCCTAATCATATAATATTTATAATTTATTCTCAAGAAATTAAGCAGATAAATAGTCCAATAAACAACTGGTGAAGTTAAGAAATGCTAGAAATTTGCAGTAGAAACATGTTGGTAAATGCAATGACTGGAACAGATTTTGGAAGTTGAATTACATTAGCATAAAGTATGGTAGGAACAGTGCATGCCTGCCAGTCAACTGTTCCAGGAAATATTATAAATCTTAAATTGTATTGAGAAATTAAATTGAGTCCCCTCTTCTGCACCCAGCAGTGTTTCTTGAGGATTTAGTACATGTCTTTAAATTTCTTGATTGCTTTGTCTTTTTCTGTACAGGCCATGAAGCTTTGAGCAATAATCCTCCCTCCTGTGGTTGGTACCTTTGTAGAGTGCACACTCTTTATCAGTGTAGCATATAGAACAAACCTTGATCACTGGACGCCCTAAACATAATTTATGCTTTAAAGCATCTTATAATTTCATTTATTACGACTGGTTATCTCCTAATGGAGACTGGTTGAAAAGCATATTCTGTAATCTCATTGAATTGTATTAATAGGTCCTTGGCAGTTTTCCTTTCTGACTTTAACAGACAAAGTCAGTCTGTGTTTCATCTGTCCTATCTCTCTCTTGTGGAATTTTAAATTTGCTTTAAGGCAGAAGACAATGTCATTTATCCTGTGAAAAATAAATGCAATTTTTGTTGCTTGTAGTTTTATTTTTAGTGAGGGGATACACAACCTTATCTTTCAAGTACCTAAGTTAGTACTGAAGCCTCACAATTTGGACATGATGTAGGATGGGGTTTTTGTTCTCTAACTGCCTGTTTGTGGGCTCAGTGCATGAATGAATGACTGAGATGGGATTCATTGTGTGGGATGAGACTTTGCTGTCACCTGAACCCTGTCACACACAGGTAGCCCAAAGCCTTGCCTTGTTCTGGTATCAGTGAGGCAGAAACTGACTTTGCACTAACTGAGATCTCTGTAATCAATGTTTGTATTATATATGCAAAACGCCTTACTAAAAAAATCACTTTTGATTTAATTTCTGTCTATACTGTTTGGATTATAGCACATCTTAATAGTGACATTACTCTCAATAGGTTTTGGAGAAAAGATGATTAATTTTCTATGTTGACATAGCCAGTCAAGAAGTTTCTGAATCTTATTCATTACAGAGAACATGTTACTTTGAGAACATGACAGTAATATCTATCATTATGTTGTGCTATCACTTTTGTATTGCTCATATCTTTAATTTTTGTACAAAATCTAAAGGATATAACATCTGCCCATTTTTGCTGACTGGTCTCCCCATTGCTGCTGGCACAACATAGGCATCTATGAATGATAACTGTGTGAGATTTTTATTTGCTTGTTCTCTATCCATTTCCTTCCAGCTTTTGGTGCTTGATTGAATTAGTGTGTCATAGTGATTGGTACTTATTGTGAGTTCACAAATCTGAAAAATATATTTCTGTAGACTGTTTGTTCTTTCTCTGCTGCATCTGTCTGGTTCCTGCTCAGAATGTAGGAGTAAGATTTTTTTTTTTTCTCCACATTGCATTTACATGTTCAGTGGATTAAGGGTTATTTCATGCATATTTCTTCTCTGATGGCATTTTTTACTGTTCATAGAGATAGTAAGAACTCTAATAGGTAAGACTTTAAAAGGGGCGTGTGATTTTGTTAGTATGTAAAATGAGTTGTAGCTATTGTGCCTAAAGATTTTATGCTATTTAAATACAACAGATTAGAAAAAAAAATTTGCTGATCTTTAAATAAATGGTTCCCACAAGTTATAAGCTTAAACCGTTTCTGTATTTTAATGCTATTTAGAAGCTTGCTGATAACATCTAATGTCTTTATTGAATTTTGAGAGCTGTGTTATCTTCTCAAAATGCTTACTCAATATTAAAAAGTAACTTTAAGAGGTAAGTCTCAATTAGTTCTCATCACTTGACTCTGAGTTTTGACTGGCCCTGAGTACCTTCTGTAAACCAGTGGCACTGTGTGTCATGTACAGGAAGCACAGTAGCAGGAAAGAAGTTTTTCACAAGAAAAACTTTTCTCTTTTATAAACAGTTCAGAGAAAATATTATTTTATGCATTTGTAGAGCTTTAGATTTCTGAATTATTTTGATGACCTAGCATGTCTTACTCCTTTGGTTGAGTTGGCTGCCTGATGTTTGGTAGGATGATATAAAGCAAGGGAGTGAAGACTGCAATTCTCTTCTGGGAAAAGAATAAGAAATATAAATAAAACTGATATTTGCAAAATAGGACTTAAAATCAAAGTAAACCTCTGCTCTATTTATTTTGAAGGATCTAAGGATGGAATTGTTGTCTTGCCATATTCAGTTCAAAGTAAAGCACTGAAGACATTAGATTTGTTTTTCTTGTGTCTTGAATTCAGCTGACATTTTTATGTTTCTTGTAACTAAACATTTTTTGGATTTAATCATTAATTCAAATTTGGTGCTGAAGGTCGTACTTCCTTATGAGTAAATAAAGTAATCGACTCTGGACAAAAATTAAAATGTCATGTTTTCTTTTATAATGAGAGCTGAACATGTCGTGTATCTGCAAGAATAGGAATAGAGCTTTCTGCCCTACACAGCACAAAAGGACTGTTCATCATGAAGTATCAGAAATTAATTTCAAGTAGAGCCTACAGCTTGCAAAGCAAAAGCAAACTTAAAAGTGATAAGACTTAGTGGGCAGTATCTGTGAAATAAGAGTGATTTCTCCTCCAGCTTTTACTGAGGTATTTTTAAGCTTATGAATGCAAATACTGGACATCAAAGGTTCACCGAAGAGATTAAAACTCTAGATTAATGTATTGGAAGTAGATATAAAATTTGGCTGAAATTTTGCTGAATAGATATATTAATAGGGAACAAAGGCACTTCATTGCAGTTACAAGTCATCCAGTGACACTTTGAGTCATCAACTCCAATATTTAGCTAGTCAGTTTTGAATATAAAAGAATACCCTGGCATCTAAATGAGCAAACATGAAAGTGAGCTCACAGAAAATCAGTGGTCAAAGATGCTGTTAATATACGCTATCCAAGCAATAAAGGTTTTACTTCTGATTTTTTTGAGTAACTAATTAATCTGATCAGGCTAAATCTGGACTGTGCCTTGTTTACTGCAAAAAGCTCTTTCTATTTAGATGGTAGCTATGAGAGGCTCCACACTTCAGTGTTTTCCCACCCCCTTAACTTTTTAGCTGCAATACTATGCAGAGAAGAATAAGAAAGGACAGGAATGCTATTTTGATAAGTATAGAAGATGTGGAGCTAAAGTACCTTCAATACCTGTTTCTTTCTTGGTTTTCTTAATTTTGAAATGGATGGCTAACAGCAAACAAAGGTAAACTCTTCTAGGTGGTGAGTAGGAAGTAAATACAGTGGCAAATGCAGCTATTTAAAGATGGGCATGCAGCTGCTCTCCTAGTCTTGTCCATGCTATTAGGAAGTGGCTTTCCTTGGAGGAGAGGATTAAGAATGCATCTTCTCACATTTAGAACTAGACACAGACTTTTTTCTTACAAGAAGCAAATTCTTGCATTGGGTGCACAACCTCCTCCTCATTGCTCTGAAGTAAAAGCTTTGAGCAAGAATACAGTGCCATATATTTTTATTCTATGCCAGATTTCTAGTGAAAACTGTGGCAAAGATGCTATTATATTACTGTAATTTGATTTAGGCAATATGATTTTCTCACTACTTAACATACATTAATTTTAAATATGTCACAGGGATTTTATGAGTATCTCTGAGTTACAAAGGAATAAAAAATATGGGGTAAAGAATCTATAAATTTTTCCAAATATGGAATGTAACTAGTGTGTTTGACAAAAAATGTGATATACTGGAATTCTAGTCCAAACAAGATGTCATTTATTGTAAAATTGATTACAAACTCATGGGATATTTTCTCATTGGCATATTTTCATTATATTGTGTTATTTGCTCTTCTGGACCTGCGATAACAAAATTGCCTTAGGCATCTAATAAGTTTTAGAAGTCAAAGTGAAGCTGTGAAGTTATTCCTGATTTTGCTCATGATATCAAAAGTACTTCTGTAGGTGTGTTTGACAGGAAGGGGAGAAAATACTTAGCATTTTGCTTTCTATTGTCTTTTTTTTTTTTCTCTCCTTACAAATAATTTGTGGTCAGCAGGACCCAGCAAGGAGTCGCCTTTTCCTCCAGATGGTTGTGACATTTGAGTAAACCTTGGAGGATTAAAGGCAGTCTAGTGAGCACTCACTGTAAACTCCTGATGCAACCTGACAGTCCTAATCTGGGTCCTGGGCTGATTAGATGGTAAGAGCACAAAGCAGGGGAAAAACCCAAGTGCAAAATAACCATTTACAAAAGCCCTGGAACCTAAGTTTAGACTGAAGATTCTGTACATGTAAAAACTTAGGCAAGTTAAGTTTTCAAGTATAATTTACTAGCTGTCTGTACAATAACTTCAGTTGGTGTAAAGATTTTCTGTGTGTCACTGAATGAGCACACCTTGATGCAAAAGTTTTTCTTTCTGTATATTAAAGAGAGTTTGCAAACAATCCAAGTGGTTAAATGATGGTAGAAAATACAGAAATTGATCTGAATGAGACTCTGAAATCTGATTATGCATCATCACCATCTGCTGTAGCAGGATAATAGAAGGTAGACAAAGATCTATTCTACCTTTATTTGGAAAAATGGAAAAACTTCACTATATTGCATTTTTAATGTATATGCATATAAGAAGAACTTGATTGCATAATGGGAAACTTAGTCAGAAATTATGCTCTTTATTATTATAATTCTAAATATCTAAAATATCTATTTTTTATTAAAATAAGGAAACAGTTGCAAAAATGATTTGATTTTTTTTCGTGTTCTGAATTTTTAAAAGCAGAATATCGAACTTTCAAAAAATGGTATGGCAACAGGTATAAATATTCAGCATTGTACATCTTAATTTATTTATTTTGGCTGAATGAATGTTAAATTACACTGCTCAACCCCTCCTGGTACAAGAACAATGCTTTGAGCCTGCCTTGTATATTTGCCTACTTATCTATAGATTATTTTTACTGCACAGCAGTTGAGTAATTTGTTCCTTTTCCAAGTCTATGAGTCCAGTATTTTATTTTCAAAGGCAAATCTGTTATATCCGTAGTTTTATGATCTCCACCCTCAAAATGTTTTTTTTCCCCCAAGGTATTTTACTGCTGTAGTTAGAGGTATCACAAAAATATCTGCTGAAAATAGGACATGTACTTGATGATTTATTCTTGGAAATGTAATTCTATTGATATTCTAGGAAATAAACTAGGGTGTTTAGTGCTAAATATGTAACTCCTGGCAGTACCAAACATACTGTGAATTTTCAGTTATTTGTTTGGTATTACAAGGTTGTGTGTTTCTGCAAAGCTCAAAAAACCCTTAATTATGGTTGCTTATTTGCTGAAAAGAAAATCAGAAGCTGTGGGAGTTCAAAGGAAGTACAGTCAGATTAATTTATTTAATGAAATCTACTATATTATTTCTGTACATACTGAATTTCCTTTACAAACACTTTAATTAAAACATCAAGCTTCTTTTTAAAAAGAAAGAGACAAGCTTTAAGGCATATGCAAATGGATCGTAAATGCTAATAGCAGAAAATTGTACAATTTCATTTCCAGTCGCCCTACGTAACATGAACCATTTGGATGCAGTGTTCAAAAGAAAATGCTTTTTTAGCAGTTTCATTAAAAACATGACTGTAAGAAGTAACAAAAAATTTATCACCATATTCTTATTTTTTTCTACCTATCTTGCAATTTGAAGTCTAAAACCACTGAGTAGCTGTCTAGCATTCAAGTTGTGTCTCTTCACCACCACCAAGTCACTCAGATGTGTGGGCTGGAATTCTTAGATTTTGAGAAAATCCTCTGTAAGCATGAGATAAGAATGTGAAAAAGACCAAGCTTGACCTACCTTAAACTATCCCAGCAAGGATCTAAATTATAGCTTCAAGGGGTTGAGCTGGTTAGGAGTTGTGAGTGACTAGCAATCTCCCAGCACCTTGTTATCTTTGCTGTATGTCAGGACTGTGCCTAGACCAGAACGACAAATGTATTAGAAATATCACAGTACAAAGTTTAGTGCTTTAAGCAAAGGTTCTTAATCCTTTTACTGTATTCTGCAAAAACTGGAGTTAAAGCGATGCAAAAATTAGTCAGTCTGCCCAGCCCTCTGCTCATCCTGTTTCCAGGTTTGTTTTTATTTTATTTCTTATCCTATTTAACGTAGCCTGTATTTATAGCTGCCAGTGGTGTGAACACAATGGTGTTGCTGCAGGCTTCCCTTTAATGGATCCTTGCCAAAAATAGCCATTGTCCCCATTGCTTGAGGTTGCTCAACTGTGCCAGGTTGCTTGGAAACCCTCTACTGAGTAAAACCTTCCAGTCACTTTCCTTTACCTCCCAAGTCATACCAGTTGAGTGCTTAGAGATTCAGAGGAGGATCACAGTCAATTTGGTTGCTTTTTGTGACCTTTTTGATGCTAAACCAATGACCTCTTAAATGCAGCATTGTAGCATGCATGACTATCTGGCTAAAAAACAAACACCACACTAGCCAAGAGGTGGTGTCATCCACAAAAGCAGTTACCTGGTGATTCAAAAAATCCTGGGCTAAGGAAAAGGCCTAACTAGTTGTTAGGTTCTGCTTTAGGTTAAACCATTGAGAAACACATTACCTTTAAATGATAAAGGCCTAACTAGTTGTTAGGTTCTGCTTTAGGTTAAACCATTGAGAAACACATTACCTTTAAATTATGCTGTGCTGGTTCATCTCACATGCCATGTGATCAGTTCTAAACAAACCTGATGCTCGATATGCCCAGGTTTTCCCTAGCACACACTTCCTTTTATCATGCTGTTTCCTTTGTTCACATTGCAGAAATCAATTGTATTTGGTAAGCATTTCAGAGTGAATCTGTCATTATTAGCTTGAGCAAGCTGGTGAACAGGATAAATCAAATCCCATGCTTATTTATATCATTTAGTTTGGTCCACAAATAAGTTACCTAAACAATCTTGCTTCTTTGTCTTTTATGTTAAACCAATTACTCTTTTGAGCAGCTAGTATGCTAAATCTTTTCAGCTGGTTTATAAACCATGTTATTTATGTATATGAGAAGTGCTGAGATTAATGCCTTCTTGGTTGTTGATATTTCCTTAATGCAAAGAATACAAACAGTCTGCTGTAATATTAGATGAAACATTAGCTGGTATTGTATTTTCTTGCTGGGGAATTGAATGTTGCCATCACTGTTCTCCAAGTAGCATGAGCTAAAGATCTGTGGGGAAAAAAAAAAGTTGTTACATGATGATTTAATCTGCTTTCTATTCTGATAGTTTTCAATTCTCTCTCTGCCCCTACTTTGAGATAATATTTTAAGTATTACATTGTACATTGTTCTGTGTATTGGGATGTCTCTGCTGACTTGGCTCCATGAGATTTTATGAGTAAAGTCATGCTGGCACAGACCCCAGGATACCTAGGTTTCCTTGGAATATATTTGCCCTGTGCCTTTCTCTTTTTCCTGACACCCAGCCTTCTCCATTCCTCTTAGTGCTAAACTTTTACTCATATAACTGACAAACGTTTATTTTTTTTGCATCCCTTATACTTTATAAACACTGCATGATGCTGTTCATTGAGTTCTGAAGTTATAAAAAATTGAATGAATAATACTTGAAGGATTGGCACAAAAGGATAAATTATATGTACTGCTTCTTTTCATCTGCACCCAGTTTTTTTGATTAGTTCACAGAACAAAAGCAATTGTGTCTTTTCCCAAAAGGTTTTAGGCCACATGTAAACTTAAGATAGCACGTTGGACTGAAATAATAGGAGTTCTCTAGGATATGAAGGAGAGCAGAGGGGCTCTGAGATGTACTCTAGTTATAAGAACTGTGTAAAATGAAAGAGATAACTAGATTTAAGGTGTGCTTGTTTCTTTCCATCTTACTTGATAGAATAAGGGTTGTGTGTTTGGGTTGTTAACCCCCAAGTTTACATAGTCACATGGAAAGTCTAAGCATATTTAAGCCAATGAATGTGTAATAGAAACAAAAGCATTTAAAAATGTTAGACTCATTTAAAAAAAGATACAACACAGCAAACTGTGCCTCTGTCACCGTGCTGGAAACTGTCTGGCAATTCCTCCTTGGTGCAATTCAATAATACATGTGGGGGTCCCTAAGCAGAGCAGATTCAGTCTTGCTACAGAATGAGATTCATGGCTGTTGTACCAAATACTGCTAAATTCTCAAATCAAAAGCCTGTCTTATGAGAACATCTTCTGTGTCAGTAGGAATCCCAAAGTGATTTTGTTGTCTAGCGCCTGTGATATTGCCTGGAGCATAGCTCCAGGTTACTGGAATAACCAGCAATTTCTGTGAATGTGTATGGATAAAATGCCATTCTCTGGCTTTTTGGGGTCTTAGTTTTTGGGGTTTTTTCCCCTACTTTAATTCTGCTAACTTTGAATGTAGATTTTTGTGTTTTCAGTTGATAACTGTAGTAGCAGCATAGTACTTTGTTTTGCTATAGATAGAACCACACTTACAAAATCTTTACTCGAGTCTTTTAACTGGTCTTTCAGGCACTGTGAAACTGATAGCTTCATAAGTATAGTTTAGCAGGCTGGCAATGTAGCAGATTGTGCTCAACTGGAAAGAGTAACATTATAAAATTTGGAACCTCTTTGCTCCTTAGTGGTGCCTGTTAGATTCTTAAAATATTACAATTTTCTCTCTGCTTGTTCTGTATATTTATGAGATGCAGACATATTTACTTCTGTATCAAAATTAACTTAATATTTTTTTGCTGCTTCAGTTGGACAAGAGTTTCAGTGTTGGATGACACCGTTTCAGTTTTAGCAGCCTTGAAAGGATTTTATTACTACTGCTGCAAGAACCCACAGGTGCTAAATGCAGTCTAATACAGAAAATATTCAACAGTAGTTCTAGCCCATGAACCATGATGGAGCAGCTGAGCTGAATGGGCAGAAATCCACTCCATACTGGGAATTAGGGACTTACTCTTGAGGGGAAAGAAGAAATCTATGCATGAAATGCAGACCTGGCAGGACTTCTGGGAATGGGAAGCAGAGCTACAGGCACCACATGGAAGCTCCATTTAGTGCTTCTGTGGCTGCTTTGGAGGCTGTGCAGGGAAGAACTGCAGTGACTGTAGTATAGTACAAAGACTGTAATATAATCCTATCAGTCTAACAGGATTACTTCCTAAACAGAGCTACAGAGGCTGGACCTTGGAAATAGAAATTTTAGTGGAGAATGGGCAAGAAATTTTATAAGATGGTCAAGGAGCAGTGTACTGTTCACACTAGTCAAGGGAGATAATGCTGTAATGTAAAAACACACAAAATAAGTGAAACTAAGAAAGGAAACATAATTTATGATTATGGATAATTGATGATTATGGATAACTGATAAATGATAAATATGATAATTAAGGATTATGTGATTCAACAAGGAAACTGTTGAATAATTCTTGATTTCAAAGCGTAGCTAAATATGCCTTTAGATTTGAGGGAGTTTAGAGATAAGTTTGGAAGATCAGAAATAGCAAAAAACTCCAGCATTAAATAATAAAGGAGATAGAAATTATTGTTTTGAAACACAGTTTAGCATTAGTTTTTTGGTGGTGGGTTTTTTTTTTTTTTAAGAGTATTCAGTAGATTTATCTTGTATTAAAGCTACTTCTGTTAAAATGAATTTTTTTTACAAACATTCGTTGTCTTGATACTATTTTGTGTAAGAGTCTTGGGAAGCTCAGTGTAAGAATACAGTTTAAATTTTTCTTCCAATAACTTTTTCTGTTTTAATGTTTGCTTTGTTTTTTAGCTTTTCTTAGACTTTTTTGAGTTTTTTTTTTCCCAAAATCATTTTGTGAGAAGAGTTGAGCTATAAGCCTGATTCTTCACAAAACCACCTTACTTTCAGAGTAAATACACTACAGGAAACTATTGGAAACTATTTGTACTTGGACTTTTGTATAAACCCAACTAAAGTGATATTCCATATCAAAATGGCATATCTCTCCTCCAGAGTCACTGAAAGTATTATAGACTATATACATACACAAAGTATTTTTGCTTAGAAAAATTCTTTCTTGAGTGATCAAGAACTCAGGGAGGGGGAGAAGACCCCAAGATCTTTAATCAGCCTGACCCATTGTGTTATTTTGCCATTCTTGAACTAATTGTCAGGGTCCATCTTTATTCTTTTTAATTACTAAAAGAATATCTGGGAGAGCTTGACAGTATATGTAGCTCCGACTAAGAGATTCAGTACTGAGGATTTCAGTTCAGAGTCTATTGATGCCCCAGGTGAGAGGAGGAGGACATTCCTTGTGCGCCTGCAAGAGGGTGAGATGGTGCACCGAGAATAAGGTACACCTGATAGGAATGGTACAGGAGGGGAGATGATGAGGGCATTTACACATTAGAGTGTAGGAGAACGCAATGGAAGAGTATGGAGAGTATGAGAATGACATACTGTCATTCACAAAGAATGACAGTATGGAAAAGAGAGAGGGTATTAATGAACTGGGGATTAGAAAAAGGAGGTAATATAGCAAACCTCATGACTTCTGGGGGAAGAACCATTTTGTATAGGGAGTTGAGTCACTTACTGTGATTTCTGAAAAGGAAACTGTAGTTTCAAGTGCCCAGACTGACACTTTGAACACTGAATATTGTTTCTCATAATTACTTTGTGTGCATACATGTAAACACATGAGAATAAAAGCAGCACACTCTAAAAATGCAGAAAAATCTCTCTTTTTGCCTTGATTTGTGGCAAATCAGGTGTATTTATGGCAACCACGTCTTGTTTTCAGGATAAAACAGTATTTTAAGGTGCTCTTTTTTCAGTCACAACTTAGTCATTAAGCTAAAAATATCTTGGCATTTGGTGATTGTTTTCAGCTATGATCTCATATACCTCTTCTATTTGAAAACCTTATAGAATTCCCATTGTAATGTGCAGTATATTACATGATTATATATATGTGTGTTCCTGAGTTTCCTTAAGAATTTCCTGTCATAAATGTTCTTTAGCTCTCTGGCAATAGGTATTGAATGACATATAGTCCCTAGATGAATTTACTTTTATTGTCAAGTACAACCTCTGAGTAGTACTGTATATATTTATACAAGCCAGCTTTGTTTCCTAGCATCTATCAAGGAAAGTCTTAACAACCTGCATGGAGGCTTCAATGGCACTTTATTAACACTTGGGGAATTCTCATGTGGTGTGAGCTTCATGGCATCCACAGAAAGCTCAGAGTCCAGGAGGAGTGTGCATGTAATGCTCTTAGTTTGGAGAAGTACAAGTAGATACAAGAAGGTTTAAGGCCTGAACTTCAGCAGGGATTGGAACAAGTATCAGATTCAGTAGCAGTCTAACATTTTAGTAACTATCCTTTTGCACTGACTTCTCACAAGGTCCTATTCCATTTATTCCAACAGGATTTCCTAAGCATGACAAAGTATCCTGTAGAGTAACAACAAAGTAAAATTGGTCAAGGATAAATACAGCAATACTGTGAATAAAAAATTTAGTAATTTTCTTATGCAGCAAAGAAAATCTGCTCAAAACAAATTCAAGATACTTTTGTAAATGAGTAATTTATTATTAAGTGATTTCACTTTCATTTACTAAAAAAATCCAAGTTAATTTCTTTGCCCATTGGAAAGGAAAACCTGCAATATTTTATTCACTGAAAATAGAGTATTGCAGTTACTTCATTTTTTCCTTCTCATACATACAAATCTTTGAAAATACTTGATGTTGTCAAGGGAAAGAGAATTTACCTTTTCTATTCCGTGCTATTGAATTTATTCGTGGACTTGACCTACACTACTGGTTTGAATGCTGAATAGATTCATCTCACATCCTTGCAGGATAGAATGGGATTAGTAGGGATACTATGGGGGAAAAATGACATATGAAAGTATCAAACTATCACAAAAAAAAAAAAAAAAAAAGAAAAAGTATGGATTTCATTGCAGAAATATCTTGTAAATTGTAGACTATTCATTATAAATTTGAAAGAAAAATGAGTCACTCTGCACCCAAAAGTATATAGATTCTGAATTGTTGTAGGAGAAGAGGAGTTTTAAGGAAGGCAGTAATAACGGCATAGTTAGAAATGAAGTTCCATTAATGCTCTGTTTTTAAAATACAACTGCAGTTAAAGATTCATTGTGTGCCAAATTAAAGGGTTCATTTTTAACTGGAGTAGTAGATGTTGAAGGCCAGATCAAAGAATTGTCATTAAGTATAACTGTATTCAGAGACTAGAATTTTATGAAGTGATTCCTGCATTGAACTGTGTTTTGTACTTAAATGAGATAAAGCAGCAGAAACAGGCCAAGATAAGAGTTTTCAATTAGCCTCCTTGTCTTTTTGTCCAAACGAAGAGAAAAGCCAGTGTGTGCTTTTAGGGCTGAAAAGTGGTAGTTAAATGGGCACCACCCCTTTAAACTGTTTCTGCTCTCTAAGCCTCCATTGTCTGAAACAGTGGGAAGCAAAATTCTCAGTAATCAAAAGATGTAAAGGGGAAAAAATCTGCATTAATATAGATTCCAAATAGCAGTGAATAAAAACCAAGCCACAGATTTTGCTCTTGGACTTGGCCTCATTAGCTGGAGCCTGTTTGAATTTTTTAATGTCATACTTCTGTTTTTATTGAAAAATTTGGTACAGTGAGGAAGCTTTCTGATGGAGAGTATTGCAAGTACAGTACATTTGTTGGTAAAAATGTGTTTAAATGCATATGAATATAAACCAGCTAGAAATAGGGTTATTATGAACAGTAAAATGAAGTGAAATTTTGTGGATAGCTGTTGCTCAGGTGTCATATACAATTTTGAAATGTCCTGCTTAAAAATAAAAGGAAATCTTTGGGATTAAGTTTTTTATTAAGTGAGAGAGAAATATTAGAGAACTATTAGCTGTACAGACTAAACAACGACAAGGCTATAAAACAGAATCCAATATGTGTGGTAATTTTTTTATAATGTAAAACACTTGCATAATGTATAGCATACTCTGTAGGTTTAAAAAATGGAAGGAATATTTATTCTACCAGTTTGTACAGAAAAAATGAGAAAAGAATTTGGGTTATATATTTATCATCATTGCTTTAGATTTTACACTAGCAAAGAAAGTAAATTTGGAAGAATTTGTGTCTGCTTTCCTTAATTTTGTTCTGTTTTTCTCTTGAGTTTTAGTTGTGTCCCAGAGTGATGAATAAAATTGGGACCACCTGTTTTCCAGTGGGCCTGTTTTAGTTTCTATAACTTTGTTATTCAACATACAAATATTCTTATCGGAGTTATTTGGAAAGCTGTTGTGAGTTAATAAATATTAAATAAATGAAATTAAAATTAAAAAACATGATTGTTTCTAGGTGACAAAGAAAGCCCTACAAAAATGGCTGTTTTATGATGGAAAACAGTGATTTTTTTTTGTGAAGGAACTTGTTCAGTGTCATACAAAAGATGCAGGTGCTTTAAAAATTAGGTTAAACTATGTTGTTTTACTGACCCGATTATTTTACTTTTATGTTGCCAAGACTATAATGTGAAGCTTCTCAGCCTCCATAACTTATCAAAGGCATATTCCATAGAATGTCATGGCCAGAATAAAAACTGGGGAGTTACCAGGAAGGGAGCCAGTCCCTGCTCGGGGTCAGGCTGGGCATCGCTCCGTGGGTGGGGAGCAGTTGTGGTGTGCTGCAGTTGTTTGGCTTCAGTTTTATTCCTCCTTCTGTCCACTTCCCATTACATTTACTAACGTTGCTGTTATTATTGGTAGTATAGTTGACTTTGCTTCGATTATTGAGCCTCGACCCCTGAGTTTTCCTTTCCAGTTCTCCCATGATGGAGGGCTGAAGGGAGTGAAGGAGCTGCTCTGTGGTACTCACTTGCCAGCTGGGGTTAAACCTCACCACTCGTGGTTTTGGGTGATGTTGGGTAAAAAAAGCTGGCTGTTTGTGAATGCTGCTGCACTGCACAGTTAGCACTCAAAGGATTCCTGGAATGTCATGGGGCAGTCTGTGTTTCCTGGCTATGTGAGCTTCAATCTTTCCTTGGCTCTCTGCAGGATGGGCCGTAGGCTTCACTTGCCCAACACAGTGAGGAAATAGCTTTCTCATCTCCCAGAGTGTCCATGGAAAAGGCAGTCTACTACGAAATCACACAAGAAAAGGAAGACCTTGGTCTGCTTCCAGTAAATGACCTATGAAGAATTCATATAGGATCACATATTTATTGAAAAGTTAGGGATATATAAATAAACATCGTTGAAAAGATATTTTGGTAGTCTGAAACACAAACCTTTCTCTTGAGGAAAAAGAAGAGTCATCTGCATGTAATGTTTATGTGAGGAATATTAAGTCAACTGCATGAATGTCATTTGCTACACTTTTTTTTGCAGGGCAGTGCTATACCCTGGACATAATTTTGAAATGAAAGAAAGAAACTTGAGAAGTTAGGTAGTGTTACTCTCTCATAAACATGGAAGAATCAAAGGTAGAAAAAAAGATAAATCATGGGTTGAGAGAGAATATTTTTATGTTTTTCCTAAATTTAGGAGTAGCATTACTTCCAAAATGTTATTATTGTGGTAATAAAGAAAGGATTGATCATCTTATCAAGAACTGTGAAGTGCATCAGTGGTAGACTATGAAAATTTACAGAGATTTCACTGAAAATCTAATTTAGCCATCAAGAACACTCCAATCTTATTTTAAAATGAAGCTAGGTTTCGTTTAAGGTAATGCTTTTTAAAATCAAGCTTTACCTTCTGGGTGTTTTGGCAGTTTTGATTCCCATCAGTTATTGTTTCCTGAAGGATCACGTGCTCTGCAGTGCTGTAGAATCACAGAGTTTGGTTTGGGCTCAAAGGGACTTCTTAAGACCATCTAGTTCCAACGCCCCTGCCATGGGCAAGGACACTTTCCAGTAGATGAAGTTGCTCAAAGCCCCATCCACCCTGGCCTTGAACACCTGTAGGGTGGAGTATCCATGACTTCTCTGGCCAACTTGTTGCACTGTCTCACAACCCTCATTAAAAACAAATTTCTTCCTTATATCAGTCTAAATCTACCCTTTTTCCATTTGAAGCCATTACCTCTTGTCCTGTCACTACAGGCCTTGGTGAAAAGTCTCATTCCACCTTTCTTACAAGCCCCCTTTTGATTAATGTTTGCATCAGATTAGATATGGGATGTTGTGGCAGTTGTGCTGAGTGCAGCAGCTTCAGCCAGTTTTGGGTTTCAAAAATCTCTGTTCATGGTTCCCTTCTCAGTCCATGAGTAATGGCAAGTGGATTGTTGCAGGGAAGGATTTGGCCTCAGCACAGCATGTTGCAATTGGCCATTTTATTCTGTTTTGTCCATCATTATTCAGTTTGATTTTCTTTCACATATATTTTCAGATCATAATGAAAAATTTCCCAAAATCCAGTGATAATCTTTGGACTCCATACCAATTCTTATTTGGATGGTAAATAACATTTTAAAATAGCATCTTCAGCTGATGCTAAAACTGAAAGATTACTTTACATTGATATTTATGATCACACCCTATTTTGCTGAGAATTTTGGTGTTTTTTTTGTTTCATTAAAGCATAGAGATGTACATCTATGTATATCGAGTGATGAGAAATTTACTATCACCACAATTTTTCTCCCATCTATTTTACAAAGCGGTTTTTACAGAAATAGCTGGGGTAAGAGTTAAAGGATGCGATGCAGGAGCCTGTGTTATGCTGTATTTAGACAATGACACATCTTCATCTTTTTTTTTGGCAATATTAATTTATTTGTACAGAAAGCTTTGCATTACAGGGGATGTAGTATCTCCTGTGAAGTTAATGAGGGAAGTATCACTGATACTTATATGAGCTGGAGATGAATTTAAGCAAAAAAAATATGTAGGAACTGCCTCTCTCTACTCTTGAAATCTTTAAGGTTTTATATTTTTATATTTAAGTAATTGTAGGTTGTTTTTCTTTTCATATAGGATAAAATAGCAACCACCTCTTCATAGATTTCTAGGGCATTTTTAAATTTTTCTGTCTCCTAAGATTTGACTACTGTTAAAACAGCTGTGAAAACTGGTTGCATTAAGACATAAATTTACTTAATAGTTGTAAATTACATCAGTAAATATCTATAAGCCTAAATGTTTTTAACATATTAGAATTCAGTAGGATTAGTGCAATCAGAATTTGAATATTTAAAGAATTTCTTTATCTGAGGGTTATGAACAAGAACCTCTGGTCATTATGCCCTCTATATTTATATCCTTTCATTTGCCCTTAAAAGTATATACAAAACTTCCCTTTAGCCCATTTAAGTGATAGGTAACACCTGATATAAAGGTTGTGCTTCAGTTTTTTTGTTCTTAACACTCTGCTGTATTTGAATATTATTCTCTTGGTTTCTGTTTGTGTATGGCCCTGAACAGATCTGGGAGCTGATAAAGTTAGTGGTCCTGAAGTTTGATTGCACTAAGACCCATTGATGTCAAAGTCCTATTGAAATGGAATAAAAATTTCCTTAACTAAGTGTTGTTGTACATTGCTACTGAGTTTAATTGCTGGACTGGAAAGACAAGCTGCTGTGAAGCCTAAGGAGCAGAGCTGTTCCCTGCAACAAAGACATCTGAATTGGAGCTATTCATCCAAGCTCCCTTTAAATCAATTGATAGAAAAAGGAGTCAAAGGTATACATGAATAATGGGTATAATTTCTCTGATGCTGATAAAATCTGAAATTGCTTTGATCATTTGCATCCCATAAATTTTTGCTGCTCTCTGACTATAAAAGAGGCATAGATTAGTCCCATGTAGAAGTGCACATATTCAATGGAAACTCAGCGAGCTACCTTTGCTGCTCCCTTGTTTTGGTAACTAAATATTATCTTGAACTCAGTGCTTGTATTTCCCTCTATAAATATTTTTTGTTAGTTTTAGTAGGATATTTTTTTGAGGTGTTTGTGTTTGGTTTTATTTGGGGGGGGGGCTTGGTTTTTCTTTTTTTTTTTGGCTGGTTGTTGCCTTTTTTTCAGTTGGTTGGTTTATTTCTTTGGGGTTTTTTTTTTTCTGATCTAAAGTGCAAGTTTTCAGTTTTTCTTAGTTTTAGTATAGACGAGGTTTTTAAAAACAACTTTTGCTTCCTGAAGAGAATGAAAGCGGTTTTAGAAAAAGAAGGCTTACAGATTAATCTGTATTGATTGCAGAAAATTGATTGCAGAGTCCACCTAAGACGAGTAAAAAAGGGATGATATATAGTTGTTGATGTCATGGTTAAAATACCATCTAGTATAGCAAACACAAAGAGTTCACTGGAGCATTCAGGTATAAAGAGCCAGTCTGAATGGCTGTTGGAGGACTGAGTACTGCTGCCTCTGGGATATTTAATACATGCCTTGCATTTTCTCATTTCAGCAGTTCATATGAGCTATATCTAACCCTCAGGGTTTAAAGAGGGGAGGTTCATTCTGACTATCAAGTTTGAAGATTAACAGTCTTTTGAATTAGTGGACATCCTGAATGCCTTTGCCCTTTATATGAGGTGTTTTTATTGCTCCATAGTTAAAAGTTCCACTTGGTTGCATAAGTGATTAATTTACTTAATCAGCTCTTAGTTCTCTGCTCTGTACATGGTGCCAACAAAATCCAGTTTTCTCTAACCCTTTTCTCTAACCCTTTTCTCTAACCCTTGTGTTCCATATAAAGGCCATTGTATGTTGATTTTTCTTACTGACATTTTCAAAACTTTTATTTTTTTCTGGGTTTTTTTTTCTTTAAAATTTTCATTAAGGGGTTCATACCTGTTAACTAACAAACCCCTTTACCAGCCATTCAGGATCACAGAAAGAATATGGAAGGCTTGGGGCTTTTTAATAAAGGCACTTAAGCTACTTTTTAACTTCTTTCATTCTGATGAAGAGTGAACAGGAGAAATAGCAAGAGCCTGATACCTGAAACTTTTCTGCTATTAATTTGTGGGTTTTTGTCCTATATTTATCTCAAAGTCAATTAAGATAATTTATTTAATGATATTTCAAGGAATGCTTAATTGTCTGAGGGTTGTCTGATCTTCATTTCGGTGTGAATTTGGCAGCCTTACAAAACATTATAACAATGTGATGAAATGTTTGGCAGAAGAGATAAGGTCTACCCCAAAAATATAATTCGAGGCTAAAAGCAATTTTTTTAATCTGCAAGCTCTTTCAACATAGGGGGAAAAACCCAGATCATTAGATTGCATGAATTGACATAGCTCCAGCAAAATCTATGAGGTGAAGGTAAGTCTTCCTATAGGACTTTGTTTGCCTATAGGATTTTGTTGCCTGACCTGAGGGAAAAAAATCCCAACACATTTTCTCCAGTGAAAATTCAGTATTTGCAATGTTCATGGAGCAATATTAGTTTAATTTTTTGAAACACAGTCCTTCCACCAAGCTTCTATGTTATCTGCAAACACTATTGACAAAACATCCTCAAATTTAATAATGTGCAAAATGCCTGAGATCACCAAGAGGCCTCTTCAGCATCACAGTAACATGAGATGCAATTTTTTTCCTGCTTTATGCTTAATTTTAGCTCATTTCAGATCATCTACTCAGATCTTAAATACATTGTTTATGTATTCATAAATGCTGTGGAGCACTGGGAGACACCCGTAAATTCCTTTATGGGTGTGCAAGGGACATCTGACAAAGAAATGAAAAAAAGAAGTATAGCCATTTTTTCTACAGTATTTCTCCATTACATAGGTCACTCTGACTTCTTTCAAACCCCATGATGTCGTTATTGCAGGAAAAAGGACAGAAGGGAAATAGAAATGCTTAACCAAATGACCTTGCAGGTGTATCATTTTAGATGGATTTTTTAATCTTTTCTCCTGAAGGCATTCACATGTGCTGTCTAAACAGATATATCTCTCACTGATGAAGGTTCTTAAAACTTGTAGTAACTTCCCTGCTCTATAAAAATGATACTTCTTTTTGTTCAAGAAAGCAATCTCCTTTTGGTCTCTCAAAAGGGTTCCTTTATATCCAGTCATTCATGTGTCAACCAGTAGCATTTCACTCATGGTCTATCTATAGCATTTCAGTTAGCAAATTGGAAACTTGATTCAAAGGCATGCTTCTAAATAGAATAATGAAATATTTCAATATGACTGTTATTTCCAACTCCAAATTCAGATATCTTATAGTTATTAAATTTTTGAGGTACTGAATACTTGCTGCTGAAAGAAGAATTTGATGGCACTATGAAAAAAAGCCATTGAGCTGCTTATATTTAGGCACCTGTAAATATGCTGATGGACATGCATAAAAAAATGTTTTCACTGCTGTAAGCTAAACTTCCTTATTAATAAAGGTAAAAGGTTGAGACTTGTGTGTACCTTTTAAATTTTAAATCAGAAATAGTCAATATAATCATAGTTAAGACAAGATGAAGCATTTCTAATGTGCAGTAATACATATTAACAAAAAAGAGATTGTAATTATTAGATGCTTTTGCATATTTACAGGAAATTATTTTTTTTTCCTGGTATTTTATGGCATTTTTCTGCCATTTTACTAGTTTCTTTTTATTTCTTATATCCATTTTGTAAGGTTTTATTCATTGCATGCACATGCTCAACACCACTCAGAATCAAATAGTATGGATGCAAGAATTTGTTTATCAATATCCTCATTCTGACTGGCTGTGAATGTACTACAAAGGCATTTATATGATTGCTTATGCCCCACTCCTGGTCAGTCCATATGAAAATTGCACAGATTGCCAAATGTATGGTTTTTTTCCATTTTTCAGGGTATCAGCTCATAGGGAGAACAATTACTCCTGAAAAATCAAAAACACAACTGCTTTTTCCATTACACTTTTTGCTTTAAAAAGCAGGTAGGCAGAGTTTCTACACATGCTGTCGTGTCATCCTGTCTCTGAAAGTGCATAGAAGGCAGAATCCCATGCTTCTGCTGCCTGGTTTTGGTATCCAGCATAACGTTTAAGTAAAAATATCATCTAAGTTGCTGTTGGCAATGATGAAACCTTGTGTACGTTAGTACAACAGTGATCTCCTAATTTGAATGGGGATCTTGGAAGTGTCTTTTAATTTACATTTCAAAAAAATAAAAAAAAATGCTATGTCCAGTGAAGTCATTGGCCATATTTATCTTTGCTTTTGCCTCCAGCTTTCAAGTGGAGATTTGAAAAAACCATTTCCACTTGGATTAAATAAATAAAGAAATAAAAAAAAATTGTAGAGTATGCTCTATTCCTTTTCTCTGTAGACTGAGCATTTGAACTCAGCTACCATTGTTATGATAGCTGTGTCCCTCATCTGATTTCTAAAGGTCAGTCTGTGTTATCTTTATCTCTGTAGAGATTTCCTAGGAAGGATCACGACATGGTTCAATGATCACAGTGGGGTTTTTCCTTCTACAATTTGTAATATTAAAAAATACCAGAAGATTACTGTATAGACTTTATCTATGTCCCTTAGTATGTACAAAGAATAGCACAATTGTAGTTGTGCATTGATGTGCAGTGATATGAAACATGAGCAGGATTTGAAAAGGTAGCACTGCCACAAGGAATCTATGAAAAAAAACTATGCATATGCATCAGATATAGTATTCTGGTAATGTCCTGTGGCACTAGTTTTCGTCTCTGAATACAATGGTTAATTAACAAATAACTGTGAAAAACTCCGTTAATAATTTCATTTTGTTTGTTCATTGTTCATGTTCATTGTTCATACTGGGACCTCAAATCATTGAAATACAGTTTGTTAAATCCGTACTTGAGTGCTGATTACATTTAAGTACTGGATATTTCCATTGTGCCTCCTCAGGAGTTTAGATCTTTAAATGACAAAAACTGGTAATGATTGTTTAGACGTATGGCCAAAACCAGAGGAGTAAGTACTGTGGTTTTTCCTAACTCACCCAACTTGTGTAGGTGTTGCATGTATTGAAAGCTTAACTCTGGAGAAATTACATTGAAGTATGCTTAGACTGTAATGTCTTGATTTTGTGTTTATTTTAAAAATTGGGTTCTCCTCTAGTAATTTATGATAGATGTTTAAATCCTGAAGAATATTTTTAATATGTAAGACTTAAAATTTTTAAAAAGTTCACGAGGACATTGTCATTATATGCTACAGAAAATTTATTGATCTTTTAAAGACTGCTGAAAAAGAGTACAGGTTGAACAAAAGATATATTTACACAGAAAATGTTCCTGAAAAATGCATTACAGTGAAGAGAAGGGCTTCAGGGACTAGTGGACACCAGCTTTTTTTGCTTCAAGCAAAGCAGCTGAGTTCTAATTTGGGTCAATGGTGACAGAAACTCCAACAGAGATCCCACCCTGAGCCTATTAAAATCGATGTTGCTGTGTCACAATTTAATTGGAGTAAGGATGAGGCCTCTGATGCAGCACTCCCGTGCCTGTGTGCTGTTAGGTTCTGACAGCTCATCATGACCTTCCTTTTTTCAACACTGCAAGTACAAAACAAGCTAAGGCCACTACAGTATGTGTTAGCAAATCTAACGTTTTTGAAGCCTGTTATTTTACTTCAATGTAAATGAAGTAGATGTTAGTTGGATGCTAGATGATTACAGATGTTAGATGGTTTTGATGATTATAACCACCTTTCTGTATTTCTGTAACCTGAGTAGCTTTATGAGCTTCTGTGTCATTTCACAGATCTGTTTTGTGTGGATGTTCCAGGAGTTATTTTCTGACCTTTCCATTTTTGAGGGGGACAGTAGCAGCACTGTGGTTTGTGTGCACTTTGTTAGTGCCTAGGTAGCGGGCAGAGGTTGGAGCTGGGAACAGCTCTGATCAGAATAATGGGATGTGCAAGAGAGAAAGTTAAAGAGTTGCAGTGCCCTTTGTTAAGAGGGGAATAAGTCTGCTTTTAGAGGATAACCTGCCTAGATTGGGAGTAAGACTTGTTGGTTATTCCTGCAGCAGAACAGACCAGATTATAGTGCAGAACACAATTCACAGTGTGGATTATTTTGAACAGCTGTATTTGTTCAGTACCTATCTGATGCAGAGCAGTGAGTGCTTAGAGAGAGTTGCTACTGCATCTCAGCTGGATACCAAAAATTATATTTTATGGATTTGTGTTCTACTCTGCTGGGAACTCTGTTAGGAGGATATGTTTTGGATTTCCTTTTCCACTTTATTTTTTCCTTTCTTGTATTGGCATGGTTTTTAAATTGCTGTGTGCCCTCTGTTCTCTCCTTTAGAGAGGATGCTGTGCTGTCTTTTTTACTTCTGTATTGATTATTCCATAAAGCCTCTCCCATGAGTATACTGACTTAAATCTAGACAGTTGGGGGCTGACAGTAATGTGGTATTTTGTTCTAGTTTATTGATATTAACAGTTCAAAACATACATTTTAGGTACTCATGCTAAAAAAACCAAAATCTCTTACAAGTTCTGGCAGTAAGGCATAAGCAGGGTAAGAACTGGATCAAGTTAGGCACTCATGGGAGAATTAAGTCCAGCTAGTATTACCTAAATAATGTGGTTTACACTTGATTTCAGAAAGGAAAGGCTGTAAGTCTGTATGGTCCTGAAGCACAGGGATGACGTTGTTCTAATGCCTGGTTTGGTGAATTGCATTTCAGTGGATAATGCTGTGAGCACAGGGTGCATTAGCACATCATTGCTGTTGATCCCATGTTCATGTGATTTACTGCCTTGTACTTCTGTGACCACATTTGGCCTAGTTCATTCTTGCTAGGGATATAATTTCCCATGGTGGTAGATCCAAAATAAAAGCATTTTTCTTCTAAATGCAGTTCTGCTTGCTTCTTGAGTCTGTGGCTGAGTTCCTGATACAGAGAAAGTGGCACACACTGAGCTGGACCCACAGACAATCCAAAAGGAAACATGATTAGTTTTTCTGTAGATCAGCAGTCTAATGGGACCACCTGTTTGTTACACCTGATGCACATTTGAGGTACATTTGTGGATGGACATTGCAGGGAGTAGTCCACCATGAGATGGATTAAGCATGGCATGAAATTTGCTGTCTGTAATTAAATAAAAGCTGCCAACAGTTAAACCCCAGTGTAACACTGTCTACCTTTATTAGTAGTCTGTAGACATGCAGACATATTTGTGCATCCTCACATCTGTTTCTTCAGTTTTGTGTTACTGATGTAAAACCTGAACTGATGTTTACTGTGCATAGCCATATTTATAGATCACATGTCTTATATTTCAAATCACCTAGGTAAAAATAAAGCTTCAACACTGATAGTTGAAAAAATTACACAGCTGTGAGATCCATCTAGTGAAGGGAGACCAAATAAGCATGACTTTTATTTTTCTTATTTTTTTTAATATTCTGCTATATAAATAAGATTGAAATATGTCTTAGGACCTTTTGTGCACTCTGGAAAGAGGTTAATATAATTCAGAATTATTTTGCATACTCCTATTTTTACCGTTGATGTATGTGCGTTTTTACAGTCTTTTGTGGCTTAATAGTGAAACATAAATATTGAAAGATTGGTTTTCAATAGCTTGTTTTTTACACTGAGAATTCTTAGTGTGTGCATGGTTCATTCTTTAGAATACCAAAAGAGCAAGGTAAAGAATAATAAGGAGATGATCCTGAACCACTTCTAAATGGCTGTGAATTGTACATTGATTCATGTTGCATGTTAATAGGAAAGCAGGATTCATAATTTTCACCTCACTTTTTACAGTGTCTTTCATGTATGTACATATGTGCTGCCTTTTTTGATACTTATTTAAAATTTTTGGGTTGGTTTCAGAGCACACGTTACACGGTATGCCGTAATATTTGAACTGAATCATTCCTAGAGTAATAGAATATCCTGAGTTTGAAGGGACCCAAAGGGATCACAGAATCGTAGAATGGCCTGGGTTGGAAATGACCTTAAAGATCATCTACATCCGGCCACCCTGCTGTGGACAGGGAGACCTTTCACTAAACCTGGCTGCTGAGAGCTCTGTCCAGCATGGAACAGCTCCACGGATGGGTTGTCCACAAGTTCCCTGGGCAAACAGTTTCAGTGCCTCACCACCCTCACACTGAAGAGTCCATCTTCTTTCATCAGAGTCCAACTCCTGGCCCTACATGGGACACTCCAAGAATTGCACGATGTGCCTGAGAGTGTTGTCCAAACGCTTGTTGAGCTCTGTCAGGTTTAGTGCTGTGACCACTGCCCTGGGGAGCCTGCTCCACCCAGCCCAACCACCCTCTGGGGGAAGAACCATTTCCCAGTACCCAACCTGAACCTCCCCTGGCACAGCTTCAGGCCATTCCCTCAGGTCCTGTCACTGGCTACCACAGAGATCAGTGCCTGTCCCTCCTCTTCCCCTCACAAGGAGTTTTGGCTGCAGTGAAGTCTCCCTTCAATCTCCTCTTCTCCAGGCTGAACAGAATAAGTGACCTCAGCAGCTCCTTGCACACCTTCCCCTTCAGAGCCTTCACTGTCCTCATGGCCTCCTTTGGATGCTCTCTGATAGTTTTATGTCCCTTTTTATTGCTGGAGCCACCTGCATGCAGCACTAAGGGTGAGCAGAGCGCAGAGCAGGACAGTCACCTCCTCCAAGTGTCTGGTCATTTTGTGTAAGCACTCATCAGGACTGGTGCTAAGCTAGGGGAAACTGTAAGGTGGACTGGCTATGGACTGCTTCTCTCCCACTCTAAATAGAATTTAACCACTAAAATTTCTAACTAAATCCTACTTGATATTTTTCTCTTTTGCTAGGCTAATATGTTTTTAAACTTTAGGATACTTAGTTGTCCAGACAGTCTTGCACACAATTTTCATTTTTTTATTTCTGCCTACACTTCCTCATAAGCCTGCCTAGTACTTTCTGCAATCCATACTTAGATTTTTCTTTCTTGAGAATTGCATCAGTCATGGTTTGTACCAGATTTTCCCATATTTGTTCCATGCTGCATTGTAAGCAGCAGTGGTGGCACACAGATAAGAGCACTGGGAGGAGGCTGAACAATGGTTGTTTTTTGTTTCTAATTACTCATCCTGGTTCTGGAGCACACCCTCATAGAAATTATTATCTATTGAGAAATCATTACTCTTACACCAAATAGAGGCTTTTAAACTGCCTTTCACAGCTCTTAAGAGCTGACTTTAAGCAGAAAGACAATGTTGATAGTGGAGAGTGGATTTCTCTATGTGTTAGAAGTAATTTCCCTAAGTCAGCCACATATGCCTGCACTAAATTTCAGCCACATGCATGCAGATTTTGTCACTAGTGTGAAAGGACAACATATCTTACAATGGTGGAAAAAATTTACTCAGAGAACTTTGGCAAGAGGTAGAACTCATAAAGACGATTGCCTCAAAAAAGCCCACATGGCTGGCAGGTGAATAGGATCAAGCAGTGTTATTTGCAGTTATAGGTGAAAGGCTTTATTCTCTAGTGTGTGGTTTTTGTCTTTCTCACCTGAGAATACTTAATAGTAATAGTTCAAACCAGTTATGAAATGAAGCATACAATATAATCTTTACAAGTTTTCATGTTGCCAAAAATGATGCATTGACTCTGCCCACTTTACCCCATATACCTGTATGTAATACACTTGATAACATTTTACATGTATTGAAATGCAGAGGACTAGTTTTTAAAAAATATGTTTATTAGTAGAAACTTTATACTATTCTTTATACAAAAGGATATAAGCATGAACGAGGAGAGGGGGGAAGGTATCTTATTCATAGAGGTTTGGATACTGAGTACTCTTCTGTCAGCTTTTAGAGCAATAAAGTGCTATCTTCTAGCACCTCAAATATCTGTAGCTTTGGAAGTGAAGAAGCCCTTTCTAATTGCCTAACTTTAGATGAGCTAAAAATTAAAAAAAATTAATAAAATCAAATACTGAATTTTTTTATTAACTGATGAAATTGCAAAGACAGAGTTGGTACAGAGCAATACATAGGTGTAGCAGTAAATTTTGATCCCAGATGCTTAGCCTTAGCCGTCAGCAGTCAAAATTTCAAGAGCAAAGACAGGTATTGTAGTGTAGTTTCACTGAGAGCCATTTTTGAGGCAATTCAAGGAGCTGAATTTACCTTTTCTGGAAAAAGACTTTCCAGGAATCTGCCTGGTCTAGTTGCTGCTATTTGTAGAGGTGGTGTATTCAATCCCACAGGTATTACAGAATTTATCCAATATCTGCAGAGAGTGAGCAGCAAGAAGCTTTTAACAACATGCACTCCTCTTGATGTGGCATCATGGAGCTCTCCTTCATCCCCATTCCTGTTCAGACTGAAGTCAAGGAGTTAGATATTTGTTGTTTGAGAGTTGATTGTTGGCTGTGACTAGATTCTAGAACCAATTAAAAGTAGATTGTAATAATTACTTTCTGTAACATGATCAGTATCCAGTGATAAAGCTGAAAGACCAAGGTATCCTTTAATATTTCACAGCTCTCATTTTTAATAGCTGTATATACATTTATTGGAAGCTCAGGTAACTACAAGAGCTCAGTAAGAGAACACTAGATTGCTTGATATTTTCCTTTTAATAATTTCATTAATGTATATATGAAATCTGTTGGGAGTTACCTGGAAGAGGTTCTGCTCTGGGATCTGGGAAAGGGGAGTCTGGCATTGGTCAGTGGGTGGTGAGCAATTGCATTGTGCATCAATTATTTTTTCCCTTTTACCTATCATTAATGTTATCATTTACCATTATGATTGTATCTGACTTTATTTTAAATTATTAAACTGTTCTTATCTCAACGTTCAAGTTTTACTTTTATTCTCCTCCTCATTTATCTGGGCCAGGGAGAGAGGGAGGGTTGAGTGAGCAGCTGCATGGTGCTTAACTTCCAGCTGGGCTTAAACCGTGGCAATATTTAACCTAGTCACATCTCCCGTGGCGTGGAAGTAGAAACCTGAGAGAATTAATCTGTTTTAGCACTAAACCAAACTTTACATCTCTTTTGGAAAAAAAAAAAAAAAAACCACATTATTATTAAACCATTAGAAGTGAAAAGACTGATTTTTAAACCATTCTGGTGAAGCCAGTTAATGGTTGCTTGGAAAGTCTCTGTTGGTGAGACATTGCAATGTACATAGCTGTAGGAAAACACTACATCATTTCATTTTCAATGTCACAAGATTTGGCCTGCAACTATGGAAATACACATACATATGCACACAAATATAGAAAGAGACTGATCACACAGCAAGAATATTAGGATGCATGCCACACATTCTTTGATAACTGCTGGCACAGGGCTTCAGCACAAGAATTTGAGTTTCTAAAACCACCTGGTTGGTTGAGTTGAAAACCTTTTGAAAAATACATCAAAAAGTTCCTATGGCACTGCAGGGGATACTTATGCACAGAATAAAAGAACTGGTGTAGTGTTCTGTTCAGAAATTCTTAACCCACAAACATTTCTGATTTCTAAAAGTATTTTGACAATTCTTTCTTAAAATACTAACTCGTACTTAGCATTTTGCTCTAACTCTTTTAACTTAGTATTATATTTCTTTCCTTTTACTTCTGCATCTTTAAAAATAGCTTGTAAAAAGTTTTGGATAAATGCACCAGTTCCTTTCCTGAAAAGAGTGTGGGTGCCTCTGAAATATAGTAATCTTCTGCATTCTTTTAATAGAATTCTGATTATATTCTGAGGTAAATGAAAATGCAAGTGTGTATATGAAATCCAAGGAAAAGGGAGTTTTACCAGTTCCATATGAATAAGATATGGTATATTCTAAAAAGCGATCTGAATATTGCATGGCACCAAATTAGATGGGTTCTATCATTGACTGCAGTAGACTGAATAAATCCAGTTTGAGGTGGGTGTGAGGAAGACCTATGAATTTTTCCTGTGGCATTAAAGTGGCTCACATTATTCACATTGAAATTATAAAAGTTATTACTCTGCTTCATTGGTAGTTGCAGAAAATGTAATGATATTGGGGGTTTTGCTTCTTTTCACTTCTACTATGGCACAGCTAATTTTGTGGAGATACTTCAGGCTCAAAATAAAACATATAAATATAAATTTAAAACATATTTTTAATTCTGGCTCCTTTGTTAAATTTTATTTTTCAAATATAAGTAGCATGATAATAATATAACAAAGGGAGATATTTTCTATATTTTATTGTGAAATCATCTCTATATTCCAAGCTGTCATTTATATCAGTGTTTCAATCTTCTCTTAAATCAGTAAAATTTATTGACTCATCCAAGAACCATCACAGTATTCTTGACACTTGAAGTGACTTGTGTGAACAATAAGAGCACTGTGTGATGTGGACATGTAGGCAGACAGGAAAACAGAGAAGAGCTGAGAGCACCAAGTGAAATCCCACTTGTCTCATTGCTCCAAAATTTATAAACATGAGGAATAATAGATTTTGGCATAATTCAGTTTTACTGGATGTTTTAGGAAAGGAGCATGAAGTTTCAGAATTGGGTACTATGTTGTTCTCAAATACCTAAGTGGTTCTCAGCATGCTTTCAAAAGGGATGTTAAAAAGGAAATTTTATTTAAGAAGTTTTTTTTTTTTTTTTTCAAGTAAAGACATCATGAAAAAGCTGCTTTTTCCCAGTGGGTCTTCCTCTTTTTTTTTTAATTGGTTACTGTTAAAAATGTACCTTGCCTTCTGTAGGCTATCTATCTCCATATTCTAAGTATAGGATCATCTTTTAAATATTTTGCAGTGTCAGTGCTCAGTTAACCTTCAGAATGTCAGCTGAGTATGCAACATGAGCATCTGAAGCACTGTCATTAAAGAGCCTGCTTTCTCCTTTCATTTAGTTTTCTTCTTTCCACTTGTCCAACACAGTATTTAAAAATACTGGAAGTAGAAATAATATATTTTCAAAGGAACTTCTTTTATGCTCCAGGTCAAAGTAATGTCACTGCATTACAGAGGTTACAGAAGTCTATTAATGATGTTGGCTTTGTCAGCTGATCTGATGAGTCCATCAGGCATCATGTTTTAACAAGAATTTTTTTCCTGAGAAGTCCATTGATGAGAGCATTCTCCATGTTTGTGTTCTTTTAATAAAATTTCTATGTCTGCTAGACTGAATTTAAAGTCCATAATCAGGTGAAATTGTAGTCATTACTAAGAGAATCTAGGACCAAGAGCATTTTCTAATTAAGTACCCAACATCTTACAATTACCTCGTTATTTAGAGCAGGTTTCCACTTGCATGGTTTAGCTGTCATTTAAAATGATGCCAAATGCAATTGAATAGTGGCCTGACATTTATGAGAGATGTTTTCAAACAGTTGTTTGAGTGGTTCTCAGATGAAGCTTTGGATTGCAGAATCTATTATAGATAGAAATAAAGCAATCATCTGAAGTCTGGTGAGCTAATAATTGTTAATAGGCACACAAAGACCATAGGGCATTAATTAGTGCTCCTGGTAGCTGTCACATGGAAGTATCAGTTGAAAAGGTCACTTGAACCTTCTTACAGTGAAGACAGCAGCCTTTTTATAGTTTCTGGAATCTCTCCTTCTCTTCCTTGAAAGAGAATTCAAGAGAATTGGTAGAGAACCTGTGGTACTGATATTTTTTTCACTTGAAGAGAAGATCTGGTTCTGTCAGGATGAATATAATTGACCTAAGGCTCCTCCTCCACTTTCCATCCTTTCTGCTGTGGTCTATGACAGTGAATTAGGTATTGATATTTACAGAGCCATCGTCTGATATAAGCTAATGGTATAACCTGCTATCAGCAAGATTTTTCACACAAGTTTCTGTGACATTATTTCTGCTTCTTTGCTGGTTTCTGGAAGATTTTATGGTTGCAATTATGATGCTTTTATTGCATTTACATACTTTCTGTTGATTCACATGAGGCACTCCGTGCCTGTATTCTCAGTCCCACCTGACACAGACTCTTCGAGCTGACAGTTGAGCATGGTGCATAGAAATGTGAAAGAAATTGTGACATCCTATTAAGTTTAGGAGCTAAACTTGTAGCCTAGCTAAAGTTTACTTTACACTGATCATCTTGTGTGCACTATCACACCAGTCTTCCTGACAGAAAATTTTAAAAGAGATTGAAGTCAGCATCTCTTTAATACCTCTTGGAAAGGTAAGAGTTGTTCAAAACAGGAGCCTTAACAGAGATCAAGTTTTCATAGAACATGATCAGTAGCAATTGCTCCTGTAACATTACTATGCTTTCTAGTTTCAGTGTTATGGCAGAACAGCTGGATAATTGATTGGAGCTAGTGATAATCTGTATTTGCATCAAAATGTGGATTTCCAGGGTAAAATGAGACCATCATGTTCAAAGGTGCTTCTTTGATATCTTCTGTACTATCATCTTCCTGGCAACAGCATTACCATTGATACTCTAAGTCCTAGGACTGACTTTACGATCGATCACCAACTTGAATTTCTTTCAGCCACCGCTTATATTCACTGTAGAAACACTCAAATTATTTCAAGATGCTGAAAGTAAAAAGAGTTATTTTCAACTATAAAAAGCTAATTAAATTAAATAAATAAAGGTAATTAAGTAAAATAAATTTTACAACATCTACAGGACTTACAAACAATGGAGGTGTTATTTCTAGAAAGACAATATATAGAATCTTGACCTAAATGTATCAGTGCATGATTTTAAATTTAAGTAAAATTAACCAATTCTTAAGAAAATAAAATTAAACATAACAATCTAAGGATAGTTTTCTATGGATATATTGTAGCTTTAATTTTTTTTTCTAGAGAAATGAGAATGCATTCTCTCATAAATAGACTGTATTATTGTGCTGTCCTATTTCAACCCACATGGCCAGAGAGAAAGAGAGAGCATGATCAGAGTTTCATAAAAAGGTAAAGCTTAAATTTTTTCCACACTCTTCTCTTTTTAATGCTATTCAGGATTGAATCCATTAGGAGCCAAACAAAGCACATCTGTGTTGTTGTCCCTACCGACTGTCAGCATAGAGTACATTCAAATACTGCAGCCAGAAGGCGTTTTACAAAAACAGCTTTCAAGATGTGCTCTTGAAATGCATTTGTCTACTCATTATGCAATTCTATTTTTTGTCAGTGGGGAGTTCTGTAAATAAAGCATCAAGGTCTAATATTGCAGTAGCTGATAGCAATAAAGTAAACTAGAACCAAATTACCCACTTTTCTTTACACAGATTTGTTTACAACTGTGACCAGTAAAGTGAAAAAAAAAGTATTTCTCTTATTTTATTTTTACAAAAAACTTGGACTATATAGAATGGCTTTGCATCTGAAAATGCAATAATTATTTATAAACATAACAGGACTGATGAAAATTTGTAGATTCAGCTGCCTCATGTTTGACCTATTCAAGACAACTATATTGCAGCAATATATGCAGATACCAGGAGTACAGCTGTCTGGAATTTATAGTCCTTTCTGTTCCCAAACTGAGAAGAATTGTTAATCCCAGAGTTCTGCTGCAAGACTGTTAAAAATGAGTTCTGTAATTCAGATCCTATAGGTTACGGCAACAAAATAGATGCTTGGATATTTTGGGGATATTCACAGATCTATAGGTGGAAGTTGGGAGTTTAAACAGTCTGTTACACCATCTTTTCTTTTGAAGTGTATTCTTTTGGCATCAGAAACAGTGCTTGCAATTTATAAAATTACCATTGAAGTATCAAGTTCATATTCAAAATATAAAGGGTAAAAACTTGGCACAAGTTGATATATTTGCTTGAAGTGGGGCTTTAAAAATATTTAAATGCTGTTAGTTGCATTACAATATTATTAGATGGTATAGTAAGAAAAACATCCTGTTAATTATTTTTGCCACAGATTTGTAAAACGATACTATGCAATAAGAATAGAACATGAAATAATACTGAATTTCCAGAATATCAAAACACTTTAAAAGAAAAAAACAGCAGGTGCAGCACTGAACTTGAACTTTTCAGAGAAAGGTTTGCTTAAAGGTACTTACCACTTCAATAACTAATTTAAGAAGGAAACATTTTGTTGAGATGAACTTCTTTTGTTCAAGAGTGTTCATTAGAGATCTTGCAAAGGTGGGCTGCGTCTGTTGCATTCAAAAGAATGAATCTGGCAGGACTGACATATCCCCCTGGCTATTGAGTACTGCTGCCCTGGTTTTATACTCAATATGTGCTTTTGCCAAGCCTAACAATAATATCTACTGGATAATGCCTTGCAACTGGGCCTTGAACTTCACTTTTTCAAACCTTTGTTGGTGGGACACTGGTTTCTGGATTGGCACTCTGTTAGCCTGATGAACTAATTGACCTAGCAGGACTCCCCGCGGAATTGCAGCTTCTGCTTAGATCATCAGGAGCACAATTTGTTGTTTCATTTCCTCTTCCAGTCCCATCAGGGAAATTGAATTGTGAAAAGACTACCTACTGGGAGCGTTCAGCCCTCATGACTCAATAAGTAACTTTATTTTTTTTCTGGTACTGTCTTAATTAACAACAAAAAAGGGACTTTGTTGGGAGGGAGTCTGCTGTGATTTTGATGCAGCTGACTGAGCCCCGTGTCGGGAGCGCTCGCTCAGCTCAGCCCCGGGGCCGGGGGGCCCTGCGCAGGTGCGGGGCGAGCGCAAACTCCGGCCGGCCCGGGGTAACCCAGCACAGAGCTCCGGCCGGCCCGGGGTAACCCAGCACAGAGCTCCGGCCGGCCCGGGGTAACCCAGCACAGAGCTCCGGCCGGCCCGGGCTAACCCAGCACAGAGCTCCGGCCGGCCCGGGCTAACCCAGCACAGAGCTCCGGCCGGCTCAGGGTAACCCAGCACAGAGCTCCGGCCGGCCCGGGCTAACCCAGCACAGAGCTCCGGCCGGCCCGGGCTAACCCAGCACAGAGCTCCGGCCGGCTCAGGGTAACCCAGCACAGAGCTCCGGCCAGCTCAGGGTAACCCAGCACGGAGCTCCGGCGGGCTCGGGGTAACCCAGCACAGACCTCCGGCCGGCCCGGGGTAACCCAGCACAGAGCTCCGGCCAGCTCAGGGTAACCCAGCACAGAGCTACAGCGGGCCCAGGGTAACCCAGCACAGAGCTCCGGCCAGCTCAGGGTAACCCAGCACAGAGCTCCGGCCAGCTCAGGGTAACCCAGCACAGAGCTACAGCGGGCCCAGGGTAACCCAGCACAGAGCTCCGGCGGGCTCGGGGTAACGCAGCACAGAGCTCCGGCCAGCTCAGGGTAACCCAGCACAGAGCTACAGCGGGCCCGGGGTAACCCAGCACAGAGCTCCGGCCGGCTCGGGGTAACCCAGCACAGAGCTCCGGCCAGCTCAGGGTAACCCAGCACAGAGCTCCGGCCGGCCCGGGCTAACCCAGCACAGAGCTACAGCGGGCCCAGGCTAACCCAGCACAGAGCTACAGCGGGCCCGGGGTAACCCAGCACAGAGCTCCGGCGGGCTCAGGGAGCTGCTCTTGGGCAACCCAGCAAGGGTAACCCAGGCTGGAGGCTGCCGGTACTGAATGCTTCCCAAAAACATTCCTGGGGAAGAGATCGAGACTTAATTAGTGACAATAATTAATTCTGTGTGCTCGGAGGGGTTTGTACTTATCTGTGGAAAGATGCAAACGTTATGAGTTTTCTGAACTCTGCCATTGTAAGACAGTGTAATGATATTATTAACAATTATATTATTAAGGTTGCCTTTTTTTTTTAACAGGACACACACATGTATACATCTCTTGTTTTTTCTGTCTTGAACTATATTCCATCAAAATATGCTGAAATTAAGCATTTAAATTTTTTCCTTGCAGTATTTGACTTCCTTTTCACCAGTTTTTTTTGAGTTCACTTTTGTGTACAGGTAAAAAAGAATGATTTTGTTGACCCAAAGGAAAAATTCTTGGGATTCTTTTAAGGAAACAATTGAATAAATTCTCATTTTTTAAAGTTTAATGCTGACAAGTCTTTTCAGAATAACAATTCCAAAGCAAAAAGCATAAAAGAAATAATTCTGCAGAAAGCTGTCTTAGTGCGGAGGCAGTTTTTTGAGCATAAACATTCTCTGGTTTCAGATATGAAATTTAACATTCTGAAATAATAATAACAAATTTCAAATAGCAATAGCTGTAGGTTTATTCTAGGAAGCTAAAGGCAAGAAAAAGACTCATTAGACTATCGGCCATATCAATGATTTACAAATCTGTATTCCTAGTAAAAAGAAATTCACGGAGAGGAATCAAATTTTGTTTTACACAAGTTCATATTTCTAACCTTATGGAAGGAAAGGTTTCCTTTTAAGTGAAGGAAAATGATGATGTCATGCAATTTTGATTTCTGTGTTGAGTTTGAGAGGTTATGGGATGGAGACTGGTATAGAAACAAAGATATTCTCTGCAGCTCAATGAGGGAACATGTTTCCATGATGAAAAAGGGCAGATTCATCATTTAAAGTTAGTGGTAAACACCTTAATTTTGTTTGTTCTGGTACCTGAGTTCTGTCTTTGGTAATGTGATGTTGAAGTCAAAAGTGAAGTAATGCTTTTATTTTACTCAGAAAATGTACAAGAGACAGAAAACGGCTCTAGTTTCCCCTTTATTTTCCTGTTTATGCTGGTTTTGTTTTTTGTTTTTTTTTGTTTTTTTGTTTTTTTTTTTTTTTAACAATCTTTCCTCTAATTTCTGAATGTTAGATGTGGCCATACTCAGAAAATACTAAAAGGCATCCAGAGAGCCCCTAACTTACGTGTCCATCACTGTAAGGTGACATGCAGAGTGCCAACTGCTGTGCTGGGGGAAGGAGTAGGACCGTGAGGGACAGGAAATGGGGAAGTGCAGTGGTATTGGTCTGGGAGAACAAAAGGGAAGGAAGGGGCAGGATGCTCAGCAAGGCCAGGCTCATCTCTGTCTCTGAAAAGATTGTGGGTTTTGATATTCCTGAAGACAGAATACACCTTTCTTCAAAGGCAAAGAATAAAGATACAGCTTGGCTTCTGGAACACAGCATTATTTTGCCATGCTTATTGGCCATAGCCTAAAAGAAAATATGCTTATTTAGATGTTATAGCTTAAGGAGAACAATTTTCAGAAATATAGATAGCCATTCTATGGGTTTCTTGTTCATTCTCTTCCTCTTGGATTCCTGGATTTCATCCATAAAATATTCAGATACTTCAAAGAAGGAGTATATCTCAAAAATTTCTTTGGTTGAAAAGGGTGGAAAACTGCATGTAGAGCAGAAGACAAGATTAGAATTTAGTGATGGCTGTAGTCAATGGCGTTTGGTTTCTTTTTTTCCCCCTTTATTATTTCAAAGACATGTCTGCTGTTGAGCTTCAGAAGACTCAACAATCTGGTGGGCAGCTTTCTGTTAGTGTTAACACCAACTCCTCTGTATTTGAACCTTCTAGCGAAACAGATTTTCATTCCAATTTGTGGTATTTACCATGAATGCAACACAGGGAAACCTTCTTTTCAAAGGAGACTAACACCTGAAGAACATAATTGTTGGCCATGATCAAAAAGTTTTTCCTGAGTTACATACAGTATATGGGGACCACTAATCATGTTTTTGCTTACAAAAATGTTCCTATAATTTTCTTTCTACTTGAATGGAAATTATATAAAATATACCAATTCTTTGGCTTCCACCTGAGGAATCGGTGCTGCAGAAATTACACACATAGAAGAATTATATTCTATTTGTGTAGAATAATGATATTCTATTCATATTTTACATAAAGCAGTAGATCTCTTGTATGAGAAATTTCACTTCAATTTTCTAAATATTAGTGGAGGTTTTCACTCTTATAAACTGGTACCTTGTTCCCATCCCCTTCAAATGAAGCTTCAAGGCTAAGCAAGTCTATTGTTCAACAAAATCATTAAATGTCTTTTAAGATTTTAATTTTAGGAAAGTTGAGCAAAACCATCCAGAAACTCATTAAACAAATAAGACATAGTCTGAGAATGCATTTATATCAGATAATCCTTTTTTCATTTGGGACAGTTGGTAATCTAGACTTTTTGTGGAGAAGGAGAATCTATGTGTCTTTGTGTGTCTGTTTACACATATATCTAAATATATATAAAATACACCTATATAGGCATACCATTTTTCACATATGGAACAAGAATTTTTGTCTACATCATGTTATTTATCAGTTTCATTTAAAAGATTGTTATTTCTAAAGTTTTTGTGGATTAATTAAACAAATGATTCCACTTTTTAGGCAAATAGATTAGCAATCCAAAATACCCCTTTGGGATCTGCAGATCCTGAGACTCACTCAGTCTGTGGGTGAATTGTGGCACATTTGAATGAGGAATGATGTGTTTGAAACATATTTAATTATCCTTGCTGCTGGATACTCAGGGGCATGACTGGTCTTGGTGAGAGTTAAAGAAGACATTGTGTTCCTTAGCATTACATTGTCTTTGTTTCTGTCCCAAGGAGTTTTTTGTATTCCTGAAACATCTAGCTCCAAATGCTGGAAAATCCTGAGTGAGACAGAAGCTGGCTAGCAGCAGCACACTCTTTCTGAGGGAAGTTTTGAACATGACTTCTGCAGTTCCCTGATGGAGCCACAGAGACCTCTCTGATAATTTGTATGCTGCATTCAGCATGGCTGGGTTATAGAGCTGCAAAGTAAACATGTAGTAAACTGCAAGAAACCTCTGCACATGTGATGAAATTTCCCAAACTGTCTCTTTCTGCTGCTTGGAAGAAATCTGCATGAAATTGTGTTTTAATTTATGCCAGTAATTTTCAGGCACCAGGATAAGAGGTCCTTAAAAATTGCAAAGGAAAAGTAAAGGCAAATACTTGCTATTGTATAAGAACAGACATTAATGTAAATAATGTTATTGAGAAATCCAGTATGTTTGTGCACACAGAAATTTTTGTTGACAAAGTATTTAATGTTCAATTTTAATTTTTTTCTTCTCCTTTATCAGATATTTGATCAAAGCAGGCATGTTGCCAAATAGTTTTTTATCTTATAACAGAAATAATAATATAAAATATGAAGCAATTAAGTTTGAAGCGCTTCATAACAAGGTGAAAATCTAAATTCAAAAGGTCTTGTGAAATGAATTAATTGTTGGTGTTTATGGGATACTTACAGGGCCTTCTGTGATAGGTATTTGTTCCTATAATGTCAGTGTAATTTATGGTAAAACTTTTTTTTATTTCAGGTATATAGTGTGGGTTTGGTTTTTTATTTTTTTCTGTGTTGTAAAGGACTGGTATGCTGTTGCTTTGATAAAGGGAAGTCAAAGAGAGGAGGATCTTTTATGATGTGTATAAATACATATTAGAATTGCAACTTCTTTTTTGTAAGGCATTTTTAATTCTTAATCAATTTTTAATTTGTAAGGCATTTTACATTCCTCACCATCTCATCTGTAAAACAGGATTACATCTGCTAAAATAAAGGTATAAAGTATTATTTTTAAAAATTACTGTTGCCTGAGTGGTGATGTGTCTGAGAGGACTTTTAAATGTTACATAGCCATTTGTACAGTGCTTCATTGAACCCTCCCTCCTGCCTTACTGGCCAGTGGAAGTTAACAATATTTTGAGTAGGTTATATGTAAAAAAAACATTGTTAAGTTACAATGCTCTTGAGATTTGTGATGAACAGTCTTTTGAGACTGTTCAAAATAGCCCTACCACAAGCATATTGTCTCCATTTAGATGCAATCTTTCTGTAGTGTGACAATTTTGCTTCCCTTGGACCACTGTCACTGGCTCTGCTTGGAAGATTTTGGTTGCAAAGGAGAAGCCTCACCTCAGACTGGAAAATGTTCATTATCTGTGTGTAGGGGCTTCTTGCACAATGTAAGTGTTCAGTCAGACCTCGTATATCAAGCCCCAAAAATGTGTTATTGTTTTGCATCAGCACCTATCTGCTTGAGGTGCTAAGGTGCTTAAGCAGATAAAGTTTAAGGTTTAGGCATTTTGAGCATTTTTAAACAAGTAAAAGGAAGGTATCTAAGTGAAAAGATGACGTGGCACTAATTTCTTAGAGTACTTATTCTTGAATATTTTTTTTCTTTATATTAAAGTTGTTCATTGATTTTTAGTAGAGTTGAAGAAAAATAGGTTTAGAAGTGGAGGAGAGTGATATGAAGGCAAAAGAAGCTTAAATCTGTGTTTTGGTAAATTAGCAGCAGTTTTTGGTTTAAATGGTATTGTTTTGCATTTAAATGGCATTTTAAGTACAAATAGATTTTACTTCTGTCACTACTTAGAGTTTGCAGTGTGTAAGGGATAGAGCTTAAGAGGAAAATATTCCTGAATTCATGAAAATAGCATGGCCAAGCAAAACTGCTCAAATGTTTTTTCAATACTTTTAAATTGTAGGAAAGAAACTTGTGATGCAGTGTTTGTGTTCTTCTTTTTTGAGACTTTGTTGTGACTTTCTTGCATGTTTTGACTTGAACTGAACACATTTCTTTGCTGTCTCTTTCTTCAGCGTTGCTTTAACAACTCCTGTTTTCCTTCTGTTCAGTCTCACAACTATTCAGTGCTGGGAAGATCCGTGTTGGTTGTCTGGAGGAATATATTGCATATCACGTGTCATATCCCCTGTAGCAAGATGAAGTTCCCACAGATATTTAAATTGTTCATACAGAAATAGGTAGTACTCCCAGATTTTTTTATCTTGTACTTTCTTTAGTTTTGGTAGGTGGTTCTGTACTTACACAACACTGCTATCGCTGTTTCATCGATTAACTGATGTTTCAAGCTGATTGAGTAAATATCTCAGATAAGCATTTTAACAAGATTTAATTTAAACTCCAAATTACATTTTCATACAACATTAAGTATCAGTTGCTATGTGAAATAATTCTGTGTTGGAGGTTAATTTGTTTTAAGAATGTGTTTGAGAAAAATATTCTGAGCATAATGCATTGAAATATATTTAATTTTAGACATAGGAGACAATGCTACAGCTTTCTTTGCTAATAGAATTTTGTTCACTCCTTTGCCTTGATTTCCATTTTTTAGTTGTTGATAAAGCTCTTTTTGCAGCCTAATTTTTGTTATACCTATGTTAAACTGTATATAGACTTTGGACCAGCACTGAAGAGTTATCCAGGCACAGCTTGACAATGAGTACTGCATTTTGATCTTTTCCATGCCACCCTGATGAGAGTTTGAAAGGAAAATTTGGTACCTGGACCTTCAGGGAAGAAGCATGCATGTCAGATGAGGGGCAAAGCTGTCCATTAAAAACAGTAGCTGCAATAAAAGTAGGGTTGAATTCCTGACCATCTTTGAGATTTCTGGAATGAATAACTTAAATTTGCTTTGCTTCCTCTTCACTTTTTTACTTTCATCTACCTGAGTTCCTTTCTTGCTGTGCCTTGTGAAGTGCTGCTGGGCAATTCTGCCTTCCTTTCAGTTTTGGTCTCCAGATACAGCTGGGTTCACATGAAAAAAAACCCTAACATTAATTATAAGTAGGAATATTGATCTAAGCAGAAGTAAAGCAAGTTATTTAAAATACATATATACCTGCTTTAGGAATGAAGACCACCCAGTGCAGCAATTTTGAAATACCAGTGTTTGTTACTGAATTTATTCAACTAAGGGGGAACAAGCTTTGAGAGAAGGCAGATGATCAGCAGATCATTGATTTGGCCTAAAATGTGCTCCTGTAAAGCTGTAGTGAAGTAGCTAAATGAGTATTTTTATCCATCTACCAACTTAAGTTACAGCAAAGGACTGTAAACCTTTAACTCATATTTGTACTAATCCAATTCCAGGTGCACACTGCATATTTTTGTAGTAATAAATATTAAGTAGTATATATTTTAAAGAGCAGTGTGTGTCTTAGCATTCTTGGTAGGAAAAAGGAACTCATAAATTTTAGTCCTGGCACTGACGTTGATTCACGGCATTGCTATGGGCAAGTCACTTAACTTCTGTCTGTGTTTCTTTAGCCATAAAATAGAAATAACAGTGCTTATTTTCTTGCCTCCCCCAGGAGTTGAAAGAAATTTTAACATTTGTGTAACTCTTCAGAGAATGTTAATTTAATGTCCATTTAAGCTTTTGGCCGTATCCAAGAAAAATATATCCAATGTTATTTTTAGGGAAATTATTTACAACACTTTTACAACTCAATTGTGTTTGATTTTTTTCGAAGTAGTAATCTTTTCATTATTATAAAAATATAGTGCTTCCTTGTAAATAGGAAAGCTAATTAACTTGAGGAAAAAAATGGGCCTATTTCAATTAGGAAAAAAAATTAGGTCATCAATTTTTTTACTATTCCTTATTTGTAGGCATGTACTTCTGTAGATGACTACTGTGAAATCAGAAGAGTATGACCATACAGATCATTGTGTTTACAAGGAAGTGGAATACTACCAATGCATTTGAGAAATTTCAGTTGTTCAGCTGTAAATGGATGAAAATAGCATTCTTGTTATGCATGCTGACTTTCAAAGGATTGCCTACTGCTTACATCTTTTCTGAAACATACATAAATAGTGAAGATTAATTTAGCCTGCAGCTGGATATGGAAACAGGTTCCGGAAGAAGATTATAGGAAGTTCATGTGGGTTTTGGCACATGTGTGTAGAATGGCAGTTTAAGATCCACACATATATGTAGAGGGTAAAGAAAGGGATTGGATGGTTGCATTAGTGGAGAAGAATTTGCCCTCAAAATGGTATTGGCTCAAGCATGAAAGCTGCAGATGCTTGAGGGGACATGAAAGAGCAAGGAAAGCTGCATTCTGAGTGGAAATCCACCAGATACACCAAATGAGATTACCACAAATGTTGGCCCAAGAAGAGCCCACCTGTGTCAAAATTAATAGCTTTACAATTCAAATGATACATACATACATACATACAAGTGCAAGAAGTTCCATAGTGTTATCCACTGACAGGTTGATTTAAGCATAAATAAACTTGGTGAGGTGATCCACAGCAATTAAAAGTTAGATTTTTGTTCTCCATGCTACTAAAACTTGAGAATGTGAGAATGGAAAAACGTAGATCCAGTGGCTGAAACCTGGCATTCCACAGAATTGGCTAGAAGAATACTAACATCGCAAGCTTTTTAAATTTCAGGAAATAAAATTTTTGCAAGTCTTGAATTAGACACTGTTCAGCAGTCACTGAAAGAGTGAAAATCACCTTTGTAAAAGAAATACATTTTAAGATTTATTAAGCTGAGTGTGTCAGGAAATACAATTCTACAAAGTTCTAATTTCATTGTGGGGATAAAGAAAGGAGGAAGAGATAGTCACAATGGCTTGATGTAAAGAGCTTGGTTTACTGGAAAGGCAAGCAATTCTGTTAGCTTTTAAAAGAAAATGAGGGGTGAGGGGAAAGGAAGAGTAATATGTACTTATTGGTTTTTGTTAAGACCAGCTTTCAAAAACGTAGGTATTAGAATATTTGATTGAGATTTCCAAAGAGATGTTGCAAATTTTATTTCTCATCTTTTCCTGTAATATAAGGTTGTTAAATCATGTTCTGTTACAACAGCAGAAATCTAGTAAAAAAGTATTGGTGAAGCCTGTTTATTTCTGTGACAGAAAGTAAAAACAGCATCAAAGCGAGGATGTAAGAAAGTGTATTTTTTCCCTGTTGCTGTTTAAAAAAATTATTTGAGGAATTCTGTAGAAAAACTTGCATTAATAAATACTAATGAGTGTGGTGTTCTTGCAAGGTTATGTGTAGGAGCCTAAAATTAGCTGCTGTGATTAATCCAGTATAGGTGCTGTGAATCAGAGGATGAAATCTTCGTTCTATTGAATTCACTAATAGAAGTCCTGTTGAGTGCATACATTTAAATGCTTACAGGATTAAGACAATCAAAAAATATTTTGAAAATTTGAACATCTATCCGTAAGGTATCATTTGATGACACATTTGCAGAATGTCAAAATTAGCATGAATTTGAATGTTTTAATGTACCAAGGTCTGCATCATCTGCTGTAGGTTAAATTCATCATTGAACAACAGTTTTCTGTAGATCTGAGAATTGCACATGGAAATCACTGCAAACAGGAAACATTTTAATGCACTGTCAGTCACCACTGCAAGTAGAAGGAGCAAAATGCTTTTGATTTATCCTTGTCGGGCGTAACTGAAGTGAGAAACTGTAACGACCTTGAAAGTTAAATCTTGGTAAAGTTCCAGGTGCATGGGAGGAATGCATCATTTGAGGTAAAAGACATCTTAATATCTGCAAAATTTGACAATTCTTGCTGAAAATTCTTGGTGTAAACTCAGATAATGTTGGCAAAGTTCATTCTCCTTTAGGGTCAGCCCTAAAGAAGAGCAGCAGTGAACTGAAGGGCCTTGTAAGTGTTGCATGTTCACTTTTTTCTGTCTAATTTCATGACTATAGGTAGTTCTGAGAAATTACTTCTATTTAAATTGACCCATGATGGGAGAAAATAGTTAAAAAACAAATCCCAAAATGTTCAAATAATGAGGCTTGAGCATTACTTTGTTCTTCTTTTAATGAGATGATAGTAATTTGTAATTGGTAATAAGTAATTTGTAATTTAAGAATTTTAATTATTTTCTGTTAATATGTAAGCTGACTTCCAAGGGAAAGACCATTAAAATGTGTTGCTTTCATTATTTGCTTTAAAGGTAATTCATCACAGTCATGAAACTGGATATAGAAAGAAAAAAAAAAGCACAGAATATTGTCAATATTGTAAGATCAAAAGAAAAATGAAAGTCTATCTAACAAGAATTTTTATTACTCTAATGAAAAGATTGAAAACAATTGCTCATAGATCTGTAGTGGAATTTGGTTGTTCATGGTAACAGTACCACATACAAAAGATCCATGCAGCGCATAATTTAAACTTAATTTTATGGATGCCAGAAATTGTCCTTTGAAGTGATCTCCACCGAGATTCTATTTGCCTTTCATAATATCCTATAGTCATCTTGATGTCTTCCTTATCTAGTGCCTTAAAGATGTCTAATTGGGATTTATTAAAATTCTACTGGCATATTGCCATCCGTAGCATTGTTTGGAATTGTATTTTTTTTATGACCACTCATAATATTTCATTCAAAAATTCTAACCAATATTTTCATTTTCTTTATATTGATTTTGAATCTTTGAAATGTTTAACTGTGAAAATACAATCTCAAGAGGATGCAGATGTAAAACAATATTATATTAATGCTGTCTTCCTTTTAGAGCATGATTTAAAGCTTTATTTCAGGCAACACTTTTCAAATGTGTATTCTCAAGTAACTTGGTAGCTGTGATCAGGCTTGGGCTCCTGTTTAGGAAAAGATCTCCCCGCAGTGGAGGCTGGGGCACGCGAGGCAGGGGCATCTGGGTGGAGGCACACCTGGATGCTGTGTGCAGCATCGTGACTGGGGGATGCAGAGAACACAGATCCCTTCTCAGAGCTGCACAGCAGTGGAACAAGAGGCAATAAGGAAGATGAATATAAATAATTCAGATTACATAACAGAGGGCAAAAATTTACCACAAAAGGATGGCTGAACAGTGAAGCAGGGGCCCAGATTGATTATGGGATTCTTTCCTTGGAGGTGTTCCAAGACCTAACTGGATGTGGTCCTGAACCACCTGATCCCTGGTTTGAGCAGAGAGTTGGAGTAGAGACCTCTGAATGTCCCTTCATGACCAAATAATTATATTTCTATAAGCTGAAATAATGGAAAACAGCTCCAGAGAATGTATTAAGTCACCTAACTAATTTCAATGTCAGGTGAGGACTTCTCTTTGCTGAAACTAATTTAAAATTACAAATTCCAGGGTGGAATATATTGATATTATGTCAAAACTATATTCTGTGTATATCTCACAAGACATTTAGGTCATTAGTATTTCCAAAACTCCTCTCTTTCTGTATATGATTTCCAGAAACCAATATGGTCACATTTTTGCCTATGCTATTCCTTCTAAAATGAATATTTTTCAGTATCTTCACAATGTGCAGATTCTGAATTTGTTTTGGCTTTGGTTGGTAATTCTTCTCCAGGATAAAACTGACAAGGTATACAATGAAGAAACCATTATCTTTGTACTGCTTGCCAATTCTCCCCCACACTTAAGTGTCTCATGTGTGTACATTAAGCAGCATTCTAAAGATTGCAGATGCAGTCACAGTATTTTCTGCAGAGAAGCAAATTCTGGTTTCTCATTGAACTCATTGAGAAAAGGATTCTTTAACTCTTCATCCACACAGATTTTGCAAGCAGATCTTTGGTATTCCTAGCATATTCAATTTGTGGGCAGTTGCAGAGGCTTTACTAAACCCCCTCCTTGCAACTGTGTTTGTAGGTAAGCTGTTTTATGGATTGCATCAATTGTTATCTAACACCTGGAGTCAATACTAAGTTTGAAGACAATTGTAACAAATGGATTCATGTCTGAAGACTGACATAGCAAGGACTGTAAAATATTCATTTGAGTAAAACAACTTTGTAAGTAAAATCCTGTCTGGATAGATCTGAAATTTATTTAGAATAAGAATTGTAAATTTACAAGTGCATTTTCGTGAGGTTTTGGAGCAAGATATCTTTGAGCTATTGTAAATGTATGCATTTGCTATGACATGCTGAACACAAACATACAGATGCATCTGCATTTATAGCAAAAAATTCTGCATGACTATGTGATGTAGACACTTAAAATTCTAATTCTGTGGTCAACAAGTGCAGCACTTCAGTCTTTATTCTTTCTCATTTACTTAGAAAGCCAATATCCTGTCATGTGAGAAAATATACCATAATGATTCACAGATTCACAGTCTGTGAATTCTTTGTGGTATGGGCTATTGGGTATCACATAATTGTATCAAACTTCAAAACTATTGTACAGTGCAGAATCGTGATTCTTAAATATTGAGATCCTGTGTTGTTTTGTTCTGGGGTTTTGACAAGTCACTTCCTTGTCTTGTGATACCAATTATTCATTTTATGACAATATAAGTGTTGCCTCCTGTGATCTTACAACAATGCTGTTCCCTACAGTAAATCACAATAATTACATATTCAGTGCCTCAGCAAGGAAGGACCTTTGGAATCTCATTGAATCATGACAGTTTGAGAAGTGCAATGCCTCAATTTGTGTCTTAGGAACTGATGGATCCTGCTGTCATTACATTGCAAGAGCTCCATATTGTTTGAGTTTTGTACCTCCCTGATGTTTCTCACAGGCAGCTCCTCTAAGCACTGATTCTGCCTTGTCCTCACAGCCGCCACTGACTCCAGTTCCCCTCAGCCAACCAATCCACTCCTCTGTAACACTCTTCTTAATGGCTACAGCTGTGGACTATTAAAATCAGGCCCGCTCCTAATCTTTAATAATTAACTCAGCTGCAACTCTTTAGGGGATAAGATTACTTTCTATACTGCCTTTATTTACTTATATTCTATCCCCCTACAGGATTCTATATAAACAGGAATATAATCTGGTTTAAAAATCAAGTACCAAGTCAAATTATGTACCACTGGAATTGGTACAGGGCAGTTATGAAATGATTTCTAGACTAGAAAATGAGAAAAATTTCTGAAACCCAAAGTGCAAGTCTCTCATTCAAGGGAGTAACTGATACAGAAACACAAAGAAATACCTAGCCTGGGCATTGAATAAAATGGATAAATAGTCTTGAATAAAATGGATATGATATTCCTTACTTCCAGTAAATATTCATGTGCCTATTACAAATGTAAATGACCTGATGAGCACTAGTGCAGTTAATTCACATATGTGTGTAAGCAATATAAGTTTCTGAGCCAGAGAAATAGCTCAGCTCTAGCTTCCAGGGACTGGCAATAAAGTGAATACTTGGCGTGAGAGTCTTTCCTGCTCTTTGAAGGCACAGCAGTACTCAGTGCAATCCACTCAGATTCTCAGCCTTCTAGGTTTTGGCATCTGGATTCAGGGGATGAACACTCTGACTCTGGACATGAAGGATGAAGGCTTGTGTTACAAAGCCTGACCAGAGCTGCTGCTCGACCAAAGCTTTCCAAGTGCTGCTGGTAATCATTTATGTACAGTTTCCAAGAGGAACACTGGGAGCCAGATGTAAGATAACCTCCTGGAGACTGACATTTGAGGGGGAAGATAAGAGAGCTGTTTATCTTTTTTTGGCATATACATCAGTAGTGATAAAGATGGGAACATATTGTACAAAACAACATCAAATACAAAGTGAAATAAAATAATGTGTGACTTTTTCCCCCCCCCAGATAATTGAAGACCTGAGGTCTTTACAGCTGTTTGGAAATCTGTTTCTAGGACTAATTCATGAAATGTTTCTCTAAGGCTTTCTACTGAGCTGGGAATTCTGTATTGACCTATAGAAAAGAACTATAAATACCATCCTTAAAGTAAATTTTTATTTATTTAAATCTCAAAGCATGTAAATCACTGAAGGGAGAGACAGCTCTTTTCTGAGTTCACCAATGTATGCGTCATATATCAAATTTTCTTTGAATTCTATCAATCAAAGTTTTCTTCAGTCTAAGAGGAGCATGAATCCTCTCTCGGTGTTTTAACTTCTGATGTTCAGGGTGTTTTAAAAAATACTATATTTTGTTTATCAAATCCAAATTTTCCAGTGTCTTCTACTAACATAGATATCCTATGAGGAATAATGTAAATTTTAAATATACTAGGGACTTAGAGAAAAGTCTTATTTATATGCTGAGAAAGTCATGTCTTTAATATTTAAAATCTTTTTCTAGTCTCTATAAACCTCACTTAAATAGACCATATATAATTAAACCATTTATATAATTCAAAGGCATAGGGGTTTTTTTTCTGTCAAAAGGTGTGGGTTTTATTATCCTGTTAAGATCCCCTTTGTTAGTCAGCCATTTGGGTCAAGTTAAGTGGCTTTCACACATAGGTGATCTTTGCTAGCAGGGTAGAAGAGAACTTGCCAGTGTTGTAATGGCTTTAATTATAGATACCACTAACCTGAGGCTTTACAATCACGTTATATGTTGTCTTTTTTCTCTTCCCTATTCCTTTTTGCTTTAAATTCAGATGTAAATTCTCTGAAATAGTGGACTTTGTCTTTCCTGGTAGATTTGTGTAGTGTGTAACATAGTAGAAGCAGCTCTGATCTAGAGTTATGAAGTAGATAGAAATAGGTATGGTTTTATAATACTTGGGACATAGAAATAATTCCTGTGTGTCTCCACACTGCACAATTTCAGTGTTGTAGGGTGACTTCTTAATTGTTGTGAATTTAGTAATGATGGTTTCTCCATGGTACTGATAGGCACTGTCCAAACGGGTACAATGTAGTATTGTGTGCCCAGAGAGCTCACACAAGAGGAATAAAAGCAACAGGAAAATGCTTCCAACTTGGTAGAGCTTCTGTGAGGATAAAGTCATTAATGTTTTAAACACATTTGAGGATTATCAGATAAGGGACATGATGTAAGTGTGAAGTAATAACATATGTATGTGTATTCAAAATGTAAAATACATTAGCACAGTTCTGTTTCCATTAACTATCTTATGTGTGTTAAGTATTTTCCATGGGGAAATTTAATGCTCATTTCCATTCTGCACTGGCATGAAATTTTCAAATTTTATTTAAGGTGGGATCTGATGACTATTCTCCTCCTGAATTAAAATTTTGAGTTTTAAATAGTTAAGCAAATCCATGTGGGATATTATTTTTGGAGAACTGAAAGGATAGTTAATAACAGCCAGGAAAAGATGTTTAAAATCTCACCGTTATTTTTAGGGACAGCTCTTTGTAATAGGAAAAATTATGCTAAAAGATGTTGTGTAATTTAGTATGGAAATACATGGTTTGACTCAGTAGGAATTTGTCAGAGTTTCTTGCTACCTCCTTTCATTCCCACTTTGATATATGAGGAGGCATTCCACCAGCTTGGAGGGCCAGCTACGCTGAAGTGATTTCCATGGACAGTTTTACAAGGGGACAACCCATGTGCTTCTCCCAAGTTTTCCTTCCTCCTCATTCATCCTTGGAAAAAGGAGAGGGGAAATCTTAATGGCACAGTGAAATTTGAAGTTGTGGCTTGTTTTAGGGAACAATGTCAATTTTACAATACTTTCTCCAGTTTATTAGATCTTCAGGCTCTTGAAGTGAGTACTGAGGGCTTGCAAGCTGTTCCTCTGAAGGCCTGGTATCCATGCTGCTGTCATTTTCCATCTCTTGCCTGGGAAGTTCCTTGGGAGCTTTGAAACCACAACCCTGCTCAAAGCCTCCTTTTTGTGTGTTTTGTGGTCCCCAGCAGCCACTCAGCAGCTGTTTCAATAAATGTCTATGCCTCTCTCCCTTGGACAAATTTGTTTATGAATTTGTTTCCCATGCATTCCCTTTAGATTCCTCCAAACAAATACAGAATTTATTTTCAGTCAGGCACTTCCAGGAGATGTAATATTGGCTTCAAGGAGAAAATAGTGAAATATGGTATACTTGCCTCTTCCTAGCAATCTTCCAAGTAACTCCAGGGACTCCTGGAGAAAATGTCAATGGAGGGCTAATGCTCTGCTGAAATGGTGTTTTGATGAATGACTGATTACATCCTCAAAAAAATACTGGAGTTGGATTGTTCCTCAGAGTTTTATTGTGAGAGTGGCAGTCATCTGCTGTCTTAACACTTTTAATAGCTCCCAAATTTTGCTAATAATGCATCAGCATCTAATAGGAGCTCTGGTTTGGATAGATCTCTTTCTTTTGTGATGCAAATAATATGTGTAAGGTCCCTCCTGATTGCACATGCAAGCATTTACCTGTGGTCGTGTGTTGACACATAATAATATTTTTTTCAGGTTTTTTTCTCCGGTTCTTAGAGCTGGTCAATATTTGTCTAATCTCTTTGCCATTTTGGGGGGCCAGATTGAAGCACACCTTGATTTCAGTTCAACACTAAGAGCTTGTATGATTCTGATTTAGACACTCAGTGCTCTCAAGAATTGTATGGTGGTTGTGGGTGAGATGTTTTCCATTCAAGATCATTTCCCAGGCAGAAGAGATTTTAACCACTAGAAGTAGTAGACTCAAAGGCTGTAGGACAGATCTGCTTCCAAATTTTGCAGTGTAGATGCAGGCTTTCTTTAACAACACATGCCAAAAAGGTGCTTCCCTTCAATCTTCTGCTTTTCCTTCCAATGTTTTTATCCAGCCCTTTCTATAGCCTGTGAGAGGCAGGGGATCTCTCCTATTTAAGACTTCACACAAATTACTAAAACACTAAAATCTTCTAAAAATAGTTTTTCATTGTGGGTGCTGCATCATCTCAATTGTCAGTGCTGGTGGACTGGTATTGATTTGAAATACATATTTTTAGTTTCTGTTTCTGAGCCAGCTTTTATGAAACCTCAAGAAACAGTTCAGTCAATATTAAGGAAATCTATATGCTGGCATAAGATATGATTCTATTTTAACTAAATGAGGATCTTATATAACTAATAACGCTAATTGTAAATGGCTTTACATGCAGTAGAGCTTTTGGTTGGTTTTGGTAGGTTTTTTTAAGTTGTTCAGTAAAATGGTGGTCATTTCTAGAAATCAAGAGCAAAATTCTATGATGGAAAATTCTGATGTGACTCATATTCTCATCATCTTACACTTCTCAGTGTCATAAATTAATTATTATTTAAATTTCTGAATGTGAAAATTCTTTTTTCAGACACAGCTTCATATTATTCCTTCTTCTTCATCCTGAAGTATAACTTAAAAACTTCTGTTTCTTGGTATTAGTATTATTTAAAATAGATTGCAGTTTTAGAGTGAATTTCAGTATTTCCTAAATTTTTGAAGTAGAGAAGCCTATTATAATAATCTAGAATATATTTCCTTGGATTATTTTAATAATGCGTCATCTCCTATAAAATAAGTTTAAATAAGAATAAAGCTGAGAGACCAGTAGCTGAAACGTTCTATAGTTTGCTAGATTGCAAATGTTTAAAGAGTATGATATTATTGTTTAGAAGCTACTTTTTTTTTTAATATTTCAAGAATTTTTCCTCTTTACATATGTGCACATGATGTCCTTGGAATCAATATCATACCTCAAAGCTATCTTAATTTTAAGATTTTTTTTTTCTTAATGTCTCTCAGTTCAAACTTATTTAATTCTATTGACTTAATTAAAACATTTTAATTTATTACAGATTGAATCCTTTAGGCCAGTGCTTGCTAGGCTGGATGCTGCTGCTTGACACTGGACTAAATTTGAAGTTTAAAATGTTTTAGCAGGAATCCACTTGGGTTGAATTATGTGAGAGACAGGGCTGTAACTGAGCAGACAGAAAGGTGAGAACTTGTGCTGATTGCAGTTTGTCTCTAGGTCCCTGCATGGGAAAAGGTTATAATTAAGTTAATCTGAAGAAATGTTTGTGACTCTCTGTTCTCTTTGTTGGAGAGATGCTAGGCACAGAAATTAAAATTATTGACTTTCAGCCTTTCATTTAGCTTTCCAGTTGTTCAAGTTGTGTATTTTTCTAAATATTTCAAAAACAAAAATGATAAATAGATTTGTTTTATTCTGTTGTAGACAGGAACAGGAAGGCCTGATAAGCATCTTGTGATTCAGTAATGCAGTATGTCAAATCTGCCACAGGCAAAAACTGATGTGAAGTGATCTGAAATTCCCCTTGGTGTAGTTTCCTATTTCTTTTGCTGTTTTTGTAAAACTTGCACATGCCCTCCTGCCATTTATGACATGTCTTTGCTCTCATTTCAAAACTCGTCATTGCTTTGCTTTTCACATACTGGACAGAGGACATATCAGAATCCAGAAGAAATTGCTTTTAGTGCTTTGCTATTGGTATCCTATCAAAGCTTCTGGCCGTCAAAGAAATATGTCAGAAGGATAAATCCACAATTTCGAGTTTGGTTACTGTTATTTGTGTGTTTTTTTCATTTGTATTTCTCTGATAACTTCATAAAGATCACTTCTTTAAAAAATCTGTTGTTTTTCTTTAGAAATAACTGTGAACATACATGTCAAAACTAGACTTGCTTTCTTCTGAGCAGAATATCCTTGACTGTTGAAGGTGTTTTCTTTTGTGACTGTGCTTGGTGTTTTCTTTTCCCTTCTCTCTTATAGTCAGTGTACTTCAGGATGGAGCTGTGAGAGCAAGTTGCAAGGAACAAAATGTTTGCACTCTGTTGCCAACCTGATGGGCAGAGCTCAATTCAAACCATCCCGTGGCTTCTGATGTTGCATGTGCAATGTGAGGGCAATTAGTTTAACATTGTGCAGATACAAGGGATAATTATGCTTTGCAGTACTGCTGAAATCTCCAAAGAGCTTTCATACCAGGATCCTGAAAAGTTGATTGCTAACATATAGTAAGTAACAAAAAAATTTATACATAGGAAAACAATAATTGAAAAAAAAAAGAACCCTCATAAATTTTCCTAATGATATTTACTCATCACCTCTCTGTGAAATAACTTCCTATTGCTTGTTAGATCAGGTAATTGGGCTGCATTTACTCCAAAAAGTTCTTTTCTCCCCATAAAGTACATTTGCACAATTGTTATAATATCTGTAGCATGAAACATAATACTTGTGCAAGTGACCATGAAGACATGATTGTTGAATAGCAGATTTTCAATCTTTGCCTAGTCAGTTGTGTGACACTGTACAATGCTATTGACATCCAGATAAATAGTCTGAGCCTGCTTGGTGTTTAGCTGCATGAGATGGAATTAGCATCCCCTGGGAATGGAGGTGCCTGCTGTAATAGTTGCTGTGATTTAAATCTAAACCCAGGAAGCAACACAGAGGAATAATCCATGAAAGAATGCCTGTTCTTTAAAGAACTGTGCTTTCTCATTCAAGAATTGCTCATATTGGCAAATTCGTACTGATGCTAAATCATGCATGAATTAAAATATTTTTCAGTTGTGCATTAGAAATGGTACTAATACTGCAAAATCTGAATGAAAATGTATAAATTCACACAAGTTGTTCTATGTTGACAATCCAATTGATCTGAGAATATTTTGTTCAATATCTTTTTTAAACATGCACATCAGGATTGACACTTTCCAGGAGCTGGTTAATTGGTAACCAGATTATGAGAGCTAGTAGATATAGCTAAAGCAACTTCATTAAAAATAACTTGCTTCTGGAAAGAATACCGTATGTTAAGGTAATGGAATGGGTTCCCTAAATTAATTAAACTTGCAACAACTAAGCTTCGACTTCTTCTGGCTTTCACTGATAAAACAGCTGTATCTAAGCCATGGTGTCTTTATTAAATTCAAGTAAATCAAATGTTCCTCCTATATCACAAATTCCTCATATATTTAGCTCTGTTACTGTTAAAATATCCATTTTGCAATAATATATATTAATATATAGGAAATATGCCATGTTGCACATTGTAATGAAAAGGTCTGTTCTGTAAACAAGTAAATGATTTGCTAATTACATTTTGAATTTGATGTTTTCTGTAATTATCAAATTCTTAGCTTCATGCCTGCAAGTAGGTTTCAACCTAGCATACTTTATCGCCAAAACTTCCATTAGAGAGTTAAATCCTATTTAGTTAAAAATATTATTAAACTAGTCAAGATGTTTTGGTCTTCTGTGACACTCTCACTCTTATTAACAGTAGCAAAATTAATAAAGAGTTGTGGCCTATTTTTATCAAGCTTAATTAAAATCCCTAAATTACTTATACTGAATAAATTGTAAGGAACTTATTGCAAATGCTGACAACCTTTTAGTGTAAAGTAATTGTGTCACTCAATAGTCTCACATAGAATAGCATATAAAAGCAGTAGTCTAGGAAGGAATTTTAATTTTCTTTTTATTATTTTCTTGTCTTTTTCTTTAGTTAAAGGCCCCCCATTCCAAAAGCAGTAAACTTTTAATACTAATGATGTGTTTAAGAAATGTAAAAGGAGATGGCTGATGCCATGTACTACTGGCTAAATCCTTTGAGGATATGGGGAGGAATGCCGCTCAGAATATCCATCCTTTTTTTACTGCCTTCATCATTATGGAAGAGTAGATACATTTTAATTTGTTGCTTTACCTGGCTGATACTGCTGTTGGAGAATTACATGAGATTTATTGGAAGATTTGAAAAGTATCTGTTTTTTTCTTTCAGTCACATGTTGATGCATTTTTAAAAAATGTATCTTTTTGTGTTTTGATCATGTGGGTTTAGTTCTTTGAATGATCAGATGGTGCACAGAGCCAAAATAGGGAGAGAAGTGTTTTAGAAATAGAGTATTATTAAGTGGACTTGTGCATTAATGGATCTTCCTGCATTTCATATTCTGAAAAAATTAATTTCTTTTCACAAGGACAAAACATAAGCTAGAGGTTTTTTACCGCTTCTGAAGGTCCACCCTAAACATTTTTCCAAACTGGAAAAATGAAACTGATGTGTTTGACTTTTTTTGGTGGGAAAGTGGAGGCTGCCATGGCTGCCCTGCTCCAGGGGAGGCTTCCAGGGCTGGGGAAGCTGGCAGCAGGGAGAGCTTCAGGGAGCATCCCCAGCTCTCCCCTGGGCTGAGGCCGTGGGCCACGGAATGGGGCAGAGATGGAGCCCTTCCATGAACCTCCCGTGTGATGTCTTTGTGCTGTCAGTGGAGAGTGGGGATCCCTCCCTTAGGGGTGCCTGTGTGGTAAAGCTGTGTAATCCTGGAAGTCAAGGTCTAAGAATTTGTCCAAAAGCCAAATTAGAAAAAAGCTGCATAATTAAAGAAGCACAAAATCAACTTTGTGCACGCACTCCACCCCTCCCAGTCCCACCTTAATATTGTAGAGCAATTTCATTAGAAAGCAGTGTCCATAAGTTGACAAATGCTGCAATACAAGTAATATATAGCAGGTTTTCTTTATTAAGACGTTCTTTTGGTCAGCTTTTGGTGAAAGTTTATGTGACTATTCAATAGCATTGTGTTTTCTAAATCTTAGCAATTTCTCATCACCTTTTTATATGGGTAAAATTCAACTAAGGCTTTTGAGCCTGAAGTGATAAGCAGATTTGCATGTTTGAGTACTAACTGTTGATCCAGCTAATAATTTAAATGAAAAAATTGACTCTTCTGATGGCTGAAGAGCAGGTCTGAGTGGTAAATAGTATCAAAAGTCTCTAGGATCCCATTCCAGTCACCTCTTGGGAAATAGCTTGTGTTGCTTGTAATTAACATAAAAATATATAGAGCTTGTTATGTTTAAAAGTTAATTAAATCTCTTAGAGAAAGAGACTGAGATTTTGAGTTGGTTGATTTTATCTTTGAGCAGTTTTAAGTTTTCTAATATGGGCTGTCTGTCATATTCAGTGCAGACTGTGGAGCTCAGGAGATGCCCACAGATGCTCTACTAGATGCTCGAGTTTGGCTAGAAAATAGAGTGCTGGATTGATTCCATACCCAGAAAAATCCTGGATAAACCAGCGTTGTTAAAGAATGCCATATCCTCATGCACAAATACCTGGGGTGCCATCCTGGGCTTTGGGAGACATCAGCTCGGTACCCAGCTGCCATGGGCTGCTCTCTGACAGGACCAGACAGCATGCCAGGCTCAGTCTGTGGGGATTTCCAGCTTGCCTTCCCTAAAACTGAGGTGCTAAGTCCCAGCTGCCTTTCAAAACTTTTTGTATTGTCAAATGCAGAGAGAGAGACAAAGACACTCTTCTTCTAAAGCTGTCTTCACCTTTCTGTAGACAATTAATACTAGATTATCTGGTTTTTACCTGGCTGAAGATGGGTGAGATGACTCCCACTGCTATTCCCTTGGTACTGATCCCTTCCCCTCCATCTTAAAATGAAATTATTTTACTGTATTTCTGCACTTTACAGGATGAATGTTTATTTTACTACAAAAGTGTTAAATATGTATAGTATTTAGGCAACATGGTAATGAAATTCTGTAAATACTCATGATAGACGGAAAATATTTTTTTTAGTGACTGTATTTCTTTTGGATTTACAGTTTCCTGCCCATTTAGCTAGGTATAATTCTTGGTGATTTTAATATTATTCCCAGGGAGTATTCTGTTATCTGACTAAAAAAACATATCTGGCACATGGAATATTCCTGGTTTTTGGGAAGAGTAGCCTGGATTTAAATGCATGGAGTTAAATCTTATTATGGTAGAAGATAAAGTAAGTCTCCTTGGCTTTTCATGTCATCTCCTAGAGCAGTAGTTTGGATTTGTGAACATACTTCTGACTGATGGTTGATTACTGCTTGGGGTATTTGGCTACACTGTGAATGGCAGAACTGTCTTGTATATAAAGCAGTTGATTACATGCTAATATTTTGATTTCATCTAGCAATCTGATGAGGCATTTCAACCTTCTGATAAAATTAAAAAATAAACTTCTGTTGATACTCCACAAGGGTCCTCCAGTAATTAAGGAAATCTGTACAGTACCTCTAGAATCTGAAATCTTCAAACCCAGATGTGATGTATGCTGAAGTGAGGCTTACTACCCTCTTCACTACACTGTTAAGGTGTTTTTAGAAAATGAAATGGGAATCTATGGAGCAGAGATGGAAGAGTTCAGCAATTAAGAGTTTTGGCATGTTTATTCCAGCAAGGTTAACAATACTGAATATCCATTCCAGTCTACGTGTGGTACCAGTACTGGCACCTTTCTTCTTTCAGTGAGTAAGAAAAGTTCTCTGCTCTCATCATGGCCCTGTTCTGGTCCAGGCAGTTAATAACTTTCAGTTAACCAGGGGGACTGTCTGGAAAAGAGGAACAAGGAGCTGAGCACACAGCTCCTCCTTCAGATCTGAACTGGATCACAGAAATGAAAGCTAATCTAAGGTATGCACATATGAGGCTAAAGTGAAGGTGTAATAAACAGTGCTAGCTTTAGCTTTCATTGAGGAGAGAATGCTTTTCTGTGCAGTAGAAATTTTCTCATGACACAGATTTTTATTGTTATTTAATGCTAGTTTTAAGTGTGTGGTAGCTTTTAATTTGTGTCCAGTAATAAAGCCTGCTGAGATCTTTTTACCTATAACCAGTTGCTCCTTTCATTGAAATCAGCTCTTGCCTTTTGGAACACTGTGGTACCCTTTTAAAAATGACATATATATTTCATAACTGTAAGGCAGTAGAAGATAGAAGTGTTGGCTTATGTATAAATTTATTTGTATTTTTAAAGTACTGAAAAGGGGTTTGGTTTTGGTTTTGTTTTTTTTCTTTTGAGCCTTTACATTGTAGGTTAAAAAAGCTGAAAGCATATGGTAGCAATTTTTTAACCTCTCTACATGAGGTGCTTGTCAACGGAGGTCCATACGTCCAAAGCTAGTTAATAACAGCTGCAGGCCAAAGTTCTTTTAAGAGCTATTGCTGTGTTCCAAGATTCTCAAAGACTTTGAACAAGTGAAGTTGGCCACAAGGGAAAGCAGCAGGTCTGCATTCTGCTTGTTAAGTGAACCCTGTTTGAACGGAAAAAAATGTGGCAGAAAGTCAGAATTTTCATGCTATAAAACTTGAGCATAAAATATCAGATAGGATTGGCTAGTAGGCTGCTGTAGTTTAGCCTAAACGAATCATTTGCTTCAATCTAAAACGTTATTTTGCTGATAGCTTCACTGAAAATCTTCAAGATTTTTTTGATGAAAATTTGAAAGACTAATTTTACCAAATTTTTTTTTGGAGAATCACAAAATATAGGAATACAGTTACATTTGCATTTACATTTTGTATATAAAAACCATCATGTAGATAGTAAGAATGTATGTGAAGAAGGAAAAACTGCAGTTCTCTTGACCTTGTGGTGCTTTCTCAGTTTTATATTCCTGTCCATTTTTGCCACGTCCTTTTCCAAGCAGTAGTGAATCATAACTAAGTGAACTCCCTCTAGACAGCTTTTAGACAGTTTGGAAGTTTCTTGGCAGTTTGGAAGTCCAGCCTTAAAATCTGAAATTGCTTTCTCAAAAGATACGGTCTGTATATTTTTGCCTATTGATTGAAAATCTTCATGGTATATTAAAGCCTTTATGAAAAAAAGCTCTTTAGAAGCATTTAGAGGGAACAAGGCTGTCTGGCTGGTTATCTGCCAGTAATAAAGTATCAATAAACAATACTCATCATTGTTGTTCAAGTTGAATATAAGGCAGGATGCTTGACAGGAAATATGTTTTGTGCTCTACACCGGAATGGGGCTGGATCAAAAGCTGAGCTTTGCAATGGATTTGTAGGACACTGAGTGCCCCTAGGTGGTCACAGCTAAAAGTACAGCAGGAAAAGGCTCCCCTGTGCACCTGGCTCCTCTGAGGGGCAGCTCTCCTCTGCTGGGCACTGGGCACACATCCCGACCATGGCGGCACATCTTTGGGAGGCGTTACAGTTAAAGAAACACTTTTTTTCCTTTTGCTCAGTCTCTGCTTTACAGGAGAATGTTTGTGTGGTGTTAATTTTAATCAGGCAATTGCTGACATACTGAAGTGGCAGTCTATCATTACTCCCACTTATGGCTCCAATTTAGCCCTTGTCATTGCAGTTGTCAGTATCAATTGGGGATTAGAGTGGGTTATGACATGCAGAGTGGATGGTCAATGGATCAGTACCACTTTTCATTCCTTTTTAGTACGATCTTTTCATTATCAAGCAATGATGCAGTTTTGTTGCCGCTTTTCAGGTTTCTTATATACATAAAATATTTTGGAGATAAATTGCATCTCGAATTGTTTTTGGGTTCTTTGCATTCCATTTCACTATGATATATGTGAGTAATTAAATGACACAGAAATGTTACTACTTCTGAAAAACACATTTCTAAAGTTATACAGTCAGTTGTTTTGAAAACCCCTATTTATATAGCAGTGATCCCTAAATAAGATGTGCACTGTGAGATATACAAAAAAATGTGTCGCTGATTTGTCATTGCGAGGAAAGAAAGCATTAATAATGGAATTGTAGACCAAAATCCAAGTAGCAAAATTTTAAAACCAAATGATGGAATGCTATGTATTAATACAATTTATTAGTTTTCAGCAGATAAATGGTGTCTCAAATCTCCAAGTAGGGTGTGTGAGAAAAGAAACTTTTATTTTTCTACTTTTGTATTTTATCCTAAGAGTTAAGTTTTCACTGACATAGGCATTGCTGCAGGGAAGGAGGGTAAAAAAATAAAGGTAAATCTCTTACTCACAGAATTCTGTTGGATTTGCTTCTATGGTAACCAGTTAGCCAGAGCTTATTACTCATGTAAAACAGGAACTGTTTGCATTTTTAAAACCTTCATTTGCAAAACACCATGTCTAAATGATAAAGTTAAATTTCTTTCCCAAGACCACAAGTCTTCTTTGTAGGTGGAAACAACTAAGTGCACAGTTTAAAAAGCAAGGGAAAAGGCACTCCTAGGCAGCAGCATCCATCCACACTAAAAGCAAATATTTGTTTTTGGAGCAGAGAATGGCTGTCCCCGGAGCAGCCAGCTTAGCAAAAGCAGGAATGGAAGGGCAGAGCTCATCTTTTATGGAAGTCAGATAAATTTCATGCTCTTTAACATCAACTGTGACTGCAGGCTTTTCACTGAAGTCTGGCTCCCTCCCCAGTGTGAACAAAATAGGAAAAGTGATTAAAGTTCACTCAGTACTGGACGGCAGGAGGCAACTGCTCCGGTATCTTCAGCTGAGGGAGAGGGCGAGAGGGCTCTTTAATAAGACTTGTGAGGCTCTTTTGAAGAAAAGAAGTGGGACTCATAGGAGCTAGAGATGCCTACACTAACATTCATTCATTTCCGGTGCTTCATATGGCTTCTTTGACACATTGTAATATTGTCATCCCTTTCATTAAAATGTTCATTATGAAAGGGGAAAGAGAGAAAATGTAACTGTTAACTGGAGTCAAGGGTCAGCCAGTTCAGCTGCGAGCAAAAGACTCAGAGCAGCCTTGGATAATAGCAACACTTCTGGGGCAGACATGAAAGACTGACAGAAAATGAAAATATGGACCTTACAAATTGTCCTGTCTTGTGATGGACGGGAGTCTTGAGCGTCCTGACAAGTCTTCAAAAGCTGAAGTGGCTAGCAGATCTTCCCAGATCCTGCCTTTTGGCTTTTTCCCTCTGCCTCTGTCTCTTTTTCTGTTTCTCCCTGTTTTAAGTTGTGCAATCAGTATTCACACATTCTTATAACTAATAGGATTAGAGGCGTTGCAAAGGGATTTAAACAGGATAATTAGTTTACTGCTTAGCCCACAATATAACAGGCAAAACCCCTCTGAGAAAGGCGGACAAAATGGGTCAGAAAATGTGTGGGAAATGAGGTAAGGCCTCTCAAACAGAGCTTCAATCAGCTACACCATTATGAAAGGATCCTGGAGTATTCATTCACTGCTGCAGACCGTTGACTTTTTTGGCTTGGCCACCAGAGGTGTCAAGAAAAGAGACCGAGCTGAGCAGTGGGAAGCATTGCTGGATATGAAGGTTTCAAGTGCTTAAGTGCAATTTAAGTTTCTTTGCCACCACGCCACGTAGAGCATTTCTAGAAAAGTGAGGCAGCCTCTAGCAGTTTACAAAGCTGAGGCTGTAAAAGCAAAGCCTCTTGTAAACCTTGGGGTGGATAACGTCTCAGAAACCGGCAAGGGAAATATTGAATCAAAAAACTTAATGTTTGAACATCTGTCTAGGAATTATCTAAAGCATAATTTTTCAAGCAGTGCATTTAAGTGTTCCATTTAAATATATTTTTTTCCATTTAAGGTGTGGCAGACAGTAAAAGCCCCCACATCCAGCCCCCCACTGCCCCCACCCGGTGATACTAGAATGGTGCATGAATTACTGAGGGATGGTATTTGGTTTCCAAAGGAGTAGCAGGAAATGCCTCAAAGTTCCTGCCTTTTTTTTTTTTATTTTTTTTTTCCCCTGTGAAACTTGTATGAACCACCAGCGTGATCAAAGCTGCCAGAAGTTGTTAGAAGACATGTCGACTTGGGCCTGCCTGTGTATGATAACTTAGAGGTCCCTCCTCTCCAGTGGAAGAAACAGCAGGAGCTTCTCTAATGAACTGTCCAGCAGCTCCATCTTGCAGTGTATATACAACCAGAGGTGAGAAGAGGTTAATCCATAGGGGAACTAGTTAGAAAAGCAAAGCAAAAAGAAGCCAGGGAGCTGTATGACCAAAATTCAACTTGAAGATGGTTGCTGACACATTTGGTTTTTCTTTTAATGAAACTCCTCTTTTAATCTGTTGCTTTTTGTGTCAGCTTGTAAGTTTTAACACACTTCAGCTGTTGTGCAGGAGTATGCACTGCATATACAATACAGAACAATACAGAATGTCATGTTGCTTGTAGCAAATTGACCTCCTATTCATTTTAAATACCTATATCTTATTTCTAATGGAGATTAAATTCCTAATCTTGAGATTAGTCTCAGTTGTATTTCAGCATGGGGATTTATTACTCTAATCTTTATCTGTTCATAAATGTGAGGAAGACAAAGACATTCACTATTAGACATGTACCTACCTGGCAGCAGTGTGAAACCCTTATACTGTAATCCTGGCTGTTGTGATTTTCACTGTTAAACACATTTACACACAGGTTTATTCTGATTTTATTTTTTAAAAAAACAAGTCAGTTTCTCTTTGTTGTTCAAATGCTTTTTCTATGCTTTTTTTTTTTCACAACTGCAAGCTAACATGTCATTTCTGCCTCTGGGGAATCTCTATTTTGTGTTGCTTCCTATTGTATGTATGGAAAAGGAAATCATGCATATTAAAAAATATTGTGGAAAACAGGCACTGTGAGATGTTTTCTGGTTCTTCAGGACAGGCATTGTACCATACATATATTTGTTTTCATAGATTTCCCACTGGAAGTGATATGTCCCTAATTAAAAAAGTAGAATCAAAACAAGAGAACCCAACAAGCAGAAAGTAGTAGAGGTATGCAGAAGTTTATGTATGACTCTTCTTCTTGATCTGTATAAAGATATGTGTTACTTAGTATTATAAATAGTAATTATGTATAATGAAATTTCAGATAGGTTAAAGGAAAGGAAAAAAATGCAGGAGAATAAAACACATATCTTAAAGTTCATCAGAACATTTATTTTTAAGCTTAGACTTAACACCTGAATAAAATCAATATCACCAACACACAGATTTCACTTTGTATGTTTTGAATGCTGGCTTTGTGTCTGGTAAGTCCTATTCCTTAAGGTACCAGTATTTTAAATTCTATTTACAATAGGGTTATCTAATACCTTCTTTCAAGTAATTATTTCTATATGATCTTTTAAGTTTGTTTAAACTATTTAATTAATATAGCTTGTTAAAGTTCTGGACTTTGGCTTATTTTCATTATTTATAGATATGGATGTGAAGATGGTTAACAGAGGGCAAAACAGATATGGAAGGGAAACTGAAAAAAAACCTGCAGATCCAGGGCTTAATTAGATATTCTGCATCCCTTCTGAATGCTGAATTTGATCTTTTCTTTTTCACAGATTGCAGACCTTTCATTCTCACCCACAGTCTACTCAAAATTGATACGAAGGGAAAATATTTAAATATTTCCCTGTTTGGAGCCAATGTTTGTAGACATATCCTCATGACACCTTGGCTCCTTTGATGGTTTTAGTGTATTTTTAGTTTACATATGTGAAGCACTCAGTAGCACTGCAGTTCAGCTCTGAGACTTACTCAGTTGCAAGTCACAGATGAATCCTTATCTGTGTTTACTTTTCCTGTAATATATATATACTCCTCCAGTGTATATGTTAACTGCTTTTGATTCCTCCTCAGAATTCTGTTCTTGATAGCACAGTTCCTGTGTTATTCTACAGGGATGCAGACCTGGCACAGAATTTGGAAGTATAGTATTGTGTTGAATGGTCAGTCTTCCTGAAATACTGACCTTCCACCTCAAAGCTTTCATCTACCTGGCCACTGAAGAGATTTCCATCTCTGAAGAAAATCCCTTGAACTCATAAGGAGTGCTAGGGAGAAGCATGTGAGACTTTGCAGTTTACAAATTATTTTTTTACAATAGTAACTGAGAACTTGGCAAGATTCACCCCCATTCCTCAAGGAAAACTCAAAAAGCAGCACCTAACATCTGAATTTTGTTAAATATAAAAGATAATTATATTAAGGACTTGTGCATGGTCCAGTTGTCTGAAATACTAGTTTTGGTGTCACAATAGTTCATTATGGGGCATGATGAAAATTTATAGATGGATTACAGAAAACAATTTCCTTATTTTTCTTGTTCTGTTTCCTCATCTCAGGAGAATTTTGTCTTTTTTTCACATACGCTTAAATTAGGGAAGTCTATAATTTAAATATGTTCATTTAAACTGGTTTTCTGTAAGTAGTTTGTGATTCAAATATACATTTCATCACACGCTTAACACTTAACTTGTGAGTAGATGCAATGAATTCGATGGGATTTAAGCACATACATTAAATTGTGCATGCTTCAATGCTCTCCTGAATTGGGATGAGATTATGTGTATGTTTGTGGTTAGTAAGAGCTATGTTTAACTGAGTTAGTGTAATTTTCCATCCTGTGTCTTTGAAGGTGCTGTGCCATAGCCTATACAATTCATATTGTCACAGGTTATCTTACAATGTTTAACAGCTTTACATTTAGCTGATAATTAGGATCTTTATTACTTTGAAGAGTAATGCTTTTGTTTATTTTCAGAATTAGTGGGGATGAGAAGCATTCCCTAAGTAAATTTAATTCCTAACCTATGAAAACTAGGGTTGGTTGTCAATTTTAAAAAAAGAACCAACCAAACAAACAAAAAAATCCCAACAAAAGACCAGCTAGTAAAAAAAAATTAAAAAAAAAACCCAAACAACCAAAAAACCCAGAGCCAAAAAAAAAAAAAAACCCAAACCAAAAAAAAACCAAAAAACCCCAAAAGCCTGGGAATAATAATTTGAGAATTTGGAGATTTTTGCCTTTTGGGCTTAAACACTCCATTTTTGTGAGCAAGGAATGAGAGGTAGAGGATTGGCTCAGGTATGTCTGAAGGGCAGGGGGAAGATGTGCAGTAAGTGGTTTTGCTCCCACTGTTGGAACACATGTTCATTGAAAATAATTTCACTTTTAAGAAGCACAGCAAAACCTGGCCTCAAATTTTTCTGCCACTTTCCAGGACACTTTGAAGAAAAAGTTTCTTCAAAGGAGTAGATGCTGTTAACCATCTCTCTCCTAAATCACCTTAAACCCATGGAATAGATAATTCAAACACAGTTGTGACTGGCCTGAATTCTGAATTTACTATCAACTTGGTTTTAAATTAGGGAAATCAAGTTGTGTGTTTCTTGTGCAGTGGTTAGGAATTGAAGCAGGAAATCATGCTGACAAATGAAGTAAATGGGAACAGGAGACAGAGTTACTTTGTGATTTAATACATTGTCCTAAATACGTTAGATGTATAACTCTATAGAAATTTTAGTTCTTTACTGCTGTAAAGCTGTGGTTTAAGTGATGTATCTTCAATAATTCCACAGTATTTTGATTCAAAAAAGTTGAGTAGATTGGAAGGAGCTTAAAAAATGCATTTTAGTAGGCTTTTTGACAGATGTGATTTAAAAGCTTAGAGAAAGCAATGCACCTGTCACTTTTAATTGCAGAAAGCTTTCCATCTATTAACTTTATTTTGCCAGAGCCTTCTAATGAAAAAGTTCCAGTATCTAATTTAATTTAATTTTCATTGGGTTTTCCAGAAGAGCAATTAATTTTTAGAACTTCCAACTGTGAAGTTGTGCTTCAGAAAGCAGTCTCCCTATTTTACATACCATTAAGTTGCATCATGTGCCTGTCATACCTTAGGAACATCTTGATATCTTTGAAGAAATGTGGCAGTGAAATGTAGACATAATGTCTGTAGCACTAGGTAGGGTTTACAAATACAAATGTTTGTATGATTGGGTTATTCCTATCCATCATTAGATTGCATCTCTCTGGAGCTATAAGTACATCTGTGCCTGGCAGGCTTGTGTTATCACTGGTGCATGTGGGGACCATGTGTCAGTCTTCCAACAAAGATATATAGCCTTGTGTAGGAGCAGGATTGGATATGCTTGTGTTTCAGCCTCTAAATCAATTCCTGGGACCTTTGCTACAGATGTTTGAAGCTGCAGGTCTGTAAAAAGAGTACACTGTAATATGAACTGAAATAGAAGAATAAGCATGAGAAGGAATTAGCCATATGGCAACAGATAGCAAGTGCAGTGGAGCCAATAGAGAAGGAAATTCCAACACCCTCTCAGCTATCTGTGTAAATATCGTTTGAATTCAATCACCTCAGAGCTAGTCCCATTCTAAGAGGAGATCTGTTCATACTCAGTTAAAAGAGTGAGTTAAAGATGCTCCTGCTGTTGTAAGATGCATGTCCTAGGACTTCTGAGCTGGTGGAAGTCTTCCTGAATTCCCTAGAAGCACAAATGGATTCACACTGAATGCCTTAGCAAAAAGCCTAGCTGTATAGTGCTGAGATCTTGATCTATTTAGTGGCTATTATTGATACAGGCACTATGCCATGTGTTCTTGTATTTAGCCTTATTTCTTAAATCCCTTTTTAACTTTTATGCTTCAAAAAAAATGCAGCCAATCTAAGCATTTAAACATTTTATAGTATGTTTCTGAATTAGTCCTTAAGCAATAGGGAAGCTTATGTATTGTTTGCTGGTTTGTGTTTAGGGGTTTTTTAAAGTAAATTTATTAGTCTCTTTTCCCATTACCATAACTGTTCTCAGTATTTATGTAGTCACCTGGACCTCTCTTTTCTGAAATTACCCATTGGCTCACTGCAGGAGTGTGTAGAATCTTGTGAATGGAGACATCAGTGTCACCCTTGCTCATCCTGAGTGTGCTGTGCTCTCATTGGTTTGCAATTGCCCAACTCTCATCCATCCCATCCAGCTGCCTCGTGTGCCCTCATATAGCAGAACACAGCACCCATCCTCCTCGGTGAAAAAACCCTCAAACAACAACAAAAAACCACCACATCCCCCATGCAATCCCTCTTTACCCTAATTATTGGGGTTTCTCAGTGGGGTTTTACTTGGGACAAAGCTCCATCAGCTACTTAGGAGAGTATGGATATTGGTTGAAGGGAAAGAATTTAGCAATTTGAACAACGAAGGCTTGAAAACATACAGATGGAGAAAAAACATCTGAAAAGAGGGAGGATGGGTTTTTAAAGTGCAATTAAGAGCAGCTACTTTTTGATGCTGTCAGTGGAAAAGTGCAGTCCTGGAACAGAAAGTCAACTTTGTAGACTTCAAGCTTAAAAAAATGTCTGAATGGAAATTATTTCTAGTGCAAGCAGCTGAATCTTTTTGCAAGTTTGAGGAGGAAAAGGGAATAAATGTGGCAGAAGTAGCAATAAAATTTAAGCTTTTCTATTAAAAATACTAAATTCCATTTTGCATAAATTATTTTTTCCCCAGAACATTTTAATATAATTTGCATACTGGTATTATGGCAACAGCATACAGACAGGGCTATTAAGAAGAAATGGGATTTTTCACATTCTTGAAATGTGGAATGGAGCACTCTGATTCAGTTTCTTAGCCATGGTTGTTCTTTTTAAGATTAAGAAATTAGTTGTGATTAATTCATTCTGGAATGGTGTATTTTCTTTTTATTGCTTACATACATTTTTTACCAATTTCATGAGGTTTTTTTCTCTGAATCCAGCTAGGATGCACTTTTCTTGTTATACAGACCAGTTGTACTGCCTCTGCTGTATTGTCAGCTCCTTTGAATAGAGGAAAATACCTCTTGAAATTCTGATTCTTTGTATGGCACTGAAAGGGAAAAAGTTGTGGTCACGGAAATTTGGGGAAAAAGGCTGGAGCAGTCACAGAAGGAGAAGGCAGGGTCAAGAAGAAAGAAAATCTTGGAGCCCTTGAACGAAAGAAACTTGAGGCTTGACACTTCTGGGATGCACAGCTAGAGTATTAAAATAATTTAATCCTGGTCAATGGGAAGTTTTACTTCCAGAGTTCCTGAATGTATGTGTCAGTAACTGCCCTGAAGTTTCTCAACAGTTTATTGTTTCTCCTAAGAGCTTTAATTGACTTTTATTAACCAGCACATATGTAGCACACAAGAAGTAGAATAAACAAAGAAATCCAGTCATTCCATTACTCAAATAATTGAGCTTGTTTTACTGTTGTATAACAGTAGTGAAGAGGAGGATAACACAAACATCTGTTCCTTGTCCTTTCATTTATAGTTTTCTCATAGAAAAGCCTAAAGTCCTGGTTCTTTGGTCCAGAAGCCCAGTGGTGCTAGTTACACAGAATAAGAAAAGTACCACCAAACAGCACCCAGTAAAACAAAAAAGTTTATGTGAAAGATATTACAGTCTAAGAAATGACACATGGGTATAAGCAGATGGATGAAGACCAGAAAAAATAGTCATATAAAATTGGTCACCTTGATAAGTGGCAATGATTGCAGCTTAGCTGTTGTCAGGTTTTTTTAATCATCCATGGTAATCCTTATAATAATTTGTTTTGGTTTCTTCCACTGTTTTAGCATAGTTTTTGGCACTGACAAGCAACAGCCTTAAAGCCTGAACTATTAGTGCTTCATATATATTAGGCACCTACACATATCATATAAAGCTAAGACTGTACAATAAATCTGTCCTACCAAGCAATCAGGCCATCTCGAGAGACAATCTCCAAATTGCATCATTCAGCTCAAATGCAGGAAGAGTGAGCACAGTGATATTGAACATTAATGGTCCACAAGATCTTTTCTAGTTTGCTCTCCAAATTTTCCCCTGTCCCCTGACAAATTGTTCAAGGTTAGTTTTACTGCTAGGAAACACTTGAACTACTCAGGTTATTATCAGAGTAAAAGTTTGGAGCTATACTTCATAAAAAATGTCCGTGTCAAGGGATGTAATTATTACTTGTCTGTATTGGAATTGCAGCTCTGCATAATGGGATTGGATCAGGAGTCTACTCTGCTCTGTTTTGAAGAAACAGGAATTGCCACAGCTTTCTGAGTGATATTTCAGAAGAGAATATACAGGGTTGTAGGTTGTGTAGTGATACTAGACGATGTACCAGACAAGCTTTCAATCAGTTCCTAAAAGTGCTTGCAGTTTCAATTCCACAGCAGGTGAAACAATATTAAATATTAAAGACATGTTGACAGCTGCAAACTTGTTCTAAAAAAGAAGTTTTGTTACAGGGAAAAGTAGTGATAGATTTTTTTAGATACTGTTGAAGAGGTCTTTTGGAAAATTAAATATGCCATCTCATCTATTCTTAATGTGAGCAGATCCCCAGCCAAGCCAAATGGATGTTTCAGCCATGCATATGCTGAGTGTCTAATGTACCAGAAGAAGTGAAAGTTACCCAGCAGAATCTTGTTTTATTCTTTTAAAGCTCTTAACATTTTCAAGTCTGTCAAGTGTAATAGTTGATTAAAGATTAATCACCAAATCACCTATCAGAGACTAGTGAAATGAGAATAGCAGAATCTTTACCCTTTGCCTACATAGAAACACTCTTTTGTGGCCTTGTATGAAAAAATGACACATAAAGATTTGTTATTTTTACTTTTCCTTCAATTCCAACCTGCTAAAGGAAAAGGAGAGGAAAATCCATGAATGAAACCCGTGCTTAACCTAAACCTCCCCTGGCACAGTTTGAGACCATTTCCTCTTGTCCTGTCCCTTGTTATGCAGGAGAAGAGACTGATCCCCACCTGTCCAATCTGCTTTGAGGCAGTCACAGAGAGCAATAAGGTTTTCCCTGAGCCTCTTTTTCACCCTCAGCTCCCTCAGCTGCTCCTCAGCAGGGTTGTGCCCCAGACCCTTCAGCACCCCCAGTTGCCCTCTGGATGCTCTCCAGCCCCTCAATGCCTTTTTTGTGCTGCAGAGCCCAGAGCACAGCAGGACACAGCGCCTGAGGTGCAGCCCCAGCACCCATATGCATATTTTACACGTATACATGCACATGGGTAAAAGTCATTTTGCACTCTGCAAACTCCAATTGGGGCTGTAGGTCAGCACTGCCCTCACAGCACAGCTGTGCTGGCCTGGGCCCTGGCAGCAATCGCTGTGCTATCAGGGATGCATGATAAGTCAGTAAAATGTCACTCAGTGCCTTCCTGCAGCTTGGCCAATTTGAGACTGTGTGGAGGATAAAGATTTGTCAGCTTTTTTCTTTACGAGGTGAGGACTTCTTAAGAGCTTCAAGGTTTTTTTTTTATGAAAAGGATTATGCCAAAGTCAAATTTGAAGTAGTATTGCAATTCTCTCTGAAACTGTGGGTGGTCCTTTCCTCTTTAGGAGCTACAACATGTAGTTTCTTTCCTGTTTTGTTTTGGGGATTTTGTAGTCTAAACAAAAGATAATTATGTATTAATTTAGTGGAACAGGCTATTAAAGAATGCTTTCCTTTTCAAAAATAATTTCTAAGGCTCCAATAAAATTCATGTGTGGTCCTAATACTCCTATTTTATTGCACAATTAGCATTTTCCCTGCTAGACCACTCTAGCAAAATAAAGAATAAATGGTGAATCTCCTTAAGCAATTATTTTCAGTAGTATCAAAGCATACAAATTGATTTAAGTACACTTTTGGACATATTGTAGAGTGGAATTGATTTTGCAGCCCATGGGTTAACTTTTCTGCCAAGACAGAGATTGGACGTTTTGGCTTGGTCCAAACCCAAAAGGTATTCCTATTAAAAAGTAAACGGTCTAGTACTTGTACTCTGTGCTATTTAGATTTAGAAATCATTGATTACTAATACCAAAAATTATAAATATGTTATGCATTATATTGCATAGCTGTAAAGAGTCAGGCTGTTTCTCAAACAAAAGAAAGAAGATTATCACTAAGTATCAGAATTCAAATTTTGGATGACTTAAACTAAATGTTAAGGTTGAAGGTACTGATAAACTCTGGAGGCTACCAGTCCTACTATTGTGTAGTGTGTTACTTTTTCTATTTTGCTGTCTATGTTCTGTAATAGATAAATGATCTCTCTTCTTAAATAAATAAATAGATAAAGTGGATTAAAAGATATACTGCTGAAATAATGCAGATAATAGTATGCCAAAAGCTATAATAAGAAGTACATTTTGATTCCCTAACAGATTTATAAATGGATGACATTTAAAAAACCTCAAGCATTAAGAATGAAAGAAGCATGAATGATATAATCAAAAGTGCTATCATTAAAAAATGAGACATGAAAGTGGGCAGGAAAATTCAGTCTGAATATTCTTAGGGAAAAAGAAAGAATTCCTTACCATGGGAATTGCAGTGACTCTAACCATTCAGTCCGTGTTGCAGTGAAGATTGCCCTGTGTTGTGAAATGTGAAATATTCACTTGGGCAATGTAGCACACCATGGCCCAGGGAGTGATCCTGCTTTAGCGTGAGAATAGGTTCTGTGCCTACTGTGTGCAGCATCTGAATCTCTAGGGATTCAGCAGAGCAAATGGAAATTAGTGATGCAGAGAGAACCTGAAATTCTGTCGTCTAAATCTTTCTCATCAGTTTTGTGCTCCTCAGCTTGGTACTGATCCATGCTGCTGCTGCTATGTACTGCCTTGGTTTCCCCATCTGTTAAAGGAGGTTTATAGTAGCTTTCTAATACATGAAATTTTAATCCTCCTATGGGAAGCAGCAGCAATAATGATTTACAGAACTAATGTTTGAAATTATAATTTATAGGTTTTATCTTCATGAGGGGATATATATGTGCTGTAGAGACCTATTAGCTACTGCTGGTATTATTGGACACCTTTTGTGTCTTCAATATGAAGAGAAATCGCTGCAAAGATTGTTTTACTAAAGAACAGAATAATAAAACCATTGAAATTAATAGGAAGCTAACTAATTTATTTCACAGTCAAAGAATAATGGTACAGCAGTTTTTGATTGTTTGATTTTGTTTCTTTGTTTGTTTTGCTTTCTCAGAACAAGAGTTTAGACTGAATTTTTAATTATATATTTTTAAACGTTTTCTTGTTCCATCTTAATTGATCTGTAGATCTGCCAGAAAGCTATGCCTACTAAAAGGACATGACAAGCCATTTGGGTATAAGATTATCTTCATGAATAAGTGATGCCATACAGTAGTAACTGTATAAAGTTAAAGCCAAGCATATGTCAGTATTCCAACAATTAACTGGCTAAGCCTCACTTGACTGATGGGAAGGGTATTTAGTTGTCTGCATATATTAATGTATTTGCTGAACATGGGATAAAAAAAAATGTTCTGTTATAATTAATCATTTGTGTTTGTTTAGTAAGCTCGTGTTACAATATGATATATTGCTGCCATGATGGAATTCCTGATAGGCTTCAGTAGCTCCAGTTCACCTGAGCTACTGATTTAAAGGAGCTGTCTCTCCAGGATGCTGCCCCTGCATTAACACCACAATGTTCAGTGGCATCTGTATTCTTGATGACTTTGTACTTTGCTTTGATTTTTTGATTACGTAGTTTTGAAAATAATTTTCACACTTATGTGCTTTATCCTGATACAATAAAACTTGTGGTTGTCAAAGCATGCCTCTGTAGCATTCAGAAAAGGTCTTAGATTAAATTCCTAGGCATGCTGGAACTTTGCAGTTTGGTTGTATAGTGATAAATGGAGTTTCATCAGCAGGAAAAAACCCATCTGATCAGAACTTTTCCATGTTAAAACAAGACACCTAATACAGAGTAGAAAAATGTATTTATTCAAATTTTGAAAGTAGAAAACTGTCATTTTAGAAATGAAATCCAAGTCAGAGATCCAGTGAAACATAAAAAATCTACTTTGGCATTTCATTCTCTGCTCTTTGCATTGGAAAGCCCATGGCTATGGCAGCTTTGCAAACAGAGGCAGCTGCCAGTGTTCATGATAACGTGAAGTAACCTTTTGCCATACTTCTCTGGAAACATTTCACTTGAAACACTTGAAACTTGGGGCTGTGGCTCCCTTGTCTTATGCTGTCATGTTGCAGCATGTTCGCACCTTCCATATCTCAGATTTTGCTGCTGGTGTTTTCAGCGCCTCCCAGTGAGGCAGAGCTCTTTGTTTTCCCTAAGATCAAAGCCAGGGGAGTAAATAATAACTCATGGTTCTTGATCTGGAATAGCTTTGAGGTTTTAGATAGCCTGCCTCATTAATGTGATTGTGGCTGAAGAAGTATCTCAGACCATGCAAGACCTCACAGATATCTTCACGAAGTCCAGGATCCAGCGAGCAGCCTGTGCCAGAGCATGGTTCACAGGCTCTTTCTGCAAGGAGCTTCCCAGTGAATAGGTAGGGGGTGTCTTCTCCCTGCCACCTGTATTTTTTAAGGGGTGCTCAAATACAGAAATACTGCAGGAACACTGAACAGTACTGAAGAAAAAGCCAATGATAACAAAAACAGCTGAAATGGACAGGACCAGTTGATATTCATAAATTAACTGTTGGTTAGTTTTACTGTTTTAGGATAAATGTCTAATTGATACTTAATGTATCAATGTATACTAATGTTCCTAAAAAGAAGTTGTTACTTGTTCCATCAAAATAATCTGATTGACCAAGGTAATGATTGTCCCTTTCAACTGAACTATCCTATTAAAAAATATGTTGTTTGTTTTTTTCACCATCATTGTATTACAAATGAAATCCCGTGTCCAAATTCATATATTTGGTTTTCAGTCCAATAATTTAAATAATTCTCATTCTTTTTATTTCTTTGAAGGCCTGGTAGTCTCATTTTCTATGAGTCTTTGCCACTTTATACAGGCATGGAGGATTTACTGCAAAGTATAGTTACCTAATGTTAAAAGTGTTGTAAGGGAGAAGTACTTAGCAAGGCTTACTTCATTCATGTCACGAATACATAAAGAATTATCAGGATGCCAGTCATGAAATAGCCACTTTCTGAGATGTTTTTATAAACTGGCATAAATAAACTGGTAAGAATTCAGTACTCAGTTAGGCTGAATATTTCTGCCTTTTCCTTTAAAAATCAGTACACATTAGTCATTCCCAGTACTCAGTACTTTGCAAAGTACAGAATGGCAGTATAGATTTATGATATCTGTGGTCAGACACAGAGGGAGGTTAAACCATTGAGGAAAATAAAATTACAAGTAATTAAATTTACAAGCAGGTTTGCCATCTTCAAAAGATTTAGTGTTTCAGAACGAACAATGATTTAGCCACGCAACAAAACTGTGATAGAGCCTTAACAGTTTATGATATAGATATTTTCTGTGATGTTTCAATTTATATAATTAAAAATTGAGCACTCCTTTTAAGGGTATATAGGATTTTCAGATGAGAGCCATACATGGTGAGTAATAAAATAACTGCAATGCAGTACTTTGCATTTTTTAAGAGCTGAAACATTCCATCAGGATCATTAATTTAGGGTTATCTCAGGGCTTTATCTTCAGATAAGAAAGCAATACTGTATATAAGTCAAGGTTTTTTTCTGAGAACAGGTTAGTATCTTCTATTGGTATGAATTTCAAATGTTCACAGGACTCCAAGCTTTGAGGTTTTTTCCCTGATACACCTCTATCTCCTAACCAGTAAATATGATAAATATAACTGTACCATTTCCACCCGTTCTTAGGAAGGATTCAGTAGTAACAAGGTTTTTGGCAAGGTCTTCCTGCTATTTCCACAAGCTAAATACATTCTCATTACCAATGTATTCTTGGAGAAAAAAAGTCTGCATGCACAAAATGAAGCTGTTAGGGGAGGAAGGGTGGGGCAGAGGTGTTTGGGCTTTTTTTGATGGAGTTGTTTTTATTATTGATTTTTTTTCTTAGTTCATTGGTTTGTGAAATGCAGAAATCTACATTCTTTTAGCCATAATTTCAAATTAGACAGGTTAAGTTGCTTTGTCAGAATATCCAAATTAAATTTTTAATCTTTGGAAATTGGTTTAAAAGCTGAGGTATATGTGCTTATCAGAATCCATTGCATGTAAATTGCCATTATCCAGTTTGTTTAAAAATAAATTATATTTTACATAAGCATGGTAATTGCAGAATTTACTTCATCACAAATCTTAGAGAATCTCTAGTTGTTCTGTTTTTATTGATGAGTTTGAATGCTTGTATAGACTATATTAATTATAAAAAGTAATTATTTAGATGCAGCATATTTAGTCTTTGATTTAAAAACATGCTCCTGACCTTCAAAGAGAGAAAAAATAGTATGCAAGTTTTTCAAAACAGTGCTGCAGTTGGGCAAAAATTCAGAAATCTTTGTGCATTCTTCACTGTGTATCTTCACTTACAGTGGGATTCAGCTTTGTTTGCTTTATGGATTTGGTTTTCTGTTTTTGCATTTGGGAGAATGGGGCTGCAGCCAGAATATTACAACTCAGAAGAATGCTCGACATATTTACATCTTAAACTTATCTGAAAGAATCCACTGTGCCCAGGCTGGTTTGTGCATCTAGAGCAGCAGCAACGCTCATTTGTGCCTCCTCAAAAAGTCTCTGTCAGGTGCTGCCACTCTGCCTCACCCAGGAGGCTTTTGGGGCCCATCTGCTATTTAACCCCTGTACTACCTTCTAACCTGAGGGAACAAATCTGAGAGTTGTCCTTGAGAACACCTCACATTCAGAGAGACTGAAGTTACCCCTGGCCCTGGGCACAGGTTTGGGGATCTGGAGCAAGGGGGAGCAATAGAGGACAAGGAACAAAGGTGCTCTGCCCACCCCTGAATGACACCAATGAAGGCAACAAATTTGCACTAAGGAATTTTCTTGAAAGGTCAATGTCTAAGGTACTCCCCTTCAGACTTCATAATTTGGTGTATATCCCTCTAGGAATTATACAATAGAGTCAAGAACAATTTAGTTGAAAGAGGCCTCTATGACAGCCAGAATCTGCATAAAGATGAATTTGTCAAAATATCTCACTAAATCATTGTGCTCTATTAAAGAAAAAAATTCTCACATAGCCTTGGCTTTTTCACTCTAGCTGTATTTTTTATTCAATTGTGCTGTTCCAAAGGTATTCTGGATTTTAATGTAAGGTCTTGGGCTGTAATATTAATGGAGAATAATTTGTTCCAGTGAAAATATCTTGGTCAGATTGACACTTTGTAATGTGAATCAGGTTAATGCCTTTTTTAAAAAAAAATACAGATCTAGTCTTATAAAAGTAGTATGTTTTGTTGGATCTTGGCTTAAATATTCTTAGATATTCTTAGATATTCTTTCATTTTAAGGGGATCAATTGCCATCATAGAGCCTCTATTCAAAGGCTGCCTATTTTTGAAATGGAAGATGATGCCTGCATAGTTATAAGTGCAGCAATACAATGACCATCAGGCTGAAAAGGAGTTTTGCACCTTTCTTCACTACAGAATATAAGTTGCAAAGTCAATTCAATGTAATCTAATGGCATGCAAAATTGGCTGGTTTTATCTACAAAATAGATTTTTGCCCCATTTCCTATGAAAGTCACAATACGCCTTGTGCTGCTTGTCGCCTTTATTTTTGAGCAGTCTAAGAATTGCGGTGGAATGAGTTCAAAGATCAATAAAAAAGACCACATGCAGCTTCTGAGTTGTGAAATGTAGGTGTAATTTATGCAAGAAGAAAAAATTGAATGTTTGTTTAAGCCCCTCAAGGTTTTTATAAGGAAGTTTTTTACACTGAGTAGATAAGAACTTGAAGCAATCAATAAATAATTACTAAAATTTTTCCTGCTATAAGGAAAATAGTATTCTTTATGAGAAGTAGAATTTAGCAGTGTGGAAATGAACTTACACTTTTGTTACAGAAACAGTTCCAAGTTTCCCAAACCAGCTGATGCATTGCAAAAAAATTACTTTTGGGAAACAACATTTGCCAACCTTACTTAGCTCTCCAGATTTAAATGTATGCTTTAAACAATGCCTTGTTCAGCAAGGCTGGGAACCTTTGCAGTCAAGTAGTTTACACTTGAAATTAGCTAAAATTACCAGGGAACACTATACTTCAGTCTGCTTGAGCTTGTGCTGCAGGGAATTGGTGTTGACTCTGCCGACCCAGCAGTAAATCTGGCCTGCAATTAGTTTGTCTGTGTCCTTTGCATTTGCATACACACAGACATACCTGTGCACAATGGCTCTGTGTATTGGCTGTTGAGGGACCTGGCACAGTAGCTGTCACTTGTAGGTCCTTGCGTTTGTGCCAAAATTTCCCATGGAAACAAAGATTTTGACCACTAACATTCTCTATTAGATTTTTTAAAATAATTTACAGTTGGCCTCAATATTGTTCATCTTTCACTTTTTTTAATTATATAAAATGGTGAGTGATGATACGCTATCAAATGCCATGAAAAGCTTAATGCACCATTGCCCATTGTCTCCTGCAGTAAATATTTACAAGTACAGCAGTGGCTCATGTAGATATATACATATATCTGTGTTATAAACTAATCATTGGTCATGATACAAATCACTACTGCTAGCTTAGCCACTTCACACACAATTTTTATACAGGTAAAATGTATTAGTCAATTAGACAGAAATGTAAATATAGATATTTGTGTTTTATGCTTATAAGGGAATTTTTCTCCAAGGAAGTAGGCTGTTAAATCATGTTACCGTAACAAATGCTGAAGGCTGCTTTTTCATTCATTGCCACTGAATTTATTGTCAGAGCAGTACAGTCATATCCCATTTCAAGATTACTTAGGTGGCTTGAAAATTAAATCACAGCTCACAAATTCTCTTTTTTCACACACGATTAATAATACTAAAATTGGGTCTAGATTTAAGTATACTTTGCAAGATATTGCAGTGCAATTAGGTGCATGAACTATGAAAGATTTAGTAAATATAAAGTGATTTTCCATAAATTAACAATGAATTGGATTATACTAAATTGCTGCACTGTATGTGGAATTATATTCAAAATAATTACATTTATATAAATTTTGTTAAAGTTGGGCAAAATGGGGTTTTATAGAGTCCTCAAATTGTGTTTTGCAAGTTCATAAATCTGAAATGGATCTTCAGGAGTGATTGCTCAGAACTGGAAATATGAGCTCAGGCTAGATTACATTTTAGAGAAAGAATATATCAAAAGCATGACTTCTTATATCTAATGATTCTTGCTTGTTCACTTAATCTGAGCTACATCTCTTAATTCTGTGCAAAGTTTTGCACTGTTTCTCTAAAAATTCTTTCTGAAAAACATCCTCTAAAGATGTCTCCAAATCTCAAGGTAAAGAAACTTTACTTCTGCTAGGATCTGGATTGCATTTGGTGTGCTTTTAGAGTAAAGATCCTGGGTTGGTTTTAGCAAAATGAAATCTAGTTAACTACAAGAGAACCGCTGTGCAAATGGACTTAAAATCCCTGTGTAGAGACGCCTGTACACACCTGATTTGTTTGTACATTTTTATTCAGATGTTTAAGAAAGCTTCTTCATATAATTGTGTTCCTCATATTGTGTATAGATAGTTGCATCTTGGAAGGTTTCCAAAAGAAGGTCTGATTTCATAATTTTAATACAGCAAGGTAGATAGGTCCCCTTGCAAAACTTCAAACATTCATGTACCATGTGTGATAGGTGTGTTTGGTCCAGGGAAGCAAACTATTCTCTGAGGTAAAACCTCCAAACTGCATGTGGTATAGATACAGCAATAAAGACTTTCATGTACTGGTCTTCTTCTATTGCACTGCATCACTGTTAATAGTGCACAGCATAAATGAAAAGTTCTGCATCCTTTTGGTTTTTTTCATTTTCTCTGTCTCCTCTGCTACTGTCTTCAGTTCTCTATATTTTATTTTCAATATTGACCAGTGAAGGACAAAAATGTGTCTGTATTTCAGAAAAAATAAAGGGCTGTTTATTCATACTTACAGCAAAAAAACACTACTGAACAATAATTTTATAAGCATTTTAATAATGTTTTTCTTTTGTAAAAGATAATAATTCCAGATGACATGATACAGCTGATTGTACAGGGATTTTGGGGAGGAATATTAGATGTCTGCTGCAGAATGTATTTTAATTCCTTCTTTTAAAATATATGATGCTTGACACTGAAACAAAAGTCAGAAACATATTGATCTCAGATACTACACAGCTGCATTGTTGTTTCTCAATAGCTCACTATTTGTTCTATTTGCTGGATTTCTGTCTTCCTTACATAAAGCTGAATATACCATCAAACATGGACTTGGAATGGTTGAAAAGTGAAAACACTTCTACCAGATTTTTTTTTTTATGTTTTGGCATATATGTTGTTATTTTCTAAAGGAACTGCCTAGTGTGACAGAGATAAACAATTTTGACTGTTATTGCTACTTCTTTTCTTCAGTTACAAATCAGTTAATGTAATAAAATAAGCTTCATTGAAAATATTGACTGAACCATAATGGCTGAATTTTTTTTTTTTTGTTATACATGAAACTAAATATATATAGCACTTTTACATTTATATTTTTCTTCTTAGTGATCTTAGTGAAAATCAGATTCAAGCAATACCAAGGAAGGCATTCCGAGGAGCAGTAGACATAAAAAATCTGTAAGTATTTTCTTCCTTCCATATATTCTGGTGATAATGCTTTGTAGATACAGTGCTCTTTTTTTTTTTTTTTTTTATCAGATATCTTTTTTCTAAAAACTGTTACAGCTGCTTAAGGAATATCTGCATCATACTGATGTCATTTGTTTGTGCAAAATACTTTAACGGATCTTAAACATCCTCAAATTGCCTTATGGAAATGTAAAAAATTGAAGTAAGTTGAAGACAACATGGCATTGTAACTATTAGTCTATGAAACTGTGTTAAATATTTGAATGTCAGGCAATTTGAAATATTTTATGGTTTCGTGTGGAAAAAATCATTTTGCCTTGGCTTTAAAAGTTTGTCTTTTGTTTGCTTGCATAAAGAAAGAAAAGTCATGCTATATTACCTAGTTTTGCTAGCATATGTTTTTATACTTGTGTGACTGTTTTACTTGCTCAATTTTCTTCTATTGTCTTTTCTGAAAGAAAGATACTTTCCTGGAGATAGTGACTTTGAAGTTCATGGACAGGTTTTGAATTCTTATGGTTTCTAAATGTGGAAATATGTGAGTTTCAAGTCAAAGCAAAGCAGTAACTTTTCTACTTTCTGTTGAGAGTGGTGAGGCAGTTTAGTGGGTTGAACAAGCCAAACAACCTGAAGACTGTGATGAACCTCTGTAGTAGGAAACAATAGTTATTCACTCAAAAGCTTCAACACCTGCTGTAAGCCAAGGACTCATCACTTACAAATAGCCAGCAAAGACAGAGGACATGCAATAATAGGTTTCAGAAAGACTATGGAGCTTCCAGAGGGATGCAGCTGTGAAAAAATATGATTGCTATATAATGCAGTATCAATAAATATAGGGAAATATTAGGTTATAGGAGGCTTTCATGTTATTCCTGCTGAAAAAAAAATTATTAATTAAAGTTGCCAGTGCTAAAGTAGAAAGACAAACATTCTAGTTGTATTGCTTTGAAAACAGCAATTGATGTATCCTCAGTAGGAGAGGATGGGCTAAGAAGCCCTTCACTTTTCTGTCTGCCTGTGATGGATTCCACTTTATTCTGCTGCCTGCAGCACTGCACACAAATTGGTGAGGAAAATGTCTTTTTGAAGATTTATCAGAACACCCAAGAATTTGGCCTACTACAGTTCTTCCCTGCAATGAAATTCTGTCATACCTTAGTGGAAAACATCATTATGTTCAGCTTTGTTGTGTTCAAAAACATGCAAGCGCTTGTGATTCTCAAAGTAGCTTTTTTACTCTATTTAATTGACAGTTTGAGTTTTTATTCAGACCTATTCCCACCACTATGCATGGTCAAAAAGAGGTCTGGCTACAAGAAGCCTGCATTTTTTTGCATGATCTTTCGTATGTGAAAATTTATATAGTCATAGAAAGGAACTTATATTGTAGAATTAGCAGCATTATTGAAAATATTTTAGTGGCAAAGTAGTAGTTTATAATATAGGTGTACTTACATATTGTAAGAAAATTCCAGTTAAAAGCTGCATTAGGATGCTAATCTTTATCTGAGATACAATTTTTATCTTAGTGTGAATTTTTAAGCTAAGGATCCTGAATTATGTCTGAAACTTGCATAAAATAATAACTGTGTCCTTTAAAGTGCTTCTCTTTTTAGGAGATAATCTTAAAAAGATAAAATCATAAACACCATAGCATTACCACAAATTTCAAACCATATCTGTGGCCTTTTTTTTTTATTCTGATAGGATAAATACTACAGATATCTCCTCATTAATTGTCCCAGGGGAAAAAAAAAAAAAAATCAAACCCTTAATCTGAAAATTTCATGATCCCTCTAAAATTGCTCTGCAGAATGACCAATTAATTAATGGGGTGAGTTGGGTAGATTCTACTACAGCATTTATATAACTAGATCAGGCTATTTTGCCTTTCCTAGAATCTTTGGTGAGGAGAGACAAACCCCAGCTTTCCATCTAGCCTTGGTCATTACTTAGAGAAGACAGATAGACAGAAGTTGTATTTAATTGTTGAAGAAGATTAAGGAGACACTTGATAGGTGACGGGTATAGCAGGTGTCACGATTCAAAGAGGAACTGAACTATCTGTCAGGAGGTTGTAGCCAGTTGTTTGTCAGTCTCTTTCCCAAGTAACAAGTAAGAGGATAAGAATAGATATGAGGAAAAATATCTTCACCAAAAATTTTTTTAAGGTTTGTAATGGGTGACTGGGGGAAGAGATTTTGTCACCATAAGCTGGCGGTGTTCAGAAATGTGTAGGTATGGCACTAAGAGACAGGATTGAGCAGTGAACTTGGCAGTGTCAGGGTCAAAATTTAACTCCATGATCTTAGAGATCTTTTCCAACCTAAATGATTCTATGAGTCCATGAAGGTGATTAACCTAAGGTCCAGGAACCAAATATTTGTGTATCCTTACTAAGAATTGTCATAAGCCGAATTCCATATTTGTTCTAGTTTTCTATTTGTACTAGAAATAATCTAGTAGCTGAGACTTAATGTTAAAGATGTAACTCTTCCAAACTCATCTATGAGATAGATAAAGGTGCAAAGAGAAAAGAAACCTGTATTAGAGCATATTGTATTTTATATATATATATAAATTTGTAGCAACAGTAATTACATCAGTTTCAGTTGAAATTACTAAGCCTTTTCTTTAAGCATGAAATGATTGATAACCATCCAGAACAGTAGCTCAGTTAAGCTGTTTTAAAAGTGGTTAACCAATTTCACACAATTTGACCTGATAAAGTATTTTATGTTCCTGAATAGAGACTTACCATTCTCTCAATTCCACCAAATACCTTCCTTCTGAATCAGGAATTGGAGTATTTTGGAAAGCATCTTATTGTATACTTCTCAGTGTTTGCAGAGCAAAGAGAATGAGGTGTTTACTCAGATAATCTGAAGGAAACTGCTTCCTATAAGTTTGATAATGCCACTATAACCTCCTGCAGCATGTTAGCTCTAGAGTCCTCTTGATGTTTCTCAGAAGAAGCTGTCTAGTTTCCATAAAATGCATCCATGGTGCTTTCTTTCTGGACATCTTAATGCTCATCTTAATATAGATTCTGTAGAAGATAAAAAGCAAAATGGGCAAGACATGATGAGAATCGACAACATGGGCAACCTGCCACACCCTTGTAGTAAAAAGAATAACAAACCCTGAGAAACATTCAGGCTTCAGAAATGTAATTTACATCTAATTGGAATTACCCAGTTTCCAATTTGTTATGCCTTTCGTCTTAGAAGTGAGAAGAGTTTGGCTCTGTCTGTACTCTCACTGGAGGCAACTGTAGGCAGCAATAAGATCCTCCCTTTCCCCTCTCTCTAACAGCCAAACAAATGCATTTCTTGCTGACCATCCCCAAATGTTACCTGCTTCAGTTCTTGTGGCCCTGTTTGACTCTGTCTTCTACTGGAGAGACCAAAACCAGGTGCCATCTCACAAACTCAGAAGTCATCTCAAAAATGCCAGAGTGTCCCTGGCTTCACTCTCACCAATGCAGCCCAGTTGTTTGTAAAGTATTAAGCTTTTAAGTAAAAGTGACAAAAACTGGCGGAAGCTTATGTTGTAGTAGCTCTCCAGACTAGAAATCCAGTATCCATTATTTTGGCAGTTCGAATTAAAAAAACATCTACAGTCTGTCAAAGTTTCAATTTTTCTATTCAAGGAAGTATTCTTGAATGACCTAAAGAGCAATACACTCCATACACTATAGCTATTGATCTGAGATTGAGAGAAATTAGTGTGAAATTCTGAAAATATAATTCCTAAAGTTACCCCTAACTTGCAAATTTTTCAGGGAGAAGAGTATTCACCAAGACATTAGGTTCTTCAGAGTGGCATCCATTAGGTTCTTCAGAGTGGCATCCATTCTGTTTATTTTTAAAAAAATAAAGAGAAGTTATCATATAAATGGGAAACTAAACACAGATTTTTTTAATAGACATGTTAATGAATGTTTTGCAGCCCTCACTGGTGATATAGTACTCAAACTGGATGAGAAAGATTCTTTAAATTTTCCCAACCTCAGGAATTTTGTTTGTATTTAAGATGGTAAGAAAATGCTTTAGGTGCCCAGATTGCAAGCTTAAATGGGGTTGTTTCTGAAGCTGGTTGAATTAGGAAGAAAAATAACTGAGTTATTTACAAATTTAAGGCACCACTGAAAGAATAATAGTGCTATGCTCTCCTTTTGAGTTGATTTTTGACTATGATTTTTCCATTTCAAGTGCGTAAAATTTCATAAGATTCCAGTTTTCTCTTTCTCTGTGTAATTGATGCTTGGCAGAGGATGGAAAGAAATACACTGATATAATGGTGGAATTGTGATGCTAAACATGTGCAATCTCAAGTGTCACCAAAAATAGTAGGGCACATCATCATCATATCTCACGCAAGGATCTTGTGCCCTGGTTTTCTTGTCATGCTCTTGGCCTTTGTTTCCACCACTCTCTTCTTTGTGTTCATTTCTTTCCAGCAAGTGGAGGAGACTGTAGCTGTCATGCCAGGGACAAAGGCTGCAGGGCAATGTAGTGCCTTCACACATTAAATTGCCTGGGGAAATGAAGAATCAGTGAAGAGGGAGGCAATCACCAGCATCCAATCTAAGTCCTTCCCATCATACTAAGCTTTGTCCAAAACTTTGATTGATAATACTTGTTGTTGCCCTTATGCCTCTTTTATGCTGATTGTGAAACATTTAAAGCTGCCACTAGAGACATAAATAAATTTTGCATTAATTATTTTTGGGAATGATTGGACTTTTAAATTTCAGTTATTAGTAGTTGAAAAAGAGATTCCTGCTGATGTTCTCATTACTTATTTCTTCTCAGATCTTGCATAAAATTCCACTGCAACTGGAAGTATAGTTGTCTATTCATCTGTACAAATGCTGTTCTAAATGCATTGCTTGTCTAAGATATACTTAGATAATCTAGAATTCAATATTTCTCATGCCTGCTCTTACAGGAAATCTCAATTGGACTGCTAGTCTATTCAGCCACCTGCATTTCAAGTTTACATAAAGAAGGATTTTCACAGGGTGTAGTCAGCTATATTCTGTGTATGCTTAAGATTTTTATTACAATAAAAAATCACTCTGAAGCCATGAAGGAAAGAATAGATATACTTTTCTAGTGACTCCTAAACCTCTTGTTGCCAAGCAGGTTGGTGACCCTGTGGCCTTTGGGAAAAAAAAAACCAACTTGTTCTTACTGATAGTTAAAATAAATAGCATTTTAGTACTATTTTTAAAGTTTTGTTTTCTTTTAAAAAGTTATTTCTTATTAATCTGATAATATATTTAATACATAACATATAGATTTTTAATTTTGTATTCATTCTCCTTTTGATGACATTCTTTTGTTTAATTTTTACTTTTTTTTTGGTATAATTTTCCTCCCATAAGATAATTCTAAGATTAACCAAGTAGAATGCTAGACAATTTTCAGAGGACTGAGAAATTGAACTATAAATCTTTTTGTTTCTAAAACTTCGAGTTTGTTCAGCAAGTATGCATTACTTGGATATAAATATTAACAGTCGTGGGAAACAAGCGGTTCTTGAAGTTTGATAAAAATAAATTCTGGCATGATTTTTTTACATAATTTTTAACTTAATTCCTCTGAAATTACTGATTTGTCACGACATTGAGATTGAGAAATAAGAAATAGGAATCATAACTCAGTTCTGTTGAAAAAAGTAGCTCTTGCAAAGGACCATAAAGTGTCTTCAAACTGTGAAGAACAGGAGAGTAAAGCAGACAATCGTTTGAATTTTCCAGATTTCAACTTTCTAGGAATGAGTAAAGGATGTTTTCTCTGTCAAGAGTCAGATGACAGATTTTTCCTGTATGAGGATAGTAGTTTTTAAATGTATGCAGCATCTTCTGTTAGTCATTAAATGTTCTTCTTGTGGGATAACAGAGTTTATTTTAAGATATTTATTTATCATTATCTGGTAGACAACATGTACCAGAAGGGAAGAAAATATAAGTTAGCAACATGTTTCTACAGCATAAGAGCAATAAACATAAAACATTATAAAGTAAACGTATTACTAGTTGAATGCTTATTATTCTTACTATTCTTAATTACTAAACTCATATAAACATTGTCATTTTAAGCAGCAGTAGGTTAATTCAGTTAGAATATTTCATATAGAACATACCCAGGTAATGCTGCAGACACATGTGTAAAATCCAGTTAATTCTCTGGGATGGTGGAAGGATTTGGAATGTGACAGCTGTTGTTTGGTATCTTATGAGATTCACAGGAATGAAGCTTTGTGAGTGTTGGAGGCAGAAAGGAACAGCAACTTTACAAAAGCATGGAGAGATCCCCCATAGAATAGACCCAAAATGGAGATGGAGCAGGCAGAGAGATCATAAACTGGGGAGAGGGGAAGGATGAGAATGGGCCAGAGCTGCTGGTCCATGTCTGGTCATCTTTGATTCTCAGAGTGTTCTAATAATTTTAAAAGAAGAACAGCTCACGGGGAAAAAAAAACTTTCTAAGATGGAATTAGGGTTATTGGTATACTCAATAGCTTAGTGGTGAGAAAGGTTTCATTATGGTATTGGAGATGTTTATGTGTGGTTTTGAAGTCATACTAAAAATAAACAATAGAATGTAACTTAAAATTAGATGAAAATATAATTTTTAATCTCTAGTATTCTTGCTTGCACCTTAAGAGATAGCTTAATATGTACTTGTTGCTGAGAACCAATTTTATCAAAAAACACAATTACATTGCTTCAGTCTATCTATTAGAAGGACATCATAAGTTAATGTTACACTGGTTATGAAATATTGTCTAACTTTCCGTTTGGGTCATATATGTAGGGTGGGTACTCTTACCCTTAACCTTTACTTTTACCATAAATTGCTATTAAAGCCAGTCACACAGTCTTCAAAGTCATGTCCCTTTAACAGCTTAAAAAAAAAAAAATATATACATATATATAAAACACCAATTGTTCTTCATGGTGTGTGTCTAATCATTTTTATATCGTGGTTGTAACTGATGGAAGATAATCTAAAGCATAAAGATTGTAGCATCTTTCAAAGATAGTAATTTTTAAAACTAGGGAATATTTTTCCTCTCCCATCTGCAAACTTCCCTTCCTCATGCTGAAACCAATTCATTAGCTCAGTGCAAATGGAGCAATATTTCTGGTAAGAAGATTTAAATGGAAACAACTCACCCTTCACTAAGGTAGTGATCATGGTGACTCATGAAAGGAAGAAGTCCAAAAGTTTTCGGGATCACCACAACTGCTACCAATCTGGTGGAAGAAATCTGCCTTTCAGCTTGTGTAGGACAAGATTTGCTCAAGTGCTTTCTCGGCTTTAAAAGATTTTCCTTTGTGTGTAATGTGGATGATTTAGAAGAAGCTGTGTCAGCACTGATTTATACATTGACAGCTAAGGATAATAAGATATGGGCAAACATACAGCTCACCCTTTTAAAGATTAACCTGCAGACTGCATTAGGCAAATTTGATGGCATTAAAAGATTTTTCCAATTTGTCTGGAAACAATTTCTCTTTTGTATTGTGTCAAGGGTAACATTTCATGCCATTGGAGTAATTTAAATAGCTTTGATAAATTGTTTGAGAGGTTATACTGTGTATATATTTTACCATTTTAAAATAAAAAGGCTATTAGCTTAATTGTTAAATGAAATTCATTACTAAAAATTGAAGAAGCCTTAGAAAGTAGACCTAAATATTCCAATACTGCAGCACTGGTGTTGTAACATTGCACCAAAATTATTAAAGATCATATTCAGCAACTGATAGTTTGCATTTAGCTTTCAGTACACAGAAACACAGGCACTGTTACAATTATGACAATATTTTATTCCCTTGTAGTAGTAATTCAGATGAAACTAGAAGAACTTTATGGAAGTTGGTACATTACATTCAGCAGTGGGTCTGATGTTTTATTAATAAAGTAAAATATTATCATAGATTCAGAAAAATCACAAAAACTGCTTTAGTAGAAGTGTCATTAGCCCTGCTAGCTAATATATAATTGAAGACAGAAGGGCAGAGTTTATTTGTATTTTGTTCATTTTCTTGCTATTGTTCACACACATTTACTCATATATATTGTTTGACACTGACAAGTTACCAGCTTGGAGAAGTTTTTAAAGTGAGGTTTTTTATCATCTTTGCTTTGCAAGTCATGCCCTGAAATACATAAGACAGTATTTATAGGGAAAGCTTTTATCAGCAGAGAAAGATTTTTTATCTGCATGGTTGTTAATTTAAGAAGACATTTTTAATTGGGCTATATGTGCTGTATCAATGTTTTGAATTGAAAAGGTAATAATCATCTTCAGAGAAACGGATCTAAATTTTTCATAACTTCATACTTAAGGATTAATAATGTATGGGATGGATTGCTGAGTTTTGTGTCTAGAATTCGAGTGCTCCATTACAACATGCTATCTGCATATAATTGCAGACAGCACACGAAGTCTGTAGAAAGCCAGATACTGAAGGTTACAGCAGAAACACTACTTTCATTTGAAGCAGAACTACAGGAGATAAGTAAGCAGGTCTGTAAATGCCTCGGACACTGTTATTTCCACACGTAGACGTATTCCAGGAGGTAATTGCTGTAAATCCCCTGCAAACCCGGGGGTAACACCTCCCACCTGCTCCAGGCATGCACACACGCAGGGAGACCCCTGAAACTGGTGTCTGTCCCCGGTCCCTGCTGCGGCGCCTGGAATTAACATGCAGCTGGGCTGCTCTGATAAATGGATTCTGTTAGGTCACCGAGGGGATGCGTGTGACATTAAGTGATTTACCGTCCTTTACCTTAATGAAATTGTTTCAGCGAGATGACGCTGAGAGCTTTTAATGGATAGCTTTTCTTGATGTAATGAAATTGCATTCCTTTGGCATTTAATATAAGGTGCAGTTATTATTTACTGGAGCTTTTCCAGCGCCGCTGCTGTGCGCAGGCAGTTGCGAACAAAAAGGGATTTCGGTGGCAGGGTGCAGGCCAGCGCCGGGCGTGCGGCTGCCCGAGCGGGGGCAGCGATGGCCAGAGCCTTTCCGCTCGCCTGTTCGGCCTCTGCCACCCCTCCGGGAGCCTTCCCTTCCACCTCGCCTTGCCAGCACGCCTCTCCCTTACAAATGCCTCCCTAATCTGTTTAACAGGCAACTGGATTACAACCAGATCAGCTGCATTGAAGACGGGGCGTTCAGGGCTCTGCGTGACCTGGAAGTGCTGTGAGTATTCCTCGTATCTCTTGCTTGCGGTGAGAGCTCAGCATCTGGGGAGTGCTAATGTAGCAGCTTATCTGCAAGCTGCAGCCTGGTGTCAGGATGCTCTCGTGAAAAGATGTCTTAAAATAATCCACTGTCATGTGCTATAAAATGGTAAGAAGATATGGAGAGGCATGGATACTCCTTTACTCTCCAAGACAGCCATTAAACGTAATAATAATAAAAAAGCCATTGACAGAAACTGTAAGAAAAGAATATATTTCATTTTAAAAAGGGGGAGGGTAGCAGTATTAATGAACCCAATTAATTTTGTACATTATCCATTACTGTTGATGTACTGAACATTTCAGAATTGCTTTTGTTGTATACTCATCATCAGTTTGATCTTTTGATCACTGAGACTCAGTGTAAGGAACAATATGCTATATCTCTTTGACAATCTGGATGTTTTCAAAGAGGCACTTTGTAGCAAATATTACTGCTATATGTTAAGGTGTTTAGCATGTCTATGTCAATAGCTTCTTTTTAAAACATTTTATGTGCATAAATACATTTGTATGTGAAGGAAAATATCTCTTTTTGTGTCACAGATTATTTTTGCAACACTTCTTTGTATACTTTTTTTTTCACTTTCTTCAAGTAGCTATCAGGGAGGTTAAAGGTAACAAAATTATCATCTGAGAATAGTTACTGTAATGAGCAAAGTGCCTTAGTTCTCAAAGAATCTGAGGCCGGACACATTCCTGAAATATTTGCTCTGTCAGTCAAAATGACACATTTTATTTGGATTTTCTTCATTAAGAAAAATGAAAGAATTTGTGTATCAGTGAGTTACTTTATGTTAATTTGAATCACACCTGATATATCACAACTTGAGGGTGGTGAGGAAATGGGTTTTGTTGTGTTTGGGTTATTTGGGTTTTTTTTAAATATTCTGAAGAACAGAAGTTTCTCTGGCAATAGTGTCTGCATGTCTAAGAAAACAAAGAGTATGTGAGTAGCTGGTGATAAAAGTTTTTTATTATTAAACACTAGTTGGTGAATGAAACTGACAGCCAAATTTGATTTTTTTTTTTTTTTTTGCAGTCATAGAATAACAAGCCTGTTGTTAACTCTGGTACAAAGCCATGTAAAATATACTGTAGGTTCAGTACCACATCTAATTGTTAAGTTGATGATTAGTTGTCTGTCAGTAAATGTGATTGATGTTCTCTGATATTTTTATGTTTGGAACTCTTATATGTGGCAGGATATCTTTTCCAATGATGGCTCAATCTGCTTTCTATGGTTTGGTTTGGTTGTTTTGTGGTGGTTTTTTTTTTTGTTGTTGTTAATATCAGCCTTTCTTTACAAGTGCAAGGGTTAAATGTTTATTAAAAAATAAATAAATACAATGTTTTGTGCATTTTTTAATGCTTGCAATTTTAGTGTTCTTGAAAGACCATTCTTGCAGTTGAGGTCAGGGGTGCAATTTTTACACTGATTTCAATGATTGGGAAAAGAGGAAAGAAACTTCTAAAATAACAGTCTGCTGAAAAGTAGGTAGTTGGAATTTTTGTGAATGAATATGCATAATCTATTGGCATTGTTCAAATACATGACTGAGTGTTTGCTGTCTTGAATTATGTTATGTGATAAAAATTTTGTGAAGATTTATGGCATTTTAAGAAATTGAGATAGATACTTCAAACACTACTGAAGGTTTTGTGTTTAATTAAGCTTCCTTTACAATATGGCTTAAAGAATGAAAGCTGTGTAGCAGACCATACTGTATATGCACTGAGTAGCAAATAAGACTATTCATATTGTTTTCATTTGGAGTCAATTGTTTTAACTGAGCAGAGAAAGTGGATATTACTTCAAACTTGAAGTTTGAGGTAAAGCTTTTAAATAGATTGCAATCCAGTTTAGTAACAGTTTGAAATGCTTACCAAAGTAATAAAACTTATAATTTGGTTAAATAATAGTATAATTTTAGAGTCTATTAGTGTTAAAGATACAAAATAGCCTGAATATTCCTCCCCATGAATTTCTGTGTTAGTTTTCCTTTGTCTTTTTTTTTTAAGGAAAATCTGCTGTATTTGGAAAACAGACTATGGGGAAAATATAACACTGACATATCTACGAAATGGAAACAAGTCAATCACAGTCTTTGCTATAGTATATAACATTTAGGTAAAAGTATTGAACCAACTTTTTTTAAGTACATCTCTGTAATGAAATTAAGCATTTTTATCATTACAGAGGAATAGTTATAACAATAATTTAATTCCATATATATCCCTTACATCTATTCCTATATTTAGTTTTCTTTACCCTGAAAAATCAATAGCTTCTATATATACAAAATAGCTAGGCAAACATCAAACAACCAAAATTGGAAATCAAAACATTTGTAGATTTGCCTTCTCTTAACAGCTATGGAAATACTGGCTGATTTCCCTTCATTGAAAATATATTATTTTAAAATCTTGTAAGAAGTTATGCAGGAAGAACTGTGGGAGCCATCATTTACCATGTGGACATTGTAAGAAAACTGCCACAATTTACTGACTTTTATTCATTAAGACAACTTTTATGGATGTACCCAGTACATTGACCATTTTTTCCTTGGCTTTTTTTTTTGTTATGTTTTGCAAAGGGGCACAGTTCCTCTATTTACTTGTTTGGGTTATTTTTGTTTTCTATTATTCTTCTTTATGTATCCTTAAGAACACACAGGGGAGATCCCTTACGCACAGCAAAAGAAAGATTTAGTACATGGAATGAGTAAGCACACAAAGGTAAAAGGCTGCACATTGCACCGGTAATTAATTGCTTGGTTAATGTGGAGATATATAGCCTGATCCTGGTCAGGGTGCTGTGATTTTATCTTTCTGTGTTTCAAGATCAGACAGTACAAACAATTTGTTCAAAATAGGAACAAATTACAGTTTTTGGATAAAAAAAAAAGGAAAAGGGAAAATAACTTTCTTTTTCAAAAGGGAGAAAAGCTTTTTTTCAATGGGAGTTATTATTTATTACTGTTCTAGTTACATAAAGCTCATTATCCATTCTGCTCAGATGAGTAATCTCTAAGTCAAATCTTTAAATTCTATTGTTTGCTTCCTTTTTTTGGAGTAAAGCTTGTTTGCATTTTATTTACAGCCTAAAGACAATATTTAACTGTAAGTTAATTCATAAATTTTGAATCATTAAAAACTATGTGTAATGAGTATAACGGCCTCTGTAGCCAAGAATTGGCTTAGATTTTTTCCTGGTTGATATCTCAATTTCCCAACACTTTGTCTAAAATATAAATTGCTAGTTTGCTGAAGTGTTACATTTCCTGACACCTATCATATTGGAAACTCCCCTATTGTTCATGCAGCTCTGGATCATCTATAGTTACTCATTCCCTATAAAAGCCAAGCACAGCCCAAAGTTAATATTTTCTAAAATTCTTGGGAGAAACCATTCAGGTCTTGTATCATCCATCAAAATTCAGACTCTCAGAAGCTAGAAAGAGAAATCAGTATCCTAGAACCAAGACATTTTCTCCAAGGACTCTCTTTTTTACCTCACAATGTCAAGTTTGGCTTGAATGCCAGAGATATTATCAATTTTGGTTGAAGTTCCTTTTGAGTGAATTCTAGGCTACTGTGACCTCTTACTTAGGATTGATAATGGTAAAACCATGGTATTTTGTTGAGGATTCAACAGAGAGGAAAAATATAACCAAAAGCAAGGAGTTTTTTCCTGATACACATCCCTAAAAACAGTACACCATGACTTTCATTATGTGTGCCTTTTTTAAAATGGGACAAAACTCTTAAGATGTTAATATGCTTCTTCTTGGCTTTGCAGCACTCTCAACAATAACAACATCACTCGACTGTCCGTGGCAAGTTTCAACCATATGCCCAAACTCAGAACATTGTGAGTAGTCCCACTGAAACTGGATGCCATTTTTATCATTTTTGTTTTTACTCCTATTAAGTTTTGTCAGGGATCTATCAATACACATAGAGGCAAAGCAAGCATAAGCTCAAATAAAAAATATTGGTGTTTCATGAGATTGTCGAGTGTAAATTCTGTGTGTGTGTGTCTGAGGAAGCTCATTCTGAAAGGTAAACCTAACAAGTGACCCCAAAGCTGCACGTGGGGCTCAGAAGATAAAGAAGTTGTATCCTTTTAAATCAGCTTTTTTAGGATATGAAATGAATAAGTATTTCAATCCGTTTCATGGTCTCTTCCCAAATGGGATTTCCATGGTGCTGTATGCAGTGACAGAAAAGCTTCACCTTCTCACCAAAAATAGATGAGGGCAGGGGGAATTCTTACATGTTACAGCTATATAAAGAAGTAAATTGATGTTTTTTGAAAGTCAAAGATTTGTTTTACTTTGAGCTTTTGAATGGGTCACATTTCATTTTGGAGCATTGGAGATTCTTTGATTGACTGTCAGATGTGATAAATGGGAAATCTTTATGCTTTTATTACTGTACTGCTAGCAGACCTAATTAAACTAAACTGGCTTGCCAACATTCTTTGTAACATAAAATTATAGCATCATCCGGTAGTGCTATTATAATTAAAGTTGTGTCAGCATTTACAATAAGGTCCCCATTTTTAGAGGTTATGACTTTGTCAGAGGAGCACCTCAGGCTTCTAAAACAAAGCACAGTGAAAAGATTGTCTGTGTATGCAAGTCATATGGGCTGGAATTATGTTTTGGTATTTTTATACTGACTACAAATCTAGATTGTGTTGACTGGCAAAACCAGATTTGGTCCAGAGACTCACTTTTAAACAGATTTTCCAGTGAAGTGGGAATTAAGAATGAATGGGACGTTTCTATCAGAGCTCAAAATTAGCTGTTACTGTTAAAGAATTACTTTTACAAAAAAACCAGTCTAGTTTCTTTTACCCGTGTTGAGTTGCACAACTGATCTGAAATCAGTAGGACTATTCACCCAGGTTAACATGTGGCTTGTAACTGAAGAACTTCACACAGGTGAGTGGTTCTGTTGCTTTCATAACAGAATTGCAACTACTCTTGCTTGGACAAATACAAGAGTACTTAAATAGTGCTGACCATGGGCTTTTGGTGACCTCAGGAAGAGTTTGATAATAGAATTTCATTCTGTTCTTTCATGCCCAAGTCTTGAAAATGTGTAATCTGTACTTTTTTTGAACTTTCAAATATGGTTTCTGTTTTGAACCATAAAATAGAATTAATAAAATTAGTAATATTTACATTTTCTTTGGAAAGGATATTTCATTTTCTGAAAATATATTTTAGAAACAAAATAAAATGGACACACAGAATCCTGGATTATAGCTGTGACATCCCATTTGCAGTCAGAATATGCTTGTATAACTATACTGATTTCAGTGGCATTACTTCTGATTTGGTATGGTCTACATGCCTACAGCTAGGCACAGATTGTGGTGAATGAGTGTACTGTATTGTGAACTGTATTTGCCAAGTACCCACCCAAGAATTAGTACAGGAAAATAATTGCCTTTAATTTCTAGTCATTTATGGGGCAAAAAGGTGTTGGTTAATATTTTAGTTTATGTTGGTTACACATTTCATGTTGCTTTGCAGATTTATTTTCTAATGGATTAGTTAGACTCTTTGTCTGCATTCTGAATTTCCTGCACTTCCTTTCCAGTTATTTAGTTAGGATTGAGCACCTCAGCTAAAAAGGACCAAAATGGCATGTCCCTGTTGTGGATGATTCTGAGTAACGATTTGATTTATAGCTGTGGACATCCTTTGCGGTAGTTTACGAAAATGTAAGAGCCAGAGAAGAGTAATTTAGCTAATTTAGTTAATACATTTGTCTGATATTTTATCAATGGCAAAGTGCTTTTTGCCACTTGGCAAGGAGCCATGGTCTTGTGTCAGACCACACCAGCAAAGAGACAACTTTCTTAATTCCATCACTTGCTTCCATTTGGTCTTTTAATTAATTTCAAGGATTGCTTAAAGTGCAGATCCCTAGCAGCCAAAAGCAGCTAATCCCATTTTCTGCTATTAAACAACTAGAGAGGAAATCAGAAAAGAAATGTGGAAGAAGGTGCTTTATATTGAGTTATTACTCTATCTTGTTCAGCAGAAAATGAGTATGACCTCCTAAAGGGATCTTTCAGGCTGTTTCTATAGAGACTAATAATGGCCAGACTTACAGATACATCTAATTGGAAACAAAATCTTTTATTAACCCTTTTTTTCTGACATTATAGTATTACCACTCTAGGGCAATGTTCTTGAGATTTTTTTGCCTTACTCCCTATTTATGGAGATCTGGACTAAAAAGTCCTATGTCACCTTTCAAGCTTTTCTATATTTACTTCTTTCTTTTAGACAAGGAAGAGGAAACTACAGAAAAGTTAAATTGTTAGGAAGCCTTCTTTTTTCTTCCAGTTAATTAGACCGCAAATAAAAAAGTAATTTTGCTGCTTGTGTAGTTTTATTTTATAACTTGTAACTCCCAGACTTTCAATGAAATATGCAAAAAGTTAATTAATAAAAATTAATGAACGGGCACAGTAGCTTGCTGAAGGGAGGGCTGGGCAAGCTGGCGGCTTTCCTGCGTGTCCTTGCTAACGGGAGGGTGTTGCCGTGTCTGGTTCCGTGCAGCCGCCTCCACTCCAACAACCTGTTCTGCGACTGCCACCTGGCCTGGCTGTCGGACTGGCTGCGGCAGCGGCCGCGCGTGGGGCTCTACACGCAGTGCATGGGCCCGTCCCACCTCCGCGGGCACAACGTGGCCGAGGTCCAGAAGCGCGAGTTTGTCTGCAGCGGTAAGAGAAACGGGCTGGACCGGCCGGCCCTGCCTTCAGCCACACCTGCTCACACGCACCCCAGGGCTGCATGCTGCCTTCTGCATAATCCCAGCCTGAGTGCTTATTAAGAGCGGCCTAATTGTTTTTATTGGTGCTTGCGGGGGTGCGCGCGTCCTTGCGAATTTTGTAAATATTGCATTTACATAGATTTTATAGCCTTCTGAAAGTATAATTGAATGGGGGAGATACTGGAAATTAAATAAAAGGTGTGATAATTGAGAACATAAACCTGTAAGTAATAAGGATTTTAAAAAAAAAAACCTTATAGGTATATACTTCATATTTCCTGACTTTTAAATATTACTCTGTACCCCTAAGTAACTTTCTGAATTTTACTGTTATCCTTTAATGCATAAGGTTATTTTTTATGTGACATAATGAAATGACTAACAGTTCATTACTAATCACATTTTCTCTATTCAATTTTGTTTCCTTCATTTGTATCTTCTAGATGAGGAAGAAGGCAAGTTTATCTTTCTTATTTAAATATTTTTACACTCAGATTGAAAATTTTCTGTAAATTTTGTCTACTGTTTCAAGTTTTGCAAAGAGCATTAAAAACTAGCTGCAATATTGCTGCCTTTTCAGTGGTTCAGCAGGGTTTCTCCTACTGGTTTATTTTCAGCAAACCCCCAGAAGCCTATTGCCAAATATGCCAAAATTTTCACAGATCTATGTTTCTAAAAGAGTTTTATGGAGGGCACCATGTTCTGTCCTTATTAAATAGCCTCTGACATCGAAGCATAAGGCACGGCCATCTTTGCACGGCAAATGCTAACGGTATTCTTGTCACTAATTCTGCCTTTATGTGCATTTAAAAAGGCTCCTAACAAGATAATTTCATAATACGTCTTACATGTAAATGTTATGGCTGCAGAGCCTGGATGTCAAGAACAGTTTTATAACTTGATCCTTATAATGCATATAATATATATAATATATAATTATATATTTATATATAATTGATAGTTATAATAACAATTCCCCTTGTTAATCAAATATTAACAAGGGGAATAGCCATGTTTTCTCTCTGAATCACTGTATTTTTGTTTAATAAAGGTAGGTTAAACATTTCCTTCCTGGTAGTATAAAAAGAATAGTGTGTGTTATTAGATTTGATTATTGTTTATACTTCTGTAACACAAACATAAATCTGAAGTCAAATTATTATATTGTAAAATTCTGTCTCAGAGAATCATAGAATGCTTGGCTTGGAAGAGATCTTAAAGATCATCTTCCAATTCCCTGCCATGGTTAGGGACACCTTCCACCAGACTAGATTGCTCAAAGACCTATCCGATCTGGCCTCAATATATTTTCAGCAATTCAGAACTTGGACACTTGTTATATGAAGTTTCAAGTGGGAACAGCACTGCCTGCAACTTACATTATCAGAGTACCCTTCTTATATTAATATATGGGATATGATTGTGAGATAGATCTTAAGTTAAATTGTGGTTTCATAATCAAGCAGTTGTTTATTTTTTTCCTTGAGAATAATAAAGCAGTCTCTAGCATTTTATAAATTAATGGAAAAAAAAAGAGGGTATCATGGCTTTCTCATCCATTTATGTCTTTCTGTATCATTATGAAACAACTGTTCTGTATCATTTGATTGATAGAAGAATGTGTGTATCAATGTATTGTAAAATGTACAGTCTATCTATTTGCAGGGAAATATAAGGATTTTAATTTCTATAAGCATACCTAAATATAAAATGACTGAGTTTAAATGCAATTAAAAGTTTTGGCTTTAACATACAACATTAAGAAATCAGTATACTAGCCACAAGAGTTAGTAAGAGTGGCAGATTGTGGGAGGAAGTCTGCTGAGCTAAAACAGAGTGAGGGATATGAAGTCAAAATTTTTACTTAATTTTTGTGTGAGTGAATGAAAATGTCATTTAATGAATGAAAACTTCAAAATTGTCTATAAGCAACACATAACTGAAGGACCATATTCAAATAAATATTTGCAGAACAGAACAAAACTGGCAGGTCACATTCAGTGCTCATAGCAAATTTTGTGCATTTCTCTTGACATGCATTTTTTAATACTATACAACATTCTGAAAACTAAATAAATCAGTAATTAGTTTTCAATAGCATACAAAAAATAAAATATATCTGAAAAATGGATCACAGTCTTCTTAAACGAGATGATTTTGAATGGGTGTTGCTAAAGAAGTTGAAAAATTATGTAGTGCTGTCACAATAGTTGAGCTTTTGTGTTTCACCTCTCTAGATTGTATCGACGTGTTAGTATTAAATGTGTGTTCAAATAAATGCAGTTTGAAAGTACTGGTAGGCTACAATGTTTATTTTAGAAATTCTGCCTTTAATTTTTCAAGAAAGTGTAAAATGTGCTTTCCTTTGCAGGTCACCAGTCCTTCATGGCTCCATCCTGCAGTGTCTTGCACTGCCCCACTGCATGCACCTGTAGCAACAACATCGTGGACTGTCGTGGGAAAGGCCTCACTGAGATCCCAACAAACCTTCCCGAAACCATCACTGAAATGTGTGTAATCTGACTTCTTTTCTATTAACTTACAGAAAACATTTTTTCCTATGTATTAGGTTTTTTTATTTGTATACATTAATGCATTGTATAGGGTAGGAATTTTGATATATACCTCAGGCCTCAGATATAAAAATGAAAATGCAGTTGTATGAAAGCATTTAAGACCTTTATGCTATCTTAAGAGTTATTTTTGTACGTGCTACTCATATTTCACGAGTAAACTGCATTCTGAATTGGTTTTAAAAGAGTTTGGGAATCCTTGCTCTTCTACAAGTGAATGGCGTTTCACTGCAGACTCTAAAGCCTGCTGCCTTCAGGGTCACTTTCTGTGCTGGTTTTGGCTGAGATAGGATCAGTTTTCTTCATAGTAGCTGGTACAAGGCCATGTTTAGCACTTGAAAATAGTGTTGATAAAACAGATCTTTTCAGTAGTGCTGAGCAGTGCTTACACAGAGCCAAGGCCTTTTTTGCACCCCACCAAACTCCACCAGAGGAGGCTGGAAAGCATGATGAGTTGGGAGGAGACCCAGCTGACCCCAGCTGAGCCAAGGGATATTCTATACCATGTGGCATCATGCTCAGCATATAAGCTGGGGGAAGAACAAGAACGGTGAGAGGTTCAGAGTGATGGTGTTTGTCTTCCCAAGTCACTGTTACATGAGACAGAGCCCTGCTCTCCTGGAGATGGCTGAACACCTGCCTGCCCTTGGGAAATGCTTTGCTTTGCTTTGCTTTTTACTTTACTGTTTTAACTTTTGCTTTTCCTGTTAAACTGTCTTTGTCTTAGGCCATGAGTTTTTGCAGTTTTAAACTGCTGATTCTCTCCCCCATCCTCTTGTGGCAGGGGTGAGGGGGCAGCTTTGTGAGGCTTAGTCACCAGATGTGGTAAAACTGTGCCACTCACCTTCAGTCACTTTATTTATCAGATTTCCTACTAGAGAGGAGGAAATCTTTGCATGAAAGATCAGCAATCCACGCCACCAATGATAAGTGTTCTGCTAAAGCAGTATCCTCAGAGAGTAATCTGAGAAGGCAGGAGTAAAATGTAGTCATTGTGTTAATACCCTACCTTTGTATGGAAGAGCATGAGCACTGGTAGTGTCCCATGGCGTGCCCTATACAAAAAGTACTGCCATATCCAGAGCAAAGTCATAGCAAAGGTGCTGAAGGGCCCACAGTCTCCAAAAGCAACGTGGCTGAGAGGTGGTGGGGGCACAGCAGGTAAGTTACTGCTGCATTGTCACCTGTGCAGGTGGGCAGCAAAAGCAAAAGGTGAGCTTGCTGACATCTGGGCGGGGCACAGCAACGTGAACACCTTTTCTGAGATTGGCAGGGGCAGCGTTATGGGAGGGAAGCTAGGAGTTCCCTTCAGGGAAATAGTGAATAGTTTGAAAGTAGCTGTGATGACAGCCTGGTAAGTGAGGTCTGACTAGAAGTAAATGAGTTGGAGAAAATATTCAGAATAAAAAGCTTTTGAGAATTTTGATGATGCAAGATGAATGTTTAAAACAAGGGCTCCACAATGAAATTTTAATTGGCTTGTTGATACCTGACCTGTGGTTTTGAACATTACAGGGCTGGAACTACTTTGGTTTCTTCTTAGGATGTGAATAATAGCCACATCTGTCAGTTCATTATTACTGTTGTTAATACTGACCTGGCTGACCCTACATGATCCAATACAGTCATTCAGCTGTATAATATAAACACTTCTACCTTTCACCACTATCAGAAAAACCCCTCTGCTTGCAAATAGAGTTACTCTTCAATAAAATCCATTCACAGTGGCCAGGAAGGCTACACAGAACTGGTTTTTTTTGTGTTTTTTGGGTTTTTTTAATTTAATGAGCTGGATACATTGTTTTTACTTGCATAAGTGCATCTATGAGGAAGGAAGGAAGTGTCGGAAGGAAGTGTCGGAAGGAAGGAAGGAAGGAAGTGTCGGAAGGAAGGAAGGAAGGAAGTGTCGGAAGGAAGGAAGGAAGGAAGGAAGGAAGGAAGGAAGGAAGGAAGGAAGGAAGGAAGGAAGGAAGGAAGTGTCGGAAGGAAGTGTCGGAAGTGTCGGAAGGAAGTGTCGGAAGTGTCGGAAGGAAGTGTCGGAAGGAAGGAAGGAAGTGTCGGAAGGAAGTGTCGGAAGGAAGGAAGGAAGGGTCGGAAGGGTTGGAAGGGTCGGAAGGAAGGAAGGAAGGAAGGAAGGAAGGAAGGAAGGAAGGAAGGAAGGAAGGAAGGAAGGAAGGAAGGAAGGAAATGCTCTGAAATTGAGGGATAAACTGAGTGAAAGAATTAAAGTATCATGTATTTGCTGAGAATCACGGGATTGTTTCTGCTTCCTTTCAGTGTGTTGAATAGGAGTTAAAGTTTTGACAAATACATTTTGCTGGTTATATGGAGAAAGCTTTATGCTATACTTATTGCTTTAGTGGGAAGGGAACAATTAGTGATGGTTGTCTTCTGATTCCTATGGATGGGAGGTGTATTTAGCTTCATAGCATAAGAAAGAAAGAGAGAGATAAAAGGTTGGAAAATAAGTGGTTTTTGGAGTGAAAAAGGTTTTACCAATAAAGAGGTGATGGAAGTCTGAGACTGCATCAAACCAGCACTCCACCCTGGCCAATGGCCCACATCAGTTGTCCCTAAAAATATTTTAGGAAACACAAATGTAAAACTTCAAAAATAAAAGACCAGTAGCACAAATATTTTGTTTGCTCCCAATATGTATTGGGGTTGCTCTGACACTTGAAAATTTGCTAAACTTTCGGGGGAAAAAGGGGTTTTCTTTTAAGTATCCAATCTGCTTTAAATCCTACTGTGTTTACATCTTCATATTAAGAGAATAAATTTGGTGGAGGGAATTGTGCTCAAACTCTTCCAGTTTAAAATACAGTTTTTTAAAGTTTCATAATGTTTCTTTTTCTTTGTAGAAGGAAGGAAAATACAGTCACATACATAATTTGCCCTGTCCCTGTCGCCTTCTATTTTGCATGCCATCTTCATTTGTCTCTTATCTAAACTAAAGTTCCAACTCCATTCAATCGTTTTGGATGCCAAAACCTTCCATGTCTTAATTTACTCTTATTTCTCTGAATTACTTGTTTTGTAACTTGTTTTTTATCTTCAATGACCGGGGTTGAATACAATATTCCAAATGACAATGAATCATCAGGTTTTTATTAACAGAATTTTAGTTTTTTTCATTTGCCTTTCGCAACCTAATAATCTCTTGCATTATTTAATTGTCTGTACATGTTGAACCATGTTTTAACTTGAACTAGCCCTGCAAAGTCCTAGGCCTTTTTTTTAAGCTGTCATGATTTTGTCAGGAACAAGAAGTTGGTACATATAATCCTATTATCACATCCACAGACATTTGTAACATTGAATCAGGTTGTATGTCACGTTTTCATTTTAAAGCTGCTCTATGAAAGACTTCAGTCCTTTCTGCTTTTAACTAAATTTAACTTGCAGGAAGATTGTGACATTCCAGTATTGTTATCATACAATAAGCGTTCTAAAGCTTCGTTTTTTAAAGAAGTCCTCTGCAACTGTTGCTTATAGCAACCCCTTGAGATTAGATTGAAAAGAATGATTGTATCCCGCAAAATAATCTGGTTTTCTACTCATTTCCTAGGCGATAATGTTGTCAGTGTGCCAAGATGGTAGCTGACAGTAAACACTTGAAGAGATGAGCCCGAGCTGTCACAGCAGCAGGAGGAGTCCCGGGAGGTGCTGAGCAGAGGCAGAGGGTGCAGTGAGCTCTGTGTTCCCCTTGCTCCCAGCTCCCACACGCGTGGCTGCGCTGCCTCAGTCGCTGCTTCGGCCGGAGCTGCCCAGTTCTCAGCGACAGAAATTTGCTGGCTCCCTGTTGTTTTCTGAAGGATGTACAGGCTTCAACAGCCAAATTAGTATTTATTCACACTTCTTGATAATGCTACCAGATTCCTGTGCACACTGCAAGAGAATTAGCTTTACACTTCTAATTTGCCCGCATCAAACATTGTCCAATCTTTTCAGTACTTTTCCATTTTTGCCAACTTTTTTCTGCATTTTCATCTGAACATTTCCTTCTTTATTGATAGAGATTAGAAAGATCCACAATACTTTCAAATTCTCTTACTCTGACGATGTTTGTCCTCTGTTTATGAACTGCATTTGAAGAATCCAGCGCTGAGTACCACCAGCCTTTCATATTGTGCTTCAGCCAGCTTCATGGCACACAAACACCTCTGGTGCTTATATCTTTCCATCCTTTTGTCTTTTCTTTACTCTATCTCATATAAATAATGTTTTCCTGTGAAGCTGACATTAAACTTTATTGTCAACCCTCCTTTAAAGAGGTGTTTAAAATCTGACAACTCATTTTTGTGAGATTTTGTTTTTCTTCTCGTTTCTGCCTCTTACTTATTTATTCTTATATGGACAGCAGATTATTTTTAATAAGAATATAATCCATATTTACTTTTAAAAGATCTAGAATTCCTTTTTTTTGTCTTCATGAGGTTCTTCTGAAGTTTGTCTTCAACACAAGCTCATGGTTTTGTGACGTTTTGCCAAGTCCTCTGTCCATTTCTGCTCTTCTTTCTCTCGGTGGAAACCTTTACTTCAATCAACACCTGAGTACCCTAGAAAACACTGATTTCTTAACTTTGTTTGGAAAAAATGTCTGGTCTATTTCTGCACAAGAATACTTTGAATTCATTACATTGTAGGTCTGTTTGGAACAATGTTGTATAAAACCAAGCAGTACTGTATTACTATATTACAAGCAGTACTAATAATGTTATTATTCTCTACCCTTTGATAAACATAATGAAGTCACAGGTTTTAGGTGTATATTCCATGTTGACAATTGTTTGCTTTATTTCCCCCTAGGGGTTTGATAAATTAACTTGTATCTAAATAGAGTGTTAAAAGAAGAACGCTTTAAATGGAATATTGAATACCTTAAGTATTATACATCAGCAGTTTCCATTGAGTAAAATTTTGCATGTTGAAGCTCTGAGTTAGCTCTCTATGGAAAAGTACAAGACTTTCTGTTTAGTCTAATGCTGATGTGCTTTACATTGCCTTGATAGCTCTGCTGTATTGGAAAGCTGTTTTAGGACATTAGGAAGTGTCTTCTCAGGCTGATGGCTCCTGCCTCTGCAGCAGAGCTGGCAAGGAGAGCCTGTGCTTGCACTGCACTGGAGCCTCTCTGTCTCTGAGTTTGGTGTGATAGCCTAAACCTAAACTGAGAAGAAAAGTCAGCACTGGAAGCCAGAGTGGTTGAGGAACGAACGAGCAGGCGTTCTGTGATGGTGGGAGCAGGGGGAGGCAGAGCCAGTTGCCAAAATGCTGTTTCATTCCAGTGCAGTTGGGTTTGCTGGTGGCTGTCGGGGTGTTGCTGAGCCGGTTTTGTCGTGGTGTCTGTGTGACATCTCAGTTGGTGCAGCTGGCTGGAAGCAGCAATTCCCGCTGCGCGGAGGCAGTCGGCAGGCACTGCGTTGTCTGCCAGGTGCCTCTTGGGAAGATGCCTTCAGAAACAGGGCTGCTTATCTCCAAGTAGCTGCCAGTGAAAATGGAAGGAGAATAAAACCTGTGGTGTCCTCTATTTTCCCCTTCCGTTTGATAAAGCTTGGAGCAAAATTAAGTATTCAGCATCTCAGTAAATGTAGTTCTTAATCTGTATTTTCTTCCTACAATTGTATCTGTACCAGTTACACCTTTCCTCCAAAAGTAATCCCCACTTTATTATCTAAATAAACTCACACACAGCCAATTAAGAATACCTAAACTTTTCTTTTTAGGATTTATCCAATCAATGTGATCATATTTGAGAAAGAAATAGTTCATATTCCATGTGTATTTAAAAAAAAAAAAAAAGATTGAGCACCAAAACTCCTCCAGTTTTAGAGCACCTATTCATTTCTATGAATTATACAGAAAGCACAAAAATTAAAAGGGTGCATAGATATACCTTTGCCTCTGGTTCAAATGAATAGATTTCATATCATGAGTAACCTGCGGGAGACATTTTGAGAACCTAAGGAAATTTCCCATAGACTTGTTATTTTAATATCTGTAATGTGACATTGTGAGGCAAAATATAGTGCCCATAAATAATATGAATACTCTTCCAACTTTTGTTATTCAGTATGCCTTACTTCAGTCTTTTTTTCATCAACTTAAGCAAAGCATGATACATTATTCATTAATTCATCTCAAACATCACAATTTGAGTTGGTTTCAGTTTTTTGTTAGAACCTCTCTCCTTTTACAGAAATTTTTTGGAGATGCCCTTTCATTGGCATGTTCAATCTGTTACACTTAACCAACTTAAGTGGCCTCACACACCTAGTGCTTTCCTCCTTTGTCATGCAGTTCATGTATTAAAGGCATTAAATGTCATTAGGGTTCAAAACTATTACTTTAATTGGTGCTAGAAATTATAGCCTTTCCAATGGCAATAGCATTTATCAGCCTCTATGCTGGCATTCCTTCCACATTTTAGTTTTTCATCACTGTTAGTCTCTTTTGGCTTGGTTTAATTTCAGAAGGATTCACCTTCTGAAAATTCTTTGAGAATGATCAGCAGAAATAATTCTGGTTCCCTTTGAATAGAGACTCTTTTTTTTGCCATATGCTCAAACAGACTGTGAGAAACCCTACCAAATAGCAACCCAGCAGCAATTCTATTAATTGTGCTGGTACCCTATCCCAGAGTGCTGTGACAGGCCCTTGTTTCAAAAGAGGCCAAAAAGCCATTAATAAGATAGACCTATCTTCATAAAAATGCTGCTCTTATATTCTTCTGATTTTCTTTTCTCTTCCATGGCTTGAACCTGTCAAAGTGGTTATAAAACTTTTTTCCTTGCTGTAATATTATGCAGAAGTGAAAATAAATAGAATGGCAATAAGTGTTACTAAGGGATGGCGGAGGGGAAAGCAGGGGAAGGAGTACCTATACTGATGACCATAAATTTGTACAAATGATGACTATTTAAGAAAAAAGAGCGCAGAATTAAATTAATCATTCCTTTGCTGTTTTTTTTTTTTTTTTAACCATTAGTCAAAGGAAGAGCTTAATTAAATTCTGTTTCTTTTTCAGAAGGATAGCAGCCACTACCATGGTGTTCTGTGTAGGAGGGAGGATTGTTGGAGGGAGAGATGACTGGAGGATGGCAGTGTTAAATAAGGAGCAGTTTTATAAATAATTCCAGTGTTTGTAACAGGCAGAAAAGACCCTAAACCACATAATATGTGAAATGAAAAAAAAACCAAACAAAACATATAGAAGTCAGGGATTTTAACAGTTCACCTTCACAATCCAATGTACTGAAAGGCCTCTGACTTCTTATTGCTAAGGCCTTCAGGATAAAGGTTTTGTTTCATGTGAATGGAGCTTTATAATGTTTGGATACCAAAAGTAGAAACTGTATAGTTGTTTCATAACTTTATTTACATTTTCTATGAGTTTCCTTATTTTTCCCCTCAGTCTTGTCTTATCTTACCATCCCGATTTCTGGCTGTTTTTCTTCATGTTTTCATCTTCCCATCTCATTTTTTCCTGTATGCTTTCTTATATACTTTGTTTTCCTAAGTGTTGGTTAATGATTGTGTGTTATGCCAAGCGCTCAACTACATCTTTGTGAGCTGTGTTTGAAATTAAGTAGGATTAAAAGCTCCTGAGATCGCTTCTCACTGTAACACTCAGACTATATTAAAGGAGAAGGGAGAAAAAAGGAAGTGAAATGAGAGAAAGAAGAAAAAGAAGGGGAAAAGAGGGGAAAGGAAATGAAATCTGGCAGAACTGATTTTGACAGATGGACTTAACCAAGATAAAGTGATCTGATCACACTGCAGACACTGGGGAAGTGCTTTGCATACATGAGGAGTTTTATTTGAGTACTGGGACCTCTGTGTCTGTGTCCTTCCCAGTGACTCTTGGCATGTGTGCAGTTTCACCATTTCTGTTGTCTTTTAATATTAATCCTTAGGTAAAAGTCCAAGGTACAGCATTAAATAAGTAGCAATTGAACAGAGAAACTCTTATAACATGATGCAAAGATGTAAGGATGACCCTCTACAGAGAAAAGTCACCTGGAGATGGTTTAGGCACATTTATTGAAGACATTTTAAAGAACTCATAGCAGGAAAGCTCCGAAAAGTCAATGATAAAGCAGCTTTCTCTGTTTTTAACAGCTCAAAGCATGATTTGTCTGTCTATGCAGCAGGACAGAAATGCAAGCAAACCCTGCATCTTTGCAGCTTGAAAAGAAATGAGGAATGCTGAGGAGAGGATTCAATAAGTTACAAGGCATTAAATTGATTATTGGTTTTCTGAGTTAGGTTTGTGTTTTTAAATCAAAACATTCATCTTCTTAGGACTTAAAATGTCAGTTCATACATGTGATTTACCTCTTAAACAGTTAAGCCATTAGCCAGAATCTTGCACATATGAAAGCAGTGCTGTTCTCCAGAACCTTGCACATCCAGCAAGGAAAGGTTTTTCCATGTTATTTGTATATATGCATATTTTAATATAGTCACTGGTCTTTACAATATATTGCTTTTTAGTAGTTTGCAAGAGTTCTCTATAACTGTGTCTTCTGTTTTTGAGAAAATATATAGTAGCCTTCTGATGATAATTATTCTTATGGCTCTTTTTTCAACTTTTCTGTTTTATTGAGACATTTTCTTAATTGTTCTCATAACAAATGCAGACAGCTGTGCCACACACCAAGGATATTGTTTATCTTAGATTTTATTTTCACACATGGCTCTTCACCTGCATGTGTCAAGTGAAAAGATGATGTCTACTTATGGATGAAAAGTTAAAGTAATTGCTAAAGCATTCATTTGCTTATGAATAGTGGTGCATACTTTGGTCAGTAGGAAGCCAGAAATCTGTCAGGTTTTCAATTTTCAGAAAGTGCTGGATTAAAATAAAGTGTGTTGAAAGATACATAAGTAACTAAATACCCCTTAATAAATTCATGTGGTCTGGCTAATACTTTCTCAGCTCTTATTCTAACACTCCAAACTTTTGAGCAACTGTATATAGTTGTCCTGATATGAAAATTAACTTTTCTTACATATGTTTCTCTTTAACTGTACTTCATGTGTCCTTTTCCTCAAACCTTCTTATCTTCTTCTCTAGCCAAAGGTTGCTAAGACCAGTGTTTTCAAGATCAGTCCTGGCTATGTATTGGACCAGATAATCAGATTTACACCAGTGGACTATCGAAGCATAGTGAATTTTCAGTGAAATCTAGGGCTTTATCCTTCTGTTTTGACTAAAATTTAATGCATTTTTAGGTCCAAAAGCTTATATCAAATAATAATAGTACATAATGTTCAGATGCAATATTATTAGTTATAATGTACTGCTTACATGCTTATTCATGAGAATTCCTGAGAGGAGGCTTTACGTATGGAGGAGGATCAAAAATGTTCCTAATGAAATGGAAATATCTGCTGCAAAATAGCTGACATGAAAATAAAATTTTAGTATCAATATGCACTGTGACTGTATTTTAAAAAAGCCCCTTACTCTGCTTAGTTGGCTAAATATTGCAAATAAGGCCATAAACATTGAAAATCTTTACATGAAAATAAACATAATACTATATTATAATTTATAAAATATAAAAAAAACTAGAAAGGTTTTATGATTTGCTACTCCCTGACCTCTGTCTAGGCTCTTTATCTCTGTGTCAATGATGCAGTTCTCTTGCTGTGCTTTTCTATGGTCTTGGGAGGGTCATTATTTCTTAGGTAAAGAAGTGTTTATGCCCAATGCAATAGGAAACAACTGGTTTGTGTGCTTAATCAAAAATTTAGAAATTTGATAAAATGTAATCATCTTTTATATGATGTATGCATATAAACACAGAATGATTACATATAAATAATGAAAAATACATTATCCATAATGCAATGTATTGAATAAATGTGGAGCATATTAAAATGTGCTAAAGAAATCTGTTGAGGTATTTATTTCTTCACCTTAATATATTTAATTTACCAATGCAGATTTCACTGAATTACCTGTAACTTATCTTTGGTATTCCACCTTAATATTTCTTGGGCAAAACCTAAACCATTCCATTTTACTGCTTCAAAAATAGATGATTTTGCTATTTGATAGCTAATCCTGTCTGCTTAGCACACACAAGAGAAATGATTTGTCATGCTCTTACTCAAATATCTTCCTAATCTGAAAATTACTGTAAATCATGTGGCTTTATGCTTTTTGGAAAACAAAAAAACCCAGCTTTTTAATTTGATTTGTCAGATGGTTTTGTGTGTATAGCATCTAATCTGTTCCTTATTAGCCTGTGTTCTCTGCTGCCATTGTTCACATCTTTGGCTTTCCTCATACCCTTGTGTCCTATCTTGAAAACTAATTAAATTCAGACAACAGGATAATTTCAGGAGTCAAGAGAACATAGAGACACAGAACACAGCAACCAGACAGAAGCATATGAAAGCAGTGCTGTTCTCCAGTCCTAGCAGCAGGTACTGGCCAGGCTGAGCACCATTCCCCCTCTCAGGGTTTTATGCAATTTTTTCGTGGGTGTTAAGTAGAAGAAGCACCTTGACAGACCTCTCTGATGCTGCCAAGGGAAAGAAATAACTCAAGCATGGAATAAATTAATATTTTATACAGCATGAAGGGAAGCTGGAGAAGACCCATGTCACTTTTCCAGAGAAACCCCTGTAGATCTCTGACAGCTGTGCCACACTCCAAAGGTGTTGTTAACCTTAGGTTTTATTTTCACATATGGCTCTTCACTTCTGATTACTTTTCCTCAGTAATTATGTGGGTGAAGTAATTTGAAAAGAAACTATGGATACTGACTTTTCAGTATTTTGTGTTTTCTCATCATTCAAATAGTTCTTTACCAGTTACATTTTTAAATACATAGTAAGTAAGCAACCACATAATCTCAGTTAAAACCCTTTCTAAGTTTTGTGGCAAATTAGTAGTATCATTTAGCAGGTAGTGAGGGCTGCTGTCACCCTGTTGGTCTCACACAGTGGGGATTTTCAAGGTACTGTTTCTGCTCTTCTAGAACAGGTAGACAGGTCCCTGCTTGTGATGAGCCAAGAGTGTAGCAGCATTGTATCTATGTTATTGTGAATTTAAAACACTTATCTGTACAGCTTGACTAGGTTTGGTAGTATAAGATAAGAACTCTTATACAAAATGGGCTAATTAGAGAGACTAACTTGGCTCTGGGTGACTCAGGCTAATTGCACTGGAGCCACACAGACAGAAGCCAAAGTACTAAGCAAATAATTATTTAACAAGTGGTGTATTTTGCTACAAGCTGAACCTGTAACAGTGGAGGAATGTCAAGCCCATCATCATTAGTGATGCTCTGGAGTTCAGAGCATGAGATGGCCCCCTCTGTAATGAAATGCAGGTTTGAGACTTCCTTTTGAGTAAATGAGATGAATTGTTTAATAGCTTTGGAATTGCAATTCTTGTTACTTTCTTGATGCAATGCAGACTAAGGAGTCATCTGTCATTTAAAATCAATCCCCTGAGGAAATATTTGATAGAACAATTAGACTGGATGTTAACAGTTTGGCAAGCTTTAGGGCAACATTGACAGTGATTCTTTATATACAAATATTTAGGAAACTGTCAAACAGATTTATTAATACACAGACTTAGAGCCTGAAAGTAAGGAAAAGAAGTAATTTAGTCATTTGAAATACATCTTTTGTTTTCTTAGATGTGGATGATATCACAGATTTCAACAGAATTCTTCTGCTGCTAAGGCTAGAAGTGACATTTAGTGGATTTAAGCACTCTAGAGGTGCGGTTATGGAGAGACAAAAAAGGTACTTTGTTTAATAGCCTCAAGGATTCCTCTAGCAAGGGAAATCATTACTTTTAAAAACAAACAAAGAAAACCCAAAATCTGGCAGATGTTGCATGTGATGAGAGATGTGTTGGCTGTGTATTGCTGTTCTTCAGATTCAGGAGCTGTACTTAATCCCATCACTGAAATCTATTTTTTGGTTTTTTGACAGCTGTTTTTGCCATTTACTTTAAAAGCAGATGGGGAACATGCAAAGAAGAGCTGTCAATTTTATTACCATGTATAATCAGCATCTGTGCAATACATCAGACTCATTTCACAGCTTATACTTTCTCTCTGTAGTAAAATTCTTTTGGGATTTCTTGACAACTTTCTTGAAAAACTTCTTGTAAATTAGGAGATATTGGAATTAAAAGTATAGATTAATTAACTGCTAAAGCCACTATTCTGTCATCCAAATTTACTTAATCAAGATGTTATGTTCTGATTGTTTAATTACAAAATCTATGTCTAATTTGCTCCTCCATATTCAAATGCACATTTTCTTAAGCAGGATTTTTTTAAATTATATTTTAGTATTATGCAATGCTTTTTGTACATCTCTGATCCCTTTACATACATTTAGGTGCAGCACATCTCTATGTATACTTTTTTACCATTCTCTACTGAGAGGGCTTAGTATCTTATACCCCATCTGGATGATTTAAAGTAAAAATGATTCTGTAGAAAACACCCTGTTCTCCATTCTCAGTCTGCCCTCTTTCCTGGTGCAGCAGTCGTTCACAGAAATGGCTTTTTATAGTGGGAAAAGAGGCTAGTTTAGAAGTGTCAGTATAAATAAGCATGTTGCCTGTCTCTGGAAGTGCAGAAGCAGTAATCAGCAGTGGTGTGCTGCAGGCTCATAGCACAGAACAGCATCCTCCTGGAAAGTGTCAAGTGATTTACATGTCACAGGGCTCTCTGGGGACTGTGTGGGAAGAATCTGTCTACTGGCTGGGGACCCGCTTTGATTTGATTTGATTAGGTTGGAAGCCACAACTGCAGAAGCACCTTTGTTTCTCAGAGTAGTAAGTGGTTGTACATTACAGTGTCTGCAGTGATAAGCAGAGGGGAAAGATTTCCAAAGAGAAATGTTCACAGTACATTTCCTAGATAGGAGTGATTAGGGAATAGTCTTCAAAAGAGGTTTCAACTAGTTTGGCAGCAGCAAAAGACAGCAAAACACTTATGTATCCATGCAGGACTTCTTTGAAGTGAAACACTAAAAGGAGATGGAGATTTCATATTAAAAGCATTAATTAGCATTTGTGTGATGGTGGGCAGAGTACTTCTTTTTACATGGGGCAATGCAAGCTTTGATGCAGAGTGTACTTAACCATCTTCCTCCATTATCTTAGCTTATTAAATATGCTACTGCAATTGACTGTGACTTTTGAAAAAGAAACCACCAAGGCACTGTTTATGATACATAGATGTTCATTCATAAGAAAAAAATGACTTCTGGAATGACTTTGAAAGGAGTTGTTGAGACAAAATTTAATATAAATTTGATGGAAAAATACTGATTCAAGTTTTTTTTTAGTTCTTTGGTGATAAAATTCCATTCTGGCCAAGTCATTTGCAAGCACTTAATGGCTGACTTTTTCAGTAATCGAAAACTACAACCCATCCTATCCCAGAAATAAAAATATTTCATTTAATGTAGGGCATTAATATAAAGAAGTTTTTAATTACTGTGGGTTTTATCAGTAGAATGCAAATTTCCTTTAGATATTATTCTATCTGTACTTTGTGACTCGGGAATATATCTAATTCGATTTTCTCTGGAATAGTGGATACAAATTTACACTGTGAAATTCAGCTGATTCTGTGAAGATAAAGCAGAAAATTAGAGGATAACAAAGCTTGAAAATATGGATTCGATTTACTTTCTTTACAAAGTGGGGTATAAGATTTTTCTTCTTTATTTATGTAATCTTATTCATCCTGTTTTATGTTAATCTCATTTTCTAAAATGTGATGTCTTTCAGTGCCTACACTTCGGCTTAAGTTAAGAAAATACATACTTAGATGATCCTAATAAAACAAAACCTTCATCCAGAAGAGCTTGTAAATATATATCCTAGCACTGCACATTCTGTCTGCTAGAATGTAAATGTCACACTAAAAGGAAATGTTAGGTAAAGTTGATATACAGTTCATTTTCATATCCACCAGTGAATTGGCGCTAGAACTGCTGGGAAGTTAGCTCTCAGAAATATACTGTAGCAAGACTTCTTCAGTTTTTAGCCCATGTAATTTGTAGCCAGATTGGACAGTAGTAAATGAAATCTGCTATTTCACCTTCTCATGAAAAATGACCTACATTGGATCCTGTAAAGTACTTCAGTTTATAGAATTAATATGTATTTTAAAGTAAGTGAATAAACTGGAAAATACATTGTGTCCTAATTTATTTAATGCTAGACCTCAAGCTACATGCCTTATCCTACCTAGTTAAGATCATTATATGTTTAAAGATATGGGGATGTAGACTGGAGCCCTCCAGCACTAGGTTATGATTCTCTACATTTTGGACTAATAAACAGCTTTAATAAATGAGGCTTGTGATCGCCTCATGTGGGAGCCTTGCTACTGCAATATCTCTTTCCCATATACCCAGAAGCATTTTTCCCTCCCTGGCAATCCAAGACCTCCTCTGTAATATGGCCTAATCTTTCCCTGTCCTTTTCACCACCCTTCTCCTTTCCAGTCCTCTGCATTGCCTTATGTGTTTCCCTGTGCCAGACACATCTTTTGACTCTTTTTGGGGCTCCACATCAGATCAGTGTCAGGTTAGGCTGTCCCTGGTGGTCAGGCAGGTGGTTGCTGCCAAACAGAGTGTGTAACAGGAATGGATGGATGGCAACCATGCTCTTCATGGCCGGGTTAATTTCATTTCTCAACTCCTTCCAGTTACTAAAATGAGGAAGTTTTGTTATCTGGAGGGTTTCCTCTCCCTGATTTAGCACACAAATGAAAAATCTACCTTAGCTGATAACCATGCCTAATCTTTATTTTTGGTGAAGACTAAACTAAAATTTAAATGTAAGGACAGAAAATACTTGGGTGTAGCCTAACTTGGTGTTGGCCTTAACTTCAGCAAGTTTTTGCTTATTCAGGGGTTTGCCTTCTGCATCTAGCCAGGAGTATAGGAGAGAAGTGACCTTGATCCTTTGTATCCTTGTCAGCACTCCCAGGCTGATGCAAAATGTGTTTCATGGGTCCAAAAGGCTCAGCCAAGGCAGAGTATGAATGAGCATTGTGTTTGTGGAAAAAGTTTTCCATCTTGTGCCATGGGATTCCCTCCAGTGCTTAAAATACACCTAAGTCTACAGCAAGGTGACAACGTTTTCCTAAAAAGGACCAAAACAGTTGTGATGAAGTGAGATTTTCTTCATCTAGAAGATATTCATGGAGCTTTTGGGTTTTTTCCTTGAGTTCATCATAAACCATTCAACAACAAATTCTGCTAAGTTAAAGTATTATCAGAGTAAAGAGATTTTAAGCATTAAATATATAAATATCTCTATCTGAAAGAGATTCATGAAGGCAGGAAAAAAAGCTTCAATTCAACTATATCATGATCTCTTGAGAAACTTTACAAAAAGAAACAATTTCTGTCAGAATATTTTCTTGGAAAAACTTACTCTAAATATATGAGTTTTTTGTTTCCATCAGTAAATTCACACTTTATAGCATGGGAATTTTCAATTACAGTCACTATACATACAAAACAAGCATGGTCAGTAACATTAGCTACAAGCTGAAATTAAAATACTTATTTAAAGAAGTTAGAAGTGTGGCTGGGCAAATCTAGTATTATATGTTAAAGAAAATATTTTGAGTACTGTATCTAAAAAAATTGTGTGTTTCTTTAAAAATATGGCGGTTGCCTTATTGCAGGTAGCAACATATATTATTTGGTCTGTAGGAACATTCCTCTCCCCATTCCCATGATTTGCATATTTCAATTATTTAATAGAAATCTTTAGGTATTTCTGAATAAAAATTACTATGCAAATTGCTATATATGAATAACACATTAGGATTAATTAAGACTAATTCAAGATTGAAAGTTTTGATGACAATTCTGACTTAAATTTTAAAAAAATCTTACATGTTCTGAAAATAAGTTTTCTTTTAAATATGACATCAAAATTTTATTTAAATTTACAATATTATTCTGTACAGGTTTAAAGGTTTGGCTGGCTGTTTGGTGCGGTGGTTTTTTGATTGTTTTGATTTGGGTTTTTTTTGATAATTAAAGAAATAAAAATTATATTGAGAAATAAGATGTTGTCTTTTTTGTTGAAGTCTATACCTTCTAGTTTCTTATGGCTTTAGATTCTTGCTTAGCTTGGGGGTTGTATATTTATGTTGCTGCTCTTCTTTTGCAGACGGTTAGAACAAAATTCAATCAAGGTCATACCTCCTGGAGCTTTCTCCCCCTATAAAAAGCTCAGAAGAATGTATGTACCAACTAACTTACATTTATTTACATATGTATGTGTGTGTATATATATACATATCCAGATTAAAAAAACAAATCAAGATGGTACAAGGAACTGCAGTTAATGTGTTAGCACTTAAGAAAGTTTGACTGCTAGAAGGCAAACTGATATCGCAGCCTAATGATTGAGACCATATATTATCTTTGTCATATTAATAATAATTGGGGTTTTACCAAATCTTGAAATTGTTTAATGTATTTTTGCACAGAAGCAGTGTGTTACTGTACTGAAAATTCTAGTTAAAAAAAAAGAGTGAGGATTACCTCAGATTATTTTAGAGGCTGTATAGCTCTGGGGTTGTAGCAAGCAGAGAATTCTTTAAAAATGTACTTAAGCAATCAGGAAATGTAAACATTTTGTCCTTTTTTTCCAAGAGTTTTGAACTATTTTTATCTGTGCATTTTTTTTGTTTCAGTGTACTGGCAATTTCAGTGGTTTTATATTAAAATTCTTTGTCAGTGTCTCATGTAAATATTTCCAATTTCTCTCTCCCATCCATACTTAATTCTAATTACATATTATCTTAAATTTCATTGTTTTGAAAATAGCTTGAATTAATTGAATCAAATGTTATTTGTTTCAGTGACCTGAGCAATAACCAGATCTCTGAAGCAGCTCCAGATGCTTTCCAGGGCTTACGTTCACTCAATTCACTGTAGGTACCTGTTTGACCTGTAAACAGAAGCAAATTTCTCATATTCTTGTAGTGAAATTATTCTGGCCTTTTGGCTCAGTGCAAAATGTTGCTATAAATTCAATCCATTCTGAAAGTTGTAATAATCATTTCAGAATGATAGTGGTAATTTAATATTCTTTTACAGTTAGACATTAATAATGTGTGGGGTTTTTTTATAAATATGTTCATGGCAAACAGTTGAACACAACCCATCATGTATTTTATTCCCCAGTTAGTTGTTCTTGCAAACAGCAAATCCACTTAGCAGGGTCCCTTGGTAAGGCTGTAATCAGTGAGGTGCTGATCCTGCAGAGATCTTTGGGTTACACACCGTTTGGGAAAGTGTGATCCTGCTGCCTCACAGGACCACAAGGATATTGCAAGTATCAAGTGGTTGTTATTCAATTCCTTTCAGGAAAATGGGAATTTCTCTATATTTGAAGTCAAATTCCCTACCTTTCATAATGGTAGGTTTGTCTGCTTTATTTCCTGGTACAGGGTCCTCTATGGCAATAAAATCACAGAACTTCCAAAGGGCCTATTTGAAGGACTCTTTTCTCTGCAACTGCTGTGAGTATTTTTTTCTTATTCTATTTTAAGATCATTCAAAAGGGTAAACATGATGAGAGATTTATGCCAGAAGAAGAACTGGCAGGAAATCCCATACATAAGATCAAAGTACAGTAAAATCAAATTATGCTAAAACCAAAAGAGTCAGGACTCTCGTAGGCCAGCTTGCCACTCATCCAGAAATGTGATCATATCAGTTAATGTTTCAGCCTGAAATTATTAAAATGAAGTTATTCTCCCATGTGGAATTTCTAAGGATAAAACTCATAAAGATATGATACTGTAAATGACAAATGGGATGTATGTAATTGTGTGGGAACCATGGAAGGAATATTTGTGTGTTTTATAAAGAGAAAATATATAGTGGAAATGCTATGCAATTGCATTTCTAGCTGTACCCATGAAAGAACAGTATTGCACCACAGTTTCCTTGATGGCTTCTAATGTTTACTGACACCCTGTGCAATTCTTTGAATCTGTGAACTTGAGCTGCTACGTCATTTAACACTTTGGAAATTTCCACATGTAACCTTTCAAACAGTGGCTGTTTAGATTTTATACTGGAATAAAAAATGTCATGGTGGTAGTTTTATCAAAGATTGTCAATATTTAGTAGAAGAGGCTGTGCAAGTAGGTGCATCGTGTAAAATAAATGTGTTAAATAGACCATAAAACAACAGTGGTGTTTTTGAAAGAACTTGTCCCAGAATAACTGACTTGTTGAGTTAGAGCCTTCTTAAAGAATTTAAAACATCTTCTAAACACATGTTTAGAATTACCTAATGTCCAGACTTCACCATGAAGTGGTTGGCAAAATGTCAACTAATTGAAGATGGCAAAACAGTAAAATATATACAAAGAAAATGCGACTTCTAGCACCACCTAGAGGTTTGCATTTTGATTTACTTTAGTCAGAAAAATAGTACAGTAGTAGGCAGGTATGCTTTCCTGTTTTCCTTTAAAGATGCTTTAGTTATAAAATATATTTCAGATTTGGTAAAAAAATAAAGATTTAAGACCTTTCCTAACTCTCAAGTCTCTATTAATAAAAAGACCCTATGTTAATGTGCATTATATAGGTAGTACATTTAGGTCTAAGTAAATTTCTACTTGTGTGGCAAAACTTTTTATCAGAGCATTACGTTTCAAGTCCACCATTTCATTCCATTTCTGGCTCAAATGGAAAGAAGTAAAAAGTATTTGGTTATAAAAATGCATATAATGGAAAGGCTTTTTGTTCTCTTCAAAAGGACTTGGTTTAGATTGGCTTGTTTGTTTTAACACTAGAAGTCTGGGAGGTACAGGGAAGAAAAGGTTCCCTTGGAAGATGCAGAGGAGAAAGGATCCAAGACAGATTTGGATATATTCCATGCCACCAGTTTTTACTACAACTCTGTTAATGTGGCAGCATGCTGATTAGTGACATATAATTAAAAGTGCCACTGCACATCTCTTCCAGCTAATGAACACAGTGTTCAGTTCCTTTTTTGTTTGTTTATTTATTTGGCAAAGAAACTGGTTTTCCTTGAATATACTTGATTTTTTAGGCTTGTTTCTTTGCACAGTACACAAATACCACACAGACATTCTGCCAGCACATACAGGAAATGTGATTTTAGGTAAATAAATGCAAGCATTTCAACTCCAAGGTTCAAATATGTAGGAATACACATAACCTAAATAAGATACTTCAATTCACTGAAATTCTTTATGTCACTATCAATTATAATTTGTTACTACATCTCTTGCTCTGGTAGCAAAGGTACACAAAGAATTGTCTATGAAAAATGCTGAAGCTGCGACACAGAACAGTTTCTTTCAATTTTATAATTATCTTCCATTAAACAGATTATTGAATGCCAACAAGATCAATTGTCTGCGAGTTGATGCATTTCAAGACCTGCACAACTTGAATCTTCTTTCTCTGTATGACAACAAGCTTCAGACCATTGCAAAAGGCACCTTCTCACCCCTACGTGCCATTCAGACCTTGTACGTATGTTCTTGTGTATGGTTTTCTCAAGTACGACTTCATATTCTACAGTGCAGTAAAAGCACTGGGCACTGCTGAGACCAGAGGGAAATAATGTGTGATATTGTTGGGTTTTTTTCCCTCCACGGAAGGCATTTGGCTCAGAACCCGTTTATCTGTGACTGCCATCTGAAGTGGCTGGCGGATTACCTGCACACAAACCCCATCGAGACCAGCGGTGCCCGGTGCACCAGCCCCCGCCGGCTGGCAAACAAACGGATCGGCCAGATCAAAAGCAAGAAATTCCGCTGCTCAGGTAATTGTCCCAGTTCAGCTGCTGTTTTTCCTTTATTGGCAAAAAAGAAAAATAGTGGTTTTAGAAGTTCTAATGAAAGCAGCTGTCTCTCTACGGAATTATTAAACATCACAGAATTTTTTTTTTTTTTTTTTTAGTTGGTTGACTGAATAGAGGGAAATCTGGGAAGTCGTAGACTGTTGGATCATGGAACGTTACTGTAGTTAAGATATTTGGCACTATTTCTGAGTAACATTAAGCCTAGCAACATAAATGTAATATATAAAACTTCAGAATTAAATGCTAAAGTTATTCACTACAAGTATCACCACCATAAATCATTTTTTTAAATTTCCACAGGGCTCTGGAATATGTGAAAGATCTAAAAATTTCTAAGCTAAATATGGAAACATAACATATTCCTTTTATACAGGGAGCTTACTTCATACTGAAATTTACTGTTTTCTTTTTCTAATCTTATTCCATTTCCTACTTACATTTCTTTAAATCCTAACTTTTGTCATATGGTGTCCAGCTGTTCCAGGTGCATTTCACATTCTACAGTTTATTCAGGCTCAAGTGCAAATACCAGATGAAAACTGTTTTTTAATCCATGTTCCGGATACATTTATGACTATTCGCACTTCGTTGTTTATCAGCTCTCATTGTGAATACACATTTTTTTCACTAAATTATCTGTAGTTAACTGCAATCCATACTTAATCTAATAAAACTCATTCTTTGCTTGCTGACATTCAGGCGCATCTTCTATTTTTTTTTTTTTTTCTCTTTATTTAGCTAAAGAACAGTATTTCATTCCAGGTAGGTTTGGCTCTGCAGTAAGATTGACTAACTGCAGATATTCTCTCCCTTTCACCCCAAAAGCAAAGTTTGTCATAGCTTTTAGGAAACTGATGCATGTGTATTAACATTAGTCATTACCTATAGCTATACATAGTTTTCCTTTGTAGAAAATAGTAATTCTGTTTTCTGAATATAAGAGCTTAGCATGCAGCTCCATTTACCTTTTTCTGTCTCACAGATTTGCACACAACCTACCAAAATTATACCTATATTTATATTTAGAAGGTTGCACCTGCTAGTTAATATTTTAACTGACACTTTTACTTACCTTGTACCTTGCCTTTCTGCTGCTACTGTTTTTAAAATGTAGCTTCTGAGCTGCTTTTAAACACAGGAATCCATGCTGCCATCAAAGAGCTAGCACAACTCTAAACATTCTACAAACGAACGTTTTCTTGCCTTGCTTTCCTGCTCTACGCTGGCTGCATCTGCTGCTTGCTCACCCTCCTTTTGTTTAGGAAATCACCGTGGAATGCTTGGAAAAGAAAGCTGATATTCTTAATTAGAGGCATTCTGTGGTCACATGCATACAGTGAATTAGAAATGCTTTCCATTAAAGAAAATATGACTTTCAAATTGGAGTGAAGTAGTAATTTACACACAGCTTTAAGCTACAATAAGTCTATGATACTTTTACAAAAGATTTACCAATGTTGGCCCTAGCTCTTTGAAATATGGATCTTTCTTCTTTTACCTTGCTTGTCAGTGTGTGCACTGTTTTATTAATAGAAAAAAAAATTACTCACTCACATTTTATTCATAACACGTTATAAATAACAAAATAAACAAGGGAATAATGCATCTATTGATGAGTTACAGTATGTGTTTTGCAATCAGGATTTTCTGCCATGGTTTAATATCTAGAAAAATATCTACAGTAATTGATTAGGACACCAGTGTACTCCTTTTTTAAAGTACTACAGGTATATCATCATTCTGCAGTCATCTTAGTTGTTTTCTCTTCAGCTGGTATGTTTAGCTCTCCTCCAAATGCTGTGTGATGTAACACTTAAATTTGCTGCAGTCATGTGAAGTTCTTCAGGCCCTTATACTAATACATTGTTTTGAATATGAAGTAAAGAAAATATGAAATACAAAATAAGGCCACAATTTGTCAGCATTAGCATCCACAAAAATGTGTTAAAGCAGCATAAAGCAGGGGAATTCAATTTCACAAACCTGTAGTACCACTCCATTCCTTAGTGTGTAGTACAGCTGTATTCCTGCCACAGACTGACTTCTACTCAACCTTGCCGGCACAACTTTTGCTTGTGAGTTAGAAGCGTTTTTCTGCCAGCAAATGTCTTCACAGCCTGGTTATTACATGGCCACTCATGCAGTTTAGGCTTATTTACATTCCCTTTAAAAAATGCTGTTCCTGAGGGAGGGTGGGATGGAGGGAAGAAGAAAAATAATTAAATTTTAAACAATGGGCTACATACATGCTTCTCTATTGCTTTCTCTTTCTCTCAGGTTATCAGGGAGATGCTACCTAAAAGTATTTTAGTTGTTGAAGGCATTGTCCTTGAATATTTAATTGTTTAAACTGCTCACAGTGGTGTACTGTGGATGCAGGAGGAAAAAAACAAAACTTATTTTTAGACTTGTTTAATGGGTTTTTAAACTGCTAAAAACCACTTCTTTATACTTAAGTGGATACTATTACATAATCTTAGCATTTCTTTAAACACCTAAATATTTTTAGTATTTGTTTTAAATCTGTCATTTGGAGATGTTGCTCCACAGATACTATGAAGTCCTAGTAAAATTTCAATACGGCAGTTTGGAAGACTAAAGGTTTGCAGGTATTAAATAATTTATTTGAAAAAATACCATTTATCTGCTACCTCATAGAAGCACCCTGTAGTAGTTTCAGCATATGGATTACTAAAACAATTACAAGTGGTAGATAACATAGTATCTGATGACTGTTGGGTTTTTTCCCCCTCCACAGAGCAGTCTGTTTCTCCTATATTTGTTTGGTTTATTAAGGATTTAAGTGGCATAGCATGTATATTTGGCTTGGTGATCCTTGTGGGTTTTTTCCAACTCAGAATATTCTGTAACTCCTATATACATTCAAGGAGCAGCTTTTAAAGAACATATACAAAATAGTGAAGAATAATTCATGGGAGGCATGATCATCACCCTAGATGAAATGTGTAATAAACCCCAATCTTATCTTCATTTTTAAATGCTACTCAAAATGAATTATTCTTTCTTTCTGCTGAGGACAATGGCCCTAGCACCATCTTCTAATCAAACGAAAGTTAAGTAGAGAACATGAGAGCTCAGTTCATGTTTTTGTCTTAATTGGCATTACTCTGTCTTTCTTTCCTTCTTGGCTATCTTTACTTTTTCAGGAGTTCACCATTTTGGCTGTAAGTAAAGTTCAGTGTCTGAACTAAATCACAGTGTACCTCCCAGCCCTGATGCACCTTCTGCTAGTCTCAGTCTTTTCACCTTTGTCCAAGAAGAACCCACAGGTCTTTTTGGCTTCTCTTTGTTTTCTTTGTCACCCACCCTCAGTTCCTTACCAGGTGTTTTTTCCTGATATGTTTAGGATGTTTTCTTTGACTGACTCTGGGAAATGGTGGAGGAAACTTTCAATGTGGTTCTTTTTCTTCCCTTTTTTTTATTTCTTTTTGTATATATATTGTATTTTTATTTAATCTGTGACAGTGATACTGTTACTGTGGCACTGGACATTCAGTAATAAGAATGCCATGTCATGTAAGCAAGTATTAAACTTCAAATGCTTCTGTAATTTATACCTACTCCTTCCTCTTTTCCCTTGCTCTTATCCTTGGCCTAATGGATGCAGTTTTGATAATGTAGCGAGATTTTCTGTTGTGCTTGATCTAACCATGTGGTTGTGAGGTATGAGTAAAACATGGTTCTGTCAAGCACCATGGAACGTCACGCAGCTTTCTACAGCATGGCAAGCTGCTGAGGCTTAAGTCAGGATCACACATTTTTTAAATTAAAGCTGAAAACAGGGCTTTCAACTTATTTGTTGAGATGATGTGGAGTATCGGGACTATAAAAACAAAAAAATCACAGAGGTTAATGAAGTCCAGTCAACAATACAAATTTGTAACCAGAGAAAGAGAAAAGGTGGCATTCAGGATCTATTTATTCTTGATACAGAGAAAGAAAACAAATTCTAAAACAAACAGTGGCATTTGTTTGATTAGCTATAAGCAAGGCTAGATTGGCTGACAACATAATCAGCAGAAAGTACAGCTGTGAAAAGCTCAAGTTAATGTTATCCTGCTATGTGAAGTTGGTCTCAGTTTCTTTTTCCAGCATATCTTAAGTCCCTATATTTAACCCTCTCTTGAAGCCCCTGTGTTTGTTCAGTATCACAGAATTTATCATGCATTTCCCAAGTTGCCCACCCGTTATCTGCATTGCAGACGTCTTTTCAACCCTCTCACAAGAAGAAATTCTTATACTTTATTGACTTAGTTTCTGTGTTTTGACTTGAATCTTCTACAGGCACTGAAGATTACAGATCCAAATTAAGTGGAGACTGCTTTGCAGATTTGGCTTGCCCTGAGAAATGTCGCTGTGAAGGAACCACAGTGGACTGCTCCAATCAGAAACTCAACAAAATTCCTGATCACATTCCCCAGTACACAGCAGAGCTGTAAGTTGAACCCATAATAAAGGATTGTTTACTTATGGAGAAAAACTAATTTTTTTAAATATGAAACCACAGCTTTAGTTTTTTGAAACAGCAAAGATTGAAAGTAACCTCTGTGGTGCACTTTGAAGGCTTAAATATTCATAAAAAATTATTTATGCATTATTTCAATACCATGTGGCCCTAAAAACCCATGATAAAGAAATAAAAAAACTAGTCTATGTTTCTAGTTCTTCAGGACCTGAGCAATCCACTTGGATTTTTTGAAAGGTAGTGGGGTCTATTTTGATTTTAACTTTTAACTGCAGGAGAAAGTAGGGCATCCAGTAACCAGAGAGATCTGTCTTAAAAAGTGCTACCTAGATGTTTAAACAGACAGAGATGATTCTTTTTATGCAAAGCATATGTTATGTTTGTTGGGCAGGAGACCAGAGGAAGATAAAACAAACAGATCAGAGTTAAGAAGATGAGATAATAGTATAATGAATAGAGGTGGGGAGAGAGGGACTCAGAGATTATTACTTGCCTAATAAGTACCATATGGGAATTATTTGTAAGCATTACAACTTAAGTAATCTTCAAGGAGGGAGTGAAAGATAAAATTAAGACAGCTTTACAAGATTTCTCCATGTGCAACGAATAGTATAAAAGGGAATGCGGAGATGGTTGAAGGATTGGCAGAAAGGTAGATGAAAGTGACTGTCATTGCAGAGCAAAGGTGGAAGGAAATAGCTGTTTTCCTAGGAGATTCAGTTTAAAGAACAAGGCAAAATGTTGAGGGACAAAAAAAAAGGGACTTTGATTTGACATAGTAACGCAGTGGAGATGTGGAGACAAGATTATTGTGATCAAGTTGTCACCTGCAGGGGTGAGATGAGCACTAGGATGGCACACCTCTTAAAAGAGCAGACCACAGCTGTCAGCAAAAAAACACTATGGCAATCAGATATGAAATAGTGAGACTATTGTTAAGTATTTGAATATCTGGACAGGAAAAGAGATTTAAAACTGAAATATTTTTGAAACACAGATGGAGACTTTTTTCTGTCTCTAATCTGGAAGATGGAGTTGAACTTAGTATTACCATTTTCTGTGCTGGTTTTGGCTGGGGTAGAGTTAATTCCCTTCACAGTGGATAGTACAGGCTTATGATTTGGAATTGTGCTGAAGAGAGGTCTGATAATATGGAGATGTTTTGGTTCTTGCTGAGCAGGATTTACACAGAGCCGAGGCCTTTTCTGCTTTCTGTACTGCTGTGCTGGCAAGGAAGCTGGGGGTACATGGGAGGCTGGGAGGAGACACAGCCAGGACAGGTGACCCAAACCGACCCAGGGGATATTCCAGACCATGTGACATTGTGCTCAGTATATAAAGGGGAGGAAGAAGGAGGAAGAGTGGGGCCTTTGGAATGACAGGGTTTGTCTTTTCAAGACACTGCTACAATTGCAGGAGCCCTGCTCTCCTGGGGATGGCTGAACACCTGCCTGCCCATGGAGAGCAGTGAATTAATTTCTTGTTTTTCTTTACTCGGGTGCTTGGCTTTTTACTTGCCTATTATGAGTTTTCCAGCTTTTACCCTTCTGATTCTCTCCCCAGTCCTGATGGTGGAGGAGAGAGCAAGTGGCTGTGTTGGACGTGGTGTCTTGCTGGGTTTAAACCACAACATGTTCCTATTAGAAATCTGAAAATTGCAATCAGAGGAAAAAAAAATGATACAGTCTTATGTGAAGGGAGATAGAATTCAGTGGAGAAATATGTTTTATGTTATCCAATATGTTGAGATACAGTTGTTTCATTTAAGAATAAAAGCTGATGGAATAAGTAACAGGTTAAAGTGTGGGAAGAAATCATCAAGTAGTGGTTGTATAAATGAAGTTACTGAACCAAGAAAAGAGGAATGGAATTGTTGAAATTATTAAGCATGCATTACTTTGATATTTAGGAGGAATCATGTTTATTTGTCTCTTCTGTGAAGAAATTATAATTTTAATTTAGCATTTTAATTGTTTTTTAGATTAATATTTTGCATGTGGAAGATACACTGTCAGGTGTTTTCTTTCTATAATTATGGTTCCTACCTGTTAAATTCAGGAGGAATAATGAAATAATCAAGCCTCATCTACTCTATGTCCTAAACACTCGAATTTCAGTTGACAAAAATTTTTTTTACTAAATACGAGGTTACAGCACTTCTTTCAGAAAATATACAGTCTTATTTGAAAGTGTTAGTGGATTAAAAAATCCACCATTCCCTTGAGACTGTGACTGAATTTATTTTCTTTCACTTCTGTTTTTTTTTTTTTTTTTTTTATGGCAACTTTTAGCTTTAGATGTATTCTACCTCTCTTCAGTTTCCATCACTGCTTCCTTTATTTTTTTTTTTGCATTAAATAGCCCTTTACTTTCCAGCACTCTATCCAAGTAAGATCGTGCTGAACTGTAACAAAGTTATTATTCAGCCTTCTACTTGATAGGCTGTACAGATTGTTCTTCAAGTCATTTGATGTAATAAAAATTTCAACAGTCTTGCAAATATTCTAGAGAGGATAGAGAAATTACTTCTTCATTTATTCAATCCTGCTAAAAATCCATTCACTCTAGCCAAATACATTATTTTGGGGTTTGCCTCACTGATACAAAAATTATAGGTCTTCCTTTTCTTTCCTCCTGTCTTGGTCTTTGATGCACTTTGTTGTTCATCTTGGGACTTCCCAGTCTAGCTCTAGGACCATTCTTTGATTTCCAGTTTGCATATTTACTGGCATGTATGAGAATAACAACAATAATACCACTGGGGAAAAGCCCTGTTTCTTCCAAGTTACTGTTTTGTTTTGTTTGTTTGTTTGTTTTTTTAAATCAGAAAATATTAATATAGTTCAAGACAGCTACTTAATTGTAAAAGTTAAAAAAATTATACCTAAACCAACTAACTGCTGTTCTAACTTCCCATTTTGTCCCTTGCTCACTGTCTTCCAGAGAAACATTGTATGATCTGTCTAATCTGACAGCAAAGTATTTGATATAAAGTACAAGTCTGTAATTGCACCCCAAAAATAAAATATTTTTCAGGTAGCTTTCTAAAATGTAGGAAAATGCAGGAAGCATTTCAGAAATCACTCAAAATGAAGTCCCCAGGAGAAATGCTAAATAAAAAATAATTTCAGTCTTATATGCTGAATTTTTATAATGATTTTGCAATAGATGATCACCTAACAAGATAGTTTTAGAAAGCACAGCTATCACTGCAGCATATAGGCTTCAAGGAAGGTTCAACTATTATTCAAAAACATGCAATATCTTAGCCATTGTTTTACTAAAACAGCAAAAAGCATCAAATAATCCAGACAAACAGAATATGTAGACATTGAGATCAAATGCTTCTGTTTATTCTTGATTTTGAGAATGGTATTTCAGTACTTTATTTGAATAAACCAGGTAAAAGTAATTTTAAAATAATTTTCTTAATCTAGTGATGGGTGATAACTACAGTTGCTGTCTTCACCAGTGAAGAGCACTGGGCTCAAAAAATAATATTAAGATACAGAGTGGAGATCCCATCACATCTGTAAACTTTCCAGTTATCCGTAATAATTTTGATTCAATTATGTATAGACTAATTTAAGTAAAATAAATTCAATTAAAATAAAATAAAATTAAAATTCTACTTATGAAATTAGATAGAACTACAAGATTGAGACATAAACAGCAAATAGGTCAAGAAAAAATTGTCTGGTTATCATACATATTAAAGATGAAGGAGTGCTATTGGGCACCAATGCAAATTTCATTTCAGGATATATGTATAGGAATGTAGAATGTGGATTACAGGAAATAATTATTGTACTGTGCATAGCAATAGTAAAGGATCAGCTGGAATACTGTGTTCAAGACTTCATTTTTCAAGATGGATATAATTGCTCTGAAAAAATTCAAGGAGAACACGAATCATAGAAAAGAAGACAGGAAGGGTTGAAGGCATTTGTGTGAAAGAAACTTGAGGGAGAGACAAAGTAAATTACTTTAATTGGTAAAAGATTGTTGCAAAGGATAAATGATCAAATTATTTGCATTTTTCAATGCGGTTAGAAATGTTTGCAGTAGAACAAGTAAGTATTAATGAAATCAGTTAATGTTTTCATTATCACGTCATTCCAGATAGTATAGCACTTGAAAAGTATTTGAAGATGTCATTATTTATGGAATGGTCAGTGGTTCTTTTGTTGATAGGGTAAAGAAAATCTGTATAGAGTGAAGAAATAACTTTAGTAGTTTAAAATGTGCAAGAGTATTTCATATGGTCCCCCTAAAAATCACATTAAATCTGATTTTTAGAGGTGATAGCATCTTCTGAAATTCATGTTCCTTGTAGTTTTGTGTATGAATGTTTTGTGTATATCCAAAAAACTTCTGTCTTCTTTCTGCTTGGTTCCATGCTGAAACTGTTGTACAACCATACCTTCAGATTTACAACCTTCATTTCCCTTCTGGCTATCAATGAGAATGAACAGAAGGAAAGGATGAACAAACAGCTTTCTTTAATTTTCTAGTTGTTTTTTTTCTAAACTTGTCTTGCAATAAGGCAATTCTGAAAAGCATTCTGGGTTTAGAATTGTGCTGAATTTCATTTCACAGCGATCTTGTCAGTCCTATCTTCTCCTTCCTATTTAAGGTTTCTAAAGAAATGCTGGACAGACTCCCTTCCTTAATAATATGGCTCTATTAGAGCATATAAAGGATCTAAGACTCATAATTTCCGTTTTCATTTCAAGAGAGGAAGTAAGGAGTACTGGGTCAATGCAGGTATTGTTTGAAATGGAGATGGTCCCCTAACCTAGCTGCTGTTAAAGGTATACTCTTCTGTAAGCCTTGATACCTGTGCAGGAGAGAGAAATGCCCAGCTAGTATTTGTCACTCTTTCCATTCCTTCTTATAGGGTTACAAGTCAGCATTTAATGCTGCCTTAAGCAATATATGTGTGCCAGCTGTAGTGGTATGAAGATAAATCATGGTGAGGGAAGTGTTTTTTAAATTCATGGGAAGACCTACGCGGTGGGTTTCATTCCCTACTCAAAAGAAGAGTAATTCTTTCATTCCTGTAAATAGTGTTCTGTGAGTACCTCCAGATGTCTGGCAGACTCCACCTGATATCCTTTTAAAGAACAGAAGACTAATCTTCAGTGGTTTATATGTCCTTCTAAAGACTTTTATTTATAAGTTGCCATGGAATCTTCCCTTAGTTGCGTTTTTGTTTGAAAAATTAAAACCACATCTTCTATTCCTTTTCAGCTTTAGCTGTGTAAACTTTAGTGATCAGGTTTTGAAAATGTCTTATGTATGCCTGAGTTTAACTAACGAAAATGTTCGTTCCCAGGAATGAGAATGTTCGTTCACAGGAATTATCAAAATTAGGAATGTCACTATATAAGGAATTGTTCTGCAGCTACCAGTTAAATATCAGGTGTTCAGGGAAATCAGACTGAAAAGTTCACATAATGTGGAACATTCTGTATCAATCCCTGAACAATTTTTTTTCTGAAATTGATGTAATTTTTTTTTAGGCGACTAAATAACAATGAATTTTCAGTCCTGGAAGCTACTGGAATCTTTAAGAAACTTCCTCAGCTGCGTAAAATGTAAGTGCAAATTCAATGACCTTGTCTATTCAGACAGTGTATTAGCTCCTTGCTGTGACTCTCCACCTTTCTTAGTTCTAATCTACAAAAGATTCAGTTTATTCCAATCAAAAATCAAGAATGGGTTTAAATTAATCCCTGAGGTAGGTCAGAGTTGGCAGCTCTCCTGTATGGGGCTTGGCACTGCCAGCAGCCACTTCCCGTGGTGCACAGCCCCAGCACCTTCACAGCAGCATCCAGCCAGCTGGTCTCTTATGCAGCCACAGCAGGGAGCTCACAGGATAAGCTGCTTAGAAGAGATTCCAGTAATCTTTTGTAACTTCCTGTATTACTCTCCAACCAGACAATTTTGCCTCTTTCAGCACATTAAGGACATGCCATTGATTCTGTGCTTCATTAAACGGTCATTAGGTGAGGGGAATATCAAAATTTAAATGACTGAGAAAAAGAGGTTCGATAGGTCATCCATGTAAGTCCATGTTAACAGTTAATGTTCTAAGAGTAGTTTATAATCTTACCAATTGCAAGTGTTGCTAAAAATAAGACTATGAGAAGCTTTTCTTTAGCTTATGTAAAAGACACATTTGAAGGTAGATAATTTAGTTAGACTTTGTGAATCTGTGCTCAATCATTTCAGGATTAGACCAAACATAAATAGTAGTGAAGAAGAATGCAAGTAAAAACAGATTAGTAGTCACCTTGAGACTACCATTTGTAACAGATCAGTATTAGTGATCAAAATCTTAAGGGAGTAATGGTATTGCTTCAACTATTGTTAGCCTTAACCAGATCCTTGATGGTGTGATCACAATTAGTTAAATATTTATTACTGATTTTTTTCGATTAAAATATTTTTAAAACCCCAACAATGTAAAATGAACTTGCCTTTGACACCTTACCACTTTGAACTGGGCTGCAGTACTTAGAAAAAGAATGGAGCAATATCTGGCACAACAGTGTTCTGGTGCTATGCAGTAGATACCCTGTTTTCCTCAATCTTCAAGAATCTCAGATTAGCACTTTTTACAGCTACAGGGTACTTTGGAAATATCAAGTATCAATGTGAAGCATCAGTGGACAAGGGAAGGGCTGTAGATGTCATTTGTCAGGACTTCTGTAAAGCCTTTGACATGGGCCCCCGCAGCATGCTTCTCTCTAAACTGGGGAGAGATGGGTTTGATGGGTGGGCTTAGATGGATAAGAAATTGTTTGGACAGCAGCATCCAGAGGGTAATGGTCAGTGGCTCAGAGTCCCAAAGACATCAATGACAAATGGTATCCCTTAAGGACCTATATTTAATGTCCTCATCAATATATAGTGAAAGTTGTCCCTGCCTACAGCAGAGGAATTGGAACTAGATAATATTTAAGATCTTTTGCAACCCAAGACATTCTATGATTTCAGGATTCTATGAAATAAATAAACTGCTTGATGTGCCATACATACACATGCATACACACGCATTTATACATATATCAGACCTTCATATTTAACAATATTTTTTTTAAATTGAAGATATGTTCAAGACAAAAGGGAAAAAAAGGATGAATATTAATCGGTCTTGATGTAGCTGTCTGTTGAAACTCCCAAAGGTTTTAAAATCTGGTTAATTGAAAAGGGAAAAAATGAAAAAAAATATTAATAAAGAGTGAACTATTTTAATAATACTGCTCCATAACTTCCTAATACAGTTATCAGTTGTTGCAATATTCTTCCATTGAGAGAATAATAGAGTGACTGCTTAAGCATCACTGGAAGGAAGTGAAGTACTGATGTTGCAGAGACACCAATATGAGTGAATTCTGTATTTCTGTGAAGCTCATATTTCTTCTGGAGGTTCAAAATAGGTGCAAAGATCTTTCTGCACAGATGACATTGAAAAATTGAGGCCTGAATGTTTCATTGATTTGACGCTTCATCAGTAATAAAGCATGTGTATGCACTGCAACATTGATTAGCTATACAACATTAATCTTTAAAATATCTATGTGAAATGGGTGAAGTGGTATCCATGTTACAGCAAGAGCCAAAAGGTTTTATGAAACTGAGGGCTTGACATTGACAAGCCGTCTGAGATTAAAAATAATGAGTTTCTTGCTTCCAGTCTTCCACAGCACCTTGCAGACTGAACAGCTCCACTGTGAAACTAAATGAAAGCCTTAATTGTGGGTGTTGTCTACTTAGACTTTAGTTAAGTCTTTTGCACCGTTTCCCACAGCATTCTCCTGGATAAACTGGCTGTTCATGGCTTGGACAGACATATACTTCACTGGGTAAAAGTATGGCTGGATGGCTGGGCCCAGAGGGTGGTGAATGAAGTTAAATCCAGTTGGCAGACAGTCACAAATGGTGTTCCCTAGGGCTCCATATCAGCTGTGTTTAATACTTTGTTGATAATCTGGATGAGAGGATTAAATTCACTCTCCACAAGTTTGCAAATGACACCATGTTGAGTGGGAGTGTTCATCTGCTGGAGGGTAGATAGGCTCTGCAGAGGGATCTGGACTGGATAGATGGGCTAAGGCCAATGGTATGAGATTCAGCAAGTCCAAGTGCCAGGACCTACACTGACATAACATCCCCAGGCAGTGCTCAGACTTGGAGAAGAATGGCTGGAAGGCTGCCCAGCAGAAGAGGATCTGGGCATGCCAGTAAACAGCCAGGTGAACATGAACCAGTGTGTGCCCAGGTGGCCCAGAAAACAAATGGTACCTGGCCTGTATCAGCAATAGTGTGGCCAGCATGACCAGGGCAGTGATTGTCCCTCAGTGCTTGCCATTGGTGAGGGCACAACTTGAGTAGTTTGTTCAGTTTTGGATTCTTCTCTACCAAAAAGACATTGGGGTGCTGGAAAGAGTCCAGAGAAGAGTAACAAAGCTGCTGGAGGGTATGGAGCCCAAGTGTGATGAGGAGCAGTGAAGGAAATGGGTTCTTTAGCCTGGATAAATGGAAGTTCGGTGGGGACCTTATCGCTCTTTACACGTATCTGAACGGAGGTTGTAGTGAGGTAGGGGTTGTCCTTTTTGCCCAGGTGACAAGTGACAAGATGAGAGGAAATTATATCAAATCACAGCAGGGGAGGTTTAGTTTGGTTTCTCCGTGGTTGTCAAGCAGTGGAGCAGGTCACCCAGGGGAGTGGTGGTGTTGCCGTCCCTGGAGAAATTTGAAAGACTTACGGATACGTTTTTGTAATGGACTTTGCAGTACTGGATTAGATGCTTGGACTTGATGATATTAAAGGTCCTATCCCACCTAACTGATGAGATATTGTATACTTCATCACAGGCAAGGTGTAGGTTACATTTCAGCTAGTCTAGAGAGAGTAGTCAGCCCTGAAGATTAAGCCAAAACTTCCTGGGTTTTTTTCCTAACAAATATCTTTCTTGTTTTGAATGAATTAAACACCGTTCTAGAAGTTGCATCAAATAATATTTGATTTTCTTCCCAACATCTTTAATTCCATCAAATAGTCTTCAGCTTTACTTCCATTCACTTTGTCTCAGAGTTTTTAAAATCCTTTTAAAAATCAGTAGTGTATTATACCACTGTTTAATGTGTAGCTATGGACTTCTGTAGTATGTGTAAATAATTATATGAAACAAAACAAAAGGGCACTATTATGAAAAATATTTAAGAAAATGTGTGCTGTTGCATATGTTTGCTTTTGTGTATATATAGTACAGATACTACACATTTGGGATGTAATTTCCATATTTCAACTAAAATTGTAAACACTAAGTATTTTGGCAATATTTTAGGTCATTTTCCCCACATTTTGATCCATTTTGCAGGCAAATTGCAGATACATGCAATTATCTTGCTTTATAAACCCTCCTCTCTAGCTAATGTCATAAATTATTAACATTTCATGTACTGTTTATATTCACACATTTCCTTTACATATGTTGCTGTTTATACTGTTTTCTTATATTTTTCTGTCAAGATACAATAAATCAGAGGTTAGCTGTGCTGTACTCATACAGTATAATTTTGTTATTAATTCATCTAAAAATGCTTCAAAGGCTGGAGAGCTGAAAAAATATAGATACTGATAAGATTCAAAATTAGGAAAATATGTTCTTATGTGGCAGCAGCATAGTTTGGGTAATTGCCACTATTTAAAAACCATCTTCCAAAGATTACTTTAAAAGTCTTTGCTTCCTTAATTAGAAGGGCATTGATTTTTTTTTGTTACTGGTTTGGAGTTGAATGATGTATTTATATTTTGTTCTTTTACACAACAACTTGGCTATTGCATCAAGATTACATTTGATGATTTTGGAAATCTTTTCCAAGCTTAGTGGAAAACTAAGATTCTAAGTCTTGGAATTTATTCAGACTGCAGCATTTAGCAGTTAATTTAGGACACTTATAAAAGAAAATCCACTCAGTTCTTGTCTGTTTGTGTGTAATAGAAACCTGAGCAATAACAAGATTACAGATATAGAAGAAGGAGCATTTGATGGAGCCTCTGGTGTGAATGAACTATTGCTCACAAGCAATCGCTTGGAAAGTGTTCAACACAAAATGTTCAAAGGACTAGAAAGTCTCAAAACACTGTAAGTATATTTATTTGTGTGATTTTATTCTACTTTTCTCACAGGTATTTTTGAGAATAATATTGTATCTGTCCTAAAAAAATTATGTTGGAGAATTAGTTATGGATAATTCAAGCATATTTTGGTTTTTATTCCTATTTTACTACAAGCGATACATTATACTAATTTATTAGTTATTAATTATGGGTATACTGGGTCCTCTAAAGCAATGAAGCAGTTGAGAATGGGTAAACATCCAGCTTCAGAAATGGAAATGGAAATAATCATCAGAGTAACAGAATTTTGCATGGGAATTACACATTTTATGTAATGGAGTCTGATTCATTTCAACTCAACCATTACTGGGAATTTTGCTGGAGGAAGAAATTGTTATGGTGTGTATTGAAATGTGGGAAATTATTCTCTCCTAAGTAATCTTTTTGTCATTTCAACAGTGAAGGCAAGATAAAAAGCACTATAGCTTGAACTCATTTCATTCTTTCCATGAAGCAGTTTAGTTCTTTCCACTCAAAAAATATGTTTATACAATCTGCAGCATCTTGGCCTTCTTCAGAGAGTCTGTCCTTCTGATCTGCAGACCAGAGCCAAGATTAAATAGTCTTTGGGGTTTCAGCTGTCCACAGACATTAGGTATTTTAAATAAATCACGTCTACAATTTCTAACCTTGCAATTAAAGCTGCTAAAATTGTTTAAAGCAGCTAGTCCTAGACAAGAGCAAGGGGGGAAATTACCATCTTTTGGTGGACAGAGAGGAGAATAACAGACTTCAAAGCTCTTAAGTTTTAGAGAAATTTGAGAGATTTTAGAATAGCTTAGGATTCTGAAACATGTACTGTCTTAGAGTCAAAATGAGGAGGAATGCTGATTTCACTTGAATGAAATGCTTTTGAATGCAGTAGAAGTGGTTTCTAGAATCTGTCCTAAGAAAAATGAAGTGAAAGGGACCTCAAGAGGAGGTAAACTGGTACAAGCCTCTACTCTATATAAATAGCAGTTCTGGAGTCGCTGTCCTTTGAAACATGAAGACAGGGCTGCTTTTTTTTTTTATTTGGGGAATTTCAATCAGTTTCATTTCTTGTCAATTAAAAATTCATAGTTACTGCTGCTGGTATTGAAATAAAAAGAAAAAAAAACGGAACACTTAGGGGAAACTGGAGCAGATTACCCAAAGAGGTTGTGGCGTCTCATCTGGAGGTACCCAGCGGCCATCTGGACGCAATCCTGAGTAACTCCCTAGGGAAAAGCTCTAGGGAACCCTGCTTGAGCAGGGTTGCACTAGATGATCTCCAGTGGTCCTTTCCAACCTTACCCATTCTGTGAAACACCCCTTGCCTCTGTGAAAGCTACCCACCCACCCACCTTTGTCTTCCAGCCTGCTCCACACACACTGCACTCAGTCTCTTCAGTGAGGTGACAGGCAGCTCGGGGGGCACTGCACTGTGGTCCCCTCACTGGCAGCAGCCCCTTTGTGGTCACAGCTCTTGGCCCTCACTCCAGCAGCCACTTCTGCCCTGGTCCCTGCCCAGGCTAAGCTGAAAAATGCTGATCCTTCTTTCTCAGGATGCTGAGGAGCAACAGGGTGAGCTGTGTGGGAAACGACAGCTTCACAGGGCTGAGCTCTGTGCGCCTGCTCTCGCTGTATGACAACCAGATCACCACGGTGGCCCCCGGCTCCTTCGACACGCTGCATTCGCTCTCCACGCTGTGAGTCGCGCTCGCCTTTTACCGTAACCACATTTGCATCTCTGACCTCTGGGGGGCATTTCCCTCATAACTTTGATGGGTGATTTCACAGCACTTAGTAAAGTTCAGGGATAAAAGCATTTCTTAGAGGCAGTTTTGAGAAATTCTGTTTTCTGGACCATCTTGGGCACATGAAGAGAATGTTTTCATACTCTCTGATACAGTGTTAGACTGGTTTCTAGAAGTGTCTAAGAATGCAGGAAAAACATCCTGCTCACACCTCTCATGGAAGCCCACTTATCTAAACCCGGGTAGAAATCCACATTTTGGGTAGGCAGCACACAATCACAGCTGGTTAGATTACCATGTTGTCAGTCCTTCTGCCCTGTGCCACTCAATTACTAGCTTCAATTTCCTTGGTCTGCTGAGAATCTTAATTTATATGTTTTTTATAAGGAAGCTTCAGACTCTTTTTCTATAAAAAGAAGCATCCTTTTTTTAATTTAAATGTGATATGATTTAAGGGAATTTAAAAGAGTAAGCAAAGGTGCCACTCAGTTTCATGAAGAAGTGCTGGTTGTAGGTAGCATCATTCAGGAAAATACTTAATCCCCCTTTTACAAGAGAAGTGACACTTTGCACCCAGTTACTAATTTTGCGTATTAAGGATGACATCTTTATAAATAATGGAGTTGTCAATATGTTTGTGCTGAAGTAAGGAGATGCCAAAAGTACTGAGGCTTTTAGAAGTAAATTCATTTTTGTAACTGGCATGTAATCAGCTTAGCTGTCACTTCGGGAAGGAAATTTATTCTCTGGAGCAAATAAAAGATGGAAATCTTGAGATGATAAATTAATGGAATGCCTGTTGTCAGGTTAAAGCTAATAATGTAAAGTAATCAGCCTCCAACTCTATATGGAATTACTGCATTATTGGTACAGAGTGGCTTGACATCAAGTCAGGTCTTGGACAGTTTTAAATTATTTCTAAACAAGTTGTATCAAGCTTCACCACACAGAGCCTAAATTACACCTTTCACCTATGGTTTACACACATTATTGTTTGAAGAACAGTGTTTAAAGTAAGTTTATTTGAAAATAGAAGTATAATCCTTAGGATGAAAGGATGGTGTCATCTGAGATAAGCTTTCCTGTGGTTCTCAGAAACCTCTTGGCCAATCCCTTCAACTGCAACTGCCACCTGGCGTGGCTTGGAGACTGGCTGAGGAAGAAACGCATTGTGACAGGGAACCCTCGCTGCCAGAAACCCTACTTCCTCAAGGAGATTCCCATCCAGGACGTGGCAATTCAGGATTTTACATGTGATGATGGTAAGGAAATTAATTTTTGAACCTTTTATAATTTCAGCTTTCATATAGATAGCTGCATGAATCCCATAGATCCCAAAGTATTGCACTTTAAAGCCCTTCACGCTCAGTTTCTATGTCAGTTTAAAAATTGACTCAATTTTGGATGATCAGCAAGCATGGGCTGTTGTATATATGCCCTCAAAAGTTTTTCTTGCCTATCTTCAGTACTGTAATTAATAATTTAGAAATAGTATAAAATAAAATTGATCAAATGTTGTTGTACAGATGAGAATATTTTCAAACACCGAGGCTTGAATGAAACACACTTTCAGGTGACTTGATCAAATAACATGACATGTTATAGCTTGTGGCTTCATTAAGTCTTAATTGAAAGACATGCTGCTATCTTGCATCTCTCATACATACTTCCATTTACTGCATTACTGGTTTGTCAATTTTCACGGCTGTATATTTTTTTAAAAGACTGGTTTTAATACTTTTTTAAGCTTATTGTCTTTCATTTCAGGATTTATTCTTTCTTTAATGATTTTTTTTCATATAATAGCATTCTTACCTAGTAAAACAGCATTGTACTAAGTAAAGCATCACCTGAAATGTAAATTCTTGGAATGATGATTTACATAGATGATGTCATTTTTCTTCCTTACCTTGAGATATTGTAATGCTGATATATCAGGATGTCTTGAAGAAAATCCAGGTGGGCTATTGCTGCTAATACTGAGGAGACATTTATTAGCAGTCTTAGCATCTGTTTGTTTTTATTAACCAGGAAATGATGACAATAGCTGTTCTCCCCTGGCCCGCTGCCCTGCAGAATGTACTTGTCTGGACACAGTAGTTCGCTGCAGCAACAAAGGGCTGAAAGCTTTGCCTAAAGGCATCCCAAAAGATGTGACTGAACTGTAAGTGGCATGCTTTTTTCTCACTTTTATGAAAATTAATGCCAGATTTTTATTGTCAGTGTCAAGAATGAGGGGAAAAGAAAATGGAGAATTGAATTTAGTAGATGAGTTGAAATTTGTTAATCCAATGGTTTATAAAGACTTTCACATTATATTGAGAAACTAGAGGTCAAGTTTGAATTAGCAATGCTTTGTAAGTCCCAAACCACTCTTAAGAACTACCTGTTACTGAAAAGCTTTAAAAATATATGTGTATAAAATTGTAATCACTCTCAGTTTTTATATCCTCAGTGCTGAACCATTGTATAACTGTGTGGATATCATGTTACAAGGGGTTAAATTAAGGGCAACAGTGAATCTGATTAATCTCTGGTCATTGCTTAGAAAGGAATGAATTTCAATTACATGAAAAAGGAAAAAGAAAACAATAACATGAATGTGTTCTCATAATGAACGTGTTTTTTATACCTCTTAATCAATACTTTTTACCTCTAAATCAAGCACCTTAATCCTCTAAATCAATGGCCTTCATCTGTGTTGAGGAGTTAAAAACACCTAGACAATGGCTTTATGGTACTAAGGTAGTGAAGTAGGAAAGCTGCTCTCCTGGATTTGTTGCATGTCTGATAAGAGTCTTGAGAGTGAAGTGGCTTCTGGTGTTTGTCTTGGCCACAGTGGTCATAAAGTCAAGTTTAAAATCTCTGCCAGCAGGAGGAAAAGTGCCAGCAAAACTTCAACTCTGAATATGAGAGGAGACTTCAGGCTGCTCAGGGAGCTAGTAAGGTGTCCATGGAAGGTACTGAGGTGCATCAGTGCTGGTCAGTTTTTAAGTACCACCTGTTAAGAGCTTAAGAGCAAGCAACTTGAAAATGTCAGAAGCCAAGCAGGTGAGGCAGAAGGCCAGCTCAGCTAAGCAGGATCTTCTGAAGCTAAGGGAAGAATAAAATAAGTACTTCCAGTGGGTGACCTGGGGGGAATATAGAGGAACTGCTTGTTACTGTAGGAAGAAAATTGGCCCAATTAGAGCTGAAGCTGGCCAGTACTGCTGGGGACAATAGAAAGAGCTTTTTAAAATGTCTTAATAGCAAAAGGCAGCCCAGAAATAACACTGGTCCATTTTTCCGTGAATATGGTCACCTCACAAGCAGGGACACAGACAAAGCAGAGATGTTTAATGCTCTCTTCACTTAAGTCTTCAATACCAGTGATCAGCTCTGAGGGTCTCAATGCCCTGAGCTGAAGGACCATGACTGTGAGAATGATTAACACCCAGCCAACCCCAAACTTGCACAGGATTTGCTGCTTCTTCTGGCTTTCTCTAAGTCTATGGGGCCTGATGAAATTAATCCAAAAATACTCAAAGACATGGCTGATGCCATTACAAGGCCTCTCTAAACGATTTCTGTCTGTTCTTGGTAATCTAGAGAGGTCCCAGTCAACTGGAAGCTGGCAAATGTCCCAGTTTTTGAGAAGGGCAAGATGGTTGACTCTGGTAACTACAAACCAGTCACTTTCACATCAGTATGAAGTAAAATTATGCCAAAAAAAGGTGCTTCTTCAGAGGGTGATCAGGCACTGGAGCAGGCTCCCTAGAGCAGTGGTCACAGCACCAAGCCTACCTGAGTCCAAGAAGTGTTTGGACAATGCTCTCAGGCACATGGTGTTACTCTGGGGGCTCTCCTGAGCAGAGCCAGTAGCTGGACTCCATCCTGAGGTGTATTAGGGAAAAGTGTAACCAGCAAAGGTCAAAGGAAGTGATTTTCCTTCACTGTTCAACCCTTGTGAGGCCACTTCCGGAGCATTGCGTTCAATTCTGGTCTCCACAGTTCAAGACCAGAAGTTACTAGAGAGGCAAAAAAGGTGATGAGGGGCTGAGAGTCTCTCCTCAGGCAAGGAGGGACTGTGAGAGCTGGGCCTGGTTAGTGCGGAGAGCCCTGAGATGGGATCCCATCAATAGATACAAATACCTCAAAGGCTGGTGCCAACAGGATGGTGCCCAGCAACAGGACAAGGATTAATGGCTATAAATTAAGCCACAGGAAGCTGCACCTCAACAGGAAGAAGAACTTTTTTATATTGAGGGTGTCAGAGCACTGGAAAAAGCCAGGGAGGTTGTGGATCTTCTCTGCAGGCATTCAAAATCCACCTGGATGTGTTCCTGTGTGACCTGCTCGAGGTAACCCTGCCTCGTCAGGAGGTTTGGGCTGGATGATCTCCAGAGGTCCCATGCAATGATTCTGTGATTCTTCCAGCTCAGGATATTCTATGATGCAGAGATTATGATAGTTTCGTGATATTGCAAAAATACTGGTTTTAATAGAATGTCTTCTTTTTCACATAGGCAGTTTTATAAAATTTGGGCTATTTTATCAACCTATTGAAACATTTTTTTCTATGAGAAAAATTGTTAAGATTGCATTTTATGAATCTATTTGAATATGCAGTTGGACAGTAACAGACATAAAAAAAAGCTTGCTACCTTAGGTATTGTTTGAAGATATAACCTGAATGAGCTGCTCATAACACCATACAAGCAAGCTTTTATGCATTATGAAAGGGAAAATATGAACCTAAAAATTTAGATATTCGTTTGTTTTGGTTCTTGATCAAATAGGTCACAATACTGAAAGAAATAGAAATTATTTGCAGGAAGAAAAATGTTGGTTTGTGTTACATATGGCAGGTATTTAATAATGTTTCATAATGGCTGGTTAATGTAGTGCTTTTCCAGAAAACATCATAATTATGTTGTGTAAGTAACTAAAAAACTCTACTGTTTTATGGTTTGGTATTATATGGTTTGGTATTATATAGAAGATTCTGAGATGCCCACTATTAGTCTGGTGTTTAACAGCATCTAAAAGTCTTTAGCCATTGATAAATTGAATTTTTTAAGACTTCAAATTAGCGCACAGGTATATAGGTATATAAAACCACAACTTCATTACGTTTTGAATTTGGTGGTTTATTTTTTTTTCCGTCAAAGAGAAGATGACTTTCTTGAATACAGTCTGGTATAAATATAATTTGGCAATATAAGGTCATCAATGCAATGTTAAGCAAAGCAGCTAGAGAGAGATACTTTTGGAATTGCAAATGGACCCCTGTGACTGAAAATTCATTTGTTTCCACTTTTGTGTGCTTTAGTGTCTAAGCATGCAATTCAGCATATTTTTCAAAAGAATAATGGAGGTGGTTCCTGTTAACAGGAATCAATCCTGATTGATTCTTCTTGCTCATTAGCATGCATGGCTCTTCTAAGACGTACTCTTCATGTGTGTCATAAAATATCATAATAGTTGCTTCATTTGAACAAGAAGGAATTTTTATCAGGCAAGTGGATACTTGTAGTGCTTCAGTTCTAATGAAGCTTAGTAATATCACCGAATGTATCTGTTGATAAAAGAATGTCCTCAGAATACTTACTTCTTCAAAAATTTTAAAAGTTGAGGTTTTTTTAAAATAATTAATTACATAAGCCCATGCACTATTCAGTATCATTACCATAGTCTTAAGTATAAGGTTTGTCAAGACACATTTTGGATTTGGCAAGCAGCCCTAGAAAGTCATAGTCCAAACAAAAAGAAAAAGAAAGAAAGACAGCCTTTTGATTAGATGAAGATAATTTTTTGTGATGTTTAACTGTGTTTCAGCTCATCCATTTAGTCAAGACTGAAGTTTCCAAAGATGCTACAGCATACGTAAAGATATTAAGCTCAAAATAAAACTAAAAATGTCTCTATCAAAGACTGCTCTTAGCTCAGGCATGTTGCAAGTACTTGGATGGCAAAAATATCTTCTTTGTATAGAGATAATGAGGGTGTAGTTTCCACTTGGGTTCCAGGAAACATAAGTAATACCACCATCAGCAAAGTCATTTTCCCTAGCTGAGAAACCAAAGACCTTTAATCTTCTTGCCACTATCTGCTTCATTTCAAACCATCGGGTAAATTCAGCACTTGCTGAACTACTTTCCCTGGTTACATGAGGAGCCCCTCCACTTGTACTTTGTCCTGTCTGGCTGCACACTGGAAGCTCTTTAGGCAAGGCTCGTTCCCTTCCTCTGCCTGTGCCGCCGGTGCCGGCACAGTTTGAGAGCTCTGAACTCGTTAACTGTAAGGATGAGAAGGTCTCTTATTGAGAGTTATGAGCATGGAAGAAGAGTGAGCAATATAATAATACAGGAGCTGTGAACCTACTGAGAGAGGGAAAAAAACTGACTTTTCTAGTGAAAGGTAATTGATTGCTGTCTGCAGTCACTAACGTGCTTCACAGGAGTAGGACTGTAGCATGGTGTACTGATGTATCATGAAATTTACGGGGATAAATCAAGAAAGGTGACCTGAATCACAGGCATGACAAATGAATTTGCTGTTAGAGATGAAACCAGACCTTGCTGTTTGCAGTGTAAAGGACTACCTGTGCAATGCTGGAGTCTGTTTCTTTATATGATAGCTAAAAATCCACACTTAATGTGATTTGCAGAAGTTAGATTTACCGTTTCTCTGTAGGTGTTTGGGAAATGGAGATGATAAAGACCTCATTTTGCAGTCATTTTGAAATAATAGAAACTATAATGCAAGAGATATTTTTATTGTGTTACTTCATGCAGTAGCATTTGGATCTTAGGCTACAAATTCTCAGTTGTATCTCTAAAAACCAAAATTTGTAAGCAAGTTTTCTTATAAAACGGAAAAGTATGCATTCATTTGCTATTAACTTTACTGTTGGATTCTGACATTAGTGGATGAAGATGCTCCTATTTTAATGAAATATATAATTTTCTTTGTTTTATTTTTCTGATTTAGTTATTTGGATGGAAATCAGTTTACCCTAGTTCCAAAAGAGCTTTCCAACTACAAGCATTTGACACTCATGTAAGTAGTTTAAAGCAGCGTTCTCTACTGGAAGTAAAAGCAAAACAAAATGCCTTACTCAATTTTACCTACATTTACTTGGAAGAAAAAGCCTGTAAAACGTATCATATCTTTCAGAAAATACCCAACCAATTTTTATAACTGAGAATATTGTATTCTACTTATGACATCCAGCATATAATATACTCAGTCACCTTTTATGAGCATGGGTATTTTATTCCAGTGATTACATCACAAAATAATAAAGCAAAAATTATAGTTGACCTCAAAGGAGACATAAGATCAATTAAAGTCATGGTAATTGTTTCTCCAAATGCCTTGCTGCCAACTCAATTGCTGACTTACTATGTGATTTTAGGCAAAACTCTAGTTGCTCTAAATTTTATTACCTCTACCTCATGGATGATTTGAATAGGATTTCTGTACCTTTTAAGTGTACAGTGAGGAAAAACAGGAAGACTATAGATGCAAATGCCTTACTTCCAGCTGTAATTCCATGGTCTTTGTTAGGACTATAAAAATTTACACCAGCTGAGGCTGAACTGTGTTACATCCCGAAAGCAGTTTCTGGTTTCATTATAATCAGAATGAAAAGTGAGGGGAGAAACCAAATCTCTCAAATTTCATTTTTCACTGGGTTTAACACAATTCAAAAACAAGAACTTTATTTCCTTTATTTACCTCATGTTAGACAAAAGATGTCAGTGTCACAAATTTTTGAAAACCCATAGTTTCAAAACTTCTTGTATTTTTTAAATAATATTGTGAAAAAAACCCCTTGCAATATTTTCAAGTCTATCCGGTGTAGGACTTGTAGGAAATCTTTGTGAAAAGTTTTGGGAATTTATGAATTCATGAATGATAAATAGAATGCAAATGAGTATTAAAAGTCTCCATTTATGAGACCTGCAGGGCACATTATTTTAAAGTTTTCTGTACGTTTACTCATACTGCTGTTATGTAGTTGAGAATGTTCCTCAGTTGTGTTTGGAAAAAGAAACCACTGTACATAATCCTGTGGTCAAAAAAATAATTACATACAAGTCTCCTGAGTTCCAGATTAACAAAGTTGTTTATTTTTATCTTTTTCTTTCTCTTTTGAAAGCATTTGTCTGTTATAGTTGCCTAGTATGCTTATTATGAGTCAGTCATATTTGATACTTTCATGAAAATTTCAAGTGGGGAAATATGTATATTGCATACCTATTCAACAGTGCTCTGAAGTTAATATATCAAGGTTCCCTCTAAAAACAAGGGCAGTGTTTCACCACAAAATACATGAAACAATACTGAAATAGTCAACACAAAATGAGAAGTAAAGCACAATACGAGAATAAAGAACTGACAGTATTCACATTTAATCAGCATCTTTGAAGCTACCAGCATACCACTATGGCTTCCATCATAATTTTTATTCATTAGTTTTTATTCATTAGAATTTTGAACAAAGACATTAAGGCTTTTACTGTAAATCTAAGTTCTTTATAATAATAGCTCTGGGCTTTGATGTCTTCATCATGTAAGTGTTAAGTAGAGTATTAAATTATATTTACTTAGGTGTCATGAGGGACATGACTAGAATGACTTCCACTTTAAGACATTACTTTCATTTTTGTGCTTGAGTTTATGAAGTATTGCATTTTTAACTTGGTAGCATGATGAGCATTGCTATTGTATTAGAATGCATTGCACTGCTTTTTCATCTGTGTTGAAATGGAAATGCTTTTTATTTGTCAAGCTAAACACTTGCTGGGCTTGTATATGGCATGTGAAAATAAAAGCAGGTGCTGCTTTAAATAGTTATATCAATGATAATACTACTTCTACTAATGAAAATGTGTCTGTTTAACTTACAGTGTTTTGGGACTGGGGCAGTCATTTTAAGGTCTGAATTTCTGAATTTATTTTTTAGAGATTTAAGTAACAACAGAATCAGCACTCTTTCTAATCAGAGCTTCAGCAACATGACTCAGCTGCTCACCTTGTAAGTTTAAACATGTAACAGTGACTCTTTGGAAGCATTACAGTGGGGTTCTTGTCTTGGAAAGAAAGGGTGTTTAGTTGACATTAAAACTTGCTTGGTTTGGAGGCTGTAAAATAACTTGTTTCCTAACTAGCTATGTGTGCAAAAGCTGCTTTTGGTCATGCTCTGCATAGTTTACTGAATAACTGATTCACTTGCTGACAGCATTTTGTATATTTTCAGAATTCTTAGTTACAACCGCCTAAGATGTATTCCTGCACGGACTTTTGATGGGTTGAAATCACTCAGGTTGTTGTAAGTATTTTTTTTAATCGTTGCTATTTTCCACAATTTTAATTTGTATACAGAAGAGAACAGAACCATAAGAAGTTAGCAGATTATAAAACCTATCAAATATTTCAGAAGTGATAATTATGTAGCCTTAAAAATCTAAGACATGCACTTTTTACTTTTCTCATTTTTAATGGCAGCTGTATTTCTTTTTTGTGTTATGTTCTTCCTTGTTAAAAGCATTAAAGTCTAGCAAAAATGCCATATGCATAAATTTCTTCAGTATATATTAGGGGGGGTTGCAGTTGAATTTTAAAGATATTTATTGCAACAGTAAATTTCTTTGACTTGTTTTATTTAATGTAGGAGTATTTCCAAAGCCATGATGTCATTATTAAGTATTGAAAATCAATAACTTTACTTTTTGATTGCAAGAAAACTTTCCATTTTACCACTAGGAAAAACATAGGGGCACAAAAATGGACACAGGAATATAAAGAGCAGTCTCATTTACAGTTTTAGTTTGTCATTAAGAAGAAAGCTTGCAAAAATTCCTTTTCAAAAGCCCACAGCAAAACATGTAATTTTTGCCTCCATGTGGGTCATTTATAAACATTTAAATACTTAGTTGGACTAAATAGCTAAAGTATGGCATTATTTAAGTGTACTTTCATAACTTCGGTGATTGAATAACAATGTGGATAATTTCAAGAACTGTAATTCTGTATGTGTTAGATATTCATGTAAATGAATTAATTTATAGAAAATAAGAGATACTTTCCATAGAACCACAGAATGAGCTGAGTTGAAAGGGACCTACAAGGATCATTGGTCCAACTCCTGGCCCTGCACAGCATCATCCCCAAGAGTCACACCATGTGCCTGAGAGCATTGCCCAAATGCTTCTTGAGCTCCATCAGACTTGGTGCTGTGACCCCTGGGGAGCCTGTTCCAGTGCCCAACCACCTTCTGGTGGTTGGGTGAAGAATCTTCTCCTAATACCCAATCTAAACCTCCCCTAACTCAGCTTTGTTCCCTTGGGTGCTGTCACTGGTCACCAGACAGAAGAGATCAGTGCTTGCCCCTTCTTTTTCCCTCAAGAAGAATTTACAGATTGCAATGAGGTCTCCCCTCAATCTCCTCCAGGCTGAACTACCAAGTGAACCTCAGTCCCTGTTCATAGAGCTTCCTCTGAAGGCCCTTCACAGCACCATTAGTTTTCTTTGGACAGTCTGTATTAGCTTCCCATCTTTCTTATACTGTGGCACCCCAAACTGCCCCAGCACTGGAGGTGAGGCTGTCCCAGCCCAGAGCAGAGCAGGACAATCCCCTCCCTTGCCCAGCTGGCCACGCTGTGCCTGGTGCCCCCCAGGACAGGGCTGGCCCTCCTGGCTGCCAGGGCACTGCTGGCTCATGTTCAACTTCCCACTGACCAGGATGCCCTGTGTCTTTCCTGGCACTGCTTTCCAGCATCTCATTCCTCAGTTTGAACCTACATCCAGGATTGCCCCATGCCAGCTGCAGAATGCAGCGCCTGCCCTTTTTAAACTTCATGTGGTTGGTGAAACCAGCAGGTTTTCTACAAAAGAGATCCCAGTAGTGATGCTTAATGAGGTCTTTAATTTTAAACCTCTATATCAAATTTGGACAAAAAAGTTAATACTTTTATTAACGGTCAATGTCTGTCTATTCTGTGAATCCATGAAAGATTAAAAAGATCATGAACATAATTAATGCAAATTTCAGGGACATGCTGAAAAAATCAGAAATTCTTTTGCTACCTGCTATCTCTAAATCAAACTGTTACTTTGCATAACTGTGCCTACTTTTATCAACTTTTATTTTTCAATTTTAAAATAATTACAGTATTTCTATTTCTTATGAAAATCCAGGATGAAAAAAATCAATGAAAAAAAAAAGTGAAAAGATGAAAACTGTTGAAAAAGAGGAAATTTGAGAAGTTAACCTGATGATTTTTTTATGCATTGATACTATTGTGTTTCTTCTCTCTTTAAGGTCTTTACATGGCAATGATATTTCTGTTGTTCCTGAAGGAGCCTTTAATGATCTTTCAGCATTATCACACCTGTGAGTATTCAGCTTGTGTACTGTGGTGTTTTTTTTTTGTTATGCTTAGCCAAGTTCATAGAGCCAAACAAAGATATAATGCAAAGTTCTCTGGAAGAAGCTCGTGTAGAGGATGGCCCCTGGCCAGAGAGCAGCTCAGCAGAGAAACTCTGGGTGTGCTGCTTGGGCTGCAAGTTGAACTTGTCTGCCCTGTGTCCTTATGGCAATGAAGGATAAAGACACTGAGCTGAATTTGAAAGTGAGCAGCCAGGGGATTGAGGACACTGACCGCTGCTTTCTGCTTGGCCCTCCTAGGGCCACATCTGGGCTGTGTGTCCAGTTCCTCCAGTACAAAGCAGATGTTTATGAGCTACAGCAAATCCAGCGGAGGGGAAAGCAGGGCTGGGAGGTGGCTTGATCAACTGAGCTGTAAGGAGAAGCTACAGGAACTGGGCTTATCCAGCCTGAAGAAAGGGATGCCAAGGAGAGACCTAAAACTCTTCAAGCCTCTAAGGATTACAGCAATCCTGAGATGGAGACTCAGAGGTGCACAGTGAAGAATCAGAGTAAAGCGTCAAAATCTGCAACAAGGGAAATTTGATTGAACATAATGAAAAATTCTTCACTGTGAGGATGATTCAGCAGGAGAATCTCCATCCCTGGAGATTTTCAGAGCTCAGATGGAAACATCTGAGCAGCCCTGATTACCAAGGTAGCCCTGCTTTGTGCAGCCCTGATTACCAAGGTAGCCCTGCTTTGTGCAGGAGGTGAGAAATGGATGAAAATTATTCTATGATTCTCTGTCAGGGTCTTGGTGACACTAAACACGTCACATCTGATTTCAGAACATAATTTGAGACAATAGTTTTCCGGTTTTTAATTTTCATTGGGACCCTAAATTAGAACAAGCTACCTTCTGCAAATGTCGTGGTGTTTTTGGAAAATTAGGACTTTGAGGAGTATGTTGACTAGTGCCTTTAGATATATCTGGGGGCTTAAGTTTTTGAACAGCAGCATTTGTCAAAAAATTATTTGTTTCTCATTTAATATTGTCCATTTACATTTAGCTCTCAGAAATTTAATTCTGATTAAGGTTTCAGTCATTGATAACACATTCAAATGCTACTAGTAAACCAATTTATCTGCATGAAATATCAGTAAAATTTGGATAGATTTGATTGTTCCTGGTATTGTTTTCTTAATGGATACTAGTTATCCTTGTTAATGTTTTGATTTTAGCAGAACAATTGTGTTAGTTCAGGCTGACATCCACTTTTGCAAATACAGAATGGACAAATTCTAGGTATTTTTGCTTGCATGGGAAGTTCCCTTGTTACTAAGTTTCCTTTTTTAATTGCTCTGACTTAAGCCTGACAAATATGTATATTTTCTTGAGTACAGCTTGAATGTATTAAAAAGTTAAAATGAGAGGGCTTTCTGCTCAGTGAGGCAGAAAAGAGGGTTTCATCTCTCGTGGTTCCTACTGCCTTTGCTTGCCAAAAACTTTCTTGTATCTCTAGAAGACCCACTGATTCAAAGATGTGGAAAGCCTTGAAACATCTGGAGAAGAGGATGTTCTAATACAGCCATCTGATAGTGTTTGCACATGTTGAGATTATCTGTTAAAAGTTCCATGATTACTTTATTTCTTGAAAGGAACATGAGTACATCTTTACAGAATAACACAAGGCTTCAATCCTCCAAATTAACTACACAATGTCTCATTGTTTTCAGAGTTTTAAGAGTATTTCCAGTTTATAGCAGAGAAAATAAACACTTAAAAATCTGTTACAGAAATTAATTCTGAAGATCTCTGGCTAATTTTTTTTTTTAATTAAAAAAAAGTCACAAGGATCCTTACTTAAAGGAATGGATTTACTTTCATAATGAAGCAATTCTTATGTAACTACCACAAAGCTAGGATAATGTGGTTTTATTTACTTATGCAGCAGAAAACTCTTAGAGAATTCTGCACATATTTGTGAGTTCAGTGAGACAGCTCCAAAGAGAAAATAATTAAATCCAATTTGGAAGCTTAGAAACAGATGGTTTGTACCAGCCTCAGAGCCATAAACGGAAGAGGAGTATCAGGGTGAAATTCTGTGGATTTTTCTTGACTGCTTCAGAAGACATACTTTATTCTTGTTATCTTGTTAAATTGCCCAGGATCAGTTTCACTCTGCTCATTCAGCTGATCTTCACTGTCACAAACCAACAGTGAAACAGATCTAGTTGGTATTAGCTCACCAAAGCTCACTTACAGTTCTTTTAAGAATATCTGCATTTCTGGACTATGTTCTACTAAAACTATCACTTCTTCATCTAGAACCCAAATCTAAACAGTAGTGCTGTAACAGTATTTTTGTTGTGGGAGAGCAGGTTTGTGTTCTGAATGGTTTTTGCCAACCCATTTTCTGGCTTCTTTTTTAAAAAGCAGCCATTTAAAACTTGATTCTCTTCTTTATTTGTCTTTTTTCCATAGGGCTATTGGTGCAAATCCTCTCTATTGTGATTGTAATATGCAGTGGCTATCTGACTGGGTCAAATCAGAATACAAAGAACCTGGTATTGCACGTTGTGCTGGTCCTGGAGAAATGGCAGATAAACTTCTTCTCACAACTCCCTCTAAGAAATTTACTTGCCAAGGTACTGTTGTTGTTTTTTTTCTCTTCAAAGTGTCAATTTTTAATTTTTACAAATAGTTGAGCTGCGAATTACAAGTCCTTTGTACTCAAAATACATTTATTATAGCATCCTAACTCAGCCTTTTCACTTTTACTCATACTTAAGGATATAGCCATTGGTTACATTCAGGAAATGTATTTATTTTAAAGATTTTAATTCCTATCTCTTTTAAAATAAATAGAGAAAAAAGTATTTGGAATTGCAGTACAGTATTCCTCATGATGTGCCTAGTACATTGGATGCACACAGGTACTTTGTTCTGCCTCAGTTATGAATAGAGTTTAAACATCTGTACTTCCCTCAGTATTTTTCCTGCAAGCTGTTCACCATAAAAACTGTAAATACATCAGTAATCTTTGCAGTTTGCTATGAAATATATAATATGTCTCTGATAGTTCAGACGAAAGCACAAACCAAGCCATACCAAAAACAAACCAAGATAAAAGTAGATAAAGGAATGTGATAATCACTATAGAGGTCTTGATCTAAAATGTTGTTAAATGGGCAGGTGTCCCAGGGCATTTAATTCCATGTTGGTACCAGTGTTGCTGGCATTTATATCACAACTTATATTATTGTCTGTTAATTTGTAAGTTCATTTTCTGAACTGTGCTATTACTTTTCTAAAAAGTACCCTTTTGCTTACATCAAGTGAGGACTTGGTTTGTTAACTGTTAAATCTTGCTGTATTCCTCTGATTTATCCCTTAAATATTTTGAAAACAGAGAAATCTTCTACTGTGACTTCATTTTTTGTGGTCCTGATTTAAAACCATTGAAACTCCAATTAAAAAAAAAAAGTGTTCTTATATTTCTAAGCCATTGCTAAGCTCATTGTGATTTCTGAGGCATCAGATGAATAGCATCTTTAGTCTTGTAGAAGTAACTTATTCTCAGTGTCTACTTGAAGCTGTTTTGACTTATTCATCTTTTAATGTATCTTCAAAGATGAACTTTATCCCTTTGTCATTTTGTTCTTAAAAAAGCAAAGCAGTGGGACTTTGTCAGAGTTTGTCTTATCCAAAGTTATTCTTTACTGCATATTTAATCTATTCAGTCTTTTCTCTTTAGACTTCCTGTCAAAAAACCTTTTCTTATTTTTTCATATAAATACCACTGGAAGCCATCTTCTTACTTGTGATGCCAGTGAATTTTTTTTTACCTCTGAATCCCTCTTGAAGCAGTACATCTCTGAGGTCATGGCAGTGTTCATTGCATATGACACTCATCTGTTGAAAAATCTCTTAGCCTCATTTTAGATAGGACATTTGCTGGCCCACCTGATCATTCTTTACCAGTGTCCACTGAACCATAGTGCAGAAATGCTTTTATTGCACACTGGCATAGGGACAAGTGAAGGAATATTTGCATGGATATTTGCATGGATATGAGGAACCTGTTTAGTTATTTTCTGGCTTTGTCAGTTTTACAAACTGTATCCCATCACTCTACAATCATTGTTACATTTCTGTCAGACAATCCAGAAATTATATTATTCCCTCTTTCCCATCCAAAAAGGTTCTTTATATGATTGTGCCGGGTAAGAGCTGTGTATTTGTTTCACTTCCAAGAATGGAGATCTGGTGTTATGAATATCTTTAAAAGAAAATAATTTTCCTGTTGCTGTCCTATGAAGATGCTCATAATTACAGATTGCAAATCAACAGCTTTTCAATGTCATGATGGCCCTATAAGGAATTTTGAGTCTGTTGCTCAAAGATAAGTAATTTTGTCTTTTGCTTAAAAGTGAACTGCTGAATAATAGAAATTAGGAAGATGCTGTGTTCCTATTAGAACCAAAATTTTTGCCTATGAAGAAAAGGGCTGTTTTCAGAATATCTGTTGATGGTCTGCTGCTGTATATGTATTTACAGGAAAAGAGTAATATGTAATTCCCTCTTATCACTATCTGTGTATTCAATTGATAATGAATTGGGTGCTTGAATTTTACCTATATAGTGAATAGTTCCCAGTGAAAATGGCATTTCACATTGAATCTCATCTCAGTCATAAAGCTCAAAAAATCACTTTACCTTATTTTAATTTTATGAATTCTTTAACTGCAGGAATCATCCATTAATATTTTCTCCTTCCAGTTATTTTCCTACATTTGTGGGTGGGGTTTTTCTTTCCTTTTTTTAATGTGGCCTCTAACAGCTTCTCAATATTTTACCTCTTTATCATCCTTGCCCTGCTTCTAGAGAGTCCAGGGCCTTGTGGTTTTCTGATACCAGGTAAGGTAGATCTGGAATGGGTGATCTGCTTAAGAACCTTCTGACCTTCCTTTTGTGTACCTCAAGCAGAATTCTTTCCTAAGACACGCATGCGTACTGTTCGTTTCCCCTGTGATGAATTTACAGATGATTATTGATGATACATCATTTGGTATATTGTGTGAGCAGTTTTTTTATTTCAAAAGTCTGGGTTTAAAATCTGAGTTATCTAACTGAAATTATTACTTCCATTGCATTGTACTAGAATTGGTGATTTCATTAGCAGTGTAAGTACTGCTTTAGAGGCCATATGCAAGAGAGGAGTCAAAAAATGTCAGAGCTTAGTTTTTCTTGCAACAAGTTTCTTTAGAAGCTGGTTTGAGAGTGTTTGTGTCATGGTTTTTCTTAAAACATCTTAGCTACGTGTATATATCTATGTCAATAAAATACTGTTAGTTTTTCCTGGTTTACAAAAGAATTTTTTTTCTCAGGGCTTACTCTAGAACATAGATGTCTACAATTTGAAAACTTAAACTAGCCAAAAGGTTATAAACCACATTCTTTTTCACATACAAGTCTTTTTAACAGATGCAAGCAGGAAGAATAAAGGAAAAGTATAGTGAAAATGAAAATAGGTTCCAAAATACCTTTACATTTTTTTTTATCTTAAAACTGAAGAATGATAAATCAGACTATTACTTTATATTGCATACTACATATACATTCATTTGAAAGAAATAAAGTACAAAATCCGATAATGTTGCTTACTCTCTTGTTGAGACTTAGGTTCTCATTTTCTGTCTCTGTTTTGGAAGTGAAATTTAGAGTGCTAATCCATTTGGGAACGAAAGCTTAGTTACTGAATGTTTTTTAATTTGTGCCAATTAATTAGCATTTTATTGTATGAAAAGTTGAAAAGAGGATATAATATTCAGAATAAATAGAAGGAAGGATTGACTCCCAAGGTACAGCACAGTATTACAAATTTTTGTGCCTCTTTCACTTAATCTTTTTAACAGAACCTCTTAATATACTCAATAATCAGCAATAGTCCAGAGTACAGTCAGGACTTTCTAGATGTTGATTCTATGATGTTTTTTTCAACTTTTCCACCTCTTCTGTGCTCTGATCTAACAGATACTTTGACCAGGTATAGATTTCTCTTTCAAAATAATGTAATGAAGAGAAAAAAAACCAATGGTCCTTACAGATTATGGTTTTGGCAGTAAGCACCTCATCACATATTACTGCGTTCTGCTTGCAAGCTGTGACACAGAAGGATACCAGAAACTACAGATTGAAAAAAAAAAAAATTTAAAAGGTCACCCACTCTTTGTCTAACACTCCCTACTGGATCCTTACAATCACATGGCTTCCTTCCAGGCCAGCTCCTTTACAATTAAAGTGAGATTAATTTGCAAAGAAAATTAAGAAAGTTAAGCAATCTAAGTTTAAAAATAGAATAAATCCCTCTATCTAAGCAAAGCCCTTTTAGCTTTGAAAACTCTGCAGTTTGGCTCATTTTGTGTAAAACCTGTTACAGAGCAATCGTGCATTTGCTGTAGTAGGCCTCAGGAGTTTCGGATTTTTTTTCCCATTTAGAAGAAATCACTGTTCCTTCAAAGGTTCAGTTCATCTGTGGATAACAGGAGCTTTTTTTAGTAGGAGAAATCTGAATCAAACTGAAGGCAGTATTGTCATCAGGCTATAGAGCTGGGGATAGAGAATGTATCTTCATTCTCTTAATTGGCATTTGACAGAGTCACCCATTTTCTCTTACAGTAATCAAACTTCACAAAAATTATGAAAATTAGTCATTATTCATACACAGGTGTTTTCTCACTTCTAACAAGTAAGCACTGATTTCTTCAGTTGTTTGACAAAAAAAAAAAAGAAAAAAAAAGAAAGAAACAAAAAAAAAATCCTGGAAAAGATGGCTCCTGACTTGAAAATTCACCATGAAATGGTTGTAAAACCAGGAAACTACAGAGAAAGAAAGCCTACAAAATATTTGTATAACAGAGATAATATTTGTGTACATCAAAGCTCAAGTCTGGGTTCTGAAACTTAGGGCTTTGTCTATTTCCATTTCTGATTTCTTTCATTATAATCATTAATAGAAGAAGCTAGACTGCAAGCATGGTTTGCACTCTTCACTTGCACATAGGTTTGAGGCACAGCCTACATGTTTTGTGGGCTCAGCTAACACAGTAATGCACAGAACTGTGGCTGACCCATAAGGAAGAAAGACACAGTATAGAGCTATTTATGGTGAGACAATGCAATTTACGTTACAGTTTGCAGATGTTCAAGGAATTTACAGTAATTTTACCTTTTCATTTTGCCATCTATGTGGTCCTGCAGATAGAAAACATGTTAAAGCAGAAATGCATTTAAAGCAGTGTTCTCAGTAACACCATCATGGGACAGATTGAAAATTGTGATAGCCCACTTTCTCACTGGAACAAAATGAAAGTTGAAATTGTGTTCTTCCTTTTGTTAATACAAAGGAAAGGTAATTATCATGCATCAGAACTCTACAGCTTTCAGAGGATAGGAATATGGCAATCACTTTGGTGTCAGCTACTTAACAAAAACTAAGAACTGGTACCTAAACCAAAAATCCAATCCTATATTTACCTGGTCGCATCAAAAGAATGAAGGACAGTTCAGCATTTCATTAATATAAAAACACCATAAAGTCTAAAATATATATTTTAAAATTTAAAGCAACATGTCAGGTAGACCCTGTCCAATGTAAATTAATAGTTACTTGTTTCTGACTATCCAATTTATATTTTTAAGGGCCTGTGGATGTTAATATTCTTGCAAAGTGTAATCCCTGTTTATCAAATCCATGTAAAAATGATGGAACCTGCAATAATGATCCAGTTGACTTCTACAGATGTACATGCCCATATGGTTTCAAGGTAGGTACGGCATGAGGAGGAAAAAAGCTCACTGAAATGTAAGCTCATCCTTAAAAACCTTTAAGTGTTCTTTGTCTCCCTTCCACTGGTGCGTGTATTTTCTTCTTACGCTATAATTGTTGTTCCCTGTGTAGGGTCAAGACTGTGATATTCCCATTCATGCTTGCATTAGCAACCCGTGCCAACATGGTGGAACTTGTCATTTGAAAGAAGGAGAAAAGGATGGTTTCTGGTAGGTTTTTTAATTGTAATAGCAGGATGGAAAACTACTGAGATTTTTATGGTAAACTAATGGTGTTAATCTTTAGGTTTGCTGGTAAGAGCACCACAAAGGCAGATTTTAGCACTTTGGATGTTTTCAGAACATGTTGCCATCCTTGGAAAGCTTCTAGGGCTTTGAATCTGTTAAAAACAGTAACAAATGACTGTGATTTGTTGAGGCATATCAGGTCAAGACAGCATAGTATTGACTCCATTATGTTAATTAATAGCTAGCTAGATCCCTGCTGAAAAAATCTCACAATTCATCTGTTGTTGTGTGTATTTCTTCAACAGACAGCATGTAAATGATAAAATGCAAATCCCAGTGAAACAGAAAATTAATGATTCATTTGAAACTCACTATGCCAGCAGATAAACATGCTGTGAGCATTTTTAATCTTGAGTTATTTAATCACACAGTACAATTACTCCAGATGTACTTCATGAATTATGAAATAAAGTTCTTTAGCATTCTTACATGAGATTATTAGTCATTTAATAATCTACACCTCAAGCTTGTTAGAAATGACACTTCAAAAAGATACAATTCATTATCCTGCAATTCGTTATGACATTAGTCTTACTTTTAATCCAAATTCTGCCCAAGGATTAAATGGTCTTCTATTAAAAATTAAGTGTATACATCTTAATACTATGCCTCAAGAATTTAAATTGACATAGTCACGCCTCAGAATTTGATCTTTTTCATTTATTTGTTTGAACACTAGGTATTTTGAAAATCAAAGCAATCTCATAGTGAAAGCTTCAGAAATTATAGGTAGTGCAAATTACATAAAAATGTATGTGTAGTCATGTTTGAGTGACTTTTACATTACCTATCTATTTTGATTTATTTGTTTTGCAGAAACATGATTAAAATCAAAAAAATAAATTACTGCTTTGTAGAATTTATGCAGGCTTTGGCTTTTTATATGAATGCATGTACATTAAACAGAGTTTTATATTGGTGCATTTAACTGAATGATTGTGGAAAACTACTATTACATACTAATCGCTGATTCCACAATATTTCCATGTATTTACCCTTAAAAAAACCAAAAGGATCACTTTCCATAAGAAATCTAATCTTACAATGTAAATGAAGAATGGTTTTTAAAAAGAATACTCCATGATTTAATTTAGCAGGGTCCTTAAATTAAAGACTGAGATACAGCTTTAGAAGCATTTTTCTGTCATTTAAAATACTTGGTAATTGTTTGATAAAAGGGCTTTTATATTATATCAACCATGTTCTGTTGTGGAATATTGTAATTCTAATGTAATTCTATTAATTATAGAACTCCTTGTCTGGACTCCTCACCTAAAATGTCCATGTGGTTATTTGGTTTTCTGTACTACAGGTGTACTTGTGCAGATGGATTTGAAGGTGAAAACTGTGAAGTAAATGTTGATGACTGTGAAGACAATGACTGTGAAAACAATTCTACTTGTGTGGATGGAATTAATAATTATACTTGCCTTTGTCCACCTGAATATACAGGTAGGAGTATAAGAGAAAGCATGGGTAATCCAAGAATTCCTAGCAGAAGAGTAATATTTTCCACTTTGCAGGTAGCTGCTCTACAACTGACTTAATACCAGGTGTCCCTCCATTTTTTTCTCCTGTATGATTTGTAGTCTAAATTAGATTTAATGTCCACTCATTAATTCCTTTTTTAGTTTTGAAATTGTAGCACTTTTATATTTCAAAGGTCATTCAAAATGTGCCCCTCCTTACTTACTGTTTGCCTAGACACCCCAGTGGAGGACCTCTGTAACTGTAGAAATCTGAAAAATATTCTGCTTTTCTCCTTAATCCTCATTTTACTATAAAGAATTTGTCCGTGCCATTGGGGAACTGTGTTTGGCACCCCTGTACTCCACCAGAAATATTAATGCCGAGTGTGATGCTTCCTGCACAAAATAAAAAGACAAGTGTCTATTGTTTCTATCAGTTGGCTGGCAAACCAAAGCACACCTTTCCTTGTGACAGAGGGTCTCTTGCTTGCTGTCACGGTCTCTGTGGAAATGGAGGATAGTTGGAACAGCAGCACGGAGGAAGTAGGATCTATTGTTTGCATTGATAATTTTTATAGGACTTCTAATGAGACAAACCTATTTTCCATTAGATAGTTGACCACTAGAAAAGCATAGAGTTTAAATTCAATGTGATTTGAAATGCATAAAAAAGAAATGTAACATCCACCAGAGTTTGGGAATTAATTCTACTCTGTCATCCCATATTTTTACTTTAATCGATCAAAGTTGAGCTCTGGGAAGCTGTAAGGAGAGGTAAATGCATTAATTGATTTCATTTATTGAAAACCCAGCTAACTCCTTTCTCATCCAAAATGTTTCCATCACTCGTTCTACAGACTGCTGGATTGCTTCCCTGTTTTCAGGTATTCAAATTTAAAGTCAGTGTTTAAATATTGGGAATGCACAATGAGTGAAGATGGTAAAACAGAAGTATAAGAAATACAACTTCATACTCTAATAGAGGTATTCATCCAGTACTTATTCTGGGTAAATTTTTGGTAGAAATGCCCCTATGCAGAATAAGCTACAATATCTAAAGCAGTACAAAAGCCAAAAATCTGTTTAACAATACGTGGATGATCCATATGTGGAAGGACAGACATAATCTCATAAGAGAAAATACTGTTTTGCCAAGTACCAATACGTTAATACCTAAGTGCAATTGACAGTTCCAGCCTTGGAAAGGAGCAACAGGTAACAGCCTCAGTAAGCAGAAACAGCAGTTCTGCTGCAGTTAATATTTCAGGTACAGGTGAGTCAAGTTCAGCTCCCTTGGGAGAAGTTGTGATCTCCTGTAAGAATGGGGTCAGGTTTTCTCTTGTGTAGGCTGGAAGAGGGCAGAGCAAAGTCACATCAGTCCAGTATTGCTCTTCAGTGGCTTCGTGCTAAGAGGTTTCATATACCTATTACATAGGAAATAGTTCACTTGCAAGTGCATTCCTCCTCTGCAGCTTTGCAGGTGTTTTTACCTGTGTTGCTCATTTCTACATTTTCAGCCTTACTTTGGGTGCCTTTAACTGTTAGAGTCAGGTAGTTGGATTCACAGGACACCGTGGGAAGGACTGCTTTTATTTAATATCCATAAAGTGGATACAAAGGATTGCCTATATGTCCTAGCCTAAAACTTTGATTAAGTGTTCCTGTTGCATTTCTGGACTATTGTAAATGAAATGTAAATTTTTAATTTACAGTTGAAATAAAAATTAATGCATTTCTCTATACACCTCTATGGATAGAGGAAAAAGGAGAGAATAAACATTGATGAAATTTTAGATGTTTGTATTGCAGTTGTACTTCTTTAGTCATAATACAAGACAATGCATTTTTAAAATTTGTTTCATATCTGTGCATAATTTTACCATAACCATAAAATGAGTTTTATAGATACAATGCCTACTCATAATATCTACTGAAGTCAGTAAGACATGAGAGTAGGTGAGAGCCTTCTCACCAGCTCTAAAAGAAATCAAAACAATCTATTTCTAATCAGTAAGTTTAAGCCTCCAGTTAAAAAATGTTGAGAATTTATAATAGCTCATCAGACTTTTTAAAAAAAGATGCTTTTCTTTTAAATGCATCACTAGACCTCAACTCATTTTGTACTAATCGTTGCAAAAATTTAGGTTTTCCATTACACAGAGGAAAGTACAGAATTCTACAATATACTGTCTATCATACAAAGCATCTAAGAATAGGACACAATGCGTGAGACCTTAAGTGCTTTTTTAAATTAGTTACAAGGTGAAAATGTGAAACATTGAGCTAGCCAAGGGGTCCTCACATCTGTCATCCATGGTCTTACACAATAAATAACCTTCAGTATTAAGAATTAGACTGAAACCAGTCCAGGCACATCAGGATCTCAAAAGGGTAATGTTCTTAGTATAAAGTAACTGTGCAGTTGCCTCAAGTGTGTATGAGGTATCAAATAATTTGTAGAACTTTTATTTTTCTCAGGCCTTTAACCTGAGCTGAAGGATAGATAACAGAATCCCTGTCGAGTATGTAACAGTAATTTTCATGGGGAACTTTGTAAGCATTTGGATTGTGATATTTGTTCTAACAGGTTAAAATCAGATATGCATATTTCTAATGTTTGCTTTTTATGAAAGGATTTTTCACTAAATGAATTCATGTATTAGCTGGTCAAAAGTAGCTTTACAATCAGGAAAACAGGCTATATATTCATATTCAATATATATAAAGATTTTTAAATTCAGGGGTATTGCTCTCTAGTTCAGAAAGTCCCTGTGCCTCTAAGTGGCACAGTGTATATACTAGGAAAATATTACTGTAGGCTTGTCCTGTCCTCTTTTAATTAGGTTGACAATGCCCTCAGTTGTCCTTGTTCAACATGTCACAGCATACATGTGCTCAACCTGGAATCGCACCAGTCCAGAATATTTTCCTTGGTGAATGATTACCTGCAAATATGCTTTACATTTCAGCAGCACAGTATAAGGAAGAAATCAGCTGAATGTGCTGGTATGAAATGTAAATCGTTCTTCTATAAAGCCTTATTTTTATGTGGAGGATTTGTTAGAATCCAAAATGAACTGTAAAGAATGTTGCAGTGTAAAACCTAACAGCCTCTTTTTGACTTTCCTAACAATCCCGTGAAAATCAACACTTCTCAACTATATTGTGTTGTCTTAAAAACAAGCAATTAGAAAGCTTATTTTGTTGTTGCATAAGAATCAGGAATCTGTTTTGCTCTGCCTCAGTTAAGTTTTACAGCAACCACCACAGTTACAGGTGGAAAGACAAAGAATGGTATTTGCACTATAATATGAGCTTTCTTAAGATCACAGACTGTAGCTGTGGCACAACAGTAAGCAAATGGAATCAACAGATATTCAGGGTTTCTGGTGGAACCTGGAGAAATAAAACATTTAAAATACTTCACTATGTCCTGCACTCTTTAATCTTGCTATTCTCTTAACATTACCATCTCCTTTATTTGAACCCCAGTCTAGTAAACTTCAGGTCATTGTATGTACATTCTATAGATTACAGATAATCATTTCTCTTGCTCATTGTCGTCAGTCATTAGATCACAGAACTAACTGATCCAGAAGTAAAACCTCTCTTACACCACTGGTGGCATGTACTTCTTACCTTTCTGTTTGTTTTGTTCTGCTGGAGGTGAGACTTTGAAGCTTGCTTTGTTTGCTATATCAACCTCTCTGCTGCTATAGTTGTGCATTAGCTTAATGTGCTATGCTGTTGTATTACAATGTAAAAAGTCTCTTGTCTCTTCTGTCTTTGTCACTGCAAGCTGCTAATCTGAATGAAGTGGAAAAAGGTCAGTTGTCTTTTAAACCTATTTTCACTTACCTTGGTTTCTCACTTTCCTTTTCCTAAAGGTGCATGGATTTCAGTTATTACAAATGGCCAAATTGCATATAGATAGAACTTAGAAAGCTCACTGCAAATGCTGAAATTAGGCACTTGGCTGTTGCTGTGAATACATGTCAAAAGAATGTTGTCAAAGATGCAGATCACTGTGCAGGAGTGCTTTAATACTGCATTCAATGTCTTTTTTTCAGATGTATTTAAAACTTGTGCAGACATTGATATAGGACTGAAAAAAACTTACATTATTGTGTTCTGAAATCCTTATTCTTCTCACCTTAAAGCCGTCCCTTGGTTCCACATGCTAATGTATTCTCTGTCTTACAGCACTGTTCTGTTTTAATATTTTCAATAGATTGTGTTACTAGAAAATATTCTGGAGTATCAAATGGCAATCATCTTGCTCCTCATTTCTGTGGCTTCTTATTTGCTGTAAATATCTAAAGAAACTGAAATGACTATTAATCTGGGGCTATGGTAGAAAAAAGGTAATATTGAAGAGATTTATAACACTAACTGGGTGTTTGATTTTTAATATTATTTACGTTTCTGCTTAGCAGCTATCACACACTAGCAGAGATAAATCATCTTCTCTGCAATCTGATCAGGTATACAATCTGAGACCTACCATAATCAATGGCAGCATATTTATAAAGTTGCATGTTTAGTTTAAAAGCAAATGAATATTTTGGTATACTTGCCATTAATTTGATAAATATATTTTCAGTTCCTGAAGCAATATATTATATTATATATCATAATAAAAATATGTTCATTATCCATGAAATTACATGTTAAGCAAGATTGCAGTTATATAATCTAAGTTGCCTAATAACATCTATATTGATTAATTTAGATATCTGATTAATAATTCCTGTAACTTAAACTCATAGTGTAAATTTTCTCTGTAACTGGGGCAGAGTATGAGACATTTTCAGAAAATTATTCCAGCCACAGGTTTTCCATGCTTAAACTGTCTTCCATTTAGACATGTTGCTGTATTTGCATTTTATTACTACTCATCTGGACAACAAAAATAGCCTGCTGTTTTTCTTGTTTATTATCAAGTGTGAACTGTAACATATTAAAATTATTGATAATAGAAAGAACAAACTCCTCACAAACAAATTATCAAACGTCCAGGGGATGTGAACTAAGTTTGGCTCCAAGACTAAACAGATGTGTGTGTGATACATGTTTATATTAGCTTATCAGCTGAACATGGAAGTTATTGATAGTCTACAAGGTGCCTGGAGGATCAGTCAGTTTTATCATGCAAGACATCTTTTGAATTGTGACAGTATTAGGGGGAAAAAAGAGATCATTTCAAGTTTATCTCAGTTTATGCAAGCCTTAGACACAACCTTCTTGCCACTGCAATAAAGGAGTTGCATTAGTACTTTGAATTCACTTGGTAATCAGATAAGTACCTTCCTGAAATTTAAGCATGCAAGTAATCAAATGCAAATCATGTAATATCAAACTTGATAAAAATTTCAATAATTCCATCAAATTAAATACTAATTCTCACCCTTGTAAGAACCGCATGTGTTACAGATTCTTAGAAAAAAGAGAAGCATTTGTTATTCTTGCTTTTTATCACTCATAAAATTTTCTATTTCATCTAGCTTAATAAACTTTAAATTTCCATTCTATATTAAAAGCTCAAGTATTGAAATAATTTTACTACATTTGCATAAAGGGGAAATTTACATGATATTTGTGGCAAGCTGAGCTACCTGCTTCTGGTTTAATCACTGCCTTGACTCATTCTAGTCTATGATCCACCCTTCTGTTTACATTAATTGTCTTAAAGCTTACCTTCCTAAAAGTTACTGGTTTTTTGTTGTTAACAGAGAACATTAAAAAAATGAATCTGTTTAACTAAATTAAACTAAGCCTTATCTTATACTGAGATCCACAAGCATGGGAGACAGCTAAAAATACTTATGCAATGCTGAAAGATGGGAACAGTCCAGCAATTTGACTCTAAAATTAAATTCAAAAAAATGTTCAGATTTATGGTTATAAACTGCATTCTACTGTCACTGAGAACTTTTGTTAATTCTAAGAAATTTTATCCCTCATATAGTCAATATTTTTATTTGTATTTTCTGAATAAAATAAATATTTCTGAATAAAAGGTCTGAAATAATTCATGTTGTATACTGCACGTCAAGCTGAAGACAATAAAAATGCAGCAGTTTTCTATATATAGTTTCTTAAATGGCACAGTCATTTTCCAACCCCTGCTGCAGTCTATTGGCTGTTTGAGTCACAGTGTTAAGCAGAGACCTCCAGTCACAGAGTCAGACAGTGATACCTAATTGATAAAACATAAACACTGCAGATGTTGACTCACAGTATAGCTTAACTAAGCTCAGAAGATGAAATGGATATATAAGCACACACTTAAATTCCTTCTGTTCTATTCTGTGGTAGGTATTGGCAGTTTTGACTTTGGAAGAGGGAATAATCTAGGAAAAAACTATGTTTTGATAATTAAAAATGACTACTGTCACTTTTGGATTCTCTGTCTAGCTTTTTTGGGGAGGGGGTTTTTGGTTGTTTTTTGTTTTTTGTTTTTAATATCAAACTCAACTTTGCTAATAAGGGTCATTTTAAACTTGTTTCTTTATAAACTTGCCTGTAATTAGCAATGTGCTATTACATTAAGAAGCCCATGTCCATTTTTGTTAGAGCTGTCCTCTTCATTCAGAAGTGTAGTGGCTGACATTCCTTTATCTTAAATTTATTTACCAATTATTCAAAAAAACAAAGATGTAAATCCTTTTTCACTTCATTGCCTTTTTACTCATTATTTGTTCTGGTACATATCTATAAAATGGAAAATCCAGAGTTAAGGGTCTAGTCAGCCTTGAGAAAAGAAGACTTGGGGAGACTTTATCACCCTGTTCCAGTATTAAAAAGGGTGGCTGCAAGGAAAATGGAGACTCCCTTTTTCACAAGGAATCACAGGGAAAAGAGGAGGAGTAATGGGTACAAGGCACTCCTGGGGAGATACCAGTTAGAATTAAAAAAGAGGGAAATTTTTACTGTCAGGACATGGTGCCATTGGAATAATCTTTCCAGGATAGTGGTGGATTTCCCAACAGACCCTTTCAGGATTCAGCTAGAAAGGGTGCTAGAACATTGTGTCTCTTCTGCTTTTTCCAGGAGATGATCCTTGAGGGATAAACCTGGTATTCTATGATGAAGTTTTTAGTGATTTATCATCTTATCAAGTCATAAGAGTGAATTAACACACAGAAGAAACACAAACTGACCTGTGAATCTAGCAAACATACAGCTTTGGTTACCTATATAAAGTATCATCAGGATATATCAGTATTTCATAGTGTTGTCTGACTGTTTGAGTCTGCATCATACTCTATGCAAAATCTCAGTAAATATTTGTCTTGAGCTTGGAGGGTCGTGTTTGTTCATAATTCCACTGGTTTCAATGCCACTCTGTACCAGAACTCAGACTTCCTTAGATTAATTAAGCCAGATGTCTTCTGAAAAGGGTTATTGCTCATTCTAATTAAACTTTGGAAGCTTTTCACAGGTTTTTTGACACTTTATCCACTACTTACTTTTAAACAAACTAGTCCGTTCCTTATTCTCCTACATACAGAAATGTTCCCATCTTTTAAAAATATAATTACTTAGCCAAGCTCTTACAGAAGCCTCAGTTACAGTGTTATTAGATGAATAAACTAATGTCCTCACAGATTGGTGTCAATTTCTTGAATTGAGACTTTTTTCCTCAGCCTTCTCTGATTATTTTGAAGTATGCTCTTTAAACCTTGTATTATGTTTCTCAAATCAAGAAACTCTATAAGATTTCCTTCCAGTAAATCCAAGGAACCTAACTTTGTAAAACTGTGGTTTTTTGTCCAATGAATGTTTCACTTTAATCACTATCTTTTCATTTCAACAAAATTAACTACTTCTCATTTAAATTCTACTAAAACTACTACTTGTCTCGTTTAAATTCTGAATAACACAATGGTTGTCCAGTATGCTGAAGGAGGGGTTTCTTTACCATGAAACTATATTCTTCAGTGGTTTATATTCCATATCCCATAATTTACATACATTTTTATTAACTTTTTCAGAAACAGTTTTATTTTGGCCATGAGAATTCTCCATTCAGAAAAAGATCTATTAGCATTTATTAATATTAGCAGTTATTAACTATTAGCTGTAGAAGACCTTGAATTTGGGTTACCTTGTCTTGTTATTCTGGTATCTAAATCTTCATTCAGAAATTAAGTATCTGATGTACATATTTTATTACATCTTGATATTTTCTTTACTGATCCTGTGTACAAGTTGCTATTAATGCTAATTTTTTTTTTAATACCTAAAGGTTGTACTGTAAGTAAAGCTGACTTTTATGGTCATAGTAGTTTTTTACATGAGTCTTCTGCTACATGGTCACCATCCTGTGTTCTATTTGCTACTGACTATTTAACTAAAACTCCAAGGATGTGATTCACTGTGCATGCAGTTTGCAAATGCAAGGGACAAGTTTCCTTGCTTTTCTGCTGTCCCAGCACAAAAAGTTCTGCTTCTATGTGCTCTTCTACATAGTACTCAGATCAAACTCTGACCATAGTCTCAAAAATGCCTGGTGATGTTTGATGATGTTTGCAAACCATTTGGCTGCAGTGTGCCTGGTTGTGTAACAGTGATTTTATAATCTGAAGTGGACATTTTTCAAAAAGGTAAACCTGTTTAAAACTGAAATGCCCAATCATTATGTAGGACTCACATCCAAGAGAAGGAAATAAGGAGATTTCAAGTGCCCCTGAGCACTCCTCATGAGGTGATTGTGCTTTCAGTATCGTTCTGAAGATATAAGGGCCAGTCACCCATGAATACTAAAATGCAGTGTACTCCAAGAAATCCTGTATTTTATTTTAATCCTGTATTTTACCTGGGGAAGGATTTACAAAAATGTACAGGCTTAGTTATTATTGAGTAAAACTATTTGCCACTGAAGTTATTTCAGAAATCTGTGCCAATGATGATCTAAGCCAGATCAATGTCCTGTAGCAAAATCAGTTCAATAAATTTGACAGGAATGGTAAGAATGCTTGTTCCTATTATGCCACTCCTAAATTGCATTTTCTAGGTAGTTTGGTCTTCTTTTACATTCATTGCTGTGAATGTATAAGAGACAGCAAACTCCAGCCCTGCTTGGGAGATAGGCTCAATGTGTCACTTTCAGAAGCTCTCTGATATGCTGTCAGATTTAATAATCTTGGGAATATTTAGAGGTGCTTTTATACAAGTTAATATGTACAACCACATTTTTTATTACTTGTAGTTGGGGTGTCATGTATTTTTCAGTTCTGCATGTAATTTAATATACAATATATGCCATAATAAGATATTTTTATTGGTGTGTATCTAAACTATGGGAATGTGAACAAACTAGGTTAAAACAACAGAAATTTTTGCTTATTCTACTCCCATGATCCTTAAAATCTGAACTCACTGTTCCCATACTTACATCTCACTCTTAATCACTGCTGCTCTTTGAACAGATTTCAGCTATTACAAGTTGACTAAATGCTATGTGAAGAACAGCATTGAAGACCTATATATATATATGAGTTTGTTTGAACAAAACCCTTTGAAAAGAGAAAGGGATCTGGGTTTTGTTTAATATATCGTGGGATGAAAACAATCCATGGTATTTCAGGATTCTTTGTGCACTGACCTAGTCATAACAATTGCACATTTCCAGACTAATAATTCTATTAAGAGCTTGAAGAGGCTTTGAGGGTAGAATTATAACCCTTTGTATTTGTCATCTTCAGTGGCCTGCATTTGATCTCCATTCAATTTCCTACATGTATTGACTAAGTCATGTTGTTACTGACAGTTTTCCTGAGGCTATTAAGTGACTTGTTCATGAGGGCTATTTTCTTATGTTATCATAAACCTTTCCAACCTTTGGTTTGTAGAGAAAACACACTACTTGCAAATAGAGAATGTGGTATTTATTTATTCATTTATTTATTAACTTTTTTTTTATCTTTGTATAGACCCAGTCTGAGTCTTTTGAATGGCTGCAAAATACTTGTCTAGCTGTTTTTTTTCTTGTCCTCTCATTTTTGAAGATGTAGAGGTCTCATGTCTTATTGCACTTGGTATATGGTTTTCAGTTGTGTTCTCAACTGGCATAACTGTCTTTGCTCCTGCTTCAATTTTCCTTTCTCTCCATCCTTGGTTTCTCTATCCTTGGTTAATATAGACTGTTTCTCAGCTCTTTTTTGGTTTATTTGTCCACTGCACTACAAGCCACTGCCATGCTCAGCTCAGTGAAACTGAGGGATACCAAATATCACCTCTTTGAAGGCAAGTGCAGCTTGAGCAGTGAAAGTGTCTGATCATTCCCTCATTTCTTCTGCTCTTCTGTTTGTCACTGTCACTGTAATGTACAGTTCTACTTCTCTTTGCTTGCCAGAGTGTGTTTTATTACTGGAAGGGAATAAAGGACAGGGACAACCCTGCTGCTTCCATGGTTTCAGAGTCTGATGGACTTGTCAGTCCCTGTATTCAGCAGGCACAGGGTTTATACATGTATATTACACATATATTCTTCATATGGATGCTGGAATAAGTATACCTACCTTAAAAAACAGTGATTACAAGCTTAGCAAGTGCACAATCCATGGCATCATCTGCTAAGTTAGTCAGGGAACAAGATATTGTTGATCTGTGTACAAACCTGTGTTTCCTTTTAATAAAGTTGCAAATAAAAAAAAAAACCATATTAAAAAACTTTTTGGATTATAAGCCCATTTTGGAAACTAGAGCCACTGCCTCTATTAGCAGGGAAGGATAGACATTTTACATAGTCTTTTTCTTTTCTTTTCACAGAACAGATTATAGATAATTATGGTACATTAACAAATGCAAAAAATGGAGAGTCATATTTAAGGAAAAGTAGAAAACAAGTTTTCATTTTTGGATAATTGGAATTGTATTGACATGCAGTGATATTAACAGGTTTTTTTCAGGTAATAGACTACTTATAGTGATAGTGCAAATCTGGATATATCTGTGTGTTATGTGCTTAGTAATAAGCAAAAGAGAAGCATATTGATGGCTTTTTTGTTCTAGTGACTTCAGTCACTAGTGTTGCTATATAGCAGAGCTAAATAAATATTGTAAAAGAAAAAAGAATTACAAAATTACTATTTATATCCATATATAGATGATTGAACTTGATACTGTTTATAAATTATTTACCAGGTATATTATTATTTATTTTTGTTATTTCTGTATAACCATAAATTTATATATTAATATTTATCATAAAGGTATTTATTGTTATGTAAAGAAGTATGCATATTTTAGTGTTAGGAAAAGAATTGCTTTTAAAATTCTGTTCATTTGTATTTTCAGGTCACTGTGATATTTTCACTGAATTGACAACATACATTGTATTTCAGGTGAACTCTGTGAGGAGAAATTAGATTTCTGTGCCCAGAACCTGAATCCTTGCCAGCATGATTCAAAGTGTATCTTAACACCCAAAGGATACAAGTGAGTCTGAAATGTTAATAGAGTCTGACTGGATCGAAGTTTGTATTTTTGTATCCTGCTTAGCTTCCTTTCTTTCTGTTTAAGTGGAAGCCAATTCTATTCTCAAAGTACTAATTATGATTATTATTAAACCTTATGGCAGAACAGGCCATTATTTTCATATAGACCTGCATTATTATCTTAAGTATGTTTTACTGAATTTCACTGATCTTTAAAAGGTCTAATTCCTACCAGATTTTAAATAGAAACACAGGCAGCCTTTATGATGCTTTATACAAAAACCCTTATAGGAGTTTGAACAGTAGGAAAATAATTGCATTTAATTGAAGTGGAATAATTATATTGCTTTTAGAGAAGTAATTGTGAAAGAGATTATTAGGAAGGCACACTGAAAGGTACAAAGTAAAGAAGTCCCTCCCCAGGAAAGCTAATCTTTAATTACACCATATCCTTATCATGATTAATTAGTATGTAACAATTTAAAGTTGTTTTAATAGGCTTTAGGTTAATAAATACAGGAAACCTGCAGATTTAAATTGTTCTCAGAAGAGCCCGTTTTATGCACAGCATGCTGTTGTGCTAAAATCAGATTGTCATTCCCAATACTTGTGGATGACATTTTATTTAAAATATGGCATAAAAATATTAAATATTCAGTTGAATGTGAAATTAAGTTGATAGTTTCAAACTGGAAAATAGAAAAATTATTTGGTTTCTGTTGTAGTGCATTATGTTTGTTTTTTCCTGTCACTTCAATAAACCTAGTTTAGTGTCGAATACTTTACTCTCCAGTTCATTATTCTTTTCTGTTACTTTTAAATCAGAAAATAGCACATGCAGTATACTTCAAGATGTATCTCAGTCAGACTTTTGATATGTTGCTTTATATTCTTTTTCCCTTGTCTTGTTTATACCTGTTGTTGAATAAAAAATGAAACATATTTGATTGAAGTGCTAAATTTAAACTTACATGGCTATTTGAAATCACTTTTGCCAGCTTAGAGAAAATTTTAGATAGTAAAAGAAATGACACTGAGGAGGGAATCACAAGATCTAATGAAATCAATTAATTACATCTTAATTTAAAAAAAATATCATATGGATGCATGAATTTGTAATATTTTCCATTAATTTTTGACAGAGTTATGAGAATTCTCTCAATCCTATATATGAGAATTCCCTGAAGGAATGCCACTAGCATTAGCAATGAGTTTCACATGGAAAAAAATACCCAAACCAACAAAAAACCAAAAATCATTACATACACTCTTGAGGATGGGCTGTTTCTAGACCAGTGGGACTTCAGGGAGGGCAGATGATGGGTTTTGAGACTTCTGTTAGTTCATGGAACTATTTTTAGTAAATCAGACTGGTGGAACATTAGGAGCAAAAGAATTATGCGTAACCCTTTAAACTGCATAAATGGACCATTGGTCTGTTCATAGCTGTTCAGTTGACAAATAAAATAACCATCAGTGGCAGCTTCGGATTATTTGTCTTGGTTTAAAGCATATTGATTAGGTTTAGTGTTTGCAGCCATGAATAACATCCTGTAACATTCTGTGTTGCTCATAAATTCTAAAACCTGCCTAAGTTACTCATGAGGGCTCTCTAGATTTGCACACAATTCCTCAATATAATGGCAGGTGTGTAAACATTTTAACTAGCAAACCTGTATTTATCACATATGTAGATTCCCCATCTAATAGTATGACGAGGCTATAAAGTCTTTGCACACAAGGTATTAGGAATGCCTTTTTTTCCTTGATTTTTAAACAATACAGTAGTTCCTTAACTTTTTTATAATCACAGTGGGTCATTAAAAGGCACTGTGCTGTCTGATTTGCTGTTTTACAGATGTGATTGCACACCTGGATATGTAGGTGAGCATTGTGACATTGACTTTGACGACTGCCAAGACAACAAATGTAAAAATGGAGCGCAGTGCACGGACGCCGTTAATGGATACACCTGCATTTGCCCAGAAGGGTACAGGTGAGAAGGATCTGAAGGCAGTACAAACATGGATGTCTTCTGTCACAGTTGTTTTTTCTTGGAAATACTGATAGTTTTCTGTGTTCATTTAGTGGCTTGTTTTGTGAGTTTTCACCGCCAATGGTTCTACCTCGCACCAGCCCTTGTGATAATTACGAATGTCAAAATGGAGCCCAGTGTATCATAAAAGAAAGTGAACCCATCTGTCAGTGTTTATCAGGATACCAGGGTGAGAAATGTGAAAAGCTCATTAGTATAAACTTCGTCAACAAAGAATCGTATCTGCAAATCCCTTCAGCTAAGATACGCCCCCAAACCAATATCACTCTACAGGTAAGTTCACTTGTCTTGTGGATTCTCTTTTCTGGAAAAGAGAGTAAATGACTTTCCATGATGTGGAAAATGACCCAAAGTTGTCATTGGCTCACTTAAAGAGCTTTTCACAGTTTGAGCTAAAAATCTAGAAGAGTTAATGCAATAACTCTATATTCACATTGAAGTAGATGGGCTTATTTATAGCAACAGAAACAGGTTGTGCTTCAAAAAATAATTTTATGATGAAGTAACAGACTATGGCAGTAAATTCAGAGATTCACTTCATACTTCATTTTGATTAAATACCTATTTTTTGTGGTTTCTAAATATTTCTGTCTTTTAACTAGATTGCCACAGATGAAGACAGTGGGATCCTGCTGTACAAAGGCGATAAAGATCATATAGCAGTGGAACTGTACCGGGGTAGAGTGAGGGTCAGCTATGACACAGGATCATATCCAGCCTCTGCTATTTACAGGTGAACCTGGATGAAACACATTTGTAACTGAAAAAAACCTACATTCATTACTTGTATCAAAGTCACATTTTTTAATACATGGTTAAAGAAAATATATGCAAATTAATGTGTTGTCAGACACTTAAAACTTCTTGCCAGAAGATGTGATTTGGTTGGCAAGTAATTCTAATGCAGATATGTCAGGCAACTAGTATATTTGATGCATTAAAACAGAATAAGAGTTAGCTTTCAGTATAATATTTATTTATTTACATTTGTAAAGCTCACATGTAGCAGTGGAGTTTTTTCTTAGTTGTAACTGCCAAATAATTTCCTAGTCTACTGAGTAAAATTAAAAACTACAATGTATAAGCAGAAATTAAATAGAAGCTTCTCTTCTCTGTTAGGCAGTCATATAATGTGGGATTTTTCCCTGGCAAGTGAAGAGAAAGCTAAAAACTTGATTTCTGAAAAAAGGCACTACCTTTGAAAAATAAATGGCTTTTGCTTCCAAAGTCATTAAGAGAAAAAATCTACAGCTGCTTCAGTAGCATAATTTTTGAGGGTTTTTTTTTTAAATCATATTTCTCTGTCTCTCTGAAACATTACCACCTGAACTTTTTGGGAGGTATTGTATAACATCACAGGAATTAGCAAACAGTCATTGCAAGAGTGAGCAGAAAGACAAGAGTCATCACTTCCTGGCCTTGACTTCCCTCTTGGTGCTAAAAATACGTTCAGAAGTAAAGGGGAAGTATTAAATCAGTTTTCCTTGAATGTTCTTTTCACTCTATTTACAACTTTTATTGTAAAATTATATATAGGTATATTTGCTTCTAGAGTTTGTAACAGTGACACTGTTCTGCATTCTGTTAGGGACATTTCAGTGAAAATAAATTATTTTTATAAATTATTATACTCCTATTCAAAATAATATTTTTATTTTCTGTCTGGGTTAGGGCTACACAAGAAATTTAGATTCTTTTTTCTCAGGAGTTTAACTATTTTTGTTGATTTTTATTTAATCTGTCTGAGAATAAGAAGCAATAGGAGTAAGGGTCATATGTAGTTCCAAGTTATTTTGGCTCCCATTTCTATAATCTATTTAGAATACTTCTTCTCTTTCAACACATATATGTCCTTCCCATAAATTTGAGCTTTCTCTGGCATTATTGAAATGTAATAAATACTGGTAATTCACACTTGTCCATTATAGTCATCTATAAAGATTAATCTAGAAAGATTGAAAACCAGTACTCACACAGAAAAAAACCCAAACAAACGTAAACATGGGAGGAGTTAATAACAAAGTGACTAATTAACAAAGAGCCCCAATTAGGTTACTGTTTAAAAATAATGAGAAGCATCTCCTTTACATAGTTGGTCTCTTTTGAATTATGTGACAAATGAAGAATGTAAGTGTAGTGAAAAAAGGGACAGGAAATGTAGTAAAACCTTAAAGGGTGACACAGTTGTTTAGTGAAGCAGGTACACAGGATACTTTTAGTTATTATTTTTAGTTTCTGTTATTGTTGTTAACCTACATTTCATTTCTGATAAGCATGATGGTGAGTTTCTGAGATATTTGAAAGCTATCATGGGATAGTCCAACTGTAGTGAAGTTTTCTGCTGCTCAGACAAGGCTGAGGGCAAATCTTATCTCTTTTTATAATTTTCTGAAATATTGTAGCCAGGTGAGGATCAGAGTCCTCTCACAAATAACAAGCAATGTGACAAGAGGCAAAAGCCTTAAGTTGCACCAGGGAAGGGTTAGATTGGATATTAGGGAAAATTTCAGCACGTAAATGGTTGTCAAGCATTGGAACAGACTGCCCAGGGAAGGGGTGTAGTCACCATTCATGGAGATATTCAACAGAAGGGTAGATGAGGCACTTAGGGACATTGTTTGGACCATTTGTGCTGGACCTGGCAGTGCTGGTTTAGTTGCTGGACTTGATGATCTTAGAGGTCTTTTCCAACCTAAATGAGTCTGTGATTTCATCATTCTATTTTGGAAGCCACATATACATTTCCACATTTGTGTATAGGTATGTATGTGCATCTAGTGATAGCTCTGCAAACTGTGTCTGTTTAATGTCTATTTCAGGTTCTAGAAAGGAGTATGTTGTAGCACAGAAACTTTTACACAGTTTACTCAAATCCTTTCATTATTTCCAGTTCTTACTGTTTTACCTTCCCAGAATCTTTTTGATATCTCCTGCCCTTTTTAAGGTCTTTATCTTCTTTTTATCCATCCATTGCATGTTGTCTTTCTGTACTTTTGTTACTTATTAAAGCTGTCTCCTGGAATGTTTCCAGTCCTTCCTTCTAGTCCCTCCCTTTTGCTTCCCTCCTGTCCTCCCAGTTCATGGGAACTGACTGCAGGAGGAGCCTGCATCCCAAAAGGATTCATCAGTCAATCTGAGAAATGAGATTGTGGCACTGCCAAGACCAATAAATAATATTCATTCATTGGAGATGGTTATTTGGAAAAATTTGATCCACTTGTGTTTTATTCTGTCTGGCCATCCATTTTTAAATGTTAACTGTTTTTTACATAAAAAAAAAAAAAAATCTTTCATTCTGTAAACTAGTTTTCATCATATATTTATTGGAAATGTGGGACTATTTATTCCCAGATCATTATTCTTCTACAGAGTACCAGAAGCCTTAAATCAGTTCTTCTTACAGCTTTTCATTATGATCTATGCATTCAGCTCTCATATCTCCAATGGGAAATGGGCTAGAAGTAATGTAAGTGCATTGGCAGGAAATGTTGCAAATGTGCCTTGAGTTTATTTCCTCTTCAATTTAAACCATCCTTACCTAGGAGGGCTTCTCTTTCTGCAGTAAATTTTTACCAGTGAAACAGTTTAAACCAGAGGCTTTTGATAATCAGTCTTATCAGAGACACATTCCCTTTACACACTATGGTTTGTATATCCCTGGAACTAACCCTTGCTCTAAAAATGCATATTTTGTGTTGCTCTTACTCTTCTAAATACTATTGAGTGAAAAGTTTAGAAGTTGTAAAATAAGTTTCCTTGAAACAAGAACATTATATCAGGGTTTCTTGCTTCCTTAAGTCAAGAAGTTATATGAACTTTGATATTTTAGCACATTTTTTTTGCTGGATTCATTGAAATGTGTTAAGTAACTTAATCTCAGCATCTTTTATATTGCTTGATCAGATCAAACAAACCTCTTGATACTTTGAATAAGTCTTTCTCCTTAGGAATGATAAACCCTGGCTGTTTCCTTTCCCCCCATGGAAACTGGCAGTCCCCCTCCTGGCAGCTCCCATGAAGTGTTCATTGTGCCAGTGTCTGCTCTGTCATGTGTTTGCACTCTCAAATAGAGCTGGGTTTATGTAAAGCATGCATGCTACCATGCAGATCTTTGATCCACAGTGAGCAAAGGCTGTTCACAGAGTTGGTAATAAATGGCTAAGAAGCTATTTAATGTGTCACAGCTGTGAATGACCAAGTGTGCTGCTGATCTGTTCCAGGACAAAAGCAGTTAGCTTAATTAAAACATCACTAAGGATGTTTTAAGGTAATTTGCTTGATTTTTGCCTTGAGATTTAGGAACTTAATCCCTTTCAGCTATCCTGCTTTCTCAATGAGAAGAGCTAATTGACTGTGTGACTGTCCATTTCAGGCTATCATACAATTGGTTCATTTAAATAACTTTTTTCAAAGGATTAAGCACACTTATTTGATGGTGCCCTGAAACAAATAAAGGCTTTCATGGGAATGCTTTTAATGTCTGGTCTCTGGACTGCAGCTCACACCTTGCATGCATATATTCAGCTCTGTTTCTGCAATGGAAAATGGACTACAAGTTGTGCAAGTACAATGATATATTCAGTCTCAGAACTGAGTAATGATATTCTTCCTTCTCTGATGTATTTAAGCAGTGTTCAAGTGCAGAGTAGTTTCTGCACTTAAGCACTTGCTATGTAGATATTGAGGCTGATAAGCACCAGCAGCTTTTTTTTGTGTCCAGCAGCATGAGTAAGCTCATCTTTAGGCAGGGTAAGCGCCATGCTTGAAGCAAGCATTTTCACCTTGAGAACCTTCAGGCATTCTCTTACTAGTGAGTTAATATCTTGTTAGTAAGCAGAAGGAAATGGTATATGTAGATGAGAGAAAAAACATTACAACATTCATATTCACTGTACTAGCCAGAAGCTGAACACACTTAAGTAACCATGCACAATAAAGATAACAAATAACTTTATTGCAAGTGTTAGTGGAACTGTCTGAACCAATTATATGATTTTGTCTGCCCCATCCAACCTGATCCTGAGCATTTCCAATAACAGGTCCACAGATTCTCTGGCGACTTGTCCCAGTGTTTCATGTTAACCCACCCTCATATTAAAGAATTTTTTTTATATCACTTTTTTTTATTTAATAGACTCTATCTGATCTATATGTACCTTCTCTCAGTTTAAAACAGTTGGGTTGTGTCCTGTTACTGCAGGGCCTGGTAGAAAGTCCCTCTCCATATTTCTTACAAGCCCCCTTTCAATGTTCAAAAGCTGCTATAAGGTCTTCCCAGAGTATTCTCTTCTCCAAGCTGAACAACTCCAAATCCCTCGGCCTGTCTTCATAGAAAAGGAATTCCAGCCCTGTCATCATTAGTCCAGAAGAAGGGATGTATTGTATTGTATTGTATTGTATTGCATTGTATTGTATTGTATTGGCTTTTAAGCATATGTGCATGTCTTTGCTTAAAATGTAGTTTTCAGGGGAGTGCACTCCTACAGAAGTTCTGTTCTGAAACTTCATTGACTCTTAAAGGGGAAAAGGTAAAAAACTGTTATAACCTGACCATCAACTGTTTATTATTGATGTTTATTTTGCAGTGTGGAAACAATTAATGATGGAAATTTCCACATTGTGGAGCTGCTAGCTATGGATCAGGTTCTATCTTTATCCATTGATGGAGGAAGCCCCAAGATAATTACCAACTTGTCCAAGCAATCCACTCTGAACTTTGATTCCCCGCTGTATGTAGGAGGTAAGAGGATTTTATTGCTTTTCTAGAGGTATTATAGATAATTTACTGTGGTAACATGTTTTAGGAAACACATGCTTGTGTTTCCTAAAGAGACTCATTCATTGACATAACTCCTTAAGATGAAACTTTGGCAATTAATGTCAATAGCTTCAATTTTAAGAAATAATATGTTGTGAAACTACACTGGTTCCTTTTCTATAATTATATTTATTTTTTATGAATGTAAAATTTTGTAAATTTCTGCTGTTATTTAGCCTTTTATTATACTGAAGAAGTGTGCTCAGCTTTGCTTAGCTGCATGAAGATTTAGTGATGCCTATTCAGAATGTGTAGAATGGTAGCATTCTGTTTTGCTCATTTTACATTCCTGTTTCCCTGTACTGATATCTGCTGGAAATGATAGCAGTGTGTAAAGACATGAAATATAATTTATGTCTGGAGATCTTACTGCTTAGGGCTGATAAGAGGTAGGACACTAGGTAAGAATGTGCCCAGACAGTTGCCTCACTGTATGTGTCAGGGCTTAGGTTTTGTTTGTTTTGAAAAAAAAATGTTTCTTTAATTGTTTGTTTAACTTGAGCAGCTAAAATATTTGAAAGAATTTGATCATTTGATGCCAGTTACTCTGTAGACCTGTGAGTTCAAACACTTTGTTTTAGCTAGCAGTTCATGCTGGATTTCTTTGGACCTGTGCAATCTAGGTAAAAGTCAGAAAGTTCAGCCAACACTTTGAGCCTCCTTAATTGGTAGCAAGTCAAAGTTCTTAAAAGTTCAGAGGTTTGGCATGGTTTTTTAAATACTTTTTAAAAGCTACAGATTTTCATGTTTTAATTATTTTAAGCTTATACTCTTACACAGGCATGTAAGAAGTTTCCTTCTGATCCGTTCTTTCTGTTAAAAAAAATCTACTTTCATTTTCATTTTGCTGATTTCTTTTATATCTGAGAATAACTCTTTAGACTTAAGCATCTTGCCTCCTTGCAAAAAACTGTGCCATCAGTAGTGCATTTGTTTGATGTACTGATGCCTTCAAACGTGGATTGCCCTCCAAAAATGCACATTGCATTTTCTCCTGTGTATCATTTCTGTTTACGCAGTGTCCTGTGCCACATTTGGAAGAGGGGATCCTAGATTCTCATAGGACACTGTGTGCTTGCTTACTTGTGTTATCAACATCAGTTTGTTTAATGACTGCTGAGGCTAATTGTACTACTTGAAAGCTGAGTTTAGTGCAATAGATTATTAGATTATTAGAACAATAAACCTCCTCTCTGTTATAAGCACCTTTTGATGAAATGAGGCCAGACTGACAACTGTAAACCTTTATTCTGGGCACATTGTTACCACTGCAATGCTGATTTGTGACATTTGGTTCTCTTCCTTGCTTCTCCACCCTGCAGATCTGTGCCTCCATTCAGAGAATCATACTAATCTGCATTGTCATCTTCAAGTATTGGAAGAATAACTTTTGGAAATAATCTTTTCTCTTAGTGGTTTGATACATAAGTGCCGCAGTCTTCTGCATTCTAGTGCATGTTCCTTAGGGAGGTTCCGTGTTTATTCTATTACAATTTTTCACATTCAGGCTCCAAACAGACAATTAGTCTGCTGTCGTAGAAAATGTTGATCCAAAAAATAATAAAAACCAATCATAGAAGCACATTGTAACAAAATAAAGGAAAAAAACCCAGTAGGTTGACATTCAGATCTTAATCTTTCCTCTTCTTTATCAAATTTATCTGTTTATGATTTTTTAAAATTCTCAAGACAGGTATTTTTCACTCTTTTAACTTTATATCACCCATCTTTTTGAGATTCAATAATTTTTTTCTTATCCAACTATATCTAGATTTTTTTAGGGAATTTGATTACACATTTTCATCAGTTAAGAACTTAAAGTCTCACTAGGTTTTTATGCAGTATTTTTATCTTTGCCAAAGTCTTAGTTTGACACCTAAATCATCATGTAGCTTACACTTACTCTTACCACTTTCCTGCTAAAATGGCATTTCTGATAAGCATCACCTCAGTTGGCAGGCTGAAATTCAGACTTAACAGCAAGCCCTTGTACAATGCCTGCTCTCATTCTCTCATTCCCTCTCTCTCTGCCTTCCTTCCTTTTTTTTTTTTTTTTTTAATGTTACTCTTGGGTCACAATATATAGCTTGGTTTAAAAGGGGTAATTTAACATTTTTTTAACCAAAACTGAGCTAATTGATTTATACCTTTTGAGGGTTTTTTGCCTTTTCCAAGTGTATGGAGTGTGTGGTCAGAATACACGTGCTTGTTATTTTTCAGTCTTTCTGTAACAAATTTCAGTAAATCATATTGAAAGTGCATGGCTTTTGTAAGAATTCTTAAGGGACAATCTGTTTCTTCTCAAAAATTCTTCAAAGGAGTCACAGACATCACTGATACTTCACATTCTTCTCTCGGAAATTAGAGCATATTTTACTAGTTGAGAGTGGCACCTTCTTTCATGGATGTCCCTATTTCTGAGACAGGTAGAGTATCAGCTGCTTCTCATTTGTGCCTGCTCTGTTCTGGCAGCTTCTAGAATTAGATACTTGTTTCGACAGTTTTACTGTGTGACTGTTATTTAAGAGAGATTCCTACCATTTGCCTCCTTGAGCAGTAATTTACCTGTAGTCAGGTTCAGCGTCCAAAAGCTTAGAAGGGGGTGGGAACTACTCTCTTACATTGCCAAAAATAGATCTGAAATATTTGTCTGTATTGTTTCTGTGTCAGTTCTTTCCTAACTGGTAAAGAATCTTTATGCAAAAATTATCTAAGAAATATTTCTAAAGAATATAAGCAGGTTTTACACACCCTTTGGCCTTCTGACATTTGGTATCTTGCTAGAAGAAGCAAAAGTGTATAGGCTGAAAGCTTGAGCATATGTTTTCATTGTGTTTCCAAATGTCTCCCTTATTAGAGAATATAGACAAAAAACTTCTGAATCATGTGGGAAAAAAATTCTGAATCAAATGTCTCCCTTATTAGAGAAAATAGACAAAAAACTTCTGAATCATGTGTGATATACCACCTATTGCCTGGTATCAAACGTATGTGCTTATATGGTTGCCAGAAATCACATCTAAGTTGCCTGACACTTTCAAATATAACATCTAGTTTAGCATTGCATTGGTGTGCTTAGTTTTGTACACCTTTTATTTTTACAAAAAGTAACTTCAGTGCATCTATTCTGCTGAGATACTTCAAGCATTTTCTATGAGCATTAGCTGAGTGTGACTTTCAAGGGAGACAACAGGGTGAAGGGGCCTTGATGACTCTGCCCTGTCCGTGGTTTGAGAATATGGCAAGTAGATGTGAGGAGATGGAAACTCATTATTGTTTGCAGTTTGGGTCCTTTAATATAATAGTTCAAAGCCTATTTTACAGTTTGACCCTGCCTGGGTGCCAGGTGCCCACCAAAGCCACTCTATCACCCCCCTCCTCAACTGGACAGGGGAGAGAAAATGCAGTGAAAGCTCATAAGTTGAGATGCAGATGGGGAAAGAACCCTCACCGATTACTGATGTGGCAAAACAGACTCAACTTGAAGAAATGAATTTCATGTATTACCAGTCCAAATCACAGTAGGATAAGGAGAGGTAAAACATTTTTTTAAGACACCTTCCCCCCACCCTTCCTTCTCAGGCTTAACTTCTTTCCCCCCAGTTCTCTATCTCCTTCCTACAAGCAGTGCAGGCACATATGGGTTATGGTCTGTACATCACATTGTTTCTGCCATTGCATCCTCCTCAGAGAAAAGAGTCCTTCCCCTCTTCCAGCTGATGTCCCTCCCATGGGAGGCTGCTCTTTACAAACTGCTCCTGCATGGGTCCCTTGGTTCCCATGGGATGCAGTTCTTCAGGAACAGGCTGCTCCAGCATGGGTCCCCCACAGGGTCACAAGTCCAAGGAAAACCTGCTCCAGTGGGGGCTCCTCTCTCACAGATCCTGCCAGGAGCCTGCTCCAGCACAGGCTTCCCATGGAGACACAGTCTTCTCTCGAGCATCCACCTGCTCCAGCATGGTCTCCTCCGTGGGCTGCAGGTGGACCTCTGCTCCCCTGGGAATGTCCATGGGCTGCAGGGGCACAGCTGTCTCACCATGGGCTGCAGGGGAATCTCAGCTCCAGTGCCTGGACAACTCCTCCCCATCCTGCTTTGCTGACCTCAGTGGCTGCAGAGCTGCTCCTCAAATATTCCCACTGCTCTCTGGTCACATCTACACAATTACTCTTTTGGGGTTTTTGCTTTATAGATATGTTATCACATACCTGATTGGCTTGGCCGAGGCAGACTTGACAGGTCCATCCTGGACACAGCTGGCATTGGCTCTCTTGGACAGGGTGGACACTCCTGGCAGCTTCTTGGAGAAGCCTGGCCACACAAACCCCATACACTTACTTAACTGATAAGATCAAAGAAGATTAGGCTCTTCAACAGTATGGATACCATATTGTTCATTTCTATGATCACTGAAGCCTAGCACAAATGAAATTACAATAACCTCTAAATGAAAGGCAGGTCTACTTCATTAGGTTACTGCATAAACTCTCTTTAACTGTTCATAGTAATATAGAAAGTTATTAAAAGTATCAGTTTACATGGTTAAGGAGCAGCTATGCAGAACATTGCTGCTTTCTTTTCATTATTCAAGTACCAGAATGAAAATTGTTGATTTTGTCTAGGAATAAACCTATGCAGCTAATAAGAATATTTATTTTCAGGTAAACAGATCTTTTTTATGCTCAGTGTACTTTGATTTCCTTTACTTGTGAATCTCAGGACTCACTTGGGCATTGAGGTATTCATTATTAGAAAGCACTCTCTTAAGAGGTATCTGCTATGGGCTAATATGTTGGCAATAAATTAAAAGAAAACAAAAGGACTAGAAGAACTTCATGTTTACAAGAAAACATTTGATAATAATGTTCCTTCTGAATTATTCTTGAATTATTCAGAATTATTCTTTAATTATTATAACAGAATAAGTGTATCACATCTACTGCTCTAATTGCACCTATAACCATAGAATGTAACAGAGGAATTACTCTGAAAATGGTCAACAGTGGGGACATTTGCATTATCTAAAAGTGTAAATACATAGTAGTTAGATGTTGAATTATTTTTATTATTGATTGTTTTAGGCTGTTCTGGCAAACTAGGAATGGCTTTTAGTTTTATTTTATTAATCTGTCTTTAATACATGCTAAACAAAAGTATTTTTTGTTTTGGAACCTCAACCTGTTAAACTATCCTTTCCAAGAAATTTTCCATAACAAAAGCTCACATTTGAAATATGTATGCTAGCTCCATTTTGATGAGCTGATCCTACTAAATTCTTCTGGATTTGAGTATCTTAGCTCGCAAAAAAATGACATATCAGCTGCTAAATTTCAACAACCTTTGTTTTTCTGGGATTCAGAAACTGTGTGCTATCCTGGACTTAAATGCACTAGGGAAAAACTGGGCAAAGCTGACCTTTTCACAGGTCTGAGCTTCCTTTCTGGTGAAGTCTTGTATTCATCTCTTAAGCATGACTTAAAAGATTCACAGGTTTGGAGCTGGTTTACACAAATGCTTGACAACAAGGACAATTTCCAAAAACTAGATTATTGTTTGTGGTTCTAGTTTGAAAAGCTAGGAATAATTAATTTAGAAGAAGCATTCTTTTAAAAGTGTTTTAAAAATGGGAGAAAACAGTATAGAAAATGGTGAGATTATTACACTGGTTATTTGCTATTATTAATTTCCTAGGCATGCCTGTGAAAAACAACATAGCAGCTTTGCGCCAGTCGCCAGGGCAGAACGGCACCAGCTTCCATGGCTGCATCCGGAATCTGTATATCAACAGTGAACTCCAGGACTTCAGAAATGTGCCCCTGCAAGTGGGGATTCTGCCAGGTTGTGAGCCTTGCCATAAGAAAGTTTGTGTGCATGGCACATGCCATGCTACCAGCCAGTCAGGCTTCTCCTGTGAGTGCGAAGGCGGATGGACGGGACCGCTCTGTGACCAGCAAACCAACGACCCGTGTCTCGGAAATAAGTATGTCCTAACTCGGGAAAAAACAGTAGTAAAATGTGCACATATGTCTCCTGTCATCTGTATTTTTTTTCCATAAAAGTTCACACTTGCAAGAAGCAACATAACCTGGGCATGTAAAAATGAAAACGGCATCCAGGTTTTAGCATATGTTCTTTCCATAAACCTAATGAGGGAAAGTCCCCAGGTCAGGGGAGCAGATACACACATCTCACTGAAGTTCTGCCTAAAGCCTGGGAGGTGCTCTTGCATACTTCTGTATGGGCTTCTTTTGTAATGAGATGCACTGATGCAACTGTGGGTATGACCCTTGGCACAAAAATAATTTTGAAGTAGTTGTAAATTGAAAAAAACCTATTTTCTTATTTTCAGTTGTAAAGAATAAGGTAATTAAACCATTAATATTATTATTAATAATATTCTCTACTGTGGTTTTGAAAACTGATACAATGAACATACCTAATATTTTATGTATTCAGAGTACTCCAGGTTTTAGGATGAAAATAGATTTCCATCTTTATGGTGAAATTCTGTTTAAGTCTTAGTGTGATAATTCTATTTACTGATTTGAGCAGAAAAATTTAGTTTAGATATTTATGCATGCCTGTAGAAAGATTCCTATATATAAATGTGTGGAGATAGAAAAATATGTGTATAATTTTGTATATGAAAGTATTGATATCTATGCATATTCATCTTTCAAATTTACTATAGAGACAGATTCTATTTGGGTTCATGGACTCCCAGCACAAGAAGATCAGAAACTTCAGAAGTTCAAAGCTATTTTGTATTTATTCATCTTGGGCAACAAGATGCTATTCTGTTTGTCTTTCCACTGTCCTTATTACAGCTTGGCAACACCTTTTTTATTATTTTTTTCTGTTCAAGCAAGCTTGCTTGGGTCTTTTGGCTACTGCTTTTTCAGTGCAGCATTTGCCTATGTAATTTTTGACTTTTAAGGACCAGTGGCCTAAGTTTTCTAAGAGATTCTAATAAGATGTTTTTCAACTCCTATATAAAATGATTTTTAAATGATCTTTTCACATAGTGTGAGAGTCTGACCCTTTAAAGTTTTATACAGCAGTTAGCATGCTTGGCAACACAGTTTTATTTATATTGGTTATAGACTCTTTCAGTACCTTTAAAGTTTTGAATTTTTCCCAGAGCTAGAGCAGTCAGGTTTTGAGGGATATCATTATAGCATTTAATTTTTTATTGGTCATTTTTTTAGGCTGTCCTCTTTCACAGTAACTTTAAAGGGTAGTCACAGCAGGTTATAAAACGAAAATGTGACTTTATATTTCAATACTTGAGGATTAAAAAATAACATCAAACTGTACCCACAAATTTTACTATCAGAAAAGCCAGAGAATTTCTTTAAACTGTCCTTGAAGTACTAGATTCTTCATTGTTTCTTATAACTGTGCTCATTATCACACAAACTGAATGCTTTTTTGCAGCAAATTATGAAGTTATCAGTATCAGATGTAGGCAGTATCAAAGACAGAAGTAAGTGAGCACAGTGCTAATATTTTTTTTTGCTCTGCAAGGTATTTGTTTCATTTCAGCTGTATACAGTGCTGTGAGCTTTTAAGAGAAAAAGTCAAACCAATTTTTTTTTATTTGGAGTGGAGGAGGGCTTCGTTGTTCTTTACTTCTGGGGATTTTCATTCTGTATTTCTTGATTCTTCTCTAAATTTTCTATTGAGTAAATGCATTTTATCCGTCTAATACAGTTTGACATTCTGCTTTATCTGAGCAACAGAATTGTCACTGTGATCTCTGTTTGAAAAGTGGAGATGATCTTTTAGAGATGCACATCATGAAAAGGCTTAAGACACGTTTACCTACATCTAGGTGTAGATAGTGACCAAATATAGTGACCAAAGTTTGTTCTCTAGTCAGTAAAGGAATAAGCACATTTCAGAAGAATAAATAAGAATTCAAGTTTTCTAATCATCTTCTAGATAAGCTCATTTCTCCCCATGACTGACTGTGTCTGGAGCTTATGGCAATTATACATCCAACTTGAGTGCCTGACACAGGTACCTAAAATTAGATGAGATGAAACTGTGCCTGAGACTTTGCACTTAGCTCGATGTTCCTTTCAGTACAGTCAGAAGATGAAATTTAGAGCTTCAAAGAGCAGGTGAAAACAAAAGTATGAGAGTTAGCATTAGCTGAAATTTAATCATCTTCTAAGTCAAAGCAAAACTTTACCAAAGATCTTGACACAGATTCCTTTGATATCTAAAGCCTGTATAGAGCATGGCAGGATGTCAGTGCCACCTGAGTAACTGTAGATCAGAAGTCCTAAAAGTGGATTTTTATATATGGTGAAAAGATCAAATGCTGAATATAATGAAAAATAAACAGAAGCTATCTGCCCCATGATACTGTCTAGGCCTTCCATTTTGAAATGCTAAATAACAGTCTTGAAATATCACACTTCAACCACAGGAACAATGTGCAACTTGAAACTGCCATTTCTTGAGTCAGAATAGCTTCTCTTAGGAAGTAGCTGAACTGTATGTGCTGGGAGCCCCATATTTCATGAGTGACAATATGAGTTTCTTTTAAATGATACACAAACCAGAATTTCAGGTGAGTTTCTTTTTTCTTTGGCTTGATTTCACTGTGTTCTTCTCAAAAGCATGCTGAAAATGTAGGTAGACAGGAAATGTTGATTTTAATATTCGTGGCCTGTAAAATTTTTCCATAACACATCTACAGCGGCTATTTTCTGGTGAGAGGGAGTTCTGTACTGCAGCTTGTTTTGTGTAAACCTGCATACTAATTATAAACCACTTCACTGCATCTCACTGAAAAAGTCCATTAGAAACAAAAGCAATTTCTTCTGAGTACAGTCCAAAGTATTTGTAGTTAATGTTGCTTAGCCTGAACTTTGATGAATAATTTATTTTTATTCTCTTGGGCTTGTTTCCCCTGTAGATGTGTGCATGGTACCTGCTTGCCGATCAATGCATTTTCATACAGTTGTAAATGCCTGCAGGGACATGGGGGAGTCCTCTGTGATGAAGAGGAAATGCTGCTTAACCCCTGCCAATCCATCAGGTGTAAACATGGCAAATGTAGGCTTTCAGGACTTGGGAAACCATATTGCGAATGCGGCAGCGGATACACGGGGGACAGTTGTGATAAAGGTAAAAAAAAAAATTCATTCATGTTGTTGTGGTCTTAGAAAATAGGCTTTTTTAGTAAAACATGAACAGCCAAGCACATGAACAGCCAAAAACATGACCAGTTTTTTTTTCCACAACACACACATTTGTTGCTTTTTTTTTTTAAAGCCATAAGACTTTATCTTGATGAGAGAAAAACCAAGCCTTTCCCATGAATTTGTTTGCATTTTGAGGATTTTTTCATCAAACATTTTGCTGTGAAAACATTTCTTTTTTTTTTTTGCCTTTATTCAAAAACACATTTTTACTATATTTAACTATTACCTTTTACCTGCTATATCTTTCTGTATTTATTGTTTCTCTACCTTCTGCAACTGAGAAGCCAAATCCAATGATTCTGCTCCTAGTTTTATCACAAACTCTACTTTTGACCTCTCAGCTTCAACTGATTTATCACAGCGAATTATGCAGGTGAGATGGATGAAAACAGGATGACTTTTCCCCCTACCTTTTTCTTTCTCCTTTGTCTATCAAAGCTCTCCCTCTCCCTCTTTTCCCTTACCCCAGATGGCATTTATTTTGTATTGTACATAGATGTGAATAGAAGAATATGGCTGTAGAACTTTTAGCAGATGTCTCATTTTTAGCTGCCTTTATACCTTAGTAATTTATGAAGTTAGCGGAATGTAACTTATATTAAATAAGAGTTTGAATAATATTAAACTCCAGGTCTAATAAATTAAATTGCATGCTCTCTGATACATTTCCCTATGGTAAACAGAACCAGCTGCAAGCAGTGTAGCAACAGAAGATATGTATTTTTATAAAAGAGGAAAAGATTTAAGCTTCCAATTTTCTTGTCGTTGTAATAGCTTCGTATTTATGGTTTACACATACATAATATAAGCTTTACCAAAAATAAGAGGTATAGGGAATGAAACCCAGCATTAACCGCATTACATTTGGAAGAACCACTAGTTTCTAATGCACAGTCTCGGCCGAACTTTAAAATACCAATCCCAACTGCAAATAGTAGCACATCATCTTCCTGCATTACGCATTCTTCGACCCGCTCCTCAAAACCGCGCCTCTTATTTTGAACGTTGTTTCCCACAGAAATCTCTTGTCGAGGGGAACGAGTCCGAGATTACTACCAAAAGCAGCAAGGGTATGCTGCGTGCCAGACGACCAAGAAGGTTTCGAGACTAGAATGTAAAGGCGGGTGCTCGGCCGGGCAGTGCTGCGGGCCGCTGCGCAGCAAGAGGCGGAAATACTCCTTCGAGTGCACCGACGGCTCGTCCTTCGTGGACGAGGTGGAAAAAGTGGTGAAGTGTGGCTGTACAAATTGTCCCTCCTAAGTGTCCCTGTCACACTTGTCTTTTGAAAATGTTGTATACTTATCGACCGTGTCGGACTAATTAATGCTTCATAGTGGAAATATTTGAAATATATTGTAAAATACAGAACAGACTTATTTTTATTATGAGAATAAAGACTTTTTCTTCATTGAAAAAAAAAGATTCAAGTGCTTGAACTGAGACTTCTCATACCCAAGAGGAGCTTTGAAGAAAAAAAAAGACCTGGTAACATTGCAGCAGAAATGGGAAACTTTAACTGCTTTTAACATGGATTCTTCTTTATAACATGCTGAAGATACACTGACACTATACACATGTGACTTTCAACTTAACAGCTCAGAGATGAAATACTGACCAGAACACGAGGCTTGTTTTTTCACTTTCGTATCAGTCTAGTTCATTGTCTTGACAGACCACACCAATCACTTACCTGTGGATGAGGAAGCTTTATGAGCAAAAGGAATCAGATTATACAGAAATAACAATTGTTTGAAACACATTTTGTCTTTTGGAATTATTAAACATCTTGAGAAGATGGGGTCTCATTTAATGAATGGGAAATAGGAGATACAAGAATATACTATAATCCTGAAATCTCCTGTTGATGTGTACTTTTATGTCAGCGTGTTAGCAAAAGAAGCATAAAAAAGTGTTTATCTTCCCTTTTACAGTATTAATTTTTTGTAATATAAATGTTCCGGGGATGATAAAATAGATTATTGATGGATAAATTAGTATAATATGGATTTCTGTTTCTATGAGTTCTAAACAGGTCTATACAGTATTGGGTTTCATTGAGAAATATTTATTGTATCAAAGTACATTGTACTTAACCCTTTTAGGCCATCCCTTTTACTGTTTTTCAATGCTTTAATATATATTAATTTATATTTGTCCCAGTATTTTTGTAATTTTTTTTAAAGGACTTAAAAATCAGGATTTTTTTGCAATAGAACTAACGTAGCATGTCGTCTTGGGGTAAATGTTTTCAGTCTGTTTTTTCCTTTCCATTCCCTTTTCCTTTTCCTTAGAATCTGACCACTTGGTGTCACTGAATAGAAAGTGGTGACAATTTGTGGTTTCACAGATAACAGATATTCAGGACACCTTCCAAGAACCTGTAATATATTACAGAAAATGTCTTTACACTAGATGGCAATTGTAGAGAAGTTAATTTTCCCTATATACAGTACTTAAAGAAAATAAGATGGCGTGTAGAAAATTCCATTAGAAGATAGATCTTTATAAATTAATATTCCTATGGAGCTCTTTACCTTTTTTATAAAAAAGAAGAAAAGGCTGTGCTATCAAAAACTGTGATTTTCCCCAAATAATAAAACTACTCTACTGCCCCTAATGTTCCCCATGTTAACATGTTGCTGCTAAATTATAATGTAGAACTGGTAATCAATAGTGGGTTGTGTTCTTCTTTCAGTAAAACCCAGGGTACCCTGTAAAAATGCAGATGTTTTTTCAATTTTATTTTATTATTTTTTTTACAAAAAAGTTAGATGTACATGTGTAATGCAGTGTGCTTTGTCATATTTGGACTGATATCAGTAATGCTACTGATGTTTGTAAATTAAACAGATATTTACTTCATTAACAGCTTTTATTTGTATTCTTCTGAGAAGTTTAAATTGTCTAGAACCTTTAATTAAACATCTGTTGCAAAGAATATTTGGTAAAAAAACAGAATAAAACCCAACCCTAAATCTAGTGTATTCCTTACTGAAAATCTGAAGAAGGAATTGACTTAGGATAATTACAACTAGAGGCAGTGACATCTGAAAATGTCTGTGCATTATGAACTCAGATGAACTTATACCAAAACTAAGAAAACTACTTATAACTACACTACACTGCAGGAAAAGACAATTTGAGTCTATCCTAATACTTAAGTGGTTATAAAAATGGCAATTTGACAGTTGTTCTAGCAATATGATTCTTTAGAAGGATTCGGTTTCACTAATCTTTGACTAAGTATTTTAAATTTAAGCAATTGGATGGGATGATACTTAACCAGGGGTTTTTTTCCTCTAATATATTTTTTACAAATAATTCTGTGTTTATTTTACTTAGTCTACTTTAGAATTTGTCTAAATATTCAGTGAAACAGCCTTTGGTTTGAGGGCTTCTTTGCACTTTCTGTGACTGCTAAAAAATCTGCTGTAAATAGGGATAGTTTTGAGGAGAAAGAAGATGTTTTTGCCTAACACTCCTAAAACAATATTCTTGGGTATGGAAAGATCTCTTGGAGCTCAACGTCACTGCATCTGGAGCTGGATTGCTTTCTGTCCTCATATTGACAGAGAAAGATGAACTTTGCAGTGGTATTCAAGCAATACTGGCAGCTACTGGTGATCTTGTCATCAACAGAGGGACCTTCTGTGGTAGCCAAGCAGAAGCAGAAAAATGAATAGAATAGAATAGAATAGAATAGAATAGAATAGAATAGAATAGAATAGAATAGAATAGAATAGAATAGAATAGAATAGAATAGAATAGAATAGAATAGAATAGAATGATGAGAAAGAGAGAAAGAGAAAGAGAGAAAAGAAAGAAGGAAAGAAGGAAAGAAGGAAAGAAGGAAAGAAAGAAGGAAAGAAAGAAAGAAGGAAAGGAAGGAAGGAAGGAAGGAAGGAAGGAAGGAAGGAAGGAAGGAAGGAAGGAAGGAAGGAAGGAAGGAAGGAAGGAAGGAAGGAAGGAAGGAAGGAAGGAAGGAAGGAAGGAAGGAAGGAAGGAAGGAAGGAAGGAAGGAAGGAAGGAAGGAAGGAAGGAAGGAAGGAAGGAAGGAAGGAAGGAAGGAAGGAAGGAAGGAAGGAAGGAAGGAAGGAAGGAAGGAAGGAAGGAAGGAAGGAAGGAAGGAAGGAAGGAAGGAAGGAAGGAAGGAAGGAAGGAAGGAAGGAAGGAAGGAAGGAAGGAAGGAAGGAAGGAAGGAAGGAAGGAAGGAAGGAAGGAAGGAAGGAAGGAAGGAAGGAAGGAAGGAAGGAAGGAAGGAAGGAAGGAAGGAAGGAAGGAAGGAAGGAAGGAAGGAAGGAAGGAAGGAAGGAAGGAAGGAAGGAAGGAAGGAAGGAAGGAAGGAAGGAAGGAAGGAAGGAAGGAAGGAAGGAAGGAAGGAAGGAAGGAAGGAAGGAAGGAAGAAGAAGGAAGGAAGGAAAGAAATGCTCCCAACACCCCAAAACCAAACCCAGCTTTGTCACCTGCCCCTCTAAAGAAAAACAAGGCACCCACATCAAGTGGTGCCTGAGCTTTCCTTCCCCCCTTTCTCAGCACCTCATGCATCCTGAAGCATCACAGAGTGCCACTGTGCATGACAAGAGGTAACTCCCTCAATGGGATGGGTCACCCTAACACCTTTCTAATACCTAAATCTAGTATCTTGTAATGCTGCTCTTATAAGCTGCCTTGTCCCTGTGTCCCCCAAAAGGGAAATGGGGATATGAAGGAGCTGTCACTTTAAGTATCACTGCCACAGTGGAGAATTTAGTTCTTTGCAGAACACTCCAGACACAGGTGCTCATTCAAAAACATAAGTCATGCAGCTTTTAACACAGCTTAGGGATTAGGTTTTTCTTCTTGTGTCTGCTACCTCCTCTAGAAATCACTGTCACACAGTCTGCTTTTAATGTATTGAATAAAATCCATAAAATGCACTGGATCTGAAGGATATGACTCAGTATCATGGCCAAGTTCTCACTTCAGTTTAGCACAGCATACAATTAGAATCCTTCTTTCATTAGAAACTAAGAAAAATAAAACGAAGATTCCATCATTTTTGCCAGTGTTCTTAAAAGCTGTAAAAAAGAGAAAACACATGAATGCTGCCTAATTTGTACTGCACAGCTCTTACTGTCATCTAACAGATGACAAAATTGTGAAAGAGCATGAAAAAAGACCATTCTTGAATAAAGCTAACTAAAGACATTGCTCTTTTGTTAACACTGCAGGTCAATTCAGAACAGCAGCTATCACACATGGAACCAGATTCTGCAGTCTGTGTTAACTTTTCTGGGATAAATGGATATTCAAGGGATAAAAACTCTGTTCTAAGCAAACCAATGGTAGGCTATGAACAAACTTTGAGTTAATTTCATAAGATCTATTGTAGTAAAAGTTTTGTCTTCAGGATACTTTTTATTGCCATAGGGGGACACCAAAAGCCTTAGTATTACAAGAATCATTCTGATACGATGTGTAATATGTCTAGGTGCCACAATATGACACTCATGATGTTATGAAGGCATTTGATTTGAAAGAGGAGCATGCAGAGGTTTTGGAAATGACAAAAAGTCTGGAAGACCAAGTCATCCATAGCGTACTTGCAGGGATGGGAGCAAGGCAATAAAGTGGATTGTCACCATGTTAATTTTGACGAGAGGATGACTAAGATGTGGTGACTAAGGTGATGACTAAGAGATAAGAGAGAGAGGGGTATATTACAAAAAGGAGCTCCCTGCTAAGAAGAAAATGCACAGAAGATTTGGAAAACTGTGAAGTCTTGGGGGCTGTTTGTTTTGAAGCTCTATTTTGGGAGCTTTATCTGTTGCTGCTTGAAACTTACATTTTTTTAAAAAACCCTTTACAATTCTGACAAACATACACTTGATATTTCTGTCTTGAGTTAACCATATTATTTGATCAAAAGTGTATCTTTCCAAAGCAATTCAAAATCCCATCTTTTGGTTCTTTTCTTCTCCTTTGGAAGCAAGTGTTATTCATGCAGTAGCTCATTAGGCATGCGGCTGTCTGTGCTTCAGCTATCCCACCTTACAGTGGAGAGCCTGGCACATAATTTCAGTTCCCATGAAGTGCAGTTCACCAGCTGAGCCATTCAGGATTCTTGGTTTTTAGAAGTATCTATAGACAGAGCTGGTACCTCCAATCTATTTAAGATTCCTGGAGCAGAAATCAGAAAATCATTGGTAGTTGTGACTATGTAGGGGCTGTCAGGAGGACAGTAAAACTGAAGTGTTTGCCTGCATGTCTGGAGAGCCTGCTCTTTCACTGTGTTCCCAATGTATTGTGTTCCTGGGAGAGTGGGAAGTCATGCTCATCCTTTCTAAAATATTTTAGAAAAGAGGGATTTAGTGTCCTTCTGTAAATAAATCGTCTAGTTTGGAAATCATAGGCCTCTTTGGCCATCAGCCAGGTTAAACTCTGTATGTATACCTTAACATCAACCATCATTTTGGACACCAGCAGATGCTGATGTTAAAAAAAGTGAATAAATCTTGCTCTCAGTTTAATAAAACACAGATGGAAAAAGCAAACTAAACACAGAGTTAACAGCTCCATTCACTAGTCTCCTGGGCTCCATGTGATTAGATCAGAGTTGGAGGGTTTGTTCCTGCTGCTGCTGTTCTGGCCAGTGTCCGTAGGGGTGATGGCCAGCAAAGAAGAAGTATTCTGTCAGAGCTGGATGTCATTTGTCAGGCTGAGAAAGAGCAGTCATCTCACTGAACAGCAAGACTCCTGGCTATCCACAGTCCCAGCAAATACACTCCAGCTCTACAGCATGACACCCGTGCTGCAGGAATTTTGCTCAGCCATGGGAACAGGCTTTAAAACTGCCTCCCAGATCCACAACGTTATTTCAGAATGCTGATCTGAGTAGTGTTTTCTGGTCTTTACAATTCCATCTTTTTATTTCATTCCAGGTTAGAGGGAAACTCCTCTAGTTCTACACATCGAGCCTCAGCACTCTCAATCACTGCCCTATGCTACATATAGAAAATTGAGACTTATTTTTTTTTTGTTCCTGTTTTAGATATGCAGTAACATTTGTAGAGGCATCAGAAGACCTGCCTTAAAGAAGAAGGTTATACATACAGATAAAGAGATAAAACATTCTAATGGCCTTTAAAATCCAGAAAATGTTAAACTAGATCCTCTGAAACAGTCTGACAGCCATAAAGTGATATAAACTTACTTATTTTGTAGATTTTTAGACTTACATCATGGGATGGTTATCTGGTTTTGACTGCTATGACTTATACTTTTTTAAAATTCCTTTTAGGATACTTTCCTTATCACAAGAGACAAGTAAAGATAGGATTAATGTGGCTGGGTTGCTTATTCTGACATTAAAGTTCCTTAAAATTATCCAGTAGCCTTTCTTCAGGACATTTTTCTTATTTCTCATCGTTTTTAACATTCTAGGCTTCAATCTGTTGTTTCTATGAAACTTTGTTGACTTTGTTTAATTTCCAGAACAGATTTAATGCTTCCAGAGAGAGGAAAAGGATACCATCTTTTTCCTGCAGCTGTGCCTAAAATCTCTCACAGAACATCTTTAGAAGTATGTTTTCTTTCAAAGTCCTCTGAGACTAGGTTAACTTGAGCTGCTTTTACTGCAAATTTGGTTGGGGGTTTTTTCTTTTGCTTCTGATTAACTGTATTTATTTAATCACATTTATGTGTTTCTGCTATGGTAACAGCAATAAGAGGAGTAACTTCTGACCTGGGCTTTAGAAGTTGCTTGCTGTTTGGAAATAGCCAGTTTAAAGAGTCTGAGGTTTGCCTGTTCTCTTTCCTTCCCTTTCTTTTTCTTTTTTTTTTTTTTTGTTTAATTGTTATTTTGTTTTGTTGGGGTTTTTTTTGTTGTTGTTGTTTTTTTGTTTGTTTCCTTTTGTTTTGTTTTCTTTTGTTTTGTTTTTCACTGGTTCTCCTTCCCTAATGTTTCACCCATTTTTGTGTAGTTTTATGCTTATTTTGTAGAGGAAAGGTAAGAACATGAGATACTGTCAACAGTAAATAAAACTGACCACAGAAGACCCATAGATCTACACAGAACATCCACGAGCAAGATCATGTGGCACAGCACATACTCCTCTGCCGAAAAAGATTCATTAATGCTCTAAATTAAAAAAAAAAAGCAAACAAAAAAACCTTAATGAGAAACTTTGAAAAGCAGCTTAAATGTGAGAAGCAAAAGGTTTAAGTCGCAAGTGATCAAAACAGTGCTCATCATTCATTATCACAAACCACAGAGCAGCCACTGGCATTCACACTTTCTCTCCTGCTCCAGGCACTCCAGACACTGCTTGCTTCTCCTTTCCCACCCACCCAACTCCAGCCCTGACTGTCCTGCCATTCCCACAGCCTTCCCAGGTGACACATCTTCCTTCCCATTTGCAGAAAGTCACAGCAGTCACCTTCCTGCATGTGCCTTCCCTAAGATAACTTCAGGTGTCTAATCGGGCTAAAACACCATGTAGTGATGGAAAGAACACTCTCAAAATAATTACCATTTGAGTATTTAAAAATCGAGTATTATTTATTAAACTGTTATGGCAAAGTGCTAGTACCAATCAGTGGGAACTGTGGCTGTCAAAACATTAAAGTAATAAAACTCCCAATCTGTGCATGCCATGGAGAATGATGCCTCTCAGGTTTCATTCTGAAAAGCAACTGTAACCAGCTTAATTGAAAGGAACTCACTGAAAATAGAACTCACTGAAAATCTGCTCAGCAATCACATGCAAACACTGCAAACAGAAAATATGCCCCAGTTTGCCTGGTTTGTTTGGGTTTTTTACTAAGAGAACAAAGAATAAGCATTCAAATAGGTAAGACATGCATGCCTGGGAAATAACGCTAACAAGGAATATTATCAAACTCTAGGCAGTGAATTCACAAGGGAATTTGCTGCTATTGCTTATGGGTAACAAATACAAATATGTATTTTTAAGCTTTTGTAGAAAGGACACTTAAAGTCCAGAAAATAGTGACCAGCTACACAAGTCATCCTACTTCATGTGGACATGGAAGATCTGTTTGGGAATGAGTTCTTTTAGCAGAAGTGATCTCAGTTCCTTTGAATTTCATATGGTAATTAACAGGCTTGTGAAATTCCGGAAAACAACCATCTTAGATGAGACAGAAGAAAATATTAAAGATTTAAGACATCTAGGGCCAGATTCACTGTTGATTTAAGCCGCTTAATGCTGTTTCAGTGAAGCAAAGCAGCTGTAAATCCAACTTAGCTGGCCTGGAGCCACTGTGACTCCTATCAGCTAAAACAAAAGGAGTTCTCAGGGCACCAAACCTGGGTATGGAAATGTGGAGCAATCACTTGTGTTACTTTGTGCCCCTCTTGCTCATCTCTGCCCTGCTGCCCCATTGAACTGATGCTGAGAATCTGTGGGAAAGGAGATTGCTCTTCAGTGCTGCGCTCCAAGCTCCAGGGGAACAAAGAGAATTGGCAATTCCTCTTCAGCAACAGCACACAAAAATGAAAGACAGGAGGTCTGTAAACAAAAAATAAAATTGAGTACTATTGTAGTAAAACTACTTCTAGTGAAGTCATTTCTTGAAGTAATTTCTTTAGTACTCTCTCTTAAAGACTGACTTAATTGTGGCTCCATAAGAAAGATTCTTCTTGTAAAATCTTCAGTGTGTGTGTGTATATATATACATGGATATATAAGGGTGAAAGTGCATACTTTTTTTTGTTTGTTTTTCAGGATAAGAACTTATTCAGGCTTTTTAGTTCCCCTGAGCAGCAGGTATGATTAAGAATTCAAGGTAGCTGGCAGAAAGGAGGTTTGACCTAATCTATCTTGACTTTGCACTCTATGCATTTAAATGCAGCACTGTAGTTTACTGAGGTACAGCATATCTAATTTAGTCACAAGCATGCACTGAAATGGCTGTGTGCACATGGAGATCACTTCTTCTTTTTTTTTTCCAGGTTTTAGCCAAATTAGAGGATCAAAGCCATGTAAAACCTTTTGTAATGAAACTTGAAGCCACATGTAATGAAACCAGATAGTTTTTCCTTTCTGATGTAAAGTCTTTCCTGTTTTCAGACATTACTATAAACCTACATCTTGGTCCAGTCTGTAACTTGGTCCAGCTTGGATTAGCTTTGCAAACAGTTTGATGAATCTGGGATGATTTATAGCTGGAGGTAGAAACAAAACAAACAAAGAACCTAAAGTCTGGCCTGCTTTACTCTCAAAATTAAGTGTAACCGCCTACTGACTCCTTTTGGATTTTTGTGTCTGTTCAAATCCCAGAAGGAAAGCACCCCACTGTATTCTGGATCCACAAGAAAAAGATACTGCAGTGGTAAATGTAAAAGTAAGCTTCACAAATATCCTTCCTTTTTCTGGTAAATTTCCATTTAGACTTAAATGAGGGATTTATACAGAATGAGATTGAGGAAAATATTTCCTCCTTAGTACCAAGAGCTGAATGCACTCATCTTTGTTCAGAAGACAAGAAGTACATCTATCAAAGAGCACTTTATCCATGCTATCCACAAACTTGTTCATTCACTTTTAATTCCGCTTAAAAGGAAGAAGACAAATATCAGCAGGGATCGGTTTAGCTAAGGGAAGTGTGACATTAAGAAAAATCAATAGGGATTTGCAAAGAGAGCGTGGCTAAAACTTAGCAGTGAAAAGAATGTGAGTTACAGAAGCTCTAAGAGTTCCCATTTCCTACCTGCTTCTAAGTCTAATGAGCCTAAATTCAAGATATGTCTTCAGGGAATAAGGTGATTTTTGTGAAGAATATCCTACACTTTCATTTCATAACACAGATTCTTTCAAAATTGCTTCTTCACTGGGCCATATTTTTGCTCAGAAATCATGCTGGCTCTTGGTATTTCTACCTGTTACCACTGCACCTGCACCAGGTGATGCTCTTATCTGGGCCAGGCCATCTTTGCTTTCAGCATCAGCAGGCAGAAGGGGAACAAACCAGTCCCACAAGAAGCAGCTGTGCAAAGTATGCCTCAAGCAAAATCTGAATGAGCAGATGCTTTGCTCCTCTGGCCCAGTGTGGGTAACACTCTGTCTCACTTAAGGGAGAAGCTCAAATGAAGAGCTGATTGAAGTTGTTTGTGTATTCCAGTGTTTGGCCAGAAAGAATGGAATATTTATCTTGACACATCTTCATTCCCATATAACTAGAAAATAAAAGTATAAACAGTCACAAAACTTTAACAACATAATACTGAAAGTATCTCTAATTCTTGATAAAAAAAGCATTTTATGAACACAAATAAGAACACAGAAATGTGGCCCTACACGAATTTAAACCCACAATTCTTTCTGTTATCAAAATTTTACTCCTGAGCTAAGAGGATTTTGATCTGTATCATATTACAATACATTCAATATTTAAAATATCTTTTTTATTTAAAGGTATCCTAAGCAAGAGATCAGTGCTTATGTTACAACAGATCATGTTTCCTATTATTATCAATAGTGATCACTTTCAAAGCACAGATGGACATTTGAGGCTCAGTAACATTTCCATGAAATCTATCCACACCTTGTGTAAGGTCAATCATGCACAAACCCATTTAACCAATCTTTAAAATACACATGAATCCTTTAATTCGTTCTAGATCAAAATGCTGGTTTTCATCCACTTGAGGCATGAAAATGTATATAATGGATTCAGAAAAATTCCACATAATTATCCTGGCTGGATGTGAAATTTCCTTCAATCTTTGATCTATAATGTAGTAATGTGTCAGCTAGACCAGAGTAGTTTTATGTGCAGGAAATAAGCTGAGTAGCTTCATGGTTAATTGATTAAAAGGCTCTAAAGAAGGTGCAAGATCAAAGAGCAACTTAATGGTTTTATGTTACTCTAGAGAACTGTTGGTCCACTTGTCTGACAAGACTGACCTTGGGCAATGAAGTAACAGGCAATTTTAAAAAATTGCAAAACTAAAACACGGATCATGTTTATCTAGTTCAGCATCCTTATTTCTGTTAGCAAGTATTAGGGGGCACACCCCAATTTTCTTAAGACAGCTTCATTTTGTTAGCCTTTTCTGCTACGTGGTCTAAATACTGAGTACACAACAACAACAACAAAATGACACAAAATAAAACAAACCAAAAATGGGAAAAAACCCTCAGAAAGTCAGAATCATGGAATGCTATGCCGTTGACTAAAAGTCTACGTAGACAAACAAATATCAAACTATAGCTGAATGACAATTCAATGCAGAGTCCTTGGTCTGTGGAATCACTGAGCTTCCTCAGTGTCATCACTGGCACTGGGAACAGATGACACCTCGTAGCTTTCAAGATTGGCTCATCTTGAGAAGTACATTAGGGAATAGGAGCTGCTCAAGTAATATAATTGCTTAAAATAAAGGAGATTTAAAAAGAAATAAATAATGCATTGACTCTTACAGAAGAATTTAAGAGGGCCATTCTCTAAATGACACTTTAAACCACTATACTTTCTGGTTAGGCTGTCATCACTGGGCCATTCAAAACTCTCATGAGCACAGTTTGGTTTATGTCTCCTGAATACAAGCATTATAATTACATTGAGGTAAAAGAGAAATACTGAGAATATCAGGGAAATAATAGTAAGAACTGCACATAAAAATATTTCCACGAGCACCATAACCAGAATCTGAATTTTTCCGAGTTCTGATACAGTGTGGTATTTTGTAGCCACAACCAGATAATATTTTGCTTTAATTGAACAATTAAGACAATCACTTAAGACATCAACACTAATAAGACTGGAGTTAGGCTCAATCTGGGATTCTATTCTATTTCAATCTGCAGTGCTTGGGCTTCTGGAGAACAGTACTGCTTGCAAGACAGATGCAGCCTCCCCTTCATGCAGAGATGGCTTCATAAGTCAAACGCACAGTTACACTAAAAAAAATCACATTTTTCTCTTCTTCTGTATTAATCTTGCTCTCCCCAAAACCAAGATACTCTTACATGTTTTCCCATGAATTTTTTAATGTTTCTATGGATAATCTTGTCCCTCCCCACCAAATTTTTATCTCATTAAATGGCGAAGCAAGGTCCCATCCTCAGGCAACACTACCACTGTTTCCATCTTAGCAAAAAAAAAAAAGAGAACTTGTTCTCCAGGTATTTATCTTTCCTTCAATATCATCAGGATACCTTGGCCATGTGGCTAGAGGTATCACAGGATGCCCACCACTAGGAGCAAAATTATGAAGGCATCATTGAATCTGAAAACAACTTCCCTGAAGGAAAACTATTCTTTTAAGAGACACCTAGGAAAGTACTTGGATAATCTGAATTACTGGAAAGAGAGAGAGTCACAGGAAATGTGACAAGACACAGCATCTTAGGGAGACTCTTCTCATCTGTAGATTATAAATTAATTAACTCATCTGACCAGTGTTTTAATGATGCCGTTCTGCGCTCTACCATTAATGTCTTCTATTTACAGGACATGACTTTCAGGTCAAGGATGTAGAAGTTCCCTGTTGTTCTATTTACTTAAAACAAACAAACAAACCCCTCCTACTGTTCCTGCTGGCCTGCTTCACTTCTCAAAGAAGAATATCCCTCTTGAGCTGACCAGCTGACAGCTCTGCCAAGTGCCTGATAAGCTGCTGCTCCTGGGTCACCACTGAGTGGGAACTTGGGAGCCGTGTAATGGGATTAGCTTTCCCACACCATTCCCAGAGAGCCCATTGTAGAAAGAGGAATAGTTTTATTGGTGGCAACAAGTCAAACACAAACCCCTGGCAAGTCAAAATAAGAAAAAAAAAAAAAAAACGAACATGGAGTTTTGGCAGAATCTGAGATTTGCACTATTTGAAATTTCTTTTTAAGCGGATGAAGAAGTTAACTGATCTGGAATGGGCCACTACATTTACAATAGAGCTAAAGAGTAACACATTAAAGACTCTTCTTTTGTTTTGATAAATGATCTTTCGTTACCTCAAAGGGCTTTCTTTCTCAAAGATCCTAAGTAAAAAAAGTCCCAACCCAGAAACACATCCTTGGGATGAGAGGGAAAAATACTAACTGCTAAACTTTCTGTGCAGGAGTCTTGAATTAGTCATTTTGTAGCTTTGCAAGTACAAAATGCAGGGGATTTTTGTGATTTAAGGACATAATAATTTTCAATGCGCAAATTCCCTTTACTGGAGTATAAATGGTGCCTTGAGGGCACATAACAGCATTGAATTGGGCCTGGCAGAATCAGTTTTATTGTATTCTACTGTGCAGAAACAATTCTTTCAGTAAAATTGTCACATGGCATTTTTCAGCCTCCTCAAGTTCAGTCTTGTTATTGTAAATTACTTTGTATTTGAGAGGTATATCCAAACATCATGTACTTAATACTGTCTTGAACCTTTTCTTTTATAATCTAAAACTCCTCTTTTTGTTTTGCTCTAGCCACTTTTGTGGCTCGTATTTCTAGCATAAGCGCTTTTCACAACTGTTGTCAAAATCCCAATTTCGTTTTCCAAATGATTAACAATACTCCAAAGAGACTTATGGGAAATGGTACTTCCTAATTTGTTTTTCTAAGTCTTTTGTGGAGCTTGTGTGTTTCCAGTGTCTTGTTACCAACAGATTGTAACTGAAGATTTGATTGTCACCTCTGCTTTTTGGAGGCTTCTATTTTTCCCAGTGAAGCTGTTGCCACATTTATAGTTAAAACGCCTGTACATGTGCTTTTGGACCTTACACCTCTTCAGCATGGTGAACCTCTTGCTCTTGTGTTAATGATTATGGTATCTTCACATGTTTTGTTTATGCACCAAATAGGGAAATAGGGCATCATGTGGAGTCTTAAAACTTCACAAACTGAGAGGCTGGGTGAACATTGCTGGAGCAGAGGTATCACTGTAGAGATTAGCAAAAAGGTTATGCGGTGAAGACATACCACTCAGCTGGAATTAATTTGGGACAGCCTCATATAGAGTGATTTTAAGTCTGAAATATCTCAGGATCTTGCAAAAATAAGAATTTTCTCTTATTAAAATAACCATTGAACTTTCAGATTGCAGAGGATTTCTTGTACCTACAACCCACACACCAGGAACTGAAGAAATGCGGTGCTGAGCTGCAGTTAATAAGCCCAGTCAGACCTTGATGAGAGCTAATGAACTCCTACAGCTTCTTGCTGACTGTGTGGCACCATGCAGCTTTCTTGCCATCCTTTTTTTAATCATTTCAGGTCCAGGGGGGCAGTGTTGGGTAGGTGCTGGCATGAATCCACAGGCCTCATTAACACCAGAGCTCCTGCTCAGGGCAGTGCAGGCACACAGCGCCTCTGGACCCATGTTGGCTCTAGAAGCACTATGACATTTGTAGCTGCTCTGTACCCAATTTCACAGGCTCCCAAGCACAGCTGATGCTCAAAACCCATCTCCCAGGGTTTGCTCCACTAAGTGGTCAGGAAGCAGCTGTAAGACTGAAAAGGTCATAATTGCCTCAGTGTTGTGATTACTGAAGGACTTTGCCCACTATGACAAACTATATAAAGAAGCAGCTGCTCATCTGTGACAACCAAAACACAGCCCATTCTGAATATGTCTCAGTGAATTCCTGGATTTTTGGGCATTAAGTTGAGCTGCCTGACTGGAACTTGGGATGAGATAAAGGTGGTACTATTAACTCAAATTAGGAAGAGGTAAACAAGCTGGGGGAGCACTGATTATGAACATAAAGAATCCACAAAGAAAGCCAACTCAGCAACTGTGCTGCAGTCAGCTCTGATTGAGTCCAGCAGGGAGAGGACACAGCCCACTGACTCAAAAGAAGAGGAAGACTGAGCATGGGACTAATTAGCATTGGAACAAGGGAATTATTTAACCAATAGAATAAGAGAACTATGTACCCAATGAGAATTAATTCCTTTGTTTGCTAAAATTTATAAGTGGGGAGAAGTTTAGAGTGACCTCATCCTCACCACTAAGAATAGAAGACCAATAAGACACTGTCTGGATCCATGGATAGTAATATCTTTCTACTTAATCCCCCTGCTTTTTTCTATTTCCTTCTATCTCTCTGCTCCTCGTATTTACTTAACTAAAATCCATACCATTAACTTCAGCCTATGGTGTAGTTTGCACCTTAATTTGGGTAGAGGCATCTCTCTAATAATCATAAAAATCAGATCTTAACAGCAGAACTCCAGAAAATTGTATTTGTACCTGTAAAACTGAAGGGAATAGTAATATGCGCAGATTTTTAAAAGCACACACATCAACACTAGAATATGTCGATATGTTTGGGTCTAACTGTCAGATTCAGAAAAAGAGGTTTTTCTTAGCAATAAAATATCTGGTGCTTGCTTGTCAAAACAGTGGACTAATCATTTTTCATTTTCCTTGTGACAAGGTCCAGTGTCTGAGAGTACTAAGAAATTAAATATTACTGGCTGACATGTTATTGTAAATAAAAGACCAGTAGAACAACAAGAACTAAAGAGTAGGTTTAAATGGTCATTGCCTCTTCAATTTAAGAACAAGCTATTAAATAAATTCCTAACTACTACTATCACTATCTAAAGCCAAAACATTAAAACAATTTAGTACAAAAATCACACTTTAGTGAAGGTTGGTATAAAATGTTATTATTTGCATCAAAGACATAATGTAAGTTCTAAATAGCCTCTTATGCAGCACTCATTGCCCCCATGGATAATTAGTATTCAGCAAAAACCACAGGGCATTAAAATATTTATTCAAACTAGAATGTATCTAACCAGAATAAACAAAACAAACAAACCAACCAACCAAAAAAAATCCAGTTGGTGACCTAATCTTCTTCCACAACTTTTCTCCACTGCTTGGGGAACGTACACAATATTTGTCCTTTTGGGACTGTGCAAGGACACCAGTGTATTTACCACTATTTGGCCCTCATTGATTGCTTTGCTTTCCAAAATTATAACACCACTGTTTGCTCAAGTCATCTTTAGAACACTGTACTAGATTGCAAGATTGAATTCCACACTAGAAGTGCTCATGGGATCCTTTTGAGATTCATGGTATATATGCTAAATAAAATAGATGGATGCACGGGAAGGAATAATACTGCAGAACTGAGTCTGCATTGCTCTCGAGAATATGTTATACCAATATATTCAGTGGGGCACTGCACTTCCTAGATTGGGCTGGTAATGGACATGGTGACATTTCAGTTTTGGGGATGGAAATTTACACAACCAGTGGCTGATTGGAGCATTCAAGAGTCAGCCTAGAGCAGGAAACTGACTGAAATGGCCTGAAAATAGACTATAGTCCTGAAACTTGCACCTATTTTCAGAGGAGGAAAAGAAGTAAATAAATAAAGGAAATAGTAATGAAGGAGGATAAGAGGAGTGGGGTCTTCCCACAGTGGGGTCTTCCATGTGGAGTAAAATTTCCATGTATAGTGTGAATCAGCTGACAGTCATAAAGAAAACAGACTCTGGCCCACTGCAGACTGAAGTGATTTGCATTACAGTTTAGAAAAACTGCCACAATTTAAACTAATTTCAATTTTACAGAATGTCTAGAAAAGTTAAAACCTAAATAAGTTTGGGGCTTTAGGAACAAAGAGATGGTATTCAGATTCTGAGAAGTGGCTTGTATTTTTTATTATCCGGTCAAAAAAAAGCTAAAATATATGGGACGACATAAACTTTTGCTGCTCATGATGCAACCTTGAAAAATCCTGAGCAGAAGAACTATTTGACAAGAAATAAAATTAGTTCATAGCAAATATTCAACCATCATTAAAAAGGTGAGAGTGAGCTGCAAGACTCCTTGTCAGGCTACTGTGAATACTAATAGTCTCCTGAGGTTCAGCAGGAGAACTCCCCATGACAGAAATCCATTGAAAACTTCTGCATATGCTGCAGTCATCCCTGGCTCAGGATGTTACTGAATGGCAAAAGGCTGAAAGCTGGGAGAATACTCATGAGAAGTGTTATGTACAGTTGCCTCGTTTTGTGTAGTCTTCCCTGAACTCCCTCTTCAGCTCTCTCAGACTGTACACTCAATGAACAGACAATACTATGCATTAATCTTGATTTCCCCAGTGTTCAATTCAACAAAGGTTAGGATGTGCAATAGTTTTGAAATTATATTTTTTTGGGAGATGGCAAGTTCATAGTATTTAAATACGCAGTTCTTTTGTGAACAGAATTAACTCTCAAACTTGAAGCTGATAGGAAATGTTATACTGGCCACTTGTCCATGCCTTGTCTTATGGCAAATAACTGACCTGGCAGGCCCTTGGGAAGTTCCCTCTTTTGCCTCCCATTGGGTGTATCTGTTAGTGTTTATGCTACAGAATATACCAAGTTTCCAGGCTCTTGCATTCTTAGCCTTTCTCACCGCACCATTACTCTTTTCAAGCTACTCTTGAGATTAATTTCATGCCCACAAGGGCATCAGCTTGAGATTCTCCAGTCAACCCACACAGGGGGCACTTCTTATGCTGGCATTCAGCAACAGCAGGGCAGCCTGCAGCTGAACAGAGCAGTGAGGTACTCATTCCCCACTCTTTCCCTTCCCATCCTTTCCTTTCTCTTCCTCAAAAATACACATGCTCATATTCTACTGTTTCAAATACAGACCACAGAGGTGTACTAAGTTGAGCAGAAGCTTATCTCCCTTTCCCCTTGTCCCCCTTTTCCTCTAGTTAATTATGTATTTTCTCTAGACTCCAGTTTCTCTTACCCAGCCTCTTCTCATATCAAAATGTAGAACCAAAATGGAAAACCAAAATGATGTCTGAATTACGGGAACTACAATCTATGAACAGATGAAGTCTAAAAGACATGAGTTTGAAAACATTGCTGTGCTCTGCTTGAGCACAAATAACCTAATTTTTAATTCTCCCCCCAATCTTCTACATTCACTGCATTCTTTCTCACTGCAACTCCAGTGCGCTGTCCCCACTGTCCCATCTCCCCCCCCCCCCCACCTCCCAACCCTTTTTTGTTCCTTTTTTTTTCCTTTTACAAAGATGTTTCAATTCATCCTCCTCCAAAATCCAGTGGCATAGCAAGAGACAGCAGGGCAGCCTTCCTCCCCCCACTTGCTACTCCTGTGTGGGCAGGGATAGAGGGGATGTTACTGAACCACTTTCTGAAAGGAGAAACTATGAAAACTGTTCACTACTACCTTCAATTCTATCCTTACTATTTAGTCATGACTTGCCACAACTCACCACCATCTCCACAGCCAGGGCTTCTAGGCTGTTACCGACTTGAATTGAGTCTTATGAACCTTAAGCCTGTCTTTCAAACATTCTCTACCCCTTAAGCAAAGATATTTTTTCCTACCATGCCTGGACTTGTTATCTCAAGTGCCAGCTGTGCTTGCTGTGTGGGAGACATGAAATGCTTTTGTGGCGCAGTGCTCCCAAGCCGTGTGTGCCCCAGAGCCTGATGCCCTCTCTGCAGCTCTCTCTATGTCTGATCCAGCAAAGGGAGCCTCATGGACTCTGGCAAAAGCTGAAAGGTCTGAAAGTGTTGTGAAAGACCACGTTGCACCTGGCTACAGCTTCTGCAGAGATTCATTTGGTGAACCAGCACAGTTAGACCTCTTCCCCAGTATGTTATCTGCAGAGCAAGTAATGCCAGGCACATAGGTTTATTCCTGCTGTTGGGAAGCAAAAACAAACAAACAAACAAACAAACAAAGAAGGAAGAAAGAAAATAGAAGACAATTATGGGTAGAAATACTCTTGTGATGCCTTGTAAATTTGCTGAAGACTTTTTTGTATTTATTATTATTTGCATTATTCTGTCAAGGGCTATAAAGTCCAGTAAACTTGCTAAACTTGCTCGTAGTTAATACTTTATATACTGCTACTGACCCGTGCCCTAGAGTGGGATAAAACTGGTAAAAAAATTCCTATCAAAGAACATATTTTCTCTGACAAGTGAACTATAAAATAAATTTTCATTTAACAGAAACCTCCATTTTGCCATCTTTGATATTTAAGGTAAAGAAAAACTGTGACTTTTCCCTTGTTTGTTCTTCTGAATGGAGGCTGCAGAATGCAGAGGAGCAGCTGAGAGGAAGCACAGAACTGGGAAGGAAAGAGAGAGAATCATTGCCACCGAGTGGGAAAACACAAAACTGCAGCGTGTGCCCCAAGTAGTTTGGCGTTTTTTTCTCTATTTAATTCTGATGAGAAAAGCATGTCAATCAGCCCTCACAGCAGCACCCTGAAAATTAGGTGCAAGTTTTCAACTTTGCTTAATTATTTCCCTCAGCAGAATTTAAAGTATATTTATCCTGCCTTAGAAATTTAGTAGGAAGTGGTTTTTTTTCAAATAATTATAGAAAAGTCATGTAGTGACTACCATTAGAGCTCATTCATGTCTCTCTTGCATTTAAATAATATTATTTAATGAGAAAGTTTTCTATTTTTCTTAAAATCGAATTCCAAGTTCACAAAAATCAGAAGGAAGAGAATAATGGCATTCTCTGCAGGGCAAAGAGAAAGGTTACACTACTAATATTTTTTTTTTATTTGCGTGGGAGGGCATGTATCAGATAAAAGTACCTGCAATATAAAATAGTAGTGAACATTTCTCAATGCTCCCAAAGTTGAGATAGTGATCTTTTAATACCCAGTTCCTTTTTTAAAAGTAGATTCTGATTTATAATGAGAACCTGTTTTTTCTAGTTCTTTCACTTTTTCTGTGATGTTGGTTACTACTTCATCTTCAGGATTACTATGTTCACAGATACATGCTTTCATTCTGTTTCGACTTAAAAATACTTCCACTGTTTAGTGAAGAAAGTAGTTAATAAAAATTTGTATTATAATCTGGGAAAATTTAGACTATCATTGCTATGCCCTAAAGCAATAGAGAATAATACTTGGATATATCACAATGTGTTTGTCAGGTTTGAGAGGCAGCAGACCCTGGGTTCAAATCTGTACAAATCAGGCAAAAGAAAACTTCCAAAACCCAGTGAGCCTTCTAGCACTGCTTTCAAAACCTTTTGTTAGCTTTGAAAACTTGGATAATTGTAAAATTCAAAGAAGAATTCACAAATATATATCCAACTCCCCCTCTTCCTTCCCCAGTTGTTTGTCAACTACTTTTCTCTGAAACTGCAGCTTTTTTCTAAATATTTTCCATGAGTTAGTGGTGGTTACCACCAGGTCATCTTTGGTACTTTTTTTGAGTCTTCTTCTTAGCTGTTTAACTATTGAAATGGTCTGATTAAGACTCCTGAGAAAAATTTGGAATGAAGATTCCAGTGAACAGCAGGGAGGCAGGAAATCAAGTATCATAAAACTCTAATTTAGAGACTCAAAAAATGAAGGTTCCTAATTCTTTATTTTTTTACTATACTTGTGGGAATGAATCTCTCCTGTAAAAAAGCAAAGTACTTTTACAGAAGTAGCTGTGATTTTGCCAGCATCTGATTGATGGAATGGAATAAATTGTTCTTCCTGAGCAATTGGCATCACCAGAACTGGCATCACCATTATTGATGGTGATATGAATATTTAGAAGAATTGGGAAAAACCCAAATTTTGACATGTCTCATTTTAATGCTAATTTCATTTTTTAAGGTATTGCAGTTCACTGAAGGATGGACATATTTGGTCTACTTTGGTTCCTGGTAGTACTAGGAGGAGACAGGAACATTGGTTCTGTGTGGCCATGGGTAAAAGACGAATACAAGTATAACTGAGTCATTGCAGAGCAGCTTTAAACACTTCAATATGTGAAGAAAAGTGGAGCAATGATGAGTCAGCATCTGTTGTATCTATATGGACATAAATTTCTTTGACTCACTCAATGTTCATGGAAAAACCTGATAATTTCAGATCAGCAGGATATCCTTGAGGGTAATCAAAAACCTGGGGTGGAATTTAATTGCAGTTGTCCATGCAACTACTTGATTGTGCTCAGCCTTGCACCCTCATTCACAAATCGTACCCAAAGCAGCACGTCTGCACCCTGACAGTACCCTGTACTCTGTGATACCCACTAGGAATCTCATTAGGTTTGTAAATTTGGGGGTCATACCTGTATGAATTTTTATAACTCTGAAACATCAGACCTGTGGGTCAGTCTGTTTCTTGGGACCTCGTCTCTGAGTTTTATGTAGGACTTTGATCTGATAATCCAACATCCTTACACCTTCTTAGCACTTAATGATAGGCAATCAAATAACTTCTGGTGTATTACAGAAAAAGAGTAAGCAATCCAGTAGAATCAATGGGCTGTTATCCAGAATTGCTCAACTGAAGTGAGCTGTTTCACACCAATTTTCACTGAAGATAAAAGGGCAGATTCACAGGTCCATCAGCTTCACAGGCACTGAAGTAATCATCTGATACAAGGCTTCTCAATGGAAATGCCTGGAGCATTCAATCTTTGCAAACAAACCTGAAAACTACAATCAGGTGTCTACAATCTGTTCTGTAGCTCACATTTATTGCCAAACCATGTAAAGTAACTCCTCTTTTATAGAGGACTATTTAAAAAGGGGGAGAGTGGTTAAGTCAGGATAAAAGTTTTGTGGAATAATATTTGAAGACTATCTAAGTAACACACTCCTAGAATTCAGTTTAAACTTGCACTTTTTAACAGACCAGAGAGAATTTCTAAGTTTTCTGGAGAAATGAATTACCAATACACTTAGGAAACATGTTTTGTTCTTTTACTTCTCTTACTAGGTTGCAAGTTGTTGACGCCCAGCTGTGGTTAAAATTGCACTTGGTTTATTAACTTCTAAAATAATCTCAAATGAAAATATTTGTTTGTGTGTTATTACATTAATATTGAGGACTATAGTAAGATGTAAAATGAGTCAATTTTTAAGTCTGTTGTTAAACTCTTTCTTGTATTTAGAAAAATATAACAAACAGATCAACATAAACCACTTATTGTCTAACAGAAAAGCTGCTACAAATAGGGAGGGAAATGTTGACAATGCAAATTAATAAAATTATGACAAAAAATAAAGTATCAACTCCCTTTCTTCCACATTCAAAAGCCTGCACTTGTCAAGAAATATTCTGCCCATAATTTCTCAACTGGCTCTGGCAACATGCCAAGTGTAAACCATGCCAAATTAACTTAACAAAGGTGTAAATATGCTCAGTCTAAAAGATCTAACATGTGACTGGTTTATGTGCTGTTCTTTCAATTAGTCATATTCCAATAAGCCTCAGTTTTAACTTCATAAGCCTTAGAATTAATTTGGCATTGGTGAATTCTCCTCCCCCTCAGTAATTAACTATTTAGCTGTGACTAATGAAAAAAGAAGTCAAATTGCATATTGGTTTTATCAGAAGTTATAGGTATTTATTATTCATTGGTTCTATTTAAACTGGTCAAGTATTATTATGAAAATTAAGCAATCAGCGCTGAGTTAGCCTTCATTTTCGTGTTCTATATGCTCAATGGCATACACAAACATAAAAGTTTCTTTTCATTATAAATACTCTTTGGAAATTATTCAGATTTTTGTCTTTAGTTATTTTCAAGCATTTAAGAAGGCTTCTGGCAGTTAAATTTAAAAAAAACTTAAAATGCATAAAGAAAAAACTCTTAAGAACTGGAGGTGATGCTACACAAATATACAGTAATAAATAGTGGGTCATTACACCGTATTTAACATTACAAATTGGTATCATCATGATGATAAAAAATGCTAAAATTTGTCATATTTTGTTGATCCATACTGTGATCATAAAGTATTTTTCCTCCTAAATTATCCATCCACCAAGTATGTTTAAAATGTCACAGACTATTTCTGATTACGACTATCAAAAACAGTAAGACACAGTATGAAAAGCATTTTATTTTAAATAAGTATGTTTTATTATAAGTATTTTGAGCCATATTCTCCATGCCTATAGTAAAGGGGAAAATCTGAGACCAGTTAGAATAAATAAGAAGCTTCTTAAGGAGCAGGGAATCTGCAAATGGATAGGACAAGTGTAATAAAAACCATTTTAAGATCATACTGTAGGAACCAGAAGGGACTGAATGAGTGTTTAACCTTAGGACTTCTCTTTTCCTAGCTCTTAAAATATCATGCCAGTTAGAAAAAATTGTATAAGGATACAGTTTCATTCTATTCTGCTCCAGGAATTTTGGACCATTTTAGTCTGTATTTCTGCCATGTGGGAGGATCAAGGCCACCCAGAACAGCAGCACTCAGGTGGATGAGCCTTCCAAACACCCAATACACCAAGAAGAGCAGGACTCCCTGTGGTACCATACACACTGCAGGACCCTGACAATCTCTTATTTTGCATATTTCAGGAAAATGATTGGATTCTGAACTAAGCCCTGATCTTGCACAGAGCCTAGAGTGTTGCTTCTCCTATTCCATACCCAGTTTATTCTGCACTGCCATGACCTCAGTGGGAACTCGTGTTTCCAAGATGCTAACCCTAGGTGTAACCCTAACCCTAATCCCAGGCAGGAAAAGAAGGCCTGGGCTAAGGCTGCTTCCAAGGAAAAAGATGTGGAGGCAGCCAAGATGTGGCAGGTTTGGCTCCCCTTGCGATGCCTTTCGCAGTTCCAGTGTGCCTGGATCTCTGCGGTTTCCCTGCCTAGGGTTAGGGTTATGCCTAGGGATAAGGTTTTTAAAGCGGAAATCCCCAGGCTCCAGGCACACTGCAGCTGCAAAAGGCATCCCATGGGGAGCACAAAAGTGCCCCAACATGGCTGCCTCCAAAGCTTTTTCCTTGGGACCATCCCTAACCTAGGCTGATTTAACTGCCTAGGGTTAGGGTTAGGGTTATGCCTAGGTTTAGGGTATTTTATACCAGGAAGCCCTAAACTACATGCACACTGCATCTACCAAAGGCATCCCCAGGGGAGCGCAAAAGTGCCACACATGGCTGCCTCCACAGCTTTTTCATTGGGACCATCCTTAACCCTAGGCTGATTTACCTGATTAGGGTTAGGTTTAGCGTTAGCCTGGGGTTAGGGTTTTTTGAACCAGAGAGCCCCCGAGCTCCAGGCACACTGCAGCTGCAAAAGGCATCCCAAGGGGAGCACAAAAGTGCCACAACATGACTGCCTCCTCAGCTTTTTGCTTGGGACCATCCCTAACCCTTCTCTGATTAACCTGCCTATGATTTGGGTTAGGGTTGCAGATAGGCCTAGGGTTAGGGTTTTTTAAACTAGGAAGCCTCGAGCTTTAGGCACACCGCAGCTGCAAAAGGCATCCCAAGGGGACCGCAAAACTGCCACAACATGGCTGCCTCCAAAGCTTTTTCCTTTGGAACTCTAAATCTAGGCGCAACTCTAACCCTAACTGTAACCCCAGCCCTAAGCAGGTAAATCAGCCTAGGGTTAGGGATGATCCCAAGGAAAAAGCTCAGGAGGCAGACATGTTATGGCAGTTTTGCGTTCCCCTTGGGATCCCTTTTGCATCTGCAGTGTGCCTCAAGCTCGGGGCTCTCTGGTTTAAAAACCCTAACCCTAGGAATAACCCTAACCCTAGCCCCAGTCAGGTAAATCAGCCCAGGGTTAGGGATGGTCCCAAGGAAAAAGCTGTGGAGGCAGCCATGTTGGGGCACTTTTGTGTTCCCATTTGGATGCGTTTTGCAGCTGCAGTGTGCCTGGATCTTGGGGCTTTCTGCTTAAAAACCCTAACCCCAGGCATAATCCTAAACCTAAGCCTTGGCAGGTAAACCACAAAGCCCAGAGCTACAGGACCACTGCAGCTGCGAAAGGCATCCCAAGTGTAGCACAAAAGTGTCACAACATGGCTGCCTCCAAAGCTTTTTCCTTGGGACCATCCCTAACTCTAGGCTGATTTACCTGCTCATGGTTAGGGTTAGGGTTAGGGTTTTTTAAACCAGAGACCCCCGCGCTCCAGAGATACTGCAGCTGCGAAAGGCATCCCAAGTGTAGCACAACAGTGCCACAACACGGCTGCCTCCACAGCTTTTTCCTTGGGACCATCCCTAACCCTTGCCTGATTAACCTGCCTATGGTTTGGGTTAGGGTTAGAGTTATGCTAGGTTTAGGGTTTTTTAAACTAGGAAGCCCCGAGCTTTAGCACACTGCAGCTGCGTAAGGCATCCCAAGGGGAGCGCAAAACTGCCACAACATGGCTGCCTCCAAAGCTTTTTCCTTGGGACTATCCCTAACTCTAGGCTGATTTACCTTCCTAGGGTTAGGGTTAGGGCTAGGGATACTCCTAGGGTTAGGGTTTTTTATACCAGGAAGCCCAGCACTCCAGGTACACTTCAGTTCCGAAAGGCATTCCAAGGGGAACACAAAAGTGCCACAACATGGCTGCCTCCTCAGCTTTTTGCTTGGGACCATCCCTACCCCTTGTCTGATTTACCCGCCTATGGTTTGGGTTAGGGTTAGAGTTATGCTAGGTTTGGTGTTTTTTAAATTAGGAAGCCCCGACCTTTAGGCACATCGCAGCTGCAAAAGGCATCCCAAGGGGAGCGCAAAACTGCCACAACATGGCTGCCTCCAAAGCTTTTTCCTTGGGAACTCTAAAGCTAGGCGCAACCCTAACCCTAACTGTAATCCCAACCCTAAACCAGCCTAGGGTTAGGGATGATCCCAAGGAAAAAGCTCAGGAGTCAGTCACATCGTGGCACTTTTGCGCTCCCCTTGGGATGCCTTTTGCAGCTGCAGTGTGCCTGCAGCTCGGGGCTTTGCGGTTTCACAACGCTAACTCTATGTGTAATACTTACCTGACCCCAGGCAGGAAAAGCAGCTCTGGCCTAGGGGTGCTTCCTTGGGAAAAGCTGTGGAGGCTGCTGCTGACTCCACAGAGCTAACCAGTTTGGTTTTGCTTCATGCTGCACAGCAGTTCATACCTCCTACTTTGGAATTGTACCACTACTCTCTTCCATAGCTGTGGTCTGGTCTGCACTCACAAAACAACCATTACAGATACATGGATAAAGTGGTACTACAACACTGAACTAAATATAAATGATGATTAAAGAAAGTGGATTTGTTTTTCTCATCCTGGAAATGATCATGCCGGTTTGCATTTTTTTTGTGTGATTTTCAAAGTTCTCATGGTCTGCTTTAAAATACTGGATTTTTTTCTGAGATCATTCATCAGCCAATGAATTTTTTGGATAAAAAGACATAACTTTTTCTATTACCTTCAGTATTGTGGAACAGTAAAATAATTCTGTTAAAGTACTATAATGTCTCTTGAGTTTAGTTGAAAATACTTAGCAAAAAATCTTTGCTTCTCCAATATTATTTATAGATATTTTCTTTCTGTATTTCCAAATAGTATCTTGCACTAATGCATTTCAATGGCTGTCAGTTATGCAGCCCTGTTTTAACTCTGCAGATGTCCTCACTTTTGACTTGCCATTATTGGCAGATACAAAGTATTTATGTTGGATAAAAGTAATTATGAATACCTTTATTGCCAAAAATCTAACACCAATGGCATTTTTCAAATATTCCATGACTACTTTTCATTACTGTCAATTTTTTTTTCCTGTGGAAAATCATGAGAATAGTCTCGCTTATCCACATTCAGTTCTGCAGCAGAAATGACAGAAGCGAGAAAGAATGTAAGGTGGAAAGCTTCCATCCCAACCAGTTTAAGCAAACCGAGGAGACATTTTCCTTGAAGATTTATTTTTGTGTGCATCAATGAATATACAGATTTCTTGAAGAAAGAAAGAAAGCAGTCTTGTGGTCAAGTGAAAAAGTAGCCTTTTCCCCAAAAGCTAATTTACCACACTCAGATCTGATAATGTATTTATCACATCTGGGCATCAAAAAGATGCTGTATTTCCAGTGGAACTTTCAGTATTGTATCAGGGGACTATATACCTGGGTAGGTATTTAAAAAGTGGAACAAAAACGACTGGCGGTGTCACCTGAAAATTCACCGTTCTTCTTTTAATCACAGCATACAAGATAGGCTGAAAAAAAAAAAAAAAAACCAACAACAACAAAACAAAAAAGCCCAACAAAACAGATCCTTCAATCTTCTTGTCGCTCCGTCTGCAGCAAGCACGGAGAAAGTTTGGGCTGCCGGCGGCCCGTAGTTCCCCTGGCAACTGGCAGGAAGCGTCGGCGGCGCCGGGGCCCGCGGGGACGGCGCTGGCCGGAGCCCCGAGCCCGGAGCCCGGCGCTGACCGGAGCCCCGAGCCCGGCGAGCCCGGAGCCCAGAGCCCGGCGCTGACCGGAGCCCCGAGCCGGGCGCTGCCCGGAGCCCGGCGTGCCCCGAGCCCAGAGCCCGGCGCTGACCGGAGCCCGGCGTGCCCGGAGCCCAGAGCCCGGCGCTGACCGGAGCCCAGAGCCCGGCGCTGACCGGAGCCCCGAGCCGGGCGCTGCCCTGAGCCCGGCGTGCCCCGAGCCCGGCGTGCCCGGAGCCCGGCGTGCCTGGAGCCCAGAGCCTGGCGCTGCCCGGAGCCCGGCGTGCCCCGAGCCCGGCGTGCCCGGAGCCCGGCGTGCCTGGAGCCCAGAGCCTGGCGCTGCCCGGAGCCCGGCGTGCCCGGAGCCCGGCGTGCCTGGAGCCCAGAGCCCGGCGCTGCCCGGAGCCCGGCGTGCCCCGAGCCCGGCGTGCCCGGAGCCCGGCGTGCCCTGCCAGCGGGAGCCGGGGCGGCCCAGGGGCCCAGCACAGCGGGGCGGCCCCCCGTGCTCCCGCGAGGTCCCTGCGCGTCCCCCGGCGCTGGGGAGGCCCGGGCCGGGGGCTCTGTGGGAGCTCGCCGGAGCTGCTCTGCCTGAGGCTGTCGGCCGTGGCGGCGCTCGAAGCCCCTCATGTGTTTCTGCCTCTGCACTCCGGGAGAGTCGGCGCTCGGCAGGGTAAGGGAGCAGCCTCGCCTTTCAGATCCTGCTGACCTCCATCCTGCCTGCCTTAAGTGACTTCTAGATCCCGAACTCCAGGCTGCGCTTTTCCTCCTTTGAAAGATGTCTCTTAAAAGTGCTTATCCAATTTCTGTTTAAAGTGTCGCTCCTTGATTTGAAGTCTGTCATCTGCCAGTAGATGGGTCACTTCTGTGCCAAACTCGCTTGTTTGATTCACGGCTGTGCTTCACCTGTCTGATCTCTCCACAAAACCCTTGCAGCTCCTCACTGCACGAGAGCTTTCATCTCTGAAGAGTGAGCCCTCCTTGTGAAAAGTACTTCTTCTGGTTAGTGCTACATAATGTACCTTAGCGTGTGTTTTCATTACTTGGAAAATAGAAAAAATTAAAAACATCTCAATTACTTCTAGGTACTTTTCTGAGAAAAATATTTATGCAGGTATTAGAAAGCTGACTATTACATTGTATTATTACATTTCAAAGTCTGCCACAGATAATGCTATTTTGTGCTACATCCTGCTACTGTCAAGAACTTATCTGGTGCTTTTATAGTATGAAACGATTTTGATTTTTAATTTTCTGACAGTTAAAAGTCTGTCTTCTTACACTAATGTGATTAGAACTTAGACATACAAAATCAATAGATTTATTTTTATATTAACGTTTCCCATTTTACAAACAGAATAGTTCCCAAAAGTGTCATGCAAGTTTCTATGAGTTCTGAAGACATTTAATTGACTAATTGTGGTGTATTATTTCTTTTAAAAAGACTTTCAGTGGAGACAGGCCACATTCTGGAAACGGTAGGAAAGAGAAAACAAAATATACAGTAGATGAACTGATTCACTAGTTCTGATTAAATCATCTGTCAAGAAGTATCGATTTAAACTTTCAATTTTATTTTAGCTGATTTATTAATAATTATTATATGTTGTTTCACAGCATTCAGTAAAATTTGGGCACTTCATATAATTCTTTCCATAAGTTTAAAAGGCAGTATATCTACACATGTACTGGGACCTTATCACTAACCAGAAACAGAAGCAATCCTAAAGATTTCACAATGTAGATAATGACAAAGGTACCTGACTGGCAATCGTGCTCAGAGGGAAGAATGAGAATAGCCAAGCTAAACAAGGAGTGCACATGCAAGAGTGGCAGAGATTAGGGCAGGTGGCTGATAGAGCTGAGGGTGAGAGAGTAGCATGGCAATTCTGTCTCTGTTTCATCCTGGTCTCAGTATTTGGCACTTGATAATATTTTTAACAAAAATAAGTGTCACCAAGGGTGATGGCTGGACAGCAAGCACGCTGCTCATCCCTGAGGCAATGTTTGTTTCCTAATATTTTCATCTCTATATGGTGCTATTGTTTTTTCACAATAGGAATCTAATGTCTTATCTACTAAATTGTTTTTTTTTCTGGGCAGAATACACCACAGCAAAAATTACTGACCATTAGAATATTCAAAACTGGGGTTTTCAGTATTTATATTTTTATTAATATTTGAAATCTTGTAATCTCAGGAATAATTTATACTATTCATCACAATATCAGACTTGTTATGGTAAATAAGTAGAGAACTATTATTTTTATTAGGGACACTTGAATCCAGTTGCATACATTTGTAGTGACGTGTAGCTAGTGCATTGACTTACAGAAGATAAGTGTACTTAAATCAGTATTAAATGATGTAGTCAGAGGTATTTTTGTTTGTTATTTTTGCAGTCTTTTAAGAAAAGTACTTTCATTCTTCTTAGTGGAATTGGAATTAATTTTCTGTGTTCTTTTTTTTTTTTTGCTGCCTTACATTTCTTTTCTCATCTCTTATTGATTGTGGTTTGGGTTTTGTGTCCTGAATGTACTTGCTTCATTCCTTCGTTCTGGACCTTCCTCAAATTGTTGCTTTCTTCTGATGTAACAGTACCCTTTTGACTCTGGTCTCTTCTGCTGAGGTCTGTACTGCTGCTCATTCTAACCCTTCATATCCTGTCATATAGGAATGAAAATAATTTTATGTTTTAAATTTTTTTTTGTAGGAAGCAATGTTCTAAGAATGTCATCAGGCATCCAAATAAAAACAAAGTCTTCAACCCAGAAAAGCAAGACATGTTCTGCAGAATCACAGCCAAAGCCTAGTGCAAAGCTGAATCCTAAAACTATTGATCCAGTATGTGGTGGTGGTGGTTTTGTTTGGTTAAAATCCATCTGTGGTTTGAAGAGTGTTCCTTATTTTATGAAATTGCATGCAGGCCATGCTTCTTCTGGTCCTGTTTTTTAATCTGAAATTAAACTTTTGTTATTGATCATACATACCTTATCTTCTAAGCTCAAATGCCTGAAGGTATAACATTGTTTATTACATCACTAATGTATTTTGGTACAGTTGTGGCTTGAATAGTAACTGCTATTTTTTATGTACTATTGCCCTAAAAAGAGATTTAGAGCTAAACATTATAAATGGTTGGTTTTTTCTTACTTCTAAGCTTTGGCACCTGCTGCTTTAGGGAAACTTATTTCAGTTATGCAATGAAACCAAGAAAGAGGTGTCATATTGAAGGTATTCAGGGCCTCATAAAATCTGGCAAATTAATTGCTGGTGAACATTATTTGAAACTCACAGTTACTGTGAGTATGTAATCTTTCAGGAAAAATTTGTGTTCTTGGGAGAGTAGTAATGAAAGCAGTTGTTTATTTCCTGGAAGTCCTGTGTCTGGAGATCTAACATTGAATGCATGAATTGTAGTTCACCACTAGGCCATATAATTTGGCAACTAGTAATGTCACAGGCTTTTTGGAAAGTGAATGAAATGCAGAGGTCCTTTACTGATAAGCAGAGGCTGAATATTTTAATGTGGTCATCTTTTTTACTTGAAATCTCTTTGCAAGTGGACAATGACCAAAAATAAGCCATGAACACAATTCTGCTAATCTTAATGCAGGTTTAAACACTCAAAAGATAAAAATTGAGATTTCATGGTATTTCCTTCTGAATGCTCTCATAATATCTTTTGTATTATCTGGAAAGCAACATTAAAGGATCATGCTAATAAATAATATAATAGATCATAGGCATAAAAAGCACATATATTATAAAAACCAAATTTGTGCAGCTTTTCCTTGCTTGAAAGTTCTAGTTTCCTTCTCCAGTGTGTCTTTCCTAGATTCTCACCCAGTATGAACCTCCCTGTGCATTTGCAGTACCCTCCCACCATCTTGCCTAATATTTGGGGTTTCTCCCACATCTTGCCAGATGCAAGATGGAATTGCAGTAATAACAACAGGAGCTTCAGGGAAGTGAGAGCTCCTTGCTCTGCTTAGAAAAGAACTTGTAAGACTTCACTATTACCATTTGCAGGAAAAAAATAGAAAAATAAAGTGAGTCCATCAGGAGACCGCTGATTGTACATTTTTATTAATTTTAACAACTCCCCAGACTGATGAGTCTTAAAAGCAGTTTTCTGATAAGTGTATCACTTACATGTTTTCCACTTCATAGCTGCAGTTCTTTTTTTTTTATTTGTTTCAGAATCATGTGATTAAGTTCTTGTTTTGGTAAACTTCTGTTTTAACATATTCATAATAGCTATAAAACATTACTGTTATACTGAAATAATGCTTTTTTTTCTGTCCTTACAGTTTCGTGCTTATTCTCAACCATCATCTGCATTTGCTGCTACATATGCTAGAGGTGGTATTCCCTGCAGGTATGTTGGGTTTGGTTTTTATTTTTACTAAATAAATGCACCTCTTCATGTTTCATCTTTTACTTAGGTTGTTTAGTTCCATTCAATTGTGGAAAAATTTCTAATACTTAACTCTTTTCAGATCAGAAAGCAACTTCCCATGCCTTTGAAATTATCTTCTTTTGGTTGTTTTTTTATGCTGTGTTAATATTAAAGCCACATTTAAAAAAAAATAGTTAAGTATGTGCACACTTGGTTTCCTAAGCATCTTTCACAAGTGATATTTTCAGGTAATTTAATTTACTTATCCCTACTAACAAAGATAATAAAATTAGTGCCATTTTAATAAGTAGACCTTGCACAGCCTTAGTAGTATGACAACATGTTATTGAATTTCCTATTCTGTAGTTTTCAGGCATATGAAATATTAAAAAAAACTACTCACAAACAAGTTTAGGGTATTTTAAGTTACTTAGTTACATATTTGCCTAGACAATCAACATTCTGGTGTTTTTTCACATGGATGCAAAATTTACATAAAATATCAAAAAATATAAGCCATCATTAATAAGATGTATATGTATATAATTGTATAAAATAATCATTAATACGTAGTATTAAAACATTTATTTGTATCTTAGGATTAAATAGTAAATTCCAATATGATTTTCCTTCAGTTTCAACTGTTTTCCATACCCATTGCTATTTGAGGAAAATGTTTCTTGGTATACTTATCAAAATAAGTAACTTTGGAAAAGGAGTATCTTCTGTGTTGGCATGAGAGACATCTGTAATTTTTATAACTTTTATTTTCTGATTTCTGTGTGATTAGGAGCAGAATTTTGAAAACTGACATATTTTGGGAATTTAGTATAATTGCACTGTTAACCGTTACACATAGACACAGGTTGGAATCCATGATCCCAGAGGTCTTGGCCAACTTAGTTGATTCTGTGATCCTATAATTTCACTGAGGAGAGCATTATGTATTGAGATTGTGTATGTTATGTAGGAATACAATAAACTAACTGGTGATACATTCATAGCAAATAGTGTTAGCAATAAATTATTTATAATATATGTTATTTTGTTAAAACTTTATTCTTTAAATAGGTTAGTGCATGGATCAGTAAAGCACAAACTGCAGTGGGAATGCCCTCCTGAAACTGTTCCCTTTGATCCTCTTCTTTTAACATTGGCAGAGGTAAACCCAATTTCTTGCAACATTAAGCACCCAACCATTTCCTATTTGCAAATGTAATTTTTAACAATCTACGTTGGCTAGTTTAGGCTCAGCTTCTAGAGAAATAAAAAAAAAACCCCACTTGTGAGGATATTGTATGAATGAAAATGGTCAAGATCATTGCTATTTGTAGTTCTTTAGTTAGAGCTTTCTGGGAGAGCTAGGTAGAGGTGTTTTATCTTCAAGATACTGATCAAATGCAAGACCACATCTCAGATGCCCAGCTGTTGAATGAAATTTGTGGTTTTGCAGATGCTTTTGTAAACTAAATTGTTTTTCTTATTTTTGTATGTAACGCCTACCTTATGAAGTAAGAATGCTCTCCTCAATTGCTTGAATTAGTACAGTGAAAATAGGATCCTGTAAATAAGTGGAAGAGAAGTACTGTACACTATGTTGAGGCTTCTGTTTTCTCAGAACCATCTGTGACATTTATCACCAAATATCTTCCAGGTTAAATAAATGCAGAATCCAATGCTGCAGGTAGAATAAAGTGCATATACTGAGGTGGCTTACATTATTTTTTCTTTTTTCCTTTTTTTTCCTGTTTTTTCATTTTTATTTTCTTTGTTTCTTTTTCCCTTTGTTTCTTCTTTTTTTTTTCTTTTTTTAAATACTAAACAAAACTGTCAATTCCTAAGGTAACATAAAACTTCTTTTATGTTAAGAAAAAAGGCTTCAGACACATGGCTTTAAATCTTTGAGTTTTGCCAATCAGACCTACACTAGATGTGCATCTTTGTGCTATCTACAAGTTTTTGGTGTTGAACAGAGAGGTATGTGGTGTGGGGTGTCTTTCCTTCCATAGTTCACCTTCTGTTCTTTTTTCCTTTCAGGGTACAAAACCCCTATACAAATATAGACTGTTCTAGTTCATGGTCTCATTGGAAAAATACCTTGGGTTTTTAGATTAAAGGTACTGAGGTACAAATATTGGTTGAGTTGGCAGTATTCATAATGTGAGTTTTAATATTCAATATTGTCAAAGAAAAATGAATTAGAATATTCTGTGAGCAGAGCTGTACCCAGTGGCTCCACATGGTGGAGTTCATGTACTTTATGTTTTGAACTGATCTGACAAAATCTAAACATGGTCTTGCTGCTGTGTGAAACTTTTAAAATGTGTTTTTGTTTAAAAGAAGGCTCAGTATTAAGAAAACCATGTTTTACATTTGCAACAGGGACTAAGAGAGACAAAACATCCCTATACTTTTGTTTCCAAGGAGGGTTTTAAACAATTACTTCTGGTTGAAGGTGCTGCTGAAAAAGTTATTCCCTTGCTGCCTCGTCTAGTTCCAGTCTTAAAGGCTGCATTGGTATGTCTTAATCTTCATGCAGAGATTTTAATGGGTTTGATTTTTTTTTCCCTGCTGTTGGTGGGAACTACATGGCTAATATTAATGTAATAAATCTATCACATGGGCTTTTGGTTTGGGGAGTAGGAATGATTTCTCTTTCTGTTGTTAACCCTGCCTTGGTTTATTAGCTAAATATGTCTGTAAATATAAATTAAGATGGACAACTCCTTGTATAACTATATGACAGTATCTATGGGAAAATTTTGTGAAACTGTTGTCTTAAAGGTAAGCAGAAATAAATACATATGTTTGTGGGCTTTTCTATATGTCCATGAAATAACACGCAAAAAATAAAAATGATGTGAAGTAAAATGGATATGCAGGAATAAATGCTTATCTATTACATGTAACAATTCAAAACATGCTACAAAGGTAAAACAGAATCCCAAAATAAGAGACCCACAAGGATCATTGTGTCCAACTCCCCGTCCTGCACAGCACCATCTCCAGAATATGTCAATGAGGAAAAAGGGAGAATACATTTATAGTGTTCGAGGTCATATTCTTAATTTTAGAAAATGTTTTTAACTCTTCTACACCATCAGAATATAAAGTGAGGTCTTGTGTTTGAAGGTTATCTCTTTTGGATCTTTTCCATGTCTTTGAGAGCCCGTTTCTGGTTCAGTAAGTAGATGTCCCTTAATCTAGCTGTGTTTCAGTTCTGATTTAACAGAGATGGCTTGAAGTTTGAAAATTAATTTTGATCTCAAATCAGAGATGTAACAGAAGTATGGAATTGTGTGTTATCTTTGGTTTAGCTTAAAGGCAAAATTAGACAAATAATTCTTGTCTCTTCCTCTAATTAATATTACTCTTCTGATAATTTTTATTGTTGCACTGTTTTGGTATTATGTCTTGTTAAATCTTCTACTAGACAAGCAGTCCATGATTTCTAGTTGAAAAGAAAAATTTCAGGGCCCAGATGCTGGAGAGGAAAAATAGTTGTTTAAATAAACTTATAATTTAGTATGAAACCAAAATAAGTTGTTATTAGCCTATTTCTCTGCTAAAGGAAAAGCAGCATAATTAAACCACTGGAGAAGTCAGGTACAGAAGAAACTTCCTATGGGAGAAATAAAGATGACAAAGAACTGTAGAAGTAGATAAGAGCCTGATAAATGCTGGCAGGTGTAGTTGGCAGGGGACTAAATTAATTGAGGCAGAAAGTCATTGGCTCCTCTGTTTCTCCAGCAAAGAAAGTTATTGCTATGAATTACATAGAAATTACCCAGAATTCATTACATTTTAAACTAAAATGTTGTCTCTCAATTTCAACATATCAGCATTTGACAGGTTATTTCTAATGTGCTGTGAAATACTGAAATTATCAGTGTAGCAAACTTTTCTACATGCCACATTTTTTATTTCAACAATAGTAAATTATTAGTTTTCTTGTCTCAGAAGAAATGCAAGAGTTGTGTGGAAATTTGAGGGATGCTTTTGTTTTCCACTTTGAAAATATGCCTTGCCTTTAAATTTGACCTCTAGAGACTTATATTCAGTCATATTGTACTTCTCTTTCTAAATTTCTATCATTATAGCAATTAGCAATTGCACAGTAGTTTTAGTGCCTAAAACTACTCCATACAATCATAATGCAGAGATTGCCATTTAGAAAAGCTTACTTTGTCTGAATCTTACAGGATTTTTTTTCTTTCTTCCCCTTCTGAAGGCACATGCAGATGATGAAGTATTTGGAAGGGGATTGGATGCTTTAGTGCAATTAAGTGCTGTTGTTGGCCCATCTCTTAATGATTATCTTAAGCTTCTACTCACAAATGTAAGTTTTTAGTGCTGTAATAAAAAATCATTTGTATTTTCATGACATTCTTATTGAGATGTTACTATACTAACTGCAGAGATACAGTGGAGGACTCAGCAGTTCCATGAAAAGCATTATTTCATACAGTTCCCAGTGTGAGTCCTTGGCTCTTTTATAACATGGTGACTTAAAAAGTTCTGGCAAGGTCCAAAAACTCCTGTTAATGTAAACTGGAGAATAATGGAAGTCTTCTCTCTCCGATTTATGGAAACATGCAGATGCTTTGTTTTGGAGGAAAATTTGTTGCAAAATGAGTTTTTAATTTTAAGTCTGAATATCTTCGCAAAACCATAAACGTTTTAATACATTAACAGAAACAAATATTCCCATTCCTTTCAGATGGGACTTCTGCATGAGGAAGTTGTCATTAAATAAGCTTTGAGTGGGATTATGAGAAGTATTTTTATTCCAACTTATTCTGGGGACATTCTTCATCTGTCAGACAGGCTTTTCATGGTTTCTTTTAACCCGCTTGCAAAGTGCACTTTTACAGCAAAATAAAAAGACTTTTTTGACAATCAGTACAGAAGCGAAATTACAGCAGTTTTTTTTTGAAGTATTTCTACTACAAGAAGTCTCCTTCAATGCACATGATAATAAAAGTTAACTTTTCATGTGGACAATTCTTTAAGAATGACTTTTGTTAAAGTGGATATTTCTTTCCAATTTGTTTGGTAAATGAAAGAGAAATATTTTTGTGGGTTAGCAGATCAGTTTTCTTTGAATTTAAGTTTCTCTTAACTTTTTATTCTATTTGCTTTTATTGAGTTGCATACTTTGACATCAGTTACAGGTTATAAAATAATGTTTCTTTGTGGCTTTAATTTTGCAAAAGTAAGATGGAATAAAGTAACAAGATAGGTTATTATTGCCTCTTTGCATATATTTTTATTGTGCAATAAACCTTTTTGTTTTACTTTTCTAATAGCTTTTAAAGAGATTAATGGACAAGAAATATAGAGAAGAAGTTACTGTTGCTTTACAAAAGTTGGAGCACTGTGGTGGAAGGGTGAGTAGATCAGATGTTTATTCAGTAATCTACACTTTTTAATACAATTTTGTCAGAACAGCTTTCATCTCTGGTTTTGTTGCCATGTTCTTGCTTCAGTATGGCTGGGATACATGCTTGGTGTTCCATTTTCTGGGACTAAATATGCTTCTCAACAAGATTTACTCCTGCAAAAAGTTACTTTTTTCTGTTATTGATGATGCCTGCCTGTTCCCACTATTAGTTTATTGTTTATGCTATTTCCTGAGGGAATGTGACACTCACATTCCAGCCCACCCTGGTTAACCCAGAGTTTGGATCTACAATGGCTATAAATCAAAAAGATGCTTTAAGTAATAGATGGTAGCAGAGGTTTCTTCTGTTGAACATTTTTTTGACAAATGTTGTGCTGTACATTGTGCACAAAGGAGAAAAGGAGAAAAAATGAGGGATATTGACTTAGATGTTCATCTAGAAAAGAAAATTCTTGCTTTCTTGATCCTATGAACAGTTGCATGTGTTATATTAAATGGTTATTCATAACAAATAGGAATAACCTGAGGATCAGGGACCATACAGGCAGGTCTAGCAGTACTGAGCTTGTGCACCTTAGCCAGTAGGTGCCCAAATAATCAGTAGTTGCCTCTTCATTTTTGTATGTGCATATGTTCATTTAAGAGCAGTAGCAGTGTTTGGATTACAGACTTGAAAAACATCATGAAAAATGAAGGAGAATGAAAGTTCTTTATTTGTATGAACTGAGACAAAAAAGGAAAATTACAGCTTGTCTTAAGTTTCTGAAAATTTACGTCTAGAGAATATAATTAATCCAGTGAGTTATTAACCTCTAATGCTTCTGTCAGTCCCCTGATTTCTTGTAGTCTTACCTGTTTTGTGAGTAGGTCTTTCTGTATATCTTTTAAAAAGACTGTATTAAGACAAAGCAAAAAAAAACTGGAAACAAACTACTAAGTTGCGATTACAAGCAATATTATATAATCCAACCAATTAATTTATCAATTTTTTTCTAAATTGTTATAAAGCATATGATTCTTACTTTTGTTGGAAATCCCTTCCAGAACATCATTCCTCTACATAAAAATCCTTATTACTTCATGTATATATTTGTGACCTCTTTAAGGTGTGAGTTTTCATGTCCCTTATTTCGGATGTTTGAGTTTTCATGTCCCTTATTTTGGATGTTTACTCCCCAGCATTAGTTATCACAATGGTGCATTTTCTCAGTTCATTATTTTCAGCCCTTTTGACAGTAAATTTCTCAGCAAATATTAACTTTTTGGCTTTCTACTGTTTGATAATAGTAAAGATAACTAAGTAAAAGTGAACTATGCAGTTTATACAGACTTCATGAGTACTGTCACATGTACTGCTAGTGCCTCTTATTTTGTTTAAATTTGTTTTGTTTTCTTCAACAGGCGACTGTGGCGATCATCAAATCTAAAATTCCAACCTATTGTTCTATCTACTCTTGAACAAGGAAACTGTAGTGATTTATACTGTAAAGTGAAGTTTAGAAAGAAACTGTCTGTAAATATCACTGACACTTATTTGGGGTATAATATATTCCCTTAAAATAATAATTATTCCTCTGTATGATGGAGAGCAGGAGTCTTATCAGTTTGTGCATATGTAATTATGGAAGACTTTTCTTTGTATATTTGTATATGCATTTGACTTACGATGACGCTGATTAATGTGCTATTATTTCAAGTGTAGTATAAATATTGATTCTTATTTAGTTTTTAATTACAATTTCATGTATTATATCTGCAGTGCTTTATATGCTTTGTATATTTGTGTGATGCAAAATAATTTTGTTGTAATTACTTAAATAAAATTTAACTTGGTGCTAAATCACATATGTATAGCTGCTTTTGAAATACATAACTTCTTTTGTGACACAGCACAGATGGACACATTTAGGTTCCTGGGGGCTAGGTTAGACACAGAACTGTGAGCCCTCTCAGACTTCTTAAGAGTCAGCTTTTAAGGGTGTGAAGCTGAACCCAGTAAACAGGCAGCATGTGATCCAAAGCTGAACTTGCTCAGTGCATTCTCAGCATTTTGGTTTGAGAGCCTGGAGAGGCTCTGGAGAATACAGTGTAGAGGCATCAGGTTGCTCCACAGAGCCACAGCTGAGGTTTTGCTCAGCTAATTAATTCCTGTTAACTTTGAGCCTACTGAATGGGAGCTGGGTGGAAGAGGCAACTTTGAAATACTTACACTGTGCTCCCTTTGAATTGAGTTCAGTAACATTACAGATATGCTTGGGATTTGCTTGCGGATTCAGGTCCAGACGAGTCAATAAACTTCTGAACATGGAAGCTATGAAAAATATAAGTTAAAGACAAAAAGAAGATTGTACAAGCCAGCTTCCCTGGCTGTCAAGCTTTGGAGGCTACAGCATTTGTCTATTAATGTATTTGAATTTGAATGCAAAATAATTCCTAATTGGTTCTTGTAATAAATGCTGTTCAGGGACATGTTGTATTTGTGTACACTGTCAGGGAGAGTTAACGAAAGTAACAAAATTTGACCAAAGGTTTTCCCCTGAGGAATATTCAATTCTGACATTTAAAGTTGTTGGAAAGGATGTTTTTTCATAAGAAGATGCTGATGCATAGAGCATTAATAAAAGTCTGTCATGTGAAAGCAATTTCAGAAGTTTTTTTTTTAAATTACCACAGCCTGACTGAAATTCACTTCAGGACCGATCTCTGCCAAGATCAGAATTGTGCTAAGTCAAGATAAACGTATTTATGTTTTTAAAAAAAAGTACTTCTTCAATAAGCATTTTTGCCAGCAGGTATTTAACAACTCAAAAAATTGATCGTGGTCCTTTTTTTCTTCATGTTTACTTTATTTTTTTTTTTTTTACAAAATGTGCACATTTAGTTTACACAAACACGCTACAGCAGATTTCAGGTGTACATGTATTGTACTACTCTTAACCTACACTGGTGATAGCAGAGCAGCCTTCAACATGCCTCTAACATCCCATCTCTACACCAGAATAGATACCTGATTTATTTTTACAAAATAATTCTTGTAACTTTCTTTCTACTTCATTAATCCCCTTTCAGACTTTCTGCAGCAATGTCATAATGAAGGTCGGCCTATCTCTGATAGCATTTCACCTATTTTGAAGTATTGGCGTAGACTCTGTGGACAATATATCTTAAAAATTACATGGATGGCGGGGCAATGTTATATTTTATATGCATACTTTCTTAGAAGAATCTTTCTAGGTTCAGAATTAAGTAGCTCCAATCTTATGAAGAAATGATCTTAAAAAATGTAAAGCATTTATCACATATAGATGATATATAGCTGAAGTTTTCATTGTTTTTCTGGTTCTGTCTCAAAGGTATTACAAAAAGATGAAATAGATGTTAGCCTCTAGCAGTTATTATTAGTGGAGGTTACTATGTAGTGATGTTCATTCTCAGCACTAAAGTGGGATGGCAGTTTTCAAAATTTCATGCCTTTTTCTTCATTAAAGGCAGAAAGACACATACTTAGGAAAGCAGTGTTAGGATCCAGTTAAGGTTTCTTCATGAGAAGTTGGAAGTCAGAAGATCTTTAATTTTAAGCAAAGAACTTCTCATACACATCCAAGAAGAATTAAAAATACAGTATGTAAGATTTCTGATACTCCTGTCATGATAAATTAAGTGCATACTTGCTTGGTGAGATTGAGAGAAGTTTACTCATATTTTTTAGGGAATAAGAATACCCATAAGCAACTTGTTTGTTTGTTTGTTTGTTTTTGTTTTATAACAGTTCTTACTCTCAAGTTACCTGTTTAGTTATGTTTGGGTTTTGGGTTTTTTTTCTGAAGAGAAAAACAAGTCAAAGTTGGGAGGCAATTATAGCAAGGTGTGCATTGCACATTTATTATAGCATTTTAACTCAAAATATTATTCAAAAATAAGGACTACACTATAGAAATATGAGAAGAAAATAAATTGTAATGCCTCTGTAAAAATTAGAAGCTTGAGATTTAAGAAGAAGTTTTAACACCTGGACCTTAGTCCAGTACAAATGAGTAGCAAAACTAAGAATATTTATTTATTCTCTGTGTAATTGTATCTATTTTAACTAGAGGTTGGAATGATAATAAAGGTGCATAATATCAGTTGTATTTTTTTGAGTTTGTAGTAAGAACCTGATTTTTCAGTAGAGTCCTATTAACTAAATAGCCATTGTGAAAGTGCTAGATTGTATAATTTAGAAAGGGTTTTTTGTTGGGAAGGGTTTATAATAAAAATTTACTTGCATAATACATTTCTCAGTGTAAAGCTGAGTAACTTTATTTATGATAAAGTGGGAAATCCATTTTTTAGATAATGTTGCAGAATAGTTCATATTTGTCCATTAGTTGTGGACCTAATGTCTTCATTAAATCACATTTTCAAAGAGCTGCATGGATCGCATTATATTCTCATCCTGTAAAAAAAGACAACACATAACCAAAAATCACACACCATTACAAATGTAGTTGATGGATATCTATACTGAAATGTGGTAGAACATTTTAGTTAATTGCAACACTTTTTTCAGCTTGTTTGGAGGAATGGTTAGCAGAAAAAGGTTGTTAATGGGTCATGCTTAAATAAGTTTTTCTGTATATTAATGAAACCAAAACTACTCTGTCAAGAATACAATAGCATATTAAGAAAATTAGATCTGTAACATTTCTGAGGTTATCTGTTTATATCCAGGATAACAGAATACACCTAGACAAGAAATACTGGAATAGTTGTATCAAGGGTGAATCTGTACACATAATTGCTAGTCCTGTGCACAGTACACAGGATTCTTTTTACAAAATCCTAAGGCTTCTGCTTCATAGTTAGGGATGACTAAGAAAAACAGACTGAAGTGTGCACCCTTGCTGAGCCAAAATCAGTCAGTTTGACAAGTATCACCACGGCACTCTTCATCTCCTCAATTCAGATTTTCTGTGTGTTCAAACTGAAAAATGGTGACTTTTCCTGCTTTCTGATTGCTTTGCATTAGGCATTTTTTAAACAAAGTATTAATCTTTCCAGCTCTATATCATACCGATGCATCACTCTATGCTCCAGATTTTATCACTAAATAACTCTCAGTTACAGCTATTAGCAAAAAATATTTTTCTTTGTAAGCTTTACTTTTCAGTGTATAGAAGAAAGAGTTACTTGCAGTTGCCATATTTGTTGGCATTTCTGGATCAACACTTGCCAGCACAAAACAATATATATACACACAATATAAGAGTTTATTACAAGCTTGTTTAGCATTTGCTGGTCTCACAGTGATGATCCCTCTCTTTAGTGCTTTCTTCGGAGATGATATAGCCATCTTTAATTTTAATGAATTAAAAGACTGAATTATAGATTATTTGTGGATGTTTTATGAAAAATATGCATCAAAAACCCACATCTTAGAAAGGTTATCTCAGTAATAATACTGATAAGTATGTGAGATTTCTGTACATTAATTTTCCAGTAAGACGTGTTAAGTATCAATTTCCAGTTAAATTAGTCACTCTTCAGTCTAGTGGGTGATTTGCTTTGTAGAAAATGACAAATCTGAGTAATTAGCTTAATTTATGTTATGAAACATGCACAGTGGGGTTTTTTATCTTTGATTCTGTATGTCATCTGAAGTGATGCTGCTGTAAGGAATGATCTGTGTGCTATTTTGTACAATAAAATAACTTACAGAAGCAATGATATGTCATTTCAAAAATACACTATTTAGGCTAATGCTTGAAAATTTTGTATAGCAAAGCTGCTATATTAAATTACTGAAAGTTAAAATAAATGATTCTTTTCCTCACTGCATTGCTTTGAAACATCAATAAACTAGTGAATGTCACTGATGTAAGGTTAACAGTTTAACTTAAGTCACTTGTCAAATAATTAGTACAAATGTTTTGTATATACATTAGCAACTAATCTCAGTAAATGTGCAAGCAAACAACATGCTCTGAATCTGCAAATTGTTTTGACACTTCCTAACAATTTTACTATGTATGTGTTGTCATGAATGAAACTGGTAGTTTTCTAAAATCAACTCCATAATTCTGAGGCTGGCTGTTTCTTTACGGAAGTCTTCCAATGCCACTCCCTTAGTCAGTCAAATTAGAAGTGCCTTCACAAGAAAATACAGGCTTGTCATAATATTTAGAACATGATAAGTTCTAGTAGCTTTTTTTTGCCATCTTTAAAAGAAATACTGAAAAACCAGAAAAACTCCAGATGCTTGCATTGGAATTCTTTGGCAAGTGTATCTTTTTCATTTGCCTCTTTTTTCAGTACATTTTCTACACAAATTTTCATATTAGACTTGTTAAACAGTTCCTAATTCAAGACAAAGGGAGGTGTTAGTGCATATGAAGCATCATCCATATGAAGCACAAACCTGGATGAATGAACTTTGGCAGACCTGACCTTCCTTCAAGCTAGTTTTTCGTAGGTTTGAAATGGTTTCTTTGCTGTTTTCAGGATAGCCCAAACCATCAACACTGTGTATGGAAAGAGTTACTCCTGCAGAAAACACCTGTGCCTGAAACCTTTTTGTCATTGTCAGAAGGACCAATGTCACTGGCCCTGACAGTCACCCGTGCACTGTGCATGCCTTAGTCCTTTGACTGTTCTTTGTGGTGCTGCTGTGGATACGAGGCAATGCCCGAGTCAGACCCATTGCCACCAGCCCCAATCAGTGAAAGGAGGCAGGTAAGGAACTGGGAAGTGCTTAGCTCTTGAGGTACCCCCCACTCTTGTTTCTCAAGACCTAGATCTTCTCTTTGGTAATTTATATGAAGCCAGACAAACAGCCACCACTTTCTGGGACTCAGTCTGGCGTATCTAGGGCAGCATAGTCCATTTCTCCTGCTGGAGTCTGGATGGTAGACTGGCATTCAAATGCATGTTTGGGGTAGGGAGGGCAGGGAAATGAGGTCATACACATTCCCTGTCTAAGATGGAGGGAGGATGAGGGGAAGCACCATTCTACTCAGATCCTCCTACCCAGTGTCCAGAGAAGACAGTGCTCACAGCCTGAAAGCTTTATAATTCCCTACATAACTGTTTCAACACTTTTTGAATGGACAGGCCATTCTTTGCAATGGGATGTGAATTAAGAGCCTTGAACCACCTGTATACCTCAGGCTGTACAGTGCTACTGCACTGATAGTTGTGCCAAACAAGTGCTCAGCAGAGCAGCACAAATTTTTAGAAAGGCACATATGTGCAAAATGAGTGTTTAAGAATATACCAGAGTCTCTTGATGCTACAAAAAAAACTCAGGAACAAACCCCAGGAACCTGAATTAGAACCTCTGTTCAAAGATGTTTTGCTGTGTTCCTTCTTGCTTGTAAAGTAAGCATGCCACATTTCCTTTAGTTATTGCAAAAAGGAGTAAAAGGGATATACTTCTGCAAATCACTAAGTTCAGTATGATCTATGATTCTCTGAATCCCAACCCCAAACCTCATTTCCAAAACCAAATCTTGATATAAACATGAATTACACACTTTGAAGCACATAAGTCCTAAAAGAAGAATATTTCTTAATTGGGAGAGAGACAAAAAATTAGGTAGCAAGATACTTTTTGTGTCAAAAAACCATAGCCACCATTGAAGTTAAAAGCAAGGGAAGGTGAAGTAAGTAGCATGATGACAATTATAGCATTCTGTAGCATTCATTGTGTCTCCATCATGTCCCAGTTTAGAGAGCATCTCTCTCATGCGTATTCTGAATACTTAGAACAAGTAAATTAATCTTCTAACGGACTTGAGAGACTGAATTGCACTGGATAAGGAGAGCAGGCAATTCCTTACTAAAGGTATTAATTTTCTTTGTAAATGAATCATTCAGCCCATCACCATGATAGCTGTCATATGCAGATTAATGTGTCATTTAACTTCTAGAATGCTACAGACCTCAGCTGGGGAATGAATCTCATCTCTGTTTCTGATGATCACACAGTGTTAGCAGAGGAAATGACTTTTGTTGGTATTGAACAAGACTGACAAGCTGGAACCACGGTCAGTGCAACAGAGCATTGCTGACAGATGAGACACTGCCCAGTGCCTGTTGCTAAGGATACACAGAACAGCCACAGTTAGCAGAGCTCTTGGCTGTCTTTTATCCCCCAAAATCTGTGGATTAAAATCAAACAAAGTATCACTTACTAGGTAGCTGCACTCAAAAAAGCAACTCCAACAAATAGCTACAGATGCGTATAAAAATAGACTGCTTCTAGAGCATCTTTGAGCATCTATAGATTTCCCTATTCCAAATAGTTAAAAACCTAAAAAATGAATTAAATGCATTTATCTTCATAGTCTTGTTATCATCTGTCTCTTTATTACTCTGTTCTTGATATAGAAGACAAGAATCAATAAGCAGGGCTTATATTGCTGGTCTCTATCAGCTTTGTATTAATCAGTCTGCTGGGCAAGGTATCAGCAGACCACTACTACAACTTCTTAAATTTGTTACTGTAACAAACAGTATCAGGCTTATTGGCCACATGAATTTACATAATGTAATCAGGCCTATCATATTCACTCTGTCTAATCTGATGCTTTACTATACACAACAACCTTGATCTTGGGGTGTCCTGTGTAGAGCCAGGATTTGGACTCAATTGTCCTGGTGGGTGCCTTCCAACTGAGCATATTCTATTATTCTATGAATCTCTTATTTTGCCAAAAGCTAATAATTCTAATCCTATGCTCTATCATGTCTCTTTTTCGTGCAATTTTAAACTGAAAAATTAACAGGATTTCCTTAAATTTATGAAAATACAACTTATCTTTCTTCATATCACCTACTGGTCAGAGAACAAGCTGGTTTCTGAAGAGCAGAGGAGTGAAAACAGTCTGTAACTCCTGCTTCAGAAGTTCTCCATCCTGGCTCTAGGGGCCAGGAGCTGCTGGAAGAATTTTTTTCTTGCTGTCAAGAAATTGACAGCCACTTGGGTGGCATAAAGGCTTGTGGCTGATAATCACAATCAGTTTACACCCTTGCCTTGAGAAAACTTGTCTGGTGTTCACTCTTGCCATCCAACACTTTGCAAGCCCCTTGCACTCTCTTTTTATAAGGCTTCACTGCTTATAAGCACATCACAACTCACTGAGAAACTCAGCCATGGATGATAAATTTTCAGGCAATATTCTTATTGCCATGATTATATGCCAGTTGTGACAGAACAGTGTGCCCCAGCATGAGCAGAAGATAGAAATAAATATTTATCTGAATGTAAAGAAACTTTTTTCCACCAAGTGTAAACAATACACTATTAAAGAGAGAAAGGATAATGGCACAGCTGTCGAATAAGCAATGACAGCTTGTGTATAACAGCTCTTCTGCAGATTCAGGCCACAAATTTATTTACACTGTCCAGTGTTTTTGTGTAATGGTGTACATAGATATTCTACCTCGGGAAAATGCTGTCTCTGGTATTAAGATCACCCTCACTGACACTCCAGAAATCTGTAGAGGGCTGTGATAGAAATAGCCAACAGATACACATTCAGTACTTAACACTGAATACTTACTTTCTGGCAGCTCTCAATGAATTCATCTATGGTAACTACTCCATCTTTGTTCTTGTCCATTTTCTGTATTAAAAAAAGAAAAAAAAAAGTACAGGAATTGGGTTTGTGTGGCCAAGCTTTGGTAGCAGGAGAGCTACAGAAGCGAGAAGCTGCCAGAAACATCCCCCATGTGCAGCAGAGCCAAAGCCAGCCAGCTCCAGGACCTGCTGCTGGCCAAGGCTGAGCCATCAGCAATGATAACCTCTTCAGCCCTTTGTTAGATTATCTCTGCCCTGTTCATTTGAGGCAGGGAGTGAGGGAGAGGCTTTGGTGGGTGCCTGGCATCCAGACAGGGTCAAGCCTCCACAGTATGTTTCTCCTCCTGAATTCCTGTGTGAAACAAGTCCTTTTCGTTGTTCATTTCAGTTATATGTCAGCCTAGGAACAACCAGTTCAAAAGTCATAGTAAGTGGACTATGCTTAAAGAGCTTTTGTTGAAAAAACAGGGTGGGATGAGTAGGTCTGGGAAACTTGGAATGGAACCACAGAGAATAGAAAGGATTACAGAATTGTAAGGATATGTTATAACAATGAAAATCTTTATCTGCTCACTGAGCAGTCTTTTCAGCTTGTATGTTATGTGACCTACCTGGAAAAATGTTTCCACATGTTGTCTAGGTGCATCTTCTTTGAGAACGGGATAGGTGCATTTCCCCATCATGTCGTATATTGCTTTCATGATATCGAGCATTTCCTGAAGAGGAAAAAATTACATTTCTGCAATGTAGTGTGCATTTTCACCACCAACTCAGAAAAACTTGCACCATTTGGTGAATCCCCAGCTGAGCATCCCAGGATGGGGGGCACAAGGACATGCTGACAGTGTGGGCACCCATCACCCCAAGGCGCTCCTGCACTGCCCCTTCCATGGCCTATTTTCCAGATGACCTTCCAGTTCTTGGACACAGAAGTGCTGCTCTTTGACGTCTGGAATGTCCACTGCTTTAACTCAGAACACAATTTTTTAGGATTTGCATTTTAGAATAAAATTTTGGAATTCACCTAGGTATCTTTTTTTTGACTGAGCAGATTCAAGAAGGAACTACTTAATTCTTAGAAAATCTAGCATCTGATTTCAGCTTTCATAGATGTGTGATTTCAATTTCAAATGATTTATAATATATGAAAGTTCATGGATTGTGGGAAGAATCTCTCAATATCTCATGAATAAAACTAAAAAAGAAGTTCTGTAATAGCAAGTGAACGGCCAAAGCACATCACCTTCTTACAACTTCTTTTCCCTAAAGAAAATAAAAACAGCCCTGAACACACCTGCACTTATGCAGAGTCGTCCTCCTTTCATATCATAATCTTTGAATTTTGAGTGGCTTGTGAAAATTTTAATAATTTCAAAAACAAGTCATCTGCAGTATGCTAAGAAATTTTTCCATACATTCCTCTCTTATAATGAATCTGAAGTGTTTTCTAAAAGTGTAAAATTATAAGTGTAATTTATATATTTTCATAAACCCCACTTAAAAAATAAACCTCCATATATTTTGATGAAATGCTCATTTAGTCCCACTTGTTTTAAGTATGTGTTTGAATCCTTGCAGAATAAAAGACGTAGGAATCTTTCTTTATAAGTCCTGTTTCAAGTCAAAATTATTAGAAGTAGATTAATAAAATAAGTAACAACTATTGTCCACATACTTAATTCATTTTTGTCCAAATATCCCACCAATCTGTTCTAGGAACTGTATGGGCAAATATGTAGGCATAAGTTGAAGCCAACTATTTCTGTACCTGTTGTGTTCAGAAACATAATTTCTGAAGAATTCTGAACTTTTGCAATTTCTGTAAAGATTTTCCCTTTTCAATGTTCATATATGCCTTTAAAATGAGACAATTACTCTAATTTTTAGTGTGTCTAACTTCATAATATCTGATAACTTGTTAGCACATTCAATTTGACAATGAAGCCATTCTTCTTTGAATGCAAGACTTAGCTAACAACATTTACTTTCAGTGATTAATAAGAAGTAGATCTTACCTCTTTAGTTATATATCCATCCTTATTTATATCATACAAGTTGAAAGCCCAGTTCAGTTTCTCCTGTACTGTCCCTCGGAGCAAAATTGAGAGACCCATAACAAAATCCTAAATAGAAAAAAGATTTTGGTCAGTTTGGAAATGAGCAGTTTTCCTCAAAAACTCAGAAATCCAGAATAATGCATTTGTCAGAAGTACGAAAAGATGTGTTGTTTCAAATTTCTTTACTTCACTGTGAGTGCTAATGATTTCTGGATTAATAATCTAGGCACTATTTCCTACACTCATAATTAATAAGTAAATTGAGTAATTTTCTATAAAGCAAACATAATTTTCTGTTAGTGGTTGTAGCCTCTAAAAGCCTAACATCTCACATAAGCAGCTCCCGTTGAAGTGAGTACCAGGAAAAATCCATCCCCATGGTTTAATGGTCCAAGAAAAGCTTAAATAGTAGCTAGATTAATCTAAGCACAGGAGACCAATTTGGGGAAAACCATGTACTAAGGAACATTAAATTCTTGTTAAATCTCTACCTTGTTAAAGTGCAATATGTAGTTCTCAGATCTCTTAGACCAATCTGTTGCAGCCAATATTTCAAACTTCATGTACAACACTGCACACCTCAATTCTTATTACTTTTATTGGAAGTATGATAGGGAATAATAATATTACATGTCCATGTGCCTTTTAATGTTTTTGTGACCCATCAATGCTCTATTGCTGCAGAGCTATTCCACAGAAATTAATCAGAAGGCTTTTGAGATTGTTTATATGTAGTATTTGGTTATAGATTTTTGTTTCATATTAAATACTCATTTGACAGCACAAACCTCACTTACATTTACTGAGCATTGTCCAGATTGAAGAAAATAGCAACTCCCATCACCTCTCTTCTGTATTTCTCAGCATGTTAATATTTTGTAAGCAATAGCGTGTTTTTTTTTCCTTAACCATCTCCTCCACCTCTTTTTATTTGATAAGCATATGAACCCATAAATTTGTGAAACTGCTTTCATAACACATTGAGCAGAATATGGCAAGTGTGTACATTTAAATGTGTCTTTCTACATTGCTTGCAATGACATACAGGAAGTGTTAGAGTAACATTAGAGACAATAAAAGCCAAAATATTTCTTATTTGCACCAGCAAGGTTTTGCATTTTGTCTAAAGCAGGAACAATGGAAAAGACTACACTGAGGTTAGACATAAATTTAAAAGGCCTGGTGCACCACAAAGTCAAATAAATATACCTGATACTCTGAAGTATACACAGATATCATGGACTCAGGTGGTCTAGCAGGCAAAGACAACTCTTCTGACAACTTCAGTCTTTTTAGCAATTCAATTGACATGCTCTGGGTTTTCTTAGTCTGTCAAAAATTTCTGTCTTATTGGCATATGTGCCCTTTGGGGTAAATGGGTACGTGAATCCTGAAAGAATTTTGTTCATCTTGTCTACATCTCAATGACTAATTGAGGGTCACAGGGTTAAATCTCCAAACAGTTCTTTACCAATGTACTATTAAACATTAAATTGTTCAAGAAACTCAGAACAGATTTGATCACATTACAGCATTAGCAATTAACCTTTTTCATTCAGTACCACGTCTTCAAATCTTTTCTGCACGGTTTTACGTTCTTGATGTAGCTTCTCCTTAAGTCCTTTGTGGACGTCCTCAGTTGCATTATTTTCTTACATTATATCTAAGAATTGTGAATTTATTTTTATTTTGGCAGAGCAACATTTAAAAAATTTATCTAAAATAAATCCATTTTTCTTTTCTTGTTCAATTCTCTTTGTTTCTTTCTGTGGTGCACCACCTGTGTTAGCTGGCTTCCCAGAATCATTTCTACCCCCATTTCCAAGGCTATCCTTCTATCATCAGTTTAAAAAAAAACCCCTTGACTTAATATTGTTTTTTATGGGATTGGGAGTTGTTAAAGAGCAGAGACAACTCAAAAACCTTCCAGGTATGTGCTCTAAACATTGCAGCAGTGAGTTATCTCCTTCCATATTGCATCAACATGTTTTGGGATCACACATAGTTCAGGTGCATTGCCTTTGTCTGAGTGTTGTGCAGGAGTAATATCAGGAACAATAGAAAGGATTGTTCATAATAAGAAGTTGTGATGAGCTGGATAAGGACCAGCTAGGATGGGATGTCTTTTCTACGCACTTACTTTCAAGTAACTGAAGGACACACTAATAGAATCACACAGAAATGGAGTATCTGATTCAGTGGATGTAGGCCAAATCCACAGGGTATTTTGGGCTAGAGCCTTGAAAGGCAAAATGCTCTGCAGGGTGGAAGGCAATGTGTGTGTCAGGAGCAGTGCAGCCATTCTGTGTGCTAAGCAATAACCCAGTGCAGAGAGCCACAGCAAAGCAGCAGCGCAGAGGGAAGCAGCTAAACTCAGGGAGCAGCTGCCCATCTTTATGCATGTAACCAACAACTCAGTGATGCACAAATCACACACACCATCTAGCAAAGAGCATCAATACAAGTCCCCATCACAGTATTAGAGCACCCAGATGCTGTTTTCCATTCTGGTTTAGACATGTAATTTCTAGGGAGAGAGGAATTCTACTTTTAGAACTTGTTTATTTTTAAAGAAAATTTCACCATACTCAGATGCATACATGCTCTGAGAATGCTGCCACTGCCCACTGGGATGGATGGTCCTGCTCAGCTGAGTACCTAATGGGGAGAGGTGATTTGATCTAGGGTGACAAAGGAGCCTAAAACAGGAAGTCTGAGCTGACACAACTCTAGCTTGGGTCTTTCTTCCGTCTGTGACAGTGAAGTTGGAAACACAAAGCCTCTTCCTTGGTACTTTGCTTTACTCCTTTCCACAGTTTCCTGCTTGCAACTCGCCAGTTTCCTGCAGAGCATGCTAATACTTGTTAAAACCTCCTCTGTGCCTAATTCTGAATCTTCAAGCAAGGGGGATGTCTCACTGAGGGGTTGCAAAATGCAGCACCATTGCACCTGTACCAGAGCCTGTGTGTACTCAGAGGCTGCTGACATTTCTGTTCTGCATACAGCTGTAGAGAATGTCTGGTTGTGATCTGGAATGAACTTAGATTTGTGGGGCTTTTGTCAGCAGTGATTAATTATCTCCTAGCAAGGTTGTTGATGACTTTCTGATTGCTTTATCTCTCAGTAAATCTTTGGGGATAATTAGTCCATTAATAAATTAATTAAAAAGCTTATTAGTGTACTGTCTCAAATCCATAGGAAAGCATAAAATTATTCACCTGGTCATGTGCTCCTTCATGTCTTTTTCAGAAGTAGGTAGAAGTAGGTAGGCAGAACCTTAATCCATTTTTAAATTTAGATTTTAGGATTTTGAAAAGGAATCAAGTGATGGCACAGAAGTGGTGGAGGCCTGGTGTATGTAAAAAAAAGGTCTAAGAGAAGGAACTGCTCCTAAAAGGAAATGTATTTCTTTGTAGCTACTTTAAATCAGATGGTGTTAAAATGCCTATGAGATCACCACTTACTAAAAAAAAATGAGCTCATTTCCTACGTGACATGGACAAACATTTTTTTGTTGAACCCACAGAACATGCTTGTGAACCTCATGAAAATCAATGGGGAAAAGTTCAGAGTCCTGCGCCTGGATCAGGGCAATCCCAAGCTGAAATAAAGGCTGGGCAGAAAATGGATTTAGAGCAGCCCTGAGGAAAAGGACCTGGGGATATTGGTTGACAACAAATTCAACATGAACCAGCAATGTGGGCTTGCAGCCCAGAAAGCCAATCATGACCTGGGCTGCATCAAAATAAATGGGACCACAAGGTCAAGGAAGGTGATTCTGTCCCTCTTTGCCTTCATGAGACCCCATCTGGAATACTGCATCCAGCTTAGGGGCTGAATGACATGGACCTGCTGGAACAAGTCCAGAGGACTGGAGCACCTCTGCTATGAAGACAGGCTGAGAGTTGGGCTTGCTCAGCTGGGAGGAGAGAAGGCTCCAGGGACACCTTTAAGCACCTCTCATTACCTAAAGTGGGCCTACAAGAGAGCTGGGAAGGGACTCTGCACAAGGACATGTAGGAACAGGACAAGGGGAATGGCTTTAAACTGACAGAGAGTAGGTTTAAATTAACTATTTGGAAGAAATTCTTCTCTGTGAGGATGGTGAGGCACTGGAACAGGTTTCCCAGAGAAGCTGTGAATGCCCTATTCCTGGAAGTGTTTAAGGTCATGTTGGATGGGGCTTGGAGCTACCTGCTCCAGTGGGAGGTGTCCTTGCCCATGGCACGGGGGTTGGAACAAGATGATCTTCAAGGTCCTTTCCAATCCAAGGCATTCTGTGCTTCTATGACTTAGTTAAGCACTGCCTTCATAATACTGCCTTGGACACCACTTTTATTATTAGTGAAATATAAAGTAGTGTTTGATCTTAAGAATTGTACTGCTCCATGGAAGTGAGTTAGCATGCTTGCTAATTTATTAACCAATAAAGTTATGTTTTGATTAAATATGACAGAAGTCTTTAAACATCTCCATTGTGTTTGGGCACAGCATTGTGCTTTAAAGCACTGAGAATTTGTGGGACTATTTAATGACTTTCAGAAAGGTCACATTTAGAGCAACCTCAATCTGCATCTGCAACAAATGAAGGATACTGATTTGGATATTTGCATGAGCGTGCAATGAGCTTTACTTTGACAATATGTCTAAAGTTAATTAGCCTCCATTTTTCTGACTGTGTAAATAGCTTTGAGGCCCGATCTTTATTTTGGGTCAATGGCAATATACATGTAGCAAATAAAAACCTTGCTTTTGTATCTGTCTCTGTCTAATGGAATAAAGAACTTCACTAACATGCCCAAGGAGCTCTCCAATAGCTGGGTCACTGGGTGTTCAGAAACTCTGGCATATTAAAACAAAACTAGTTCACAAAACAAATGAAATAAACTAGTCTCAAAATTAATACAATAATGGGATAAAGAGAGATAAGTTCAAGCACCTAATTTTATAAGTTTGGTCTTTATGCTATATAAATCCTTAATTTAGAGATCCTGGCTTGTTAGCAAAGAGCATATGGATTTAAGGACGACAAAACTCTAAGGACTCTAAGGACACAGCAATCTCAACAAGAAGCGTCAGTTGAGGTGTGCATTTAAGTTGTGCTCAGATCTAACTTTTCATTGTTGGTTGAAAATTTGAGGAATAAAGGGCAAAAAGCAAAAGTAAATTCTCTTTTTTTACCTACAACTCCAGCTGCCACTGCTTCATGGGAAATTGAGAGTGCAACACATAAAAAAAAGTCATTCTTATCAACAAAAGAATTTTGCTGCCATTTCAGATTTTGATAATCTTCTTTTATACAGAAGATAGCCAGAGTGTTTTCATCATAGGTAATTATCTTAAATTGTATTTACTCCTACACTTTGATACAGAAAGCACTTTGGAAAGAATGATTATTTTTTCTCCAAACTTCTAAACTACTCCTCTACCTTTTGAGCGGTTTACTTTTGTTGTTTTTCTAATGGAAATTAGAAAACTAGAATAAAGATTGGAATAGAAAGAAAATGGCACAGCAGGAAAAAATGAGATCATTGTATTTTGCACATTTCACAATATCTTCTTCTACATTTTGCAGCTATTTTCATGTGATTAGGAAAAAAAACCCAGACATTTTTAACTTCAGGAGGATGCTTTTAGAACGGCCATCATGCAGTTGGTAAGTATAATGTTTCTACAAGGACACAGAAGCAAGAGTCTTTTGATAGCAGTAGAGTTATGGTGGATTCAAAATTAGTGCAGATAATATGAAAGTCTGGATCACTCATGTCTGCCTTGATATTGAACAAAAGTTCAGCACCTCTGCTTTTATTTTCCTGATTTATTTTATTCCAAAGACCTTTATTCGTGCACAAACCTGCACTCTGAGATAATCAAAGCGCTCCAAATCCAGTGCATTTCTTAAGACTTTCTGCTTGAAATACAGGGGTCAACAAATTGACCAGAAAAGGTACGAAAAATTCTTTCATTCCCATTCTTTTTAATGATAATTGCAGAAATAATTTACTTATTCTAAAAGCAGTTTTTCTCCATGTGCCTGCTGTAACTGAAAGATGGGAAGTTTAAGTTAGATATACAAAAGAAATTCTTCACTGGGAGGGTGGTGAGGCGCTGGCACAGGTTGCCCAGAGAAGTTGTGGATGCCCATCCCTGGAAGTGCTCAGGGCCAGGCTGGATGGGGCAGCTGGCTCTGCTGGGAGGTGTCCCTGTCCATGGCAAGGGCTTTGGAACTGGGTGATCTTTAAGATCCCTTACAATGCAAACCATTCTATGATTCTGTGATTAGATCAGAAGAATCCTTGCATATTACAAGAAGACGTGTATGTACAGAAGACATGAATTAATCCTCCATTCCTGCTCCTAGTGAGTGTATTTATCACAATCCAATCAGAAGTTTAAGGAAATAATTAGTTCATTATAATCAAAACAAAAAAAAAATGACAAAGCAAACATATCCTTTTGCAAATGAACTCTTTTTCTTTTTTTTTTTGTTTTTTTTTTTTGTTTTTTTTTTTTGTTTTTGTTTTTTATTCCACAGCTTAAAATATTATCTCCTTTGCAGTATTTTGTACACCCTGTTCTCATCTACAGTATTGCAGTGAGGTCCCTTTTTTCCATATTATATTGTGTGGATGACATCAGCCTTACCAGGGAAAGGCAGAACTGGGAAAAAAGATTGGGCAGTTATATGGAGGAGGAATGAATTTGCAACTCTTGTGCTTATAAAAAATTTGCTTTAAAGCCTTTTTCTAGAACTTTCTGGAAACTAAGTATGAAAAATCAGATTTTGGCCGAGTCATCTCCATAGCATTAGTTGTAGTTCAGAGATCTCCTCTTGCAAAGGCAGAGAGGGAGAACTATTTTAGGTAACTTGTGTATAAATTAGGTTACCTTTTAAATTGACAGATTTTTAAAAATATTATGCAGTAGCACAGTCTGAGTTACCATTATGGAATACACAACTGTAAAGTAATGACTTTTTTTATTGCATTGGAAAAACTTGAAACTTGAGTCACATCCCTAAATTTTCCCTAATGTGAGCCAGCAACCAAAGTGAACTTCATTACAAGGAATGGCAAAGTATTCAATTTTATAGAAATAAGCCATGGCATCACTTACCTCAAAACTTACAGATCCATTGTGATCAGTGTCAAATGCATTAAACAGAAAATGTGCATATGTTGTGGAATCTAAAATTTAAAGCAGAAAAAGGATTCACAGTAAGTAAATCTTATTTAATAAAATTTAATTTAATTCTATTAAAACTATTTGATACCAAGATATATTTTAATACCAGAATTTCATAGCAAGACTAGCTTTCCAGTGAAATTTAAACTTCCTTTCTGGCAGGAGAGGAGGGATAAGGTATAAGTGCAAAGAAACCAAAAATGAAAAATTCTGTCTGGAATATCTCTATTCATTTTTATTCTTGTGTTTGCTAGCCACTGGTACCTGAGCAAATAGCAAAGATGGCATATTATTGTACCCAGAAACAGCCTGTTTTAACAGGAACACTGACTGTGACAGGGATCACATGCCTGCAATGAAGGCTGTGTTTGTTTTCTCCCGTTAAATGAGGGAAGCAGACACTGCCCTCACCACACCCCACGTGTGCTGGTTTTGCTCACAGATCTGCTCCCCAGGCTGAAGCTGATCTTTTCAGACAGCTGCTGCTGCTGTTGTGTCCTATGCTCACCCACAGGTGAGAGGAAATCCTCTCCTGAGAAGCAGATTCTTAAAGCTGGCTTGCTGCTGAATTCCCATGATCATGGCATTAGGACTTGGGAAAATTGGCTGTGACTCACTAAATGGTCAGTAAGACTCTGAAAGATGACCTTAAACAAATCATCCCTTCACTATTTGCATACTTACTAAACCTCCTCCCTAGTGCATATTGACTCATTTCAGAAACCCACACAGCATGAATATAAATCTGTCAAGATTGTAACTTTTGTAAAGATCCTTTCTTCTATTTCCACTGAATGCCTTCTAAAAGGCACAACCTGCTCCAGTAGTAATATATTGCGAGGAGAACACTTATCCAGAGACAGCCCTCTGGATGTGAGGTAGAAGCTGCTGGGGTTAAGGGAAGTCAGCTGTCCTCAGTGTTTTTCCTTCCCTCAAAATCATGCAAATTAATGAAGGATGAGGGCTTGTTTACTTTTAATACTCAATTTTCCCTTTTTACCTCATATGTTTACAATAATTTTAGGCTAATTAACATAAACCTCACAAATTATTCATAAAGGGCAAAGTTTAATGAAATCAGCATCCCCTTTGCAGAACAAACTCCCTCTCATGGAAAAACCTGATCAATGCTGAAATACCATTTTCTGATTTCTTGGCATTAAACCATTTTACCTTTTATATCAATCCTGCAAACCTTTATTTTTCACAGCCCAAAATACTGTTTTGTATTGAACTGAGCAATAGCCTGGCAACACTCAGCTGAAATGCCACCGTGACTTGAGGAACCAGATGTACCAAAACTGAAAGCTTTGTGCTTCACAGATTCAGACCTGAAGAAAATTCTCTAGTCTTACTTCAATATGTTTATTCTGTATTATGTAAGATAATCATAACAAGAAAAAACTACAATCTTTAAAACCTGTCTGTTAGCACATTTTCAGAGAATTAAATCCCCACCACCACTATTTGAGAGAGTCATTAATTCTTCCATGTGTCCAGTAACCACTGTAATTGCTTAAGCACAACTTGGCAGACACATTCACACTTCAGCTGAAAAATGTAAATTTGTTGACTAGAGTTTATATTAAGCATTTTAATAGTCATATTTTCTATAATCTACTGAGACTTCTGTTGTGCAACAGAATATACTATGTAAATCATCTTCAGGGGAAAAAATGTGTTCTAGAGGTATAATTACTGTAAAAGGAATTTTAAATACCTTCCTATTCTCTTGACACCCATTTCTTAAAAACATCTGAAATATTCCTGGTAATTTTCTGTAGATGTACAGAAAACAGAAAGGGATTTTAATTTTGTTGCCCATATGTGATACAATATACTACTTTTTTTGTATGGTGGTATATGAAAAAATGTCCCTACTTGAAAAATATTTTTTCTGGTAACCCCTCTGAAAAAAAATAAATCAAAAGCCTTTTTCAGAGTTGTTTGCTCAAGCAATTCTGGTCTGAAATTTTTTCTTCAAAACCACAGCAGGATGAGGCATGCTAGTATTTTAATTAGAGCTGCTTAGTCTAATTTCCCCCTTTCCCCCCCTAAATCTTGAACATTATTCATTTTAGACAAAATCTTAATTTTTTAAATGAAATACAATTTCTTTCCAAGGATCTGATCTCATAACTAGTAGGCTAATTTGCTATTTTAACAGGTTGAGATAGGAACAGCTCTTAAATTAGAATTCCCTTGAAAAACACCATCAAAGCATTTTAAACATCAGAGGCAAAAATCAGCAATCATTACACATGGAAGAGTAGGACTTATCAAACTACAAGCATGGTCTAATTTGTTCAGAAGTGATAAAGGAGTGTAATAATTATTAAGTGTGTGGATTCTTATCCATGACCTACTGGGCAGGGCTGAAAAAATCACAATTTTCATTTCAGGTGATCCTCTGCAAAAATGCAGGGGGTATATTCATTCACCTGTATGGCAGTGAATCTAAAAAGAAGTTCCTCTAGTGCCCTTTCTGGCATGGAAAGCTTTTTACAAAGCTACTTTTGCCTTTTAAAATACATTGCTTTTGCTGCAATCCAGTGTCATTTCCTTTCCTTTGTTATTCTTGTGGCACCTTGTCTGATTTGTATTTCTCCTGTACCTGTCCGGTCCTGTGAAGTCTTGGAAGTTGCTTGAGGAAGTGACTTGCTGGATGACATTGAAAAATTTCTTTGGTTGCCCTGAAGCTTAAAATCTTATAGACATAATTTTGGTTGTTCAGATATGAATTATGTATTGAATATATGAATTGTCATAATGATATATCGTGTTGTACCTGGTTTTTTAATCACACAGACAATTGGAGCACAGACCTACATGTTTTAATTTGGGGAAAACTTTCAAGATTCTTCTTTCCTCTTTAATACTGGGATATACATAAAATCAGTATTTTAAGAACAACTGAAATTTAAAGGCCTCAGCTGGACACATAATTTTGACATGACCTTAAAGACTTAAGAACTCAACTGGTTTCTTAACTAGACATCCCAGTGCAGTTCTCACCTCCTCCTCCAAAGGATGCCACTGCCCTAAATGCCAGAGGAAGATCAGCATTAACACCAGGAATAAGGGTAGAAATAAGACATTTTGTACATATACATTTTAACTACATTAATAGTTTTTCTTCTCTGTAACAACTAGATCTGGACTAATAAAGATTAGTACTTTAAGATTACATTTACTCTCACAATATCTTTTGACTTCACGTTTAGAACAGGTGTTCTTTCTCTTTGCCCATAAAAAATTCTGGGTGCAACAATAGGAAATATGATAGATTTTTTCTGTTAAGCATAGTAAAAGTGCAAATCACATAGAATTGTTTTCACTACCCAAGGGTAACTACAAAATATAATATTACAAACTGTAATTGTTAGCTTGGTCTAAAAGTTTACAAAGAGAAACAATCAGTAGGCAGGTCAACCCTTCTAGCCTTTTGTTCATTTCTATTGAGTGTGCCTACTTCCTAATAATTTCAGAGATGGTAATCTGCACCGAATGCTGCTCTTTACCTTCTAGGTCTTTATTCAAAATTAAACTAATGGGGAGATATTTTATTCCTACCAATTAATATGGGGTTTTAAATAAAGAATGAAAAGAAGGAGTTCTGAACAGTCCCAGAGAAATACACAAACCTCAAGAGCTCTGGGAGAAGCTGAAGAGGTGGGACTGAAGGGTTGTGGGAGAATATGAAGAGGGGTAACTGAATAGCAAATACAAGAGGAAGAAAAGAGAGGAAAAAAAATTGAAATTGAAAGAAATCTGAGGTTCAAGGAAAAAAACCCGAAAGTGTTACATAGTTTTGTATTACCTTCATTGCACTAAAAAGATAATGGAAATAAAAAAAACCCCAAAACTCCTGGAAATCAATTAATTGAAATCAAGGTTAGCATTTAACAGAAATCCCATAGAATTAAAGGCAGGGTTCTGTTGTTGATATGAGAGGGTACCTGCAGTGCCTCCTACAGTTCCTCCTACTTTGAAAGGGTTTTTTTTGGTAAAAGAGAATGGGCAAGAATTTTTAGAAAGCTTAAAGAAAAATAACATAGAGAAACTTGCTTTCATGGTACCCATCACAGGTAGTAACTTCATAACAGTAGACTGACTTCATGTAGATACTGTTGCATTTCATTCAGAAATACAGATTTAAAAATGTGTCCAACTATCAAGGAAGTACCCCTTGAGTTCAGACAGCTTGAGGGAACAATCTTGTTAATTTGAACAAGAGGCCCTTGTCAGACTTAGGAACTAGCAGACATACTGCAGTACTAATTATGTCTGCCAAGTACTTACCTCCCTGTGGAAAGAACTGAGAGTAAATCTCTTTGAAGGTTTCTTCATTGACAACACCACTGGGGCATTCCTGGAAAAAAGTAAATTACAAGAACTGAATACCATCCAAACTGGTGCACTCAGCTCATGTGTTCAGGAGACCATCCACAGCATGTGTGTGACTGACACATTCAAATGTGTGACTTTGCACTTTCAACCAATTATTAATGCACATTATCACACTGAAGTACCTTCCTAAAGAATTCCCATGAGACAAAAACTCCTTCTACGCCATGGATCTCAACTTTATTTGCAACCTGAGTGACACACGTGGGCAGCAGCCACGGTGCTGCTGTGGGTGGAGCTGTTGTTGGAGCGGTTGTGTCACCTGTGTGCCGTGAGCAGTCGCTCCCTCAGCTGCAATCGGCATTTGCGTGGTATGGAAATCAAGCAGGAATGTAAACACTTTGGTATTGCTGAGAGAACATGCAGTCACATTCTACTGGAAGAGTTCTATTCACTGAATTCAAAACACCCTGCCATTAAAGGTCTTGTTCAAACCTCGCACGTGGCATTCACATTCTCTGAACAGGATTCCTTCACCCAGGGGTTTTCTCCTGAAAGGCAGCAAGAGGCCTCAAAGAAAGAAAAAACAATTCTTATCTCATTTACTTCTCCTGTGTTATGCTCATGTGGAATGTGTTTGGAATGGTTTATCCAAGGTGATTTCTTGATTGGACTTCAGTGTGAGTTATTTTGACTCAGTGGCCAATTGGGGCCAAGCTGTGTTGGGACTCTGGAAAGAGTCATGAGTTTTCATTAGTATCTTTTTAGCATTCAGTGAGTATCTTTTCTGTATTCTTTAGTATAGTATAGTATAGTATTCTTTAATGTATAAAGAATATATAATATTCTTATTATAAGAATATTATAAATATAATGAAGTATAAAATTAGCCTTCTGATAAGATGGAGTCTTCCTCATCATTCTTTCCTTCATCAGTGGCCCTGCATTTACAATACTTGCAGATCCTTTTGCCTCTTTACACCCTTTTCATAAATTGAAATATGTAACACAGAATATGTAGGAAGTTTCTGAATAGAGTGACTACAAAGAAAAAGAAAGGAAGTGAAGGAGAATAAAGAGGATTAAACCAATGACTTATGCAAAGATGTAGGAAAAGCAGAAGGAATACTGTAATTGATTACTATGTCAAGCATAAATATCCAAGACCAGAGAGCTGATTTCTACTCCTGATTTTGCCAGACTGAGCAGAAGACTTTGGGCAATGTACTTAATTCTTTTTAAGCCTTAATTCCTTCTCTAATGCAAAAAGGGGGTAAAAAGCCAGGTATGCTCTTTAAAAGAAAAGGACTTTTAGAACCAAAGGAAAAATAATAAATTAAGTTTTAAGGTTCATACATTTATTTTTGATTATTAGCATGCTCTTTGGACTGAGAACTCAAACATATGTGCTCCTAGTCCTAAACTAAGGAAAATGAATAGCTGGAAATGGACATCAAGAGTAGTGTAACATCCTTTAGGGGTGTAACAGCAACTTTTCCTGTGAGAAAAAAATAGTATTTCAATTAGATCAAATAAGAACCACTGAGATATTCATAGTTCTGGCACCTTCTGCTGAGAAACAAATAGTGTAATCTCTAATTGAAGACAAATGCATGGTCTGAGAAATGCATCTCATGTCTAGGATTATCATGCTTTTATGTCAATTATCCTTAACGAAATCAGCTTTTCATCATAACTAAGCACATGCAAACATATAGTAAGACAGAATTCTGTTTAATCAAAAAAATTAGAAACAAACATTAGTGTCAGAGATACACATACAAAATTATTTGTCCCTGGGCACAGAGGCCAATGCAGGCACTGATGTCCCTGATGCAGGCAGAGCTAGAGCTCAGGTCAAAATAAGATTAAATAAATACTGACTGCTGAGCAACACTGCCTTTGGAACCAAAGCCTTTGGGGAATGGGAGGAACAGTGACATGAACCTCCACCCTTCATCAGGTAAGGAGAAATCCATAATCAAGGAGGCATCTGCCTGTCTGTCACGTCTTTGGGTATGAGGGCACTCTAAAACATCTCTCCCTCTTACCAGCTATCCAAAAAGACTCTAGGCAGATAGGCTACTGTCTCTATGGTTTCTAGCAGGTTTATAAGTAACAAGCAATAGGACAAGAGGAAATGGCCTCAAGTTCCCCCAGGGGAAGTTTGGATTGGATATAAGGGAAAGTTTCTTCACTGAAAAGGGTTATCAAGCATTGAAACAGGCTGCACAGGGAAGTGCTTGAGTCACCATCCCTGAAGATATTTAAAAGCCCGTGAGTGTGGCACTTGGGGACATGGTTGAGTTGTGGATCTGGCAGTGCTGGGTTAATGGTTGGACTCGATGACCTCAGACATCTTTTCAACCTTGAGGATTCTATGGTGCTATGATTCCACTATGCTGCTTGTCTTTGGGAAGCCTTCTGGAGTTGTATAAGAGCATGCAAAAGAGCAGTATTTTTACTTGGATTCAAAGTACAATAAAGAAAACATCAGTGAATTCTTCAGATACTCATTGAAATAATATTATAGCTATTCAATGTAGAAAATGTAACAAAAGTATTTTACAACCTCCTCTTCCAAGCATATAATGGTATATGATCTATATCATTCCCAGACCTGCGGGAGGAAGAATAAACAGCCTTTACCCTGAGATAGGTGTGAGTGTGAAAAAACAATGCGGCATTTCAAAATCTAGAAAAAGAAGCAGTGGCTTCTTTCTGCTCTGTGGGTAATTTTTTTTCAGACAAGAGAAAAAAGAGCTGGGCTCATTTTGAACGAAGAGAAAACCTGTATTTTTGAATTTGTACAGGTCAGATGTTGCCTTTTTTTTTCCCTCAGAAGATTAATGAACAATGGATGACAAAACGCACATTTAAAGTCATCTAACTCTGTGACTTGTTAAAACGTAAAACAATTTTTTCCCTTTTCTTTGGCCGACAGAGGCATTCAAATGATTCTAACTTTGCAAAGAATGCACTCCCCTTTTTTACAGGAAATGCCAACAGCTCCATCTCTGTGAGTCCTTAGTCTGAAGCTCTGAAGACTGAGAGTCCCATTTCCTGACTGCATTTAAATTTTGTGATGTTGGAGGAGAATTAGGGATACCCTGCAAAAATCGATATGATTTATTATTTTTTAGTTCAAAATAAGCTGCCAGCCTTTGTTGTTAGAGAAATGTATGATCTACATACCTCTTTTAAAGGCAGTCCTTTTTTTCTCTTTCTTAATAAGCTCTGGTTTCACCACACTGTTTGAAAGAATCATTGCTTGAGAAGGCAACCTACTTTCAGGTTCAAAGAATTCTATACTTCAGAGAATTATATTTTAGCAGAGCCAGGAATGACATTTTGAGTTTCTCTAACTTGTCCCTCTGTAGTTTCCTCTGTTCTTTGCCAGAGCGTTGCCAGTAACATTTTACCTTTTCCATCCTTGAAGGTCTGTAGAAATGTGTCCTAAGGGACATTCATTAAAATCTGAGATGCTGGCCAATTACATTTACCAGAAATATCAGCTCAAACTTTTCTTTCTTTAGCACGCATCTTTCCTCTGAGACTTTACATGACAGGGAACGCTTCTGATCTTGAACAATTTCATTCTAAAAGTATATGTGGCCAACGTGATTTACCTCCAGGACTGTACTTTTCTTGACTCATAAATCTGGCTTTATTGTGTTTATCAGGAGATTTGTGCAGTTCAGAGAAAGAGATTAAATATTGTAATTGTTAAGTACGCCCCAAGGTTTTATGTAAAGCTCTTGCTGACTTCTTCCACTGTACCAACTATAATTAAAAAAATCTATCTAACCTTTCATTAAACTCTTATAAAAGAGAGGGGAAAATTAAATAGTTTGAAAGAAAAATGTGAGGCTTATTTAAACAATTTCCTATATTCTTTCTTTCCTTGATCTGAATATAATTTATTTTGTTACAGCAAATTTCTAATTTGCAAGCTTTTAAAATTGCATTAATGTATTAGATTTTCCTTCTGGAGAATAAAAAGGAGGGAATGTTCAATTTGAAGTGAATCCAGTTCTCTCTCTTTTAAAGAGAAAATAATATAAACTGACAAACAGACAGAGAATAATAAATATGGTTCTGCCTTTTGATGATCTCTCTTGTTTCTTATTTTGCTGCTGGGAAATTATACCTCCGGCACATGGTCTTATGAACCACTCCAAACCCTGTAAATTATTCAGCCTCAGACAACTCTCTAAGACAACTGTCCTTCAGTATTTTCTAATATACTGCAGTAGGTGATTCTTCTTTACTACCTAATCAACATCCTTTTCAGACAAGAGGCAAACCAAGTAGACAGCAAACCTCAGAAACAGTGAAATATAGAAAAGAGAATGAAGGAGAAACAAACCCAAAGCTCAGACTTTTGTCAGCATAACAATTCTAAATGATGGATAAAGCTGGAGTTTTGGCAACTTTGAATATCTTTCAGTTATAGAATTTTGCATGACAAATTTCCCATCCCATGCTGCATCTGCTGTTTCAGTTTTCATACTGCTTCATTTTACATACATGTTCATGTCCATTGATTTAAATATCTTCTCTTTTTGCATGTACTTATGTGCTGTATGTGCATGTGCCTTCTAGGAATATGCCTTCAGCCTCCTTCTCATTCATGCTGTGGAATCTGATCAGATACTTCCCCCAAAGAAATGTAATTACTTCATTGATTTGATTTAATGAGTTTCTATAATCCAATACATTCATTCATGAGTATTGTAGCCATGTTACTTGGGAATACTTTTAGAATTAAGGATGTATTTACTAAATACCAAAAAGGCTAAAGTGAAATTTTTATCTACCTTAGAGCTGCATGCCAAGAATAAATAAATTTGTAATTTATTGTAAATAAAAAACCAAATAAATTTTTAATTTTGTAACTAATTTCCTGGTAGTAAATTCAAATAAACTTATCCATGCTATATTCATCAGGAATACATTTCATAGCTTATTTATTTTGAAGTGAGAGCAAGTGTGATAAATTTTCTGTCTTGAAAGTACACTTAGAATACAGGGTTCACTTTTGGGATGGGATTATTTCATAAAAAACACAGAACACATATCAGAAATCATCTTTGTGAACAGGGACTGTGTGGCATTTCTGGAGAGCTGATCACACAACTGGCCAACATAGAAGAAACAACAAGAGCAGGATAAAAATCCTGCAGCAGCTAATAAGAGTGAACTTACTCTACCAGGGCTTCAAAGTAGATGATGCAAACAAAATGAGGTGTCTGAGGGAGAGAAGGTTTTGAAGTTGTTAAAAAGAAAACAAGTGTAGTATAAAAAATATCTCAAAAGATATGCTTGAAAGAGATGCCATGCACTAGCCCGTGAAGCAGTCTCAGAAACCTAATTCAGAGAAAAAAGCTCTCTCTTGAAATATTTGAAATGGGGCTGAACAAAGCACTAGAAATTAAGACTGGGAAAAAAAAAGCGGGAATAGTCAGACAGTTCAAAAGACTTTTAGTCATTAATACAGATTTTAAGAAATCACAGACAACTGTATTTGTGCTCCTTTTCTTTTTTTTCTTTTCTTTTTCTTTAATTACTTCTAGAAGAACAAATAACAGAAGATTATGTGGGGAGAAGAGAGCTGCTGTTTTCCTGCCCTAGATGTCCCCAAGAGAGCAAAAAATTTGCAGAGGTGGAAATGCAAGCTAAGTATTGTCCATTAGGTTTTGGTAAAATTTAAAGGGGTTGCTTCAACTGTGAATTAAAAGGAAAACTCCCATGTCTTTGTATTCTATTCTAGACAATAATTTCTCCGATCAGCTTCTTTGAACTGGTGCCTTCTGGCCTGCTGCATTGTCAGTATTTGGGCTCCTGCATTTAAACACCTCTCTTTGAAACTACCTGAAAGACAGGAACACTTAGTTTCCTTTGTATAGATTTATCATTCAGCATGTCAGCACATCAGGTGGGAGCTTTGAGGATGCTTTTAGGAAACCAGTGCACGTATGAGATAATTGCAGGGACTACAGAAGAGATATCTGCCTTGGCTCTTTTGAGATTATTCACCCAGCTCTGTTCTCCTTGAGCTTTGCTGTTGGCCTGCTGTAGAAGCCACTTTGTCAAAGCACTGGGAGGATGATTGGCAGGACAGTGTCTCAAACTGCTCACAAAGGATGACAATTTGTTTTATTCTATATTTACACCTATCATTCTGGGGTCTGCCCAGGCCTATGCTATGATGGAACAAGTCTAGACCTTACTTGCCTTTCTTCTGAAAGGCTGCTGAAGGAGCTGCTGTTCATGACTAAGAAACATGCAGAGACAAGAAAAGCAGAGACAGCTGTGGAAGGGATGGTAAAGGATAAAAGCACATGTGCATTGGGTGCCCAGTCAAGAGTACTGGCTCAAAGCCTTACCTAATTCATAGGAGAGTTGAATCCCATTATATTAACATGTGTAAGACACATGAAGACATTTGGAGAGCAGAAATTGTAAAAGCTCAAAGTAAAAGGTGGTATGAGGGTTTTAAATTTTTATTTATTAAGTTTTCATGGAAAATTTGAGGCCGGAATTAATATGCTTTTCATCTGTGGAATATTGTCCCTAATATGTATAACAATATATGCTATACATATGAATATAGTTATAATTATCAATTTCTAGTTCGATGGATCTTCATTTATTTTCTCTAAGAAATAACCTATGTTATTGAAAGTCAACTCAATTATATTGAAACTCAATTATATGGAAAATCACTGGTGCTTTTAACTTCAATTTTCACTTCTATATTTTGTGTTATCAGGAAAGGAACAGGTAATAATTTAACCTCCTGTCTCCTGAAATGGAATTAGTTCTTGGTTTTATTTTTTTTTTAATTTGATTTTTCATGCTAGTTTTCTCAGGAGTGGTCTATAAAAAAATCTTTTCCACAACAACTTTTCTTTATTGAAAAAATATTTGATTTGCATTTTTAGAAATAATTCTATGCCATCATATAGAAAGATATTGTAACAAAAAAAGTGATGAATTATGAAATATGTGTAACCAAATTGTATCTTGGGTCACATTTATTTACTTCAGGAGGGCCCAAATGTCTCCCTAAGACAGTTTGCTATTTTCATTTATTGCAGAATCAATCCTTATAGATCAGAATACAAATGAACATACTCTAGTCTTGCATCCTTGAATACAGTTGTGAGCCTAGAGAGCTAATAGTGATGGTGGGAAAGAAGTATTTTCTCCAGTCTTTATAGAAGCTGTATGGGATGAAAGACATACACAGTAATGGTTAGGGAAATGGTTAGGAATGTTTAGGGACAGTTACCTCAGAAGGTCTTTTGTGCCTACTTTTAAATCTCCCTGTGAATTTTCCTATTTTGTTACCAGTGTAAAGGTTAAGCCATTTATAAGACCCAAAAAAAGAAGGCAGACCCAAAGAGAGAGCACTAATTACTGGGTCTAAAGGGACAACTTTACTTTCAATCTTTCCTCTTTAACTTAAAGTATACTAGATTACTTCAGCTAAAGACTCACAGAGGGAACACCTCAGGTTGTTGCATTTTCTTTTCTGTCACAGGAGCTGTAAACTCATAGCTCAGTGGCAACAGTCTGCATTTCTAGGAATGTTGTGGCAGTTTTGATTTGACAGCATCTCCATTGACATCCATTGGTGAAACGCATGTAAAAACTCTTTTCAAGTTTTGTCTCATCAGGTAAAATACAAAACTTCCTTCTACTTAGCTACCTGTAGAAGAAATACAATAATGTGTCCCTGTGGCACAGCAAAGATGTACCACATTTTAAGCCTCCCACTGGAGGATACTCTAATGAACAAAAGCTTCTTTCCACCCCCTACTTGCTATGGCAGTTTCAGAGGAAAACAAGCAGAAATAAAGGAACTGGCTCACATCCAGCATGTGTGGCTTCACACAGTAAATAACAATCAACACTTTGGCTGCTTCCACAACTCAGCAGGCGAGGTGCCAGCAAATGCTTTTAATCAGAGCCACTCTTTGTTTAGCAATGCTCACTAACTAGTGACATTTTTAGATTCTTATTATTAGCACTGGCAGTAAAACAACAGTAAACAACACAGCTAAAGATTTGAACTTGAAAGCTCACCCAAAAGCCTGAAACACCAAACTTCATGGATAAGTCCCAGGCATCTGAGTGGTGCTTAGTGTTTCTGACCTTACTTGTCACTGCAGGATGGCATTTTACAATCCTGACTTGACAAATAAGCAGGAAATATAATTAAACTAAATGCAGCAGAACCCATACTTCAGCAGCACAGCTTGTTGTAAACACTGTGGCAAACACAAGGTGCTCACCCTCCTGGGAAAAGCTGTATTTAGGTGAGCCCTGCTTCAGTGACTTGCCTTTCGCACATTCCCAGGTGAGTTCTTTTAATCAAGTCCTTTCAAATCAGCTGAAATCCTGGGTGAGAGGAGAAGGAATAGCTCCATATTACAAAGTGCTGGTCCCTTGGGTGTATTTCATTAGACCCACCTGAGTGATTCTCTTGAGCAGAATGGAGACCACTACCAGTCCCTAAAAGCAATATTTTAAGGTAGATCAATTTCATTCTTTAACACCATGGAGGCATTTATTTTGTTTTTCCTAGATGAGGGTGCTTTTGTTTATCCTAGAAGCTCCTTGTATCCTTGAAGAATGGAAGATTCACTGAGGAAGAAACTGTACTAACAACTTTCTGCTAAAAGTTAGTGGACTTGCACCAGAGCCATATCAGAAAATGGAAAATCCTGAATATAGCTAAAGGCATTTATGAAGCAGAAACAGCATGACAGGGTGAAAAAATATTCTATATCCTGTCTTAAATGCTTGTCAATCAACTGGAGCTTGATACTAAGTACTGACATCAAACCAAATTTTCGTTTTAATAATGAAGTAAGAACACTCAGTTTTGAGTTCCTGAGACATACGACTGAATGAAAGATAGTCAGGTTGAAAGTGTGTCCTAAGTCATGCTATTTCAGTATTTTTCAGAGCAGTTTTTCTTTGTTTCTTTCAAAGATGTGCAATGGTAAAATCAGACAGGTCAATATTTGCTTAGTGCTAAATACAATGAAAATACCAAGGAATTTCAGTGCCTACAGCTTGCAGAAATGGCAAAGAACATAAAATTCAATGGGGACTGGTTTAGACACTGAAAATCAAACACTGTGCTCATTATTTATATTTTATATGGTAATACATTTACCCTTTAACAAAGGTTTTTGCTTTCTCCACTACTGACAACACTTTGTCTCAGGAGAAGGGCCCCAGCAGTGCAAATAGAAGAACAAATGTGCTTACCTGCATAAATATTTATAAAACTGAGCCTGACATTAGCATAAGTTGGAGCTGATTCACCAAGTACAGTGGGGGAAATCAGACACAACTGAGGCAGTGATGTGAATTGAGGCTGCTGTGTGTGGGTGAGAGAGGGAGATGTGGTCTGTGGGAAGAAATGCCTCTTCCCTGTCCACACAGCGAGGGCAATTGCCTCATCCTAGAGGAACTCTGGCACTCAGTGTCTGAGACAGGGTCCCCTCCCCAGGCACCAAACCTCACAGTCACTTCTGTGCCAGCCCAGTCCAGCACAGCTCGCTGACACTTTAATTCTGCTGCCCAAAGGTCTCCCCAGAGCCTCCTCGACAAGGAGAAGACACTTGACCACAAGAGCTCTATTGCTCATGGTGATCATGGAAGGACCAGAGTGGGCTTTGTGGCCATACATCTAAATCCTTTTGAGACGGAGGGGTAACAGTTTCATATGGTAAAATCCTCCAAGGGAGGATTTACCATTACTGCTTACAAAGAAGATATTATTCCTATAATTCAAAGACATGAGAAAAGCATAAGAATGGAATTTGAAGTTTAGCAAGCCATACAAACTGATAATTCTTTTAGCACAGCAAAATATCTAAATAAGCTATGTGAATCTCCTTTAGACTGTTGTGGAGCTTTCCTTTCCTGATTTGTAGATACTCAGTTGCTTTTGGCAGCATATCTAAAATTTATAGCATAAGTCAAATCATTGGAACTGAATACTCAAATAAACCTATACAAATGGTGATTGATATTTTCTGGCATATTTTCATGAAAATATGGGCAGCATAGAGAAATAAAAGACATTTCTCAGTTAAAACAGGTAACAAGAAGAATAAAAAGAGACAACTAGAGAATCAGATAAATCTAAAAAAGTCGTCTGTCAATCAGTTTAGGCCTAAAACCAGATTTTTTTTTCTCATAGTTGTATCATTCCTTATGGAGAAACATTGAGGCTGAAATTGCTGGACATAAAAACTTCTGCTAAGTTTATGGCACATTGAATTTGTCTTTGTTCCATAACCACTGATTTTGAGAACAAAATAAGAATTTAAGGCTGTTATAACTTATGTTCCATCACAGGGGTGGTACAATCCCTCTTTTACAGTTAAGTAGACTGTTGACTTGGTAGCCTGTGCATCTAAATACAGTGCTTAATGCTGGCATTTTAAATCACCAGAAAAATCATAATCATGTCATTGTTCTGATATTTGTAATTGCTTGTAGTAGTATGTCAGACACAGATACTGGTATATTCAGTCACTGAGAGTTCACTTTGAAAAATTGTTCTTGGCACTTCCTTTTTGTGAGTCCACTGTGAAGCTGATCACAGTGTCAGAGATGCATAAATAGAGTGAGTAAATAATTGTTAGAAATGCATAAAGTACACGTAAAGCACTTCCTAGATCAGTGTTTTTTCAGGCATGAGTTTACTGTGATTTCCACCTGACAGATATGGAGCCTGGCCATTGAGGGGCAAAGTATCTCCCTCAAACACACTGCCCACACATTTCGCTCTTAACACCGAGGAATTCAGTGCTCATTTTCCTCTCCTCTGGGGATGAACTTTGCTATCTCCAGCCCCTGGGAAAGTTCAGTTTCCCACAGCCACCAGCCCCCCACTGGCACTCGCCACTTTGTTCCCAGGACGTGTTGGAGGAGGCTTTGATCAGCGGCTGAGAAGCAATCTCTCCGATAGCCAGGGACCCTCTGGAAGGTTTTGGCTGTCAGAGCAGAGACATTAAATCAGGCAGCTGTCAATGCGGAGCCCACGCAGGCCCTGAAGCACTGGTATAATGGTCTCAGGCAACCCAGAAGGCTTTTAGCGTGATAGTTAAGGCTTTTAAAGGTGTGTGGCAGTTAATAAGCCAGCCAGAGAGCCAAAAGGTTGAAGTCTTTAGACTTCTAGTTTCATGCTGTGTTTACTGAATCATGCTGTCTTCTGAGTTATTGGCTCCTATTTCTTCTCTGACACTCACCGTGTCTAAGATCTTTTAAGAATATTTCACAATGGAATTCATTGGGTTGAATAAATTCCATTACTTGAAAGCTAATATGAGAATTATTCACATAACTGAAGTGCAACTGCACAAACGTCCAGCTTATCTAAAGAATATAAGCTCTGTCAGACACTTTCACTCAAAGGTAAATGCAGGTTGACCCAAGACTTGTAATAAACTTCCCTGACACTGAAAGACTTGACCTTGAGGCTTTGTCACTAGTGATTTGCTATTTTATTTGAAGATTTACCAGTGTTTATTTTTAACACAGATGTTTATATAAAGACATTTGTAAAAAGAAAATAATTCTGTTGAAATAAAGGAATGACATTCATTTGTTTCACTTATTTCTGACAACACCTATATGTTGCTAATTTTGTTCACATTGATCAGAAATTTAAAGTAGAAAAAAATATAAAGATCCAAAATAATTTGGAAATTCCTGGGATCCATGACAGATACCCGAGTCCAGCACAAAAAAGATTTATCTATCAAGTCCATCCAAAAGGTTGAACTGCACCATCAAGAAGTTTCACCAGAAGGTATATTTATTCCCTCTCCCCTCATTTTGCAGGCTTAGGATCCCCACGTGAAAATACATGTGTCCACATGCTGCATCTAAATTGGAGGGGAACAGAGAGGTAACTTTGTATGAGATTAAATAAAGAATTATAACATTTTGTACACAAATTCTATGAAAGTAATGAAACTGGTAGCAAGAAAGCCAGGTAGAGGGATTTTTGAATGCTGCTGTCTCGATTAATAAATATTCTCACAGAACAATTTTGCATTAACCTGTGTGTTATAAAGCACAATGTTTATAGCAGTTGTAGTTAATATGCATTGCAGCTCATGAAGAAAAGGCGATGGGCAGAGAAAGGAGAGTAAGATGTGTCTCTTTACTAAATTTTTAAATTACAACTTCATCAAAGCTGCATTGCACCAAAAGTTACTTCTCTAATGTTGGTGATTACCCAGAAACCAAAATCTAACCACTGCACATAACTCAAACACCAGGCTCTGTAGTGCTTAGCCCAGATGCTGCAAAAAAGTGACTGCAGTGAGCTGAAGCCAAAGACGACATTTGGCCACTCGTATTCCAGTACATAAACATTTATATTCCAAACTGATGCACATAAAATCTCACGTGGTAGGAAACAGCTCTTCCAGCAGATGAGTTACACTGAGCCTCTGGCTGGTAAAGCAGAAGGTCTGCACTGCGCTTCAAGTGTCAGCCAGGCACTAGTGAGCCCCAGGGAGAGACACCAGAGCACAGGACAGTATTGCCAGTTCCAAATAGGAGGGGCTCACAAGCATACAGAACAATAAAATTCCACTACAATCTAAGGTGAACTTTTTTCCCCCCTTTTTCTTTTTTTCTTTTTTTTTTTTTTAAGAAGAATTTTAGAGGCATTTGGTGCTCTGGACTACTATTACTATTGGGTATTTAAGTGACAATCTTTTTGTACGTTTCTTAATTAGAGATTTAGCACCTACCTTTTTCAGAGATAATTCATGAGCTAGCAGCCACTATAATGAAGACAGCCCTTGGTAAGCTAGATGACATTTTTTCCCTAGTGAGCACAACAAGCCCTGAGATGAATAGAAGTGTAGGGGCTGAGGTCATTATCAACTGTCAGAAGAAGATTTCAATCTCTGCTAGTAACTGTGAGACTAATTGAAACAAATATCTCTGCTGAACACACTAAGATCTGTAAATTTGTGACAGCTGACAATTATACTCTAGGTCTGTCAAACTGTACTTCCAAATTATTTTACTTGAAAAATTTCTGAAATGTTTCAAGTCTCTTTACTAACACTCAAAGGAAATATATGATGAATGTAAGAATAATTTATTGCTCAGATTGTTAAAAGATTTTCACATAGCCTTGTTTGAAATATGGAAGAGTTTCCTCTAAGTCCCAAACAAATGAATGCCAAATGAATGAATAATAGCAAAATGCTTCCTTAGCAAGGGCTGGTTGTTTAAAAATTATTCTTCAGTCATCTAAAGTTGATAAAACAATTGATCTGAGGCACAACTGGTAAACAAGAACTCAACTGAAAAAAAAGGGAGATTTGAGCTATGTGCTTTATACATGTCTGCTGAAGCCTTAGAGAGAAAAAGATTTACAGAAATCTGTCTGTTGGCAGCACACAAGGTATCTAACTTTTAGATTTACTTTCTTGATCTTCATTATGCTCTTATCTATTTTTTAGCCTATTAAGACAAACAAGTCACAGGAGTTTTCTAAAATAGGGGAATGTTAATTTTCAGTTTGAGTTACTACTATCTGATTTTCTTGTAAGATTTAGAACTTCCATTTACTTTTTTTTCCATTTTACTGTCATTTCCATGCTCAAAGATCAGCAGGTTAATATGTTTGAGGCACAACCTGTTCAACTGTCATCACCATGTCTATTTGAAAAGACAGGTTGTTGGTACTTCTTTGTACGTACAACCTCTGCATGTCCACAACACTGGTGTTCCAACACTGCTTTGTGCAGAGGGGTCAGCATCTCTGCAAAAGCTTTCAGCACAGTGGGAATGTCTCATGCACTGATGCCCAGTAGAGGATCCCCAGTTTGATATTCAGAGTCACAGAGGGATGTAGCTCAAATGGTTTTAGTATTGATCCATGTTAGCCAAGGAAACCAGGTACAAACCTGTAACTGATCTATATTTTCTTCTAGGCTCTCTTCTGCTGGGTCAGAAATTCTGCATCTGGAAAGATCTTGCTAAGACTGCTTGCTGTGATGCCCTAAGACTTGTACAGACAGTCATCAAATCTCAAAGAAAAGCAACTGCACCGACTGCTGGTCAAATGAAAAATCTTCCTTGCTGTCCTAGGGCCCCACATGGGAGGTTGAAAAGCATATTTAAGCTCTAAGCTACTTCACCTACAAGAACAAGCTTTGTTCTTGTCAGGGGCACAATATTCTTGGATTAGTGCCATTTGCACTCATGTTCAGTTTGGGGTTTTTCCTCTCTGTTCTGGTCTGTATTAATCTTGAATCTGCATTTACTCATTGCAATGCAAACATGCAGGTTCAGTACAGAACTGGATGTGATCACAACAAACTGAAGATCAATCTGAACTGAACTGAACTGAACAATCCTATTGTCTCTGTGAGATAGGTGGCACAGCCAGTTCAGAGAAAGCTGATCCAAGCTAAAATATTACTTCTTGTAGCATGAAAGCCTCTGTTTCATAATATACAATGTTCCAGAGATATAAACTAAGAGGATTATGTTGTCATTGTCCCTTGTCATGCTTTAGAGCAGGTGGAAAAGGTTAAGTAATAAAGCAAGGAAACTGGAATGAAGGTTCAAAATCTCTTGTTTTGGATCATCACAGAGATATTTAAACTCTTTGCAATGCCCATTTTTTCATCTCATTAATAGCCAAATGTCTATATTCCCTGTCAGTACAAGATTTCAATTTGTACTAAATAATTTCTAATCAAGACATTGATTATCTTAGAAACCACATTTGAAAGACAGAAGTGAAATACAGAGCTGTACATCTCTATTAGCCATAGGTCAGAGGCTGTGCAAATAGCACAGCTAAAAAGCTGAAAGCCATCCATGTGTAGGACACTGAGATACTTTTCTCATACCTTCTTTCTTACTAAGTAGGCTCCAATTGCAGTGAAAAAAACAAATAGTGTATATTGTGTTCCTAGAATATCATGCATACAAATATGTTAGAAAAGTTTAATCATTCTGAAAACTTTAACTTTGGTACTCAAAATTACATTGAGGTGTTTCATCTTTAGCAGAAGCTAGTGCATATCCTGAAAAATGCACATTATACACCCAACTTTCATCTTCATTGTTAAGCAAAAATATTGCAGGAGTAGAAAAATTATTGGTACAGTGAAAATTATTTGTATTCCATGTACCAATTAAATTCTGCTCTTCTAAATCTCAATTACTTTCACAAAATTTATAATTTTTCTTTTGTTTTTAAAAACTGTAATTAAATGGGAAATGTTCAAACACAAAACTCAAATGCTTCAGACAATCAATAAATGAGCTTTATCACCTCTGAAACTAATTTCCATTAATCTTTCTGTGAGACTCACAAATGCAGCACACAGTGATACAATGCTTCCATCAAATCATAACTGAAATAAAAAAAATCTCTGAATAAATGATCATATTTCAACTTATGCACATAAATGGGTCATGTGATGAGGGAACTGATCTTTGAGCTGTAACATTGTCAGATTTATTTCCTTACTATCATTCTTTGTCTCATTTGCAAAAAGGGAAGAAATGTGTCTTAGAAATTCCCAATAAATGTCAAAAGTGTGGAGCTGCCTATTTAAATCTCCAGTATGTGTCCACAGATAATTTTATGCATGCTATTTATGACTTCAATTTACATTTTCTCTGACATACAGCCAGGTAAAATTAAGGTTCATGAAAAATCCTTCCAGTTTTCTGGAGAAGTCTAGGAGTTTCACAACACAAAGCTCTACAAAAGTTTTTACAAGAATGACCAACCAAAATGAAAATATTTTTAATATTTATATTTAGCACGGGAGCATCTTTTGTGCAGCAAAAGCATTATCTAGGTATTTTTTAAATGGATGCTTTTAAAACTGGGAGAGATCTATCAATGGACAGAAGAGAAAGAAAGACCACATGTTGAGTCCATGCTTGATAGTCTGTACAAGTTATTGTGAAGTACCACTTGTACTAGGACTGCCACAGAGCTGTTGGTTTGAAAGGTTAATGACTGCAGCAATCACAATTTCAATTTACAAGAAATGGAATGACAGGAAGCCAAACACAAATTGGAAATGTCCCACTGTGATGGCAGCTGAGCAACAATTCATCAACAACAGCACAGGAATATTGTAAAGCCAGAGTGCTGGGGACAACCTTTTCAGCCTGAGAAGGGCTTAGGGCTTATATTTAAGCTCATTTTTCAGGGATAGTACAGAAGTTTAAAAATGGCTAAATTACCTAATATAGACATAAGTTCTCCCTTGATAATTTTCCTTATAGTAGTTGCTAGGTCATCTGAAGGTGTTTATCCCACCTCCTTACATTTTCTTTTGTGTATATTCCCTTTCCCAACATTTTAAATGTTGACTTTTAGTTCCACCAAAACAGCCATTGTCCCAAAGGCATTTCAATCATCTTTGAGCATTCCCTGCAATTATATTCCAGCTCTTGCTTACTCAGAGCATCAGCTCTTCTACTATGTGATCTGAGACTTTCTAAAGCTTTCAGGTGTTTACATACACACAAAGATGCTCTGTGAGACCCTGTGCTCCTTCTGCCTGGATTTTGCATGTAATTTGTTCAGTGGAAAATCAAATTGATGATAATAAATCAAACTATCATCATCAACACTTACAGAAATGCAGGTGTATTTTACTTCTTTCTTATCTGAAGTCAGCCAGAACTATTTGCAAGCAATTTGAAGTCAGAAATAACAAATAAATGGAGGTAAGCTGTGGAAAGTTTGTTTCACCCCTATCTCAGAAGAGATCTCCTAAAACAGGATTCAGGGAAAGCAGGCTGGAGTGAGATTCTATATCCAAAAGCTTTTCAATTAGTACTAATGTGCTGTAGGATGCTGTTAATTTCATCTAACAGGACCACAACATTGGCAGAACTACTGTAACAAGTTCATGCTTTAATTTATCTTGCTTTATATACTTAAATTATTGAAGAGATAGTAAGACAGGCAAATATCAGGTGAAAGGCATCCCACAGAGGTGGGTTCTGCACAAGATTTTGATGCCATCATGCTAAATATGTGTGCCTGTGTCTTTCATTAAATCTTTTCAGTAGTTTCCTTCTCAGAGGAATGATTTAACAGAATATCACAGACTCAGAGAACGGCTGGGCTTGGAAGGGATCTCTGGAGACACCTGGTTGCACATTCCTGCATATGTCCTGAAGAGGATCCCCAGGACCATGTCCAGAGAAGTAACTTTTGGATATCTTCAAGCAGGGAGATGACACGAACCCAGTGGGCAATCTGGGCTATTGGTCAGTGAAAAAGTGTTTCCTGATGTACAGAGGGAACATCCTGTGTTTCACTTTGTGCCTACTGCTCTGGTCCTGGCACTGGGCACTACTGAAAAGAGCCTGGCTCCATCTTTACACCCTCCCTTCAGGTATTTATATATGCTGATAAAATCCCTGCTGAGCTTTCTCTTCTCCAGTCTGACCAGTCTCAGCTCTCCCAGCCTGTCCCCAGAGAGGTGCTCAAAGTCCCTTAGTCATGTCTGTGACCCTTTGCTGGACTCTCCCCAGTATGTCCATACCTTTGTTTAACTGAAGAGCCCAGAACAGGCCACAGCACTTCAGATGTGGCCTCACCAGTGCTGGAAGTGCCTTACCTAAAGCAGAACTGCCTTTTCTGCATACACAGACACATTTGCTGGCTCATGCCCAGCAAAGCAAAGCCAGTGTCCAGCTGGGTGTCACCCAGGAGAAGTTGGTACACGAAGCAGATGTGTGAAGCACACAGGCTCATGTGTGCTTGGAAATACTGGCAGGACAGCACGAAGCTGGATGGCAATGCCAGAAGGCAGGTGGCCTGTGGCAGGCTGCAGAGGAGGATGGAGCACTGTCAGGGGCACACAGTCCCAGCACAGACCATGGGAGGCATTGCAATGCCATTGTGGATCAGTACCCACCAAAGCCACTCAAGATACGTTCAATGAAAGGTAGAAATGTGGCAGGAAAGGTGAACTAATCAGCACAGACAAGATGCTCATAGAGCTGAGGTAGACTAGTTCTACCAGTTCTCTGAAGTGATTAGAGAACTGTGATCTAGCACCATAAATTGCAGTAGAAAGTGTTAATATGAGAAATAAAGCAAACTCCAACTCAACAAAAAGCTTGAAATCATCCATTCCTGAAATCTAATGCTTAGGCTAAAGAATACTGCTTTAAACTGATTTATCTTTATGACAGTCACTAGCCCTGGGCATGATTTACAACATTTTAGATCATAATTGATAACTTTGCAATGATATTATACACAAAACCACTGAAGTTCATGTCCATTAACTCTATCATCTTGTCAAAAATGTTATACATGCATGTCTTGAATTATCATGTACTGATAAGGAAATGAAAAATATGCATAAAAATGTATTACCATGTCTTACCATCAACATTCCTTTGATGTAAGTAGAACTTACATCCTGGAACAGAAAAGCACATGAAGAGCTGGAATTCCTCTTTTCAGAAAATGCTAAAATAAGGTATCAATTAAAATATTTCCTTATAGCCTATTCTCATTCTCCATACTTCATTTTATGCAAAGAAATATCAAGGTTCTTAGTTTCTGAAACTCTAAAAATAATCATTCTTGAGAAACAGACAGAAGGCTTATTTTATCCACTATACTTTGTACCTTTTTGCCTTAGATAATTAGGGACATGAGATCATGATTTGTAATGCCTGGAGAATATTGTCATTAGCAGGGGAATGTTCTCTGGAACCCTGAGGAAATGAAAAGCTTTTAAGAGCAATCACTGTTAATCACTAACATGCCAACATTATATACTTTCTGGAACTGAGAATGATACAGACAGGACACATTACGTGACTCTGTCTTGCTTGCATGGCAAGCTTTTGATAAAAATATGTGTTTAAAACATCCCTTTGCATGTCTTGCTTTCTGTACAGAATGCAGGAAAGTAGTTAAGAACTGCAAGATTTACACTTGTACAAGCTATTGAAGATATCCTCTTTGATTCCATAATGGACCTTCATTGTGTTTTTATTATCTCATCTGAGTAGTAAATGCCATGGACAAGAGATCGGCGCTTTTCACCCAAGAAGGGTAAAAGAAAAGCTAAACTACAAGGAGATAAATGCAAATAAATTAATCTGTAGCTTCAGCTTAGCAGGAGACATAGCATCTGCACAGCTGCAATACTTACAGCTGAAATTATAGATTAACATTAAACATTGATGATTAAAAATTTACTGTTATTATTTTTTAATATAATATTTCTTTAATATTTTCTAGCCAATGTTAACTGCATCCAACATCCCACATATTTTCTAATGAGATAAAGGATGGTAAAATAAATAGAGAAAAAGTATATTTTTAAGAAAACAGAGTTCAGTACTACTTACTAACATCTTTTGAGTTTTAATTCCTTGCTGTACTAACCATGCATGCCTCACAAGTCAAAGCCGAGCCCAGCACTACAGGGCAGCTGTACACACTGGAAAAATGAGTCAGACTACACCCATAGACTGGGGTCCTCAGTTGGGATCCCTGCCAAATAAAACATTGGACCTGCCACAACATCACACATTTTCAGAAAAAAAAAAAATCACTTAGAATCCTAGTAAAGAAATCTAAGAAGTTTATAGATTTGTAGAACTAGTGAGAACTGATAAAATTATCTACAGCTGTTCACCAAATAAAAAAGTCATCTAGTGCAGTTGAAATCAATTACTTCTTGTGACAGCTCCTGTGATACAAAAATCAAAATCTTTCTTCTTACTGACCAAATTTTTCAGGACTCTTCCATTTTTGCATCCTTAGACAAACAACCTCAATACAATTTTCAATTTGTCTTTGAACAAATTCCTACTATATAAGTTATACTTATTCTATTAAGAATAAGTAACTAACTGCTCCTACTAAGTTATAATTATTCTCCCCTTGATGCTTTCAATTTTATCTGCATCTTTTGTTCATTAAATAGTTTCATGAATTTAGACCAATTGTTTCAGAGTGATGGTTTCCTCATCTGATCAGATATGCAGTATTTAGCTACTGAATCTCATGAGCTGCACTGCTAGTCACTCTTACACAGCTGAGACTGTAGTGGCACATCCCACAAACAGATTGCAAATTCAAAAAGGAAGTGCTTACATTCTTGAAGCCTCTATATAAGATCTGAAGTTCCTTCTTTGTGAATTTACTCTGTGCTTCCAGCAGTTCAAGAGCTTCAGGTCTATGTCGTACTGTGGCCATTTCCATTTCATCTTCTACAGTGTCTGCAGAATACAAGAGACAGAGAAGGAGAGCTCAACAGGAAATACGGGAAGTGAAAATGCTTAACCCTTTCAAAAAGACAGAGAAGATAGAAAGAGGGAAAGGAGGGGAAGGAAAGGGAAAGGGAAAGGGAAAGGGAAAGGGAAAGGGAAAGGGAAAGGGAAAGGGAAAGGGAAAGGGAAAGGGAAAGGGAAAGGGAAAGGGAGGGAGGAAGGGAGGGAGGGAGGGAGGGAGGGAGGAAGGAAGGAAGTGTCGGAAGGAAGTGTCGGAAGGAAGTGTCGGAAGGAAGTGTCGGAAGGAAGTGTCGGAAGGAAGTGTCGGAAGGAAGTGTCGGAAGGAAGGAAGGAAGTGTCGGAAGGAAGGAAGGAAGTGTCGGAAGGAAGGAAGTGTCGGAAGGAAGGAAGTGTCGGAAGGAAGGAAGGAAGGAAGGAAGGAAGGAAGGAAGGAAGGAAGGAAGGAAGGAAGGAAGGAAGGAAGGAAGGAAGGAAGGAAGGAAGGAAGGAAGGAAGGAAGGAAGGAAGGAAGGAAGGAAGGAAGGAAGGAAGGAAGGAAGGAAGGAAGGAAGGAAGGAAGGAAGGAAGGAAGGAAGGAAGGAAGGAAGGAAGGAAGGAAGGAAGGAAGGAAGGAAGGAAGGAAGGAAGGAAGGAAGGAAGGAAGGAAGGAAGGAAGGAAGGAAGGAAGGAAGGAAGGAAGGAAGGAAGGAAGGAAGGAAGGAAGGAAGGAAGGAAGGAAGGAAGGAAGGAAGGAAGGAAGGAAGGAAGGAAGGAAGGAAGGAAGGAAGGAAGGAAGGAAGGAAGGAAGGAAGGAAGGAAGGAAGGAAGGAAGGAAGGAAGGAAGGAAGGAAGGAAGGAAGGAAGGAAGGAAGGAAGGAAGGACATTCTCTTAAAGACTTGTTTTTGCAGCTTTAATGACAGATGATGATTCCATTTTGAGCTCAGAGGAAAAGGGTGCCTATCATTTGCTTCTGTGGCTGCAAAGAATAGTGAACAGCAGTGATGATCCAGTAGCCTGCTTATTATCTCATGAATAATAACAACAATAAACTGGAAAGCCAACATCCTGCAAGAGCATGCATGATACATTCAGTATGACTTTTTTGTTTGTACAACTCTTTGACCAAAGGAAACAATTCTATAAAACTTTAGCAACTCCAGAAAATTGAAAATTTTCCTTCAGATGTGAATTGATTGTATCAGGCTGGGATTTTTATTGTGAAGTTGTCTTCTGGAAAGCATGTGAAATTGATGTTGCACATCCAGCAGCAGGTCTTACTTTGAGTATCATACAATTGACCCCTTAGGAGAAATATTATTGAGGGTGAGCAGCCTTAGTGGTGAACAAGATAGTTTTAGTGACCTCTTCTTTAGGTAAGTAAGAATGTGGATATACACATTCAAGGTTTACAGTTAAGTGTAGATTTAAAACAATGAGAATTAGCAATGCATTTTTTCCTAGGTAGAGTTTTAAATGTGAAACTTTAACAGTAGAGTGCCAGTCGCTTGTGATCAAATCAAAAATGTGTGTGTCCATTTCTAAGTACTGACAGCCTTAAACATAACTTACCCAGATTAATGAAATGAAATTACTGCCTTATTTTGATTTAGGAGTTATAGGAACTATAGCAATATAACAGTACAAATGCCTAATCGTCATTTCTACAATGTTGAATATACATATTCTATTTCATTAGAATGTGGGACTCTTTTCTTAGAATAAAGTTTCATTTGGTTCAATATTCATAAACACATAGTATTAGAATACTCAACTGCAGTAGTATTATGCCTACAGTTTCATATATTTTTGTTCTGCTATAATGCAGAAATAATAGCTTTCAGCTGCTTGGGAGAAATTTGGCATCAGAAGACACAGCTCAGCTAAACAAAAAATAAACAACCAAATAGTTTATATATTATTAAATATCTCTCTTTAAAGAGATATTTAATAATGTATAAACTATTTGGAAAAATCTTCACAAAGCCCCTTCACAAGGGCTTTGTCCTTTCTCCTGTGAAAAATATGATGCTGTTAGTACTCTTCTCAGGAGGATGATCTCAGTGTGATCCAGATGATTTTTTTTTGATAACCACAACTCAACACTAGGTAATTAGACAAAATTGGCAAAAAAAATCAGCCTGAGAATAAATATTGTTGAAAGCTCACTTGTATTTTATATTAGAATTTTTACATGGGATTTAAATGGGTTTTGTTTTTAGACAGAAAAAGACTTAACTTGAAATGAGTTCTCTAAGCACCCATTTGTAAAACATCTGGCTACCTAGAGAGACATCTACAAGCTTTTCTGGAAGCTAATGAATACACATAATAAATGTGAGGCTAGAGATAAAGGCCAGACAATGTGCTGAGCACAATATTTAGTATATCCTTAGCAGTAAACATTTTTATTGCATTTAAATGATTCAGTGAGCATGTAGAAGACTGCAATAGGCTGATTATGTTAATGAAAAGGTTCAGTATAACATTCTTTACACTCGACTTCTCTAGTGTCTTATAGATAGAAATAATAAAAATGCAAAATCATCATAAACTTCTTTAAAATCAACCAACTGTGATGATTAAAATGCTATAGCATTCATGAGACATTTTGTTTTTAATTTTTTTCTTCACTGCTCTAGATACCAGGCTGGAAAAGAAAAATCTGTACTTAAAAATATGCGGGAAAGTGTGTGAAAATCTATTTTTACTATTTCTATTTTTATCTATTTCTAAACAATGATGATTTCTATGGCATTAGTTATTTCAGTTCCTTGGTTTATTCAGCCTAGATCAGTTAGGAATACTTTTTTTTCCATAGAAATAAAATTTCATGTCAATTGAAAACCAGAAACGAGTTCACAATCCCTCATTAATGTACTGAACAAAATATTGTTACTGATTAAATGAATTAGGAGATTTCTTATTACTAAATAGTAAAGACATTTTTAATGCGAATGTCATAGGAGATATGCTTTGAACCTTTCATTATTCATTAAAGATGGCAAAAACACAACAAAAAGCAAATGTACTCTATATATCTGTACTCTTTATATATCTGTAAAAAATTGTGCACGTGCATTTCCCTGCACAAACTCCACATTATAGCCTCCCTAACTATTTAATAACTATTTAGCATGTTTTTATTTTTCAAATCCACTGAGTGTAGTCCTACCCTAGTGTACTAGCACATGCACATATCTAGGAAATGATGGCTTTCAGTTCAGTCTGAATAGTCTAGAGCACACAAGGAAGTGTTCTTTTACATGCTTTTTTCAATAGGAATGCTGAAATATGTTCAATACAAATGCTGAAACAAGATTTTACACTTTTAGATAATTTTTCTAAGCACATATTGATAGAAGTGCAGAAATGCAAATTCAGGCTATGTATATTTCAATAAATTACTTGTTAAAAATATTTCCCTGATAATTTCTAAGGAATTCACATCATGTGATTGTTATTGCAAGTGGTGTTGTTCGCATTCCTAGGACAATATAATGTAGCTTCTTTCATGCTAGCAGAAATGAAATAGCACAGGATGTTAAAATAGAATAATAACAGTGATAGAATAATATATCTACAATGATAATCTTATTTAAGATTTTCACTTGATATGACATTCTTACTTAATGTAGCACTTATTTATGGAGGAGATTGCAGAGAAAACTATTGAATGCACCTTTTTTACTGCTGGTTCTCAAATAGGAAATATTTGATACTCAGTTCAACCTCTCTTCTGGTTTGTAGAATACTTTCAGTAAGGAAAATGTAAGTTTGACATGATCAAGGTTTCTGAGACTGACTCTAAATATATTTGGTTACCTGTGCAGATGAAGAGTTTACATAGAAATGTGCAAGGAATTAGGATGTTTCACTCTCCCAGCAACTTCAAACAAACAGATCAAACTTTCTGTTAATTCTATTTCCTTATCTATTCCATTCCCCATCCCTGGAAATGTTCAGGTTGGATGGGACTTAGAGCAACCTGGTCTTGTGCAGGAGGACTAGACTAGATGATTTTAAAGGTATCTCTCCCAACTCAAGCAAACCTATGATTCTCTGATTCCTTTTGTTGTCTAGGGCTATATTGTTCAGGTCATGCAGCTGAAAGTAACTTATCCAGAAAGAGTTATTAACAAGTGCCCCAAAAGTAACTGCAGTTTTTAAGATGCCTTATTTTCAATTAAAACATATCAGCTGAAGACACCATGAAATAAATAAATCAGTGTACATCCCTTTTCATCTCAAATACTTAAGAGGAATGCAAACACCAGAGTTTTCTCTACAAAGGAGCATATGAAAGGCAGTGAAGGGTGACAGCATAAAGAAACCCTAGATCTATACCTGTGTAGTCTTGACATTAGTAGGGGGCTGTATCTCTAGTCAAGTTGCCTTTGGTTGTCCTAGATTCACTAGACATGTGGAACTGCTCTTTCAGGCCTTTATTCCCCCTGAGATTGATTGATACACTTTATCAGAAGAGTATACAGGAAATACATAGACACTTCAGCTTCTGGTTTTAGGTGCTCATATTAGTGCCTCGAATTCAGTCAAATTAATCTAGATTGAATTGGATCCAGAGAGATATTTTAAAATCTGCTATAGGAGTCAATTTATATAGAAAGACATTGTAGTGTTATTACTATAATTAATCTCTATCTGGGAATATATATGTATCTATGTATTGATCTCTCTCTCACTCCCGCTGCCCCTCTATATTTATCTGTTACCTGCTCTGGAGAGATTTTATCCAGACATTCAGTATAACATCAGTGTGCTTTTCCTGTATATCCACATTCACATTCTTTTCAATCTCAATATTTCTTTTTCTCTCAGACACCAACTTTAAGTCCTGTTCCCTAAATAGTTTGAAGTTCTATATTCAAAACCTGCAGGGCCAATCCTTTCCTCCCAGAGCAGTTATGATGGTGTACCCCTTGTGTATTGGATAGCAAGCACACACAGTCACGTGCATAAAAATGCCAAAAGTTACCACTTTTCAAATACATGGAGAGCAGATATTAAATTTAACCATGGAATCACTTGTCAACTAACTCGCAGTTCATAAGTGCCAAGTGATAATCTTTGGTTATCCCCTCTGCTGCAATTGCCAAGCTCCTGTGTGGCAGACTGTGGCACTGGTCTCTTGCCATCTTACTCTGCATAGACAAATCTGTGCATCGCTCCGTTTAAACCTCAATAAACCATATGATTCCTTCAGCAGATATCTTAGCTCTCAAATGAGCAGTTAATGAAAGCATAATTTTTGATGCATGCAAACCTAAAAAAAAAAAAAAATCAAATGAAAAAAATGAAAAATAAAACTTGCTTTGAGTAACAGGAGATGTCGTTTTGGCAGCCGAGCAGGGCAAGAGCTTCATAAGTCGCTCTTTAATGCTGCGTTTGGTACTGTTCTGAGCGTAGAGGAAACCTAAAAAATATATCATCAGGACTGTTAATAGAGGCTTGAGAACAATTTCTGTACATGCTGCAGAGTTCATCATTAGAGCAGAATGCTGATGGGAAAAGGCCAAACATATTGCAGCCACCATGAATCGCAAAGGGCAACCAGAATTTTTGAACAGGACAACAAAATTTTTTCATCTTTGTATCTTTCCAGCATCTTTCCAATACAGGGGATTTGTTTGTCTGTGTGCATCTCTTGTAATATTCTTACAACTCACCTTAAATCATCTAACAGAGATGTGTCAGATTATTAATTTGAAACAACAGAAAGTAAAAGAAGGTGTGCAAAAATTTTTATGTTAAAATATTTTAAAGAATTTATGTCTATTTCCTTTTGGATTTTTAACATGGAAAACAAAACCAAACCAAAATAAAATCTCAAAGATATCTTTTGTTGTCCTTTCTGGCAGACTTCTAATTCCATGGCTGAGCTTTCCCATATAATGAATTCGGCAGTTGTGATAACCAGTCTGGTACTTTTGCCTTTTCTGAGTAGTAAAATACCAACCATGGTGTGTAGTCAGTCTCTCTTTAGTACATGGCACTCTACATATATAAAATATAACTATTATTTATAGTTTTAAAGACTATTTTGGCTGAATAGCTAATGTTCATGTGCTATAAAGCAGCTGAACAGTATCACCCTTATTTACTGTGATGGAAGCTGTTGGAGTATCTTCCTTTGAGGCCAAACCAACCATCTTACAAAAAATGGGTGATATGAACAAGCATTCTCTGGGTGGATATTTGCTGCAAATGGCAGACTTAACACCTGTAAAACAGCTCAGTATCTGATTTATGTTCCTGACATAGGCAGAGCTTGGCTGGCACATTATGCAACTCCTGCACTTCTCATCTCAACTGCATGCACAGAAACACAAACACTGCTCTATGATGGCTCTTACCACAACAGCCAGAGTGCAAAACAGATGGGGCAAGAGAAGAAAGACACAACTGACAGGTCCTGTGCTAAGGGCACAGGCACCAGGATAATCTTTGGTTATCCGCCCTGCTGCCATTGCACTGAATCCTGGTGTTGGAGACATGACGTAGAACAGTTCCCAAGCCATCTTAGGTATGTGCTTGTATTTGGGAACAGCAAGTAAGAAGCTTTAAGGATATTAAACTTTGTAAATAAAAGCGAAAAATATCAGTTTGTATATGAGTAAAACATTGAAGGAAATTAAAAAGAAATGAGAAAAACCAGGGATGACTCAGCCACAGCCTGAAAAAATCAACCAACTTTCAGCAGACAAATTCTGTCTCTGAGTGAGCAGCAGCTCTGGTGAATACACAAAACAACCCAGTTTCAGCTCAAGGTCAGATGGACCTAAATGACTATCTCAGGAAATGTCTAAACCTTTTAATGCAAATAATGAGAATGAATACACTTTTGTCCCATAGCATCAGCTCAACTCAGAACATAGTGCAGATAAATGCATAAAATAAAATGCAATTTGGGATCTGATGGGATCTCAAATTTCCTATTTTTAATTTGAGCACCAAACCTGAGCCTTTAAATGGGTAGCTTGCTGTCTCAGCTGGCAGTGCCTGCTGTATCAAAATATGCCTGTACTGTATCTACCTGAGCATGAAAGAAATCTTTTTATCAGAAAGATTTTTTTATTAGGAATTCTTCTACTATAGACATGATGCAGAAATATCTACAGCTATCTTGCTTGTTTGAGTACAGATTTGCAAAGCTTAGAATACACTTATATAATTGCATAGGTCCACACCCATGTAATTACTGATGATGTATACAATGCTAAAAAAACCATAAAGGGATGTATTATTTCTAAATGGTTTGAGGCTAAAAGCCTTGAGTAAATAGACAATTCTTTTAATTTTTAACACACAAAAAGCTCATGGAATTCAATGCAAGCCATATGGGCTTTGCAGTAATATGATTAAGGTCAAAACCAAAATAATATATATAGGAGAAAGTAATATCAGAGGAGTGAGTGAGTAACTGAGGAGAACAGCATAGCTCTATACTCACTTCTGGCGCTAATTTAAAATTTTGACACTATGGTCAGGGCAGAGGTGAGGGGATTGGTTTATCCTCTCACAGTATGAGAAAACAGCATGGAAGTTTTCATTCCCAGTGGCTGCAGTTAGTTTATTCTGCAGCTACTGCTGTAATGATCTCCTGATCAGTACTGCAGCTTTCAATGTGATTTTTCATGAGCTAAAATAAAAAAAAAATATTTAATACAGGGAAAACATGCTGCAAACTGAGCCTATGCTGTGTCAAAACACTAAAGGTGATCATGAAGATGAAATATTTGAATAATTTCTGTGAATTCTGTACCTATTTGCAGTTTGAAACAGGTCAAGGAAAAATCTTAACCTCTAATATGAACACTAAGAAGCTAGTTAATCTAATAGATTAAAATTATTTACACAGTAGGAAACACTTATTACCAGTCCTTAAAGTGGCTGGTCATGAAAATAAGAGCTACGAAGCATCAACACACTGATAATGATGGACTGATGCTATTTCCTTCAAACTTCTACAATAGAATAATAGTAATTCTTAGCCTGAAGACAGATATGCTGGAGCAACTGAATTTTGCAGATTATTTTTGTTGTTGTTGGGTTTTTATTTTGCTTTTTTTCCCTCTTAAAGTATGTTGACTAGAAATGTCATAGCTCCTTCCCCTAACCCAGTAAGGCACAAACTCCTCTAGGCGAGATGTGAAGGTTCTTCAAATTAAGGTTAGTTCACTGGTGCTGCTGGCTCTTGGATTTAATAACCTGTTTCCCTGCAATGAAAATTAAACTGTGAGACACATTTTTCCCCAGAATTCACCGTGGGAGTGCCCTAGAACTCATCTCTCTATGACACCACGTGGAATTGTGGGCAATTGTCCCCAGAGGCGCTCACGTTTCACCAACAGTTCTGTAACTGGAGCATGGCTCACATATTCTCACATCGTGGTAGCCCTGTACTGCTACCTGTGCACAGACATGGGGCACACAGCACCCTGTGGGAGTGCCTGCCATTTAGTACGATTTGTACCTGTAATTGCAACTGATAAATTCACCAATGACTTAAAATCCTGTGTAGAGATACTTAAACTAGAGAACTGTAACTTATCAATCGAGGTTTAATATCAAGAGGAAAACATGTACATAAGGCCAGTGCAATTTTTCCAAACTGCTGCTTTTAAAAATTGTACTTGACTAAAAGCATCCAGGTTGTTGCCATGTGTCTGCCCTAGTCACTTTTTTATCACAGTGTTGACACTGCTGGTTGTCAAAAATACAAAAATGTGTAAATTTCTACAAGCTAAAAATTATAAGTGATTAATAAATGACTGTATATTTCTAATCATATACATCTACACCTAGACTATCCTAACTCAGTGTATTTACTTTTTTCAGATATATGATCCCTGCTTTAGAAAGACAGAACATAGTACATATTGCCCTGTTGTTACAGAGACAGGTCAGACTACCCCAGGAAAGACCATCTAGAAAGGGGTTTTCAGAGGCAAAATATCTCCCTTTCTAAGTGTGATTGGTGTATTTGAAAATTCTTTGTAGTCAGCATGAAAGCAAGGGCAGGTAGGCCACTTTTTGCAGCAGCGGCAGATAAATCAGAATGTCTATGCTAAACACCCACTAAGTGCACAAGATAGAACTTGCTGTTGCTGCCCTTGCCCCCAAAGCCATGCTCACCTTTCCTGCTTTCATCAAATATTCTCTGTTCAAAGAAGTACCCACCTGCCTCATTGCTGCTTTTTTGTAATGGGATTCAGGTGATAAATATACACAGAAGGCATAGTAATCCGAGTTCCTAAAGGCTTTTGGGGCTGGTAATCATCCTATTTAAGAGGATGTTTCTAGTTCAAAAACTAGAAACAATTCTTCCAAAAATTTCCTCCATGACTGTTAGTGAAGGACAAAAATCACATGTAAAATACCTCTTTTTTTTTGCCCGCTCCTTTTTCTCTTCATGCTTTTTTATTTCTGTTTTTTTTTTTTTTCCCTTCTCAAAGTCTCCCTCCTATATTTGGCAAAGTCAGCAAGTTAACTCACACTGTTTAAATCTAACACTGCTTTTTAGTCAGCAGCATTTACAATCCACGGGCCACCTCCAATGCCTTAACAGTACAGCTAAGGTCCCAGTAGAGCTGGAATTTGGATTTTGTCCACCTACAGGATTTTATGTCTTTCCACAAAAAATGGGGGGAAATTCTCTTTTATATTAGTTCTGGATGTGATATTTTTGGAAGAGATTTAGCATAAGATCCGAAATATAGGCTGGACAGATCGTTTTTTTAAATACAAAATTTTGAGACAAAAGTGACAAGACTCTGAAAACCGAAAGGGAAATGCATTAAGTGGTTTCTTGACATGATGATTTGTGCTTCATTTCAGCTGTATGACGGAATTTCTCTCCGGGCCTTAAGGGCTGGCAGCCCCACTAAACTGTTAATGGTTCATCACAGATGGAGTGGCAGGGGAGACAAAATGAAGTGCAGGTTTCATATTCACAGTTCAGGACTTGTGGAAGAGAGACAAATCAGGGTACATGTGCCTTCTGTGTAGTGAGCTTGGGAATAGAATGAAATTATGTACAATATAAATATTTATAAGGCTCAGCCTCAGTTCTTTGGTAGCACCTGCCAAGGAACTGTGTGGGTTGTCAGTTGGCTACGTGGTAGATCATCAGCAGTCTTTGACAAGCCAGGAAAACATTCCTGACAATCTCATTTGTCTGTACACGTGCATTTTATTGATTCTTCCTCTACTGACCCTAGCTTCCTGTTTTTCATTGCAATATATACCCATCAACTTCATTGACTACTAAAACCCTATAGATCTCATCAGATCACCCATGAAGGTACTGAGTTAAAAAATGAATGGCAGCATTTTAGGGAATATCTTAGAACTCTAATTTAAAAGTCAGATTGCTCTCCTTCGCTTTAAATTCTCTTGTACATACTGTTATAAATCAGTCTCCCAATGGCAGATGCAGATTGGGAACTGATAGTTACACTTCTCTACCAATAAATTAGAGATCAGAGCCAATTGGGACGTCTGGAGGCAATGGGATTTGATTGAAAATGAAGGGCAAAGAACCAGTGATCTTGTCAAAACCAGTAACTACAGTTTGGCATTTGTAGGATTGTCAAAGGAAAAAGGATGAAAGAAGAGAGGATTAACTAGTATCACTGGAGAGAAGAAATAGAGTAGATAAGTATCAAAGTATAAAGGTGATAAAGCAGAGAAATGGCCATACTTTTCTCTTGACAGTCTTCATTAAATTTCCCAACTACAGCTTTATCATTCTAACCATGCCTTTCCATGATATATATGCAGTTTTTCAATCTGAGAAACTGCTTATGTTATGAGCAGTTTCTATACAAATGCTCAATGTAAACACTATCTAAAACTGCTATAAACATCTCCAGGGGCATAAACACTGAAAATTGCAGAGAGTTTCTTCAGTGTAATACTTGAAAATGTACAAGTATGTCAAGATGACAATTAATTTAGTACCACTTAACATATTTGCACACACGCTCTCTAAGCGTGTGTAAAACTAAGCTGGTCCGCTATGATGTATTTATACCAGAATAAGAAACATATTTATAATTGATCACTGGTTTTCTTGAGAAAAATCTCACTTGAAGTGGACCATGTGAGCATATGAAAAAATGCACCATAAATCAGATTTACTGCTGCGCTGAACTGTGCAGTTTCCTTCCTTTTCCCCTCCTCCCTTTTGTTGTTTATTAGAAGTTTTTATCTATCTGTAAAGCATGCAAATGCTCACAGAACAACTTACATCAACAGAAAGTTATTTATCTCATGGGAATCTAGAGAGAAGACAGATTAAGAGGTTTTTTAGACAGATGAGAGATCATTCTCTCTGTCTCTTCGCAAGCAATTTGGTGCCACAGCAAAAGCAAGTGATGCTGAGAAATAGCAAGTGATGCTGATGCATTGCAGACGGCTTGTTGATACAAGGATTGAAGAAGGTGGAAACTTGAGTAACAGTGAAATGGGCCTTAACACTGGGCAGACACTTCTGGACACCTCTGTGTTGGTGTCCCTGGTCAGTGAAGAGCCTGAAGGGCTGGCACCAGAGAGGGCACAGTGGGGACAGTGAAAGGACCCTCCAAGCATTCAGCAGGTCACAAACAGCAACATAAACCCATAAAGAAAAGCTGTTCAAGAGATTGAATTTCTACTAATTACTAGATTGAATTTATCTGGTTTAGTAGAGATTCATTGAGTTTTGCAGTGGAGGAAAACTAATTGATGCTTCAACTGAAATGAGGGATGTGTTCTAACCTGGAGGCTAAAAACCAATGGCACAGTGCCTGTGCTGTAAAATATGAAGGTAAAAAAGGAAAACCACCATTGTAAGAAGACTAGAGAAAGCAGCTGAAAACAAGAAAAAATTAGTCTACCAAAAGTGAGTGACAGAAATCAAATGGATGGTATGAGTTGAGCTGGAATGAAAGAGTTCAGTAGAGAAAGGAGAAAAATAAAAAAGAGCAAAAATGCTTAAGAGGAGTTAATAATTTGAATGAAACAGTAGAGAAATTTTAATGAAAAAAAAAGAGACCTTTCAAATATTCATTACCTCTAAATTTAGCTTTTTATCTAAACTGTGCCAATGCCATATGTGAGCATGTTCAGTGCTGGACTCAGACACTCACACGTGCCCAAGGGACAGCAGCTGGAGCCAGAGCAGGGACAGGGGCGTCCCTGGTCTGTGGTTTCACTCTGGCTGGAGCCAGTGGGGTCTCTGTGCCAGTCCCAGCCCCCAGGCTGGGTGTGTGTCCTGGGAAACACCCACAGCAGCTCCAGGGGGAGAGAGATTCAGTGCCAGTGGCTGCAGCAGCCCCCAGGTGTCTGGTACCACCTGCAGGGGGGAGAAGCATCTGTGTCTCCTCCAGATCACGTGTGTGGAGCGTGTTGTAGCATCCCTTTACAAGCACACCAGTATTTTGTGGAGAGAAGACTTTTCATACTCATTAGGAAAGTTAAAGCCCAAAGAGAGATACTTTTAATGAATAATTTGAGGAGGATACCTTCATAGTGTTCACACTATTATCTAATTAAGATGAGTGGAAATAATTAACCTGCAGTGCTCCAGGCAGTCATTGTAATGTGCTTTTTAAATGTTTTATAGGAATTCAGGGAGAACTGCCACAAAATGGTGAAATTAAACCAGCTCATGCTTCTCAGTTCTGCTGAACTAGTCGCTGAGTCAGCTATCACGTAGGTCAGTCAGGAATAGGTAAATTCCAAGATTGCTCCCAAAGTCAACAGCAAATTTTCCATAGAATTCTGTAGGATTTGTCTGGAGGTTAAATTTTATATTACATGCTTAAATTGCTAATATTTTTCTGCAAATTTTTGTGGTTTGGGTAAAGCTGATTTTGGTTGGGGCTGATGGTGACATCACACTATCTTTGCACAGAAGACACCACACCTTTCTGGCATACTAAGAGTTTCCAGTTGCTAAGCTGCCAGTCTTAAGGTAAAGTGCTCTACTTTCCACTGATAATCTGTATCCTGCTTTCAAAAAATTAATTTTTTGACTAAGACAAAAGAAGGGCAGAAAAAAGTAATGAAGATGTTACTTTTCACTTTTGCAAAAAAATCTAAAGAAAACAAAAATTGTGCCATTCATTAAATGCTTCATTAAAAATGCTATAGAGAAGAAATAGAAGAAATTGGTATCACTCCTTCCTCTTCAGCAACTAGCCTTAAAACCAAGTGCAACATTATGTTTACATTTACATTTCCTTTGTACAGAGGTTATTTACTACACACTATTTGATATAGTTAGATGCTGTACACTCTACTAACAAAAAAGTAAGAGCAGTGTTTTATTTCAATTTTTTTCTGGTTTCCTTAAGAGTGAGGGAGCTACTTTTGTGGTTTTTACAACTGTGTGTACAGGTCCATCTTGAAAACCACTTCTAGGCACACAGGAGGTGACAGTCTGAGTTTGTTAGAGCGTGGTGCTAATAACACCAAGGTTGGGGGTTGAATCTGTAATGAAAAACACCTGGCATGTGAGCATGATGGATTTTAGTAAGACAGATTTGCAATCAGACTGGCTAGAAGTGAAAAATATATTCTTGTCTATCCCATCCCATAAGGCCCACTGTGTAATTTGCTACAAAATGCAGAACTTCTAGTCAACCTTCTCATCCATCTTGACTACAGTTGCATTCAGAGACTATAATTAATTTCAGATAGGCTGAAGAATTAATGGTCTGGATAGCAGTGATCATATACTGTAACTTTTTCACTGGAGTTCTAAAAGTATTAATTAAAGAAGTCCCTTTGAAGCAACAAATTCTTTAAGTGGTGAATATGAGAATGTAACTGACAACAATTCCAAGTGCAATTTAAAGTTTCATAAGAATCAGGAGTCATGTATTTGCTGAAATATTATACACTATGATGCATTTGCACCATTTTGATATAATGTTTAAATAAGTTAAAAAAAAACCATAATTTTTTCCTCTTAGGAAAAATAAGTCTTTGGCTCTGTGGCAGACTCAAATGAATCCCTGGCTGAGGGTCCCTAACTATTCCTCTCTTCCTTTACAGGTTTTCCATGACAGCATCTGACTGCCTAAGAACAGCCCTTTCCTTTGCAGAACTGGTTTTATTTCCTGATGCAGCTGAGAGCACGTCTCTGAAAGGAATTCTTTCTAAATGCCTGGAGTAGTGATGTATTTGGGTGGGATTGAGAATAAATGCTAAACCTGGGCAAGTGTGAGCCTACCTTGCTGTCCAGTTCACATAACACTGACATGATCTTGTTTTCTATATCACATAGCTGGAGAGAAGGTGCAGTGTCATTGAAAGATGAGAAAAAAATGTTTTCCTGCTAATCCTTGCAGAAGAGAGAAATTACAGTATTCCAAGATACTTTCTGAGATTAGAAATTGCATTTATTGTCCTCTTTATTCAAGAAAGTTTTGAAAGGCATCTATTCTATTTTAGCTAAAGGATACCATGTAAAGCAAAACCTTGAAAAGATTAACTAGAAACAGCCTGAAAAATGTTAGATGATTATACACTGCCATAACAATGAGATTTATCTAACATGTGAAATATACAAAAAACCAAAAAATCTATTTCTTTTAGTTTTTCTACTAATTACAATGCTTTCAAGACTGGTTAATTCACAGAGCATTATGAGGGCAATTGGAGAAAAGGCCTTTGGATTTTGCCAGCCAAAAATCCTAATAAAACTAGTTCCTTGAACAAAGAAATGTGAAATCTGGCTTAACAAGGAATTTTGAAACCTTTGCAAAAAGCATTAGGAAAATTTTCCACTGAAACTTTTCATCGTAAATACTTTGCTAAGCATTGCAAAGAACATAAAGCACTAACACTGAAAGACAAAATAAACATCACTTACTGAATTAGAGTTTAAACGTTTAGGTTTTGGACAGCTCTTTAAAGATGCTCTTCTCTATGAATGAACAATTGCATGCACAGGCACGCACACAAACACTGACTGCAGCATGCTAATGCTGATAGCAGCTCTTCCCTGTGGCAATTCAGGACATAAGATAAAAGAAATAAAGTGCTGCAACAAGTGGGGTTTGGTTACTTCCTCCTGACTTTTTAACTAATAAAACATGCAGTTTTCTGTGGTTGAAATGTTTTTTCAAGTGCTCAAATTCTTCTCTTTTGCCTGCAGCTTCAATTTCCCCATACAAACTTCATAATTTAGTTCTCATCCTTTGTGTATTAATTACATTCCTAGTGCTAGTATCTCCTGCACTCTGTTCAAAATCTGCTACTAAGATAAAATTCCTGCCTTGACAAAATGCTTCATTCTGACATGGAGTTAGTGCTTGCTGCTCTGTAACATGGATAGACACCTCTTCTAAACTTTTCTCTCCCCATTGTTCCTCCAGCAGTAATACTCCTTTCTCATCTTGAGGAAACTCTCCACACTTTAAATATATGTAACTCATTTTGAGTAGTTACCTTAATATAAGGTCAATGTCTTTCTTCTCTTAGTGATCTCAGCTTTTTATCACCCAATTCTCTGAATTTCTAAGACTTTCAGAATTTCTATTTATATCCGTGCATGCACAAGGAAATGAAAACTGGACCATGTTCTTATTTTTCCCATCCCTTTAAACTCTTCTATTTGTGCACTGAGCTACAACTAAATCAAATCTTCAGAGAAAAGTAAAGAACAGTGAATGACATGAATAAGGGCACTTAGGGGATGCATTGCTTTGTATTTTACTTGTATTACATTTCTGCTTTTGTCAATGACTCCTTATCTATCTACTCATCACTTAGGTCCTATGTGTGGGAGGACAAGAACATTAATTTATATTCACACAAGACTTACACTTGTAAATCCAAGCTGACTCTGATCCTTAGGCAATAATGTCATACAGGATGATTGTAAATTACAGGATTTTTCAAAAGCTGGAAACAATCACTAGAAAGAACAAAAGAAAGACCTGTGGCAGCTACTGAATAGGAAGATGTGCTTGATTTTAACTTCAGTCAAAGAGACTTTGCAGTGCTCTGTCATGAGCTGCACGAAGCAAATTCTTACTTTGAGAATGACAGAACTTTCAACTGTGCAGGAAGAGCAAGTGCTGTGACCCCAGCTCTCATGGACCTAATTCTTGTGTTTTGAGTCAGGTATTTCCAAGCAAGTTGTACTTTGATGATCCTTGTGGGTCCCTTCCAACTCAGGATATTTTATGATTCAGCTTGTTGAAGAGGATCCTGTATCTCATTTTTCTCTTGCTTGCTTGGTGTCAATCAGAAAGGAAAATACCTAACTTTTGAACATGAGATCCTGGTGTAAGTCAGCTGTGATTTATGTGCTATACATAAAACCCCTATGTCTTTCTCATTTCCTATTCCTAAATGATTTTTTAATAGTGTTCAAAATTTTCAGCTAAACCAGTGTAAACCATGTATGACAACATGTGTCAGCTTGTGGTGAAAGGAGTGACCAAAGGAACATCAATTGATGAGTCACTAAATCTGGGAGAAGGAATAAGTAGGAAACCCACTGAGTGCTGCAATGCTCCCATAGAGGAAACAAGGACAGGCAAACTTCCAACAGAGAAAGAACTTGCCCCAAAGGTTCTATCATGAATAAAATTTTAAAAAATCCGTAAAGTCCCTTTAGAGCAAGGGTTATTGATTCTACCAGGACAAATCTATTCAGTTCAGAGGCTCCCCAGAGATCCTGTAAAACCACTCTCTTGCTAGAATAAATTGCCCTACTGATACTGGTTTTTATCAGACCTAAAAGCACAGAAATCCACTTGCTATATTTTTTACAGAAGGCTCTGATAGGTGGTTGGGGGTTTTTTTAGTTTTCTTTTCCAAACCACTTCCAATCTTAACTGCAATTCAATAAAATATTTTGGATGTTTTTATTATTATAGTTTGGCAATTGTCCTCAAGCTGATCTCTTGTCTTCCAATAGCCCATCCATACTTGGATATTGACCATCTTGGGAATCTGGAAACTGTTGCCAGGAATAAACTGAAATTCCTTTTTAGTTTCTCAAGACTTCTTCAAATGATTTCTTTCCCAGTGGAACACAAAGAAGCCTTGTTTTAAAGAAATAATTTCAGATTATTTCTTCAGAATCTTTACAACATATCACTTCAGATCAATTGCCACAGTGAACTCTTTAAAGTGTGAAATGTGGAGACTTCCCAGCAAGTCTCAGACAGTGTAAATAAGGCAAAAACAAAAAAGGAGAGAAAAAAACATTCATTATGGATTCTTACACACGCATGCACAAACCCATACAGCACATCTGTCTAATGTCAGGGGCTAGAGACAGGAGCTTTGCTGTCTAAAATGAGATCTGCAAAATCTAGTGGTATTTGTCGCTCAATTTAAAATCAGGAGATCAGATAGAGATATAACCATATTTATATATCGATAAATATATATTAAATTATATAAATTTTCAGGAAAAAAAATGTCATACTGCGAAAAATCTGGAATGACCGCATACATTTTATTAATTTTTAGGAAATACACTAATTAAGTCATGACCAAGTAAATATTATAAGTAGATACGTAAATCTGTAGCAATTTCTTAAAAAGAACAAAATAGAAAGAATAATCTTACAGCCCTTGGCATACGATTTTCCAGTTATGTTTGAATAAAGCTCCATTTTTCTGGTCTAAGGTAATTTCAGCAGAAGTACTCCATTTCTTATTATGTCCCTTAGGTTTTCATGCAGTAAAAAGTACATTACTTCTGAGAAGGTTCCTCAATGCCTAACAGCTAAGTGGTGAAAACCTATGGAAGAAACATATGAGCAGCAGTAAGCTGTTCAATTTTCAGTCTTTTCTGCTTGTTGAATTTAACTTCAAGTAATATCTGAATACAGAAAATAGTTCATTGTAGGTCTTGTTTCACACATAATATGGTGTAAAGCACATAATATGGAGTATGGTGATTTTAACTCAGTGAAAAAGTCCTGAATTCAGTTGAACAGAATCCAAATTCAAGAAGATTAATACACTGTTAGAAGCCATTTGCTTTGGTGTTCTGTACTACCAGTCAGGCATCAAACTGTGGTTGGTTAGTTTAGAGTGCAGAATACATTAAGTTCCTGTGTGAAAGTTCTGTAACTAGAAAAGCCCATAAGCACTGAGCAGTCCAAACACAAATCAGTAACAGAGAGTGGCTCAAGGTGTTCCACTTTGTGATCCAATACAGAAGCTGATAAATTAATAGATATTGTTGATCTATTTAAATGAAGTAAAATAGATGAGAAGTGGATTTTAGCAATGATCTAAAATCAGAAGCAATGACTTGGCAAACTAGAGTACAGGAACTGAGCTATGAACAGAGTAGGTTGTTTGTAAAAACTTACAGAGACAGCTTTGGAAGAGAAGCACTAGAACTAGTATAGATTATTAAGGACTAGGAAGCAGAATTTAAACAATAACAGAGTGGAGAGACATTTGTTTAGAAAGTATCTTTCCACTTCGAGTCTTGAACACATTGACAAAATTATATGTTTTTGAATTTTTAATACAGAGCACTACCAATACTTACAGGAAGACAAACAATTCTCACTTTATCGAATAGAAATTAAGAATAATGAAAGCAATTTGGTGAAAGAAGCAGTAGGAAGGGAAGGACCCTTTTAAAATACCTTCTGCAAAGCCCATGTACATCCAATTAATGTAATTTTATTTGTAGACACTAAGAATTTAAAAGAGAAATCCATAATTAATCAGAATTTCTTCCCTCCAATTTAGAATTATATTGAGCTAGAAAGCAAATTCCCAATTATGGATTACATATGAAAAAAGTATAACAGGCACAAAAACATGAGCCGAATTTTTTTTAAAAAATGCCTAATTCAACAGTTTTTAAAGGTCTGCTAGGAGATACAGAACAAAATGTTGTTCACTTATAGAATTAGGACACTGGGGACACAGAAAAAGAAATAGATTTATTTAATAAAGAACTATAATAATTTCAGATATTATTTCCTATATAAGTGTTTAATGATAATTTTTGTGAATTACATGCACATTTTCTTATTAAGAAATAAAATGTCTCTACTAGTTTTGGCAACCTCAGAAGTGAGGAAAAAACCCTATAAAAGCAGTAATGAAAATCACAGAATAAATATACTGAAAGAGAAAAAAAATATTCTGAACAAAACAAGCTGATCTTTTTATACATAAGTGGAATTTTTAAATTGATACTCTTAAACATAGACTGGTACACCAGGAATATTTGCATGAAAGGCTTTTTCTGCAAATAGGACAGGAATCTCTCAGAAAATGCCTGTTTGGGTGACCTGTGCCACAAGGAGATTTATTGGCCAGCTCAGAAAAGTAGAGCAGTGCTCTCACTCTTCATTTTCTTTCAGATCACTTAGGCTTGGGGAAAGGAGATTTGGGGGAATTGTCACTTTGCACAGTCAAACCAGTTTGAGTGGCTGCGCTCCACTAGACAGTGACACAGAGGCTTGGACCATTCTGTCCCCAATTACCTACAAAGAAAATCTGTGCTCTGAAACTTCAGGAAATTACTGAGGTTCAGGAAGAGGGCCAGCAGGAAGATTTTTCTTTGAGATCTCCTAATAAAAAACACTGGGACTGACTGAGAAAAAAGGATAACTAATGAACCATCAGCAATATTTTTGGTGACTGTTTGGAATAAATGATTAATGATGGCTATATTAGTGCCAGGTAATTAAGCTTTAAAAAAAATCTGTAGGTGTTTGGTATTGCTTTTGTTTTTGCAACAATTTTTTTCAAAGTGTCGTTTTATTTATAATTAATCATTTTTAGAAAGTCTTTAGACTTTAATATTGCTTTTGCAATCTAGGGAACTTTTATTATTGCTATCTAAATAAAAAATAAATAAATAAAAAAAAGAGGTAACAGGACAAATAACATTGAGAAAGGAACCTACTGACCCATTGTTCAGTATCTCAGAATCAATAAGCAATTTACTACAGCACTCTGTTACAGTATAGCTTAATGTGTTCTTGAGATCAAACCTGGCTATTTTTCAGGGTGCAATACACTGCAAATTAGCATCTGCCATTTTCTTTCTCTCCTTGAGTAGCCAGTGACACAAGCATTATGGCAGTTAATTCAGAAATAAAACCTCATTACTCAACACATATATATATCTTTAGACATGTGAACAAAATACTAATGAAACTGTTTTATTACTGTGGTTTATTTTTGAGACTGAGCTAATAGATGTGAGAGGACAATAACCACCCCAGGGTGGAAAATGTCTGTAAGAAAGCAGTGGATAGCAATCTCTCCTGCTGGCAAAGCTGTAGCCAGGAGTGATTGAGCCTTTAGGGTCCTGCTGATATTGGGGTTTTTACAGGCTCTTTTGTCAGACAGAACCACTTCCTGATTAACTTAAAATAGATATGTGCTAGTTCCTTCACTTAAAGAGTTGCCAAATATTACAACAGGCTGCCCAGGGAAGTGGCGGAGTCACCATCCCTGGAGGGATTCAGGACATGTAAATGTGGCTCTTTGGGACACAGTTCAGAGCTGGTTGGACTCAATATTTTTGGAGGAGTTCTATGATTTGATTAGCAGATAGAAAATACTTGCACTGAAGTAAACCAGTGTTTGTATTTATATACAGAAAATTAATTTCTAATGTCTCCTCGGTTCTGAGTTGACCATTTTTGAAACCACCCTGTTCAGAAGAATTTTTAGCTTTTAATTATGACTGTGGGGCAGATGTATGAAAGGAAAAAAGCTTATTTTTAAATGAAACTGGTTTTACTGGTGTATTTCTAAGTTGGAATGCAATTTTTCTATGTGTGATTTATATATATATATATTCTTTAAAACATTTTTAAAATATTCACCTGGTGAATTAATTAACACAGACTTTGTAAAAGCATTATTTATTGTAGTTGCTAAACATTCCTTATACATATTTGTGTAACTAAAATATATAATTTGGCATTTGCTATTTTCATCTCATCCCCTCAGACAATGATGCTACTAAACAAGATGTTGCATCACTTGCATCAAAATGTTTCCTAAAATGTCTTTAGTATATAATATGCACTATAGGAATGCATAACAATAGCAAAAATGTTATTTTATTCCCTCAAATTAGTAGTTCATAGCTTTTAGACTGTGAGCTTTTTCAGAGTGGCAAGAACTTTATCATTTCACTTATATGCTGCAGGGCTCATTACAGCTGAATAAATGAAATTCTTAGAACTGCTTAATTAAAATTGTCTTCACTGCACTCTGTGTGTGAAAGGGCTCCACTGCATTCTTTAAGAGGTGGTTCCAACTGAAAATACTGTATTTCTAAATAATGCCAGTAATTATTTCAAAATAATAAGAAAAATTATGTGCAAGTTTATCTTAGAGATGGAGATTCCACCTCTTGGAAGGCACATTTAACACTTGCTACAAGAGAAGCCCAAGCCTAATACAATCTTCTGAAATATTGTTAGGATGTGTTGAAATCTCTCATAGTATGAACTCTGTAGCAATGCTCTGACCTAAATGAAGAACCATTAAAGAATAAATCAAAACCTGCAAGTAGCACACATGGCTCCTTCCCTTAGGATGTTGTCTCAAAAACAAAAGCAGTAATTCCAGGAGCATAAAGGCAACAGCAGCAACAGCAGCAAATGAATGAATGAATGAATGAATGAATGAATGAATGAATGAATGAATGAATGAATGAATGAATGAATGAATGTGGTGATTCTACTCAATCAAAAGAGCTAAACCATCCTAGGATACTTCAGGATAAATTTGTTTGAAAAGTTTTGACAGAAGTGGACATAGGAAAGATAGAAAGTAAGGGAGCAGCAGTCCTGTACCTTCTTGAAATAGTTTGGATGAAAAAAAATCAGTTCTGAATTAAACCTTATGAGGATAATGATTGTTCTGTACAAAGAAACTATTTAACTAAAGAATGTTTCAACTAATTTAATGAAACTATCAATCTAATGATGTTCAAAAAACTCAAAGATGATGTGTATATATATATGCTAAAAGCAATGCTGGATATTACCCAGACCTCTCATGATAAACTCAGTGAAAATTATATCAAGGATGGTGAGAATGAGATCATACTTTCTTCTTGAAGAAGTAAACAAATACTTGAATTTTATAAATTCAATCTCATATGAGGCAGAAATATTGTCTTGCTGGGTTGGTAATGAGATGCACATTGCCTTTCAGGATTAAGGTCTGGGTTGGTAATGAGATCCCACCTTCCTTTTGACCTTAAAAATGGAAAGACATCAGGAAATATATTCTGGAAATTTAGGCCAGCTAGCCATGTTATTCTCTAGCCTCTTCCTTGTCAACTGAGCATTACTATTTATCTATCCATATTTCTTCAGAAAGAGTGAAATCTGCTGCCACAGATTGTGGTCTTATTGAAATGTTCTTTACTGTATTTACTGTTAGTTCCTTCCAGATAGCAAATCCAGGGGAATATTTGTTGAGGTGTGTGGAAAGCTATCCTGGTCCTCTTTTATTGCTGGCTGTTTGGAATACACACTTTATTTTGAGAAGAGAGACATTTCCAGTCTAAATCTCCCTTATGAGAGCTGCAGTCCAATAATCAAAACCACCTACAGCTGTGTTTTTTTCAGTAATACCACTGTGCATAAAGAAATACAGCAAGAAAATGTTTCACCTTTTTTCCCCTCTCTTGCAACCAAAAGAAAGAGAAAGGACCTACATGTCACATGCATATATTAGAAGTACTGGATGACTAAAACTTGAAAGGCCCATGTAATCCTGGAAGATCCTGCATGCTTAACTAAAACAGCTTCTTTTCACAGTCAGAATACCAAGTTAGTCTAAATAATTTCATTAAAATGTCAAAATAGGACTGATAGACTTTGAGCCCTCCACAGAAAAAATTTTGTCTTTCAGACTGCTCCTGGGTGTTTTCCATTATATTTCTTTCTGTACTCCAATAAGAATCACACTAATGATCTGAAATGAAAATTCGCCCCAGGGAACATCTGATTAAAATGTCAAATATTGAGGAACAATTATTCATCAGCAATCATAAATTTGTAATAATGATGGCAGATGAAATGGTATCATTTTGCAGCAAGCAATATAGTCTCCAAGAACAGGTGGATTTGAAGCCATTGCTAAGATTGAATTATGTAGACAGAAACAATATGGAAGAGCACGTGGAAGTGACCTTTGTTCGGATTGACGAGCACATCCTGTTACACATAAAAGTTCATGGAGAATGAGTCATTTTCACTGACTTAGTAGATTAGCATCACCTGGGTATCACTATTACATATCCCAGTCTGTGTAACAGAAATGACTGAAATCACTCTTAACAATGAGAAGCTGCATAAAAAATGTGCAGGCACTGGGCAGATATGAACTACTGCAGTTACAGTGAAGTTACCAAGGCTATGCTAGTTTGGATTTGGTTGCTAAAATGCAGTTACATTAGAGAATTGAAACTGTATTACATCATGCTTGAGCAGTGGATAAAAAAGGAAGCAAAAAGAGCATTCCAAGATGCATAAAATAACATTTTCATTGTGCACATTTTGCTTTAGCTGCTCAAACACGATAGCCAGAAAGATAGTTTTGCAAGTCATTTAATACCACTTACAAGATAAATCATTTACATTTTTGTGCAAATAATAATGCAGGCATTTTTTAGCACTTCTGCTGAAAAATGTTGATGAAGAACGACTGAAAAAAAAAAAATGAAAAGCCAAATATTCATTATGTGTCATTAATATTGTAAATACTTCCAAGCTGAGTTTATTGATGATATTCAAAAAAGGGGGGGATATTATAACTTTCTATATAGCATAAATGACTGATTTTGGTATTATTAAAAGGCTTTTCTGGCCAAAATCTACTTGTGAAAATCACATCCTAACACCTGCAAGTTACATGAAATAACTTCACAGATCGTAAAATCAGAATAACTGTTCTAATGAAAGGTTTGGGAAGAACTGTGAGCACACTGGAGACAGGATTAGAATTCAAAGAGATTTTGACAGGCCAGAAAAAAATAAAAAGTCAGTTGAGACAAGAACAAAGCTCCCTGAAGAAAGAATGACTTGGCAAAATTAGTAAAACTTCAAGTATGGCTTTAGAGCAGTGTCAGGGAAGAGTTTTTCAAGGACACAGACCTGTAGAAGCGAGTTCACAATGAGCATCAGGAGTGAAATGGCCTCTGATGGAAGGACCTTGGGAAAGCAGGGCATTTTTTTCCCCTAAGGAGGATAAGACTGAAGGAAAACCATATAACAATCTTCACTCTGTGCAAAGCTGTCACAAAACCCAGAAGCATATTGTAATGCCTGTTGGGTCACAACAGCATGTAATAATCTTAAATTTCAGAAAAAATATATAGTAAGGGTTGAGATTTTTTTTAAAGTCATTCTATTATATGCAATCAGATTTCTTAGGCATTTTGTGGACTCAACATTGCTTTAGTTGTTTCAAAACATTTGTCAGAAATGGCTACAGCCGTAGACTAGGCAACAGAATAAATGCCAGCTGACAGCATCACCACCTTTGTCTCTATGATAAGTAACAATTCCCTGTGGGGAGCAAATGACCCCCATAAATTATCAATCCCTTTCCTTCTCTAAGTACAGCCTATCAAGGAGCTTCAGCTGGCTCAAGTGTGACTTTTGTTATATCTTTGAGGCAGGATTTGTGCCTCTGTGGGAGTCTATGTTAGCATAGCTGCTGGTTAAGGCTGACCACTAACACACCACTAACCCTGGTTCAGAGCTGGCTGGCACAGTGCTGTGAGTGACCTCCCAGCAAAACACATACACAGGTTCCTGAGGATGGGCTCTTTCCATCCTCTCCACCTTCACATACTTGGATAATGGATGGTTCTGGCTGTTCAGTATTCCAATAAGGCTGTAATTAGTAAATATTTATCAAGAATGTTTTATTAAATGCATTAAGGAATATAACAGCATCTAGCTGAAGTTTAAAGAAGATACCAAGGTATCTAATTTTACAAAACCACACAACTATGAATCGTCAATCTTCACCTACATCAGACAACTTATTATTTGAGCCCAATCTAATTAACAGTTCCTTAAAGATCCTGTTACCAAAAGCTTTCTGAAATCAAAATATTTCTGGTTTTTCTTCTCATTTTGGGCATCTTCCTCATCAGCATCAGGAAACAAAAAGTGTTAACCACCCAAATGAAGACAAAAAGATGCATTTTGGTAACTGCATTTTAAAAGTCTGTACACTATTTTCCTCAGTATGTATTTCCATGTCTCTGTGAAGGATAACCACTTAGGAATCAGAACTGCCTGTAAGTCTGATGAGGCAGAAGATCTGTGGCAAGATCAAGTGTGCAGTTTCAATTATTAAAACAACATTCCTTCTGGCTTGTAGCAACATTAGTGCTGCCTCCTCCAGGATAAAGGATAGGAAAAGCAGCTATTTAGTGGTGTTTGAGCTCTGTAATGTTTGTGTTTGGCGCTTAAAAAATCTAATTTCCTGTGCATGGGTCTTATGTTATCATCCATCACAACCCTTTTGTTTTGGCTCCTCACTAATATTGCCCATAACAGCTTGGACTGGTGGCTGTGGTCCTTCCCAAGTGCAGAGGCTTGGACCCAAATCAAAACAGACGCTGGTCAAACAGCATGGTTTAGGGCAGAACCAGCAGCACAGCCGCTTTCTCTTCTCCTTTCTCAGGCTTTAATGACAGGCCTTCTTTATCTAATTTTAGGGCACCTGGAGTGTAAATCTACTGCTGTCACCAGACTGTATCATTAGTAATTCAAAAGCACTGAAAGCTGAATGAAAGCATCTGTCAACTGAACTTTAAAATCACCCAGTTATTTGATTGTTTGGACACATTCATTGGGAAGTATACACCAGAAATTGTGTGTTTATAATAGGCAGATATACTATTTTTTCACATGTCTTCCTGTACATTTCTTACAACTCACAACCAGCATTTTGATACTAAGATCTGTGCTCAGAAAAATAAGAAAAAGATGAGTTAAACTATGAACTATGAGTTTAAGTACAAAATACATGCAAACCCAGTCAATTCTGCTTAGTTCTGAAAGATGAGCCAAGATACACATAAAGTTTATTACATCAAAAAAGTATTAAAAAAATGTTTGGCATCACTAGTACTTGTTTTAAAGTCAGTAGAACAAAATGCTGTTTTCAGAGGAAGTGGTATCTATTCTACATTAAAACAAGTCTGAATGCTAAATTTATTTGGCAGTAGAGCCTGTCCCCTGTAATATCTAGATGAGAATTAGTGGAAGAAGTTCAGGCATGAGAGCTAGCACTGTCAGAAGTCACACGCCAAGATAAACATTTTCGTGGTGGGATAATCACTGTTTCTGTTAATAAGCTCTTCCTAGTCACTATATGTCTCATACAAAGCCCCAAAGTAATAAATTTCAATCAATATGTCTCCGCAGCTTCAAGTTTTCTCAGCTCTGAGATAATTACAACTCGCTGCTCCTTTAGAAAGAACATTTCTTGAGAAAAAACAATTTCAGTCAGAATGTGGCCCTTGTGATCTAAGAAATCCTAAATCATCTGGGCAGCAAATACATGAGGGAAAAAAGCAAAACAAAATATTGCAAAAGAGCTGCCATGGGAGCTTTATGATTTACATTAAAGCTTTGCTATCAAAATCACCCCTGGTGTGTAACAAAAAATGGATACCCAAAGATGATGAGGCATTCAAATTTGAAACCCACTTAAACAATTCAGCTTTATGCTTTTGCTTTTCTACATAAAAAGCAAACTCCGATACTCATTAACAACCAAAGCTTAAAATACACAGGGATTGAGCTATATTCAGGCAGAGGTTACACAAATTATTATCCTCCTCATTTTACAATTTTGAGAACTAAGCAACAGAAATTATAAATCATGACTTTAAAGAGAAACTTAATAGAATGGAAGAAACTTGTGTACTGCACGAGATTCTTCCGATATAATCTCCACAAACTCTCCCATCTGTAAATAGGTAACAAACACATTGATCAGGCACAGTTAGGTGAATTGAAATTTGGGTGGTAGCCCATGTACTTGCTTCAAATACCCAAATAATTGCATGTTGGAGAGAAAATAGGAGTAAGTTAAGCTGCAATGAAAAGGCTACAGGTGCATGGATTTGGTCAACTAACAGATCTAAGAAGTTTTGGCATAAAAACACCTCTGGCAACTTCTTTAATGGCTGTTGCCATGGAGACACAAAAAGGAAGGGGAACAACTTTGGGGTATTAAAAAAGATGAAAGCAGTATATGTGACTGCCACGCTGCAGTTATCATCTTGGTTGTTGAGAGCCAAGTTTATAACAACAACAACAAGCCAGAATGTTTCTGAGATCGGTGAGCGGAACCAGCCCTCTCTTTGTTCTTCCAGTTCCCTTCTTGTTGGGCAGGAAAGACAAACAGATGTTTTACTGGAGCCTATGAAGGGCATTCAAGAAAACAACAACTCAATATGTGAAGAAGGGGGTATATATTGCTTTCCTTCTGTTGTTTTTATTAGCAGCATTCGGGTATTTAACCAGGAAAATAATACTTCTTTATGGTATACTTGCAAATCTTGCAGTCATTCAACACTTAGATTAGCCAACTATTTGAGTTTCTGAAACTTCCTACTCAGCCAGACAGTATCAGTTTAACAGACAGCCTTATCAAGGATGTTTTTATTTATGTCTCTCCTTACTTCTCCATCACAATTTTTTTAAACAATTGTTTTACCTCTTTTAATGGGCAAATTTCTCTTCACAGCTCTTCATATGAGTATTGAGACAATACCTTGTAGCAAATATTAACACCAAAATAACAAGGCTTTTATAAAATACTTGATGCAATAAACAGTATTAGTCTAAATAACCTAACAACAGGAAAGGTGAGCTGGACAAAGGATCCCCTTATTTTGAAGTGAAAGAGGAAGTAAAAATCTGCATATATTACCTGATCATAAAATGGCCATCAACAACTGATCTGAAAAGTGACCATGACAGAAGAATGCTTTAGAGAAAGTTTAAAACTCTGAGTTTTTGGTATCAAGCAGAAACACTCAATGATAGAATGCAAAATTCTGCTCAGTCATGTTTGTCATAGATGAACTGAAGATGGAATAGCGGAAGACAAAAATTCCCAGGATGACCTGAACTTGTTTAGCTCAGTTAAGGGAATACCAAGAAAGAATATGTCTCTTGTCAGCAAATATATCAAAAATGCAAATTTGAGAACTGGAAATAATGCTCTGTGAGCCAAAGAATATTAGAACAAATGCATATGAAATGACTGTAAACACTCTGTAGCTGGATGCTAACAAAATTTTTATGTACCATGAAGCCTGGACTTCTTCAACTGCTCTAGTAAGATCAAGAATATATCTAGTTTCAAGGTAAATGTTTGGTAGCACAGCACAAAAGATTAGATGATTCAGTGAATGACTATTTACCCAGGTTTTTATTTCCACTTGCGCGTGGTTTAACTGGCCAGGCTGTGACAGCAGTGGGGTGGCTGCAGGGCCCTGTGCCTGGGCAGGAGGATATTTCCTGAAGGAACTGAAGGAATTTCAGCCTGTGGAGAGACCAAGCTGGAGGTGCAGATCATGGGAAGGAGACCCAGAAAAGGGAGGAGCACAGAAAAAGGAGGAAGGAGCTAGAAAGGGAAACTGTTATGGACTGACTGCAACCCTTCACTCCCCTTCTCCCTGTGCTGCTGCCATGGAAGAGGAGGTAATGATGAAGCCAGCATCCTGTCTTTATGTCCTTCCATGAACTTTTCAATCACATTTCCCCCCCATCCTGTTAAACAGATTCTGCTAATGAATTACTGATCATTGGATCTCACTAGTCATTTCCAGCTACACATTCTTTCCTGTAACAAATAACTGATTAGTTATTGATCAGTAACAGCTCTACAGCTGTTTTCCTTTGGCTGCTTGCTCCATCACAGACTGCTGTTGAAGTCTAAAATATCATTAGTTATGTAACTGCAGAACACCAGCAGTTTAGACTGAGTTGTCCAGAGGTGTTTGGAAGATTAGAGAAATAAAGGAAAGGAAAACACTGCTCATAAATCAGCCTGAAATAAGATGAGAGTGATGTGAATGAAGTCATCTTCCCTTGGTATGCTCTATTTCACTTTTAAGAAAGAGAAAAACAACCCTTTATCTCATCTTGCTGTTATGAGAGGAACCATGAAATTTGATACGCTGGGCCAGAAACACCAAAGTATCAGTTAGGAAATCAGAATGCAAACTACAGTATGGTCTGAGCTGGAAAACTCATGCTGTAGCACTGCAGCAAAACAGCTTCTAAAAATCTCTGGTTAGTTCTTGGAGAATGTAAAAGGAAACATTGCTTAGGGAATCCAGGAGATTTAGTCTTGCAGTTATAGAAAATAACCACTGGTTCTACAGGAAAATATGCAAAGATGAACACCATAACTTATAAGTCAGGGGTTTGTATCTCTTTCCTAAAGTTTTCCCTCTGGAAAGGAATCAACAAATAATCTGCCCGAATCTCTTGTAAATTCCTCCATGGATTTTTTTAGTGCAAGTTCTATCAGGATCATATTTAAGAGAGGATAAAAGCAGCTAGCCAGAACCAAATCCTATCATAACTGCTTGAGGATTTGTTGAAGCAGGCTGAACGCTGTTTTCTCCTAAAGTCCCAGGAGACCACATTGTGAACATTAAGTTCCTTTAGAAACTGCTGATGTTATAAACGCATTCAGAAATACCAGCCAACTTAAAAGACTATTGCATCTTCCTATTTCATTTGGTTGACTTTTATAGCCAGCAATCATCACAGTTTTGTTAAATCTCCCTTTGCTGATAACTCCTTAAGCTGTTATTTTGGGTTTACTTACCAAAACAACATTTTTAAAATGTAAATCTGGTTTTCAGTCTCCAGATGCTGTCTCAGGATATAACGTTTGCCAGACAGTGAGCATTAGTAGTGAGAGGTAAGATCTCCCACAGAGATCTTATGACCAATGAAAATTCTCCCAAAAGAATTTAGCCTCAATTGCTAAACCTCCGTCATTTTCCAGAGCAACATTCTGGTTTACAATTAACCTCTTCTGGATTAAACAACAGTTACAGCATGTAGTATGTGTCACCTGTAAAAACCTCCAATACACTTTATCCTGTCTCTAGGTATCTCATCAAATATTAAAAAAAGGTGAAAAATAATTTCTTCAACAATGCATTTTTCCTTTCTACTTGAATCAGAGTTGTGTGAGTAATGCATAGTTCTTCCTTATCTCTCTGATATTAATTTTTAGCCTTCAACAAAATCTCTCTCATCTACTCTCCCTCTATAAAACGCAGGATCTGAAAACATCTTTTACAACTTTCATGCATGTTCATCAGATATCTTTCTCAGATGATATCTCATGTGGCAAGACACAAAATTGTTCAAAAATACTTTCACATTAATAAGTTAAATTGGAGCTTGACCATCCTTTTTAAGCTTGTTTCCCAGTATGGAGGTAGAAAGTGGAGTACAAGTGGAGTTTTCAGTCTGACACAGTTACAAGTACAGAGTTCAAATTCTCAAAGTGAGTTTGGAAATTATACATAGTTATATTCCCTAAATCACCATGGTAATTATTGTGACCCAGAACAAGGACCTTCATTTTAAAGTAATTTTAATTATGAACATTGGTGAATTGCAGAGGTTTGGGAGAGAAACTGGGGCAAAGCTTTGCCATCTCCCTGGTGCAATGCGGGTGCTCCAGAAGAATTCTGTGAGAATGTGTCAGGACAGGAGTCCTTCTTAAGTCTTGGTCCCTTGGGCTATATTGTCCAGTTAGCACCTTGCAACATTCACAAATCCTTTAGCACCTTTCAGTGATCTTTCACCGCCTAAAGCATAGTGTTGGATTATGGTTTGGCCAAAATCATCGTTTGGCAAAATAATCTGTTGGTTGTAAAAATGCCTAACTAAGAGCTTGTTTAGTCTAAATACTCACACAAAGTGATACTCTCTTTATGGGTTTATAAAGTTCTGAGGTAATACCAGAAAAAGTACGTAGCAAACAACAAAAGTTGACATTTATTCTTTTTTTAAAATTACTTTTGCTTATATTTAATTTTACATAACTGTTGGGGTTTTTTCCACTGGCTGTTTTTGAAAGTTGTACATCTACTGCAGCTTCATTTCAGCCAAAAATGTGTACATTATGCTGAGGCTTTAGCTTTTAAATGGTTTGTTAGCTGAACTGACAGTCTAAGAATAACTCTTTGGCTGTCTCATTAGATGGAAATTGGACTTTGAGGATGTAGGCTTCCTTTTATAACTGCAAATTTGTTTATCTAAGCAGATTTTCCTTTTAGTTAAGGAACATAACTCAAATACCTTTCAGGAAAAAGCACATGTCATAAACCTGTTGAAAATATCAAAAAGACTGTGTCCCTTACATATATACTATCTTATGTTTAACTATTATTCAGATTATTTTTCCACAATTAGACCGAGCAGTTTAGTTTAGTGATCTTGTTATTAATGAACTCTTCAGTAAAAGAAGCCATTGAGAGTTACAGTTCAGTTTGCACATTTTTTGGGGGAGTATAGCATCCCATCCTCTTTCTTATTAGAAGTAATATAAAACATGTCTATCTACCAATGAGGGATTCACTCCTATCTTTCCTCTTCAGCAGAGCATTTCTGTTCAAATCCTTACAGAATTAAAAGAAAAAAATAGATAAACATCTCAGATTTCCATGAACATATAATGTAGTAAAATGTGCACAGGGGCATTTACTGAAGAACCAGTGACACACAGTTACACATCACTCCTACATCCAGAACCTCAGCCTCACACAGTAGGCATAAGATACAGCTTAATTACACAGCTCAACAGCCCAACCTCTCTTCAAACTGCCTTTTTTTTTTGTTCCAGCTTGACATGGGTTTTCTCCCAGTTTTTACTGTACCATCTGCTTTGAAATTTCAGAGATTCAGTGTGTCTCTGCCCCTGACTGAAAATCTTCTGTCTCAGTAAGCCATACACTAAGAGTAACTCTGCTTTTTACCACTCATATATAAATGGAGCACAATATAAACTACAAGGAATCTGCTTTGCTCTGGCATCAGGATAGACGCCATGAAACCACATAAAACACACACAATGAAAAATCTCCTTCCAGCTTGTGTGAAGATAAGCATAACAGATGAACCAGAAATTACAGTAATACAGAATATTCCTGATTGTATCTATCACCAGCAGGAACAGGTATCCCAAACACTGGGAAATAAAGGATACATTTCTTACATCATCACTTACTTTGACAGTGATCTTGGTGAACCATCACTCCTTGAATTTTAAAATAGATATACACAAGAATAATAAACCACACTCCATTTGTCTGCTTGTTTTAAAGCAAAGAATACAGAGGTGAACATATTGGAAATCAAATCAGCAGGCACCTGCCAGTCAGTAAAAACCAGAAATAAAAAAGAAGTCAGTAATAAAAAGAAGTCAGTAATAAAGCCAGTGAGAATCTTGAAATAAAGGACAATAGAAGTGGAAAAAAATAATGTTAAGAAAAACTCTGTAACTACATTTTTACTGAGGAATGCAGTTAACTTGACAAATATTTTATAAAGTCTAAAATGGCTCAAAAAATCACACATACAACTTAGTAAAGAAGTCAAGAGAAACAATATTTACAATTTTCTTTTTGGCATGAGGGTACAGCATTCTCAGTAGAAATCTGTCTCATTTTAGGTCTACCATGCCCTGGAACACAGTTTACATCTGCAGTAATATAAGGGCATTAGAATTTATGAGAGCCCTATGTGTCTTTTCTCTTATACTAGAAAAAAAATCCCCTGGAAAAAAACCCCAAAAATCCCACCAACACCAACAAAACCCCAGAATGTTGCTGATCTGAGAGCAGACAGCAATGTTGGCATAAGATGAAGAAGGGAAATTGGAAATGACAGTTTTCATTAGACCAAGTCAGAAAAAAATTAAATTGCTCATGATACAAAAATGAAATGACTGAGGTAATTTAAAGCAAGAGCAGAAATTTGTAAAAAAATGAAGTGGAGCTACAGAAACTTTCTCAGCGGCCACAGATAAATTCCTTATTAACACAGCAATGGGTGAGAAGGCTGTGAACCAACAAAAATCTCCTCCACAACTACCAGAGGTGGAAGAAAGGACCAGTAACATGGACCACCATTTCCAGTGAGGAATTTCAAGACAACATGACACCTTCCAGTTTAAAAGAGATGACCTAAAGGAATTTTTAGATGGAAAATGAGAGCTGGTGTTTATGGTAGAAGAGGGTAGGAAATTCTCTACTAGAAATGGAGAAACACAAAAAGTTTAACTCAAATTTTAAGTCATAGAGACTCAGAGAGGGAGCAGGTTGTTGATCTCGTCTTACAGAACAGGGGGAGAAGGGAAGTTTTACATCAATTTTTTTGTACAATGGATTGCATGGATAAATAAACCAATAAACAATAAAATCATCCCAACAAGGAAAGTGACAAACCCCATGCAAGTAGAGATGATAAAATTCATATGATTGAATTTTACATATACTTGTATCAAGAGGTTCTGAACCCAATAGGTGTTAAGATTAATACACTATTCTGTAACAGACTGATAATTAAGCTGCTTCCAAGGGAACCAGACAAAATTTTGAAATTACATTATCAGTTATTTCACCTTGAAATAGAACATGAGATGTAATTGTTACTCCAAAAAGTCTGAAAAGTAGATTTAACCTGCAAATCCTTTTGGTGAACAAGCTGAAATTTTATAAAAATATATTACGTTCTACGATATCTCTGATAGCCAGCTGAAGAGAGAGAGAGTATTGCAAAAACCCAAGGCTACTAATTGAATACTGACACCAAAGCACATTCTATGTTTTAAGAAGTGCATATTGCCATGTAGAATAGGACCTGTGTAAAGGATAGGAGATGCATTGTAATATATTTTGGATAAACCACTTGTTGGAGTAATGGGATATAATTTTAACGTGTCACACTGAAAGGAGCCCCCTTCAGAATAAACAGTGGATAAATTAGATTGTCTGTGATTTATCTGGGATGGAAACTAAGGAAATTAAGCAGTTCAGAAAAGGAGTTTTTTCTTATAAAAAGTCAAGTGTATCCAAAACTGTGGCATAGTCAAGTGTATGCCAGGCAGTCTGGCACTTGTATCAGAGCTTTGTGGAGTTCTGCTTCCATTGCAGAAGGGTTATTTCTCCATGTGGAACTCAAACCCCTTTATGGGAATGAGAAACCCTTCCAGGGTGTTGAATGTAATCTTCAGAATTTCTAGTTCTGGGAAAGTATCTTGTGATTCCCACATCAGTATTTTCTTCTAAGACATCATTTTAACAGAAGCAGGTGACAATGTAGCAACATAAAAATACAAAGCCTTGGGGGATGGCTAATTATAGCAAGTTTATATTTTATTTAGGTGGGGTTTTTGCATTTATCTACAAGTCCTCCTTAAAGTAATGTTTCATTTATATATTCCTGCCTCATAATTCCCAGTTAATTTGGATTATTACATTTTAACAATGAAATTAAGGGTTTTTTTTATCTGTGATCAGTAATATTAAGATTATAAGTATTAATAGGATAATACTACAGAGAACTACAAGTGTGGGTGTTTTACAACTTGCAGAATTGAAGGGAAAATTGTTGGAAAGATGAGTCTTCAAGTTGCCGATAGTAATTCTGATGAAATTACATTGGGAAAAAAAAAAAAGAGTGGCACGCTATAAGTCATTTCCCTGAAGAATTTACAGTTGAAGATGCCAAAACTGCTTCAGGTTCTGCCAAATATAAGATAACCCACATTGAATTTCAACAATTGTCCTCAGCTGTTGAGAACCAAGAAATGAAGTGCACATGCCCCTTCTCAGTCCCCCACCAGATGGAACTCTGTTTAATTAAGTTTTGAGAAAAAAAGGGGGTTTGGTTTGCCAAGGATATGAAATGGAGTAAGGCTTTATCCAGATGAAGGCACAGACTGATATGATATTGTCATGAACTTCTGAGGCTGTCAAAATGTTAGTGACAATACCACAAATGCCAGAGTGATATTTTTGAAAGATCAGAATGACAAGTATCTATTATTTTCAGTGAACCTTCATTAACACTGAATATATAAATGTAGTACACATTCTTTTATTCATCCCAGTATTTATGAAATCATTGTTATTAAGCCTTTAAGTACAACCAAATGCTGCAAGTAATCTTTGGGATGAGAGATTTCTACGAACCTTCCACTAGTGAAAAGGAAAGTTTAGATTCAGAAAAAAAAATATAGTAGAAGAGAAATTTCAGAAGTGATGACAAAGTAGCACCTCAAAAACACCTAGTAATTTCTCATGCCTGCTCCAGAGGTGATAATTCCTCCTTTTATGCACTCCTTAGGCTGTCAGAGTGACTCACAAAAAAGCCAGGAGCCATCTGAAGGCATTCCTTACTTTTCTCCCTAGCCCCACAGCAGAACACAGCTGTACAGAGCCCTAATACTTTATTACATTCTCTAACAGGAAGAATCACCTCAGTTAGACACCATTTTTGTATCAACAAGAGCACAATAGTAACCTACAACAATTCCATTACCTAATTTGATTATTGCTCTGGAAGAGCCACTCTGATTCTGCATATTAATACAGTACATTTTTAACATGGTTTGTTGGACATCCATAAATTTCCACAGCAATCCAGCCATTACCTCATCTCTAGCACAGCCATGTGCTCAGAGTTCTGCAGGATTTATTTATGTTTTTCAACTCAGAAATAGCAAGGATGGATTTGCAGAGCTTTTTTGTGTCCATGAAACAACAGCAGTACCCATGTATCACTCTAGTAATTGTTGGGAAAGGTTGATTTTATAACGATGACTAATGTACATTTCTGGGTACATTGGAAGCCACATCAGACTGGTTTTAAATAAGAGGTTTTTATAATCAATGTGTCTTGCAAACTTCCCTTATTTTTTGTGCTATAATATACAGTGACACCACATGCTACTGATGAGAAGTCTCTGAGTTGATTTTCACTCCTGTTTATTCATACCTGTCATCTTCACTACTGATAATTTTCTAGGTAAACCCAAGACAACACCATAAATTAGACTGAATGGCTAATCATTTATTTGACCCTACCAAGTAATAATTTCTCTGATTCTATTCTACTTTGCATTTTTTCTAAGTTTAAACAAACTTTACTCAACTGATTTTTAAGTGTTGAGACTTTAATGGAAAAAATTGTATTTTAATTTACACATTCCTATGATTGTTTTTCTGGAGAGAAGAAATGTGCCTAGCATCCTGCACCATGAAATTCTGTGTATCTTTAGAAATGTAACAGTCAGGAAGTTTCAAGCAAGGAAGTTGTAAACTCCTAAAAAGTGTCTAAGTCACAGCTGAGGCATATTATTACCAACGCTAATGCCACGGGAAAACCTTTGTAACCAGTTTTTAGGACAGACAATGTTACAGTCTCATTTAGCAGTAAAAGTTCAAGCAAAATATTTTTACAAAAACTGGTCAGAAAAGCATTTGGTTTACTCTGGCCCCAGTTGAAAATGTCAGTCTGACATCCAGCCTTTCTCCTTGAACAAGTATAAGGAGAGTATGTATACAAGTATATATTTTGAAGTATACAGGAAGAACAATGCTGGAAAATTTTACAATTATACTCTCTACATCAGTCTCTTAACACTTTCTCAATCTCTAACACCAGTCATTGCAGGCATAACAGATCTGTGCAGATCAGACCAATTTCACAAAGCCAGGAGCTGGACATGAATCCTGGTCTTGGTTTATTCTTTTCTACACTGATTCCTGTAAAGCATGGAAACACATTTAGAAATACATAAGGTGCCATCTTTAGTACAATCAGGCAACTTGTGAGGAGAAAAAATAGAATTTACTGTCTTTGAAAAGCTGGATAATGATGAACATCTACTTGTTCATCAAAAGGGATCTAAATACAAGGGAATTATGATGGCTTCACATTCTAAAGATGGATAAAGCTTTAAGTAAGTTAGGTTGGAACCTTCAGCTACAAGAAAATTCCAAAGTTTGGCTGACCCTGAGTGAGGGTAACTGAGCTCTCTGTCAAATAGATGATTTTTCTCTTGCTCACTGACAAATAGTAAAATTTTCTTTTTAAAAAAGGACTGAAAGCCTGGCATTCAAGATAACTTCTACCTTGGCAGCTGCAGCTAGAGTAACCTCCAGGCCTGAAAAATGCAGACTGCTTCAGAAGAATCATTCATATTGCTTTTCCTCTCAGCAATTTTGTATAGCTTTTTCACCATTTATCTTAGAAACAATAGAACTTTTTCCAAGGGAAAAGTTTGTTTCTTGCTAAATCAATCAATTTTGTCAGGTTCTTCTCAAAGTAGAACTTCTAAAATATGCTACTTTTAAATTTTTCACTGTTATAAATGTTTGTATAAAAAATTTATCATATATTCAATTATCTCTGTTATTTGTGGAGATAGCCACAGTTGCACCACATATAATTACCACAATATTGTAAATTTTCTTGAATATTTTTTTCAATGAACAACACCTATAAATAAATTGGAAAATTTAGCTACATCTGTATAATTACCAGCAAATCCATCAGTATTTAAAAGAAGGTGAATATCTGTGCTTTGGTCAGCAACTTTAATTACTCATTTTTTAAACTAACAAAAAATCCAACGCTCTCTTAGCACAGAAGACTGTGAGGTTTCATAATAGGAAATAAAATATTGAATAAATGAAAAAAATAAAATATTGAATAAATGAAAACTCAGTTAACTCAATGATAACCTTGAAATTCACATTTCTACGTGCTTTCAATGCAGCAGACAATCATCATTTTGAGATATTAATTTGCTTTGGGCAGTAGGCAACAGTCCAAGTACTACATAAGGTCTCCAGACCATTCCTCTCCTGGGAATGGAGACATCACTTCTTTACTATGGCAGAGGGGGTCTCAAAACCAGTTGCCTTTGCTGAGATATTCTTCTTTGCTAGCATGTGATCAAGGAAAGCTTAAAGATTGCAGAACAAGCCTAGAGGTGATTTTACTACAAGTGAATTGCCCAGAAAGGTAGATTTCTTCACAGCTATTAAAACAGTCAGCCACTGCGATGCAGCAGTTTGCCTACGGGATTTTGATGTCTTTCAGTTACTATACATGTGCCAGTAAAAAAAACCCAGCAAGCAAACAAATCCAGGCAAACAAAATGAAAAACATAGCCAAAATAAAATGGCAATTAATATTTTGTATCTCATTTTCATAATGCAATTTTTGGAATGGATAAATTTGTGCATCATCTGAAAAGGGGACTGAAAGTCCTTTGACATTTGATTTTCTTCTCCTAGCCAAAAAGTTCTATATTATTATTAATAGGTCTTATTAAACTAACAGTAGCAAGCAGACAATTTCACTCTGCAAAGAACAGAGAGGTAGAAGCTGACCTTTCTACTCTTTGAAAAACAGTAATTTATTCCTATTGTCTGAAGATCTGACAATAGCAATGTTTTGCTGATAGCAGCAGGGAGGGCACATTCTGCATTTCTTATGTATTCTAAACACCTGATAGCTTTAACAATGAAAAATATAATTGAGGGTTCTTCATGAAGAAATGGAAACTTGCAGAAAATGCAGGACAAGCCCCGAGCAGCTATACATTATAAATGTATTCTGTGAACTATCACAACTGTGTGTTCTTATCAAAAATAGCTTTCACATGAAACAGGTATTCAGAAAAATAACCAGCATATGGTTCACTGCTTTCATTTGAATGTGACAGGTAAAATGCCTCAGCGTGCATTAACCTAATTTAAAATATTGTTGAAGAAGGAATAATAAGAGAGAGGTTTTTCAGCCTGAAGTTCATTTCGATTACACTGAAAATATTATTCATAGCCTCTGCTGTCTGAAATTTGCTTTGCTGATGATGTGTACATAGCACTGAGTGCTTTTAAACACACAGAGGGAAAGGGGAGGGAAGAGGTTGTCTGTCTCCAGAGCAACACGCCCTGCTGACACAGGCACAGTCGTGGCCGCAGCTCCCGGGGCAGTGGGCTGGCAGACTCTGTCCCACGCAGCCAGTGCCACACTAAGGGCTAAAGGGGGGTCTGTCCCGTGCAGCCAGTGCCACACTAAGGGCTGAAGGGGGGTCTGTCCCGTGCAGCCAGTGCCACACTAAGGGCTAAAGGGGGGTCTGTCCCGTGCAGCCAGTGCCACACTAAGGGCTAAAGGGGGGTCTGTCCCACGCAGCCAGTGCCACACTAAGGGCTAAAGGGGGGTCTGTCCCACGCAGCCAGTGCCACACTAAGGGCTAAAGGGGGGTCTGTCCCGTGCAGCCAGTGCCAGACTAAGGGCTAAAGGGGGGTCTGTCCCACGCAGCCAGTGCCACACTAAGGGCTAAAGGGGGGTCTGTCCCACGCAGCCAGTGCCACACTAAGGGCTAAAGGGGGGTCAGACAGAGCTTTGAGTGAGCACAGGCTGCTGTGTCCATCCAGCCTGTGAACACTGCTATCACAAGACCAGGCAGCACCACTGCAGTACCCAACTGCGAGAAAACGGGAAGATCTAATCCAATCAATATTGGCAGAAATTGTACCTTTTTAGTTTGCTTTGACAGTTACCATTATTTTTCAATTAATTGCACCAGTTTAGTTGTGGAGATAAATAATTGGTCATAGTTTTTTTCCTTCCTTTTTAATTAGAGTCCCTAGAGGTTTTCCAAGAATTTGTGGACAAATATTGTCTTGATGGCTAACATTTACAATACTTAGATCATTCTTGCTCTAGGCAGCTTTTTTTTGTTCATTATTACAATGTACAACCACAAAATAAATCATGATTAAAGAGCTCTGTAGGCAACCTTCAGATCATTTTGACTCAACTTAATTTTAAATAGGTTTTTGAAATATAGTCTTAAACTATGGGGCTATCGTGTGATATTTTTGACATACATTTGACAATCAGTCCTGCTTTCCTTTTTTAAGCCTATTACACATCCACTGCATATCAAAAATTCACACCTTCATAATCCAGTACCTTATCATATAGTCATAATAATTTTAAGAGAGAATCACTTTAGCTAATCCCAGCCCAGTCCTTCTCATGAATCTGTCCCCTTCAGCAATGGTTGTAAATCACAAAAGTTTGAATTCACTTTTGCTATTTAATTTTTAATGTCCTACTAGTTCTAGGAGGGTAAGGGAAAAAAATTAAAATATGTAGCATCAACAAATGGTCTTTTATTCATTGATTGAAATAAAACACTATCTGCTACCCTAACATCAAGAAATGCATTTTTTAAAGTTAAAGGTGTTGGTTTACACAGAAGACAAGAAATAAGGTAACACTGAGCTACCCAGAGATTGCTCCCATGCTCCTCTCACTCCCATTGACAAACATGGCATTTCTGAGGACTGCAGGATGACAGATGTGGTGATTGAAGTGAAAAAACCTAAGCTTTCAATTCTAATTTAAAACAGCATTTTCAGAGATACTTTCTATCCTGTTGAATGACAAATAGCTGACTGGTGTCAAACACACCAACTGACAGACTCTAAGTGAAATACAGTTATTGAGCATTTAGTGCTGGCTGATCTTCCACAAAACAAGCTGAATCAGCTGAAATATGATCACCTACCAGCCTTTTTGGTGGTGGGGAACTAAGGGTGTGCAATTTGTGTGTGCAGGAAAATTTGCAAGTAAAATACAAAATTATCCCAACATCTACTGCAAGAACATAATCACAGTACTATGGCAAGCAAATATGTAGTACTATGGAAAGTACTACATATCACAGTACTTTGGAAAGCAAACAGTATTTGCCTTCTTCATTACACACAGAGCATGACCACCTTAATTTGTTAAATATATAATTTTACATTATTAAGTTCATACACCTAATGGACATTTGCACATTTAAAGATATGATAATTCAAGGAAGATTCATGATTTCCCCAAAGCATACTCAGTCTGGAGCCCATTTTAATTATCATGAAACCACCATATATACAAATAACTCGGGTTGCCTCTGTTGTCATTGTAAAGCAGTGTTTTGGAAAGAGGATGTTTACTAACTGGAAAAGAAGATGTGCCAGAGGAACTATACCCATATCTGTCAGTATGAAAAACCAGAGTGCAATTCATGTCTTTATGGAAGGACAGGAAGTTCAGATACCCAACTTTTATCTACCTTTAGGCCCTAAACACCCCTCTGTGTCTTAATATATGTCCTAGCTAAGTAAAATTATTTTTAAACAGCTTTCTGCCCTACTAATATATTAAGGCAGACAGACATGGGTGAAAATTTCAAAAGAGATGGGTTGTCACATGAATGCTTTCAGTTAGAATGAGTTTCTCTGGATCCCAGCTTTAAGAGAGCTTGGCACTTTTGTCTGCTTTTAAACCTTCCATGAATTCTTGACAAGTGCAAACTACTTAAGATGTCGAGAGGATAAATTTATATTAAAGGAATACATTTAGGGTAAGAATATAGAGATTTACTCCTTTTTTTTTTTTTTTTGCAAGCATTGGGAATGAACAACATGATTCAAGTGTAAAATACTTATAAAATAATAAAATGGATATTAAAAAAGATAAACAGAAAGCATAAAGTCAGGTGAAGGCTTACTATATTCTGTCAGTTTTCTATATTCCTATCAGCCCATGAATTCCTGAGTTTTAGTTCTGTGAAAAGTTTGTGTTTTCAATTTCTCTACATAAACATAAAAGAAAAATAAGCAAAACCTCAATTCTAACTTATTGACTTTCTTCTCCTTTCTCCTTGGCATAATGAGTCAAGAAGACCTTTAGCAAAAATCTTCTATATAATTTTTCAAGAACTAAGCTTTCAGCTTAGAGAAATGTTTTGCAAAAAGACCACAACGAAAAGAAAGCAACAGAAAATATGAATATTACTTTTCTTTTAAAATATACAGCTAGAGATAACACAGGGTTCCAACAATTTTTAAAATTACACTCTCTTAACCATTCTCAAATACATTGCAAAGCAAGAATTTATGAACTCAATTATCATGGGATTAAAGTAATAAAACTATTATTAAGTTAATTTTTCCTCAGAAATGTACAACTGTGTAGTACAGTAGTAACACACTGTGAATCACTTGGTGTTAAATAATGCTTTATACTTCCTGCAGGGTAAGACTAGCCTTTATTGAAACATGAATGAGGGAGATTGTTCATAAACCAAGACTATAAAAACTGTTCTCTCAGTGTGAAGTAATTTAATGTACTTTCCAAGCAGCTTCCTGGATATCTGAATCTGCTACCCTTCACATCATGATTTAGATGTGTCTGGATACATCTCCATGAAGAGATTGATCATAAAACTTAAAAAACATAAAAACACATCAAAAACCAAAGGATTTTATGTTGAGGATAAATAGCATGCAAAGATTCACTAGTGCTTAAACTACATTTTCAAATGAAGGTGTCTAAACTGGGTCACAAAGATCAATACCTAGGAACTGAATTGATGTGGCCTAATTTTCTGAAAAGTTTCCTCTGAGATCTGTCCCAAAACTCACAGTTCAATTATTCTAAAATACAGAGCATCTTCATTTGTAGTCCTGCATTGTCAGGCTTCTTCATTTGAAACCAGTTGGTTTTCAAGTGTCCGCTTATCATCCAAAGCAGTGAATAACTATACTTCCCTGGATATATGGCAAACACAGAAAATCCTAAACAGTTTAATTTTTTGGTGTTGTATCTGCCCTCCCCAACCCCATGTTTGTTCTTGTTTTTATCCACTCTTAAAAGGCTGCTAACCTCATCAGGTCCTTAACAAACCATGCCGTGATTAACAAATTAACCTGTTATAGTTCTAAGCCTTCCTTAAAAATAAATGTGCATCCATTGCAATGCTCTGGGCATGGCTGACCTATCTATGCAGCACAACCTCTCATGCTTAGTCATGTTCTTGCATGCAAATGTTATCTCATTTGTCACCTCCTCAACACTCCAGAGGACTGGAGAGCCCACTCTGTTCTGCTTCCTATTCATGTGGGCACTGCACTGAATCTCCTCTCTCTCCCTCCCATCAGAGATCCTGGACTGGGATGCCATGCAGAGTGCAGAAAGTGTGAGCTGCCGTAAATATTCACCTGCTGCTACTGGTTTCTTCTCAGCAGCAGAGATCTCAAAATAAGATTGCTGCCTCCTGTGATGCCAGCCTTTTCTCTGGCCACTTCTGCAGTGGTACAAAGAGAAATAGCCCTGAACTGTAAAGCCTTTAGGCAGAAAAATCTAATTTTTAAAATAATAACCAATAGAATTGTTGCAACTACTGTATCTTGTTATACAAATAACACCAAATTGCACCATTTAATAAAATTCATAAGAGCAAGAATTTGCTACTCAGGATTTTCCTTAATTATAATACTTCAGATACTTCTATTCAAGCGTTCATCTAAGAGATACAACTTTAACCTGGCACGGATGAAAGAGCTCTGAATAAAAGCTTTTAATGACATTATTTTCAGCAATTTTGTCTCCATTCAGAAAAAAAGCTAGAAGCACAAATTAATGTGTGAGTGCACAGTGAACTATCCATTTATTGGTAATACACAGAAGTTCTCTGCTTCTATAAAAACAGCCTACACTTTTGTGTTGGTTGCTATATTTGAATGCTGTTTTGTGTTCAGTATTCTGAGAGAGCAAAGTGATGGGCATATGTAAATCTCTGTTATACTCTAGAAGTTCTGTATTTGCTACAATGCATTAGACTTCTTTGACTGAGGAAAACAAGTAGAAAATTTACAGTTTTCTGATCTACCCAAGGATCAGGGGCTGAATCCAATCCCAAAATGATTATTGCAAGTTAACTGATTTGGCTCCATTTAGTGACTTCAGTAATGAGGACAAAAGACTGCCCAGAGGGAGAAAGAACTGAAGCAATGTAAGGCATATACTTATTCTTGAAATATAAAAGAGAAAAATTTATTTGCAGAGCATCATTATTGAAATATAACAAGAAAAACCCTATATACATTATTAAACTAAGAAAAAAATTTTTCAAATTATTTATAATTCATTTTAAAATTTTAAATTCAATTTATTTCTATTTCTTATGTATGAGAAAAATTGAATCCATAGGAAAATGCCACTCTTTAATAACAAAAAAACACCTAATGCTGAAATTAAAAATGCATTTTTATTACAAATTTGTTGTATTTAAAAACTATTCACATGAGTAAGAGACTGAGAAATAAGCCCTGTATTTGAAATATTTCAAACAACCATCTAAGGTTATTTTTTAATTTTCAGCCTGTGAAATATGGCAAATTCATCTACCTATACTTAGTACACCATAACATTAAACCTAAAATTATTTCCCATGCATATTTCATTGCATATATATATAAATGCACTCTATGAGTCTCATAAAGGAGTGTATACTTCTCTATACATATAAACCTATGTGTTCAAACAAATACATTATAAATAATAAACAAAGAAGAAACAACAAGGCTTTTATTAAGAAGAATAGGTAATATGAAGCATTTGTAACTGCAGATTGTGAATAACAGTAAAACATAAGGCACTCACTATGCTACAGTCAAAATCTTACTGCAATTTATTCTAAACCAGCTTTATATGGGAATATGAGATGAGATGAGATACCTGCTTTCTCAACAAGAAAATACATGCTATTACTAGTAAAAAACAAGGAGTCTTGGATACTGACTAATGCAAACACATTTCCATCTAGATTCAGAGTGATTTTGTGGTTTAAAATATCTCAACAGTTTGAAGCTATTATCACTCACCACGTCAAAGCTTCAAACCTGGGTTTTGACAATGAGATTAAGAGAAATCTCTTGATGTCTGTCTCTCAATACTCATCATATGGCCACATCACTTCAGCACCGGATGCCACGCTTTCAACCTACTCATTCTCACAACAACCCGTGAGTTAACCAGCAGAATTTTTACCATTTTCTACACTTCTTAAGGTTAAAAAGGGAAGAAATCACAATGAGTGTTCCTGAATGCCAACCCTATTTATTTGTGATTCTTTTAAATATATAATTGAAGTTGCTGACAGTTGGCACCTGTCTGACAGGGAAATAATAAAGAAACTTATATGCAATTAAAACTACAGGAGAAATATAGGACAATGCTGATTGCAGATTAGCTACTAGTCTAAGGATATTAATCACAAGTATTCTTATAAAAAGGAACTAGTAGTAAGTATGTCAATATGAAGAATACCACTGCTCTAGCACTTGTAGAAAGGGATACCTTTCCCCAGGAGTGTTATTTCACATCAAGTGGCATGTTCTTCTGTTACTGTCTCGAAGGAAGAAATTCAGATAATTTCTTCGTAAATATAACATTGCAAGAGAAATGTTAACATACACATTTTGCCTTAGCTCAAATTTCATCATGATGTGTAAAACCCAGAACACTGTCTTTTACTGAGAAACAAAGAAACCTAAATATTTATAGTACAAGAAGGATACAGATCAAACTGCTAGAACATAGGTTAAATATTATGGTTGCATTTTTCAGATATATCTGGGCTGAAACTAGCCTCTCTGTCACTATGACTGCCTGAAGAATCACAGCTTAGTAAGGAGTTCCCATTGGATCACCCAGAAATACAGAATTTGGTTTTGAGCAGGGAATGCTACATTTCCTCTCCTTGCTCAGGAGTACACACTCAAATGCAACGTGATTGACGTAAAACATATAGAAATCTAATTCTCTGAAATTCATGACCTGAATTATTTTCCTAACTTTTCTATTTTATCTGAAAAAAATAAAAATTGAAGCCCTCCTTACCTTGCTACTTATTCATCTGGTGGTTGACCACTAAGCAAACAAGACTCTTTGTGCCCTTTCTTCTCAACTATATTTTCTCAAATTTTTCTAACTTCACTCTGCCAATTCAAGTCCAGCAGTTTTAGCTGCAAGGAAAAATCCTCTTTTGGGATCATCACAAAACAGTCACTAAAATGTTGCACTTTGTTTTGGTTTGACTCATTTCAGTGATGAATATCCTTCCTTCTAATTTATGAAAGCTGTGTAGTCTAAACAAGAACTTTCTTCATTATGATGTAACTTTTTCTTGAGTGATTAGTGGATGACTGAAAATGTTCTCAAAATAAGGGCAGTTATCTATCAGAAGTAGTCAAGGGCTCTTCATCTATATATATTCAAAAATCAGTCAAATGTACATGTGGAATCTATACATCTACTTACAAGCAATTATAAAATAATCAATCTGAACTCTATCCTACCATTTCAACATGAAAATATATATTATTTAGCACTAGCATAATTTACAGACCTTGATCAGTAATGTATTTTTTTTTAAAAAAGAAACATGAAATTGACCTATTTGTACCTATATCAGACCTTCCATGTTATACTTGTTTTCTTGAGATCTATTCTCTGTTAGAAGTTAGTGTTAAAATTTGGTAGCCAAAGTTTTAATTTTAGATTATTCCTCTTCATGAAATGTGCACAAATGCATACACACATGCAATCAAACTACTATTGGCCTATTTCTTAAAGTTCACCGACTAGACTTTGGAAGGGCATATTTCACTTCTATAAAGAGAATGGTCTCATTTGTGCTTCTTCATACTGCTCTATAACATGAAGCAGATATACAGATGAGACTGCAAAATGAGATTTATGGCTGCTTTTGCATTTTTTCCCCAAGGTAATTCTGTAAGTATTTTTATTATGAGCTAAAATGCATACTAGACAATAAAATTGTAGTGTAATACCTCCAAATTATGCTATTATTTTTGCATTACCTAGAACAGATTCAGTTGCTTTGTAAATTTCAATGTTTCAAATAGATCTACACATAATCAGATACATAAATCCCTACAAAATCACTGAGTATCTCACATATCTCATTAATATAAAAGGCCAAAGAATTTTGATAAAAAAATGCATCAAAAATGGAACAAATAATTTAAAATTCAAAAGATGACTGCATTATTTCTAATCAGTACATTCTTACGGATTTTTTTCATTCAGTCATTCCATCATTGTGTATATTGAATCATCATGTTCTATAGAATTTTAGGCAATGATTATTCATGTCTACAAATATCTTATTACACCAGTAAGGCCTTCTAGATTCTCAGCACTGAAGTACATTAGAGAGTAGGCACTGCTTTTCTCTCCACACCTATACTCAGCTGAACAAGTGTAGTCATTTTTCAGAAGCATATTTTGTCATATCAAATTTTTGTCATCGTAAAATGAATTATTTCATCCAGAGCTACATTTTAAAAGCAGTCTGGGCATGGAGCAGTGGCAGAGTGCACAGGGAAAATGCTTAATCCAGGCACTCTGTAGGAAGCTCCTGGTATCCATACTGGGAGATGCAAGGTGGTTAGATGCAGACTTTGCTGCAGGTATCAAATATATGTCACCAACCTTTATTTTTGGTGACTGTATTTATATTCTGGGAGAAAATACCTCCATTCCTTTCAAAATACATGGGTTTTGTCCAGAAACAGCCAAGACATATCTGGATAAATAACTTCCTTCAGATGAATACTCAGAATTACAGAACCTTCAAATGATGCTCAAAAGCAACTCTACCTTTGCAAAGATGAATACAAGGGGAATTTCTCTACCTGCACATAGTCAATTTAAAATGATTATTAGTACGAAGACTTTCTTGAAAAAAAAAAATCAAGACTACAAAGCAGAGGATCTAATGAAGAGAAGGGTTCTCCTAAAACGTGGTCAAAAGAACCCTACCCAAGTTGGAAGGCAAATATCCTGTATGATATTGAACCAGAGAGGATCTGTGAACTCCCACATGAAGAGACAGGACACATGCTATCCTTACAGAAATATTCCTGGCAATATTTGTAACAGCTCTTAAATATTTCTCCCCATTTTTCACACAGCATCTAGATTTTTAATTCAGACATATGTGGGTCTAAAGTCACCTATTCCACAGTGATTTAGTTGATCTGGATGTTGAAATCCCCTGAAGACATCCATGGAAAGCAGCTGATGAAAAGATCTTCATAAACCAACAAGCCCTTCTTCAAAACTTTTATGTAAATTGTTCCATTTTATTCCTATTTTGATAAAAGCTTGATTTCTCTAATTTTGACATGAATTGTACTTTTGCTGTTCTTTACCAAGAACATTACTTTAAACTTTTATGTAATTTGCACATCATGTCGTTAGTTCCAGCTAGAAAAACCAATTAACTAAAAGGAAAGCAAAACAAAGTCAAAAATTCACGTTCAATATACTAATGTTAAGGTTAATCAAGACATTTCTCTACAAACATAAACATTCTCCCAAGCCTGGATGAGTCTACTTTTTGAGGATATGTGGAGAGTAAATAGAACATCATCTACTTCCCTGAGGCTGGGTATTGAGATGGTCACAAGTTTCAGTAAGTTTCACAGCCTGTCTTGCATCCAACATAAGCAAAGAGAAATGTATCTATATAAATGAGCATATTGAAATTCACGCTTAAGTTTTTACATCTATTTGGACCAAGGTTGGTTTTAAAGCAGCAACTGAATGCAGTTTCACATCTGGTCTTCTGAAATAACTCTTCTCTGCTGTGCAATCTATCAATACTTCTATAGACTGACTCTCCTTTAGAGACTCTGCATCCAGAATGTCTGTCAAGGTTTACAAGGAGGGCTGGGTTACTCACAATAAAGTAGTTCTGTCACTTCTGCATTGTCTGGAGAGGAAAAAAGACAAGTAGGAGGTGGTTGTTTCACCACATGTTAACTGAACATCTTTCTGAGAACGGGTGTTATAAGCAGTTGCTGAGAAAAGGCAATGGGACAGGTTCTGCTGCATGGGGTATTTCTGCCTTTCTGTTTATTGTGGAATTATGCTACATTGCACCCCATTTGGCTGAGAGAAGTTATACAGGAGAGGGAGCAGCATAGGAGACTCTGTTGGAAGCTGGACTTGTAACACAGCTTTAACTGGATGGAGAGGACATTCAAATTAGGATAATTCGTGTCAGCCACATTTGTGCAGAGAAGGAGAGAACACCCATGATTTTTAGTGTTCCTTTCCTTAGAAAATATGATGCAATAGGCAATTTCTCAGCAGCATGTCTTTCCCCATATCATAAGGGTGGGAGTCATACTGCACTTGAGAAAATATTTTAAACCTTACTGGTTTTGGTAAGCTGTAAGGGTAGCTAACAAAATGTTAACGCAGATGCTTGCAGACAGACCAAACATCTGCTCGGTGCTTTTAAGTATCTGAACTATGAAAGAGAACACATTTTAGCAGTTTGTGTGACAGAACAGATAAATTCACTAGCATGACTTTTGGACTGGAGGTGACTTCTGTCCATCCAGATTAGATTAGATAGAAAAAAAAAAAATCTCTCTGTACCTGCATAGAGCAGATATATCCTAAGGCAGAAAACTACCTCGATTAAAAACCACCTCTATTTACCCCCTGAACCAATTTCCACTTTGTAGCTAAAGCAACAAATTACTTACTCTCAAAGCTGACTATGCAGCCAAATATGTTCATTGATAACAGCAAGTGAACTGGTCTTTTCTTTGCATCACAGTAGGAGAAACTAAGGATCAAATATTCTTACCTGTTCTTGATAGCCCATTGAGCTTAAAAACATATAGACACCAGTGAGTCCTACTAACCAAAAGACATGGAGTGCATAGGATATTCACATGCCAAACATGACATTTATATCTGAATAAGCATCTGAAAGATAACAACAAGCTCTGGAGACTGTTAGAGATTAGTGTAAGGAATAAGAAAGGAATAAGGGAGTCTAAAAAGATTGCAACAATGGCTGATTCTATTCACACGTAAAAGAAAAACATTTCTGTAAGAGACATTATTTCAAGGTACAACCAGTGTGTGATGTAGGAAAAGGAATAGAGTTTGTCCTTTCAAAGACTTTGACTTATGCAGTTCCCTGATTTTTAAAAAGTTGCTCACACATGTGCAGATAAAGTTTCTGCATAGCTGCTACTTGACCCTGTTCTGATCCATTGCTTCAGTTTGATCTCCCTCCTCTCCTCCCCTTCCAGCCAGAGTAACAAAACACAAGCTTGGAGTGAAGCTGCCCAGCAGAAAAAGCTCCAGGCAAGGAAGTTGGAGGGAAGATAATGGTCAGTGTCAAACCACTCTCAAAGTAATGGAAAGAGAGGGAAAGGGGAGTTTTAATCTCTCCTAGCAAAAGTTATATTGATTCAATTCTGTCCTTTTAACTGAAATAGCTGGCTGCCTCCAGTGAAGCCAGCTTTATCTTCATTCTGGTCTGTTTTCTACTTATTGGAAAGTAGAGAATGGGTGAATCAGAATAACACAGTCCCTAGTTTGGGACATAGGATAAAATCAGGTTTCCCTCTGTCCTGCCAATTGGCGAACACTGTAATGATATGGGTTAGGCTTGATGATGTCAAAGGTCTTTTCCAACCTAGTTAATTCTGTGACTCAGTTTATTCAGTAAAACTAAGCAGATTGACTGGGTTTTCCTGTTTTCTCATGGAGATGAGGGCAAGTCAGGCTCTTCTTCACCATAACTGAACTAAAGCCAGCAGACTTGCAGCCAGTTAAGAAGTAAGGATTTGTCCTTTATCTGTCTTCTCTGCCCTGCAATAGCAAACATCAGGCATGCTGTCATTTCTGTCAGTGACATTTGCAGCATAAGTCAATGTATCAGGGATGTTAAAACAAGCATGTTAAGGAATCAGAAAGCCTAATTATGGGAACAGATTTGTTTCAGCATATGACCCATGACCTGCCTGTGTGTGGTAGATAGGGAGGACTCATTGCTAATTTTGGTTTCCAGACCAATGCTGGCAGTTTAAATGTGCTCCTACTTGGATATGAACAGAAAACCTTTCCTTGCATTCAGTAGGTGAACAACAAATCAGTAGTTCTGAATAGACCATAAAAAAATATTCCTTAACCATTTGGAGCAGAATTGTTTAATGTAGTGGTAGTATCCAAACCTGGAAAAGCTGATTAGCAATATCAGCCTCAGGGGAACAGGAAATCCCTCCAGTCACCAGAGTTACTCACAGAGTTACTGCAATTATAAATAAATCAACTGTTCCTTAAAAAGTTTAATCTTTTTAAATTTAGGGATTGGTTTATGTTGCTGGGTACTTTTGAGTGAAATTATTATCTTGTGAGGAAATGCCATGACACTAATGGGTGCATTAGAACAAAAAGTTGTGCTTCAATTGATAGATCATCTTGAAATTATTATTAACATCAGAGTAATTTGTACCAGGAGGATTTTTTTAAAGTAATTTAATAAATCTGAAATCACATAAAACCTTTTCCCACAAACTTAATGGCAATACCAGTGAGAAATCAGGAAAAGGCTCTAACTCTTGATATGCTAAGAAAAGAGCAATATTGCATTTCAATCTTTTTTCTCTATTTGTTACCATATGTAATAAAGCTGAAGCTAATCCATAACCATGATGATTTTTACATGTCGCAAATGTTACACATCTAGAGTATTAAAAACCAAAAAGTAAGCACTGCTGTGAGGAGTAAATTACCCATTGTTTAGAACTGAAAAAGTAATTCCAAAACCATTATATAGTAACAAAGGAAATATGTATTCTCCCCACACAGAGCTTGAAAGATGATTGATTTCAGTAGTTCAGTAACTATATAAGGGCTAAAGATTTCAAATTTTATCAGCACTCTGAACAATTTTATGATGTGATTATGTGTATCTGCATCCATCAAAGATCCTATTCTATGATGGAAAGTTAATGTTTCAGAGAACTGGAGAACTCCCCATGGCTGTGTGATTCTGACTACAAGCAGTTACCCAGTGAAAAGGATTGGTTTGGACTGACATGAGCAAACATAATGACAAAAGTAAGTATTTTTTGAGCAAGGGCTTCAGCGACTGAGTAGACATTTTGTGAAAAACTTGAAAAGTTGACAGCATAAAATCTCAGTTATAACTGACCTGAAATAGCTTATTTCTACAAAATGTGAAAAAACCCTCATTTTTTTATAGAAATAAAAGTCCTAACAAATTTATGTGAAGCCTTCTTTGGGAGTAGATGAAATGATATGACCCATAAAATAGAGAGCAGACAAGATTCTGAGCAAGCAACAGGAATTTTAGAACATACATTAATGATATATATTTTAAATACACACATTTAATGTTGGCATCTATGCCTTTTTTTTAAAAGATGTACAGCAGGCTTGAACCTAAAGCTCATCCTGTAATAACAGTGTATTGCATTTAGCTGTGAAACAGGCTTTTAAAACATAGATACTTATACAGAAGAAAACTCTAATTGCATCATAAATCAAAAGAGCAAAGCATTTTTTAAACATGAACTGAACTAAAATCTATCAAGTTCAGTAGCATTGAACAGCTTTCAAAGAAAACTGTCAGGTGTTTTGTTCACTCTTTTAGTCTTTTTTAAATTAACATCCTCTCACAGTTGTAAATGCATTGCAAAATAAAAATCTTATGCTAGCATCTAGTTCTGTTTTCAATAACAAAGCAAAAGCAACAGAAGTAAACCAGGGTTCTTAGTCTGTTGTTTCACTTTTTTCATTTCACAGTTTTTATAGCTGATGCTCTCTATTTTAGCAGATCAGACACCAAACCTACAAACAGCACAAACTGTGAGTGACCACTTTACCTTCTGAAAAATCAATCAGTCCCAGCAAATGAAGCAGCTTCAGAGATGCAAATATAATCACAACAATACCCACTGTTTGTAGTCCCTCCGACTCCCACTCGAGAGTCAACATTCTTCCAACAGGCAAATCATTCCAGTCTTCACACCGCTTTGCAATCAGAGGCAAATCAGAGGATTTTACCAAGAGTTTGCTTTGAAGAAATTTGCAGCGGTGTAAAGCACCACTATGCCAAGCAGTGGCAGTTCAGCAGCCACTCTAGCTGAGATAAAATATCAGATAAAGCCCTGCATCTCATGCTTCTCTGAGCATTCGCTTTCCTCAGCAGCGAGTCCTCCTAGAAGGCTGAGGTGGACCACGAAGCTCTGGGTATGGCATTGTATCCGAGGAGCAGCGTTCCTGGCAGCTGCTGGAGGAACATCTGTGTGGAGCGGGAGCCTGGGCTGTGGCAGTGCCGAGAGGAAAAGCTCTCTGGAAACTTGCACAGGGGAGCGCGCTGCTGTCAGCGCTCAGGGCTCCGGCACTCCCAGACCCACAGGCTGCGGCTCTGCCCAGCTCCACAGCCTTTCCCCAGCCCCTCTGAGCAACATTTTTGTTAAGTTTCAGGAATGACAGCTTGCCAAAGACACACATCTGTTTTCACGTGCTAAACGCTGCATGTCAGCAAACTACCGCCCTCTGCATTAGAAAGAACAACGATCAGAGAAACGCTGCCCCTTCCCCTTCTAAAGCATCACCAGAGTCTAATTAAATCTTCACTGAAAGTGAGAATAGAAATTAAAGAAATACGCATCAGCGTGATCAGTGCCGCCAGCTAGCAAAATACAGTGTGTCAAGGAGACATGCACTGCCCAAACTCCTGATCCACAGCCAGGAAGAATGTATTCTTTATTGATTCAGAAACAAAACTGCTTTTCTGTCTCAGCACATGAACCTAGAAGTGCTGAACCCCAAACTCTGATATACATTAATGGGTATTCACCATTTTCCTGGGAAGATCTTATCCAGGCTACACATCAGGGGAAAAGAATCCCAGCTGATTTATTAGATAATTTGTACTAAACTAATTGTCCTGTGTTTATTAATGTGATTACCAAGAGGATACCCAGTGTGTAGAATACGCTCTAAAGAATATTTACACAGCACATGCATAACCAAGGTTATGCCTAAATGCTTACCCTTGATCACATCCTAAAACTGTAAATAAATCCTGTTCATTGCTATACAAAGCACAACAATAAGGTGAACGGAAGGCTCAGAAAAAAAAAGTATTTTTGAAATTTTTAGTATTTAAAATATATCTTCTAGCACCAAAAAAAAAAATTACATAAATGATGTCCAGTATCAACTACTCAGGTTACTAAGGTCTTTTGACTAGAAAAAACTTTTGCTAACTATCAAGAATCTCAGCTATTTCTACTTTTGTTCAAAAAGTCATTACAATTTTAAATTAGCATAGCAAGTTGTAACATTACCAATCTATTGTTTATGGGCTACCACATAGAGAAAGAAAATTGTAATCTACAGTTTATGGTCAGCTTTTTTTGGTTTTTTTTTGAAGTCTGTACACATTGAAGGAAAATATAAACAGAACTCTAGAAGCTATATATTTTCATTAATTCAAAAATGCATGTGCGTGCTTCAGTTAATTTTAGGTTATATCTAGTCAATATATAAGCAAGAATATTCCTTGATTTTACACTTCTGGGTATTTAATACTAAAATGTTGTGAGTTCTGTATTATTTATATATGCTTTCAGTCTGAGCGTCAGTTCACTTTCCCATTAACCTGTAAAGCTAAAACAGGAAAGAGGAAAGCACAGTAAAAGTAAATCTAATCAAATACACTATCCCACATTTACACCTTCCAAATATCTCATCACTTTTGACCTCATATTCCATATAATAATTCAATAAATTTTCCTGTTAAGTTCTTCTCCTCTTAAAAGAAAAGTAACATTTTGTTTCCTCTTTACAAATTCTAGGTACTCCATACAATCTTCTCCTTTTAAGGCTCTGAAATGTTAATATTGACCTCATTCTCATCTCTGGCTCCTATTTTTTCCTTGAGGTTATTCCTACTTAGGCTTTTCTTTTTCTCAGTTTTGTGTTCTTTTTCTTCAATGAAAAAAGCCTGAACAAATGTTTACAATATTGCAGAAACAATAATCCTATATAATGCCACGTTCACACTACTGCAGTGAAAAAGGCCTTATTTATCTCTAATCAATGGTCTCAGGGAAATTTTTAAAACGGATAAATCTGTCAGTCCACATTCTCCTTTCACAGAGTAGGTTCAGGCTGCCCTGTGCCCTTGAGCTGCCCACCTTGGGAGCAGGGAAGGTGCCAACCCACTTGCAAGCGAAAGCCACCCAGCAAGAAGTGGTCCCAGACACAGCCAAGGTTTTGTTTTCTCCTTTTACACAAGAAGAAAGGCCTGGGCCTCTTAAAAAATATGACAGGGAGAAAAATAATGAATTTGATGAGTTTTAGTGGCCAACTCTACCTGAACAGCAAATGACTTACAGAAGAATGTTTAAATGAAAAAAAAAAAGAAAAGTTGAGAACACACATTTGAGTTAATGTAACTGATTACTGACTTCAGAGAATACTTCCTTAAAAAAAAGAAAATTACTTTTCCTGTTGTTTCTTATGGTAGTTCTAAGTTAGGGGAACCATACACTGAATTTGTGAGACTGAGTCTCCAAGCCTTAACCCTTGTAAGTAAAGCAGCAAGGTTAAAAACAATGTGGAAAGAAGAAGGAAGTGATACATGAAATCTTTCCTGCAATATGCCATGCAACAGATTAAAACATAAATATTAGTTAGGGATGTGAATTCTTCTGGAAGAAGTTCAATTAAAAAAATTCTATGCCCCAAAATATTTGAAAATTTAATAAATATTGAATAAGGAGATAATAACATTTTGTTATATGTACAGCAATTCTTTGCATGCTTATCCTTCTAAATTCAAACTCCATTGCAATTTCTCTTACACACTTCTTATTTTTTTCAATAATTTGAAAACAAATATTTGTCTGACACATTCTATGTGGTGCCTGTATTGACTGTACAAACAAATTTTAAGAGTTGTTGAAAGAAAAATATTTTTTCCTTAATGTATCCCTCCTGTATACAAAAGGAAACACCATTTTTAATGTAAAATTGGGGAAAAAAATTAAACCAGGGGATGACATAATATTTAAGCACTTGCTCTCTTATCCTAAATCCAGCTTTCATTTTTGACTTTGCAAGGCATTCTGGTGGAGATTGAGCAATACATTTAAGTTTACAGGAACCTCCTTGTGATTCTTTGCAAGGTTGCACAGCGGGAAAAATAAAAGCACTAGAATTTGTTATGAAGCTCTCCCATCTAAACATTGCATCTTCCATTGTCCTTCAATTCTTCTCCAAAAAGATTTGAAGCAGACAAGGAAGGAGAAGCAGTGGGGTGGCCCTGTATGTTAGGACAGTCTTGATTATCCAGAGGTTAATGGTGGTGGCAATAGGGTGGAGTGTTAGTGGGTGAGAATCAGGGGAAAGGCCAGGAGGGCAGATACCATGGTGGAGTCTGCTAGAGAGCACCTGATCAGGATGGAGGGGCACACAAAATGTTCTGTAGGCAGCTGGGAGAAGTATCATGATTGCTAGCCCTTGTTCTCATGGGGGACCTTAACTTGCCAAATGTCTCCTGGAAATACAGCAGAGCAGCAAGCAGACAGCCTAGAGGGCTCCTGGTGTGTGGCAGATAGCTTCCTGACGCAGCTGGTGAGGAAGCTCAAGAGGGGAGATGTCCCACTGGACCTGCTGAGTAATGCGGTGCTTGCAGGCCATCGCAGGGACTGCAATTGTGAAAGAGAAATTCTCATAAAACAATTTCAAAAACAGTGAAATTCTCAGAAAACTCTGGGGAGACCTCAGCAGAAATGCCATCTCGGACTTCTGGACAGACGCTGGCTCTATAAGGTTTAGAAAATCCTGTGGGAGGCAGTCCTAAAGGCTAAAGGAGTTCAGGGAGGCTGGCAGTGCCCTAAGGAAGCAATATTACAGTCACAGGAGTAGGCTGCTCCCTATGTGCTGAGTCAGGGGGGAAGACAATTGGCCTGGGTGAGCAGAGAGCTTTGGCTGCATAAAAACAAGTACAAACTTTTCATTCCTAAGTAAATATGCAAGGGGAACCTGTGCTGAGGTGCTGGAGGAGACACACATTGCTTGGAAGCACAAATGCCAAGTGAGTTTTGAACAGGACAGAGTAGATATGTTTAAGCTAGTGGCATCTACAAGAATGATCCAATTCTGGAGTCCCAACATTTTTCCACAAACAATCCCAACTAATTACTGGCTACTCTAATCATTTTAAATAGAATAATTTATGTGTGGAGCGCAAATTGTATAAAAGGGACACCTTAAATAAGACAGAGCATTATGCACTAAGTACATTTTGTATCTGATTGCCATATACTTGTAGAATACCATCAGTTTTTCCTAAGAAGAAAAAAAACACTGAGAAATATTATTTATAAAGCTAATATATAGGAAATTAAATTTCATTAATTTCAAAGTTGACTAAGAACAGAGAAAATCTGCCCCTTACAAACAACAATTCCATCTAATTTAACACATCAAAGGAAGTAGCACATGCTTAAGAATAACAACAGGATGCTAAGAATTGAATAACCAAGGAATAAAACAATCTCTAATTCTAGAAATACTTAAATAATACCTAAATAAGAATTCAATTACTATCATATAAGGATATAAAATTTTCCTCTAACTTAATATGGTTACCTAGTCCTTTCAAAATTATCTGGTATTATCACATTTATTTTATACTAATCCCAGCCAGTACCTGGTTTTGGATTATATCTGTCATTGTAATTAGCACAGTAAAATGGCATGTATTTTGTTTTAAATCCCTTAATTATCTTCCTTAATTCTCTTAAATAACTTTCATTTTAACGTTTACAATAAATTTTTACTGGAAATTATAAACTCATCTTTTCAAGTTTCTTTTGACTCTTACAGAAAACCTACCTGATCTGTAATATATTGAAGTGTTTAATGTCTTTTCACTATATTCTCTTTTTAACATCTGCTTGTAAACAGTATCAGTCTTTTCAGACTTTTCTCTCTATACTGAGAATGATTTTCATTTCTGTGCAGACATTCTGGATTTACAGTTGTCTAATGTACAGTGGGGCTGACCAAAATTGAACCATTTTCAAGGCAAGGATGTGTTACTACTCATTAATTGACTTGAATTTTACTGCCTTCCTAGGTGTTAAAATCTGTACAGTGTTAACAATTAATGCGTGTGTGTGTGTGTCTTAATTGGCTGGGAGTAATAATTCATTAGACTCTATTTGATATTTTCCCCCAATGTATCTGAAAAGGGAAACTGCGGATGAGTTAGAAATAGAAAGAAAATTTGGAAGTATTAATTAGCTGCCCTTCTTTCTGTACTCTCTTCTTCCAGAGGGACATGTTAGACAGCCAGAAGAGAATGAAATGGCCAAATAAACACAGAAAGGGCACCTACAAACAGGTCAGATAAATGGCATACCTGTTCATGCCAAATACGAGTTTATTAGCAAAGTTACCTGGTGGATAATGAACTTAATCCTCCTATTATTTAACCAGTGAGAAATTCTTTCACAGGCAATACACTGCAGTTTTCTACTCATAAAAGTTTCTATGTTTGATCTGCAGAAGAAAACTATGTCTACTAGAAAGCATTTCAAGAACCAAGAGAAGAAATTATTTTACATATATCTTTTCAAGAATTAGGGTAAAACAATTTTGAGTGTAAAACTTCCTTTGTAGGCTGCTACAGCTAACCACAGAACATCATGTAACTTTCATAAAATGCTTAGAAAAATGAAGCAAATATATGGAATCACATTGTTCATCTTACCAGCACTGCAGCTGCTCAAGAGCCCAATACTGCGCTAGCAGATTACTTATCCAGGTAGAATTACAGGGAAACATTTGCTAGCTAGAAGAGCAAGGTAGAGTCTAATTATGAGAGATTAAATTTGTCAGGCTTCATATATAATCTTTAATATTTACACTAAGTGCCCTAGATCTTTAATGACTGTAAGTGAATACAGGCTGAGAAAGGAAAAATTCAACATCTGTATGGCAAGAAAAATTTCACTGGTTTGTAATCAAGAAGAAAATATGATATCCAAGCTTCTAAAGGTTTCCTCTCATACTTAGAAGTAAATTACACTAATATAATATTGTAGTTACAGCTGTATAAAGATTCTAGGCTATGGAATGGGATTTAATTTCTTTTTTCCTCTCTCCATTTTCACCTTATGACTCTCACTTGCTTCTAAGCTTTTGTTCTTGCTTTGATCTATATCAAAGGACTGCTGCCATTACTGATCTGAAAAAAGGAGCTGAAAGGAATCCCACAAGAAAACCATTGCCAAGTCCCTTCATAACATAGCACAGGTGGATTTATTTGTCAAAAGATCTAATTGATACAGGACGTTATACAAATATGTATAAAATACTTAGTGTACAAGTGGTTTGTAAATTAAATGGAATGTCCATGGGAGCAACAGTAGCATTTTAATTTACTAAGCTTTAGCAAAGGATTACAGAGCAGCTACATGTTTCCCAAACAAGGTTAAATTACATTTAGTAATAGTCAGTAATCAAATTCTGGTTTGTTTTATTGTAAAGCCTACTGGCTTATTTGACAAATGAAATTACCTCTAAATTATGCAACTGTGTCTTCAGCGTACAGACCTGGGGGTGTTTTTTTATACTAAATCATAATTGCTACAGCAGGAATGGCCACTACCAAATTTCTAAGCACAAATGTGTATCTGCACAGGAGAAGTGCAGAATTAATGGAACTACTAAGGATCAATTACACCCAACTATTTTGTTAGCTATAGAAACCCACCTTCCTCTAAGATACGGTTTTCCTGCTTATAAGAAAACAGGTTTTTTGCCTGTACAACCCTTGTTTTCTTCAGTCTTTTCACATTTAGAGCAAATATGGTAACGTCTGACTTGATGAGTTTCTTCTTTTACTAGTATTTTTGTAATTACACATTGAAGAAAGAGAATGTCATTATCAATCACTTTATTCATGGAAATGAAAAACTACTGGGACGCCAACAGATTAAGCTGGTAGAAATGATGGAACAGAGTAGCAGCATTCACAGCTCCATATTCAGTCATTTTCTGTTAGCTAAATTATGACTACATCCACTCACGTGTGCCCATACATCTAGGAAGCCATGTATTTATGGGCTGTGCACCTTAGGATGAGTTCCTAAGGGAAGTTGTTTTCTGTGGTAATGAATGAGAAAATAAATGAACCATGTATGCCAGTAATAAAAGATGATATTCTAGTGACAAACAGGAATATTCACCACCAAGCCTCCAACCCAACTATGAATTTAAAATCGTCAACCTATCCTCTGCAACACCTCTGTTTCAAAACAGATGTTTCTGTGGTTCAATGAATGGTTAGCAACTAAACCAAAGGAAAAAAAATACTGAAAAGGGGAAAAAATTACTAACCACAATCATAAGAACATTACTAATGTGCAACTGTTTTTTTGTATTGCATCTTTCTCTGATATAAAATAACCCATGCACAATAAATGTTCTGTTTCTCTCCTTGGCTTTTCCAAAGGTGAAGCACTGTATTTCACCATAGCAACCAGAAAGTATTATAAATTAAGGCTGAAGAGGCTGAAATATTTCCACATTTGATGTACTTGTTAAAAAAATGAGTGCATTTGTCCTGTAAAGATGAGTTATTACATGGTTGCAGCACATTAAAGAAATGTCTGTAATCCTGATTCAGTCCCTTAGCTCTATATAATTAGACTTGTACTACAGATAAAATATGCACAGGTTTGACTACAGCTCTGCAACATGTGGTTACCATTCCAAATCATGCAATATTCAGAATTAGTCCATATCACCTTGTGAGAGACTGGAATGTTAATGGTTAATGGCTCAAAACTATAGACCTTTTGTAAAAAGTGCAGAGAGCTTTGGTGACCATATGCAAAGTTAGCACCCATGTGCAGAGGGGGTGCACATCCACCATGAGAGGATGGCCATGACAAACTGACCTGTGTTAGCAACAGCTGCGTTTTGAGCCAGACATGGGAAGAGGTCAATGAGAAGATCCTGCAAGGAGAGTTAGTGCTGTTTGTCATGTTGGTGTCCTCCCTTTCACAAATGACTCAGAAGTGAAAAATCTTTTTCAGGGAAGAACCAGGACATTAACGCTTATTCATCCCTTCTGATGGGGCATAGCTGGCTCAGCCAGACGTGGGAGCTGTCCTGTCTTAGAAGATGTCATAAACCATCAGTGACCCCCAAAGTGCCCCCTGACCCACAGTGTTACATCACTATCCCAGGGTGGTGCTTGTATCCCCAGCTGTCTGTTCTGTTTATGCTGGATATTATGTTCTGTGCCTTCAAGACTGGCTCTGAAGAGCAAAGTTTTGTTTTGTTATCAGCCTGCTCACTCCCCCAATGGTTGGTGGGACACAGAGACGGGGGCAGTACTTAGTGCAGCTTTTGCTTTGCTTTTCCTTTGTTCTTGCTCCTGCTTTGCTCCTGCTTTTCTTCTGCTTGTTAGTTAGTTTAGCTAGGCAGTCCAATTTTTCCCTGGGCTGTTTTTCTTTCCCTCTCTTGGAACCACTCAAGCCTGCACTGAGAGTTTGCACCTTGTGGCCTGCAGCAGCTATTTCCAGCACCGGAGGGACCAATAACAGAGAAACCACTCCCAGGAGAGATTTTCTGAATCTTTCATCTTTTTCAGTGTGGTGAAAGAGTGGTGTCATCCAGTATTGTTCATTCTGTGTGCTGAGGGGTACTATGCCTGCTAAATAAACAGGTTCTTTCCCCTTCTCTCAGAGGAATCCTTCCTGAACCGGTTGGCAGGAGGGGCCGTGTGGATTTGCTTTCTGGAGGGGCCCCTTTTGGAAGTTTTCTCCCAAATTTGCCCTAAACCTGGACAATCACACAGTGCAAAACATTCCCACCTGACCTTGAGTTTACATTAACCCACTGAAACTTGTGTTTTGCAGGCTTCCTCCATCCCCAATGGATCCAAGATTTGGACCATCACTTCCAACAACAGACATCAAAATTGCAACAATCAGTCACAGATCCAGGTGTGGTAATATCTGTCTATTTTTATCCTTTCTTTCTTTTAATTTCTACATTTTCTTAAATTTTATTTTTAAGATTTTATATTACTATTATTATTATAACCAAGATGGCTACATACCTCCTCTCCATTGCAGCCAAATTGTTCTAAAAGAAACCCTACACACATTTATTTATAAATATATATATATATATTCAGTTTTGTTTCAGTATAATAAATCCCAAGAAATCTCTTAACCAGAACATGGGTTATCCTTGCCTTCTGTGGTGGCTTGTAACATGGACAATGAAGATTTTTTATTTTCTTTAGTGTAGGGCCTGAAATTCACCTACATATAGGTGACTTCTGATAAAAAGATTTATTCCTGATAAATGATAGTAGGAGAAAGAAGAAGAAATGGATGAGGATACAGGGATATACATGCATATGATCTCCACATTGAAAGGTAAAGGAGTAGTCCCTCAAATAAAAGAGGTATTCTCTCTTTTCAAAATTTCTGATCTTTTTCTTTTCATCCAGAGCTTTCGCTCTGACAATCTCAGAGGCTCCTTAAGCCTTTTAATTCTGCCATTAAAATTATAAGTAAGGCAGAGTATTAACAGTTCAGGAAATTTAAAGCTTTTGTGAATGGGACTCCCATTATTCCACAAAAGAGAGAGAGAGTAAAAAAAAAAATGGTGATGGGGAAGAGGTTGAAAGAAATGGCATAACTTAACGTTTTTCAGCACACAACACAGTGGCTCACAGTCCTTTTCCAATGCAAGAATCTACAATGATATTTGAGTATCCATAGAATGCAATGGAAATTTTTCTGCTACAGCAATTTTGCTGTTCTGGCAAGTTGGAAAGCAGCTTTAGGATAAAACCAAACCCTGAAAGGAGCAATGAGCTTACAATAACTTATCACTTCAGTAAGTTAAAGGAAGGTTGCAGATATTCCCTGAGGAAGCATTATAATGCTCAACTAAGCACATCATCATGAGGCTCCTGTAGATGAGGGAAGCAACAAAATACAGAAACACAATCTTGAAACCTACAGAAACCTTCAACAAAACTTCGGATACCACTTTTGATTGTTTTATGCTGCTGCAGGGATCAAATTTTTCTTTAGTAGCTTTGCAGGGTTTACCACACCTTCTATACAATCCACACTTATAGCTTAGATAGGCAGATACTTTCAATGAGAAATTGTGTGAATCATTTCCACGTTTCTTGACGTGAACATGGTGAAACTCAAATCCCATAAATGAGATGCCTTCGTGTCTTCCTCCTGATAAACAAACATGATTTGGAACTGGCTGGATTTCTAATCCATTCTCCGCCATTTTTAAGATAAAGAATATTTTTACTGTCATTAATACTTAGGAATCATCTCCTCTCCCCTAGTAATCATCTGCACACCAGGCTATGAATTTTAATACCTTTAATCTCCTCAGAAGCAATTTCCATAGCTTCCAAACAAGTTGCTCTTTTCTGAACTCATTCTAATTAGGCAAAATAGTTATATAGAAAAAATTTAGTAACTAGTTTTTAGGTATTCAATTAGGGATGAACAACATTCTATAATGACAGGCCAACCATAGCCTTAGCATTTCATTAACAACCTCTCCTCATGAAAATAATAGGAATTATTTAGAAACATTATGTCCTGTTTATCCCTCAAAAGCAAATAAACTTGAGCATCGCTTCACTTTCAGAAGCTGGAATTTCAGTTGAGGTACCCCCAGAAGTGCGCCCAGACCTCAGCCCATTCCCTCACTGCAACTGGTGTTTGTTTTGGGCAATGGGTGTTTTCAAACTTATTCTTTGCTAATAGGACAGTGAGACATGCTGTCTTTCACTGGAGCACTGGACTGAGAATAATTAGGCTGCTCTGAGGCTGCTTGAACAGCTCTGGCAGTTTGCTGCCCTGGCCACAGCAGGCTGTCACTTCTGCGCTTGCTTTGGTGCTTACCTGGTACTGTGTGAGCTTTCAAGGATAATCTTAAATGAGACAAAATCCAAATCCACAGAAAAACCCCAAACAAGCAAAAATCAGAGCTTTGGTCCCAAATTACCTGGCCAGAAGTGCTCATTTCTACAACCAAGACTGGGAATGCTGTGCAGGCTCAGAACAAAAGCCAAATCTAATGGTGAAAGACCAAGCAAGTAAGGAAATGAATCCTGGGCAGGTTTTAACTGACATAACCAGCACAAAGATATTGCCAGAAATAACCACAACTTGCCGTCACACCAGACACGTGTGAAGAGGTGCAGCAGTCAAGCAGCACCAGCATTTCTTCCTGTGTGGGATTCAGCGAGACACAGCCCCTGAGCTCACAGTAACAAAACAACAGAGCCCAGCCCAACTCTGCATGTTTAACGTGGCCTGTGATTCATTCTGATTTACAATTCTGAACACAAGCATACAGGATATGCTCACAGAACTAGTACCTCTGAAAGATACCCCTTAGATCTTCTGATTTGGATCCCAGCTGAAAGGATAAATCAATGTTATATTATATGGTGTTCATCCAACTGGTAAATTCCCTCGGTGAATTCAAGTCTAGTACATTTTTCCTTCCTAGTGAATTACGCCATCTAACAACCAAAGAGATACATGAGGCATCTGCTCTGAGGCACAAACCAGCAGAATGCATGGGCTGTCTGGCTCCTTCACTGCCAGAAGATTGTTTTCTTTCACTTTTAATTGTTTGGGGGAAAGGGGATGCAATTGCAATAAAGGTTAAGCAACACTTGCTGCCTTATTTGTTGAACTCAGTTTCTCTTTTAGCAGAGTGAGGGAATTACTGATCCCCAAAGAAGTTTCTCAGTGGTATTAAGTTAAGAACTATAAATCTTATTGTAGCTGGAGAAGAAAAGCTAAAATAGTTACAGAATTTGAATAAATACAGTAATTTCCCCCCATCCCAAATTCCACTATACGATAGACTGTATTGGAAGACATTATCTCTGGATAACCCCATCCCAAATTGCACTATATGATAGACTGTATTGGAAGACATTATCTCTGGATAATTAAGTTTAAGAAAACATATTTCTCAAGATTTTTCTCAAAAAAAATCCTTAATAATTCAAGATACTGTCTATTTTCCCCCAAGGTACTATTTAAACAGAGTATCTCTGAAGGAGGTAAGGAATAAAAGGATGGGATGGCAAAAAACTAAGGTAGTTTTATATTCTTCAGGAACATAAAGCAGCAAAAGGCCACTTGAAAAAAGCAAAACACAGATGTAAAGGAACAGTCACAACAACCTCAGCCTCTCTGCAACTGCCAATCTCCAGTGAAAACAAAATTAACATACTATAGCCATGAAGGAATGGTGTTCAGCTCACTTCTGCATTTCTAAATTTCCTGGTGGTTAAATCAGTATATTTCAGAATAGGCCTTGTGCTGACAAGCAGTAAGAGTGAGTAGAAATTCTCAGAAAAAATTTGACAACATGGTGAATTTTATCCCACTTATGAAAGAGGAAAAGGGTCACAGACAGGCTCAAGAGTATTAGATCCAGCTGCATCCCTATCCCCAGTCTTGATGATGTGTTCAATGATCTCTGCAGTACAGCTTTCCTGAAGCAAAGCAAGAAAAGGCAGTACCACCACACATGAATGTCTAATGCTTTAGGGCTATCTGTAGCATTTTACAGCAAGAGCTGTTTTGCAAAGAACAAATACATTTAAATGAGACACGTGGTCCCAGGAATAGCTGCACATTTCTGTGTGCACATTTGTCAAGTGTCTCTCCCAGACAGGAATTTAGGCTGCCTGTGCTCAAGGTTTCTGGGGAATGAGAACTGTTTGAGAAGCTGTGATTGCTCATGAGGATGTTTGAGACCTGGAAGAAATCAAACTCTTTCTCTCAGCAGTTGCATTTACACAGACACAGGTGCTCATTCTCCCATTCAAGGCTACATTGTAAGTAAAAAAAAAAAATCATCTTCTGCAAAAAAAAAAAAAAGTTTACACATGGAGTACAATAAAATATCTTCTACTTCATAATAACTTTTAATATAGAAACAAATAGATCATGAATGTTTGAGAAGGGAGATCTAAGCCCTATTAACCAACAACTGTGCTTATAAGGTGAACACAAAATACTTGCACACAACCAGCAGTCTGTTTGTACATACCATAAGAGACAGAAGCTAATAAATACACTTTTCATTTTTGGAATGCTGGTCTCTTGCAGAAAAAGTACCAAAGAAGATTTATATTGCTGTTGCACTGCAATATCTTGAGAACTTAGGTCTATAAAATATTACACCACTTTCATCAGCCTGCCATCTTTTATCTATTGTTTTCTTTTCCTTCAGAGCTAAGAACAGCCGTTTCCATACAGCTGTAATCACTCTAGCTGTGCGTCCAGGACTCTATAAAAGTTACTATCTACATCTGTTAAATCTCTTTGTATTGCCCCCCAAGTTGCGAATGAAACATTGCAAATACCAATTATTCTAAATTTAACAGAACAGATATCTTCATTTTGTTTGCTGTTTCTTCCTTCTACCACCACTACCACCACTCTTTCTTTTATCTATTTGCAGATCACAATCCCCCCAATTAAAGCCTTTTTATGTTAATAGTTAAACCAGTTTGGTTTCCAATTCTGTACATTTGTGGACACATCAGACACCACCGCTGACACATCAACGGTTCTGCTTGTGCTTTTTTAATTCTGTTGTTCAGTTCTGCTGGTTAGCAAAATGAGAGTGATTATGCTTTACAATGGGGCCCTGCAGGAAAGTAACAGAAAAACAGCTTAAAGTAGTTTAGCTGAAAAACCTCCATAGGACTAGATCACAAACCAATGAAGATCATGCAACTTTGTAATATTTGGTGATCCTACTTTTATTTTAAAAAACATTGATAGTGCTCACCCTCTGGAATTGCAAAGTATAACTGAAGCATATCCTACCCTTTCCAATAGGCTATTCCTCATTTGTCAGTAGCTGCAGTGATGGACAGCTGATGAAACTCTTTGAGTAAAAAAACTTAAATTAAAATAGAAGACCTTTCTTCTTAGTTACCAGAGTTACTAAGTTTTGTCCCTAGACAATTAGCTTACAAACTCCCCAAATGTAATCCTTAGTCTACTTACAATCAGTGTGTACATATTGGAGCATATATAACTCCAGTATTGAGTCAGCAATGTTTACTAGCACTGCAGTAAACTCTTACTCTAAACTCACTAGCACTGCAGTAGCACTGCACTATCCTCTTCCAGTGATGTGCTACTGCTGTTGTTCTGAATAAACTCTGACTCCAGAATGTACCACTTGCCAGTGTGGAGTATTGAACCTCCTATAACAGGGGGTTATAAAGTTATAGGGGACCTCCTGAAAAGTCGTTTTTTCCTTAAGGTGTCTTTGCAATAAAGAAGAATCAATCTGGCTAAAAAGAATCCTGTTAGTTTCTCAGCCGTGCTTTATCTGTCACTGCCTTGGTTGGTGCTCACAGCTTTACACAGTGAAGGCTGCAGCACAGAGTCTAAAATTCTCACTTCAAATAAAACTAGCAGAAGAAAACTTTACTTGAAAGGTGAAACAGCTTTAATGAAGTAAAAAATAATGTTAAAAGGCCTTATTCTAATCTAGTTTTTTTTTCAGATTAATAAAGCAAAGTAACTAAGACTCAAGTGTGGTTTTACATCTTATTCTGTACCTGTTCATCTCTGCTAAGATAGCTGCAGTGCAGTTGTGGCACATATTATGCCATTGTGTCAAGGCATTTTGTCCTTTCCAGTTCATATGTTCTGCTAGGTAAGTACTGCAACAGCAAAGAAGTTTTGTTTGGTACCTTATTAGCCACCTGCTAATAAGGAAACTAGTTCTATATGTAGTAAGGTGTTGTTGCTGAACACCAGTTCTGAAAATGGTATTTCTGCTACTAATCACAAAGATAACTGATAAAAAGAAAAATTGTTTTTTTGTTTTATCCTTGCATGCAGAATATCACAACAAGGATCCTTTGATGCTATGGTGTTTCAAGCATTAAATACAAATTAGGAAATACCAGCTTGTATTGCTAATTCATGGGCAGAGTGAGCCAGGCAATCAGTAATAGCTGACTGAAGACCATTGGAAAATGCAAAAGTAAAAAAAGAAAAATAAAAGCTTTTCTCCTAGAGATTTGTCACTTTCCCCAGGGCATTTACTATTCCACTGGGGGTGGGAATTGCTTTTTTCCTTAACAGAAGCAGTGAGAAATGAGTGATATCTGGACTTGGGCAATTTCACCCTCCCAGCAAGTACAATTATGGTGGGTCACAGATTTCTTACTGGCCCTCCCAGAAGAAAAAAATGAAAAAGAAAGCCTAAATTTACCAGGCTGATATCAATATTTGTTAATATTGATATACTCTCTGCCTTTTACTTCAACTAAGTAGAGTTTGATCCAACTTTGTACTAATGTAATGCCTCCAACTTCCAGCCAAGAACATTCTTGCAGAGGTCTGGGCACAGCTGCTGGTACACACAAAAGCACATTCAAAAGACAATTGTCTAATCAGCTAGAATTTTTAGTCATTACTATCCAATCTCCTAGCACACTTAGTACGCATCCTGGCATGTTTTATTAGGCTATTATTTCTTTTTCTAGTATGGTTATTTAAGTAGAGAATGCAGTGTGGTCAATATAGTAGGAAAGATTATTTTCTACAATAGCTTAGTGGCTTTCTTTTATACTCCCTTTAATCCATTCCAGCAAGCATATTGCCAAACTGCCTTAAATTTTATGAGGCATTTAACTACAAAAAATGCAGAACAGAAACTTGATCATGGTGTTGTGAAGAGAAATCCTGCCCTGACCACTCACTTTACAAACACTGAGCCAACCTGGAACTGTGCAAAGCTTTGAATACTCTTTTCCATTTCTCTATATTCTTATTATTAATATAATTAAAGTGCAGTAACCCCAGCCGTTTTAGCAGCAGCATATCCATACTTAAACAAATGCAGTCCTTTCTGCTGCTGCATTATACTAACAATTTTCATAAATAATCATACATTTTTTAATTGCTTTATTTCACTGTCCTATGCAGTAGGTAAAAAATCAGCTTAAGAAAAATAAATATATTTTAAATTATGCATTACTTCTATACATTCCCACTGCATCTTTATGTCAAAACCAATTGCCAATGAATGAAATATCCCTGAGAAAATGTAATATATTTGATCAATTAAAAAAATCACAGTTATTAATAAATTCTAATTGAAAGGTTTTTTCAGCTGTTTAGCTGCATTTTATAATTAAATTCCTTTCTTACAAGGGTTGATTGTTATCTTGCTGTAAGCTGACATTCATAACCCTTTTCTATTCCTCCTTCATACACACCCTGCCTGTGTGGATCACCCTTTCCTGCTAAGTTCCATGCTGGGTAACAGGGCGGAGAAGCAGGATTGTTGATATTGGTGCTCTCTTGAAAGCAAGTATGGTATGTTTGACTGGAAAAATCAAAGTTTTCAAAAACTGCTTTTTGCTCAGAGCCCATTCCAGTGTTCTCAACATGACCATGTCATTTTGAACCTCATGGCTTCTCTGCTCAATTGCCTCAAAGTCGGAGACAGCACTGAAATATGTTTAGGATGATAAATGAGACATGATAGAAAAGACCAAAAAGTTATTCTGATTAAAATTGTAAAAAGTGTGAGCAATCCAGCTCAGGGAATTTATTTCCCTATTTCATTTTTCTGAATACCTCAAAGAAAATCTTCAAAGTGTATGAATTCCTGCACATCAGTAAGCATCAAAAACAACTTTGCTATTGTTTCAACTGAATTAATGTTTTCACCTACTGCAGTTAGATTGTGCCATCAACCCATAGCTTAACAAAGCACATGCTTATATGGGCTGTATGAATTAGTTTTTGACCTTGGTGCCTAATTAATTTAAATATTATGAATTTTTAATCTAGTTTATATCTCCACATATCAACAAATCTGAAATAAATTGTAACCATAATAACATCTAAATTAATTAATGTGGTATTAATGATATAAATGACAATGCTGAAATGTTTCAGCTGTCTCTTAAAAGAGCTTTTGGCTGTTACTGCCAATTACTTATTAATATTCTAATAAAAAATAAACTGTATTATTATTCATCAGCTACATAATTTATGAGTCCTATTTCCTAATGAAACTTTATGTTCACCCTGAACTTTTGCTGTGCCAACTATGGTATGCATCTTAAATTCAGATCCTCATATGAGATAAGAATAGTTTCCTCCCATTAAACTGCATAATTCATATACTTTTAAAAGACAGTTCGAAATAGAAATTACCTGACTGACCAGAGAACATTTATAATAGATGTGTTGATATTTCAGCAAGAAATACCAGATTTGCAATACACAAAATTGCAAAGAGGGGACTGTCAGCTCTGTAAAGACATGGAAATTATTTTTTACCCACTGGAACAAGAGAAGAACATGTGCACCTATCTCTGTTCTCGGTTATGATTTCCTTCAGTAATCAATTACAATGTTTTATAATGGTGCATCTTTGGTTACTTAATAGTAACCAAACAAACCAAATAGTAACTCAGAAGTGTAGTGATTTGAAACAGCAATTCTTATTTAAACAAAAAGATTAAGTTTTTTCAAAGAAAACATTACCGAAATACTGTTAAAGATTTCCTTGCAATCCAGTAGCACTCTCTCAATGTTGTCTGAGAGGAGATGCATTAAATTTCAGATGAGCATTTTGCTGAGGGAAGGTGATAAGAAAATTTGCTGTTGAAAAGGGCTGCAGGTAGAGTGCCATAGCTTGTGAATAGTGATCTGCAGCACTGGTTGGTGTGGGAACTGTCAAGAAGTTTCTCAGAGGAAAAAGCAGTATCCAAAATGATTATATGCTTTACTAGGACTTCAATAATAAAAGAAAGAAACATAAAAATGCCATGATTTATGATAGTGGAAGTTGCAGATAGATCTGAATGTATTAGTACCTTTGAATTTTATTGCCTATATAAACTAACTGATATGCCTCAAAGGAAGCGTATCAGCCTGACACAAGAGTAGGATTGATTTAAAAAAATTGCAATGATGTGTTGTTATCACAACTGACTTGATAGTGTGAGAAAAGAAAGGAGACAGCTTTAATGGCTGCGATAGGATCTTCTAACTGATGTGAAACACACACCTAGCCTTCAGCATGACAAGGTGTTAATGAAGACCACAAATCTCTCTTGATCTTTATGACATACCAGGAGACTCACAAATCCTTGTCAAAACCCTAGACTGTCTCATCAGTGAAGCCCAATGATAAGCCAGGTACCACAGTATACTTCATAACTGTCCTTCTGATACTTACTATGATAAAAAGAGCCAGTCAGGATCCAATTAACCCTATTTATTAGTAAAATAATTATAAAGAGCAAACTTGGGGACTTTCTGGCAGGAAGAAGCTAGGCACTGTGCAAGAGCTATACAGGTACCAGCAAGAATTAAAGTATCCTTCTTTCCATTACTTCAAATAATTGGCAGGTACTTTGAGTGGCTCCAACAATGCATAAGGCACCAGGAGCCTCTTTGTCTTCATAGAGGATGGAAGAAGTCAGTCAATAAAATTTCCTTTAACTGGGTATCACAGTAGTCAATCTGTCTAGCTGAAAATCATAATATACTAAGTACACTGCTTTTATTTCTACATTGTTTTTCTTTCACCATGAAAGGGAGGGGAAATCTTGCTGAAAAGCCAAGCCAAATATCTAATGATCAAAATGTACAATTCATTTAGTGAAAGTACATTATATTCCTATGCATTCAATATTCATAAATAAAATAGTGGTTGTTACTTTAATGGAGTGCATCACAACTTAATTTTTTTCGAGGCAAGAGCTGTTTTTTGCTACATATCTAGCCATTGAACCCTTCTGCTGGATTATGAACTAAAATAACTTTTCAGACCTGCCATCTGTGCTTTGACCTTACAAAGTTCCCACCTTTAACCTGTTTTCCTTGTTGAAACTTAGCAGTTCCCTTGGAAGGTGCCACTGCAGGAGCCGCAGCAGGACAGGAGCATCACCACCTGAGGCCACTCCTGTCAGCCACTCACAGTTATGGGTGTGAAACCAGCATCCTGCAGAGTTCTGTCACAACCTACAGATTCACAATTTAACAAAATTAAATAGTCCAAGCACATTAACTAATTAGGGTGATTAATTAACAGCACATAGCCAGGCTCACAAGTGCACTTTTAAGGCTTTGATGGCCTCACCTGGGATGCCCTACCCAATTCCATGGGTCCAGGGGGTCCAGTTCAGCTCAAGCTTGGGCATCTTGCCTGAAGTGCATCATGGGAGTATCCACATCTGTCCTCATTTCCTTTGAACCTCTTAGAAGTGTCCATGTCTCTCTCTCTTCTGTTCCTGACTGAACTTTCTAGATTGACCTCCTAAACCTGACTCATTACATCACCTTCTTTGGTGACATGTGGATGGTTGACAGTGACCTTTCCATCAGCACACCAGCTGCCTGTTCAGCCCCTGTTGGATCATCATCCATGAGAGCACTGTCTGTGCTGGGAACAGCATCAGCTCCTGGCTTATCTCCTTTATGAAATCAGCCCATCCCTTTCAATCCCTGATGCTTGTTTGAACTTCCTTTTCATATTGCCAAAACTGCTTCCTCCCACCCCACTTATTTTTAGGGAAAAAAAAAGAAAGAAAAAAGTGAGTGCTTTCTGGCAAGCCCATCAGATCACGTCTGCAAAGCCAGACAATGATGAAGAACAGAATATTTAAGTCCATTAATGGAAAGTAGTTAAGAAGCAACAATTCCTACAGTCACAGAGCAGTTAAATGATCTTTATTTTTCCCTAAGAAGTATGAGATATGAGGTTAATGCCCTGAAAACATGAAGGAAAATGGAGGCTTAAAGCACATATACAGTTTCTTGCTGTTAGCATACAGAGGTGAGATTTAATCCTACATCAGATCTCTTTGTACTGGTATTTTAGACCATAAAAATTTACATTAGTAAATTCATGAACACTGTCAGGAGATGCTAGCACACTTTGAACAAAGTAAATTTCCCAAGGAAACCCCAAACACTCCATATCGAATCCACCTCATTATGAATAGATGGCAGTGAGATAACACCATTCTTTTTTCTGTGAGATAACGCCATTCTTTCCTCTCTGCAGTTCATTGGTGCTCTCTACCACCCACAGACCACTCTTTCTGCTCTCTTGATCAAGCAAAGCTGCTTCTGCCCATTCCTGCTGTCAAACACAGCTCTTCAATGTGCACTCAGTCAGACCAAAGCACACTAACAGCTTCACACACTCAGCTTGCACGAATGCATGCTGACACGCTTCAAAACACATCCTAGGTTGCCCAAGAAAAGGAAGGGTTATAAAATACAGTTTCTGAACACTCTCTGTCCGCACCAGCCCTCAGGCTATGAAAGCTTTCCCAGTGCCAAGGGTGGTATGAAGACAGTGGAGCTGCTATGAGCGGCTCTGATCTAGCAGAAGAAACACCAGCAGAGAGAGCACAGGTGACACCATGGGGTGCTGGTAATGGTTGGATGTTGGAGGTCAGATTCTGCTACAGAATTAAGGGCAGCATCCACTTCCATTGATCTCAAAAAGTGCTGGTTGCTAAATTAGCTGCCAAACTAAACAAGAGCAAGTATGTTTTGCTATTTTCCTATAACTGCACAGAAAATCCTCTTCTAAATGAATACGAGAAAATTAATTAATGATAGAATTCATTTTACCCAGTGAAAAGCAGAATTGTCTCAGATTTACATTATTAAACATAATTAAGTTTAAACAGAACTTTCAAAATTCATTCTTATGAAACATGACACTAGAAATGATGTTGGCTGTTGTGAAGAATGGAGATATGTTTCTGCTTTGTACTAGCAAAATTAGTCTAGATTATATCAGATTTTTGCATGTTATGAAAATATTAAGAAACAAATACACCAGTTCCTGACCAGATTAAGGGTCTCCACTTCTGTTCATCAGTACCTTGTATTAGAGGACCCAACACTGGATGCAGCACTCCAGATACAGTGTAATGAAGTCAGTCATGTTCCTCAATCTACCCACTGGCTGTGACCCTTCCTGTGAATGCTCCCAGCCCAGGCTTACTCAAGACAGCAACGAACCACTCAGCACACTCAGTTTGCTGTGAACTAGGACCCCCAGATGCTCTCCAGCAGAGCTGCTCCCAGCAGAACTGTTCTACATATTCCTCAAGCACAGGACTTGATATTTTTCTTTATTGCCTTTCATGAGACTCCTGCTGGCCCACTCGTCCAGCCTGTGTAGGTCTCTCTGGAGAGTGGCTCTCCCAGTTTTGGCATCAACTGCAATCCTGTTGAGAGCAAATATCTTTGCAGGTTATTGACAGAGCTGTGAAACAGGACAGGCTTCAGGAGAGACTTCTGACTCTCCCTGTCATCAGCCTCCAGGTAGGACACAACTGATTTTATCCACTAAACCTAGTGATCCAAACAGGCTTTTGTTTATCTAGCTCATTGTCCACCAAACTGTGATTTCCTTGATATAATATGCCAAGTGCCAGCACACTTTCAGATACAGTTACCTACAGACAGAAAGGAGCAGAAATACAGAGCTGCTGAATTCCATGCCTGGCCGCATAGGTAGAAGTTTAGGTGCAACTTGGAGAGTGTCACAGAGATGCATTACTGCCTGAAGAGCTGCAGGATCAAGGCTTTATCTGAAGAATTTGACAAAGTACTTCAGTAGAAAGTAGGGCTTTCTAAAGTTTCCAAGACCCATTCCTAAGATATGTTTTTCTGCAATCAACATAAATAAGATAGGTCCTACTCCAAGATGCCCTTTTTTTTAGGAAAAAACCTTCTAATTTTCAAAGAAATTCACAATCACTTTTTTTTTTTTTAATTACAGCCCTCTTATTGATATGTTTTACAATAGTCTTTAGAGATCAGCTAGATTACAGGAGTATAAAAGAGTAGTGGGACTTAATGTTTCATTATACTTAAAGTACTTATAGAGGTTCAAGATACATGAACAGAATAATTTCCATTCCACAGAGTAGCATGATGAAGAAATTTGCTGCTAAGTAAATTAAGTATGTGACTGAAACCCCCAAATATAAGAAAGAATCATGATCAAACCAGACCAAAATCAAAAGCACATATTAATGAGGCAAGATATCTAATTATTTGGAAATGCTACAAAAGAGGCTAGCTAATTATATTTAATCCAAAATTTTAGAGTGAATTACAAAAGCAAAGAAGTTCTCATCAATTCATGTAAAGATGACACTAATTGCCACTCCCACAAATCAACTGTAGTTGATTTAAAAAAATTAAATTTATGTTAGAAAATTAAAAGTATAGCAAAGAATATATTTTTCACTTGTTAAAGGCACATTTTGTTGTTCTAACTTGTTTTGAACTTTGTTTACCATCCAATGTGGAAAAAATCTCTCCTATTCACTACCATGAGGGGTTCTGTTTGTGACTCATAACCCCTTCTTATCACTGCTCTAGCTTAAGAAAAGAAAATTTAAAAATGAATTTATTTCTTTGTTATTTTCCCAAGCTTAGTCCTTTCTCTGAAGTACCAAAGGAGTCCATGCCTGCCAGTTTTTAACACATCAATCTTCTTTCCTCTGACAGCATTTTTTCTGTCTGCTTTTGCTTTTAGTTTATTGACTCTTAGAATCTCAGGAACATTGTGTTGAAGATTGATGGTCACAGACTGGTAGCTTTCTGCTCCACTTTTTTTTCCTACAAAATTCCACATTATTTCCATAAAGCCTATTTAACACTGCAGTGCTTATCTATTAACTGCAGCATGTGTGAGGTTACATGCACATTTCTAACAAGTGATGCAGAAGAACCTGGTTTTGCTATTGCTAAGCAAAAAGAGTCAGAGTCTGATAACTTACTCTATGTTACATTCCTCCAAAAACACCTTCAGAGAAATAGCAAGCTGACTTTTGGAATGCACATTAGTTTCCAACAAGATTGTCTGCTTGGGGAAAAAATGCACTCCAAATATTTCAGTTGTGTTGTTCTGCTCTTTTAATTTAGTCCACTGCTAATGTTACATAAATAAGAAAAATGGGCACAGATTCTGTAACACTTTAACTGAATAAATGAAGCCAACTCCTTCTAGTGATTATGTTGATTCACTGTTTTTCAGAGTGTTAGTCAGGAGGAGATTGTGGCTCAGTCTTTTCCTCATTTTTATCTTTCCAGTGAACACAAAGCAAAACAGAGCATGGAGTACAGACTCCAGTAAAAAAGTAGGATTTGTGGCTCAGCTCGTCATAGTTTTAGAAACTATAAGCAACACCACAAAAGAATCAAATCTACAGATCCCCAAAGGCCATTTACATGTGAGCATTACTCATATAATGGGACATTTAAATAGAGTGTAGACTGGCATTTCTCCCTTAAGACTGAAAGATGTAAGATGCAAGAATGCAATTATGACTAAAAAGAGAAACAAACCCAAAACTATTTTAACATTTAAACATTACAATATCTTAATGCAATTGATCCAAATTATGAGCTAAGAATAAAATGGCAAAAGTCATAAGACAAATACAAATATATAAAAATTCATATCACTTGCATTAGCTGAAGGGTTTTAAATAGCTGTATCAAATAACTACATTCCCCACTTCCTTGTCTTCTTATATTGCCATGTAAAATAGCCTTTATTCTTACACCAAAAATTACCCAAAGGACATAAGAATAACAATATTTTGCAATCATTGTTTCAGAACATACCCTAGTATGCTTTCAGTCACAACCCCATAAGCTATAGCACGTGTTTATTATTTACAAAATCTTGTTCCTAACACTATTTAAAAAAAAAAAAAAATTAGCTTCCTCGTAATGGCAGGAAACATTTACCATTTACAAGCTTGAAAGAGAAAAGTTTTCTTATTTATTTCAAGTGCTTGATTAACTGTAGAGTAACTAAATAGTAAGAAACAGTAATTCAGGAAAACTTGGTTTCAACTGACTGAAACCCCAGAACACACTGAAAAAATAATTCAAATACAATCTTAGCTTTTCAACATACAAAAAGTCTCCAATTTCTTTATCAATTTGTTTTAGCTTAAGCTAAGTTTCCTCTTTAGAGTTCTGTTGGATCAGGAAGAGACATGCCTATAGACTGAAAGCTGTTACTAGTTTTTATATAACTTCAAACTTGAGGCTTGCAAACTATCAGAACAGTGATTTATTTTTGCAAACTAATGCGTCCTAAGCATCAGATTTCTTTTTTCTTCTAGGACAGATAAAATTTATTAAATCATCATGCCTAGCATGAAGTTTATTAAAATTAGGAATTTGATTGAATACCACTCTTCAAGTATCATTGCTTTATTGTATCAGTGTTCAGAGAAAACAGGTTTAGAGCCATAATAGCAGCCTAGGTAGTCCCACACTATCATATGTGAGCTGCAGGAGCAGCAGTGAAGGTACTGAATATGACCTAGCTACAGATTTTTAATCAGCAAATATCACCATCAAACTGTTTAAACTCCTTCCCACAGCCTCAAGGAAGCAGCATGTGGCAGCATTAGAATCATGGCTACCAACTTTTCCTGTGGTGTAATTCTTTCTTTTCATCATTGTCAGATCAACATTTTTCCAAGTTCACAGTATGACTTAAAAAAAAAAAAAAAAAAAAGTTTAGCTGTCTGAGCCAGAATTTTTTTGCCTTTTTTCATTATTACATTTTTACATAGGCTGACAACTACTAAAGACCAACTTTATGTAAAGTAAAATCATTCAGTATTACTGCACATCCTCTTTGCTTCAGAAAATCAGAGAAAAGAAAAGGACATACCTGATAAAGGTGAGTTATAAAACTAAATGGGAAACTTCCAAATATTTGGCAAAGCATTTTTTTCTAAGAGAAAAGTGTTAAAAAAAGGAAGAGATCATCAGAATAGGATTTTCCATCAGGGATGATTTATCATTGAGTAAAATACAGCTTCTATACTGTTAAATCCCCCAGCATCAAAAGATTAAAAGCTAGTTACAAAATTATTGACTTCAACTTTCAGAGAAATGTAGCATTAAAGCAAGCATTGTTCAGTGTCACCACATGCTCAACAATCCTTTTAATGAATTGAAGAAATTCCTCCTTAAAAATTAGGGATTTTTTTTTTCTGCCTTTTTTAGAAAACTGTCTTGAAACTTCACCACTTCCCAGCATAAGCCCTCATGGAGAGTTTAACTTATTATTTGTACCAACTTACCTTAGACACAATTTTTTTTCCTCTCCTGATCACATCTCACTTCTGCTTTCTGTTTTGCTGTGCTAGCTTCCAGAAGAGAGTTCTCCATCTCCCCTGCTGTCCAAGTACACTCACTGCGCTTCTGCCACTTGGAATCCACCTTTCAACCCCCATGCCCATGAGCAGCATGCTATAAATCAAAATGAGCTGTCACAGGCTCTGATCCTTGTATGAAACAGGCCACATGCCCAACAGCCGCAGCCTCAGATAGGGCAGGAGTTATGCCCACAAGTCTTAGAAATTCAGCAGGAACACCAGTCCTTCAAAACCTCTCATCCTTCACCTCAGCCACTCTGTAGTGGCAGCTACACTTGTCATGCAGCACACACTTCATTCAAGTTCACCTCAGTTTGAGTATTAAATGTAAAGCCAAAAAAAAACCAAACAAAAAACAAACCACAAAAAATCTTTAAAAAGCACGAAGCAAAAAAACCCAACCAAACAAAAAAACAAAACAATACCCAGAATACCTGTAAAATGGAAGTACCTAACAGTGCTTGTCAATTTGTACAAAATAACCCATTCTCCCAGAGATTGTGGAACTACATTTTTGGAAACTGGGATGGTCCCTATCTCTTTTCTGCCTCTATTGCTGCAGTTTACCAGTCACTTCAAGGGAAGAGACCTGCTTTCAAATCCACACAGTATTTCAGGCAAAGCAAGGATCACCTTTAGGGCACCTACCATACTGACATGCAAATTTTTAGGATGCCTGCTTGCTGTTCATCTTCATTTCTGCACTTAAGGCAACAACAACCCAAAACCAACAAAAACGAAGTACACAATGCCCCTCAGAATTTATTAGGCCAGAAAAAATAAAGGAAGTGTGAGCATAAATTCATAGGCACTAAGTTGTTCAAATATTATATGTTTTTCTATACAGGATGTGAAACTGCCTTCCACCTGGGCTGTGCACAGTGCTAATTTCAAGCAAAACACACCCACAGAACACCACCCTTACCCCCACGCCCTCCTTACCCAAGCAAACAGAAAACAGAATTACCCAACACATTTTGGAGATTCTTAGGGAAAAGTAAAATGATTTTGAGAAGTCTGTCACACAAATGCAGAGTCTGGCAAAGACTGAAGAAAGCTGTTTAGAACTAAAATGTTCTTGCCTTTTCAATCCAATATTCCCATGGTTTGAGCATGACTGTAATAGGCAGGCAGGATACATCTGCTCACTATCATCTGTAGTATTTCCTATTCACAGCAAGAACAGATGGAGCCTCAGTAATCCTCAGAAGACCTTATTGATCCATGTTTTGGAATAACATCAAAACCAGAATACACAGTATTTCATTGATGGAAAAAACCTCAGTTACTGACAAAAACAAAAGACCAAGACACAGAAGACAGTTTTAAAAGAACTTCTTATTTTTCTGCAGTTATTTATCCCACTAGGGTCTAAAACTTTATTGAAAGAACTTTTACATTTTATTTTTATTTATTTTGTTGTTTCTTTTTAACACAGCTATTTGAGTTTGAGGTTTTGTTTCTTGGATGGTTTATGTTACAGCTGTGTAACAGCAGGGCAAGCAACTAACCACATTCAGAGCATATTATTATTTTTAAATAGTAATGGTTAATCAAAGCAGAGAATAATCTCCTTTGCTTGGTACTTATAGGTTTATGCCCTTCACTTTCTGTCATTTACTGACATCAGCAAATACTTTTTTTTCAAGCAGCTTAGATGTAAGGTACAACACAGTTATCTCTAGAGCAGTTCAGGGAAGGAAGTGCAATCCAACCCACCTGAACTCTTCTGCCTCCTTTCTGCCCTTTTTTTTTAAGAAGTCACTTTTCCCCAACACAGTACTTGCATCTCCCACAAATTAATGAGCTATGTGAAGGAGAAACCACTTCTGCCCTCAAGTCCTGTATATGGGAGCACCAGGTTGCCAATTTACCATCTGCCCAATGCAAATTCTACAATTTCCAAGTAGGAGAAACACACAGCCTGTGTTTAGACATAGAGCCCAGCTAAATAAATTAACATTCTGCCAATGCATACCAGCAAACCTCTAAGAAGAGCCTGCTGTCTCATAAGATGTTCCTGAGAGCCTTGCTACAGTCAATAAAAGGCACATGAAGAATGATGACTGTGTTAAGAGAGGAATATGTTTCCACTGAGAGAAATTTATAAATGATGGTCACTAAAATTTCAACACAGCATTTATGGTAACCTTTAAAAATTATCTAGGATATCACTTTCCTATAGAGTCACAAGTCAGAATGTAAGCACTTATCCGAGATGTAATATTTAAGCAAATCCTGCTTTGAGTTTTCCACTTTGTGAACCTACATAGGATAAATAAAAAAGAAACCTTTACTTTAAATAATAGAGTACATATTTATTGATTCTGTAATCAGGAGTTCATGAATAAGTCATTTACTTAGAATATAAACTTGGATGCCACATCACATGAACACACCAGTAAGTCCAAGATGATTCCTTGGGGCTGAAAATTTGAAAACCCAAAGCCAGAGTGAAATAGCTGCTCATCTCTTTTTAATGAAAGCACAGAAGAAGCACATACTGATAAAAAGTTATCTATTTGCCCAAGGTTTTTCCAGTCCCTTACTTAATTTCTAATCCAAGACTGAAAGAGCTAAAATTTCCAATGTCCAGCTCTATCAGTCTATCCTAGATAATTTAGAACCCTTTCTTTAAAGTTGAGCAGGATTTGCTACCCATAGTGTTGCATCTCCTTTCAACAAAACCTCTCCATTCTGTTCACAAGCAATCATAACTGCACAAAAATCTTCATCCACTGCACTTCCCAAGTCACCTTTCACTCCTCTATTTTGCCCAAGTCTGGTTTTGGGTTTTGGGAAAACTGATTTAGAGAGTTTAGTTTAGTTCTTTCTGTTTAACAGCAAGAAGCTGTTAAAAGCATAGGGATTGCTGGCTGCAACTCAGTTACTACTTTCCATTTTATGAAACAGTAGTTAAAATGGATTTTGCAATTTTCAGATTCCCCTGTCTGTTTGAATGCACAGAAATCTTTTTAGTATTAGCCTTGAACTATGCTAAGTATTTTTTATTAACTCATAAACAATGATTCCTGGGAAGACTTGAATCCTATTGAGACTTTTCTTTCTGAGTCTTAAGTACCTTCAAAAATGGAAATAAGCTTACAGAAAAAGGTGCTACCTAATGATTTAAGAAAATATTAGGCTCTAAAATTTAGATGCAGATTGTGTTTCAAAACGTTTTGTGTTTAATTCACGGGATGATCTGGCTTGCTTCATCTTTGAGGATATGAACAGCACCATCAAATCAGCTATAAATGTGGCATCCAGAATAATGAACATTTTTAGAAAGATTCTTTTTCTGTACCCTGAGATGAGCTTTTTCAATGCTACAATAGCTTTTAAAATTTAAGAACCTGGCCTTTCAAGTAAACAATACTTACAAGAATTGTACATAGACTTTACAACTAGTGCATTAATCTAAGTAGCAACTAACAGCCACAGTTAACAACAGCTACCATTCACAGAAGCATGACAAATATAATCCTATAGAAATTTATTCAAAAAACAAGAAGTGTGGTTTGCTTTGCCACTGCCTTTATTGCGATAAGAAAACATACGCTGACAATTATTACTCTCCAAAGGCTTTTCAACAATCTTTATGAAGCTAGCTGATCTAAGTCAAATTATTAGTTAACAAATCCATTTATTAAAAAAAAACAAACAAAAAAACAAAAAAAAAAAAACAAAGAAGAGAGGGAGAAAAAAAGAAAAAGTCACTACTTAAATCAGAATTAATGGGTTTGGAGGCTTATTTGTTGCTTCATTTTGAATCCAGTCCAGGATCAACTAAATGAACAAGTATCTCTTTGTCCTCAAGAAGGAGATTTTGAGTCAGAACATCTACCTCTGCTCTGGCCTACCCTAGCAAGGTCTGAGGAAAGAAGCCCAGGATGTTTTCTTCTCCTCTTTATCCTTTTGGTGTCATTTCAATATAATTAATGACCACTTCTTAAAAATAGGTACTCTGCAATATATCAGGACCCAGGGCTCTTCCTTCCATTTCAGTGACACTTTCACTAGACCAGCACCGTGTCTTTGTTCACCTTTTGTTTTTCTTCTGGTCTAGCAAGCCTGACAATTTGGGCTGCACCAAGCAACCACTTTACTGCCAGACTTGGAGTTTAAGCATCTGTGGGATGCAGGAGATTCCACGGCATACACAGCACAACTGGGCAAAAGCACCCACAGCCTGAAACAGAAAGAATTCCAGGTCTCAATTTGAACTGCCTCTCATCTCCAACTGACACCATAAAGCATCTAATGGGTAGCATTATAGATCTGAAAATGAGATCCATGAACATTCTGCATGTCATTAAAAAAAAACAAACAAAAAAAAAAATATGAATGTGTGTGCATGTGCGTGTGTGTGTGCTTATCCCCATGCATCCCTTCTCCTTATCTAAGGTGACAGGTAAAGCCCATATGCAAGGTTTAGAAGTTGAATTTTGCATAGACTAACCTCTATGTGCCCAGGTCTCTTTTTGGATTAGAATTATCACTGATCTTGTTATCTTTTTCCCTCTGCAGTTTCAGTTAAGTTAGATAACAAGGTAAATACCACATTGTATAACTACCATTTCACAAAAATCCTAAAAAACCAATAAATTCCTTTCAGGTATTTTGGTTTATCATTAGCAAGCTCACTGGCATCTCTTTAAGAGAGTATGAAACAAAAGAAAATATTAAATATGTCTTACTTGAGTTAAAAAGCAAGAATTTTAACCTTGTTTCTGCCAATATTAATTGCACTTCTTTCACATGTTGGCACTTGTTTAAAAACTGTGACTCCTGGGAATGTCAACAGTGAAGTCTGGTATGTTTTAGAGCTATTCTTAAGAATTTCCAGACATCTCATGGTTAGTATAAGAAAGCACATAATAATTCCAGTAATTTCCCATAGAAAAAGAGAGACCTCTGTTTCACAGAAATTCTACCATACAGTACAGATTTGCACACTACTGCAGTCTGAAACTTCATTTCTTAAGGTATTTGGAGTTTCAATTTCTTTTTCTCCAGATACCAACAGCATTAGGGAGTTGTTTTGCAGAAGTGTTGATAGGAAAAGCACTTTTTTTTTTTTTTGCTAGGCTTTCATTTACATATATGCAGTGTGCAGAACACCTAGTATTCCTTATCAATATTAGTTATGAGTCAGGTGAGCACATTCCAAGCATGCAAACAACAACAAACTCATTACAGTTATCCAGAGAGAGCAGTACAAACTTAAAGACTCAACTTTTTAAAACAACTTCAAATACACAAATATAAAATTCACATTGCAATTTACTCACTTTCAGCACCACTTAGAACACTGGCTTTTGCCAATCAGCATGCAATTGATACATTTTTAACTTAAAAAAATGCTTTAGCAAAAAAAGATAAAAACCCAGATAAATTATTTTCATTTAAAATTATCTTCAGTGGAACATCTGCTTGATTTAAAAGAAATAATCCTCAAATATTTAACTTAATATTTGGGAAACATTATCTATTGAAACTGAGTGCAGGCTTTCACCTTAGAAGAACTGAATGAAGCTGGTTGCAGTAATTGTTTGATTCCCCCTACTCACAAAGGGACATGTTTTTGTTCTTGGTTTTTGTTTGAAATCCCAGAAAATAAAAATAATTCTGGATGGCAACCCAGTCTTTAGCTCCTTCTTATTTTGCAACCAGAAAATTTGTATTGTTCCACATTGTTTTTGCTTCATCCTTCAAATGAACAATTAGCTGTTGGAACCCTCCTGCTTCCCACTTCCCATGAGAATTCTTCTCCTCTTTCCAGCTGGCTGCAGCATTCCTTGCAGTAGCCAGCATGTTCTACAGATAGCTATACATTTTAACTGGAAATACTTAGTCCCAAGCAAACTCATATCAAATGACTTTTGCATAATTAGACTCCTTCAGGCACACATCCAAATAAGCAAACGGAAATAAATCAAATAATTCCATTTTCCTCAAACTGAAAGACAATCAAGTTTTCATAAACTGAAGTTATTAATTCCTTAATGCAATAATATAAAACTTAATTTTAGTCATCCGTGATTGTTTCAAGTATATATTATCTCTTTACTACTACAGATTGAATGAGATTCATTTAATCTTCATTGTTACAATCCAAAGTCATTAACCTAAACTAGGAAGGTGTGAAATTAATGTTGCAACAGCCTCAAATTTCAGTATGCTGAGGGACTTTCTTAAAAGCAGCAGAGCATAGGTTAATTGCTTCAAGAGAGTTGAAAAAATATATTTTGCCACATTACTGAACAATCTTTTTATTTTAAAAAATAGTGTCATTTAATCCAGTCATTCAGCTTTTGCCAAAAATTTTCCCAGTTTAGCATAAAATTTGCAATTTAATTAAATGCTAATAAAATACATCACTCGTATCACCTGCAGACTAGGATGTGGGTGGCTCAATTACTTCAGTATTTACAGCTCACTGAGTTGTGAAGGGCAAATGGAAACTTTTTCACATTACTAAACAGCACTATTTGAGATCTAGCACTGGAGGAAGATATGAATGTTCCAAAATTGGAATAATAAACACAGAGGCGGAATGAATATATCAGTGTTCTCTTATGATAAAGGGAAATAAAAAAAAAACAAACCTCCATTCTCATTAATCATTAGGACATATTTTAAATTGAGAAAGTGAGCATTTTAAGAAAAAGAAAACCTGATGTTTGTTGTGCTATTAATCAGTCCATGTCTGTACAGATCTTAATCTCCTATTTCTTCCAATTTTTACACATTTTTGTAAGGCAACCTGTAGGTGGCCTGTTAGAATTATTAATGGCTTTCCCTGCCCAGGTTTATTACTATCTCTTCTTTTTTGTCATTAAAATATACAATAGCTCATCAGTAGTCTGATGAGGTATCCTTGGCATTTTTCCTCCAAGGTCTGGGAAGGTATGAGAAAAGCCTGTTCTATCCCAAAACATCTTCAACGTCCACTAAGCTAAGAAGAAAATCAGGAAGGCTGCTGTCCAAGGTCCACGCTTTACCCATAAAATCTTCTTTCTCTCGCACTGATGACATCATATTTTATAGTTTCTATAGCTACAGACACCAGTGTCTGCATTTAATGGTAGTAATTTGGGATATTATTTCATTCAATCTGAGTTCATCATGCATATCCTGGGCACTACTTTTCTTTATTCACTCTCTCAAAAGACAGCTTGTATTCTTAAACAGCTACCACTTCAGAAAACTGATTATAAGCACTGCTGTTCTGCAGCTGCAAGGACCAGACACTGGCCATTGGCATGGTAAGAACACGATGGCACAGCCTCACAGGAAGGGCTTGAGGCTGCTGTCAAACCATCCTCACTGTCCTAGGGCCCCTCTGAGGGGGCTCAAGCATGAGCTGAATGAGTCAGAGACCACAAGGTAATGCAACTGCACGTAGTTTGCATCATATCTGCTCTTGGTTATTATTCAAGTGGCCAACAGTGTAATGTAACTGAAGCAAATATGTTTTAGAGAGTTATTTCTGCTTCCCTAGTACACAGGACTGCTCTAACAGAGCAGGTTAGTCCAATGTACAGTGTCTAGAGGAGGGGAGGTTTCTGGGGTGTTCAGAGAAGTCAGGGAGTTGCAGGCCAATGGGAACATGAGATGCAGGTCACTTGTGACAGAATACAGAAAATGCTGCAGCATACTGATGTGGCAACATGGGGCAGAGCAGCAGTTGCAGAGGAAGTTCAAAATAAAGAAATCATAAATCAGAAAGACGGCAATAACACTGTAGGTATTTATGGACATTCTTCCATGGTGTTAAGACAACACAGGGGAAAAATCCCCATAATGTTTGTATGGTAAATAAAAAGAAAAGTAGAGAAGGAAAATTAAGAAGAAAAACCCCACTGATCTCTCTTAAAAAAAAAAAAAAAAAAAAGAAAAATAAAATCTTTATTTTTATGTAAGCCTGTGTAAGGTATTATTTTTGTGTCTACATCCAGTCTGGGAAAAATACTTCACTAAAGTCAAAGTGGCTTTGCCCCAGTTCTTTGTACTAATGACCAGTGTACTTCAGATCAGCTGCTGGCAAGACTTTAGAAGAGATCTAAGCTTTTATGTAGAGGTGCAAGAAAAACCATTAAACACCACCTTATCTTTATAGAACTTAGGATCTACCTAAAACCTATTAAATACTTTCTGGTGTTGACTCATTATGCAAGTGCTGCACTTAGCTGAAGCAGTGGTGTGTAATGCACAGTTAAAGCTGTCCCCACCAGGCTGCCACATCAGCTGTTACCTTCACTCAGTTTTGAAGCCCATCTTGACCAATATTCATTTTACTTTCTCTTTTCACTGCTGTACTTTCTATACATTCCCTACTTAAACAAGTCCCTCAACCTCTCTTTGGAAACAGGCTCATTCTCAAAGCACCTGTCTATGGTAGTATCTAAAAATAAGGATCATTAGATCAGAATTGCACAGGCTTGATAATGTCACAAGGAAACCCTGGGAGATAAAGCCAGAATTTTTTTTTTATTCTTCATATGACAAGAGACTAAAATGGCAAGACAATGATATAAAAATGACTGCTTAACAGCAAATAATGGACAAACATCACTTTGCACTATCTACTGCTCCTCCAAGTAATTTAAGTGCTATAAGAACTCTTCAAGCTAGTTTGATTTTTCAGTATCTGATGGCGCATAAAGGGCACAAATTGAACCCGTATTCCAGAGAAAGAAAACAGTCCAGTAGCCAGATGACTGGAAGAAGAGACTAAGGAAATGACAGCTGGGAACGTTAAAGGAGACAAATGTAAGCAAATAGTTTATGTATGTTCACAGAGAAGAGTACTTTAATAAACAAATTAAGCATTCAAAAATGGGTAGAATTATGATCAGAAAATGGAGACTAGAACAGGGCATTGTAGACACAACATTGAGAAAAAACCCCATAAAAGCACAAGCTGTATAAATGCACCAGAGAGATTAAAACAGTGAGACAGCATACAAGAAAAGAGAGAATAAATATACTTTTTTTTTTGTATTTTTGCCTAGTCTGGCTAGTAATATTCAGTTGGCTTTTTTTTATTCTTTTTATTCCTTCCTTTTCCCCTTGTTTTGCAATCAAACAAGACAAGAGCATGAACAAAATCTGATGTGCTTACATACTTCTATTTTTGTGGAAGGAGAAAAAGTGTATTTTCTTCACAGGTTTTTCATATGGCTTTTCCCAGCTGGGAAATATGAGCTACAAGGATCAGATCTATTTTTAACAGCCACTATGGCTTCCCATGGAAAATGGAAGAATCAGGGAATAAAAAGTCATTATTTAAAGTTGAAGTATAGTGTCCCATTCCCTGTGTCTTCTTTTTCAGAGCATTTTTTAGCTTCCATGTTAAAATGTGTTTGAAGGCTCTAAATTGTCAGACTGCAAAGGTTTTATCACCCTACATGCACACTGTCTATGACACCCCATGACAGAGATGTTTATCCTAGCATGCTACGCGAGAATGCAATGCACAGAATGGATGACAGAGGAGGAAGCCAAACAGGCTGGAGGATGATGATTTCCACTCAGGAGCAAATTCCAGTAAGTAAGCACATCAATATGTAACAACTACAACAGTAGGAACAAAGGATTGTGATAAACAAGTTGATTTCTTCTGTCTGGCACTAATACTTTAAACAACGATTCAGACAGTTTTTGAATAAATACTTGTAAAATAAATTATTTCTAAGGTTTTATTCTGATTGAATTATTCCAAAAAAATCTTAGACCATCAATTTTGCATGAGCTTGACTGTAACTCATAAGATATTCATATATATGTTTTCATTAGTTAATTGAGCTTATCATAAGGGAGAAAATATTAAAATTTAATAGAAACTACAGTATGGGCAAGTCAAGGCAGAGCAGAAAGTGTTACAGCTATGTAATCAAACCTTTTTAGAAAGACTAGGTTTTTATCCCAAAAAAATTATGCTTTATGCTTAAAAAAAATAAGACAAGGAGAAATCTTTTACCTTGAGGAGTTCTTACGGTAGTGGAGTCAGTAAATCTGAAGACAAAGCATGCAAAAGCTTGCAAGGACAATTTTATGGACTGAGCTGTGTAGCAGGAAGACATAATAATCTCTGAATAAGGTCAAACCAGGATATTTCTGCCACGTAAAACTTATGCCCTGCTAATCTCTTGAATATTTCAAATAAGTCAATAAAACAGTGGTATGGGGACCAAAGGAAGCAATTAAAATAAAATCCCAGCCTTGGGAAGGCTTTAATATTTTACAAGAATTAGATGAATATCAACAATTTAAATAATTGAGAAGAATTAGTTATCAATTCCAAGATTTTTACATACAACACTGGAGAAGTCATGACTGGTAGTATATCTGGGGTTATTGTATCTGTTAAAATGTCCTATTTAGAAGTGAAAAAAGTCTAAAGTGAGATTCAGTTTGTTTTTTTTCCCCTTGGTAAAATCTCTAGGTAAGAAACCTTTGTGGCCAATAAGAATTTTATTGAATATATTGGAATTTTTTAATGTTAGTGACTTATCTTGCAATTACCAATTCTATTTTCAAGGATTTTCTGAAAACCAGTAAGCAATCAAATATCAGCATAAAAAAAGCTATTCTAACATTCGTATTAACTAAGTAAAATTGAATAATTAAGGTCACAATAGAAGATTGACTCAAAAAATCAATGTATTAAAAGATTATTTAATTCTATCCCAAATCAATGCATTCTACATCAATTGTGGGGTCAATAGAAGAATGAATTACATAACGGTAATAAGGATTAAAAAACTGAAGCATTGTTTTCCTTTAATCTAAAATCCCAGACAGTATTCTAGCCAGAGCAGCAATCCTGATGTAAAGGACACAAACTGCCTTTCTATTTCTTTTGCTCAAGTGTGTTTTCCCAGAGCAAGCAGTGTAATCAATTAAGCTGGTCTTAAAGCACTCAAAATAGCTACTCCAGCTCAGCACTTCAGAACTTTCTCCTCAGGAATGAATAATCTCTGCTCCCCTTTGTACACTGCAACGCTAAGCACGTACAAAGGACTCACCTGGGGTGACAAATACACTACCCTTGAAGTATAATATGCCAAATTTCAGGGATTTTCCTTTAATTTTTATGGTGATTAATGACTTTCAAGTGTCAGTTGTGAAGTTCCCGAGAGATATTCAAGCTGTAACATAAATTACATACCTATATTTCTGTAGTTGTTTTTAACATCAAAGACATCAGATGAACCTGATACCCTTGACAGACCTCTTCCTGACACATGAGTTACATGAGTTTGAAGCAACCTCAAGGGTTAACCAGGTAGCATCACTATTTACTTCTTCTCAGTAGTTTTATCGATGTTACAATAAATGTATGGAGTGGCTGTTGTATGGAGTATGCATGTACCCAGTGTATGTATGTACCTCAGTTTTGAACAGGATTAAAAATAATCGTCTAAGGAAACAGCTGTAGGACTGTCACCTACATGAAATATTTCATAACACAAAATGCATTGTTTTGGGTAAAGATCCAATTTTCACCGGGGTCATGGTTTCCTCCTCCCTGCTGCTAAAAGCAGTATTTCAATAAGCAGACTGTACTGTGAGATGCTATTTCCTCTGTTTCGCATCCTCAGCTTTTGCAATGGGGATCATCAACATTTGTGGCAGTGGGACAAACCCCAAAGGCTTACAGAACCCATCACCAAGATATATATATATATATATATATATATATATATGTAGACAGAGAAATATATGTTTAGTCAAGAAGAGGAAGGGTGCAGGAGGATTCCTGGTCCAAAGAGCCTGCAATTTAGATGTTGCACGTCACCAACCAGACAGGCTTTGCTCCTGCAGCTGGACGATGCCAGCACTGACACAGAGCTGCTAACCCAGCCAGAGCAGGGCAGCTGTCCTGCTACACCCCCAGTCACAGTCCACTTCTCAAGTGAAACAGCACAACAGATCCATGGTAATGACTTTTTCCAGCACAGCTGTGTAGGCTGAACTCACCTACCTCTAACTTTGCTGTACATAACCCTCTAAAATTCAGTCATGGTTAGAAATGTATGCAGATTTAAAAATTGTAGAAAACAAAAGGAAACAGTGACAGGATTATAAAAGCAGATTAATGTGGTAGAAGTCAGGTGCAATTTTCATGAGCTGGTTACTCAAATATGATGTGGCCATGACACAAAAGATAAGTCTTCCTTCCCAAAGGGGAGCTCTGAAGATGCTTTGCAGAGTATCTTCAAAGCAGGAGTTAGAATATTTTCAGTAAAATAAGAAATACATGGAATATTTTGCTGCAATTTCCAAAGAGAGTTGCAGTTCATACATTTGTTTTAGCTGTGGTGACCTTGCACAGTCTGTAATGCTTCAGCAAAAACCATTCCAGACATTTTCCCAAAAATAAATTAAATTCTTTCTGATCTAAAAAGCACCTAAGCTATGGAAAATTTTAAGGAAAAGATATCACCCTTTAGCATTGCTAAAGGGTGATATCTTTTCCTTAAAATTTTGCTGGTTTTTCAAAAAATAAAAAAACCCCAATGAGAACAGAGACTTCTAGGCACAACTTTAAAGGCATAGTATCTTTGGCAGTTTGTAACCTCCTTGTGAGCAAGTTTAATTTTCCAATGTCAGTATTATACATCTTTCAAAAAGAGTAATACATGTCTAAACCTTAAATTTCATCATGTTGATAAAAATACTTGTCAGAGCCATGAACCATTTACATATAGTATCCAACTGGGCTTATTCTCCTGGTGGTTATAGAGGGATTGTTTTGTTAGAAAGTACTGATTAGCACAAGTTTGAAGTGCAGTGCTTTCTGGAAAACAGGCTGAGCTTAAGATTCACTAGCAGTCATACTTAGGTTTTTTGAAATATAAAAAATAAATAAAGCACCATAAAATTTGGGGAAAAGTGCCAACAAGTTTCACATGGAGCTTAGACAAGTCAAACATCTGCAATTTTATTTTAAAATGCTTCTTATATATTTCAAGGATAAACAACTCATTTTCAGTATGCAAGATTAGCACTCAAGGCTGTGAAATGAAAAACTGGACAAACTGGTAAAAAGTTCAAAAAAACCACAGAAAAAGCAAGTTGTATTTCTATATGCATTATACAGTTATGTTGTAGAATTCCTTTTCAAAAAACAGTTGTACAGATTAAAAAGTTACAAGAGAAAGATGGAAAAAAGAAAAAGTAACCCTCTAGGCCCATTATATGCAGAGAGGTGGAATCTTCTGACTTTTGCATTCCAAAGATATCCAGTATTCCAGTGCCAAACTGGAATATGCAGGTGTCAGAAGGATCATTTTTCTTTTACACCTTCCTTAAGCACTGCCAAGGCCACTCACAGAGACTGTATTCAAAGTGACAGGAATCTTTAACATTAACTCCTATAATACCCCCTATAATCCTAAATGAAAGCTAAAACCAGGACTAATTAATTATTGTTTTCTATTCATTATGTGTTCACAATAGGGTGGTAAATGTTGAAGATACTTGCAAGCTTTAATTTCAAGATGGAGAAAGGATATATTTAGGTAACTGAGAAAACCAGGATCCCCTTGTGGAAAAGGGTGATAACACTTGCAGTCAGATCATATCTGCACCCTCAGTCTGACCTTTTCATCTTAAGCTTTTCATCAAATTTTCATATTTTTAGATGATCTCTTTACCAGCTCCAAATTTCCTACAAAGAACAGTGGGAAAACAGCCAGCTTTTACTTGGTTTATGACTTTACCTTTCTAATCTAATATTTTCTCTTGGTATTGTATTTTGAAAAAGTATTCTGAAGGGTTAAGCAATTCTTAAATACAAAAGCATCTCTCCTTCTACTCAAGAATAGATGTGACAAGTTAAAAATAAGATGGAGTGAAAATACACTTGTGATCTATAGGATAGTATCAAGATTGCCTAGCTTAGTTGTCATGACAAATTTGATGTGTAAATTCAAGACACTAATTAGAGTCTCTGCACTGCAAAAGAGCTGATTAAGTGGTTCACTGCTGCAAAAAAGCTATTGCCATTCCTCCCCCTCTTCTCCCTGTGTGACCCTACCTGCTCTCTCTTATTAGCTCTGGTACTCACCTGATTGTAGAGTAAACTTATTTAACCATCAACCCAAAGGAGGAGGGGAGGAGGAGAAAAAGAAAAATCACTTCACTGTGCTATTGCAAAGGGCCTTGCTAAAACAGGCAAGAGCCTCATCTCTGCTAGAGTAAGAAAAAGTTTGTTAGAAAAAAACCCAAAAAAACATTTTTGAATATACATTTAAAAATACTCCACTGAAGAGTCTAGTGGACATTAGAGACATTTCAACAGAAGACTCATTAGAGAGGGCGAGTTCAGATCAGAGGACTCACACAAACACATGACTGATGAAGAGTTTTGGCATGTGCACTGAAATGAGTCAGTAGCCACTGAGAAAAACTAAAAAGTCCCCTAAAAACAAGTGCAATAAATCCTATTAATAAAAGTATGCTATGACACATTGAAACATATTCTCACTTGAATTGCTTGCAAATACATATAAAAAATGACTACTAAAAAAAAAGAATATAAAACTAACCATTACTTTATTAATCTTGTGAATTTATTACTCTTAATTGGGATTATTTTCCCCTCATAATATTTTTTCTATTGTCAATGTAATGTTTATTCTATTTTATAATTATTTCTACAAAAATCCATAAAATGAAATGTTTAGTAGTGTCTTAGAAAATTACATATTTTTGGGGAAAAAACAATCTTAAAAATATGTTACTTCTGAATCCCTATTGTTTCACTAAAAGATCTTGTCCAAGGAAGTTTTATACTTAATATTTAAATGGCAAAATGTTAAAAATCCTTCCAAAGCATACACATTTAAGGAAAAATAAATAAGAAAATAAAAGGCCAAGTAGCAGAACTGCAGAGAAGGTTCCATAAAGCAGACTGAACTATGCATTGCACAAACTGACCCCACTGCCAAGTGTGATGAGATGTGGGAGAATCCCCCACTGGATTACTCTGACAAGCTTTAGTCAAATAAAGACAGAGATAAAATTAGGCCAAGCTGAGAGTATGACAAGAAAATTAGTAAACTCAGAGAGTGAGATGTGTGATGAAGTCTGGGCTTAAGGAGAGAAAAGGGGAGAAGATATATGGGAACAGTATTCAAGCTGGTCTCCATATCTAAGGGACTATGAGAAGGAATTGGTTTACCTTTCAGTAAAGGAAACCTGGTTTAGGTACTGGGAACCCACCTACAGTGTGAGCTATTAAATTAATATTAACACATAAACCAGGGGAAGTGTTGAACTGTGAGCAAGCAAGGTTCTGAAAAATAGGTACTATTCTTGATACTCCTCTGCACAAGTACTGTCCACCAGTCTTGAAACTAAACAGCAATCCCATCTGCTTTTCTTGACACTGACTCCAGCCACAGACTTCTGATGTTCTAAACCAAAACTGCCGTAATAGTCTAGAGTTACCTCGAGAAAGTCAAAAAGAATTGAGGAAGGGTGGGGAAATCAAAGCCTCTTCATAAAGAAAAACATTAATAATGAAAAGGAGAGTATGAAATATGTATTGTTCTCTACATTTAAAACCTGCATTTCTAGCTGAGAATTAAAAGACAAATTTTAGATTCCTCTAGTTTTACATGCATCTCACTTCATGTCCAGTATATTGGAGAGAAACATATTTTAACATATTTCAATTTCCAATGCAACTCTGTTTTGCTCAAAAGAGAATCAATAAGTTATAGCCACTTTTATTAATTATTTACCATGCTGCTCTTCACAGGGACTTTTATTTTCAATTTCTGTGGCCAAACAAACTTTAAGTTAAATTTCACTGATGAAAAAATCCACAAAACTTTACATGTATTTTGTCCTAATATGTTCTATGGTCATCTTGAGAACAACTTTCAGCTAAGAACTCCAAATTAAAAATCAAGGAACAAGTTTTAATAATAGATGACAAACATCAGTCTGTTGTCTACAGAGATGAACACATTTGCACCCTGGAAGAAAACAAGGAGTCATGAAATAAACCAGTTCTTACATCACCACCATGGGCTGTGAATTTGGGAATGATGAATTTATGCAGAAAAAACCTTTAGGTTAAATAGTGGGGAAAAAAATAAGTACCAGCAGCAATAGATTCCCAAGTCTACTGAAAACTTGCATTGATTCTATAGAATCACAGAAGTGATTGGGTTGGAAGTGACTATAAAGATCATCCATCTGCCTTCCCCTTGCCATGGGTATGGACACCTTCCACTAGTCCAGGTTGCTCAAAGCAAACCAAACTGGCCTTAAACACCTCCAGGGTAAGTACAACTCCTCTGGGCAGCCTGTTCCAGTGCCTCACCACCAACAGAATGAAGAATTTCTTTCATGTACCCCGTATAAGCCTGCTCTTTTCCAGCCATTATCCCCTGTTCTACAGCTACACACCCTTGAAAAAAGTCTCTCTCCAGCTTTCAACTCAATAAAGTCTTTATAAGACTCTACTTGTTTAATCCTGAACCAGTTTATAATACTTCACTGAAAGGTAAAATAAAGAAATTTTAAGATCTCTGCAACTGTAACAATAATTTTTGTTTTATTTCTGCATTGTCAAATTTTAAAACACTGTATTGCTTCTGTAGATATTCTTTCACGAACGATGCACATTTGTGTAGTTGACCAAAAAAAAGTCAAAACTAAAGAGCAAGATCATTCTTAGTCTTCTGTGGGTATCCAAGAGGATTAAGGGGATTTATTCAGAAGAAATGGAGCTGTAGCTCTGATCCCAATTCAGTCAGGGGAAGACAGGGAGCCCAGAGCAAAGTGCACCTTGCTCTCAGAAAGGTCCACAAGTGGTCACACAAATTCTGAGACCCCAGCTGTACATGTCTGTGCTTTACGTAGCAGAACTGCTGTCTGATTTTTCTCAAGGGCAATGCACAGTTACAAAACCAACGTTAAGTTCTGATGCTGCTCAGTATTTACTTAACTGAGTATTAAGGGGGTTTATTCCCTTTCTGAGTGATTAACAGAGAAGTCATCAATTGTGAAGGACAATAGGAGTTGCACACCTGAGCCCATGATTACAGGGTCACAATGCCTGGCACTGACACACATGATGAGAATGTTTAACTACTGATACTTTACTAACTTCAAAATAGTTTAACATTTTTCTAAGGTAATCCAAAACCTTAGAAAATAGTTCTGGGAATACAACAACAATGGCCCCCACAAGAGCATGAAATCTCACAGTTAAATGACAAAGAAGAAAGGCAAATAAACTGTTTCCATTTGATGTTAAATGGGAGATTACTGATCATCCTTTTAAGGGATCAGACTAATTTTTTGGGTTGCAATGTATTATTCTCTGTGTATCTGAAATGTTAAAGAATTCTTTAAAAAACAAGGTCTTATCCTGGAGTAATTTTTCCAAAGAGGAAAGTAGGGATATTTTAGGCTTTCTTACAAGAAGGAAGAGTGTAACTTGCTCAAAACAGACAATGAATTAGTAAAAATTAATATCCCTGCCTAAGTTGTCAGATCCTATATGATTTTGCATATTCCATAACATGGTATAATTCTTGTTTCTTTTTGCTATGAATGGTTTACATCTGGGAGGTTTTCAGACAGCTAAATGCATCTTGCCACTAGGCAAGATGTTTGTATGGAATTTTAAAACTCTACATTGGTTGAGCAGCACAGCAACATTCCTGATGTTCAAATTGCAAATAGTCTGCTTTTTCCTTTTTTCTTTAAATCTGAGCTAGAAGTCTTTTCTTTGTTCTTCAAAACCCATACTTTTTTACTAGGGGAAAAAGAAACGAGCCCCAGCTTTTCATACATAATTAAACAGTCAAAATCAGAAATTCTGAGGCTGCTCCCTTCTGTTAGATAGTGTCCATCTCAGAAGCACTGCCAACTCTGCTACAATCTTGACAGTCAACCTTGCACACCTTCTTGGCAAGAACAGGGGAAATACATACACTTCCTTCTAGCCCTTTGATCTGATAATTCTAGCAAAAGAAATTTTAACCCGTCATTACACACAAGGCACAAGACATCTAGAAACCTGTTCATTGTGTAAATCCAGTTTTGTACACAGGATTGAAACAATTTTAACATAAAATGTGCCATGGCTGGCACATGAGAAATTCTTATTATGCCGTATATAATGACTTCTCCCAGCTGACTACTCACATATGGAATATTTATGGAACTGATAATGCAATTAAATGTACTTAAAATGCTTCAAGAACAATGTTACTTAATCTAAGTGTGCTTTTTACTTGGCAATTACAAAATAATAATAGTATACACACTCCCAGAAAAGATTTTAGCTAAAACTGACAACTTAAAAAGACATAATCTGTTCATAGCTGAAGTTTATATACAAAACAAAACAATATAAACAATGTAAACAGATATTGTCTGCAGAACATTTGCTGTACTCCAATTAAATCCTTTTAAAACAGATTTAAATTTGAGCAGCCTGAGCATGTAAACAAATATTTTGATATTTTAACATGTTGAAGCAGCACATATAAGTTTGTATATGCCATTAAAGAGATTCAAGATTTCACCTTCAGAACCAGAAAAAAAGTAGAAAAAGTAGCAAAAATGAGTAAAGAAGCAAATTCTTGGAGTATTTCGGGTTCACACATACACAGGTGCAGCACAGTAAGTTATTCTTCCTCCCTCCCATGGCTCCGCCATCAATGCTCTCTACAGCCATGCTTCTGAATGGTCAGCTTCACTTCATTTTCACCAAATCATTTCCTCTGCCACAAAAACTCAAATTATTTCCCTATATTAAACTTCTGAGAATGCTTCTTTTGAAGCCAGAGTACTGAAACCCACATTTCTTTTGTATTCAGAATCTGCTGCATTTTGAGATCAGGGGAGGGTTTTGAAACCCGAGTTGCCCTGGTATCCACCAAGACAGCTCACACAGAGCCAGAGAATCACACTGAATGTTCAGACAGGTTCACTAAGCTGAGTAGTCAAAGTTTAGCTGAACAGTCCAACACAAGGCACTGAAGAGAAAATATTTCCAATCCTACTTTTCTTTGGGGCTCTAGATGCCATACAGATGGCTGCAGCCTGAATAGCTGCACCATACAATATGTGTTTATATAAACTGCTCTATTAGAAGGTAATACAGAGATTACTTCTTTTATTTTCCCATGGGAGACTTAGCCCAACCCACCCTTACCCAATGTACACTAACAAGGAGCAAGAATTGACCGCTGTAGAGTCTTCATCTTTTCCTCTGCAGCAAAAATTCCTGCCTATTTTACCCATTTTCCAAAAACATGACAACCTCTGGCACCACTCAGCCAACCTCTGGTCCAGCCACAGACTGAACAATGCCCCAGTTTCCCTCGCCTCTGACCCCGAAGGACTCTCCTGTTTCTGCGCTGCACTGTGCCTGGCTGAAGCCAGCCTGTCCCCTGCACACAGCTGGCATCCCCAAAGACACCTTGGCAAAGCTGTGAGCACAACCCCAGCTCAGACTAAGCCATGGATGAGGAGGCAGGTGCTCCCAATTGTCCTCTGACACACCTGCTGACTCCAGCATTGTCTGCTTCACACAGCAAAAAGGAAAAGGCTTTTTTCAGAGCACCTTTTGCAATTTCCCCCACTAAATTATCACTGATAATATTTTTTTCATTATAAGGAAGTTTCTGGTCACACTGATATTCCTAAATTTCATTAGAATTGCTTACAGCATTTTTGTTCCAAAAATATTCAGTATTGGTGTGCTGGATTCCCACTGATGTCTATGACTGAAAGAAATAGTTAGTCCTAAGAATATTCCTTGATGCCTATACTAGAAGTGTTTAAAAGCTTTTCAAAGCCTTCTCTGAACTTTCCTGTATTCTTTCTTGCCATATCCTACCTGTAATATAGAAATTGCTTTTGGAAGTATTATTGGTAGTGTTGGGGTTTTTTCCCCCACAGTTCTCTCATTGGAACTATCCCTTATTATTCTGTTGGGCTTTCTTAACACATGATACAATACATCCAATCCTTTTTAAATTAAACTTAAAATTCCCATTCAGTTTTCCTAGAAAGGAATGAATTCTTGATTTAAAAATTTAAATCTGTGAAAATGTCCCCTTTTCAAATTTAAATACAGTAAACAGTGACTTTCTTCACATCTTCCTTTATATTGAAACCTTACCCATGCTGCTAATAATTTCTATTACCCTTCACTGACTTTTTATTTTCCTGCTACCGTCTCATAGTTTTACTATTTTCACCAAGTATCTTCTAACATTCTAACAAAGCCATGTGAAAATGATGCCTGTACTCTGGGGAACAAGTAAGGTCAAATTCTCATTTTTGTCCCTTCAACCAATATTTACCAGATGAAGAAGAAACAAATTCTAAAATGAAATCCTACTACAATTTAGTTTCAATCATATTTCATTTGTAGAATTAAAGATTTTTAAAGAAATCTTTTTAAAGATTTGCCTCTGTTTAAATTTGACCTTCAAGTGCAAGATTTAATAGGCTAAAGATTAAAGTAAATCATGGTAGTTTGCTCATTCTTTTGCATTATGAAGAGTTGCAAGGAGAAACTAAAGCATGATATAAAAACAAATAGCAAAAGGCACATTAATAAAAAGTATAAGGATAAGAAAGAGCAAATTATAAGCTATTCAAAAGGAAAATAATTATAGTATTATTTTTATATATTTCTTTACAGATATATCTGAAATGTAATCTAAAAGGAACAGTATTTATTTGTGGAGGGTACAAAAACTCCCCACAATTTATTTAAAATATTATAGCAATATTTATTTTAAAAATATACAACTAATAAGAAACACACAATCCCCAATTAACTCCAGCTAAAATAATTGCATCCATTAAAATTAATATAGATATGAATTATAATAAGCAATATGTTTCAGAAAGTACATGTATAGAATTATCAAAGGTTATCCTCACAGTTCTCTATCTAGTAATACATTTAAAAAAAAATTAACTAGTATTAGAAAAAATCTGTAAAACACTGTCCATGTAAACACATGGACATTGGAGATCCTGATGTGAAGTCACGTTAAACAAAACAGATGCAAACAAGTCACCAATATCTTTAAAATATATCCTACCAAAAAGTGACATGCTGATCCTTCACCCAAAACAAAGGAATTCCTGACTTCCAGGGTTCCAGGGCAGTTTTCACAGATTTCATTTATCAGAATCTAGATTTAGACATGACATTTTCAAAGCAAGCCGAAATGTGTATTCAGATCAGGCAGAAAAAAAAAAAAAAAAAAAGAAGTAGGAAAATCTAATTAGAGAACTCTGTGAGATATTTCAATTACTTTAGAGTAAGAGCACAAAGAGCAGGAACACAACACCTCACTGCAGGCACACATTCCAATTCTGGGTGAACCTCAGAGGTGACTAGCCAGGTGAAAAAGCAGAGAAAAAAGGAAAAGACAGGGTGGTCTGGACCTTGACACTGGGTGTGGAGAAAGTTCATTTCAGGGGCTATATTAGTTATTGCTTCATTCATGCTGACAAAGCCACATACAGTGCTGTGGCAGTCCCTGCTCATGACCACTGGCGTCTCTCCCGCTCTCACCTCCACAACATTGGCCAAAATAATACTCAACAAAAATAATTTAAAATATTGCTCTGTCTGAAATGTAAGGGAGGTTTTCACAGCTGTCTGAAGCAGACCCCAGTGAGATCCCCAAGGCAGTAATCAGCTGTGGGATGTAGAGGGTAGCAAGATCTGTACACAGAGCCTGTCAAAAGCAGACGTAGGAGGAGTCAGCCCCAGCGCTCTGGTATCCTGGCAAGGCAGAAATTGAAATGATTCAGGTAACAGCCCTATTTATTTAAATAGTGCCTGAAAAGCATGGAAATTGAGAAGTAAGGTAAAAAAGGTGGCTTCATGTCTAATTATCCACTCATCTGTATTGTTACTCCTATCACACTGGGGGTGTGCATAAAAACTTGCATGCAGAATCTTAAACTAGTGGCAGGCTGTAGCAAATGTGGGCATATTAACTTCTTCTTTTAAGAGAATTTTATTTTTACACTCTGTATTAATGAATTTGAAATAAAATGTTAATCAGAGCTTGAAGAGACAAGAAAGTAATTTCAAAACCATACAGACAGTTAAGTTTACAAAAGAAGCTGAAGAATAATCTTTTCCCTGTTAACTCTCTTTGTGGTGAGGACTATCTGCTCCCATTCACTCCCTGGTGACCTACCAGACTCTCCCCTTATCCAATCTTTAACATGCTTGTTCATCCCATTTTTCCTTCATTAAATCCTAAATCCTAAGTCTGTCTGCACAGAACTTTGCCTAGAAATACAATTAATTAAAGGAAATCCACTGTCAGAATGAACGTGACATTTACACACACCTCTTTTTTTGTATTAGCCTCCATTTTTAAAGTCTCCTTTTTTATGGTTGTCCTTGCTACATGTAAAGGCAGTAATCCCCCCTTGTCTGGGACTGTAGCTCATTCTATCACTGTATTCTCCCTAGCAAAGCAAGAATGTGTTATTGGTTCAATACAAATACTGCTGTGACAATAGTTATGACAATAACAGGAATATCCTTTTATTTAATATATTAAGACGAATGGACAGTTGATTAATGAAAAAGTTATTTTCTTTTTTTAATAACACTTCAAATAACTAAATAGAAATAAATAAATCACAAGAATTATAATTTAATCAAAATTAAACCTCCTCCACCCCTAATTCACATGCATTGCAGTAAAACAATATGTTTAAAGAATAATACATAGGTTGCAGGATCATGCATTCATGTGATGAAGCGTCAGAATTAAATCTCCCATAGAACTCTAAGGCAGGTGCTCTGGGCATATGAGTCCTGATAAAATCTTTAATTACAAGATTTCATTATTTTCTTTCACGACCTTTTTCATTACATTTGCAGAAAGGATGGTACTCATTAAATGAAGAGATATATAATATTTTCTTTCCCCATGTTTATCCAGTCTGTGGTCTCACAACTAATTTGTTGCCTGCTATTTAAGGCCTGCTCTGAAGGAGGAGAGCAATGTTTCCCTCATTAGTTTGTGTAGAGTTCATCATGGCAGGACCTCAGTGCTTCATAAACACCACCAAACTTACTTTTATAAAATCTCTATGACAAAATTGCTCCAATTTTGTAATAGAAAGACTGAAGCAAAGGGAACTTCATACAGGCTAACCATCAAAAAGGGGAGAGCCAGTGCCACTCACGCTGGATTATGGCTCTCCAGCACTGTAATCTGAACTCAAGCAGCATTTCTAACCTAGACCCCAGAGCTCCCTGCACACAGTGTTCAGGCAGTATCAGAGCGCTGATTCAGTCGAGGCAGGGGAGTGCTGCTGCCACCCAGGCTCCTCTGAAACCTGAAGCAGCCTGACCGCGGCTCGGCGCAGCAGGGGCGGATCTGGATGGCAGAACACTTGGTGCCAAGGGTAGTTGCTCCTAGGCACAACTTCATTCATGTGTTTGACAGGATTTTTACTCTGAACTACATGCAGCATTTCCCAGAACTGAATATTCATTTGTGTCAGGAACACATATTTTGTTATATATTATAACCTCTGAGAGCAATACAGCTGTGAAAGTAAAGCTGCTCCATGGGGTAGCAGGAATAGAAGGTTCACTCTGAACCACAGTCCTGATTTGAGCTAAAATGCTATTGTATACACAACATATAGACAACCAACATAAATCCCAATTTCTTTCCAAAAGTGACACCAGTGGCATTGTTAGTACCATTTCCTACTTTGCAAAGTAGTCCCACTAGAAGATGGGACTCTCTTCTTCTTTTTTTTTTTTTTTTTCCATTTTCAGGGTAAAGCAAAAAAGCTTGATTAAAAGGGGGTTGTTTTAATGTTTTAATCTGTTCTGGAGTACTGCTACACAATCAAACATGGAAGAGCCACAGAACCAGAACAGGAAATATAAATTTCTAACAGCATTGTTAGAATGCTCTAGTGGAGGAAAAAGAGGTTCTCATCCTTCCTATGCAGTGCCTGTAAAATTGCACAAGTATCTTTGTGAACAAACAGCAAAATAAAATTTAAATACATAGTTAGAATTTTTCACCCTGTCTTATTAATCTATTTACAATGAATTTTTAATATATATGTCACAAGAATGGTGAAACCCTTCCTGTAAGTCAGTGGAAAATAAATTCCTATTGACAATTATGGGGCCAAAATTTAACTGTAAGATTAAAATATAAACAATGCCCAACATAACAAGTGAAACTCCAGAGCAAATCTTCAGATCAATGTGAAAGCAATCACCTAATAAGAACCAGAATTACTTACACAGTTCAAGCAATAAATCTTTGTGACGTTCATACAGACAAGAAATTAAACAGAAAGTATTTTAAATTAAGAGGCTCTTTAAAATTAAATTAAATCAGGGCATATTTTTTCTACTGTTGCTTTAATTTCAACAGATGTTTTCCCACAAATCAGGAAAATCATACACAATATTATCTATCACTCATGCCACTAATAGGATTTTGCAAGCGCTGGCTCAAGCCCTTATAAAGTATATCATTGCTGCTCTCTGCTGGTCAAAATACTTATTCCTTTATTTAAAATCTTGTATAGGAAATTCTTCAGTGAATTTCATAGGGCACATATCACATGAATAGAAAGAACTTTTATGGCATTTAAATAACCATCTCAGTTATCACAATGATTTTTCATTGTTCTCATTACCATCAAAATTGGTAATAAACTCCACCTTCAAAGGCCACAGCATTCAGTTCATAGATGTACACATCTCAGGTGACTTTTGTTGTGCTACTGAAGGGTGATGAATGGAACAGCACAGTGTTTGTGGTGCAAAATGTGAAGAGGGCAAAAGAAACATTTCAGACCACTGGAAGATTATGCCTATTTAATAAAATATATTACCCTGCATGTACCTAACACATGACCGAATGTCTTATCAAAACCCACCTTAATTCTTTGCCTCAGATAAAGTGGGAAAGGATTTTATCAATAAAAAAAACCAAACAAATCTAAGTTTCCTACAGTTTCTATTTTCAAGGACCATTAAGACCTTACTGGACTGCTTAATTTCTATTTGAATTATGATATAAATAGAAGTCTCACTTTTGGAGATCGGAGCCAGGTAGTCCTCAATTAAGTGGTCCCACTGGGTAACTATAGCTTAATATGAATTGAGGTTTCAAAAGCTGCTCCAAAATAAACAACATTAATTTACCATATTGTGAAAATAATTTTCTCATTTCATAAAGATGTATTACATAGCAGGCTACATTAATTTTAAAATTTGCTCAGCTATGAGATGAAAATTATACCAAATAAGAATACAAAAAAGAATCTTTCCCCAAATCATATCAAATAGTACCTAGCAAGAAACACAATCCAGTTTGTTCAGCGTATCAAACAATTTATTTAGCAAAGTACAGCAATGGGAATAATTTATTTGTTCTGATTGAAAACTCCTGTTTTTCTCAATGAATTATTTCAGCATTTTTACATGGAGACATTTAGCCATAATCTGGGATCACAAAAATTGAATGAGCTTGGAGCATAGAACATTAAAAGAAAATTCTAGCTCAAGAACTTATTTACAAACAGTTTAGAGAGCTTGAGGTCAATGCACTTCATTTTGTGAAAACATAAATAAGATGGAGAAAAAAAAATAATTTCTGTGTCTCCTTTCTAAAACTATAATTAAGCACCTTACGAAACCTACTGAAGCAACAGTCCAATACATTGCTCCAGAAAGAAATCTCAGGGCTTTTTTGTACAAACATATGTGCATAATATAAAAACGTATTCATTCCAGAAACATTGACAGCAGACAGCAAAGAAATCAAGATTTATTAATTATGTCTCCAAAGACAGAAACAATCTGGGACCCACGACTAAAGAAACGGCATCTCTCTTTGCAGCCTCACAGCTGAAACCAACCAGACATGTTAATTCAGCTCCCTCGACCCACGCACACAGATACCTTCACATCCAACGAATAAACAAGTGATATTTTGTTACCAAGCTGTACTCCTCATGACTTTACCATTCTACCTCTCACCTCAAGCTGATAAACCATTTTGTCTCACTGAAGTCTGAGCTCAGTGTGAAGCAGAAAGATGAACAAATTGCACTGTGCTCTGGGTTAGACTCAGTAGTTTTAAACTCCAGGAGACATAATGAAAGAACTCAAATGCTTTTGCTATTATCACTTTCTGTAATGATTTACTTTGCGACTGATTAGCTCCATCCTATTAAGAGGTATGGTAACCATTCCAAATTTATGTGTGGAGAGAATGAAAGTATGCTGAGATGAGAAATGTAACTAAAGGGAATTGAAAGAAGAGGGAAAATTTGCTGCCATGCTGTTAAGTGTTATTTATCATATGTTCTCAGGGTGTGTTTGGGATAAAAATACAAAGCTCTCAGTGGAAATTCAATTCCTAAATTCAATTCCTCCAAACATTATAAACAAAAGCTTAAAACTTCCAGGGTGTCTGGGATGAAGCAGTGATAACCTGGGCCTTCAGTGGGATCCTAGATACCTTTGGTATCCTCTCTGCCAACACACTCAGGACATTGCTGAGGGTGAGAACAAAGTGACAGTGAGTGAGGGTGGGCTTTCCTTGCTCATTTCTAGGAGCAAAGCACTTGCCCAGGGAAATTCACCCTCTCTTACTCAGCACAAAGGGGCACCCTGGCATTTCCTATCCCCCCACAGCCACTGGTGATGTAAAGCTCGTGTGGAAAACCTTGTTGCACAAGTTTTGAAGGGCTTAGCAGACCATAGTGAGAGACTCTGAACTTGGGGTCAGTTTATCAAAGGCACACTCTGCACTGGCCATGAAGGAATCCACTGCTGGCAGCCAAGGGATCTGTGCAGATTGCTTCAGGACCAAGCACAAACACGGCAAGGGCTCCCAACAACCCTGATCTCACCAGTGACCCTCAGACAGGGAGGAAGTTTCCTTGGGGGAATTTGGTGAGGATGCAAAAAGTAATCAAATGGCTTGAATGCATGGCAAGCCTGTGACTATGATAGGTAATATGGATGTGAATTGTCTCTTACAACCTGCAAAATATGAACACAAACCATTCCATATCACTTGACCTCATTGCTCAGGCAATCAAGATGGTCTAAGCATAGCCTGAAACTTCAGAACTGTGTTACTGCATACTGCTATTATTGTCAAGATGTGCTACCCTGGCTAAGTTAGAAGACTTACAATTTAATAAGTAAAATGTCAAGTGTTCTACTTAAAGAAAGCAAAGAAGAGAACGTAGCAATGTTTGCAACACACAACATGAGACTTATAATACTGTTGTAGACAAAAGTATCTTGCCTTTCAACATTAGTTCCCACAAGGTAATGCTCACTTTATCTTATGTGCTGGCACTGCAAGGAAAAATAAAAACATTAAATGCCATTTTATTTATATCTGCAATTTTTTCTGGCTTATCTGCAACATAACAAACAGAACTCTACAACTGCTGCAGAAAAGCCTGAAGTGTTCTAATATGCTGTAAATCTCAGCACTTTCTCTTTAACAGGTGTTACCAGAAGTGAAGAAATAACATGCTGCAAATTTTCTCTCCATCTCAGCTCTCACTACAATGCAGAAATTAAGGGGTTTTTTACATTTTCCATCTTTTAACACTATCTGAATTAAAGAGTTTCAAAAATTTTAGCTTAGAAAAACACTGAGCTAAAAATGGGAGCTTTTTTCTAATGTATCTCTGAGGAAAAACCAGCTGGGTTATTCACTTAATATCCCAATAAACACAGAGTTTTAACATTGCAGCTAAGAAAAACCATTTGGATGCAGTGGCTTTTATCCCAATGCATCATTTTAGGCCAAAAAAGCAAATTACATATCATACCTTCCTTTAAGAAAAAAACCTTTGAAAGTGGCCTATAACTCCTGTTCTTCTGTCTGCTGGTGATAAACAAAGCACCAGAGAAGCCCTGCAGACTGAAGGGGAGGAAGGTGAATTCTTGCCTCCTACAAGGCACAGAAAAACTATCTTCCCTTTGACTGAAACAGCCCAAGAAACAAAAAGCTGACTGAGAAATTTAAGAGTAGTTGGTAAGAACATGACAGCCAGCGGCCTACCTTGATATGAAAGTTGGCTGAGTCTCACCAACAAAAGCAGTCCTGGATGTGGTGCTCAGAAGCAAAGTTAATGAGAATACTTTGCATCAGCTGTCAGAATGTATTAGTGTAAAAGTCATGTAGACATGGATTATACTAAGGTTAGTAACTAGAAAGTAAGTAACTTGAATTATATGCATTAACTCCAATACACAAACAGATGTTTAAGAATTTTGCCATTGACCAGATTATGTATTTATTTCTTCATGATGATTTCAGAGTGTGATTTTTAAGATTCAGTGATGTTAGTAAAGCATTTTTCCCTTGTCTGTTCTCTGAGGTTCCTTAGCATACCAGAGAAAATAAGGAGGGTTTTTATATTGTTTTTTGCTAGCATTGTACACACCAGTTTCCTTCCTCAATTTTAGCCTCAGTGTAAAATTAAAGCAAAAATATCACAGAGAAAAGAAACAGAGAAACAAAGAATTAAGGAGCTATCTGGCATAAATAACTCCTACAGAGTTATGGCAGAACTGGCAAAGATTGTGGGTTGTTGCAGCTCAGACGTGGTAGGATGAAGCTGTGCATTCACACATTATATGATGTAGGCCCCAGCTGCTGTTAATGGAAGAGCTAAAGCTGCCTTATCCTTCTCTGGCTCAATAAATCAGAGCCTGAGTTAGACTAAGAAAAAAGAAGAAAGCAATTTTTGGGACAGCAGGCAGCGTTACACAGAAAGTTTGCCAAGTCTTCAAGTCCAAAAGGAATAAACAATGAGAAACTCTTCCCCAAGAACATTTGTTTTAACGCTTTTTATCTGATTGTGTAGCAATTCAACACTTATAATACATTTAGTCCTGTCCTTTACCATCTCAGCATTCATTTCACTGCACAGACTTGTAAACTGAGGCTCTGCTTTACAACATACTGACTTCTGCAGGTAGTGCCAGGTATTCAAAATTCTGTTTAAAAAATAATATTGTATTAAAACCTATATAATCACTTCTAAAACATTCTCAAGCATTCCAAGAATCCAAAATCAAAAGAAAACCTCATGCTCCATATGTTTATAAAGAGGCTTGCTTTTATATAATTAGTGTGAATATCTATTATTTTGGATTGAGCAATGTTTTCAGCATTGATTACTTTGTTCTCATTTTAACTTTACAATAAATGACTTTAGTAGTTTTCCTGAGCCTGGGAGCTTTAACGATGAAAAAGTTTAAAAATCATGAAAAATGAGAAATACTAAACTTGTTACCTCAGAAACAGAGTCCTGAGTATATTTCACAGGATACAGAAAAGTTTCACTACTTCCACAGACATTAGCATACACAGAGCAAATGTTAAGTGTTCAGCTTTCCTTTCTACCCACTTCTTGGCTTCTGTACTGAAGATGACAATATTTCTAGTTAGGGAACAGGTGCCCATTTGGAGTTGGACTGGCAATGCCACCTGCTTTCACATGGGCAACTACAAACATTTTATGTATTCAAGTGCTTCTAAAATATAAGATTGCAACTAACCCACTTCATTTTCAAGCCTTTCTGTCTTTTTTTTGCTATTAGCATGATAAGCATGTGCCTTTTGAGAGACATTTAGCAGTCAAGCACTGTAAACCAAGAGCTTGCTCTTGCTGTTTGGGTCTGCCCCAGCCTTTAAGAAAGGCTGACCTGACCATCAGTGCCTGCACCCATGCTGGCTCCCAGCCTCCCCCACACCCGGGCTGCAGGACAGCCCAAGACCACTCAGAACTCAGTCAACCTTTCTTCTTAAACCTAGTAGCAAGCAATCATCCATTTAAGTGGGAAAAATTTTGCTGGTTTTATGTAAAACCTCTGTATTGCATTCACCTGAGCAAAGCAAGAGCTGGATCAGATCCACCTGCTCAGATGTAAGACAATTACAGAGTACTGCAGTTCTCTCTGCAAAGAGCTCATTTTCATCCAAATCTCTGCAGTGGTACTTTAATTGTTCCTAACTTACTGCAATGGTCAGTAGAAAATGTTGTACTACTGTAAGAAAATGTAAAATCTTTTTAAATGAGCAACTACCAAACTACATACTTTAGGGTGTATCACTTTCTGTAATATTTCTTGGCTCCATATGTTTAGCTTAGGGCAATATGTACATTTTCTTATGGTTCAGCTTTCTGTCTGCAAGATGGCAAACAGTAACTCATTTATTTTGTTAAAGCTCCAAGCGACAGCTCTGCCAAGACCAATAAAAAGCACACTTACAGTTAACATGTTTTTCTGTGTTATCTATAAATGTTGTCTATATTGCAGTCTTTGCAGTCCCATAAGTAAGTGATTTGTATTAAAAATGTATTCTGCCAGATCTGGAAAGTTTTATTATAATTAGAAGAATAACAAGTCTAAGAAAATACTAATGCTTCTGTCATTCCAACGCATGGCTGTACAGAGAAAATAGGTCCAAGACTTGCTAGCTAATTTGTTATCCTAAAGGAAAAGAATTAAAATTGCAATGTGAAAAAATTGCCATGGTTATAAAGCCCTCACCCTACTGAAGAGGGATATGAATTAATATATAGCCTACAGACTAAACCTTTTACTGCCTTAATTGCACAGAAATGAGTAAGATTCACTTTAAAATGTGCCTTAGGACTCCTGTAAGTCATGGTCTTACAAAATCAACCCTAATCACAAAACCACAACATTGTGCTCTCCATTGAAATACCAAAGATTTATGGAAAGACAAAACAATTTGTTATTATTCAAGGCTATCAAATCCAAGTCAACTTCTGGAAGTAAAAGCACAACAGAAAAGTTAAACTACTAAGGCACTGGAGAGCTTATAAAGTGTAATGTTCTACAGAAATTACTCTTCAAGCTTTTTCGTTCCTGAGGAAAACCTGCACTCACTCAAAGCCATTGACTTCAAGGTTCACTTTAAGTGAATTGTGTCCCTGTCTTGTAATCAGGGATGAGCCGTGTACGGTTTTCCTGACATGAAATATTTCTTAGAACTGTTACAAAAGTAATATCTTGTTCATATTGCCTGTATGAATACTTAACATACTAACTATTCTGCTGCTCAGCAGTGAGCTGAATATCTAAAGGACATTCCCCAGAGAGAATGGGTGCAATTTAGAAATGTGTATCTTCTAGTAGATTAGAAAACATGTTGTCTTCAGTAGAGATAAATATTTTTTTCTATAATCTCTATTAAGAATTAATTTTGTATTCAAGTCCATGAAATTTTTTTATCTTTGAGAGATATTTTCTCATTATTTTGTTTGGCAACATTGGGCAGGTGCACATAATGAAAGCTAAAAAGCAGATGGGGGGTGAACTTTTTTTAATAAAGTGCAGATAAGTCTTTTAAAATCTGAAGCTCAACGGCTTTTAGCAAAGGAGACACTTGTTTATATTCTTTTTCACCCAAACTAATTTTGTGAAAATTAAAAGTATAATTAAAGTGCTGATTTTTCCTATTAAATTCAGCTTAATTTGAAATTTTCTATATGAGGTCTGTGAATGAAAAGAAGATTTTGGAAAGACAAGGCTGTGGTTTTTGCACCAGAAATCCTTCCCTAGATAGAAAAAAAATTAAATATAGGCATATAAGAGAATTATTGTTTATGACTGTAAAAAATATAGTCATTAATTCTTGAAAGATTACCAGTATAAGTTGTCCCTGCATCCATTCCTTTCTTCATCATTTAGCATACCTAGAAGCAAAGCTGCTCTAAGGAGACAACACAAAACAACTGGAAAGACTTAATATAAAGAGAAATTTATGATACAGTATGCTCATATGGAAGTAGAACATTTATAAGTTACTTGCTCTGCAGCTCAATTTTAGGGGTTTATGTAACTGTGACTTCAATTCTACCTGGCTTTGAAATGCAAAGGAACATTTCTTTTTGATGTTTTGATTTTTTTTTCCTAACTAAAATTTATTTCCTCTATCCCCCAGGTTGAGCAGGGATCATGGACTAATGTATAACATGAAGAGCAGGGCCTGTTAAAGATGGAGGTGATCAGGATTAGTGCTAAGGGTGACAGAAGCATTTTATATCTGTGTAAAACAGAGTGAAGTCAGACCCATGGTCGGATGGGACTTATTCCTCCATTAAATACCTTCTTCTTTTCAGGTGTCATTCAAGGAATGGCAGGTCACTGATAATTAAGCTGGTATTTGCTTTAAAACACTGAAGTGAGTGAACATCAGAAAGAGCCCTTGATATTGAAAAGGTTCCAGTTAATTGCCACAGATGACTTGTGCTTCACAAGAAACATCTGATGCTGGCACAAGAATGGGAATGGTCTGGAACTGCAGGCATGTGAAAGGTTATGGAAAGTTCTCACAGCTACCACTTAATTCTCCTTTCTAACACAGTTCTCCGAGAAGGAAAACAGCTTAATAGATCAAATTAGCAAGTTATTCACTATTTTTACTTCACTGATCTGCTATTTAATGTCCCTGCATACTATTAGATGAAAAAGATTTTTTAATACATTTCATAATTACAGAATGTAGACAATAAATGCTACAGTTTGAGTAGCATTTATTATTGTGTGGAATTGTGGTTAATGAAAGTACAAAATATGCTCACAGATCCATATAAATGTAGCTGAAAGATAATCTGATGGATCAAACAGCATTTCATTTATTGAATTATAAAATCAATTTACATTTTGGTAATTTCTGATTCTATTTCTTTAAAATCCCCTTTAAGCAGTGGGATGCACTGTCTGAGAGAAAGATACAAAAATTGATCCTTCTCTTAATCTATAATATCATTTTATTAGTTCTAATATTAGTTCTAAGAAAGTTGTTGACAGCTTAAAGAGAGATTGGAAGACAGCAAGAAGATGTATGGCTAGAAGAAGATTTAAAGACTGTGAAGTTTGACCTAGCAGGAAACACTAAAGTACTGGATATATTTAACCTAGAAAAGATATTGGAAGGACACTGGGTTGGTATAAAAAAAATTGCCATTGGGTGTGTATGAAAAAAAAAAAGGCATATAAACCAAGGGCACTCTTTAAATCCAAAATCATAAGAAAAGAAACACTTGCATTAGAGCTGTACATGTAAAAGCTCAGTTTTCATAACACAGACTTTTTTCTAAAGCCAAACATAGTGAGTCACTAGGACTGCTGAATCTTTACACAATCCTTTCCCAGGAAAGAGGCAAGAGCATTGTCTTATCCTTCCCTTTATTCTCTAATTCGCCTGGTTTGGTTGCACAGAATTTAGCAGTACAGTTGCAAGTAGGGCCACAGTTGTATTAAACTAGTTATTAAGGCAACTGCTATTTTGTAGATACAGATGAAAATGTACCTGAATTTTCACATACTGTCAACAGAAGTCTGCAAAAGAAGGATGCAAGTGAAAAACATGTATGACCTTACTTGTCTTAAAAAATTGCCCTGGCTGTCACTGTCATGGATCTTTAGATAAACAAAGATGTTTATTCTAGAATGATAGCCTAGTGCAATTCTAGAATGATGCCCTAGTACCCAATTATTTTATAAAACCGTTTACTAACAGTTTGTTATTGGATAGTCTTAAATGTCATAGTTTTTTTCTCCCCTCTCTCTTGTCTTCTTGTCTATTCTTTTTTCTTCATTTTGTAACGTGTAGTAAAGCTGGACTCATAAGCTGCAAAAGATTGCTGTGAAGTTCCTAAACAATATAATCTGCAGGATCTAATGACCTTGTCAGCAGCATCATTTGAATGACATTTTCTCTAAGTAATATTTATATGCAGCTGGATGGAGACTACTAAGAAGTCACAGAAGCCATCACAATTCATGCAGATGATTATCTCTTGGCAGGTGTAATCACTCAGCATTGCTTGCTCTCTTCTCAGGCTCAGCTAATCACCACTGCAGTTTCCCTGCTACCAGAGAGCAAGCAAACATCCCTGCATACACTGCCCTGTGCACTGCAGGTGTGGGTAAAACACCTTGCTCAAAAGTATATTGGTCATTCTTAATACTCTGAAAAGTAATAAAGAGTCCATGAAACCGGGGGGAAGAAAATGTTTAAACAGCTTCATGCTCTTCTCCACAGTTTGGATTGAGGTTGGTTTTGATAGTGGTTTGGATTGAGGTTGGTTTTGATACTTTACATGATACATGTAAAGTAGAGAAGAAAAACTCCTTATGTAATAATACCTTCCAGTGATTTTATTGGTAACACGAGATAATTTTCTAAAAGATCAGTTTGCAAAATTTCACCTGTAAGAGCTTCAGTCAATGAAAAGAATAATGAAATTTCAGTAAGCAACAGTGAGCAACAGTGCAACAACCTGAGATTTATATTTATTGGACATTTTTACTAGTATCAATGAAATTTCATGGTTCCAAAGCATTTTACTGCAGCTCAGAGTGTGCTGTTGAATAGCTGCATTACATCTAGCTAGAGTAATTATAAAAAGCTGTCCATATCAATGTGTGATGTTCAGCTAAGTAAATATATATAGCAGTGTGATTTCACACAGCAGATGCAGCTTTGTAAACACATAGTAAAGTCAGTCTTGAAAATATGTCAGTAAACTTTTTCCTACACACATTTGACAGCCTACAGACACATTTGAAAGCCTATTTTAACACAGGAATTAAAGTAATTTTAAAATGGTTGGAAAATGAATTATATTCTAGGAAGTATATCTAACTAAACATAAAGATGCAGGAATTTCCTAGTTTTCAAAATCACCTCTATTCAGGATGTCTTTCTCATGCCTTCGAATATTTTTCCTTAACAACAGGAGCCTGAAATACTCAAGAGAGACCCTTAATGCTGCAGATTTAACTTTGTGAAACCTGATCAACTTGTGACTCCCCTAATTTTGTCCTGCATAAAATGTCAGTTCTCAACAACTGCATCTCTGGGGCCAGTAGCTCCATACACACTGAAAATGTTTCAAAAACAGAAAGACAACAGATGCCAGATAATGGCAGAGTGGGGATGAAATAGTAATCAAGGGATTTAGTGATCAACACCTATCAAAACTATTCAAGCATCCCCTGAGACCACACCTGTTGCAGCTTCAGTTTTCATACAAGTTATAATATCTCTAAATTAAAGAATGGAGTGCAAGTGAATTAGTGTTATTTGTTGAAAAGCATCAGTTGCTAAAACAAAACCGTTTAAATTCAAACTCTTTCTGAGTTTTGTAACTCAAAAGGTAGCATAATTATTGTAGCATAAATTAATGCAGAAATCTATAGTAAAACATGGCTAATTGATGACTTCTTGATAAGGAAGAGTTTCCACAAATATAAGTATGTTTAAAACATAACCTTTAAGGCCAATGTTGTACAGCAGAACAGTTGCAAAATTCTGGTATTCATGGGAACTTGTCTCTTCTGCAGTGCTAAGTACAAATACTTGGAGGTGATACACCCAAATATATGCCAGGATTTTTAACTACGTCAGAATTTGCAAATCTTCATATTAGAAATGTATTTAAGTATTGATTCTTCCTCCATTACACTGAATGGAAATTTATTGATAACACTGCTAATAAAATAAGAGTGGCTTTCTAAATATTATCATTATTTAAAGAACTTGATTCAAAAATATTATTTCTCTGTGCTTTCTGTGTTCAGATCGAAGTCATTAATTCTGCTTCCACTTTAAAAGAATGTTGTAAAGAATAGTTAATGTCTGTAAACAAAATCAACAAAATCTTTGTAATTTCTAACCATAAAATTGATCCTTGTGGTAATAACAAAGATGAAAACTTGGGTTACTCAATACCTTCTTTGTCTTGGTCTTTCCTGATCCCACCTGTTCAATGGCTTATGGTCCCTGGGGCCAGTGCCAAAGTGAGTTTACAGCTCATGGCAGAAGATGTGCGGTCCAGAGGGAAGCTAAGGACCACTGAAGGCAACCTCCATTGCACCACTCCGTGGAACTGGGTGGGAAGTTTCCAAAGCTAGGCTATGGAGAAGCTGAAAGCACTGCTTTTATTCAGCCTGAAGCACAAAAGGCAAAGGAGAGCATAACTGATGCCTTCCATTGCCCAGCGGGTGGCTGGTGACAAGGTGAAGGCAGGCTCTTCTTGGAAGCATGACAAGAAACGATGAGGGCTAACAAACAGGGTGCAACAAGGAAAATTCTGATTACATGGAAGGACAAAACTGTTCACTATGAGGTTGCTCTGACACTGAGACAGGCAGCCCAGAGGGGCTTGGACATACTCAGACCTTAACTGAACAAGGCCCCAGCCAACTTTGTTTTAGGAAGTTAGTCCAATTTTGAGCAGCAGGTTGGAAAAGATAATCTCCAGAGGCTCTTTCCAGCCAAAGATGTTCTATGATTTTCTGATTTTATGAACTGAAAGCTTAGCTACAGCCCCATTTTTCTAGGACAAAAGGTTATATGAAAAAATCTAAAGGATTTTTTTTTTTTTAATGATGTATTGGTTACAGATGAATAACAGTTGTGTTCGCTGTGTAAAAAATTCAAATGCAAAGTTTCAGTTTCAGTGAAGCTTCCAGTTCATCTGGGAGAGAGCTTCTGTTCTAAAGCTGTAAGTCACGAAGTTCTGCTCCTGAGGTGTTGCACATGTGGTCAACTATTCCAACAGTAAAAGAAATGTGATCCCTTTCAGTCCATGTTTTATTATTCACACTGCTTTACCCTGAGTGTACATACATAAATAAAGAGAAGAAGCCAAGGTCTGGAAGGGGCAAACAAAATATCTGATTAAAACAAGAAACAGTCAGTAAATTAAAAAATCTTAAAGAGCAAACTTTCACAATGTGCTTATTCATAGTAGGAAGAGGAAAATAACATCTGCTTAACTGTACAGCATCTCTAAATAAAGCTTTTGGATAGCTCAGTTGGCAGCTCACGTGAGCCCTTAAGCACCAAGACATGGTGCAGCAGTGCAAATGGACTGTGTGTGTAATTATCTCAGATGGGTACAATAATGCTGCAATTCCATTACTCTGGAGACCTCAAAGTCACTCATTTTTACATCTCTTGAACAGACCATACCAGCTTGACAGCTCTGTGCTTCAGTATGGACAACCCTAATTTTCTTTGCTCTGAAACCTGTAGTAAAACAAACCTAATAGCTGTGGTGATGTTCAGATTAGTGGTATAAAGAAGGCAGAAGGGCCTGGACTAAACTTCTGTCTAAAAACCAAACCACCAAACCAACTGTCTTTTGATATTTGACTTTGGTTTTGACTAAGGACCAAAGGGAAAGCTTTCAGTGACTAATAATGAATCCACTTTAGGAGCATAAAGTTAACTCTGTAGCTTTGTGGTTAAAGACATTTCTGGTTATTTTTCACATTCCTCCAAAACATAAAATACCTTGAATTTCTCCTATTTGCCATTTGCATGGCTTCCTTTTACAGAGCTGTATATATATGAAATTCTCAGGGTACTGTCTTTTTTCTCTGGAAAGAATTTCTATCTATTTAACATTAAGGACAATGTCCCCATGTTCTAGAAAGACTGGTAATGAAGCTGGAGCATGAAAAGTCACTCTGACCACTGAGGATTGCTGGGCACCTCACACTGCTGCACTGCATGGGCTTCTGTCAGCTTGGCAGGGCACTCACAGTCAGTTCAGTGTTTTGTAAAAATGTGGATGATACAGATATTTCCTTCAGTTCTTTCTGTAAGAGCTCAGAAAGAAATACAGACACTGCAGCTTCACTCAGGGAGGAGTTTCCTACTTACCTTAGCATGAGGTGCTCTGTCAGCTCACAAAACGGCCAAGAGGTGGAAACACTTCAAACTGATCAATCAATGCAATAATGAAAAGTATGAAAAACATGGCAGAACCTGAAGAAACAGTTAGTAGCAATAAAATTATTTGAAATGGTCTTAAAAGAAAGCTGAACACATCCAGAATGCTATTAGAAAATTAGAAAGTTCAGATTTCTTAGGTCAAATAATTAAATGAAAGCCTAAGTATAAAAGAAGTTCCATGAAAGAGGAGATAGACCAACAGTGTCTGATGTAATTTAAAAATCTCTGGCTTCTTCAGCCATGAGAAATTCCATAAGTAACTGAATAATTTTTGCAAGAACATTAAAATCTAATTTCCATTGATGTTGTACAACCAAGTCACAAAGCAATCACTGATCAATACTGTTAAAACTGCACTTCATTTTCTGTTTTAAAGCCCTAACAACTAAACAGATGTATGAAAAGGTAAAAATGTTCAGAAAGTTTAAACTTCTTGGAGTTTCACCAGCAAAGCAGAAGTGCCAGAATACCACAAAATCCCACAAGGATTTGCAATTAGTCTATGCTGGACATTATGGCACCACATTTGAGTATTATGAGGTGTTTACAATTGAGAAGGGTCTCAAAGCCCTCAGATATTCACTGGTGACTACAGACACTTCAATACAGAGTACATGTGTGGTTTTGACTTATATAAACTCCACCTGATATGAATGAATTCAGCAGTAAGGACAAAGAAGGACAAATGAATGTTAATTTGTAACTAATGCCCAGGAAACTAAAAATAAAACAAAGCAGAGATCAAGGTCAGAATAAATGGAGCAATATCCTTGATTTAAACTCTATTGAAAAGTCCCCCAGCCACAAACAATTTTGATTGATTAGCAATATCTATTCTACTGGAGGTCAGCCACTTAGCTAGTTAATTTTATTTATCTATATTTGCCACTAGGATAAAGTGTTTGTGACATCTAACATGCTTTAAGCAAAAGTCTATCTTTACCAATGCAAGCCAATCTTGACAACTGAAAGCCCAAATGTAACAAACTACTATTGGTGGAGGGGCTGTATGAAATGAGAAACTATGTGCAATAAGAGCATTTATTCTCAAGGCTACAGGTGGATACCAATAATGTGAATGTAGAGAGTTATATCCAGTTACATACAACAAGCAGAGTTCAAAAGTTTGAACACTTACCTCTTGGAACTAAAGGAAATGTTTGGTATGAAAACACTTGATGTAAACACATAAGCAATTTTGAAGTTTGGAGAATAAAACAAAAGAAGTAGTGAGGAGAAAGAGCAATACTGAATGAATACAGGAAAAGAGACAAGTAAAGCAGGCAGCTGCAATATGAGTAAATGTAACAAAATAGAGAGATGACTTTGAGAGAACAAAGAAGAAAAATTTGTTATTGTCTAAAAAAGTCAAGTAAACCTCTTTTCTATAGAGTAGAAATAGTACCTTCCTTAGAGTCAATTGAGGAAAGGCAGTTTTCCATAGAGATGTCACGGCTACAATTTCAAGTATGAAGCAAGGAATGAGGAAACAAGTCACATTGTTCTATTTTCAGTTGCATCCCAGAACACAGACACATTCAAGGAACAATTCCCATACTAATGCCTTCAGGGAAAGCAAGTTGTACAAATTGTTGAGATGAAGCAGTAGGAAGTCAAGAGTTTCAATGTACAACTCGATGCTTCACATCAATACACACGTGAGAGGGTGACACTTGACACGGCATTTGAAGAGGACAAAACCTGGCTGCATTCAGCCAATCTGTCTTGCCAAGACTACATCTTTATATAAATCTAGTCAATTGATATTGACTGACTCATCAGAAAAGTAAGTCACACTCTTCCCAGGTACGTGACTTTGCACTGGCTGTGGGAGAGAAAGGTGAGCCTCCCCTGAGCGCTGGTACATCTGCTTCTCCAGTTTAATGATCAGTGTCTCTACAGATGCTCACAGACCTGTTTAAGGAAAACCACTGGTAAGAAAATGACTCAGTCTTGCATTCCTTACGCAGACTCAACAAATCCAGGGTATTCAACAAATGAAAAAAGGGCCAAAAATTAGTCAAGGAAATTATTTTCCTAACTCAAAGACTTTTGGAAGTTTTACTATTTATGCTTAAACATTTAAAAAAACTAGATTTATGATCCCTAACTCTTGGTAATATCTTCTTCTCCCTCCAAATTAATAGAATTATAAGGCTATAATCTATCTTTTTCAATATGCCTAAATGACATACTGAAAAACTACAGTGACCTCACAATTACCCATAAAGATTTATGATTTTGTTTTCATTTCAAAGAACATTACTCTACTTCAGTTATAGGATATCCAGATTATCTGGAATTAAGTTTAGCTTTTAAATGTCACATGGATTTCTGCCATACATTTTAGTATTTGACTCTTGAGCTTAGTTCCTGTAGATTGCAAGGAACACACAGTATAAACACTAACTACTGGGTGGTTTTTTTTGTTTTTTTAAATACAATAGTATATTGAAACCCAGAGTCAAAATCAGAAATATAATGCAAGTCATGAATGCATGTGTATTTTCTCTTTTTCCTGACAGCCAATAAGCGTATTTCTAATACCTCTTTTAAATCAGCAGTCAGATGTCCATAAATGACTTTGCACTTTTCTTGTTTTCTTGTTCTACTCATGAGCTTCTCCAGCTGCTACCCACACTGCTACCCCAGCTGGCCACTGGCCTCAGTGCATGGGCCAGATCAACAGCTGTGAAGGCAATATTATTTATAACCATATTCACCAGAAATAAAAATTGTCTTGAAATGTAACTACAATGTCCTATATGTAAGGCTTACAATTATAACTACATTTCTAAAAGCAGATGAAACCTCTGAGCATCCTAACTACAATTACTTGAAGGTCCCATTGAAGGGAACTTTTTTGAGCTCTGAGAAACTTTGGTGCAGATGAATTTTGAATGACATGATGCCTGATAAAATATTTTGCATAAAAATAAATTTTTCACATTGATGCTGATATAATCTACATATTTCTTTAGAATTTTTCCCATCTACACTAAAATGTTGTTAGGTACACGGCTGCAGAAGCTGATCATTTTAGTTCCATGGATTTTCTGTAAAGAGATTTGCTGGCTAATAGATCTGGCTAATTAAGCACTGTGAAATATGCCATGGGTCAAGGACACAGTTGTAAAAACTTCCTAGCCTAGAAACATCTATTAATTTACTCCAATGTGCATTAGGTCAGTAATATTTTGTTAACATAACTTAAAATAAACGATGAAATGATGTGAAAAAGAGGAAAGCAGATGGTTAACAATGAATTGCTGGTCACAAAATCCAACAGCTTGACAGATGACATATTGTATGTATCATGCCAATTTGGGAATGTTGCCTGGACTGGTGCTAAAACTGTTCATGGCTTGGGATATTTCATTCATTTTGCTTTGCTTTCTACTTTCTTTTCACTTGGAGCTAAGTTAAATTCTTGATATACACCAAAGAGAAGCACAAAAAATAGATACACAGCATCTTACTAGTGCAAGATCATTATACATTCAACAGTACTCTATCATTTACAAGAAATTTAGGAATCCCAAAGTTCTTTCAGGAAAAATGCATGAGGAAAAGTTCATGGTCAAAGATCCAGCCTGACCTTAAGTAAGGGGTAGATGAGAGTTACAAGTGAGTTAAGATACAGATTTCTGAAAATCAAAAGTATTTTCTCCTCTTTTTTTTTTTTATGATGGCTATTTTATAATTTAGTTATTGATGTTAAAGAGAAGCAAGGAAGCATTATTTCAGTCTAATCTCCTTGAAACTTTGCTCTTGCACAGGTCTCATTTTTTTATTCAACCTAGAAAAGTTAAGACTGCATTTCAAATGAATTGGTGGAGTGAGTGCATCAGTCTGTTGGCCAGAAGGGAAATTGGGTGAGATCCAGATTCCTTTACAAAGGATCAAAAAAGAACTCCTATTCCTCTATCCAATTTGTAAAAAGTAATCAGTTTGTCCAGAACAGCATTGTATATTTGGTTACATTTTCCCAAGCTATCTATCATACTAGATACTTCATCAATTCTGTTATGAGTAAAGGTAAAAGAATAGAGAAATTAAAACCTAGCAAAACAATGCTCTCTAAAAACACCAATATCTCTATCTTGTACGACTAAAAATATTGTTCCAGTTCAGCTTCCTAGCAGCTCAACTCTGGAATTTTAATCCTACCATAATGTTGACTATCTGTGAAGCAAAAATTACCCCTTTTTATGTGCCATGTAATACTGAGATTCAGGTTTATTTGAGCTGATTAACAGATAACTAACATTTGGCACAAATGCTTGATTAAGACTCACAACCATCCAAAGTTGCATGTGCAGAGCTAAATGTTCACTCCTGTCATCAGATTTTAGATACCACCAACCAAATGTTGTGGTTTATATATGGTACATATGTATGGATTGGCATTGTCTCTGTAAAATGAGTTCAACATTGAAATAAGAGGGGCTAGGGTAGAATAATGGAAACTCATGTATCAGAAATTGGTGCACCATAGAAAAAACACACCAAATCAAACCTAAATATGTCATGTGGAATGTGCTTTATCTATTGCTGCCTTTAAAAAGAGGAAAAGGCATGCATAATTTCATACACTTTCTAATAAGGAACAAACAAAATAAAATATATAGTTTTTAATAAACTGAATTCTAAACTTTTTATTAGGATAAATAGAATGTTCTTTTATAGCCTTAGTTATTAACCTACACAGGAATTTGAATAGCTTATGTTTCCCCTTCAAGACCTTGCTGCACTTTGCTTTGTCTTATATTACACCCATTATGAAATATTACATAAAGCTGACTTTGGCACTAATTTAAAATCTTCAATTCTACACTTAAATCTTCAAAATTAAAAAGAAAAAAGCTAACAACAAATAGTTACTCATTTGTTAACACATTTCATTCCAGATCCATATTTGGAAAACCAAACACAGATTTTATGAATAATAAAATAATTAAAAAATAAAATTGACCTTAGGACAACCTTTCTGTCAAAAATAATCTAAATGAGGAAAAATTCAGGAAAACATAATAAACATTAAAAAGTTTCAACTTCTTAGGTAGTATTTGGTGTTCTTGAAATATTCTTGAATGTTGAATTTCTTGGGACCATCTAAGTACACATGCATTTAGAGCTCCTGGCTAAACTATCTAAAAATAGCAAAGCAGATAGCCAGTCAGCAAGGCATTAATTCTGTTCAAGTCCTTCTAATATTTATAGCTTTTGAATTGGAAAGGGCACAACAAGCATTGTGTTCCTAACTCACCTTTTCCTTTCTTCCTTTGCCTTGTGCATGTTGATATTCCTTTGCAAAACGGCAACTTCCTTCAAATAAAAGAAGCACTTTCAATTTCTTTGCATGTTTCCAATTTTCAGTAACAATTTTCTTCAGCTTTATCCAAACTCATATGAAAGATACCTGAGTTAAGCCTTAAGCTGCACTTTCTGAATTATTGAGTAAAATATTCCACATAAAAGACCCATGGAGAACTGCATAACAGCAATTAATGATAGAGATTTTTCTTTATATGCCTCAGTGGCCACCAAGCCTTTGTATTTCTTCTAGACTCTAAAATAGTTTCTGCTGCAGACTATGGCTCCAAAATAGAAACTACATTATTTCTGGAATAAAAACTAAAATATCAAATTGGCATGTACTGTAATCATATTTTACTCCATCTTTTAAAAAAATATACTTCATTTAGCATATGCAAGCACTATAATAGTCAATACACAGCTTAAAATTTAGGAGTTGATGTCTGAAGAACTCAATTTGACAAATACTTTATTGAACAGCTTTAGCAGCCAGTAATGTGTACCTCCTACCTAATAACTATAAAATGTCTATAATATTGAAAGGCTTAATAGGGAAAAGGTAATTCTAAAGGACCTCTCGCATCTTAACCAGAATTTTTTCTTTTATTTGCACTGAAATATATATTTGTCTATAAATCAACATATGAGATTAACAAACAAAGGAAAATATTATCCCTAACATTTAGAAATCTTTCTGTTCTGAAAAAAAGGCAACCTACTGCTTAAAGAATTAGCAGGTGTGCATTTAAACAGTGGGATTGTTACTAAAATTCTTTTATATCATCGTCTCTCTTCTTTTCTAACTTTATTCAGTTCAGACAAGACAAATACAAACACTTGTGCTTACCAAAATATGACTTTTCCTAGTATGCATTTTGCCTTTCAGTATATCATGTTGTCATGTTAAACCACGTGTTCTTCTCCTTTCAGATGCAATCTCAAACTGGTTATATTGTTTTTAGTTTTAAACGTAGTCACTGCTAAAGTAGAGTGGGAAAATAATCCCAGGATATACTGAGTATCAAGCTAAATTTACCAAAGGATTTTGCTTTTGCTTTTTACTTAGAAAATAAGCATTTAGTCACAGAAAATTAAAGATAGTGAAATGTCTGATTTTCTACCTCCTCCATACTGTTCACAGCTATGCAAAGTAATTCCATGTTAATAAGAACAAATACTGAATGAATTCCCAACTTCAGAACAGTGCTATCAATGGCACTGGGAACACAGTGACATTTTCTGCAACCTAGAATAGATACACTTAAAAAAGAAGAATTGTTGTGCCTGTTTTAATTATGTACAGTAAGTCCAAAATATACAATTTATCTCAAGATGTGAATAAATGTATTATTTAGAACTAAAACTGTTCTGTACTTTAGAAGCTGCTTTTGGAAGTGGCATGATAAATGCAAATGAAAAAAATGTCTAGAAAGCCAGAGATGTCTTTTCAGTTTAAAAGGCCATGAAAATAAGAGACACGCTACAACTTGTTTTGTTGTACAAGCTTGCTGAATCTTCATAAAGCTGAATACATGATAAAAATGCTAATATTCACTTAGACTAAACTGCTGAAAAAATTATCTGTGCTTTAAGGTAAAAAGCAGCCCAAATCAGATAATGTGAACAAGAAATATAATGGTTGTGCCAAGAGAAGACAGACAAAAATTAGCTATTAAAAACCAAATGTGATTGTTGGGCAACAGAGGAAGATTGACATATGCAGTCCAGCAATTGCATTTCAATTTCTGTAATGGATAATTACATGTTAGGCTCTAAAGGAGTTTCCTTTATAAAGCAATCTCTTTATTATCCATTATGTATGCCTTGCAAGGCATAAAAGGAAAAAACTCTCTTTTCTCTTGCAAAGACTCAGCAATTACCTCTATATAGATATCCTGGAGTTAAAATACTGCTCAACACAGTGGAGCCCTTACCAGTTTTTATTTCAGTCAGTCAAAATTTACTATGACATCTATGAAAACTGCATTAGCTTTAAATGACAGTCACTTGTGTTGAAATTTTAACTGGAATGCTGAAGGCTGAAAACAAACTAGTAACTCCAAAGATATAATCATTTCCACCAAATTTTTGGTAGCCTTTTTATATTTTCATATACATTTCTTCTTCCTAGAACTGCCAGGAATAGAACCTCAGTGAACATGTACTTGCTTGTCAGAAAGGGTATTTATACATGAAATTCTAGGGCAAGTCCTGGCTTAACTTCTTCTGTTGATGGTAGTAAATCAGAGCTGCTAGATATCTTCTGCTCCTAAGATCACCATCATCTACAGTCTTTCCAGGATCCAGTTTGGCTCTATTAACTTGTTTAATTCAAATCCCTGCCTTTGAGCATCTTTAAAGAAAATATCTAACTAGCTAAGGGGTTGCAATCAGATCAAAACCTTAAAAAGGAGGAAGTTTTCCAGTTTCCATGTGTATGCCTGTTACATACAAAAAGCACAGCCCGTCCTGTTATAGTGCACAACAAGTTGTTGGGAAACCACAATGTCAGAATTTGCTCATACAAATTCTTTTGGGGACAAATTTATCATTATTTACTTCGCCATAAAAAAAAAAAAAATTGCTTCCTATGAGAAATATTTGACTATTACAGCTGCTGTAGTCCCACTGCCCCAGATGATCTACTAAAGAGTCCAAAAAGCCAACATGTGAACTGCCTACATTTCTACACTAGAAAAACATGGGCAGTTATAAACTCCTCTCCAGTTCTGCTTTGGAGAATAGTTCCAAGCTGTCCAACAAAAAATAATTAATCCCAGTGTAAATACTGATGACTAATAACAATGCTGCTGCTGTTATAAAATACTGTCCAGAAATATAACTAGCGAAGGTCTAATCCAGAGATGAAAGTAAAAGATACTTGCTAGCCAGGTGTAGCCAGCCAGAGCTGACTCTGTAGTGCAGTGCTGCTGCTGGACAGCAGCAGGAATTGGTGAGGAACGGAAAGCAGAGACCTCATGGCCTGAATTATCTTGGCAGCTTCATCTCCACATCTGGTTTGCCACATCAGCACCATGCTTTCTCTTATTACCACACTGCTGCTTTGTACTGATGGAAAAGGACACATAGCATATTTAAAACAGAACATGATTACAAACAGTTGCAATAATTCAGAATCAAGGAAGTCAAAAAATATCCTATGCTGAAATAGCTACTCAAAAAGGATGAGTTGGAGATTGCACATTCTAGCCAAGCACAGTCTGAATTCAGATGGCACCTCAGTAAAAAAGGCACTATACCAATAAATAACTGAACTGTAGCAGATTATAGCAAGAAGGATTATATCCCTTTAGTTCACGATGTAGTGGGAACTCTAGTATGATATTAGAAAATCCATACTGTCTATAGCATGTTTCCCATGCCAAACAAATGGAAGGCAGCAAATGTAGCACCAATTCCTAAGACAAGCCTGGAGAATTAGGAAGACAAGCAAATACTGCTTCTCTGAGCTCTGCACACCATTGCCAGAGACAGGCTCCCAGCCAAGATGGCTCTTCACAGTGACACAAATACTAGTTTTGAGTACAACTGTTCTTCTCATTGAAAGCCCAACTAAGTTCAAATTCTCTCCTTCCTAATACTTGTTTGGCATGGCTTGAAAGTTATGCTTTTTTCCAGCTGAGTCTGATAAGCAGACTGTGAAAAGGAAACCTGTTCTGCCTATGCACTCCATCACCAGCGTGTGTCCTACAGACAGTAGCTCCCAGATGACAAACTGTGGGCTATAGCCGTGTTACTAAGCACTTATTGCCAAATCCTTGGCAATCATTGCCCAAAATAAATGTCAGAGGTAAACACAAGTTTAAATGGCCATGAAAACAAAAGACCATTACCTCTCTAAGGCATCCAGTGATCAAATTCATGAGACTGTGGCTATGAATCCACAGCATTTGAGGTCATCTCAGAATAAAATTAATTAAACCCTGTATTAGAAAAGGATTTGTGCTCGAACCACATCTGCTGTAGCCAATGTGAATTGAATAGAGGACTGTGGGATTTGAAAACTGGTAAGTCACGTTCCACAAGTGTTGTGCAGCCTGTACAGATGTGATGTAAGGTAAAGTCCATCAAGATTTATACTATAGAACTATAATTTCAAAGGAAAGCATGGGGAGAACATCAAGACAGATATAAACAAAAAAACTGTATAATGCCCCAGACAATAAAACACAAAGGAGGCTCAGAGGAGACTGGAAATTGCAAAGACATATCTCATCTCCAAGTTACTTTGTTGCTCTGAGCAGTAAGTATACAAAGCTATTACACTAAATGTAACTATTTGGGATGCAGGTAAGAGCATTCCCAAACAGATTATGGATGTCATTATCTATATTGTTAATGTCATTGCCACATTGAAGAGAGAGCCATAGGCTAATGGATAAATACTGGACAGTAATTTAGTAAGCTTTGGCCCTAAATCCATCTGCTTCTTATACCTTGAGAGATCTCTAGCTGAAGCCTAACTACAATTTCACGTTTGAGGAATAAAACTTTTCACTTGCTTACTTTTACCTTTCATTCGCTGCTAAACAACCTTCCATCCTCTTTAAGTGATTGTCAGGACACAAATTCACTGCAGGGTATAGAGCATAACCTTGGAATATGCTGCATTACAACGCCATAAGAAAGAATTTCCTCACTGAAAGGATTGTCAAGGATTGGAACAGGCTGCCCAGGGAAGTGGTGGAGTCATCATCTCTGGAATTGTTCAAAAAACAACCGGATGAGGCATTTAGTACTTTGTTTTAGTTGATATGGTGGTATTCAGTCAAAGATTGGACTCAACAGCCTTGGAGGTCTTCTCCAACCTTAATGATTCTATGACTCTATAAAACTAGCTAAGCCATTACCATCCTGATATCCCTCAATGTTTTAGGATCTTTCAGCATCTGCAAGCTGTCCAAAGAAAGATGCCATCTAGCAGTTGGAAAGTTCATGAAGCGATCTTAGAAGTAATATTACTAACACAGAGAATTCCTTTTGCCCTTCACCAGAAAACTGCTAACTGCTTCCATCTGAGTCACACTACCAGGACACTGGGGAGGGATGCTTGGAGATATGGAACACTCAAATGATCAGACACATCATAAAATGGAAGCATTTTCCAAACTTACATTACAACATATTTCCTAAACTTATATTACAACATATGTTGTAAGTTAGAAAAGAAGTTCATCTATTAAAACAAAGTCATTCTTCAAGAAATGAACCATTAACTACCACTTAATAAAAATAAATAGTGTAAATAAAATATTGGTCCTCTTTAGGATCAAGATGGATGCTGTTTGACACCTGAGAGTGTGTGTTGTAAATGTCTGCTTCCTCTTGAACCTCTGGGTTCCTACCGGGAATATTAACTCCTTCCTGCTTAGGGAATCTTCCCCAGAGAGAACTAGCACAGTGTGGAGAAATACCAAAGTATACACTTTCATTTCTGTGGCATATTGCACATTCTCTCCTTAACCTCAGAGCAAGATGTCACAGGACTGAAAAAGAGAAAAACTGCACAAGGACTCAATAACAGTGATCTGTCCTTAAAAGTATGGCATTAGAAAACACAGCTGCAGACGAGATTGATTCACTACCTGTTGAATTGTGCCATTCACCAGGATGGCTCCTCACAGCCACGTCGGCTGCTGAAAAATATATGAGTCCAAAGCAGGTCAGGTGGTGGAGCGAGGTAATCATTCCCTTCAGTGATTATTTGAGAAAAGGCCTGGAACTGACAAACTCTCTGATGGATGAGGGGGGATGCTTTTCACCTTTTATCTTCCCAGCAAGGGCAGTGCTCAAGGACTTGAATTACTTGCCAATTACAGCTCACTTTCAAGAAACAGGCTGAGGTCAAGACTCTAATCAGCTTCAACTGGGCTCAAATAACCTGTACGTGGTTACTGAGACCATCAAATTTTAAACAATGCAAAACACTTAGTACCAAAATAACTAAAGAATTCCATTATTGTTCTTCAATTATAATAGAAATCCCTCCATTCACAAGAAAAAAAAAAAGAAATTTTATTAATCCAAATAGTGATACTGACAGTGTTGAATATGGTACTTGGAACTCCAATCCTACACCTCCTTATTCTATGCAACCACACAACAAAGAGACGTCTGAAAGTGTTAGTGAATATAGAAAACACACCAGTATTGAACTTGGTACTTTACCGCTTCAATAAATATTCACTACAGAGATTTAGAAAAATAAAAATCTGTGAATGAAAAGTTCCACTTTATCATTTTTCCTAACTGCAAAATCTCTTTTTACAAACAAAGAGTTGTGATACTGCAGGTTTATAATCAGAAGGAAAATACTCAGATTACTGCATCTTTAGAAAGGACCAACAACAAAAAAAAGATAAAATGGGAGCAAGTGGGAACTTCCAAAGATGGAAAAACAGTGTACATCTTTATATTCACCTATATTCATAAAGGCAAACAACTACAGATAATTGTTTTCCAAATGTTAGTTTGATAACCCCAAACCAAATGGAAGAGTTCTGAAGTCTCACTCTTAATCCAACATGTTGTTTATTTTTCTATGGTTGGCAAATTAAGGAATAATAAAACCACAGGAGATGGTCCACTTGTATTAATCCATACCAGACCTCACAACAGAAGGTCACATCTTTAGTATGGTTATTTCAAATGTAAAAAAAAAAACTACTAAAGGTTTCTAATGTGCTCTTCTAACAAAAAATAAAAAAAACAAAAAAAAAAACAAAACAAAAAAAAAAAAACCACCAGAAAACCACCAAAATCAAAACAAAAAAAAAAATTGTAAACAATTTCACTCATATCTTTATTTCTGTATAGAATCATTGATGTGAATATCTCAATTTTGAAAAAAAAAGAAGAAGATGAGCTAATTATTGCTCAGCTGTATTAATGGTAGGATCTCAAGTATGGGCAAGGCAGGGATATTGTCTTATCTCTGATCTGCCAGAGATCAATTTTGAGTCCTCTCCTCAGTCTGAATATCAATTCCCCAAGAAAACTATTAAAAAATGAAAAATATTTAGAAAGAGCCACAAAACTTACTTTGAATCTAGAAAACAAATGGTATAAGTGCTAAAGTAGCTTTACTTAGTTTCTGTCAGAAAAAAGTGAAGTTCCTAAACACAGATTAAGTCAATCTACAAAGGATATTGTGATTAATCTTTAGCCTTACTTTAGCCTTAGGGTTTTTACTATGAGATTTACCTTTTAAATAGCAATGTTTTGAGTCTAACAATTTTTGGCTTAGACCAGAAATTCTAGCATTCAGAAAGTGAGCTTATTATAATAATCCTGTAAGATAATGGAAAGGAAGGAAATAGAAACATTAGTAGCATTTGAAGTATAACTTTTAATAGATTATGACAATTTTTGCAATAATGACTCAAAGGTGAGCCATGTTCTCACTGAATGGGTCAGCAATCAGGTTGATTGAGAATACTTCCTGTCTTAACGACTTCTTCATTACTGCTGAACTATTACATCAATTTTTATTGTGAGCAAGTGAACTACATTTGTCATATCTCAATTGTCAACTTGCAAAACAACAATTCCAGCATCCTATTCTGCCTTCCATTATACCCTTTTACTCCTGAGAATAATTACTCTTGTTCTGGTAACGTGATTCATCTCAGACTACTTATCTAGCCATAAAATTGGCCAGAACGTGAGCTCTGAGGTCTGTGCTGAGTAAGGGGCAAACTAATGCAATTTAGATTGAGGTTGAATAAACATACCTAACGAACATAGTAACTTTTGTCTGAACATATTAAAAATTAGAAAAATCAAACTGTGCATAATTCCTTTTATCATCAGCTGCAGGTTACAAGTGAAGTAAGGCAGAGCTCTGATGGACCTCCTATCCCTGGGATCTTAGTAAGCGTTCAGTGGCAAACTTGATATTTGAAAGTAAGGTACTCTCACTGTCTTGCAAACATAAATTTAAATCTCAGACTTCAAAGGAGGTAACTCAGATGGCATGTTAATATAATTTCAAAATTTAACATGTATATCCTCAGGCTAAATAAAATTTGACTCAGTATGGGAAAAAAAAGTTCTTTCTAATGAAAAAATAGTCAAGGACTTTACTGAGATGATAGATTACTTTCCAAGAGGACAGACTACATTGCTCTATAGAGAAGAATATGATCTTATTCTCCAAGGGGTATAATACTCACTGCACTTGAATATTATGGATTATCTGAAGAAATTTTGGCTTTCCAGAAATATCAGGTTCACTAAACAAGATAAATCTCTGTCTGCTTTTCAGATGCAGCTGTTAAGAATAGGATGTCACCATCAGAGAAACTTATGCAGGCAGAATCTTGGTTCTGTTGTTATTCAAAGTTCCTCAGACACAGACAAGAAATGGCTGTATATAGATTACTTTTTTCCCACCAGCAGAAACTGTCTTTTCTGGATATCAATAGACACCCCAGCCCTTTGTAGAGACACTGCTAGAAAAAAATGCTGAGTATGAGCTTCTAGTACCAAAAGAATAGATCAAATTGTGGATGTACAAAAGTCTGATCTGATGTACCTACAGCAGCTGGTGAGCGTTACTGACATAATATTGTAGTGTTTATGACCAATAAAGGAATTGTCCTCAATGTTCACCAAAACTCACTTCTCTGGTAACCCTTTTTCTTTTCTGTTTCAGATGTTTGCTTTATTTTCTGTATTAGAATTTGGTTTTAGTAATGAGAGTTAAACTAATAATCATATTTCTTCTGTGTAAAATTAGGCAGTATTCCCTACAATAACTGATACAGCCACTGATAAATAAATATCTGATTAATAAGCATGCATTTATCTGATGTCCTCTCCTTTTCTTTCATTATCTCAAATCATCAGCAATAAGAAAATAGCTCTTGTAGTCCACTTTGGATGATTGAAATTTTGTCTGTTTAGGGAAGAACATTTTTTTGACTATCGATCCAATAAAGAAAACGTGCTTAGAGAACAACATACCTCTAGAGATGCCTCTGGGAAAAATGACTGCAGAAAGGAAAAAACAGAGTTGTTGTGTCAGATTAAATCATCTGCCTCGTTGGATCTAGGCAGCATTCAGTCTGGGTGAACTGAACTTTTTATCAGGTGCTGAACAATTGATCACCAGAGAAATCAGATAACTAAAGGAAGAACTCTCCTATAAAAAATAATAAACAAAATAACAATGGCTAAAACACAAGAACTTCTCTAAACCTTAAGAAGAAGTACAATTATTTATATGCAAAAAAGACTGACATTTTAAGCTGAGGAATATTTTGAGTGAAGATTACTGAAGGTAAAACTAGCCAGAAACCCATAATAAAAAATTAGGAATTCTGTAGGAAGATGCATTAGATAGTCAAAATGTTGCAACCCTGCAATAAAGAGAGAAGCTTTAGTTAAAACCTCACTTTTTTTTTCTGTGGTATACTATCTACATTACTTTTAAATGTGAGAGTAAGAGTGAACATATTGAAAAAAAATGAAATAACCAAATGAATTGGCTCATTTAAAATTCCCATTTTCCCATTAGGAAACCAATACTTCATTTTAAAATGTTAATTATAAAATACTAAGTTTGCAAAAAAGCATTGTATTGGTAACTCAGAGTGCAAGATTCCATCCATCTATTTCTTCGGCATCCTTTCAATTACATTATTTATCTGCTTTGGTCTCTGTAGATGTAAAGCACTAGACACTCACATTATTATTGAGTGTGACAGTCAGTGTTGAGAACAAACACTCTTCAGCAGACACTGACCTGGGAACACCAGGGTTTTCAGCAACAATGGACCAGAAGCCTTCAGAAGATGAGTCAGACATGACAGACTGCTTGAAGCAGGCATCCAACAGCTGAAGGCACCTATTACAAATTCTCATGGCTAGCAAGTTGCTTTTCTTAACTGATTATTTATCATTTTTCTAAGACTGTATACAGTTGAAGTTGAAGCTTCTAGTATGAAAAATGGGAAGAGCTTTTCTCTTATTCATTCTGCCCAGTAGGGGCTTGCTGACCAGTCACGCAGGATGCACAACCTGGTCAGATGCTCACATGCACATAATTCCAAGCAAACTACAGTACATGGTGCTGTCTACAAATGACTTGCTAGTGCTGTTTGAGCTGCATATTCAATCAAGAAAAAAATTCACTGGAGTTCTGCGTTAGAGATTTCTATATACTGCTCACTCATCCACATATGAGGTGTTGTTCCAACAACTGTTTTGATTCAATTTATCTTGGAATTTATGAAGACTATATCAAACAGATTACTTCTAAGAAATGCCTGAAATTATTAATATTAAAAATTCTATCATATTTTAGTCTTTTTCCCACTGTCAGCTCTGCCTAATCATTTCACATTGGTCCATGTTTGCTTCCATATTTCACAATCCTATGCATAACTCTCTTTGACATCCAGACCGATTTAAGAAAAGAGAAACGGCACAAAAGCCCCTATGTTTATTACACGCCATTTGTTGGATGAAATGCTAGTCATTATGAATCTTCTGAAATTAATATCAAGGAAAATCTTGACAGAGCACTGCAACAAGCTGCTCAGAGAGTTCATGGAGTCTCCTTCGCTGGAAGTGGTCAAAGCCTGCCTGGATGTGACCTCATGCAACTTGCTCCCTGTGAACCTGCTTTAGCAGGGGCTTGGACAAGATCATCTCCAGAGGCCCCTTCCAACCCAACCATTCTGTGACTCTGAGGTATTACTCCTTTTCCATCCAGGAAGAACACTGTGAGGAGGGACATCACTGTGGAAATGCTGACATTCCCAGCAGACCATAGCCTAGATGGCAAAACTGCTCCAGAGGCTGTTGTAGTTTCAGAGCAACCACAAGTAAATCCCACTTCATTTCCAGTCATATACTGTCCTTATCAAAAATTGTTATAAATATCACAAGCAACTACCTATGTGGCTGTGGTTTTGCTCTTTTTTCCAGCAGGTGAATGGGAATTTGTTAATAACCAAGATTACTAAAATGGGATTACAAGCTGCTTTGATATTTTGAAGGAATCAAGTGTTTCAGTAATTTAGCTCGATTATTACAATTTTAGCTGCAAAGTTCTACTGCTGCCACTCTCAGGACTCCTAAACAAGGATTTTAGATAGATGCCAATAACAGAGATATGGAAACCACATTTTACAGTAATATATATGGCTACTTCCATGCCATTCTTTTCTATTAGGTGTTCTAACTGCAGTTAGAGCACTTCCTAAAAAGCAAGGTATTCCTATATAAATATTTTTGATCAGTCATCTAATTTAGATTTCTTCTCTGAACCTTACTCCTAATGGTGTACATTTCAATGCATACCTTGATGAAGAGGGATCTATTTTTCTGTTTATTTCATTAATAAGTGATTTAGGTTTTGAAAAGCAATCCAGGTTTTCCAAGAGACTTGAGGGCAAAGCCATTTTAACTCAGGAATGGGCTGACTTCATGATGCCTCAACTTCTCTGTCCCTAACACTTTACCCAGAGAAACTGACATAGAAGGAAGATACAAAGAAAACCTCTTCCATTTCTTCTCCAAGTTCATGTGATCCTTATACATGAAGATCACAAAGTACCTCTCAGAAAAGTACTAAAATATAGTGAAATCCTAAAAATCAACATCCTGACTATGGCATAATCTCAAGATGGTAACCTCTTGTACATATACCTACTTAGTTCTTGTACCTCACTCTATGAATGACTTTAGGAAAAAACATGCCCTACAAGAAGAAATAACTTTAAATTGATATTAAGGTATATCTAGGAACAAACTTTCCTGATTAGGTATCAATGCATTACCCTTTACACCTAATAAATTACTGTTTTAAAAAAGCAATAAAGCTTATCAAGAAGAACAAAACCTAATTCATGAAGAGTTAATGTTTAACCTAGGGACAAAACCTATGCAATCCACAGCCCATGACAGTGAATAAATCTATTCTGCTACTCATCACTTTAGGAGCTGTCATACAATATTCAAAGCAACTATTTGAAAATACTTCTATAACAACAGCAAAGCCACTCAGCAGTTAAAGGCAACTGGGCAAAACCACAGAAAGCATACAGCAATCTAAGTGGGTGTAATGCATCATAAAATAATATTTAACTGAAAGACAAAGTCTCTGGAACCCACAACCTACTAAAGTGTATAAATCTGTTCTGCTACTTATCACTTTTAGAGCTGTCATACAATATTAAAAACATCTATTTGAAAATACTTCTTCTACAACAACAGAATCACTCAGCAGTGGAAGGCAATTGGACAAAACCACAGAAAGCATGCTGTTATCTGAGAGACTGCAGCAGAAATATAAGGAAGTATATATAATATTTACTCTGAAAATACTTCATTATTTTCAAGAAAATGAAAATAATCGCATACTATTATTATGATAAAATTTGAATTGAAGAGTCTGAAGGAAGCAGACTATTTCTTACACTAGTTATTATGACAGTGAATGGAGTGCTCTTGATTTACATCATTAGACTTGATTCTTCTCAATTTACAAAATTTCACAAAGTTCAGAATTATGACAATTCAGTGTGATGTAAGTTATCTTCAAGCTTTTGTTACCATGTTAGGGACACAACAGGACTGACACCTCAGTCTCTACAAAAGCTTCAGGATAAAAATAAAGAAATTATATAACCTACCCAAACTCAGAAAATCTACAAATGTCTTTATAAAACCCAACATTTTCAGAAAGCTGAGACCAACTTCCTTACTGGTTTTGAGAAAGGCAGATGGGTAGTCTGACTATACGTGGGTTTTTTTAGCATTCTATTTAAAAACTTCTCTAATATTTGCACAATTTTACAATGTATATACTTTCCCTTCAAGAGTGGAAATTAATAGCCTTGATGCTTATTAACATATTGAAAAGTTCTTCAGTTCTCTAGTAAAAGTGGACAAATCTTCCTTTTTTCCTATTGTAATCAGTACAGATTTTTAAATCACAAGTTTAAGGAAAAAAATGGGGGGAAGAAATCTGCACTGGTCCTGAACTAAGAGGAAAAAAAATCTTCAGTCTGTGAAATTTAGCTAACGCCCATTGACACACACCATTATTTATATCTGTTACTTGATTCTCGTGTAACCTGCCTTCTACGTCATTCACAGAAGTAGAATATCACAGAGGAATGGGGCACATATGTCTTCCAGGGGTTTCCTCTAGCTGGCATGCTGGAAACCTGTCCTGCACTAGGTAGGAAGAAACTTTCAGACTCTGTTCACACACAGAATCCCAGACTTCTGGCCAGTGAGGTAGGAAAACCAGAATTTTTTCTTACAGAACTAATACAACCACCTTCAGACATCTTCACTATATTTTGAATTGTCTTTCCATTATCAGCTTCTCCAGCCACAGCAACAAGTAGAGACAACAATCAAAATAAGTATTTTATGAGGGAATCCAAACAGATGTGGCAATCAGACTCGACAGAGCACACCCAAGCATGCCAAACAACCTAAAATGTAAATATAGATCTCTTCCCCCCTCCTCCCCCCCTCAGTCTTTGCAGCCTCTAATGCTGAAAATAACTTTTATGATAACATTTATCATGTTAATTAGTATTTATATTTAAACTGAACTCAGAAAAAAAAAGAAAATAAAAAGTCCATATATTTAAGGCAATCTCTGTGTTGTTATTTAAACTGGATATAATGTACTTGAACACAAACATAAAATCTTTATAAAAATGCACTTGATGTCTGCAGGGCTTTAAGATTCTGTAACAAGATTCTAGCAAGTCCATGCAAGACAGCAACACAGAGAGAGAATCAGCTGTAACTTCCTTATTTAAAATCGCTTGAAAGGAAGACTGTGTTTCTTGAAAGGGTTACATAAACAGGAAAGGACTACTTTAGATGTTTTCATAGAGGAAAATTTTGCTTATTTCCTTAAACCATATTTTTTGTTATGAAACCATAATTAGTCAACAAAGTTGTCCTTTTCACAGGTGTATCTATCTACACTGTATTCAAATGCCAGCCTTCAGGAAGATTTGGGAATACAACATTCTTTCAACAGTTGAGAAACAGACCACTTCAGACTGTAAACTAATAAAACACTAGGATGTAATGATTGTCATTACACTATCAACCATGCTGCAAGCGGTGGTTTTTTGATCTAACTCTTCATATGGTACAAATAACAGCTGTCTTAGAAATAAGGTAAAAATAATAAATATTCCACTATTCCACAGGTAAAAAGCACATGTAAAATAAAGTAGTCTTCTTGGTTTTAATTTTTACTGTTTTATAAAGAAACAATATTGCTAATAGAGGAGGGGATCTGTCTAAGAAAAACAAAGCATCAAACAATAAAATTTGCACATGATTGCCCTTAGTGAATGCTCAAGTTGCTTAGTTTGTATCTGAGGATTGTAGCTCTTCCTCAAGCACAGTTTAAAATGTTAACAGTAAATTAAACATTCAACAGGTTTTTAAATGCTATAAAAGATGTATCTTGATCTTATAACAATTCTAGTAGAGATGTTGTTAACGTGAACACAATACAAAACAACTTTGATTGCAAGACAGTTTGAATGCAATATGATTGCCTGTAATCATACTAAAACCTGCTTTACCCTCCACTACTTTAAACGCACAGATTTAAAACAGGAATAAGAGATTTAGACTTTAACCCCTAAGTTCATACTGGCAGTTTCCTGGACACCAGTTTATTTCTCGTACAAAATTTTAAACCAGCACAACCAACATCCACAACAGACAGCCACTGATGCGCACGTCGCTCTGGAGGTGATTCGGGTAGTGCCTTGCATCAGTTCACAGGTGCCTCGCTGCAAGAGAATAACCAAAACAGAAAAATGACGAGCCACTGAAAAGCACTCCCTTACCTTCTAAACCTGCTTCAATCAGCCCAAACTGTTCCAACACTTTTACAAAGAGCACAATCACGATCAACACCGCTATCATTTCAAGCCCTTCCAAGTTCATGGTGAGTTAGGTCATGGTCTGACCACCGCCACTGAGGAAAGTGTTCTTCTGCCCGGCTTTCTTTGCAAAGCCATTAAACTAGGCGCGGAAGGCTCCGGCGAGGGAAGGGGGCGAGTGGGAGGGGAGCGCCAGGGAGCCCATCCCGCTGCCCCAGCGGAGAGGCGGGCGGCTCAGCTCCGGCCTGCCGGCACTGCCCGGCTCGGCTCGGCCCGGCCCGGCACGGCCATGCGGGCAGCGGGGCCGGCCGGCGGGACACACCCGGGAGAGGGCCCGGGAGAGGCCGGCGCTGCTGCCGGCGGGGGGAGCCGCTCCCGGGCGGGCGGCGCAGCCAGCGGCGGGCACCGAGAGGTTGCCGCGGCAACGCGGGGAGCGCCGGGCACGGACACGGACACGGACACTGGCACGGACACGGACACTGGCACGGACACGGACACGGACACGGACACTGGCACGGACACGGGCATGGGCACAGCCCCGGACACTGACACGGGCACGGACACGGGCAATGACACGGACACGGGCATGGGCACAGCCCCGGACACTGACACGGGCACGGACACGGGCATGGGCACAGCCCCGGACACGGACACTGGCACGGACACGGGCATGGGCACAGCCCCGGACACTGACACGGGCACGGACACGGGCATGGGCACAGCCCCGAACAATGACAAGGGCATGGGCACAGCCCCGGGCGCGGACACTGACACAGCCCCGGGCACGGGCACAGCTCCAGGTACGGGCACGGCCGGGGGCACAGCCCCGGACAATGACACGGACACAGCCGCGGGCACTGACATGGGCACGGGCACAGCCCCGGGCACGGACACGGACACAGCCCCTGGCACGGGCACAGCCCCGGGCACGGACAAGGGCACAGCCCCGGACATGGACAAGGGCACAGCCCCTGGCACGGGCACAACCCCGGGCACGGACACGGACACAGCCCTGGACACAGCCCCTGGCACGGGCACAGCCCCGGACACGGACACGGGCACAGCCCCGGACACGGGCACAGCCCCGGACACGGACAAGGGCACAGCCCTGGACACAGCCCTGGGCACGGACACGGGCACGGACACGGGCACAGCCCCGGGCACGGACAAGGGCACAGCCCTGGACACAGCCCCGGGCACGGGCAGAGCCCCGCGGAGCTGCCCCGGCGCTGGAGGGGCTCGGGTGGCACCGCCGGCCCTGGAAGGGGCGGGACGGGCAGCCGGGGCACGAGTCCCATCGCCGCTCCCGGCTGGGGCCGGCTCCAGCCCGAGGATGTGTCGGGGCGGCCCTTGCCAAATTCTCCGTTAGTTACTCCCGGTAAAACAGCTGCCTCGCTACATTAACATTCCACCTGTTGCATGTGACAGGTAATCACAACATTGTATATGTACCATCAAGCTAGGAATCATTTTTTTCTTGGTCTGCTGGGGGGGAGTTGTAATTATAGGCAAAAAAAAGAGCTGTCTCAGATTCTTTAAAACTTATTCTGTGGGCTGATTTGGAAAAAATAATTGAAAATACAAACAAAGAATCATAGTCTGAGCCATAGAATGGTTTCGTTTGGAAGGGACCTTAAAGATCATCTAGTTTCAGTCTCCTCACCACAAGCAAGGGAACACCTACCACCAAACTAGATTGTTCAAAGCTCCATCCAACCTGGCTGTGGACATTTCCAGGGATGGGGCAAGAAAAAGGAGAAGCAAGCTCATTTTTTTTATTGTTTTTCACTTCAGTAAGATTTTCTAAACAAAGTCTTTTCCATGGAAAACATTCCTGGTGAAATACAGGAATGCTGACCTCAGGACTTAACTGGTAGCTTTAACCACTAACAGCCACTGGCCTACCTGCAACAGTCTGCAGTACTGGCATTGTCACACGCAGTGTATTCATAGTTAAGGATTTACTCTTTAAATCCCTTCAAAATTTAGCATCTAAGGAGAAATTTACAATAGAAAAACAGCACCTCTATTGCAGCAAAAAATGAGCAGGGGAACAATTGCAACTAATTTAATCCTGTCTGGTAGAGCACTGTCCCCCTCATGGTTGAAATACATTACTGCCAAGGGCTCGGTTTTCTTTCTTTCCTTAGATAAGATTTTAAAAAAAAAATCATTGCGTTATGTGAGAACTGGCAGAAAGTTCTACGTCCCCCGGGTATACTTGCATTATAATGGGTGTTGTCATTACCGAAAACAGTGGAATGAACTGAGAGTAATGGCTCTAACAGATAGACTATAGGTACCCTTTTTTGTACAGTGGATAGATAAAGCCTTACAGCGTAATGTTCATGTGACACTATTCTATGATTTTTACTCAGGATTGGGCTCCTTAAAGCTGGTTAAACTTTTTCTGTCAGAAAATCTATGTTTCAACACTCCATCCTAAATATTCCAGTTCTGCAGGCAGATTTTCATTGGGAATCTTTGCTTTTACTTGCTGCAAACTTTCTCCTTATGTTTTTTTTTTTTTTCCTCATTCAAACTTTGTTCCAAACAAGGCTAAATGTCTTCTCCCTCTAAGCCATCTTATCAATGACTGTAAGGAAAGTAGATCCAGCTTTCCTTCAGTGTTGAACTAAAATAGATTATCAGCATCAGGAACACAAAATCTGCAATCTTGTATGCCTTCACCCAAAGGGATACAGCTTGTGTTTGGGTATGTGCAACTTCATCACCTGAAAGGATGCACTCCTTTTCATTAATAGCTTTGGTAATATTGTTCTGCTGAAAATTTAAAAATGAAAACACTCTTTAAAGGACTTCTTTAAAGGTACTTTTGTGGCAGTTCCACTTAGTCAGGGCTGGAAGCAAAAAGGTGGAAAGCAGAGCTTGTGCTGGCAGTGCTGCAAAGCTGGCAGCTGCCATTGCCCTGCAAACTGGGACCCCATGGCTGGCAGTGACTGCACAAACACGCAAAGTGTCAGGGATCTGACTCCTCAGGTATCACAAACTGAAGAGGGTTTCCCAGAGGTGGAGGTGTACTGAACCTATGGCCAATTATGAGTCTTCTTCCAAGAAACAGAAGAGAAATGAAGAATTAGTTTTACAGGTAGATGCCAAAGCACAGTAAGAATGATAATCTCCAGGGAAGGCAAGGTTTTTGCAAGAAAGCTATGACTAAACTTCTGTTTCTCAAGTGCTGTGAACCAGCCATGATAATGCCTTTTTTCCCTCCTTTTTGATATGACTGTAGATAATCTAATGTGCAGTTTAATACATCTTCACTCATTAAGTCGTTGCTTTTGAGAAAAACAAAAGGTTTTTATAAAACCTTACAATATTTCTCTTGTAGGAATACAAACAGCACAGATCTGTCTCTCACCTTCACCTTTTTACCTGCTTAAAAATGGACCTGACTCAATGACAGGTAGGGTTACAAACTGCTTGACATTATTTGTCTCTCCAAGTACCTTGCCAAAAACAGTGATGTGGTGTATTGTTTTATTTTTTGCTCTCCATGAAGACCAAAAAAAAAGGTGATCTTCATTTACCTCTACAGTTCTATCTAAACATGACAGAAAGAATGAAGCTAACAATTGCAAGTATTGACATCCTATTTTTTCTCTTGCCTAACTACAAAAGCTTTAATATATTGTAGAATTAGTGTTCTAGTAGGAATGCAAGAAATAGGAATGGGAGGAAAGATATTGTTATAAATTACATGCTGTATAGCTTTTTTTACACAAGAGCATGAAAGCTTGTTCTTCTTATGTGTAATTGCAAATTAAAGGTTTCAGTCTTAAAGTATTATAAATGCTGTCTCCTTTTCATCAAAGCATTTTGCAGCATTATATTTTACTGTGAGGGTAAATATATTAAATTGAAGTCATTGGTTATATTTTCAGCTACGAACATATCTAAATAGTCACTTCTCATCTTGTGATGGAGCTGTAAACCACAACACAATGACTCCATTTACTTTACCATGACTAAGATCCTCGATACCATTAATCTTAACTGCTATTGCTTAATGCTATATATCATGAAATGTTAATGTTAAAAAAAGAACTAATCCATTTAGAATGAAAATGATGAGTTGGTCTGCAGATGGAGTCCCAGTAATGGTTATATTTCTTCCTTACACTTCATTTTCTTACACTCTTATGTTCATTTGGATGCTGGTAAGCCACTCCCAGATTTTCATCATGGTTTCCTGGAGGACAATCACTAACCTCTGATATTCCTCACCTCCTCTCAAAATAGTTTATGGGAATCTGGCCTGCAGAAATCAAAGTCTATTGGATTTTGTTTAAAACATAAAAGATTAGTGATCAGAGCTAAACTTGATGGCCTTGGATAAAGCAGTGGGTGCTGCACATGTGAAATACCAGATTTGGGAAAGGCTATCATTAGTGGGGGAAAGTTAATGATAGAGTTAATTGGCAGAGCTGGGTGCAGAAGTCAATGCACTGCAAGAGAAAAATGAAATGGAATACCAGTGGGTCTCACATGCCACATATGAAGTCTGAGAACAAAACCTGTAATAGAGGACACAATTTCTTGATTTTGATCAGAGAAAACTTAAATAATACTTTCTTTTAACGGTAAAAATCATGATGTAAAGCCAGAGCAATCTAATGATTGCAATGTCTCTTCAACTTATTATAAATAAGAACAGCTTTGAATAAATATTCCAACATCCAATAGAATTATTAGAATATGTATTCCATGTAGATATTTAAAAGAAGATCATAGTTTTTTTAATCCTAAAAGAGAAAAATGCACTCTTTCTTTCCAAAGAAGAAAATGGAGCAAAAAATCTTAATGTATCATAAATTCAAATACTTTATTATCTTAGCAGCTAGCTGTTATTACACTGTAGTCTCCCTTTTTCTCACTTTTAAATTTACTCCTAGCAATATAAATTAAGAGAATGAACTAAGACATTATTTTTTAAAAATAAATAAATAAAACCTAGTAAGTCTTCCAGCTCATCAAATCACTGAGAAAACCAGAAATAAGGTGCAAACTTGTCTCTTTTAATTTAACACTTTTTCTTAGCAATTATTTAATGAATCTGAAAAAAGTGACAAAAGTGACAAAATGTATTCAGCCAATCTAAATGTTAACTCTGATAAGGGCCAACACTGCAACTTCCCCTATAGGCATTAAGCCAGCATGACTTCCATAGTTTTCCCAGATTAAACACAGGTAAAAAAAGATCGCAACATTCTGACATCACAGTGCCTTATTTCTACCTTTTCACAAATTTATCTAAGTTTACAGCCTGAACTGTGTCCAATGTTTTTCAGCTGTCACAATGCAAGGAGCTGCCACAGTTGAGTCGTGGCAATGCTTATGTCACGTCAGAAGATGCTTATGTCATGCCAGAAGATGCTTATGTCACGTCAGAAGATGCTTATGTCATGCCAGAAGATGCTTATGTCACGTCAGAAGATGCTTATGTCATGCCAGAAGATGCTTATGTCATGCCAGAAGATGCTTATGTCATGCCAGAAGATGCTTATGTCACGTCAGAAGATGCTCCCCTGTCCCACACAGGAAGCCAAGTTACTGATCTGCCCCTAAAGCAGCAGTTCAGACCCATGGCAGCAGGCAGCAATAATTCCAGGGCTGGCATGGAGGTTGTGTCTCATGCAAACTGTCTCCCATGGTGTGAGCAGGGCAGGGCATGATGTAGTCATGAAGCAGAAGTTCTGTCTCTTCACACCGGGTGCATAGTTAGATGGCAATACATAAATCCTGTGCTTTTACAGGACTGATTGAAATAGAAAAAATTGTGCACAGCAATTACTCATAAGCAGGCTTTTCAAAGACTAACAGAAAACATCTTTAGATGATGTAGTTCCAGCTGAAAAGTATACGAGAAGATCTGGATAATATCATAACACCACTCCAGTTTTGGGTTGCTATAAATGTCAGAAGCAGCACAAAATCTGTCAATACATCACTTATTGTTTATAACCTTCTGAGTATTATGTATTATGTATTATGTGGGTATTCTGGAGCCCTTAATATGGAATTATGTTTCAAGTTTATCCTTTTCCATGCAGTGAAAATATGGCTCCCTGAATCTGGTAGTGCATATTTCTGAAAACTATCACACTCACTGTGACCATGAACAATGTCATTAGAAGACAGAAATTTTCTCATCACATATCATTCTGATAACTCCATCTTTGCTGCAGGGGTTTAAACCTCATTAAAAATAATAATAAAAAATTTTCAATGCCTTAAAAATGTCAGACAACTGTATTTTAAAGCTGTCTGTGGAAACTGAAGATGAAAAATACTTGGCTGATGTAATTCCACAGCTGCAGTTCAACTGTTTCTTGTGATTTGTTTGTGCTACTTCTTTATTAACAAGGAATTTTTTTCAAGTGTTTGCACTTGAGGGAACATGCTGATCATCTCCAAACTACAGAAAAATTCCTAGACTTCCAAAGTCACATAGAATGACAGGAGAGTTACCAATTGTCATTTGTAAGACTCTGATGCATCGTCAACAACGAAGAACTAATGTGGGCACCTTAATTTTGATTTTTGAGATAGTCACAGCATGTCAAGCCATGGTGCTTTATGAGACTTGATTTGATTTCTCTGAATAACACAGGGCCACAAGGAGCTCAGTGCCACTCACAGCTGTGGGATGCCTGCACAGGTGGCAGCAGGCCTCCAGCAGGTTATTTCACCAAGGTTCATCAGGCCTGTTGGTACACATGACCCACCCCTGCAGTGCCTTCAGAGATGGTGCTGTTCTGCCAAGGCACAAGTGTGTGAGTTAACACTCATGACACAAGTGGTTTCATTGAAACATTCCTAGACATGTCAGTCCTGCAGTCTTGTAACCTGGGTGTCACCTCTTACTCATTACCCCCTTTCTACTAAAAAATCTCATGTATATTTAATGCCTTCAGAGCAACAGCTCTAAGATTCAGTGTTTCTTCCCTGCCCAGAACTAAATCTTTAATGCAGGCTTCATGGGTTTGCTCCTCAGCTATTTTGACCTCCTCTTTCCTGTCTTTGTCCAGTGCTGTCTTGCTCCTCTTTATCCACTTAGCATACTGCCACAAAATTGGTCTTTCTTGCTTACCACTCCAACAATTTCAGTCGTCCCTTTGCATTTCTAGTGGATCCACTTCATTGTGGAAGGGGCTAGCAGCGGGCCTGTTAGCTAAAGGAGCGAGAAGTAAGAAGAAGAAGAAGAAGTCGATAAGGAGCTTTCTCCAAGGCCGTAACCAAGGAGATCGAGAGAAGGAAGATAAGAGCATTCTGCAGCTGGATGAAGCATTTTTAGAAAGTTAGGTGGAGTCAGAGTAACTTTTCACCAATGTCATGGTATTGAATTATTGTGGCCAATAGCTAAGGTAGAAGAAGGGTAAACAACTGGAAAGTGTATAAAAGATCAGCCATTTTCATTAATAAACTGTTGCCAAGTGTTACCAGCTGAGACTGCTTGTGGTCTCTGCTTTATGTCGTGACCGCCTCGACTGCGACACTTCATCACATGCAAAATATCTGCTGTCACCTTCAAGGCCAGTCTTAACATACTACTGCCATACCTACTCACTGTTGACTTTTAGAGAATACTGAACTGTTAATTCACCCAAGTAGTCATTTTAGCCTTACTTATTCATAAATTAGACCCTATTCCTAAGAAATGTTTCTGTATTTAATACAGCCCCTTAACTTTCTGAAATATGATTATAACTGCATGTGGATGCTGACATTTTTGAAGCCACAGCTATGGAAAGGGGGTGAGAAATTAATGAGAAAATGTAGTAAAATTTTCATTCAGATAGCAAAGGGAGAAGACACATCTTAAATAATTAGAAATATCATTAATAATTAGATATAAATTCTGTGGTTTGCTGCCTCTTTTGCTACAGATTATTGGAAAACTGTCAGGCTTTCTGCAGACTTTAGCTGTGAACATTGCACTGAGTTGACTTTATCACAAATATGATTAGGAAATGTGTGTGGACTTAAAATAAAGAGACTGACAGAAGAGTTCCTCCAGTTCAGCTGATGCAGCATGTGGATGTTCTCCAGACTTTTCCTCCTAATCCCTTGCTGGTTCATTAGCAGCTCACTGCAGACAACAAGAGACTTATGCCAATCAACAGTAAAAGTCCCAGGAAAGCCTAGCTCATATGCCCATGGAAAACAGCTTGAGAGTTTGGAGAAAGACAGAATTTTTCATAGTTCTGCTTTTAAAAACCCAGAGAACCACAAAACAAGACAGAACCAACAAGCTAGGGAAATCTGAAGCTGATGTTTATAGAACCCTTCAGCCTCACTTAAACCCTGGAGTGCTGTTAGTCCAAAGAGCAAGCTCCTACATTGCCCAGAAGTTTTTATTGAGACAAATAACAGAACAAAAGAGTGGCAAGTTCTTTTTGTTTGTTTGTTTTTCAGACTGGTAATACAAAGCCAACCATCATATATTAAATAAATAAGGCAAGCTGACAGACACTCAGTTTCCAGTTCTGCCCTATTATCTACTTGGAGCACTATGAAGGAGCCCAACAAGTTTCTTCCTAACAATTTGAGAGTCTTTAAATTTCTTTCCTGCAGATCTCTACCATGTATAAATCTGGTAATTAGGCACAGAGAGATCCATGTGCCTAAGCAAAGCTCGTTTCAGTCTCAATTTTGCTGTGAGTGTTAGTTTTGGAGGAGGGTGATGCTAACCCATCTTATTCCAGAGACTCATGAAGAGTCCATTAGGGTGCCTGAAGAGTCATGGGGGATTGCACCATTTTTCTCATGGTCAATAAAACACTTAAAAATAACTATACCGACCATATATTTAATAGTATTACTTACCTCATTGATAGTCCATGACTATTAATGATTGTTTTAAACCATGGATGGACTTTTTGTGAGAAAAGCTACACAGAAACACAGACTTGGGTGAGAATTCTCAGCAGACAGTCCAAACTACATCAGTTGCGTGTGTGGTCTTTACAGCACACATTTGAAGAACATTAGTGCAACAATCCAGAAAGACATAAAGCACCGACATTTCTTAATTAAATGAACAGAAGATTTCTGTGCATCGAGCACTAAGACTTAAATATTGCTAAACTCAGCAGAAATAGTCTTAAATGTAATAGGCAGGGAATTCTTCTTGTTATTTAAATTTTTTCTCCTTTGTCTGTTTTTATGCAGTATAAATGCCTGTATCACCATTTCCTTCCTCATTATTGCACTATTTGGTTTCCAGGAAATATTTTTCTTTATAAAGTGGTCGTTTGCATATAAAAATATGTATTTTTACAGATTCATAATTCTATTGGTTCTTTAGTCCTCATTTCTTTAGTCCTCTGTGCTGTTTGAAACCTACTTTTATTTAAATTCATATATGCTGCACTGGAAAGATTAGGTTTTGATTTAAGCCTTCTCCACTTCAGTCTGTAAGGTGAATGTGTTTATGTGTGAGCTGGTAACCTTCCAAAAAGGTCTGAAAATTTCTGGAGCAAAGACAGACCCAGTAGAGACACAAACAACAAACAGGACACTGAAATTTATTTACATATTAATTTTTAAATGCGTCAAGAGACTGTAGCTCTTTCATTTTAATCTCTTACAAGAATTTCTATAAAAGGCCAGGTAATATTTCCTTTGTTTTTATATTCACTAGCAATATATAATGAAGAGAGCTTTGAATGTTCCAGGGAGTGCAGCAATATAAATTAACATGAAATACGACAAGTAACCCATCTTATTTGTCAAAACAAACAAAAACCAAGTGGCACCCATGCAAAGTTTCCCTACAGTTAGGTATTTATTTGTTTTGCTTTTTCTGAATACCTCATTGGTTATTAGATAGATAGTCAATCCCCACTGAGTAAAAGAGCCCACATTTTCTCCTCATCTCTTGCAAACATAAAAGGGCTTACTCAAGCAGCAAGGGCGAGCACCTTAAGGACAGGCACCAGAGAATGCCTGAGGTGCATGATGGCCCAGTAAAAATCTTTCCTGCAGCTATGTATCAGTTTATATGACAGAGAAAGAATTCATTTCCACAGGCTGCCAGGTGATTAAAACATTCTGCAGAGTAAAACAAACAAACAAAATTGATTGCTTCCCTTCACGTGGAAGATTTAAAAATGAAATTGACGCAAGTAGACTGTGTCTGTGTTCTCTGTCTGGAAAAGCACTAATGCTAAAATTTTGTTAGATAGGTTAAAACCAAAACTTTTAAAGACTTTGAGATCACCTACAAAACCAGTAAAGTCTAAAACTAAACAGCAGTAAAGGAAGAGCTGTATGGAAGAAGGAAAAGAGATTCTGAAACACTTTCTTTTCCTCAAGCTAGGAACCAGACAAAATTGAAATGGCATCCTAAGATTGCAACATAGAAATTAATTGTAGAATGTAAATTAGATTTACCCATGAATATCACAGGTTCTATCAGAGGACAGGAGAACTGTGAAACGAAATATATACATACAACATGGTGATGGTTGGAGGTATACATGTCTTATATTCCCTTTGCATTTTCTGTCGGCTCCTCCTTTGTAACTTCAGGTTGGGTTTTCTTCCCTCTGAGAACTACCCCTCTGATCTATTTGCAGTGTTTTGCATCAGAAAAGAAACCCTGAGCTCTGTATTCAAAGCAAACAGCAGGGTCTGGCAAAGGAAGCCCTTGGGAGCAGAGGTACTTGTCAGTGGAGAACTTTTCCACAGAAATGCAATGCAGCAACACTGATGGTTGGAGACAGAGTCCACAACTTCTTTTCAGTCTTGCTGCATATGAGGAAAGCAGACCGCAGAAAGATGGCAAGATGAGTTTGTTTCTGTTTCCCAGTGTAGGCTACACAACTTCCTCAGGGAAAGTAGGGACCCCACAGTATCCAACTGCGTATATTCCACCTCCCAGGAAAATAACCAGGCTCAGGATTTTTCCCATGGTTTTACCTCTAGAAATGTTAAAAATCTAAAGCCATGAACTTCTGGTGCCTGTTTTGAAACCTACCTGACATGGCCTGTGTACTTACTGTATTTAATTGCTGGAAGAGTTTTCAGGTCTCTAGTTTTAGAGCAGTATTTTCATCTCATTGCTTGCAGAACTATTCATTTAAGTATAATTTATCTTGATGTTCTCTGGCTTTTTGTATCCTTGCACTATTTCCTGCTGCCATTTCCAGTCTCTAACAGTGTGTGTAATTCTAGCTTTCTCTTTAGAGCAAAGTTCTCACTGCTTTGTCCCCAGCACTTGCAATTTGAAACACGAGCATCAAATTACAAGGAGAAAGTTTGCTTCTTCCAGGTTCTATTCTGCACTGTTACTACATTAGAGACTACCTTGCAGTTGAGCCATAGATCACCATATTTTGACAATCCAGTTGTGTGTCAAGTTATCTCAGGCCAGTTCTTTATCCATGTCACCATGTATCCATTTAAGCCACCTCTTCCCATCTCATATCTCATTGTGAAAGTGAAATATCCATGTAATCTTTCTATATTGCCAAACCAGAAATACTGGTAGAGTAAAACAAAGCATCCTCTTTGAATTGATCAAAATACAGAAACGTTTACTCCTCAGTGAATGACATATTGGTATGAAATGCATGTGATGCTCTATCCAATCACTACTGGGATTCTGTTCTACTGTCTATGCTCCACTATAGTTGCATGTATCATCCTCAATACAAGACCTGTGGCACCCTAACAAAAATCTTTGCTCTGCTTTTCCACCACAACCCATTTCTGTCATTTCTGCATAGGGATGTACAGTATGGTGGTTTTGACTACAGGAAAAACTGAACTTCCAGCAAAAGTTTTTTTCACAGATACACATATCCTTCCAGATTTTATCCTTCCTACGTGGCCTTACAACATGCTAGTTAAGACTAGAAATCACAGGATAAAACACTTCTAGGAAGAAAGCCCAGGAGGTAGCTTTTTTGCTAAATGATAGATTTAACCTACCTGCCAACCTCTGTAAACATAATGGAGTAAGTTGTCTGATAATGGAGGAAAAATACCAAAGAAGTATTTGATGAAATATTCAGAAAGAACCCAGAATTACTTTTAAAACTATGTTATAGTCCCTAAAACCGCTAAGCTGTGAATCATAGGTACAAAATTCTGTGGTGTCTTGGAGTGTGAGCTAAATATTTATGTATCCATTCTAACATACTGTTTGCGATGTCAGAGTAATGCTGATCCTTCTCCTCAATGAGATGTTAATTCATGTACTTAATAGTTGCTTAATATGCAACTATTGCTTAATATTAGTGGCTTTCAAAAGTCATCACTATTAGGCATTTCACTGTTTCTCATTAAAAAAAATGAAATGAACAGTAAAGGAATAAAACTTTTGTCTTATTAAGACCCAATAATTAACAAAGTATGAAAACTTTTGAGATAGGCCTACAATTAATGATGCTGTGGAGACAGGGAAAGTGTCATGGGTAACCCAAAATGCCATTGCATTCCACATCTGTAGTCTCTCTAGGACACTGGTAAAGGGAATAGAGTGGTAATGCAGGCAAAGCTTTGAAGGCCACTTGGGCAGGCAGCTCATCTGTCGTGAGCTTTTTACCTCTCTGGGTTTTTGGTCTTTGCTTAGGCAGAGCTCTCTGGCCATATTGTTTGGCTCTTGGTTTCTTGCTACAGGGCCAAGGCAGCACTTTTCCTTTTTGGGTTCTCTTTCCATTGGTTTCATCTCACTCGGAGAGACTGCAGTTCTCGGGTTAAGAGCTGCTTGCACTCCCACTCCAACATGCCACCAGCCCCCAGTCCAGGAGACAAGACTGGAATTCCCCAGCCCTGGCCTTGCCTGCTCCCGATGCCTCCTGCCACAAGGCCAGTGAATCCCTTCTGAGGGTTTCTGGTCCTTGACCTGGAGAATAGCAGTCAGAGCTCCAGCTGGGAAGATGGCAGAGCAGGGGGAAAGACCGAAACCTCCTCTCCCTTTATCCTTTGACCCACACCCTCGGCTGAGGAGTCTGTCCTGGCGGGGATGTGCCTGGAGGTTTTGGGTCTCTCTGTTCTGGGCAGTCTGCCAGATTCAGCAGTTTTGTATCTGGTGGCTATCTCTTGACTGTGGCTGTTCCTTATAATGTAAACTGTTCCTTTTTTCACTGACATCTACTTGGGGTTTTTTCCTTTTTGGTGGAAAGGAATTGGTTGAACCTATAAAGAGAGGCAACTCAGTCCAGAATTCTTTAAATTGTCTTAAACTAAGACAGAATATTATCAGACTTTCCATGGCTTGGTGTTTTTTGTTCATATGGGGAGAATGTTCAAGGATCCAGAATAAATTCTGAGACATTTTGAAAAACTGCATGGTTTGCAGATTTGTTCCTCCATCTGATCACTTACATTGGCGAAACTTGTTCTGTGCATGAAGCTTTGAATTCCCAAATGACTACTTCATATTGTTGCAGAAGTAGTGGAAGTATCAAGGTAAAGATTTAATATAATAGTTATCTGAAACTAGAGCCGTATTTTAGCAATCACTATCAGAGGTGCTGCTGAGAGTTATATTCTTACAGAACTTACACTTCAAGTTCCACAATCACTGCAGGATCACTGCAGCTGAATGAACCCATAGAAAACATGGCCTTAGAAACCATAGAAAACAAGACAACAGTACCACTGCCCCCCATATTTACCTTTCATATAGAAGACTTAAAATATAGCAAAAAAAAAAAAAAAAAGAAATTCAAAGATTTTTTTTTCAAAGAAACAGGGACACCCTGGAGACCCTGTTGTACAATTTTAAGGGATCTTAGAAATCCACCTTGTCCAGTCTCTTGCACCACAATTTGGTGAAATTTTTTAATTTAAAAAAATAATTAAAATATTATAGTACACACGCCTTAACTCTAATACTTCATCACTCTCTAGAAGTTGAACTCAACCCCAATCCAGTGTTTTCCCCATTATTTTTTTCCTCTATTTGATCCAACTTAATTCTTGTCTACTCACACTTCTCTGTAAACCAATTCCTCATGGCAGCAGATCAGGGTTAAAACATTTAAACTAAAACTACTAGAATTCTTTGAAGCATCATTTAATTTTCATATTTTCATATTATCTTACATATGATGCTCTAGTACATTCACATTTTTTAACTAGAAAACTGAATATATAAGATCTTCTTGCTATTTTTAAAACAGTTTTTCAAAAATGGAAAACAAAACAAACAAAAAAGTGTTTGGGAAATGCATTTTCCTAACATAAAAATATAGCATTTCAGAACCATCCAGAATAATTTCTAAATTATTCCACAGCTGTGGGAAGCTTAACTTTCATTCACACTGACTATTGACTACTTTGCTTTTATAATGTACTCCTTCATTTCAGTTAAGAGCTTCCCTAGGCATTGACTGTGTTTTTATATACATTCAGAATATCATCCCAGGTGTATGATAGCCTAACTGATAAATGTTAATAAAATAAAACAAAACATCTAAGCTTTATATTTAAATGAAACAGGATTGAACTGAAAAATCTGGTGTGCATATGATTTCTATTTAATCAGGAAACCATTGAATACCACTTTTTCTATAAACTCATTTGGCCCCTCAAATTCAGATCAGCTTCAGCCAGAAAAATTATCCAAGTTGTACAGTGTTTAGTGGAGATCAGCACATATCCCAGACTCAAACGAATGTTATGGTCATTTTCACCAAAAAAAAAAACAATTTAAAAAAGCACTGTCTGGAGACTCACAGTCTGTTTGTCTATTGGACTGGGAAAGTCCTGCCAGAAACCTTGCAAATACCAAGAATGTCTGCACAACGGTTTTGTTTTTCAAACTGAAAGATAAATGAAATTAGATTTAGCCATAGAGTTCCTGACTTGCTAAAACAATTATATTTTTTAATAAATATACATTTATATTGTTAACTCAAAAAAGCCAGTGTTTGCTACATGAAGCAAATACAGCATTGATACACCAGTTTTGGCTGGACAGTCAACTTATTCTGTTGAATGTCATAAATGTTTATGACAAGATCAATTTCAGGGAATTTTGATCAGAAACACATATTTCTGACCTGATGAACTCTTTTGGAGAAATTCTTTATCCCAGCAGATATACTGCTTTGTACAGAGGGAGCTGATGCCAAATATCGGACATATAAATTATTCTGTTCTTGAATGTGTTGATACTTTGGCAGAGATGAGCCCTAAATAACTGTCTCGTTGCATGTTAATAGTTCATGTGGCTGGCTTTCAATTCTGTGTAATTTGCTAAACACTAGAGAGCTTTATTACAAGGTCCAGGATAAATTAAATGAAAATCAAGTACAAAGGAAGCATGGGTCATCCATGAGCAGAATTCAATGACACTGGAAAGCAGGATAGCATCTGTTACAGGATCCAAAAAGACAGATGGATTTCCAGTGCATCTGTTTGTAGAAAATACAATACTTTGGCTGAGGTTTCGTTTGAAAATTACAAAGATGTCCTGATAAATTGGGCTAAGACTCGTCTGGACGCATTTTTTGCTTCTACCTTAGTGTAGACAGAATCCCCTTTGGAGCAGTTTTTCTCTCCAGTTGTGTCATGTCCTTGCAGCCTGTTGGCTGTGCTTTTGGAGAGTATATGACAGCATGGAAATTTTCTCTATGGAGCACTTGTATTGCTGGAGCCAGAACATGGGGAACTGCTTAGTCTTGTTACAATTACTACAAATTCCTGTGCAACTAGTTGTGAACTGATGCAAGGCACAGCTGGGTATTAAGTTGTCTCTACTTACTAACTAGCTTATAATTCATGTCTTCATTACACAGGGAACTGCTATACTTTAACCTACTCTCACATCTTGTGTGATGAGGGGAGAGAGAGGATTCCCATCTGCCAGAATCTGCTTGGGGCAGCACAGACCACAGTGGCAAGTCTGCTTGCCATAATTTTTTTCCTGCAAAAAAAGCTAACCAAGGAACTTCCTTTAAAGGAAAAGGTTTTAGTCATTCTGAAAACAGACAGCTTGTATTCTGGACAACTCATTACATTAAAAGCTTATCTTACTAAAGTATGACTCAATTCTTTAAAAAAATCACAAACATCAAACCTCTCCATCCCCCCACCCTCCCAAAAAACAACTTTTATTGAAACTCAGTGCCTTATTTAGACTGTGCTGTTTGATGTGCCAGATAATATCAAATAAAGGACACTCACAACAAAATTCAGCTCAATATTTCTGTGTGCTTTAATACAGACTGATTGGAGAGCCTTAGACTGTCATTACCTTTTTAAAAATAGAAGGTACATGAATAGGCATGCACCTCAGGTTTTTTAGAGAAATGAGTCACAGATTTTCAATTATGTTTCCTTTCTTGCATCCTTTATTTTCAATTTAAGAAAAATACCTTATTTGTAAATCCTATTGCATCCTTTTCAAAATCCTGTGAACACAGTTAATCTCACCTCATGTGATTGGGATAACAGCAATAATAGCACTGTGAAAAGCAATAGGCCTCATTGTTACTGTGGTTTATTGAAGCAGATAATGCGATCAGGTAGGTTACCTTGAGAGGAATATTGACAAGAAGTACTTTATCTGTAAATATTCTTGTATATGAGTCAGATCCTATGCAAAGAAAATTTCAGTTTCTACTATGAATTCCACTTCACAAGTGCATTAGTGTATTCTGGGAAGTGCTTCATTTCTGTATATATGGGCTCTTCCCAACCAGTAGCACACAGAATTTGATGCCTTCTCCAAAAGCTCAAAGTATTTGTCAAAAGTGCTTTGCGGGAATGTTTGTTGCTGACATTTAGATAGGAAAACTGAGGTAGAGAGCTGCTTTTCATAACACAGTGAAAGAGCCAAAAGTATAATCTGCATATCCTGTTGTCCATCCCAGTATTCATCTGTCTGCTATAATAAAGTTTAAAGTACCTACAACACTCTAATTTTGTTGTTGCAATTTCTGTAATTGCTTTGAGTATGCTATGCTGCTGTTGAAAATTGAAAAAGGAAAGGCAGAGTGCAGCTCTGGCTGTGAAAAAAACTAATTTAGAAAAGAGAGAAGCAGACTTTTACTTTATAAAGTAACATCTGACTATGGGGTCAAGATTAAAGAGTATCCAAAATTCTTTGAAATTTTCTTCTTAAAAGTAAAGAATTTCATCATTAGAAGTCTCAACTATAATGGTTTAAAATTGTTGAAGCTCGCAAAACCTTTCAAATCCAAAGTGTGCAAAACATTCTGGATGAAATGGCATAGGATGTTACCTATGCTACACAGAGGCTTCTGGAAATCCTGCAGCTAAAAATAATCAGGAATGCTAGAACTTATCAGTACCTCAGTTCCAATCTTTTCCCAAAGTAATATCAAATCTTGATCTAAGCAATGTGAGGAACAAGTGAAAGACATACCAGAACAAAGGAGCTGAATTCACTGCCTGATTGGTATGAACCATTTTTCCTCATTTAGGATTGTTTTAGTTAGGCTAGAAAAAGCATTGGAGGGACAAACTTTAGTTTTTTATATTCTGGGAATAAGGAGCAGGTATTTCAACACCATTTCTTACTTGATGTAATATCATAATCCAAACCTCCTTTCATATTTCTCTACAAATGTTAAATGGGAGAAAGGAAAGCTCGGAAGCACTTAGAAATAACAGGGTGATAAAAGTTCACATGGCTTATAGTTGTAATGGGTTTTGACTGGAACACCTTTAGGTAATGCATAATACACACCCATAAAATGCATTCAGCTAATGAGAAACCTTCTGGATTTTGACATTCCCTACAAGGGACCCATGATCACATATACAGTGAGAACAGGGTGCTGGGACATGCCCTACCTGTCTGGTCAGTACTGAGAACCCCTCAGAGTTGCACAGAGCTGTCTGCAGTCTTTGTTAAAGCTCTGTTAGCACAGAACATCACAGTCATGTGGCAGGGGGGCCTAGTGAGGACCAGCTGCCAAAAAAACTCCCCTGATCATATCTGGTAGCCATACATTCAGATGCTAGCTTATATGAAGCCACATCTTTACATGAGCTGCCTGATGTTTAGGAGATTCAAAGAAATTGCTGTATACATGCTAAAATTTTCAGATTATCCATGACATTCTGTAAAATCTGGGAGCTCAAAAAAAAAATAAAAAAAATCCCAGATTCCTGGGAGCTCAAAAGAAAATAATCCCAGATTCCCGAAATTTTATTCAGGGAAAGATGCACCCCTTACTCATAACAACACATTCAACTCAGAGAAAGATAAGACCATTCTACCTAGATTGGTTGTCACACTTCAGTTAAAATTATGGCACTGCATGCCATAAGGAACAGATATAACCACTACATATGTAAACCATGAAAAACAGAATGAATAATCACTTATTAGGTTGAAATCAAAGTGGGATGTGCATTTCTGAGACTGAAGCTAAAGAAAAATGAGGTATATTTGCTTTTCCCACCCCAGGTATTTATTTGAAAACCTGTAGTAAATGTGTAAGAAAATGTTGGATTATTGCAGAAGAAAATTCCAAGGCAGAGAGAGACACTGTAATGGATTTATCTTTGTGCTATCAGAAAGGTCAGAGGGAATCTAATTGTTTTACCTATCTTATTTGGGTTCCAGTCAACAGAAATAAAGAGAAAAGGAATATTCCTTTGCTGCTTAAATACTGAGAAAAGAAGGAAAATTATTGTTCCAGAAATGAGACACTCTAAATACTGCCATTTACCTACCTGCTGATGTGCCTTTTTTAAAAAAATCAGAGTTTAATGAAATAAAATAGGGCAGGCTCACCACAGCTTCTCTGTTACTTGTCAGAAAATAGGACGTTAGAATAGAAGTTAAAAAAGAAAAAGCTTCCTATCACTACATCCACTCAGGGTATCAACAATTGGGAAAGCACAGTATTTTAAGTCTTGAAAGCCAATATATTCTCCACACACTGCCTGTGAATATGAAAGATAGAGTTCAATGTTTGTATATGGAAGAAACTGAGGAGTGTTTACGCAGGAAGCTTTGTGGTACCTGCATTAAACATTAAGTACTGTATGTAGCTGGAGGAGGAAAATATATTGAAATTATGGAAAAGGAAGAAAAGGTCAGAGTTATGAGGATACTATGAGGATTGGTTGAACTGAAGGGTGGGTAAGAAATTAGATCCTTGCAGACCAGAAAGAAATGGGTTGAAAAGACTTAGGTAAGAGATTTCATTTTTCCACCTGTCTTTAATTTTTCTCTTCCTTTTTGTTTCATCACTGGGGATTTTTTCCTTATATTCTCACTATGTAAATATATCTACATTTACATAAATGACCATTTCTTTACATTTCAAATTTGAATGTCTACTCTTTTTTTGCCTCAAGACCTTGGCAGAGGTACCTCTATTCTCCCATGAGAATTTATGGAACATCCATAGGTCCCTAAATCATGTTTGACAGTTTCAGTTGATGTGGGCAGGCAGATTTTTCTCTATGAAATACACTTCATCCATAACAATTAAAGTGTGCTGCACAAGTTATGTGAGCAAGAGATGGAGGGTGTGCAAAGAGTTAAAGCTTCCATGGTAACCTCAGCAGTGAGGATGCAATTGGTTCATGTGGTCCCTTCTGTCACGTCTTGATTCCATGCCAACAAATCATGAACTGTCCATCATTTACACATCTATTTTTAGAGCATCCTCAGCTGCTTCCAATAAAATGATAAATGATGCATGTTTACAGAGGGCTGGTTCTGGCCATAGAAAAGGCTGTTTCCATCTGAAATGCAAGGCTGGAGCTCTGGAGCAGAACAACATGACAAAGGTACTGACCTACAGTAAAATCAGATCAGAGGTTTTGGTGAAAGTGCCCTTTGCTTTTCTGAGCAGCAACCTGTTCCTAACTAAAGGCAAACTAAATCTATGCCAACGATGATCAAATATGCTTGTTGCTAATAAGGGAATTATTTCAAAAGGCTGGTTTACCTGCAGAATCATTCTCAAATGAGAGACATTTAGTAATTACCTCATCTATACTGGAGTAGCTGTTTTGTGCTTTAAACAGAAAGGAATGCTAAAGATGTTTAAATATTGATATATGACCACTGCAAACATGGAATCTTTAATAATACATTTCTTCAGGAGATAGCTCTATTCATGCAGGATGCCCAATTAATTCAGCCAAACAATGAACACGAACTGCTTATATTGTACCAGCAATTCATTGTCATGTCTGCACTACAACAGCAACAAAAAGGCAGAATATATACAGATAAATGGGGGAGAGACACTTCGTGGAAGAAAAACCATGAAAATAAATCCTTGGGTAATCAGAAGTGTGCCAGCAGAAGCCATATCATACCATGGCATGAAAACTCAAGAGAAAAATTTCCTTCAGACAACAATGCCTTAAAGTAAAGCTATTCCTGTGTTGTAAGTTTGCTTCTCTCTTTTTCCTTGACCTTTACCAAATTTTCCCTTACTCTGAATACTCTGCATTCAGTTTTCCTTGCTCCAATAACACTTGCTAGATTTATAAAGTATCTCCTAAGATTTAAAGTTTCACATACAAACTCAAGTTTCTGTTTTATTTCATAATATATCCTGAAGAGACACAGCTACATTATGTATAAGCATGGGGAATTAAGTCAATATTTTGCAGGTTACACATACTGATCAACAACTAATTTTGAACTACTGCATATTCCCATTAACTGTATATAATTTAAAATATAGACTGAAAGGACTTTGTACAAGAGACTGCAGATTTTGAGAGCTGTAATCAGGCACAAGCTCTTAAAGTTTTTTCTACATAAAGTCAATTTGCTTTTAGTGTTCAAACATTTTTACATATGTACCGATGTACTGCAGGCTAGCAAACTGCAGTTTTCAGATGGTTTTCCTGACTGACAGAATATATTCTTGAAAATCAGAACAGTAAAATTTATTTCAATTTGTTGATCTGCCTTTTTACATGACAGCATACTTTTCATACTAACAGGTAAATTCCTATTTTAATGAATTTTATTACTTTAAAAGCAAAAAAAATGCTCATTTTAAATATTTCCTTTTCTATATATTCTTTGTCTGAAAGCAGTCCAAATATTGATAATTGAGGTTTGAAATAATACTTTAAAAATTCCCATTAGTTTTTCACAAAAGGACAGGTAAAATTGCAGTACTGATTTTGTCAGAATTTCCAAAGAAAACCAGAGAATTGTTGTTTCATCAATATTATTTTCTTGCTCTGACTGAGAAGACTGATAAGTCTTCCTCAGGTGTGAATGGGATTCATTTTAACATTTAAGAAAAAATAATTTTTGTTTCCATGCTACTAGGAAGCACTGGAATTAGACATGATTAAGAAGGGTTCAGGTGCAGCTATCTTATTCAAGACTTGTTGAATGTACTTTGTAATGAAAATCATTCCTAAACTTAAGAATTTTTAAAAATAAATTGAAAAACCCAACTAAGTCCACTAAAAATAAATAATCTGAAAACACCTTGCCAAAAACCAGCCAAACAAATTGATAAAATCGTCTTATCAGGTTTGTTATAAAGCTAATTATAAATGTGCTCAAAAGCAATATTCCCTTAGTTCATGCATGAGTAAAATCGCATCAAATTGCTTTTCTCTCAGTCATTCCACATATTGTTTTGGAACCAGTAAGAATTCCTTTTCAAAGCTCATTAAAACGTTTAGGGTGTTTTCGGTGTTGCAAAGCCTCTCAGCCCCTGAGCATTACGCTGACATAAGTGCACAGCAATACAAGCACCCATTGATCTCATTAGAAAGATCAGCAAGGAGAGAGGCACTTTCACCATATCCATAAACACCATGTTTACACTCCAAAGAGCCCCAGCCCTTGGGGAAACCACTGCAGAGCCCAGGCAGGCATGAAAGGGCCATCTCCTGGGATGTGCCACGGCATCAGGTGGAACAAAATGTACTCCGGTAACTCCTCGTTAGGGTAAGTTGAGTTATGCTGAGCGGCTGCTTTGATCACACGACACCTTCCTGCACAAGACTGTAGTTAATCGTTCTCAGCCCTAAAAGGAGGCAGGTGAAGAAAGGGAGAGAAGGAAGAAAACAGAGAGCTGGTCACAGGCCAGGAAGAGTCACCTGGGTCTGCTCAGAACTCTCTGCTCCTGCTTGCCCTGCACTCAGGTACCACCTCCTCCAGGACAGGGGAAGGGATTTCTGACCTCTTTCCAGTCCCACGTGCATCATCAATGAACACAAACAAAACTGAAGGGAAACTACAGTCAGTCTTTTAAAAACAGGTATTTCATAGATTTATATTTTTTCTACTATTTTCTCCTTATCAATTCAATGCAAATAGAATCTTTTGTGATTAAAAAAATACATAAATACATAATCACTTAACTGCATGCTGGCCATTCTGCCAGCACTGCTTATTTTGTGTGCCATTCCAAAGTATTATTTGAAAATACTGCTGTAGAACTGATGGAGGCGTTCCTTCATGTATTATTGACATATCACATATGTAAAATTTAAATTCACAGACAGTTATTCTTTGCTTCTCAAAACATCCAGATTTATTAGCAGAATAAGTTTCTGCTCCATGTAAACAAGACTGGTTACATGAGCCTTTTAGAAAAATATTTTCTTGAAAAAGAAACAGATAAACATGACCCTATTGATGCTATTGTTAATAATTTGGAATATTTGCATAAATGTGAGCAAAGATGGATGACTTTAAACAAGTCACTAATTAAGAGACTGAAAGAAACAAAGGACTAATAATACCTTATAACCCAAGATAAGCGTATTAGCATCCTGTATCTCATATCACTGTGGTAATGTCAGAAAGACAAATCATCCCGGTTATACCTGAAGCAGTGCTGTAAATAATGCAATCAGTCACAGCAAGGGACCTTTGCTTGCTGCTGATTTTTTACATGAACTCTATTTTTTAAATTAGATTTCTCGCTGAAATATGTATATATGAAAATGAATAAAATTTTTTGCAATAATATGCAGGCTAAAGGATCTCCCTGCAACTGATTTGCTAGCTGCCATTTCTTAAAAGTAGCAAATCCTTATGCACACTTCAATCTAACTCATACTGCTGAAAGAGAATGGCAGATCATTAGTAAAGGCAACTTTTCAGATTTATTGCCAAAAATCTGCTTGCTTTTTACATGACAGCAAAATCTTTTCCAATGGAACATTTGTGGATATTTTTTTATTAGCCAAAGGCTAAAAAATCATTCACAAGCAAGTACTAAAACATCATTTAGCTTCAGTTAGTGCTAGCTAGTGCTAATTAATGTGATGCAGCTATTTTGCCTTATGTGCTTTGGGACATGTGCTGTGTAAAGTCCTGAAAACTAGCAGGGGGCACAGGTCATATTTAAATATTTTGATAATTTTTCTTTGGATGAGCCTCTGAAAAGTAGTGGTCCCACTTTTCAAAGGCTTCTTAAAACTAAGACCCCCATAACTTAACCCTGAACTTATTGAACAATGCTGTCACCACATTTCCCACACACAATTAATGTCACCTACTGTTCCTAATAACAATCTACAGTAATCTAGTCCCTTCTGAACATGGTTATTGTAGTACTTGAAGGATTCATTTTTCTCTCATTAAAACTTAAGCTTTAATGTTATGTCTCCTATACATAAAAGGTGGGGGTGGAATGGTGAGAAAAATGACAACAAGATTCAAAAATGTCTTCAAGAAAGTCTTCTTTCTGTATTTCTCAGTTTTTCAATGCCCATTCAGGATACCTTTGTAAGTACATTGCCATTTTCCCTGCACACCCTTGTCTTCTCTCCATACCCTTGTCCAGGAATTTGGCTAGGCACTGGAAATCTCTGCATCTAGCAAAAACAAACTAAAGTGCATACATTAATTGCTGATTTCACTGTTTGGAGCAGAAGGTGGGGACATCCATTTCTCAAGCTTTCTAGACTATGCTTTGACCCGGCCCCTGGACCTCTGTAGTGACAGCACTCATTCCTGTTATGGAGCGCCCATATCAGCTGTGCAGCAAGGTGGTGTTGCAGAAACAAAAAATTGTTTCTTCTGTAATAGCTGGATGTAAGTAAAAAAGATGAGTAAGGCTCTTAAGGTAAATTCTTCTTGGAAATCTGGAGAAAACACATGCTCGCAATGTGACAACACAAGGAAGCATTCAAGGGCACTTTATTGTATCTTGGACAATCTTAACACCAAAATTTAAGGCTACTCTGATTTCTTTCTACCTCTTCAAAACATTTTATATCAAACAAATTTGACCTGTGCTGCATGGTTAAGCAGGTAGGTACATGTGAGTAACAGCAGAAATCTTGTTCTTTAATTCATTGTACTAATACATGTGGTTAGAAAGATTCCTTTATTTTACTGAATTTTTTTACAGTAGATTAAACATTGAAATGTGCCCATGATCAAATACAGATGAAGAAATTATTTATTTATGAAAATGCCTTATTTCAGATGACTTTAATGACTTAATTTTATACTGTGTAGAAACAAAATATTAGTTTGATTTCAAGTCAGTGACAGATTAAAAAAATTTGGCTGTTCCATTTTATAAGTCTCCTAGCCCGAAAACCATAGAGGGGGCAGCACAATGCAATTCATGGGTTTTGCAGGTCAGAGAAAAAGAGCAGTATTTTGTGGGTGCTTGGTGACAAATATTCCCAGAATGATGCCATAAGCTTACAACCTGGATATGAGTGGAGATTTGCACTGCAGGTTCTGCCTAGAAAGTGCAGAAATAAAACCCTCTACTGTTTCAGTTCTCAGTTTACCTGTCCATAGCCATGAAATTTAAAAACAAAATAAAAAAAAAAACAAACAAACAACCAAACAAAAAAAGAAACACCTCCCAATAAATAAATTGGAAAACCCAGAAGATACAGAGCAAGCACTACTATGTGTAATCCCCAAAAATGTTCTTTTTCTCTAGGAAGCAAGATATTACCCCAGCTGTTAAAATGCTCAGCAAACACTGGAATCAGGAGTTTAGGTTAATACATCACTACTTTTTCTTGAACTGACTCTTGCCAGGAAAAACTGAAATGCCTATGACAGCTCCATCTTATATTTGACAACAGTGCCTAGCAGTGGCATCTGTCACATTTGCATTGGTTCTGAGAAATGCCAGCACTCACTGGGTATGCATATGAAAAGCAAGAACCAATCTGACTTCAAATCAAAGACATTTTTTGCTAGCTGAGAGAGTCACAAAAGAGTTATATATGGATCAGCTGAAATACCAGAATTCACAGAGAGGTCGATCACAACCACCCAAACCTCCCTCACTCTGCTCACTCTCTGCACTTCAGCACAAGGGTGTGCAATTACCCAAGCCTCTGGCACTCCTGGGGCTCTCCATGTGCTTGTTAGCACAAGTATTTGGAAATGCAGGGACCTGAGAGAAAAGCTGATCCTTTCCTCACTCCTAGATCAAAGAATCAAAGAAAATAAGGACTCTGCTCTGCTTCTTCTCACTTTCTCCATACATGTAGCTAGCACCATCTCTAACAGAAAAAAAAATAAAAGAAAAGATGCAGGGCTGCATCTCCTGCTGCTCCCTATTACCTTCTGAATAGAAGGAAGGAAAGAGAAGCCTCCAGCTCAGCATCCATTTCTTCACAACTATGTGACTTGTGCTGTGCTGGGTAAAAAAAGGATGATACCCTGTTCTCTTCCATTACTTATTTAACAACTTGCATAGAAACAAACTCAGTAGAAAAAAATGGTGCAGCTTCTACTGCATCTTCCTTCTCAAAAATGTAATTATAAAACTCTTTTTCACATAAAGCAAGTGTAGTTCAAAAGACAGCAATGCCTTGTCTCTCCTCCTCAATACTGAAATCAGTTTATACAAGAAAGAAGCCTGTGCCTGCTGTTTTGGGAGTAGGAAGGAAAAATCTTTTGAGAAAAGTGGTGATAATGAATCCATCCATGCTTCAAATCACATTTCTTCTGCAGCTCTCAATCATTTCTGCCTCTGTTTCATCTCTGCTCTTCCTTCAGTTATTAGCACTCTTTTCTTTCCTCCCTCCCAGGCCATAAAATCTCTAGGAAAACTGTGAAGCTAAAGGTTTATTGTTTAATAAATACTGACTAACTCTTGTATGGGCACTTGTGATATGAGAAGATGGATACATGGTTTTATTCTCCCTCAGTACTTTTGTCTGGACCCGTCTCACTTAGAGAGAGATAATTTTTTTTAGTGTGCTGTACTGACCAGAACTGTGCAGAACAAAGAGCAAAAAAGCTATTGTTAACTAAAGAGTTATAAGACTACTTTCAACCTCTTTTCCTTGCTGTATGCATTTTGGCCAACTTTGTCCATAAAACATAAGGCAGTTCTTTTTCTTGAAGGATTTGTCAGAATTTCAGCCATTATTTTCTTTTCTCTGAAGTGCTCTTTTCAACCAAAAACTGTTTTACTTTCTTTCTACAATGGAGAGGACTGCTTAAAATCAGGAAGATCATAACAAGAAGTTTTTAAACAACCTTGTAACTATGTATCAGGGACCAATGAAAAACTTGGATGGGAAAAATAATGACAAATAAACTTACTAACTTACATGTAGCAGTAGAAATAAACTTATTACCCAATTTGTCATAATTCATAGATTTAAAGAACAGTCTCATGAACCTTCTTCTGCAAGAGTAATTTTTCACTAGAGGGTAGAAAATGTTCAAGTAACACCTGAGATACTTAAGACAGTGCTGTACCCCTGAAGACCCAACAACCTATTTTGTTTGCTGACTTGTTCAAATTAATTGTAAGAAGTGGCTCTGTATGTTACTATCTTCTTGTGTATAAACTATTCCTGATTGTCTCATAAGTACTTACCATTTAGGTTCTGACTGTAGTCTATAACATTTATTAATGGATTAGTAATGCAGGTGACATGCACTCAGATATTTTTTCCTTGAAGGTTGAATCATCAGGTTGACAGCCATGAAAGAATAAATCCTTTAGAGCCATTCCTATGGGATCACTGGCATATTCAAGGTTAAGCATATACACAGAAATAATACAAAAGTCATAATTTTAAATGAGTTACTAAAATCAAAATATACAGAACAAAATGCTAGTAAGCACAATGAATAATATGGTAAGCAAAGTGTATGAATTTAGTGATATTTCCTTTGGGAAAAACCTCTTTTCATTTTGTTTGCACAGGATTCTTAGCCAAGGTCAGTGGAATTGATGGAGCTACAAGGTCTTTTCAAATACTTAGTGAAAATCATAATTGAATGTAAATCATTAATTGATACTGTACAAGGACTGTACAATTAAAATCATTAATTGATACTGTACAAGGACTCTCAGCAATTCTAAATTTGCTTCCAATAACATTTCTGAAGATGAAGGGTTCAGAAGCTCTGCCTATACTTCATATAAAAGAAAAACTGTGAAAATATTACCCTTGCAAAAAATAGTGCAAGAATATATATAAGAGGAGTAACTCACAGACAAGAAGGAAGTATAAACATCATGGAATGCTTGCCAAGGTGGTGAAGAATCCTGAAAACTATGCTAAGGTTCATGGAAAATGAGGAAGTAACTCATTTACAGTGGTGACAGTCAACATGGCTTTACTATAGGCAAATTGTGCCTGGCAAATGTGGTGGTCTTCTGTGAAGGGGTTCCAGCATGGCCAGATAAGGGAAGAGCAAACAGACTCGTGCAAAGCACTTGACAGTGTCCTGCAGGACATCCTTGTCTCTTAACTGGAGAAACATCAATTTCACCAATGTTTCATCCAGCTAATTCTTATACCACCTGGTGGCAATCAAAGAGTTTTGGTCAACAGGTGAAGGTCCAAGACACCAGTGATGATTGGTGTTCCTTGGGTGCCAGTACTGCAGACTGCTGCCATGTAACATCTGTGTTGGGGATATGGACAGTGGGATTGAGTGCACTCTCAACCAGTTTGCCAGCACCAGGCTCTGTGGCACAGTTAGCACACACAAGGCAAGGGATGCCATCCTGAAGGACCTGGACAGGCTTGAGGGGTGGGCCTGTGCAAACTCCTTGAGGTTCAACAAAGCCAAGTGCAAGGTCCTGCACCTGGTTTGGGAAAACTCCCAGTATCAAAACAGGCAGGGGGCTGAATGAAATGAGAGCAACTCTGCCGAGAAGGACATGGATGTGTTTGTGGATAAGAAGCTTGACGTGACCCATCAATGTGCACTTACAGGCCAGAAAGCCAACAGCATCCTGTGCTGCATCAAAAGCAGACGTGGCCAGCAGGCCAAGGGAATTGATTGTGCCCCTCTTCTCCACTCTTGTGACACCCCAGCTGGAGTGAGGGCTGTGTCTGGCTCTGGGGCCCTCAATATAAGAAGGACATGGACCTGCAGAGGAGGCCCACAAAGATGGTCACAGGGCTGCAGCACCCCTCTTGTAGAGAGCAACTGGAAGAGTTGAGATGATTTTAGAGAGAAAAGGGTGTGGGAAGAAAAGGGTCCGGGAAGACCGTAGAACAGCCTCACAGTACTTAAATGGGGTCTCCAAGAGGGCCAGAGAAAGACTTTTTACATGGGCAGATAGAGATAGGACAAGGGGTGTTCTTAAACTGAAAGAGAACAGGTTTAGATTTGATATAAAGAAAAAATTCTTCACTGTGAAGGTGGGGAGACACTGGAAGAGGTGGATCAGAGAAGCTGTGGAAGCTTCATCCCTGGAAGTGCTCTAGGCAAGATTGGACAGGGCTCTGAGTAACCTGGCCTAGTGGAAGGTGTCCCTGCCCATGGGGGCTGGGACCAGACAATCTTTAATGTTAATTCCAACCCAAACCATTCTATGATCCTAGGAATGAGAAGTTAACAGGTTATAATATAAGAACAAGTACACATCTCTGTCCATATTAAGTCCAAGAAAAATTAGCTTGAACTGTGCCAGAATAGGTGAAGAGGACTTCATTTTCTTTGAAATCCTGGTGTTTTCCATGAGAAACTGACATTGCAGACTTCCCTTTGTGAGAGGTCAGGAAAGGTTGGCTTGCTTGTTATAGCAAAATGATGGGTAAAGATACTAACTCTGGCAATAGCTGAATGAAAATGATAAATACAGGGGAGAGAGATAAGCTGAAAAACTGAAGGAAGAAATAATGATTAAACTGCTCAAGAATAACTTTAGGCAGGAAATCAGAAAATTAACTTAGCAATCCTGAAGACTCAGACATACTTCTTTTCTTGGTCTTTTTCTTCCTATTTTTTTCCTCCTTCAGTAGATTTGAGTTTAAACTGCCATCTTTCTTGGAAGCTTTCTACCTTTGATAGCTATTAAATTAGGTTTTACCTCTTTGGTTCTGTCCAGGTTAAATACATTTAAAGCAGAGCATGACTCAATGAAACAAAGGAACCAATGGTATGTACATTGTCTGGTTTTGTCTTCTGCATGGCATCCATCATTTAAATACTGAAATAAAAGAAAGGAGTTTGGAAAAAATCTAAACCTCTGGACAGAAACTACTTGTTCACTCATGCAATTAAACAAAAAAGAGATATACAGGGTCTGAAAATCTGGCAGTACATAAACATGCTACTTTAAAGTATTATAGAGCCAATTTGAGAAATGGAAAAACTAGCTTTTCTCAGACAGCAGAAGAATGAGTATATCTATGGACAGAAATGGTTGTCTGAAGTGATGACAGAAAACATTAAAAAAGTAAAACAGACCTACAACCTCACTCTTCTGTTGAATTTCCCCTCTTGTGATAAGATCCAAAACCTCACTTTTAATGAGAAGCTTTTATTACTGTGATTTATAGTAGACTGATGGTAGACTTGGTGGGCCAAGTCTCTACTGAAACACATACACACACAAAACCTTCAAAAGCAGTTTAAAATATTTCACTGATAGCTGTTCTGTGTACATTTTTAGACTGAGATTTGCTTGCATGGCAGTGCTTTTACAGATCTAGGTCTTGCTGTGAGTTAACTTTTTGATGCAGGCATCAAGAGGACATTTCTCTTTCACAATAAAGCTGTGATAATTTTAGGTATTTGCTGTTGACAAGTCAGAATGCTTTCATGTTCAATCCTGAAGACATTGTTTACTTGTGATAAAAATCACAGGGAGAGTCAAATCTTGTTGCTCTTGACTGTGTCACAAATACATCTCTGCTCTGTAATTTTTAAGTTTGTTATTTTCCCTCTAGCTTTACTGGCTTTTACAGTTACTGCTTTTTACAACTAAGGCTTCTGCTGGATATCTGGGAACCTACAGGGGTGAGCATTAAATCACAGCAGGTGTTCAAGCAAATTGGATACATGGGTGTTCTGCTGAAAGTGGGAATCATCTTTATAAAATTTAGGTGTGATGTACATTATTTGGAGAAGAAGTATCATAATCATGTGTAATTCCTACCCTAGTGATCATAGGGGATGATTTGATCAAAGTAAAAATGAGTGTTTCATATTTAGCTGGGAGCTTTGGCAGTCTTCTTCCTGCCAGCAAAAATCACAGGGTGTGTGCTAAGGATATCCACCTGGCAATTTCACTCAAAAGAAAAGAGAAAAATTTAACCTTACCCAGCAGGGTTCTGCCCCTGACACTGCCAGGGCACACCACACCTGTTAGTTCCAGGTATTTAAGGTGTACTGAGTGGCCCAGAAACCAACCTATCCTCACTTATAGCTATGTTTCAACTCAATATTTTAATGGTGGAAATCTAAAAATCTGGGAGTCTGTACTCTCTGCAGGACACCCTTTCTGTTATGTGCTAGCACTGAATACAAGCCTAGTGCTACAAAAGTAGGAGCAAGGACCTGAGGTTTTTCTCCCTGAATTCAAAAGTAACATTTTCTACATGCTAGATGTATAAGACACCTTCAGCACTGAGCACAGACCATCAGTTGTGCCCAACAGCATTCATTACAAAAGCCATTTGTTACAAAAAGTCAAAATAAAGACTCCTTGTGCCTTTTTAAAAAGCTACTTTTGAGCTCATAATCTGACTTGTAACCAAAAAAAAAAAAAAAACAGACCTATAGAATTCCCCTCCCCTTATTTAAATTCCTACATTAAATTATTCCTTTATTATTGCCTTGAATGGAAATATTTCTGATAGCTCACATGCAGGAGGAAATTCCACATACCAATAAGACAGATTTTCAGGCAATCTAAATAATGAGTCCAGTAGATTGACTTCTTTAAACCAGAGTAAACTTCCCCTTCAATATTCTCACTCAAAGTGCAGTAGTTTTTAGAACTTGAGTTTATTCCCCTTTTTTTCAGGAATATTTAGGCAGGTGTGTGAATTGATACACTAATGCTGAAAGAATTTCAGAATATCAAAAGCTTCTAATTGATAGTAAAATGTGAGCTTATATTTCATGTGAAACCTCTGTACTGTATCCATTGTTGAAATAATGATAATAATTTTCTTTGTGACATTCTCTTGAGGAATTTTAAACAAAAGCCTCCCATAATTGCTTAGTTATTTCAGACCTGCCTAGTAATTTTCCACTGTATTAAAAGGCATTTGTTACTGAGAATGATGGAAAAAATGTACACGTCTGCTGGATGGAGCTTTTACTTATTTTCAGTCAACATAATTACTTTTATTAACACACCTGGTATCTGAACAAAGGCATACTTTTTATATAAATGACTAATATTTTCCTAGGTTCATATCTGTAGGATATCTATTCCCTTCAAATTATAATGAATAAACAGGATTGGTTATGTGGGAAATACATTGATTTTAGTTTTGTTGGGAAAAAAAAAAGCAAAACCCTATTCACAATAGAACAGTGCTGTTTAAGAGGAAAACTTAATCCAATAAACTGAATTTTGAAGCAACATTTACAAGAACAAAACCAAAAAACAATTTTTGTAGGACACATATTATATTCTGGTGACTTTGTAAGGTAAGCAATTATAAAGGGTATTTATTATTTAGATACTGGAATATTAAATGACAGACCTAAAACTCAGATATAGCACTAAATATTATTTGATTGTCATAGTGTAACCCCAGCCAATAACTAAGCCTCACACAGCAATTCATTCACTGATCCCCTCAGTGAGACCATGGAGAGAATCAGAAATGTAAGAGTGAGAAAACTTGTGGGTGGGAATAAAGGTAGGTAAACCTTTAAGGTAGTTAAACCTAAAGGTAGTTGAACCTTTGCATGCAAGCAAGGAAAACAAGGAAATGATTCCCCATTCTGCAGGGGAAGGCTGATGGTCAGCCACCTCCAGGAAAGCAGGGCTCCATCACACCAAACAGTGTTTTGGGAAGACAAACACCATCACTCTAAACATCTCCCCCTTCTCCTTCTTCCCCCAGCTGTATATGCTGAGCATGGTGCCCTGTGCTATGGAATATCCCCTGGGACAGTCAGGAGGGGTCAGCTGTCCTGGCTGTGTCACAACTCCTTGTGCACCCACAGCTTCCTCGTGGATAGAGTGCTGTGATGGGTAGAAAAAGCCTTGGCTTTGTGTCAGCACTGCTCAGCAACAGCTAAAACATCCCTGAGTTAGCTACGCTGTTTTCAGCACAAAGCCAAGACATAGCCCCCACCCCAGGCAAAACCAGCACAGTTATGCCATTTATGTCATTTATCAAAGTGATTTTCCAACCGTGCGATGAGAGCTAATACCTGTTGAATACTTTTGATAACCTGCACTGAATGTAGGGATTACAAAAGGTCAAATGGGAGAGCTCAGAGCAGCAGCTGTGACAGAACCACACCAACGTGTGCTCCAACAAACATAAAGTGGGTCCTTGTACTTTCAGCCACCCATGGCTTCACTGACTCTGTGAAATAAATCCCGTGATGTGTTCTGAGGCTTCACAATAGTAGAGGGCTTTTGTACCCATTGGTGGGTACTTTTGTACCTATTGGTGACCCGGTTGTAAGGGCTGCTGCCAAGTTTACATGTCTCAAAGACATCCTGGTCACCATCCTGCTCCCTTCTGCCCCTAATAAGAGACCCAGCATGACCCAGAAGCCACACTGAAGTGGTTCCTGCTTTTCTCACTGCTTCTCACCTGCTTTTGTGTAATGACAAATGCTTTGTCTGCAAAGGATTTGGGGTCTCCTGTAAGGCACTGATTCCACCCCCCCCAGGCAGTGTGCAAAGCTGCCAGACTGCCTGTTGGCAGGTGTGCAGAGCAGGTGGTGGCGCTGTAAGCATCTCCTTCAACAAGGTTTTAGATACCACAAGCACTACTCTCACATAGTTTAGGTAAGAGCACAGTTTGCAGCTCTAGCAGCCCAGTTCCAGCTTCAACCTTACACTGATGTCTGCATGTTACTTCAGCACTTTGCCATGGTCTGGCCCAAACAACTTTATCTGGAACAATGCAGGGAGCAGAATGCCATTTAATTACATTTATTGAATGCTCAAACACTGTCCCTTGACATATTACTTATTTAGGAATATTAAAGAACAATTTCAAATTACAAACTACTACTACAGAAGGAACATTAAAAAAAATTGATTCAAATGTCAGAAAACTCCTTTCCCTTAGTAATTTAACTGAAAAAATTACTTTATTCCTGAATTTGAATGCAACTTACATAGGCTCATTTATCATTTTACTCTAAACTTTGGAGCTATTGATAACTTTGCTTTTTGATATTATTCTAAAACAACAAAAAAGAAGTAAAAAACACCCTAAATCAACAATGAACCATTTTTTCAGTCAATATGACCAGAAGAAACTATTTACCATGACAGGCATTTGTATGATAGGTGCATTCTATTTCTTGTATTCAACATCTCATTTAAAGTATATGGATTTTATGAGGACATGTAAAACATATCCAGGAAAGGTAGTTCCTTACTTCTCAACATTAAGTTTTTCTTTTAATTTGTTATTCTCCCCCTGTGAGTTAAAATTTTGGAATTACCATGCTTTTTTTTCTGTGTAGAAGAAAAATCCAAAATCTAATCTATTCTATTCTGGTTTTTTGGGTCAGTTTCTCGTTCTCTAAAATAATTTTTGTTTTTTCCTGCTTACTGTTTTTTTAACACAAATACAAGTTTCCAAAAACTGCAATGAAAATCAAGGTCCACTTTATTGTACAGCTGTTCTAAAGGTACAGCATCAGAAGGGAAAGCAGAGATGAGTTGTGTCCAAACATTTAAGTGCCAACTAAAGTTGCAAAAAGTTTAAAAATTCAAAACATAGTTCAAAATTTTAAAAAGAAAGTATTTAAAGTGCTAATTTATCATAGTTTTCTCTCAGTCTAATCAGTGATAGTAAATTGAAACTACTGTGTGAGTTTAAGAATAAAACCAATGGCTTAAGAAAGCTGTAAGTTTTAATGAGATACTGAAACAAGAGTGCTGGCACAGAAGGAAATTAGAAGCAGAGGGAGCACTTCATTGAGGCAACCCAAGTCTGATGGGTTGCTCTCCTATGGTGCAGCATTTTACAGGATTAAGGTCACTAAAGGATCTTTCCTAATGGTAAAATAACACTTTAGAGTACCTTATCTTGTTTTGAAATATACTATCCTAATCTTTGGCAATCATAAAATTCCATTCATTTATATGATGCTGAAACTGGAAAAAAAAGAAATTATGTAATTTTCACAGAGAAAAACCTGGTCTAATGATTTAAGCACTGCCTCTGTCCAGAGGTAAATTTGTGTTTAAATAGTGCTTAACCATAAATACTTTCATGACTCAGGCACACTGTTTAGGCTGAACTCAAAATATGAAAGATATCGTTTAGACAGGAGATGCTCATGCTTGTAAAAGGCAGTTTGATTGCCCAAGGCAGGAAGCACTTTAAACCTGTTGAATTCCCCATGTGGGAGTGCAGGAAACCCAGCAAGCTCAGCTGTGGCTGAAGGGTGTGGAAAAAGCCTCATCCACTCCCAGCTGGAGCCAGAATCCAGCACAGCACTCCACTTTCACCTGACTTATCAAGCACAGGATGGAGGGAGAAGAAAAGGAGCGGTTTTGTTTTGCACAATAACTCAATAGATTAGGCAGCAATCCAGGAAAAGATGGATTATTTCCATTTGGCAGTTTGTAGCTCCTTTATGATGGGACCTAAATTGCCAGGCCAAGCATGGCACTTTGGCAGAGCATTTCTCACCTGCCTGTTGAACCAGACCCCAGTTTAGGACAGCAAAAGCTGTTAAACCCTGTTAAACAGCAGAGAGCATGGCCACCAAAGGAGTCTTCCTGCAACAGAGAACCTTGGGGGTCAGGTCTCTCTTCAGAGTATTACTTATACATTTTATTCAACAACCTCTCAGTGAGGCTATAAGTCGTTTTGGTTTTCATTCAGCATGACTATAAGGCGAACATTGTTATTTGACTGTATTCCAGAAATCCTATTATTGGTAATAGGCAGCAGGAAGATGACTCTGACAGTGGAAAAGCACATTTTCAGGAATGTTCTGTCAATTAGCTTTGCAATCATCATTTCTCAGTCACTTTATAATATCAATCTTTCCACTGAAAGTGGTTATTGGCTTATATTTCTTTCCTAATAAAAGTGGTTTTACTTCTAGGAGTTTCTTTGCTGCCCTCTTAAGCCTGTTGCTAGAACAGCAGAGCTGAACAAGAAAATGTGAAGCAACGTGCTTTAAACAGTTTCTGCTTTGACTCTATTTCAAAGGACATAAATATTTTTTAATTATATAAAAAATAGAATTTATTTAAATTTTCAAATCATATTATAAATCATTATAATATATCATTATTATTTTGCATTGTATTATTTTATACTGCTACTATAATCTTTCTAGTATTAACTATTATACAGTACAGTAGTGCTAAAAATAATATGGACAAAACAGAAAAATTTCTGTGGGCTTTTTTTCTTAACATTCTCTTCATATATATACCAAGGTTGTATGTCAATTTTAATTTTTGGTCTTCTTTTTAATTTCTTGTCTTCTTTTTAATTTCTTCCACATATTTCTTTCTTAGTATGTCTTCCTAGAGTAAATCAGGTTCAAGTAACTTTTAAAACCTTTCTCAGGAAAGACAAAAATTATGGATCTACTGATTTTACATTTTTTTAATGCCATAAACAACCTATATACTTGCTAACAGCATACAGGAAAAGAACACTGTAAATATTAGCAAAAAAGGTGTCAAAGCTGGGTTTATCCTAAAATAGAAAAAAAAAATGTTAGTTGATTAATTTTCTTCTCTATTAACTAGATGTTATAATTAATTCACTATAGCCTCAAGCCTTAAAATAACTTTTTATTGAACAAAAAATAAACCCATTTATTTTAACATAAAAATTTCCCTGCCTGCTTTCAAATATTCACTTTGGATGCCAATCCAAAGATCAGTGGGAGAGGGAATAGAAGGAGAGAAAATTCCTATTTTCTTTTTTCTCATACCTCTTTCAGTTAAATCCTCTCTGCTCTTTTGGCCTATTTTATACCCTCTGTCAAAATAGTTTTTAACTCTCAGCTCTTCTAAAAGCAGTCTTCGTTTACAGTTACATTTGTTACTGCTGAACATGTAGGCAGAGGGAGATACCAAGGCAGATTTGTACAAATTCAAATATCACCTCAAACGTGGACAACAAGTAACTCATTGCAACCCAACTGTCCAAAGGCCTCATCTGTGGCTCCCTGGCTGCTTACCACTGGAGAAACAGCAAAAGCAGGCACTGAATATCAGAGTAACACAATCAAGATCACAGAGCAACCCACGCTGCTAATACCTCCTTCATGAGGCATGAAACCCACAGCTTCTTGAATTGCTCCGGTTTAACTCATGGGACAGACAAACAATGGCAGGTCTGACTCGTGTTTCCCTCAAAACACAGAACAAATGCATTGCAATACAAAACTATTTTAGTTTTCTCATCCCGATTTTCACAGACATCATATCACAGTGTAGGGAATTGCCAACACACACACAAAAACGTTTCACCACTTACAAGCATATTTTTGCACCCGAATTTTTATTTAGAAAATAAATGCTATTTGGTTTAAAAACTAAGATAGAAAAATAATACTCTATGCTTAATGAATCTATGTAAGACAGTTAAGAATAAATACTGCCCAAATCACTGCTCCTGTAAGAATACTTGATAATTCTGAAAGAAGTTTTATGCCGTTCATAACTGTGTGTGCAAAAGACTTATAGAATGGTACATGATCACACCAGCCTAAGAAGATTACAAAATCCAGTTTCAAAAACCTAAAGACTTCTTGTTAGCTGTGCAGTTTTATTGATGGCAGCTTTTGGTGTGGTGGCACAAGATACTGGGTAAGCATGCTATAAACCTGTAGGATAATTCTGAATTCCACTTCTGTGCTTTGCTTGCATGGCTTTGAATCAAATTTACATTCAATTAAAAGAAATCCACTTTGCATGAGAGAATGCATCTTTTGAAAAGTTAAGCAGTGACACACTAGAAGGTTAGAGAAACAAAGGGAAGAACTGTGTTTACTCATCACAGTGATGGGAAAAGATGGACTTATTGACACATGCCAGTAGGTCTGTCATCATGGGTAAACAGACTTCAGCTGGCATCAAGAAACAAATGAACTGCCCTGGGAAGAGATGCTAAAGTACACAGGAGCATCAGCTGGAGGAAAAGCCCATTTCCTAGCAGGAATACAAAGTAAGAACTTCACAAGTGAGTTGCCTTAAGTGTTACTATTTTCCTTCTTTATTTCAACATTGGACTATTAAGAGGATAATTTTTATGCCTCATCTTTGTTGACAGAACTCCTCAGTGGGACATGAAAGATCTCTTCCACACTGAGAGAGAAAAAAAAAAAAAAGAAAATCCTTCAAGGAAAAGCTGTGCGGAATTAAAGTGTTTAAGGCAAAACCAACAAGAGTAGGTATGATGTGGACATCCTGCTGGATCTTTAGAAAAATTTGTGGAGAACCTAGTTTGAGCCTTCCTGAAGAAGAGAAACTGAAAATGGAAATCTTTAGGGCCATGTATAGTATAGTAATTATATATTTAACTGTAAATGGTAGCTGGCTGTCATTTCTCTGCTATTCTAATATCGAATCAATGTCTGTTTATGGTTTTGTACTTTTGCCACTTCGAATGGATCACTAAGAAAGAGATAAGATAAACTCTCTTGAAGTGATAGATGCAATGTATTTAATTCATCACTTACTAATCTTTATAAAATGGTGCAATTTTTGAGGCTTATACTTAAAGCTTTTGCTTTTTATTACACTGTAAGAACAAAATTATAAGGATTCAGGAAGTCGTGTTTCACAGAGCATAGTAGCTATGCTATAACAATGTAGTTAGTATTATATTAATTTAAACAACATTAAGTTTACATTCTTAATTAAAATAGAGTAGGTATTAAATAAACTGGAAAATAATAAATAGAAATTGATCATAACTTTAATGTCATACAATGGATTAAATCCAGTGTTTTAAAATCACATTAGAGAAGATGTGAAAATTTTTTTTTTTCCAGACTTTAATATCACGCATTTAAACACTTTAATTAAAATGCAAATTCATCTACAGAACAGATGTAAAGAGAAAAGCTTTGGTGAATATGGAATATCTGAGAAATCATTAACCAACATCACAGAACATCACAGAACATTAGATGCCCGCTACTGAATTGGAAATATGTTCACTGTGATGAAAAGATTATAAATTAAATCAGATGGCTGCACCACCTAGTGTTTTAATTTCCGGAAACCTCATTCAGAAACACTTTCTCACTCTGAATAATAACTTCCATCATCATCACAGGACTATTAAATCCTTAGCTCTTCACCACAGTAGTTTTTCTTATGTCACGTTCTGTCATCTGGTAAGCAGTGTAATGCAGTGCTGTTGATGTGTCATATAAATGCTTACATAAACAAATGAATGTCAGAAAAGAAAAACAGAATCTCATGGAGTTGAAGGGGAAAAAGTGATGGACTTGGGGATGCATTTGCCTTAAACAGATTTCATTAACAAAATAGTTTGTAGCCTTGACTAGGAGGTCTATAAACTAAACAAAAGCATGGTATTTCTGTACAGATGTGCAGACAGGTCAGCACCCATTGCTGCCCACAGCTGCCAGAACCACTCCAGCTGTGTTCATGCTGCTCAGACCACACTGGTGATAGCCAGCCAACAAGGTGCTGATGTCCTCACAGTGACTGCTTCTTTGCCACACTGCTTTGACTTGTCCTCTAAACAGGCATCTTAAATGATAATAATTAAATATGAATGTTTCTGTGCTTTCATTGGTATTTAAGTAGACAACATAAGTTGGTGATATGGCTGTGCTTCTGCAGGTGACATCTAAGCAACACCTCACACTTCTTGGCCACCCATCTGTACCCACCACTACATCTCTCTTGTGTGCAAGGACAACTGCTTGTGACTTGCAGTCAAACAAACTGGGAACTGGTCCAGTCCCCAAAATAAACTGCTGTTCTAGGGAAGGTGAAGGGACAGCCCAGGCTGCAAGGCAAGCTGTGTTTCCCAAGGCACCTGAGCCTGTTGGCATGGCAGGGCACAAGGCCGGCTCTCCCACCAAACACCCCTGCTGTTCATTTTGACTTTGAAGCTCCATAAAATAACAAGCGTAAGATAACCTTCCGAGTTATCTTCAAAGTGTAAGCAATTTGCTTTGGAAGTTTATATTAATGCAATACCAAAGCCTGTAATAACATTTCTGTATATGTGACCAACAAGCACAGGCATGAATCCTTAGTGTTTGGAATAAGCAGAGTGTTGAGCACATTCAGATTTTACTATCAAACTCTGGAGTGCTCATTAATTCATAGCATCATCTGACGCTTAGAAGCACAACATAACACATGGTCTGCTGTGGGGAAACACAGTCTTGTGTTACATCCCACAGACAAGATGAGCAATTAAAGTGTAAATGCCAAGATTGTCTGGGTTGTTTTGGCTTTTCTTTATTCTCATGAATGAGCATGCCAATCTCAATCACCGTACAAGTTTTATTTAGAAAGTTAAGATCAGCATAAGATGTGAGCAGTACTTTTCCATATATAAAAGTGGCAGATGAAATATATCCCAACAGAGCGGTTCTAGTTTTCATGGCCCACTCTGTCTTGGCTGACAAGGGCAGACTTTGTGACAATAAACAAGAGCATCATTTGTGACAATATTAGCTGTATTACAGCAGTAAGATTTCAAAGGGTTTTCTTTAGTTGTATTTTATAGAGCTATTACCTAATAAAATATTTGATACACTACTGACATCAGCTGGATGCAAGGAGACTTTACACTTAGAATCTATCGTAAAGTAAAAATAATTCTGCAATTCATCAGTCTAGGACATGGTACCCACATTGTATCTGATATAGCTGTCACCTCCACATGAATCTGTACTATCATAAAGCAACCAATCACAACCTCTTCCCTCCTAAAGCTGTTCTGCTGTTAGCATCTTTTGATTCCCTATGTTATTGTCCTGGGTCACTTCTCAGCCTCCCACCCTCCCTGTCCATTGTCCTGGCACCAGACCTCCTGTAGGTGGAAGGCTCAGGGATGGTCCAGCTGGAAAACAATTTTCCCCCTCCTTATTTTTCAGAAGCAGTTGTTTCCTGACCCAGACCCCCTCGAGGGCTGCATGACCACCACTTTGCACGTGGTCATGCAATGGAGTACGAGTGCAGAAAAGCTGCAGGCTCGATATGGGATAGAAATTGAAAAGCTTAGTCTGAACATCCCACATTTTTCTGACTTTCCCTCCTTCATATCTACAGCAACCTAGGCTGCTGAGTACATCTTCCATCCCATCTGCTGTACAGCAACACTGCCTGCCATGACTGCCTTATGAAGTGGAGCGGAGGATTCAGACAAAAAAAGAAAAAAGGCTGTGAAAAAGACCTACAAGAAGCTTTAGCATTTTTCATGGATGCAATTAAAGTAACCACAACTGGATTTTAAAAAAATACTCAAAAAAAAGGAATTTTAGGAAAGATTTTTCTCTGCCATAAACATGGGCCACAAGACCAATATTTCTAAGTCTATAATTTTCTAAAGGAGACCATAAAAAAAGTTAAATATATTTAAGAAATTTTAAAAATAGTACAATAATTAAAAATTACATTTACTTTATTTTCCCTGAAATTAAGCCCCATTTGTGCAGAAAAGATTTGCTGCTGAGGATGATTATCTTAAAAAGAGAAGTGATGTTGGAAACCATCACCTTGCTATTTTGTGCCAACCACATTGAATGAAAACGTAAAAAGGAAAGAAAATCTTAGAAGTCTTAATTAATCTGAATATCCAGTGAAATACTCAGGATTTTCTGTCAGAGACTGAGCACTGACAATTATTTTCCTGACTACTGGGGTTTTTTGTTAAGTCTTGCACATTTGTTATAAAGCAATTGCATACATAAATAGAATCAAGTACTTTATGTCAACAACTGACCTAGACATGCAAAAATTCTCACTTAAAGGTGCTCAAGTATGCTCATTTGGAATATAAAAAAGCAGGTGGAAATGTAACCTTTGAGGAATTTGACTTCCACCAAATGCGAATGAAATTAGGGTTTTTCTAACATTATCAAGTCAAAGGTATGCCCCACACAATGCACACATGCATCCAATTAGAGATGTGTAGTGTAAAAATAACAGGCACTTAAATTTCTATAGGAAACAAAATTAACTGGATTTCACTTAAAAGCTTGGGTAGAGCTGGTGAGCACCATCAGACAAGGCATGATCAGAAAATGGCAACTGAAAATTTTCAAATCGTCTACCTCTCTTTTAATTTTTTGAACTTAAAAAATGAAGCCTGTTAAAATTTTCTTTATGGGTTTTCTAAGGATTCCAGAATATCTCTTTCCATTTGCATACAGTCCCTGCAAACTTTGCTAAATTATTTCACCATGCAAATTTGCTATTTCTCTTTAAACTGACAAGCATATGATGTAAAACATATGATGCTCCATATGGCTTGAAAGTTTGTAAAAAAAATCCTGTTTCTAAAATCACCATATTTCAATGTCTTTAAAGCTGTGAAAGGCTTTTCTGTCTGCCTGTGTTCTATACCATTACTACAATCCTGAAGCAGTGTTTATCACTGGAGGATACCACCTGCTTCTCAGAACTGTATGCTATTCTTCCACGTTTCCCTCCATGCATCACCTGCCAATGAATCACCAAGGAAACTCATTACCAAAAGCACAAACTCCACAGCTGACTGCCAGCAGATAGTGTTATTTGCTGGATCACTCAGGCATGTTATTTCTTCAAATGCTGCACTTCTGTCATGTTGAATGGCTCTGCTACGCTGCTTCTCATTCTCCTTCGTTATTTAATTTTAATCTCATCTGACTTACTGGTGTCAGTACAATGTCTGAGCTGCTATCAGAAAGTCTGTGTTAGGCTATTTTTACTGCTATGAAAAGCAAAAAACACGCTTCTCATTCTTTTCACTTGTCTTTTCTATTGAAGCATTTGCTGTTTCATTAGCTCAGCTTAGTCATATCGCGTTCTGGATGAATAGAGAAGAAAGTGAACCCTTCATTCCCACAGTTCAGTGCTTACCTGCAGTTCATGTCAGGCTGTGATTTTCCCATTTTCTCACTGTCAGTCCCCATGAAGGTTCATGGACTGCTTCACATAAAATGCAAAGATCATGACTCATCTAGATCTCATTCTAAGGCTCAAGCTGTGACCTGAATACCTGCCAATATCAGGTAAATATTTTCAGTGACAGCTTGAATACTTCCAGAATACAATCTTTTAATGTTTGGGTCAAATTCTGCCTTTCCTTCTGTCATGATTTCAGCTGGGATAAAGCTAATTTGCTTTTATCTGGTGCTTTGCTGTGTTTTGGACTGAGTATAAGGTCAGTAACACACTTGATGTTTTAGTTATTGCTATGTTGAGCTTACTCTAAATCAAAGACTTTTCAGGGTCTCCTGATCGTCCAGCTAGCAGGTGCACATGAGGGATCATGGCCAGGAGAGCTGACCCAAACTGGCCAGAGAGATACTCCATTCCAAAGAACACCATGCTCAGTATTGAAACTGGGGGGAGTTAAGCTGGATGGGAGCCTGATCACTGCTGAGGGCTGGGCATCAATCAGTGAGTTGTGAGCAATAGTACTGTGCATCACTTCTCTCTCTCTCATTTTCTTTACAATTATTATTAATATTATTAATTGTTGTTATGATTATCTTAACTATTATTTTATTTTGTTTCTATTACCCAACTGTTCTGAATTTAACCCCAATTTTATTTTTCTCCCTGGTTCTCCCTGGCACAGGGGAAGGCTGAGAGGGAGGCAGTGAGCAGCCGTGTGGTACTTAGCTGCCAGCTGGGGTTAAACCATGACACTCACCTACTCTCTAAAATTGCCAGTTTTCAGTCCTTGTGTTTTGGAAATCCATTTGTGTGGATTTTCCCAGGGACTCTACTGGTTGTATGTCCTAGCCAGCTTATCTGTACTGTGGTTTATTTCTCTTTATCAAACTTGGGGAACAAGGAGCACCTCATTTACTCACAGTGTTAAGGCAAAGGTTTCTTCTCATTACTCGTTCTGTACCCATTAGCCAGTGTTCCTTTACTCACCAGAGCTCACAGTTCATCAGTTCAAAGCTGATCCAACCAGATATTTTAAACTCCTGAATGTCACTGCTCCATAATTTTACTGTGCACAGAATCTTCCACAGACAGCCTGGTGACCTTTCATTCTGGTGAAGCTCTGCACGGCTCTATGAACTCCTTTCCTTCTTAAATGGATCTATCATATTAGTGCAATAACTTAATTCTGGTTAAAGTCCCAAGATTCCAAAATATAAATGAAAGAGATTTTCTTTTTTTAAATTACAACTACTTTTTTCTTAGTCCAAAACCAACCACAACTTTTTATTTGAAAACCACAGACTTTGATATCAATGGTGCTTTTTATTTTTTGAGTGTTGCCTTTCTCCATTTCTATATTTATGTAGGGCAATTTACTACATATTGGCTTAATGATGCCAACTTTATATTTTTTGCAGTGCAGTTGTGGATACTAATGGAAACAATTTAAAAGAGGATAAAATTGGAGCAAAATGTGAGAGCTAAAATGGCTCAGCTATATTTTAAGTCTGAGATATTCAGTGACCTGAAAAGCATGGCAGAGTTACAGAGATAAAAATCTATTTAATCTATTAATAGATGAAAAATGTGGATAATAATTATCAATCACCATAGATTTTTAATAGTTTTGAAGACATGAAGGTGGATTTAGATTATGGTAGCATTAGAAATAACAGTATTCTTATTTGGAGTGTGCATTTATGCTGACTGATATCCGACAAGATACAGAGATTCTGATGATAGTCATGTCACCATCTTATAACTTCAAACTATCATCACTTTTATTCAGAGACTGTTCTTGGTGAATACTTAAATTTGGCATAAAATGAAGAAACTGTTTGTTATTTTTCCTATTATCCATTAAAAAAAGAGCTAGTTGAAAGTCTATTTAAATTTATGGAAAATCAGGCTTCACTATAAAAATGTATAAGGCTTAAGCTCTTTCTCAGTAGATTTGGTACAAAATTTATTGCTTCCAGTTAAAAAAAGAGAAAATACTTGCTTTCACTCTTTGGTCAAGCACTGAATTTAAGAGGTTGGAAAAAATGTTACCTAAGACTAAGGTGGTAAAGATTACTTAGGACAGAATGGTTGTTAAAAGATATAATGCAGCCTTATTACACCAAATGCCAAAATTTCTACTGATTTCTCTGTAGGCACTGAGGTCATAAAATACTGCCTTCCATCACATTTAGCCCCCTTAATGTCTGTAGGTCTGTTTATGTAGATAAATTTTGACTCATCTGTATGGCTAACAAAAATATAATAATGCCAAATGAACAGTGTGACAGTGTCTCTGTTGAAAGCCAGATCTGCAGCATTTATTTTGAGAGGAACGCCCTCCCAGGACTGCAAGTTTGAAGTTGCATTTGAGAGGAGGAAGAATTGGCAAAAATTCAGGAAATAGACTGAAGAACCTGGCATGAAGTGTTTGTTTGGAACAAAGAGGAAAGCTTTGATTCTGAAGCTGAGAATATTGTATGAGAGCCTTTAAGTTAGAGGAGTGTGGGGAAAAAAACGTTGAATAATTTTGAGGTATTATTAGTCACTTCAAAGACTTTGGGTGCTGAGCTAAAGGAGCACTATACTTTAATCTTTGCAAACTTTTTTTCCCCTAGTTAAAAAAGGATCCTTATATTTATCTCTTTACTCAGTATTCTACTTTTTTCCTCATACATGTTACAATGGGTTTTCACTGACTTAAGTAAGCATGTATTTTAAGACAATTAGACTGATGTAAAATATGGTATAATGTTGCAATCTCTTGACATGAGAGATGTATTGAAAAAATACATATATTGAAAAAAAAAAGTAGAAATCTGCCAGACTGGATTGACACTGTCATATGTAAATTAGATTATATGCCCTCATCACTCTTGGCTTTTATTACAACAGATTTAATTTCAGATTTCCCAGGTAGCACAAGGGTGACAGAGAAAACATACCAGTCTAAATCCAGATTGGCTAAATAGACATAACATAATCACAAACCCAAATCTGATCAAGGTCAGTCTGGTACTGCTGAGAAGCACAGGAGGGCTGACATTGCCAACATGAAGCCATGCCTGCCAGCAACTGAGCTCAGATGCCAGTAAAGACTTAACAATACAACATCCAAAATTCTTTGAAAGTTATGTTTACTGGTGTTAGTTACATACAAACGTTTGATTTTTATTACAAAGATTGTATTGTTATGTTTAGAGCAGGCAAAATCTCCTTTCTCATCCTTTCCCTCCATCCTTTTGCATTCAGCCATGAATTTACAAGATGTGGTATTTACAGAGAATTGAATGTCGGCTATTTTAGGATTCATTCCTTCAGTGCCCATACCACTATTTAGTGAAAGTGTTTTCCTGTACTTCATTTTTCAAGCCACAGTTTTTTATTATTGAGAAATCTGACTTCAATTCCTATTCATTTTGAGGTAATTTATGTCATTGTCTCAGATTTATGCTGATAAATCATTAGTAAAACACATTTCTGAAACATCAAGCTCTAAAAAGCAGCAATGTTGCTTAAACAGGAAAAGAGAACATTCTGATAGCTTGTCTTTCATTTAACCTAAATCTTCTGGAAGTGTATGATACTGAAATCTGCTTTATCATAGCACAACCTTTTCATCTCTTAAGAAATTCCCCAAATGGTTTGGTAGTTTTTGATCCACTTAGCTGCACAGCAGCAAAGATTATAAATGTAAAAACAACTGTTAGAAGAACAAAATACCAGGCTAAAACTACTAAAAAGGACAGAAATCATTAAAATCTTTCTATTTTGAAAAAAAAACACTCTAAGAGCAGGGGGAAGACAATATCTGCACTAAGATATAAGTAGAAGCCACCCTAGGTACCTGAGAATCTTCTTCAGCAGAAAGAGCACTGTTGAATGTGACCTTAATGCAGCTGTGCTTGCACATCTTCTGAAAACTTGAGGTTTCATAGATTATTTACTCTTTAAACATGTCGCTGGGAAAGTTGTGTCCTTGGAAGGTAAAGTCCTAATACACAACAGAATTGTTCCTGTTACCTACAGTAATTATTTTCTCATTCTGTGATAGCTGCTGGGTTTCTATAAATCACCAAATTAGCATTACCTCTCCTCACTAGGCTTCTTCCTGAATTATCCCCTCTGGCCACAGACATATGGGCACATGTACATCAACTCCAGCCTATATATTGATGAGAATACTTGGAAACATTTAGTATCTGACCTGTAAAACACTCTCTGGAATGCCTTCATTTTTAAAGATTCCTTTTTTTCTTTGCTTTAACATGTGCTTTTTAAGTGAAAATTTTCCCATCTTGCTGTGATATAACAGGAGTATTTACTGCTGCAGGCATGATGAATAGTCCAACCCAAAGTGCTGGTCATGAAGCACAGAGTGTGACAAGGACATCTGATTGCCTGGAACCACAGCCCTGGCAGCCGTGACTGGGTCTGTAATTCCCTGCTAGAGTGCCCTTGCTGAAGTCAGTTTTGCTGCTACTTCCTATTAGTTATGACTTTATAAACAGAAAAGTCAAAACTGAGGAAATCTCCTTGCTGAATGAGAGAGAAGCCTTAAACCCACAATCATAGCTTCCTAAAGCTACAAGCAAAATCTAAGCAGCGTCATGGAGTCAACTTTCCCTTTGCTGGACCTTGGTAGAGAGAAGCAAAATTATTGTGAATAATTTACATAATACACTGGAGAATTTTGCTCTTCTGTCTAAGTAGTGGGAATTACAATATCCTCTGCAGATACCTACTTTCTTTGCTTATCCTCAAAAAAATCTTACAATAAAAGCAAAAAAAAATTTTATTAAATACATAATTATATATCACAAAGAATTTTGAAGTCTAGCTTGATATACACAGCACATTTATATGCATATGTAAAAGTTATATATTAATATAATATAAAAAGTTATAGTATAATTTATATGTATAAATTAAAATAATCTGCAAACTTGCAGACAATGCTAATATGCTTTCACCCATTACATGGAAACAGGTTGATACCTCCACTGCATCTCCCTTATTTAATGAACCAGAAAAACTCCTAATTGTAACATTTTACCTGCTGTCCAACAACTCTGTTTCTTCATACTCATTTACTGCATGCAGTGTATAGAAAATTAGATGGGATTTTGAAAAAAAAAAAAAAACAAAAAACCAAGAAGATAACTCATGTTGCCACCTAACTTCAATGAGCACACATCTCTTTACAATTTAAGTATTAGTATGCTCGGCTCTTCAGATTTTCTAGCTCCATAGGCAGAAATATGAGGCATGTTTCAGTGGGAGAGCTTGAATATGACACAGGAAAACATCCTCAGCATCTGAATTAATTGCTTCAAGCACCTTTACCTGCAAACTTCTTCAAACATAAGTTCAAGTATTCTGAAAATATAAATAGAAAAAGCTGTTTATATTGTAGTACCTGGATAAAGTGTATCTTATGCTAAAATTAGGGAAAGATGAATGGATCACGAGGTAACATTGGACAGAAAAATGGAAAATCCATTCCTCCGCCTGCTAAAAGTTCGTGGAGAAAGATAAGTTTTAAAAAAATTAGTATTTTCAAAACTTTTTTTCTGAATTTCATATCAGCCCACAAAACAAACTTCTGAAAATACTGATACTCTAATCCTTGTCCTTTGATGCTTCTTAAAAAGAAAATCCATCAATTGTCAAATTCCTTTGCCCATATTTTCTGTGGAGCTGAGAGTTCATAACTCCCATGAAAACTAACAGAGCTCCATCCATTCTAAGAAATTAACCCACTAGAAACAATACAACTTGATCAATTATTTAATAAAAGAAGTCAGCAAATATAAAATCCATGGTGCCATCACCCTAGAAGGAAATGTCCATGGTCCATCCAGCTGAATTTGTGCTTGTTATCACTGATGCAGTATGCTATTTTCAGGAGAGTGTGAGAATTATGACAGAAGAATTAAGAAAAAGATTGGAAAATTTCCTCCTTAGACCTTGTTTTCAAACAGAGTCACTCATGGCAAGGTCTAAGCATTTCTGGCTTTCATCTTTAACAGCAATGGTCTATAACACATAATTATTAAAATTACTTTGCAGGAAAAAATTACCCTCAAATCATAGATCACCGGGAGGAAATGCTTGATGATTTTCAATTGTCTTAGACTTTCATAGAAAAATAGATTTTTTGAAACTAAATTAATTGCACTCTAGAACTCTGACGCTGGGTCATTACCTTGCTCCTCATGATTTTAAAACTCTTGGTTTAGAGAAAGATTATACATTCAACATGCTTGCTCCACAGAACTAAACTTTGTATAGCTCTTTTTTTCTGCTAAAAAAAACTTTACTGTGAGACTGGCCATGCATTGAAATTATATGAAATGCAAATAGAGGCAGGGAGAAACAGCTGTTTTCCCAATATAGCAAATTCTTTTGGGAAATTTGTGCAGAAGGAAGCAATAAATGCATCAGCAAGCACTGACACACTGATAATTGCTGCAAAGTAAAAGAACATCTGCATGCAATAAGGAATAAAAACAGCACTACAGCTAATGAAAAGAAAAATTTAAAGCAACACTTTGATGAGGAATGGAAGAAAAAAAATTATTCTTTTCCTGAAAAGATCCCATATTAGACAAAGAATTTTATCTTGACACATTTTTGTTGCTTGATAGCTTATGCTTTTTTGGACTGAAATAGTTTATGCCCATTGAGGAACAGAAACTTCCCTACTACTTAAAAAAAAAACAACCAAAAACAAAAAAACCCCAAAAACTAAAAAAAAAAAAAAAAACACAAAAAAAAAAAACACAATAAAAAAAAAAAAACAAAACAAACCAAAACAAAAACAACAAAAAACAAAACAAAAAAAAAAACCAACCAACCAAAAAAACAAACCAGAAACAACCCCCAAAACCTCACAAAAGCAATACCCAGGACCTGTGACATGCAGAGGAGTTATTTACTACCCAGAATTTACTTCCTGGGCAAGTCAAATTCACCTACATTTTGTTTAAATCAAATGAGCATTGTAGATTCATCCTAAGAGAGAAAGTGAAAATATTATGTAGAAAAGCAAATCAGGAAGTACTAATATGCCATATTATCTATCTGGGTAACTCTCTAAAAGTTCAGAGGGGAATGTAAAACAAATTAAGGTCCCTGTTGGAAGGTTTGAGAAACAGCTGGCTTATGAAGTTTTTCTCAGAAAAATAATTTAACTTTTCAGTTGTAGGTTGGTTAGGGGAAAAAATGCCCATCTAACTTCTGACATCTTTCTGTTTTGTCCTTCCCAAAGAAAATTGAGCCAAAGGACATGAAATGAATTATTCTGGATGTGAGCCTCTGTTCTAGCAACTCTTCATTTTTCATTATTTATGGCTGCCATTAGCCACCCCAAAAGAGCTTTTCTTTGTTTTCCTAACCTATTTCTACCTATATATTGTAGGGTTGATTTGTTGGGATTTACTTGTTTGTTTAAAGTCCATAAGGAGCACTTAAGTATTTTTGGACGGGTTTCAAAATTGTCAATAGCTTTCCATATTTTATGTCACTATGAGCTGTACAGGACTGGATTGTAAACTCATCTTATGTTTACTTTGGACTTCTTAGGATTTTATTGTCTGCATAAGTATTTTTTTTTCCACTTTTAAAATGGTTATAAAATCTAAAACTTATACTGGAGGTATAGGTAGTGTTTATGATCCAGAGAAATTTCTTTTAGAAATGTGTGAAGAGCAGAAATAGGTCATACAAAAAAAAAAAAAAAAACCAAAAAGAAACCAAGTTCATAACAATAACAAAGTCTATGTTCTGAAAATATGATTCAGAGTGAATGGTGGTGATAGTATCAATTTAACCAATGAATGAAATGCTAATACTTCATAAAGGTTTTTTTGCTTTAATCAGTGGGTATTTTTCTTCCCATGAGAAAAAGGGTTATGCATAATTTTCATTTTAGATTGCCCTTGGAATTCTACATTTTTTAGATAATTTGCATCTCTTTTATACAGACAACACTGTCAGTCTGGAATTTTAATTTCCATGAGCCAGAGATAGGATAAAGATATCACCTCCAGAGCCTGAAAATCAAGGGGGAAAAAAAAGTGAGATTTTTCTGCAAGCCAGCTGACTACTTTTCTTGTCTCTTTGCCTGGTTATTATGGTAGCTCTTTCCCTGGTTCCTCAACACTTCCAAAGACTGAATCCTGGTCTTGGCTGCCAGGCATTGCTGTAAGAAGTATGATTAGCACTCTTGCAAACATCAACTAGATTCCTTTAAGCTCCAACAGCTCAGCTATATACTCCAGGTTCACTGAGTGCATACCTGGGGATTATGCTGATCTTCACCTCAGGACCCACAGGCTGTCTGACGTGAAATCAAGGAATGATGAGGCTGTTATATTGGTGGGGAACACAGCAGGAAGGAATGCACATGTTTTATAAAACACTCAAATCCATGCTAAGATGTTTGTCACAAATTTGCATAAGTCCCCAATGCAACTTTAAGATGAAGTTCTACTTATGTTAAATCCCTCAGAAAAAAAATAATCTACTGTTGAACTTTCATGCACTCTCACATTCTTTCCACAGCCCTGTACTACTGTCCCAAAACTGCACCAACACTGAGTTTTTAAAGAGCATTAAAGTGTGCATTTTAGGTATAGCATGAATTTAATCACTTGTGTTAAATGCCATTTGAATTGGTTCTTTAATCACATTCTCTTAATGTACTCAGCACACCTTAATTTCAAGAAAGTGGAATGAGAAATGAAGCACAGTATTGATCACGGTGATTAATACAGGAGATGATGAATACCTTTCCTGCCACTTCAAAGTCAGTTCAGGTACACTTGAGATGCAAATATTCTCAGTCAGGCTCTTCTCTCCATGCACCTTGTTGATTTGGTAATTTTTCTCCAGTCATCACCTCCTGTGCTTCCAAAAAACAGTAGGTAATGGCAATCTTCAGGCCAAAAAAAAGGAACACAGCAGTGGCAGACAGCAATGAAAGTGCCAACATGATTTCTCCATATTAGAGGTAAATGGAACCTTCTCCAGGAAAGACAAACACCAAATTCCTGCAATAGTTGTCTCACGCTGCTATATATTGTGCAAGTGAGCTTCCAATTATTCAAGCAAAATCTGAGTAAAATACAATTGACATCTTTGGCAATTAATTTGGTGAGGGAGTGGGATAAATCAAGAAAAATTAAAAAAAGAAAGCTGAACCAAGCCAAAAATACAGCTGGAATATGCAGCCATATAAACACTCACAGATAACCTGCATTGAATACTCTAATTACACAGGCTACCCTAAACACCAAGAGCTTTAGGAAACACAAACTAAATCTGTTCTCAAAATAGTTTTCAAGCAAACTTCGTCAATGTGTGTGGATCAAAGGACAAAACTTCTACTATGCTTCTTTTATTTATTATTTGTCTAATGTTAATTAAAGGGTCATAAGGATGCTCTATAACTACATATTCATAAAGTGCTAATGAGGCCTTACAGTGGAATTACTTATAAGAGCTGAGATCTCCCTCCACTTCTTCCACCTGGTGGAAGAACAGTGAAGCAGAACATTATCTTTGTTTTAGTACTGGAGACTAATCCCAGACTGACTGATGAAAATGCTTTGTAAGGCTTTAGAAATTATCTTGTGTTTTCCCATTACAGGACGTACACAAATATTTCTGGAATTTGTTACTAAGACAATTAAAACAATGATTAAATATGACATGCTTTAATGACGAGCTCATAATTTGTCCAGCTAAAGAATTTTAATTTTATGATTTATTTCAGTAAAATTGAGCAATTTTGCTAATAATTGAGCAATTCCCTTTTTTCACCTTATATGGTATTTGAAGAAAGAATTCATGCAGAAGACTCCTTTGTCCCCGTAAAGCCCATCAGATTTCTAGGGGTTTTTTTTCCATGTAAAATCCATCTTATTTCCTAAACTAACATTACCCCTGTCTTTGCAGGTAGGACAATGTTTCTATATACCTTACTATTGTCATCCTATTGCAGGGGTTCCATACTGTTGTCTCTTTATCATAAAAGTTCCATAACTTCTTCAGTGTTTTGTCATGGGCAGCTCCTCAGAGTACTGACTCTTCTTTTTCTTCACAAAGCAGCCACTGACTCCAGTTCCCCTCTCACCCAGCCACTCCACTCTTTTACGGCATCTTCTTCTCATTGGTTACAGCTGTGGCCTGGTAAAGTCAGGCCTGCTCCTAATCTTTGATAATTGGCCCAGCTGCAACTCCTTAGGGGTATGATTACTTTCTACACTACCTTTATTTTCTTACATTCTACCCCCCTACACCTTACTAGTCACATGAACTAGTCACAAGACACAGAACCAGAAAAATTCATCCAAACAGCAGCTGATTAACTGACAAATACTTTCTGTTGCAAACCTCTTTGCATAAAAAATCTAACCTTGAGGGAAACATGTGAAAAGTGCACTTATTGCATCCTAGTGTCTCTCACATGCTCACAGTAAAAAAAGATTAATGTTATTTTTACCTTTTCTAACTACAGAGAAGTGAGTTGAATCCTGTTGGTAGCTAAATTAACACCACTTCAATTTTTTTGCTTTTTGCTTTTTGATGAGCATGCATACTGAGATACACAAATCACTACTCCAAATGTTTCCCTCAGCTTTTACCTTCAAAAATCTGCATTTAAAAAAATATTCTCATGAACTTGTTCTCTATCTTAATATTATCACTTCATATTACACTATATATCAAGTAGGTTTTATATTTAGTAATATAGTGGACATTTTTTCTGTATAAAACAGTTTTCTTAAATTTATTTCCTTAAGGAGATAGTTAAACTTATTCTACTTTTAAACATGGACACCAAGGAGCTTTGTGAAGATTCTAGTTTAAAAAAAAAAAACAAGGAAAGAAAAGAAAATTAGGTTAGATGGGTATTTTTACAAATATCATTTTAATTAGGTATGAGATTTTTTAATTTAAGTGGACAAATCTGGTTCTAACATTTCTAATCTCAGAAATAAAATACATTATTATTTAAGTGTATAAGATCCCAGTTATTTGATTATATGTTTATCCCTTTCTAAACCAAGGTGTTTACAATGTGCCTAGATTTACCACATTTGAGAATCCAGACATTTATCTCATCATTTATAATCCAAAACCACACCATGGTTTTGTATTATTCTTCTGTGTTTTCATGTATTTAATGCCTCTATTTAGAACTCCTAGGACAGTTTAGATACCAATGTCTTGAAAATGTTATGAATTAATACAACTCAACTGTGTCATCTTCAGCTTTACCTGTTTACTGTGTCTCAGCCTATGATTAATGGAGCCAATCCTTGCTGGAAGCCTGGAAGCTATTTTTTATTAATTTCCACTTTCACGTCATGCACCGAGGAACATCATATTGCCTGAAGTGCACTCCTCCTCTCCTCTTTTGCTAAGCCAGGAAGTTCAATTTAAAAAATGACTGTAAAAGTAACTAGAAGACAGAAAATAGTATCTGTAGATAGTAAGAAATAACAACATGTAAAATGAAAGATGTGATAAGGGCAACAAGAAAAATGTATTAAGAACAATCTTTTTTTCATAAGTTTAAAGTCTGTTATTCATGGCAGGGGTTGCTGCACTGTCTATGGCCCTCTCACATAACTTTGCTCCATCAACTTCCCATGTAAAATGAAGGTAGTATTTTTAAATTAAGGAAATAGAAAACATCCTTAGCTCAACTGGCAGGATGATTTGGTGCTGACACCGCAGCTTCCAAGTGCAGGTGAGCTAGTGGGAGAACCCGGCCATGGAGAAGGTGTGGCAGTGGGTGACCTGAGCCGGGCGCAGGGCTGTTCCATCCCACACACTCCTCCAGGAGCCTGCAGGCAGCTCCCACCTGGCACCAGGAACTACACCACCTGCCTGTGCCTGTGCTTACCTTGGTGTGAAGCAGCATGCTCTCCTGGGACCATCTCCTGCCAATAGAAATGGTGCATGGAATTGCTCCCTGCCAGAAAAAATTCCATCCAAGCGCTCAAGGCACAAGTGATGTGCTGAATTTTGCCCATCAGTCCATCTGAAAGGGCTGCAGGAATATCTACACTATGCTCTTTTCCCTTCTAGTGTTAACACTAATAAACGGCATTTTCATTCAATACTTTATGAGTCTTGAGTGCCTTTTGTAGTGAAATCCAGTTTCAAGAACTAGCCTGGCGCATTACACCAGGCCAGCGTTCTGGGCATTGAATTAAAGTTTTGAAAATGAAATGGCAGTCTAGAAAATATAACAAGAAACAAAGCAAATTGCAAAAGCAAACAAAAAACCCCCAAAAAACAAACAAAAACTCAACCAAACAAAAACAACCAAAAACACCCAACTCCACCAATGGTGAATTCATGCCTTTCAGACATGCTTTACATTGCTCGTAGAGAAGTAAGTGTCCTGGCTCATTGAAAGCAGAAATCAATCCAGACTGGAAAAAAATTAAATAGAAATGTGAATTCAAGAGTCATGTCGGAAAATTTCTTTTTATTCTATTTCTTTTTTTTAACTTATTTTTAGCTTCTTAATATCTGCAATGACAGTGGGTTTGGATATAGCTTCTGTTGTAAAATTGCTTTTTTGGACCTGTCATTTTTAAATAGGAGGAATCCTCTTGTTGATTTCTATCAGTCTTTTATTAAAATAATATTTTTCATGTTATTACCATTGTGTTCCTGCCTTAGAATATGCAACTAAGGTCAAAGCTGAAACAGAAACTCGATTATCTATCCCACCATGGTATTTTTATTTTACAACTCTTTGGCTGTCGACTTTTTTTAGAGGTGGGCTGTATGCTAGGAGGGATAGGAACTCAGCTGATGAGTTATTTGTAACCATAGTTAAAACAGAATAAATATTTTTTTCCACAGTGTGGCAGCAAAGCCTTTTAAGAGAAAGAACTGACTTGTCTCAAGAAGATCTTGCTAAGTCAGTTGAAAATTCTGAACAGCTGAAATAAGAGTTCACAGATTCTTTGTCCCCAGTGAAGTGGATTCTGTTTGGAAGACTAATTCTCTGCTCTAGAATTCCAAATCGCAGCAGAGACTGGGGGTTTTTTTGTTTTTTTTTTTCACTTTACCACAGTTACTTCTTTTCAAAATTCCTTTTTTTTTCCATAATAAAAGTCTTGAAATACAAAACAGTTCACCAAAATGTTGACTGATGTTTTGCTGCATTATAAAACCATTCTGCAGACCCACAGGCAAAGATGTGAAAGAAATTGTCTGCTGTTATGCCTGGTAGGAAGAACTTAGGAATGTGCAGGCAGGCAGTAAGTGTTCTGTAGTTTAGCAAATGAATCAGATATAGAAATGGCACAAAACACTCAAAGGCAAATTATGTTGATTTTTTACTTCCCAGTGCCTTGCATCTGTGTCTGTGTGTGAGTAAATGATCAAGAGAGAAAGCAAATACAATGAAATCTAATTCCTGAACAATTATATGTGACAAAAGCATTCACAGCCCACTCTGAAATCCTCCACATTCAGAATCACTCCTTAAATAAGGAAAATCATGACCACATTTCTGTTATCTATTAAACCCTCCTGGCTCCAGCAATGTTCCACTCCCACTTTTCCTCCCATTTCAAATAAATTAAGGAACTGAGCACTTTTCATCCCTTCCATTCCTACCCTCCTTACTGGGTACTACTTTCCTTCCAACCATGCTCAGGTTGTCCAGTTTTGAACAGAGCAGGTCTATTTTCCTCATCATTTGACTCTGTACTTTCTCATAACGCTACTTATTCTTTTATGCTTGAAGTCAAAGCTGAAATTCTTTCTTATAGTTTCTTAAAGGCTTAAGAGAAAATTGTTGCTATTTTGGAAAAGGCAAGACCTACTTTTGCTAGGGAAATTATTCATTTAAATATGTCTCAAAGGATTAATCAAGAAAAAGCTTTTTCTAGTCACGAAAATAATCAAAGATTTAATTAGGGCTATACCAACTAAGCAAAGCTAAGCAGTTCATTTTTGGTTGATTTATTTTCTGCAATAGACAAGGGAAAAGTAATTACATTTTAGGAATTTATGTCTAATGTGAAGATGTCTGAAAACATAGTAGTGTTTGCATTGTAATCAGTTAATTAGAACTACTCATGTAGATCTTCCTGTGTGACAGGATCTGGATCACTGAGACATCTGGCTAAACCTATGTCTATAGTGTAACTCAATAATGAAATAATGGAGGATTTCTTAAAACCCTTTTGCACCAATATAAACACACATGTATGTACTTTTATCATGCATCTGTTGTGATAACCTAAATTTTATTATGCTAAATTTGGATATATAGAATATCAGACAAGCCAGAAATGGATAAGAAGTATCCCATTAGAGAGGTTCATTTCTCCTATGGGACTTGCTGACTCATGATTTAAATATACAGAGATAAATTACTTCTGTGAAAGAGTCTAATGGTGTGTATCAAAAAGAAGAAGCTATTAAATTCTAATATTTAAATCCGTGGGAGGAAATAAATATTTGGCTACATCAAAACAGTCTTGAGAAAATGTGAGGAGTTTTTTTCTAATTAAAAAATAGCAATTTATTTCCTCTTTTATTATCAGCAGTGCCTGTACATAAAGAATGACTCACAATATCAATCTTTTAAAAATTATTTTAGTGTTATCATCATATACTGGTAAACCAGTATTGACTTCCTGGCTTGTCATCCTGCTTTATCATTGATAATTGAAGAGTTATTTTATCAGTATAAAGCAAATTTATCTATGCTTTGCTATGGATGACTTTAAGTTCATTTAATATGAAACTACTGGTACAAGGTAACCCATAACCACCTCTAAACTTCAATATATTGTAAAATATTTCAAATTAATTTCAGAAATGCTTAATGAAAGCAATTAAAGGAACAGAGCTGCCCATGTGCTGCCTGCAGCTATGACATGACCTATGGATTTTAAAGCAAGGTACAACCTATAATCAAAAGTCCATTATTAATGTCAGAAATTCATGGTCATTTAGCATAATTTGAAATAGACATTTTTAACTAACAATCTTTTAGGTTTATTGTAATTTAAACACTGTACTCTGTTAAATCTCTGAATTTAGGAGGAATGATGAATATATAGCCAGTGTCATACAAGGACACCACTGATAGGTCCTACTGCTTACAGAAGAGAGTGGCAACAATACAGACAAACACACAGATAAACCTGCTACATAGGGACCTATATTTCACTAACAGAACCTGGACTGATTGCTTGATTGATTGATTATTTCCTGAGTGCACTAAATGCTGCTTCATTTTGCTGAAATAAAGGAGACTGAAATCTTTCATTAATTCCTAAAGTACTAGGAGTGATCCCAAAAATAAATCAAAGAAAATTTATGAGACAAAATGTCATTTGGCCATGCCAAAATTCTACATGCAGTAGATTATTTCACTGCAAAAATAATTCACATAAATTAAAAAAAAAAAAACAAAAAAACAAAACAACAATAAAATCACTGCCAGTAATTACCCAGCTTGGTCACAGAGCTGATTATCAAATACTCAACATGTATGGGCCACTGAAGTGGAAACTGCTTGAACTTAATGAGCAGTTAGAATAGGCCAGAGTCAAAATTGGATTTCTGTTTGGCTTAGAACCTTGTAGCAGCATCTTTTCTTGTTACTGCTTTTAGTTTCCACTCTCCAGGAAGGCAAACTGAAGCTGGCCTTGAAATAAAGTGAGACAGGTACGACAACAATGCAAGCTCATTAGGAAAGTGAACAAATTGATATCACAGTGCTCCATGCTCCTGCAACTGGTTTAAGTGTAGCCAGCGACTTTTGCACTGTAACAGAGCCACCAGGATAAAGATTCATATCCCTGAATTGTCTTTAACCACGTTGTTTATTTTTGCTCCCAATGAGTATCAGTGGACCTGCCCATCATAACCAGCCACAGGCTCTGGGGAGCCCTTCCTTGTCACACAGGGAAACATCACCAGTGTTCCCTTAACAGACCAGCTTCACTATCCTCAACAATCAATTTAGAAATACACAAATATAAGAATAAGATTTTGGTGTTTAGATGAGGCCTAAATTTTTGCTTTCCTTCCCATCCACTAAAAGTTTTGTGATTACTTAGGTTCAGGGTAGGGAAGGTCAATGAAAAAAAAATTACTTCTGTTTAAAATTTATAGATGAAATTTACTTAATGAAAAATTGCTTTAGCTTGCATAAGAAAGAATTAAAGTCTACCTAGAGAGAAAGAAATTAACAGAATTTTAGGATCTTGAAAAAAATTATAATATTTCTAGAAAGGGAAAAAAGTTTCACAAAGTGGATGTGATATCTTAATAAAGTTCAAAATATTTATATATATATATATATATATATATATATATGCATATATATAACTTACCTGTTTGCACACAAACACAGAATAAAATTTTCTTTTATCATCTGATGCTGCAGCAGAAACCATATATAAACCATATATATACATATATATATATATATAATTATATAAATATTATATCTATATATAATAGATATAATATTATCTATTATAATTTTCTAATCAAAGTTTCACAACATACAAAATAAATTATGGAATTGCATAAAGTTTGAAAGTAAGAAAAATATTTTGAGAGAGAGTATTAGAGGCAATTTTAAACATAAAGCTAGTTCATGAGCTATTACTGACCTGTTAATCTAGGAACATTATGATACATAGATATGTGCACTCTCTAGATATGTATCATGCATGCACTCTCCATATATGCACTCTCTATATGTATGTATTGTATTTGCAATAGTATCTTTCTGTTATATGGGTTTAGGGGATACTGTGAAACCATAATTTTGGTTTCATATGTAATGTCACTATTGGTTTGTTCCTAACTGCACAGTTGGACCATCTTCACAGAAGAAATGAGGACATGTTATTTTAACCATATTTAGTTAGTTGTCCCTGCCCTGTTTTCTACATACACTCGAGGGATATGATGGATCCAAACCAATCATCCCATGGGGCCTTTTCTGATGGCTCTCATAACTCTGATGGTCAAGTGTTCCCCAGACACTGTTGAACATGCCTTTATATATTAATCTGAGGGAGTAAATGATGACTTGGCCTGTCAATACAGTGTTTGGAGATTGAAAATCAGATTATTTATAAGAAGCACAAATGTGCATGAGTAAAAAAATGTACTTAAGACATACGCAGCAAAATTAAAGCCTTTACTCCTGAAAAAGCTCCTGAAATTCATATACATCTGTAGTTACAGAGATGCTACTTTGTAGAAAACTAGAACATACCCTTCAAACATTCATTTCTTTCATGGCAGCATCTAATCCCTACAAGGTTAAAAACTCCAGTTTAAACTACTTCACAGTTATTGAGGAGACCAGAGCACACAAATGGGATATATCTATGTTTAGTGATTTTATGGTATTTTACCTCTTAGAAAAATCGAATGAGGTATTTATTTATTTATTTGTTTTTGTAAGAGGAAATGAACAGTAAACACTTCAAAAAAATAAAGGTCTGTGTTCATCCTCAATTAATAGAACAGTGAAGTTCATGAAAGCCAGGAATATGCATGGGTTTTGTGAATTTGGAGAGGGGAACGGTACTGCTACTGCACTGGAAAGCAAAAGAATGAGCGTGCCAAACATTAATTAGTACCTTCATGTTCAAAGAGGAAATAAGCCATAAAATAAATTAAGTAGCTTGCTACAGCTGTGCCAAGGCTTTTGAAGAATTCACAGTACCTATGATATTTGAAAAACACATCCAGTTCTGACAGGAGATTACTTGGGGCTGCAATGTGGCCTCCAGCTGAGGTTAAGGATGCTTTTCCTTTGGAAAGCAAGCTCCATGTGACCTGGATGAACCATGCAGGGCAGACACTTCAGTTTCTGCATGTCACATTACAGATTCCCAGGGGTTCATTATAAAGCAGGTATTCATCTCAATGGGCTGTGACACACCAACACCCACTGGCTCATCACCAGCGCCCCTGCCTCCTGATCCAAGTGTCTCTTTTGATCCCACGGCAGATGTGCTTGCAGACCACTCCCACAGGAATAAAAGGGAAGCTGGGAAGGACCTGCAGGTCACTGGAGAGACTCATCCAGCTTTGTCCCTTGTCCCTTCTCCAGCACTGAGCAAACCTGACATGGACAGTCCATCTGTCTCCTCTAAGTGTAAGAGCCAAGCTATTTTCATGCTGTGCTAGGAAAGAATACCAGAGGGGACATATATTGATAAAGTATTTGCAGCTCCAATAACACAAGTATGTCATCAAAAGTGGAACATTCATTTATTACAAATTTATTCTAGTTTAAGAGAGTTCAACTCCCAAGTACCTGTATTACCTTATGAATACTAATGCATATAAGTGAAAATAGCTAAAAAATCCTTCTCAGAAAACCATTATTTCTTCTGCAGAAATTCACAGTTAATACATATTTATTTTGTCCTCCTCAGCTTCTGACACTCAGAGCAGACCATCTGCCACAGGCTCATGACAGCACAGACCCAGTCACACCACCTTCATTTGAGGCAAGGAGTGCAGGGTACTCCATTGCTTTAAAGCATTTTTAGTCTAGAGCTGATCACAGTGCTGTCAAAAAAGTGCTTTATTTATAGCAGGCTGCTGATTCTGTCTGAAATCATTCCTATCTCACAAATTATGCCCTGTGACTGGCTTTGTTTTGGGAAAACAAGTCTGCATAATTGATAGTGGAATTCAGGAAGGTGCTAACAACTATCAATTTCTGGTGTCAAAAAGCAGCTGAGGCTGAAACATGCTGCTCAATGTACTGGCAAGATTACCTGATACGTGCAAAAAATTTTCTAAAATCCTAAAATATATCAAATAAAGGATATAGTTAGAAATGTGATTTCATATTATAACTGGTAGAAGAAATGAAAATTATTTGTAGCTTTGATCCAATGAATGTTTAAATAGGGATATTTCAAACTCAGTCTTTCACACACTGAATACTTCTTTAATAGTAGGGGTCTCAATAGTAGGGACCTCATGTTTTCCTGCAAAGATACAGGAAACTTCCTTTTTGAATTATTAAATGCTCTTTGAATGCAGCTAAGATTCACAAGCCTGACAGTCTGATGAATCTTGTGACTATGTTGCATTACCACATGACTAAAAATCCTTGACTGTTTGATAAAAAATAAATTGCTTTGTCTACCAAGCAGAAGGACAAAAAAAAATTAGATAAATGAGTAATTGTTAATGTTTTCATTTTTTCATGTGGATTTTTATTCTGCAGCAATTAGCACCCTCTAATACCTAAGGTAGAAAGCAGCATTATCTGTGGATTTTGAATTTAAAAAACAATATACATTAATGACTGTAAATTAACTCATGTAACAGAAAGGCATATGATAAAGGCCCCTAATTTCATCATTTCAACAACTAAAAAGGTATTTTACTGTTAATTCCAGACAGTAATTTTCTCACAGTTTTTACTGAGAGAATTACTGTTCTTTCCACAATGAAAATAATTTTAGTGTTAATGTTGTACATGTAGTTCTTACACTGCAGATAAACTTGCCAGTATGGCCACATACTGCTCAAAACATTCTGATTAGGAACTGTTTTTATATGTGTACTTTAATTGTTTTGAAATAAAATTCTGTTTGCTGAACTTAGGAAACTTCTGTTTTTGTGACTGACAACACATGTAGATCTTTCTGTGATTTTGTAGCAATATCCAAGCCCCACTCACTATTTAATCTTACCATCCATGGTAGAAAAGCTTCTCTGGCAGAGGCCTCTGGCCTTGCTTCTCCAGTTTATTCAGGGTTTTATTCTGCTAGGAGATGGAAAAGGGCTTCCAATTTATCTGTCCTTTCATGCAGCTACTTCTTTTCACTTTATTTTTTCACTTGCCAGGTAGAGTCTTTTATTTACACTGAGTGTTCTTACTTTGTTCATGAGTAAAAAAGTCTTATGTATCAGAATTAGGTGTGCTTCAAGGGGAAAAGACAATGTCATAGTGGAAAACAAATGGATCAGCAGCCCAGAAATATATGGGAGCTTGCCAATTTTTAATTGGCTGTGAGGACACAAGCGGGGGTAATGTGAGAGTAAATTACAGTCCCATTGGAAAAAAAAAAAGAGAACAAAAAATAAGAGAAAATGGTAGAATTAAACAGAGGGAAAATGAAATCAAGAAAGCTAAATGCTGGAAATGTGGAACTTACTGCCCAGGCTGTTTTTTTACTAAGTATTAGGCATATATTTATCAGTATGGGACAGAAGTTCATGGTATTAACTTCATACAATTCCAAAGCATGTACTCACTAGGAAAGAACAAAACAGCTGAGAAAGCATTTGTAGATTCCTTATACCTTTGGAAGGAGTCTATAAATACTGCAGAGAGCTGAATGGAAGCATCCAACCATTTTACAACCTAGAAACATTGCTGCCACCTTAACAGAACATTGAAATAACTCTGGGAAGGCCAAGTGTCTACATGTTACAGACACAGAAGAGAAGAAGAAAGGGGACAACAACAGAAGGAAGAGCAAAACAACTAGTGAACCCACTATTTGCCTTTTAGAGACCCAAAAGTTTTAAACAAGCATGTAAAAACTGAGAAATTTCCTAGCTCACAAGGTGAAATCTTGTTGGGAGGACAGCTGAAGAACTGTGACTGATGCATTGAGTTCTGAGAGCTTTCTTCAGACAAAAAACTTGAAATTCTCTTTATGAGAGTGTTCTACTCAGTTTTCAGACTGAAAATTTGCAGGGAACTAAGTTTTTGATGGATGAAAGGGTACAAAGACCTACAAAAATTACTTTTTGATCAGGAAAGTTGAAAGGCACAAGTAGAGGCTGTGATTGGAAGACCAGAGCTCTTGAGCTACAGCTGAATGCACACCAATATTACATTATGTCCAGAAGTAAAAGGTACTTTGCAAAAAGCTCACTGTGCATGGCATGGCCAAGTAGCAGCTAGGCTGGCATTGTAAGCAACAGGAATGGCAGAGCAAAGATCCAATGTAGCCGAGTCAGATGCCCGACATCTGTTACCTGATGGTATTGCAGGGACGTCCTAAAGGCTGCAAAGGTTACTAAAGACTCTGCAAGAATGCAACTTATTGGTCAAATGTCACAGTGAATGAGTTTCTTCAGGCATGCAGAAAGAATGGCATGACAGCCTGGTGAACATGAGCTGGAAGAAAGCAAAAAGAACGAGGTATTATTTCACAAGTGAAGACATAACTGGTGCAGCCGAGCTTTATGAGGCAAATCACAGGACTGGATCATTGCTGTGGAACAGCCCCTTGCTCAGCAAGCTCTTTCAGGGGAAACAAAAAGAGAAATGTTGTCCTCAGTTTCAAGAACATATATAAATGCTATAAAACAGAGAAAATTAAAATATGAGTTTGTTGAAACTCTTGGGGAGTGGATACAAACCAAAAGAAAGTAAAAGAGTAAATGTACAAAACTGAGCCAGAAAGTGAGGATTACATCTCTTTCTTTTGGCAGAAAGTGTTGGTTTTTGTGAATGTGAAACCCGAAAACCCTACAAGGGACATATGATGGGATTTTAAATACTTAGATACCACATGTTAAAGCTAAGACTTGTCTGAATATCGCATTGGAAGCAAATTGTAATTTCAGAGTGAATAAGTTACTATGAAGAGGTTATTTTAGTTTTGGTGGTATCTAAGAGGAAAGAATGGATTAACAATGTCTTCTGGGGTATGCAGTCAAACTGATTTTTTTAGGAACATGATATGCAACAGCCATAGAAATAAAACAGAAACGTTGTCCAATCACACCACCAACATCAAATTCAACAGATTTCAGCAAATTCTGGAGAGTGGCTAAAGGTCATTTAGAAAGATGTTTGAAGCTAAACATGTGCAAGTATGCTGGCAGTTTATGCAGGAAAGTTACATTAAATGCACAAATTGTACCAAAGAACAGAAAGAGGAGCCCATTGCACTTGGAAACCTTCAATGACTGGCTGTCAAAAAGTAATCCTACAAAAAAAAAAAAAAAAAAAAAAAAAACTAAAACAAAAAACCCAAGGTCATATAAAAGAGGAAGAATATAGAGAAAAAGCATACAAAACAGAATGGAAGTACAAAGTGAGTCTCAAATTGCAAGAGACAAAATGAACAAAAAGAATTTTAAAACACCCAATAAATAAAAAAAAAGAAAGAAAGATAAAGCAGATCAGTGGTAACAAAAAGGGAAAGAAAATAATGCAGATAAAGGTAAAATGTACTTATAATAATATCCCCTTCACACCAGCCTTCAAAAAATGGTAAATCTTGACAAGCCACTCAAAACTACTTAAGAGAAAAAATCTGGATTGCAAGTATATAAAGAATATGTTATGAATATTTAGATAAGATGGATGTATTCAAATTGTCTGGCCTCAATTAAATTCACCTTAGAGAAACTAGACAGTGATTTCTGAATCACTAAAAATTATCTTTATGAGCTTCTGGAGGACAGGGGAGGTCCCAGATGACCAGAGAAGGGCAAATATAGCATTTGTCTCTTGATAAAAAAGGAGTGCTGATGGAATGAGAGACCAATCAGCCTAAGTTTGATTAATGGAAAAGTTCTGCAACTACTCAACTACACTCGAAGTATCCACATAATTTTCAGAATAGATTCCTCTTACAAACTAAAAATACCAGAACATGTTTGTTTGTCAAACTGGTACAAAAAAATGTTACAGGGTAGATGGCCTGTGGCATAGAGAAGGTATGGCAGGTCACAAAACACAAAAGTAAAAAATGTGCTTCTGTCACTTATGTGCCAGGAGAGATAAACAGGCTTTTGTACTCTTCAACAGAAAATACATACATGAGAATATGGTAAGCATCTATGGGAAGTCACTTTAAAAACTGACCAGAGAAATGCTGTAATTGCTAAGGAGAGGCAGAAGTTAGAGAATAAAAGGGTTTTTTTCCCCCAGTAATAAGAAAAGCTTTATACATTGATTTAAAGTCACAAAATGACTGCATACTCTCTGCAGGACACAAAGGGCCTTGGATGGGCTCACACAATTTTAATGCTTGGGCAGAAACCTTTGGAAATTATCTAATCCAGTCTCCAACTGGAAAAAGAACCAGTGTCAAAGATTAATTCATCTTCAAAGTTAGGTCAGGCCACTCAGGGCTTGTCTAGACAAGCTCTGAAAATCTCTCAGGATGAAGATTTCGGTCTCTCTGGGCAACTTATTCCAGCATCTGATCACCCTCAGGGCTGAGAAGTTTTCTTGTGATGACACAGAATTTTCCTTGCTGTAGCTTTGGAAGATGCACAAGTTGTGCTCCATCTCTCTCTTACCAGCCCATAGGTTGTACAAATTCCCCTTCAGCTTTCTCTTCTTCAAGCAAAAAAAGGCCTCTCAGCTCTCTCAGCTGCAATCCAGCCCCTCAAACACCTGGTTTTTCTCAGCTGAACTTATTCAAGTTTTCCAGCCTCACTATTGTACTGCAAAAGCTGGGCACAGCCATGGGCACTGCTCACCCTCTGTTCTCACAGAGCATGGGGAGCTCTGCTGCAGGACAAAGGAACTGAAACACAGGAAAAGCCAGGTTTTTCTCACATTATTGTACCTGACTGCAGGGGCTCTTAAGATGAACTTGTTCCCAACCTTATATTCACTTACTGGCTACAAGGTGGGAAATTACTTCCAGTTTTACTGGAAGTTCCCCTGAGGGGACCAACATCACAAATATTCATAAATTCAGCAAATGCATTTTTGAGTGGTGAACGAAATCACTATGAGTTTTAATCACCTTATTGTCCCTTGGGTTTCTCTAGACAAGCACAGGAGAAGCTGTCTCAGATAAACTGCTGATTCCAATTTTTTTCTTCTTTCTCATGTTCAGAAAAATAAAAATATCACACAATAAAAAGAGCCTCTCTCTTGTACTGCCTCAGACAAAGCAGTGCAGAAAACATCTAGTTAATTCCCAGGTCAGCACAAAGAAGTCAAGCAAAACAAGTTCTGCTTGCAAAGTGTGTCCCACAGTAGGTCTGTTGAGTGGCAAGGAGCCTTCCTTCAGCTGCCAAAGGACTCAATTGACAGCAATCTTTATACAAATATGGTTGAAGTTTTAAAGCTCATGGTGCATGACTAAAGGAAAACCAACCAGTCCCTATTTTTAGACTCTGTCTCAGAGGTTCTGCCTATATTCTTCCATCTACATTTTAAACTATTTTGGTTCTAAAAGGCATGATTGGTGGCAGAGAAAGAAGCCAAGGTGAAAACATCACTAAATATTAGCCAGTGCATCTTCAGAAGTCATGACCCATGTAAGCACTCTTAATACCGCATAAACCATGGAAACAATTTGTTTGCAGTTCCTTTGTAAAAGCCAAGGAAAGAAACCTAGAAAAGCCAAAAGGATTTGGAACCTTCATGGTCGCACACTCTAAGACACAATTAAAGCAGTCAGTTTTGTCCTTTCTCCAAAAATTTTTAAGGTGGACAATTCAGCTCAATGATATTTTATAGAGGAACAGAAAATTATTTAAATTCTTTGAGTTCATCTCCTAGCACAGACTGCAAAAGCTGTAACCAGGTTTATATCCAGTTTCTAAGATGGGTATTCCTCCTCTACCCACGACTTCAGAGCCAGCACAGGCCAAGTCCGTAACTTAAGAGCTTTTTCACTGGGACAGGGCAAATGCACCTCCAACTTAGTATCCTGTAGATCCCTGGAGAAGACTAAATAAAGTGGTATTTCCTTTAAGATATCCTTGATGCCTTCAGCCAGGGCTTTCTGAAGTAGAGATAAATTTATGGTATAGTTGCCTTTTTGGATTTATCTTTCATTAATTTGTACAAGAGCTTTTTTGAATCCTTCTAAGCTTTGGCCAAAATCAGTATCATTTGCAAGCTGACTATATGCACTGTGATAGGTACACCCCTGGCACGTTCTGAATCTGTCACAGGATAATTTCACTCCTCATACCTTAATAATGAGAAACACTGAACCTCTTTACGTCCCTTCATGCCACTCACTTTTATAACCTCCTATCTCATCTCCTGCCTTTCCCCTCATTAGTCATTTTTTTCAAGGCTGAAGAGTCCTGATCTACTTAGACATGTCCTTGTACTAAACCCCTTCCGTACCTTTGATCTTTCATGCTGTTTTTTTCTGTACCTTTTCTAGCTTTGTTTTGTCCTTTTTGAGACACTGGAACAGCATACAGGAATCAAGATAAAGGCAATAGTTTCATACAGAGATATAATGATGTTTGCTTTTGTTCTCTTTTCCTTCCCTAATAATTCTTAATGTCATATTTGCTGTTTTGATAGCTACTCAGCACAGAATTGACATTTTCAGAGCACACCCTATTATAACTCACAGATCTCTTTCTCAAGCTATAAAAGCATGAACATGGCACACCACTGGAGATATAATGGGAGGACTGTGTTTTACATGTACATCGCTTTACATTTATGACTACTGACAACTTATAACCCATTCATTCAACACTTTTCTGCAAGTCTTCAGTGTTGCCCTTTTGCCCTAAAGGACACTTCTTCATTGCCCACTCCCCCCTTTTCCTGGGATTGTGATAGCAGCAATGAAGATGAGATTTAGGTTTACGGAGGTCACTGGAAAAAAACCCAGTAGTACACATAAAGCTTGGAAACCACTCTAGTTTTTTCAGTAACATGAGCTATTTTTCCACCATTTGCAATTGTGAATCAAAGTATAAAAGGCACTTTTTGGGTTTTTTTAATTAAAGGCAGAAAGAAATATCTGAAAAGAGAGATAAACAGACCAATGAAGACCTCCATAAGTATAACTGCCTCAGTGATGTTTCACAGGCTTTTCCTATATGTCAGCTATATGTGAACTGTTCTATACATCTGTAGAATACTTTAATCAATGTCTAAGTCATACTGGTAGAAAAGTGCTCTAAAGATCATTTGACCCACTAATTTAACTTGTCTGAGGAAGGCCCCTCTGCCTGCTGCTCCTGTCAGCCCAAACATGCACCTCTCCCTCTAACAATTTCTCCTGCTCACCATGCTTTGAACTGTGATTTGCTTTGATAATCTTTCCCATTTTGTTAATTCCAGCACTTTTGACAATGCTGCCATTTCAGTTCATTGAATATTGCATGCAATGTAAGAAATCCAACAGATTCTCATTTAACAGGAGGCATTAAGATGGTTTTACTGTTCCTCTAGAAAGGACTACCCTGCAGGTCTTTTCAGCCTTTGCTCTCCCATGCTAAATGACATTGCCTAGGTTTAAGGAGATGTATCAATATGATTTCTTTTCATCCTACTATAAGCAAAAAAATTTCTGATGATGTAGCTTCTTTTAAAAACAAAACAAACAAAAAACCCAGGTTTACTTTTCCTGTAGATCCTCTGTAAGGCTTTCTGTTGCTTATACACAAGGAAAAATCCTTTCAGCATTTTTTTCTTATGATTTTAACAACTTATTTTTCAAGATTTCATTGGAATACCCTAATATTTTTACATTTAGGCAGTGTGTACATTTTTCTAGTTTCGTCTCTTGGACCTTCTGAATACTGATTTCCCAGTTAGTAACACATTTCACCCTTCAATTTAATGACACCTTTATTTCCTCATTGAAATCTGTTTTGATATTGTAGTGTGAATTTTTGCTGAAACTCTAATTTGATGTTTCAAAATTAAAATTATCCCCATTACATTCAAATGTACTTTACCTTTACAAATGGTTCTCTCAATTTCCTTTGTTTCAGGTCCTCATTTTAACACAGATGATTTTTTCAGGTTAGGCAGTAATATAACGAATTCTGCTGTTCTTATCAGAATATTGGATTTAATTACATTACAGTGACCTAAAGACTTGGACAGTAGCTTTTTGACAGTAGCATTTTAAACTGGATCCTGTCCACTCTTGCAAACCAACTCAAAAATTTCTTCATTTCTTCTCTTTCCCTGAGCAGCTGTTGCATTCAACAGTCACTTCTGGATTAAAAAATTTACATTTGAAATCTCATTGAATCTATCTGCAAAGCAGATAATTACATTTTTCTACTGTAATTGTATTTTATAAGTGGCATGTTCTAGGATATACTTTTCTGAATAAGTTTCTAAGATTCAAATCATAAATTATCACATATATAGCTAAATACTAATAAATACAAGAAATTACTATTTAAAAATGTTCGACAATATGTCTCATATGTCTCATATCCTTAAAAATGGATGGAAGAGGAATAAGGCATAATGAAATAGTAGCAATATTTTTCCTTTAAATTCAAGAAAACTTTTAAAACTCTGACACTGCAGTTCAATGTTTTCATTTCTTCTGTTTTTTCTTCCTTTGTCCCAGTCTCTTTCTGCCTTTTCAGCCACTATTCTACTTTTAATTCTTTCAGTTTGGAGTTTGATTTTCATATTCCCATTAATTAAATGAGGAGTAAAGCACGCCAACTCAGAGGAAGGCCAAAGCACTAAGCAGCCTCTATCCACAGGCAGCTTGTACCAGTAGGGGCAGCTGTACTGAGAGAAAAAAGAAATTCTATATTTCATAGTATTATTTAAAAATACTTAGCTTGAAAGACACATTCTTTGACAAACATTCTGAGCTGTTTAACAACCTTTTTTGAGAGACTGCTAATTTCCTGTAAAAAAACCCAAAAACTAGAGGACAAACCACATTTTTTAAGGAATGTGGAAAACCTGTCTCCTCTTTTCTTTCTCCTTCATTAATGAAAGAGTCATAATTTTATCCAAGTAAGTCATTATATGATACATTGAGAATCATGGCATGAAAAATGTCTGTACAAAATTATCACAGACCTGATTCCTATTTGTTGCTTTTAGGACACAGAGAAAGGGAAGGTTTGAAAGAGTTCTATCTTAGTAACTTAAGGAATTTTCCATTAAATGCTCCATGAAATAAACTCCTTGGTAAACAAGGAAAATATTAAGTATTGAAATTTATATAAACATTGTTAAAATGTGGCAAATTAGCATACAGTTTTGCTATAAGTATGATTTGCATGCTTCAAAAACAAAAATCTCAAAAAAAGGTTTCAGAATGGTAAAAATACTGACTCCTAGCTGCAATTTTCTCATATTATTATCCTTTACAATTCTGTTTCAGCACTTTTATATAGGGCAGTGAATGAAGGCAATGAAGGCATAGTTTTACCCATTGCTGGGACTGAGTAATGTATCCAGGGATGGGAGCAGTAGAGGTTCAGATCTCCATTCTCCCCAGATTTCAGCCCATGCCATTTTGAGACAAGTCATTTCCACCTCCTGTTACACAAGGGTTAAAAAACTGTTTGGCAGTGTTTGGCAGCTAAACCCTCTCTGCACAGAAAAGTAGTGAATGCACATCCATCATTCTGGGATTTGGTTCAGGGACTTTTGGAAAAAAGACACCAACAGCAGCTCCTCACTCTTGTAAAGGCTTGTGAATTTAAGCCAGGGCTTTTTTCTGAATGTATGAAAGAGAAGCCCTGCTATTCAAACACACATACTCATCTATTGAAAAGGCTGGAACCTTTTCTACATCTGTTTGATTTGATTCAGGTGTTGGATAAACTAAAAATATACATTTAAAAAATTATTTCTATCCCAAAATATGTTTATCACAGCAATGAAGACTGGAGATGCAGCTGTAAAGGACATGACAGATTTATATAATCTTTGAAGCCTAATCTGTCAGTGCTCACCTGGTAAATCCATGACTGATGCTTTGGAAGAGCAAAGCACTGTGCTTCCCTAAACTCCAAAAAACCATAGACCCATTTGTCTGTGTGATCCCACAGGTAAAGAAGATAAGAGGGTAAAAATAATCAAGTAGCATTTTAGTCTAACAAAAGTGTTAAAATATCCAGTTGAATAAATTATTTATAATACATTGAAGTTTAGTTTACAAAGGGTAATAAATCTCAATTTTTTCACTTCACAGAATCCTTATGTGTAATGAAAATGTATACCTCTGTCTCATCTCTCAACATGTCTCTGGAGCTATTGAAAATGTAAAATAGTCTAACCTCACTCAAAATAAATAAATAGATCGTATGACTTAAATGCTCTTGAAGGATGAATAAAAACATCACTGAAGATAGAACTAGACACTGTAGAACAGATCAAGTTGCAAATGGGACTTACTCTTTACCCTTAATAATGACTGATAAAAGAGGAAATATTTATGAAGATATCTGCTCTTCAGCACTTTTCATTGCAAAAAATATTTGTACTAAACCAAAAAACCTAAACCAAAACACAATAATTTTTTTGTTTTTTTAATGAATGGGGTTTTTAAAATAAAAACTCACAGAATGGATTGTGTTGGAAAGGACCTTTAGAGGTCACCGAGTCCAAGCCCCCTGCAATGAGCAGGGACACCTGCAGCCAGATCAGATTGTTCAGAGCCCTGGGTGTTTCCAGGGATGGGGCATCTACCACTCCACTGGGTAACCTGTGCCAGTGTCTCATGTGCTCAACATAAAAAATTCCTTCCAAGTATCTTGTCTGACTCTGTTTTCTTTCAGGTTAAAACCACTGTGCCTTGCCCTATTGCTACAGGCCCTATTTGCACTAAGTGCATATTTGCACTTATGTATTTATATATGAACTCACACACGGATGATTTCAAATTTGAACAGCCACCTTCTAAAAGACAAATGAGCTTGAGAAATTGAAAAAAAAAATTATAAAATTAAAAATTAAAAAAAAAGAGCCCAATACTTAGAAAAAAAAAATTAAAAATTATTGTCCCAATAGATACAGAAATAAATACAAAATAAAAATTAAGGCAAATAATGTCTACAGTTTCAAGTTATAGCAGAAATCGAAAAGGGACAGAGAAGAGCAAGGAGCATGATCAAAGGTAAAGAATGGATTTCTGCACAAAATGTGACAAAAAATAAAATTAGAGAACAGTGGCTCAGTAGCACTTCCAGCTATAACACTAGAGGAAATGTAATGAAACTAGCAGGAGAAGAAAGAAATATCTTCTTCACACACTGCACAGTTAAGATGCAATTTTTTATATATAGAATGCTGCAGATTCCAAAAATATTCATCCAAAAAACCCTACTTTTAAAAATTAATGTATTAAAAAGATATAAATAACTAATAAATGCAATGTCATTATCTCCTGTTTGGGAAATCCTTGAATAGTAAATTGCTAGGAATCAGAGAACATTCCTAGGACATCTCAATATATGCTTTTCTTATTTATTACCTTCTCTAAACGTGTTGACCTTTGACAAACCAATATAGAAGCCAAACGAACTTCACTCTGACCTACAAGAGACTTTTATGTTTTGTATTGCCATTTATATCCCCATAAACCCTCATGAACTCTTCAAAGAGTACAGTAATTTTCTTTGCAGATAAAATTAGCAAATAAAGCTATACTGCCTAACAAAATTAACTTCTTGACAGGAAAAGTTTGAAACCAACTATAATGTACTTTAGGGCAAAGTTATGCATGTATATCATATTTTGCAACCTGCAGTATGCCAATATCATGCAATACTAACATGTGCTACAATTTAATCTCTCTCTATAACTTATCTGTATTATTCATGATAAATAGTTCCCATTTCTATGCACAATATTGATATTCTGCTAACATGACACAGGCTGACAAGAAAGTGGAAAAAAATGGGTAGAGGGCCTTACTATGTCTGGAGGCATTTTTCTATCAGCAACCAAGCAGGCAGCAGAAAGAAAGAATCCTCTCGCCTTCCTAGAGCTGCTGAAATGAGCTGTTTGTTTGACTAGCAAGTCATGGTGCAGACTGTGAAGCCCAACAAACAAACAAGTTTAACACAGCCCCCCAGACAAGTAGGTCACCTCCTTTTCAAGGAAGCAATGTAAACAAAAGCAGAAACCTCCTAAGACACAGATAGGCATCTTTGCAACCTGGGTAAGATTAGATCCTGAAAGACTGTGGATAACTCAGCCTCTTCTCAATATCTTGTATAACGTACAATTGGATTGCTTTTGCTTGCTTGTAAAAAAAGTTTATGCATTGGATAGTACTGAATAATAAATTGTGGTGTGATAATCAACCCTATTTCTTTATTTTCTGCTTGCAAAGAATGTACTTGTTTAACACTGCTTGCTTATGCTGCAGCTCAACTATGCCAACATAGCAAAAAACTGTTCCTGCATCACTGCTCAGAGAGTTTATTCTCAAGAACCATTCCCCTGTGTTAGCTGGAGGTTTTAGGAGAAACTCATTAAATACAGTAGTACCTGTCATAGAATTACAGTTTTATAATTGCATATTCCTTACAAAATTCCACTCAAATAATTTGCTAAATATTATTTTAATTTATTGTTTACAAAAGGCAAGAACTGTGCACTGTAACCTGATGTTTCCTGAGTTTAGGTTTTAACCTCCACTGTGTGCATCCTCTCCATGCATCTTCTTTTGTGACTTTTCCTCTACAATGAGAAGTAGACAAGCTTCTCATGGGTTTTAATCTTAAAAAATATACATCAGCTTATTTTTACCCATAAACTTAATGTGAGATTTGTAGAGTTACCAGCATCAAGCTACTCTCACAATTAAACAACTGAGTAACAAAATGATGAAATAATAGTGCAAAAAATTGTTTGAAGAATCAGAATTCTCAGCCAGGAATCCTGTAATTATGTCTCAGTTGGGTTTTGTCCAACAGAAAACACAGGAATATGAAGGCTGAAGTAATAAATCTATTATTAACATACTGAGCATAAAAAAGAACAGTTATTTCATTCACAGTGACTTACATCCAGTCAGAAGTGACTCAGGGGTCAGCTATCAGAAGGTATCAGCACAGTGATTACCAGTGGTAAAACCACAAATTCAATGTTAGAAACTGTTAGGAAAGGAAACAAAGCAGAAGGGCATCACTGTGTTTTATACACTGCACCCAACTCCTCAACACTGTGCGCAGTGATGGCTCTCCAATCTTCAAATATAAAGCAAAAAGAAACTTTTAGAGAGGACAGCAAGGATGGTCATGCATACAGAGTGATTTCTGGAAAACACATACCCATGGGGAAATGGACCAAACCACAGTACATCCCATGAAAATATGGTGCAGCAATTTTAAAACAAAGGGATGGGACTTTTCCCCCTACCTACCAACTGTGGCATTCATTGCCATAGGACATTGTGAGGTCAAAAGTCTACACAGGACCACAGGAAAAAAAATCATGAAAAGAAAAGTGCTATGGCAAAAGAATGGAATAGTCAATGTGACTACTGTTATTAACTGAAAAGTCTTGAAAGTCTTCTTGCTGGAACCTAAAAAGCCATGACAAGGAAAGATCACATTAAATTTACCCTCAATTTCTCCTATGTTTCTCATGACTAGTCAGCATATGAACTTCACTGAATGCATACAACCATTGTTATGTTTTCATTATTTTGTCATAATTATACTTTAAAATATTTTTTGCCCTTCTCATTGCTATATCATATTTATTCTGAAGTTTTGGCTGAGGTCTTTAGTACATTCTCTTCTTAGCTGGACAGATTTTCTTTTTCCTGATCTAAAAAGCAAGAATCTCTGTAAAGCACTGTAGTAAAAATCAGTATTTCTGAAATCCTGTTCTGACCTTCACCCACTCACACTGCAGGTCCTCCTTTCCTAGTTGGCCCTTTTTTCTTACAGTTCTTCTTTCCTTGCAAATCATTCATGCAAAAAATTTAAGTGACAGCTATCCTCCATTAGAAGATTAACTCTGTTTTAAAATTATTCCTTGTTAAGAAGTCCTATGTCACACTAGAATTAGATGCTTGAATTAACATTGCAAAATTTAGAAACATGATTACTGTAATATTATCATTTAATGATTTTCATTTTACAGCTTACTTTTTTATAAGAAAGCCATTTCTCCATCTTGTGCTCACAGTGTGCCTACTCACTTAGAACTATACATCTAACTATTGTGGAACAAAAATAGCATAGAAAAGCTGCTCAGAAATAGAAATTACCATATTCATGACTTTCTAGATAAACTTTTCAGAACACAGTAGAAGACAGAATTTGAACCAGAAAAAGTTATTGTCAAGTTTCCTGATTAAACAGACAGCTCCATAAAATAGCTGAACTTGTTAAAAAACCTAAAGAAACATTTATTTAAAAGCAATGACATAAAATTAAAGATTCAATAGGTCTAAAATGCACTACAACAATCTAGTTCATTAAAACCAATAAGGGATAAAAATAAATATGTATATTAGAAGAGCAAAGTGGACAATGAAAAGCTATTTTCCAAGGATATAAACCTAATCATTAAAAGATAATTTAGATACAAGTGTGTTGAAGTAGTAAGGTGTAAAGGAAGCAACTGAGCAATACGGGCTACTTGGTTTTTGAAGCACCATCTCACTGCCCTCCTTCATGTTTCTCTTTGAATGTGCCTCTATTCTGAGAGCAAAAGAAAAAACATGCCCCAGAGCTATTTCAAACAAAGGCTAGTATATATTTCAGACTATGTTATGGCTTAATCATTTATTTGGTGTTTGAGCTACTCCATTTCTGCACAATGAGGTAGTTGCAAGAACACCCTTCAGCATTCTGATCCCATTTTCTAGCATTGTCTGGTCAGAATCTTCCAGAAAACAGGTAGAATGAGAATGTTCATTCTTTTTAGGTCTGAAATATTTTTAATAATGAAAAATACCAAAGAATAAAATCACAAAACACACCTTTGATAGGGATTACAGCAGAGATTTTAAAAATCTTCTTCAACATTTACCCTTATTTTAACAGCCTAAATTTCACCATGTAAATCTGAAGCCTGTTTTACCTAATCAGAGGTGAGAAACATATTAAAGAGAAAATTTGTTCTCCCTGGGACTATAAGCACTCGTACATACCTGAAACAAAACAACCTTGGTAACAGAAGAAGAGTTCTGCACCACAGCAGTTATTGTGGCACAGGTTCTCACCTCTGGGTACAAGAACCTCATTTCTTCACAACATCTGATTTTGGATGCATTCTCGCCTGCCAAGTTGGAAACTGTTTTTAATTGATATCTTAAAATTTCAGTATTAACTTTATTTTTTTAAGTTCAGTAAGTGTCTTGAATTTTCTGATTCTTTTTATTGAGTTATATTTGTATCCAACAATTGGAAGAGGGGGTATTTAGATGTTTAAGATGGAACTGTACTTTTGAACAACAGTTAGGCCTCTTCTCAGTATTTAACAGACCATGACTGACTTGTTTGGCAAGGAAAGAAAAAAATAATATGATCATCCAATTAGACTGAGATCAATTGAAACAGGATCAGGTAGACAGATAACTATGAAATAAAGACTATTTCAGGAGAGCCCATGTCTATCCTTAAATCCTTTAGAAGCAGCCTGATGTATGTGGGAAGCAGATAGTAATTTTTTTTAAGGGCAGACAGTCATTTTTTCATGACAAAAGTCTCAGTGAACATTGCTTTACTTATTCATTCTCTACCAGCCCTGTTCTTTTCGCCATTGAGATAAACACAGAATGAAAAGCGAACTGCAACATATCAGTGTCTCAATTTTTGTATTTTATAAAAAGTGAAACTGATAAACCCCCTTTTAAAAGGGTGCCAGTCATCTTAGAGAATGATTCAATTCACTGAACATCGTTATTAGTTTAACAACAAAAGCTGATATTCTCTTGAGCTGAATTTATGTACTATCTCTACAGTATCTTTTCAATTGATTCCTTATCTAGCACATTATACTCTCACTGTACTTGCAGATCTACAATATTCACTTCTATGGAGTGAATCAAGCTTCATAAATACATTTTAAAAAGTCAGGATTCTACATGAAAACTGAAGCTCTTAAAAACTGTGGAAATGTTGAATTTTGCAGAATCTTCAAAATCTACTACATCCAAATCTATTGTCTAAATTGACATAGCTCCCTCAGATTTTCGGAATGCATTATTACACATATTTTTGAGATGTTTCACTGCAACGATGCAGTAAATGCTCTGTTGGGCTTGTGGCCTCTGAAGAATTCACAAGAGTTGAATGCAACTATAGACTGTTGTCACAGTGTCACAGTTAAGCCTAGAACTTAAAATACCTTAATTACCTTCCTACTGTCACTATTTTCCTTGGCAAACTCAGTAATTAGTGAATCATACCTTAAACTAAAGACAAAGTAAACATCACAATGTCTAAAATCAGAATAATACAAGGGATTTTTGCAACGCGGCACTGACACACTGAAAAGATGCTGACAGAATCTAAACCTCTCTCCTTCAGGAATTTGCAGCCATCTGTCCACAATATCTAATTCCTTCCTGTGGAGCCACTTTCACAACTGCCTAGCATCCTGAGGTAGAAAAGTGCTCAGATCCTCCCACTAAATCCTTGCCGTTCACCTGGGAAAAAAGCAATCAAGCAGTAGGGCATATAACATCAAAGATGTTCTCAGCTGACCATGCTGGGATCCTCTGGCTGATGGAGCTTTGCCAGCCTTGGGCAGGGAGACCATGACCACTACCACAGGTACAGCACCTAATGGGGTATGTATGGGGTTCTCTCTTGGGCTGTTCACTTTCTCTTCTCCTCAGCTGGCTCCAGAACACCACAGTCACCCAAGGAACTGTCCCCAAACCTTTATACATCCTTCAAAAGATGGCAACCAACAAGAGGGAAACCCATTTCTTCTATCCATGCATTTACTCTGAATTGTGTTTCCTAATCAGAAATCATCTTAGACATCTCTAAATGAACATGCTAGCATTAAAAAGCAATATAACATGCTTAGAGTAGAAAATGCCCATGCATTAGATAATTCTGTGTACCTTGCATGAAACAATACATTCAGGTCTTGCATTTCCCTGGTTAAAGCCTGGGGAGGGGAGGGCAGGAAACAACTCCTTGTAAAATAAAATGATGTTTACATTCCTCAGAAAGTGAACCTGTCCTCTAATTAGGAGGGTCCAGACTATCTGTCAGTACAGAGCAGATAGAGGGGTTTTCAGATGAAAAACAAAGCCAGCCTGTAACAGCTGAAATTGGTAATCAGGTACAAAGTACTCAACTAACAGCTAAATTAAACTTCATGCTAGGTCTGAAATAGAATTACACCTTGTCTGGAGAGGACCAGCAAGGCAGACAAACAAGAGCAACAAAGGCCTTGCTAACTTCAACCATAGTGCAATTTAAGCATAGTTGTTCTGCTATAATCATTTGTAACTGTGTTGTCTACTCATATTTTACTGTCACCTGAAATAGCTCTCCGTGGGTTTAACAAACCTGACATGTCTCTAAGTGGGATTCTGTGTCACCTTTACAAATACTCCATTCCCAGTACGTGCTGTGCAGTGGCTGAAATGCAGTCAGAGGGAGATTTCATGTGAACTGCTTGCCAGGCAGACACCTGACATAGTGGGAGCAGGTCAGGTCAGAGCATTCAGGTTATTTTTTGGGTGCATTAGCTATGTACTAAGATTTCCAGGTATGCACACAAACACCCAGACTCCAAAGAAAGTCAGCAGTGAATAAAAATAGATTAAGAATAAGAATAGATTAGGAATAAAAAGTATTTAGTTGCTGTGAATTATTTTCTTAGACCATTATACTATGAATACAGGCAAAGAACATACTTTACAACTGAGATGCAACATCAGGCAAATATTTACAGGACCAGAATGTGAAGGGCAGATAAAACCTTGCAGAACCTTTGCAGTGTTCTAAACTGTTAGGATACTCTTCTTGACTACTGAATTGGAGAATGAAGATCAGGCTAAGTAGAGTTCAAGCTTCCTCATTATCCAACACATAATTAGCAACTGATGACCTGTTTGCATAGTGAGATGATGGAAGTCTCTTTGTTTATCACATAAAGTGAAATTTACCACTAAAGTTCTGAAGAAATATGTTTAAGTAGTTAGAGAACAGGACTTAATAAAATGTTACACATAGTCACTAATTTATCCTGCCTCATTAATTACAGCTCCATTCAAAAAAGACCTTCTCTATACCTTAAAAATAGCCATCCATATAGTATTATACAATTTGAAATACTATACAGACACTTTATATTGGTTCCCTTCAGAAAAACCACAAAGAATGAGAAGGGCTTTTCTTTCTGGTGTTTTGACTACATTTCAACATTTTCAGACCTAAATATGGTAAACAAAAAGCCATGCACAGAACAAGAAGAGCTATGGTGGTAAAGTTTTGACTGCTTAAAGTTTTATTTTGTATTATGAATTTTTCCATAATTCAAACTCTACTGAGGTTAAAAAAAATATTTTTTCTATAGATGAGATCGAGTTGGCTTTTCCCAATAAATATTACACTTTACTGCACAAATAATTCATATTAATAATAACAATTAATACCATAGCAGGTAAATAACAATGGGAAAGCCTTGTACTTTGAAGCAAAGCAAGTTTTTTTAAGTTTTTTCAATTCACTGTGTCACAGTGTCTACACATCCTTCTTGGGCTACATCCATGCACCAAACCATGGCCTCTGGTGGGTGAGTGTTGTTCTCCCAGAGGAAACCACAGAATGAGCTGAGCTGGAAGGGACCCACAAGGATCACTGAGTGCAGCTCGTGGCCCTGCACAGGACCATCCCCAGGATCACGCCATGTGCCCAGGAATGTTGTGCAAACACATCTTGAACTCTGCCAGGCTTGGTGCTGTAATACCTGAATGCTGGGAGCCCCCTGACAATCATTTCAATGATTAGCATTAAAAAGCTGTGAAAGATGCTACAAAGATCTTCTAAAATACAACCACCAAAAAGCAAAATTTATTTCCACTGAAAGTCCACTGGCAACAGAGTGCCTGAAGTTGTGCATACTCCTCTTTACTGCATAAAATTGTGGGAACAGTGAACCCTTGTGTCTATATTAATATTTATAAATCTAGGGGAGCAAACAACCTTTAGCTAAGATAATGTCAGCAAGGACATGTGATGATTTCTTATGTCAGACAGGCACAAGAGACTCACTGCTAAAAGTGAGAGCCTCGGTGGAAAGGCACTTAACAGCTGCAATTTCTCGAGTAAAAATCCAATAAAAGAAGCACTGTGACACTTTCATTGGTATCTCACAACTTCCAGATTCCAAAGGAGTAATTTAGTTTAAGCAACAGGTCATGCAAATAATCTTTGTAGTAACTCAGTTGCAAGCCTAGCAAGCTACACATCATTTCAGCATAAAGGAACGCATGTGTTTTTATATTATTCTTACTAACATCCTTTTTGGTATTCCCTTGTAATCTCAAAGCAAAAGTTGCAGTCTTCTGAAAATCAAAGATAAGTTTTCTTTGTCCTATCAGTGATATCTTCAAAATATTACAGACATAACTATCCCTAATTGAATTAATGCATTTTCCTTGAATAATTACTTTCTTTTCATATAACTTAAAAAACCATTAGTTTCCATTAATCATTAATACCCAAAATTAGCTCAATTTAACAGTTGCATAAAATTGCTGTGATTTTAGATAGCTGAAAGCCCAACCTAATGTTCGTATCAGTCCAGTTATTAAAGAAGAGCAGAAAAATCAAAACCACCTTCTTTCTTTGGACACTGTGCCTATCAGACAACCAAGAATTAAAAAAGGTGTGACACAATTAATACTTCTTGGTGTATATGGGATTGAAATAATGCAATTTTCATTCCAGTTTTCAAATCTGTCTCCTCAAACCAGCAGGAGATCAATTGGTGTGGATTTGTACCTGCCTTGCGTACACTGTTTTTTATGTTTCTTTCTAGCACTGATCTTCAGCACCAGTTGATAAAGTCACTTAAATGAGATCTTCTGGTGCTTCAGTGATAACCAATTTAGAGACTCTCTGAAGTCTTAGTGTAACCAGGAGAACTTAATCCTTTTCATTTTACCTACAGAAATGAAATTATTCTGCCTCTGGTCCTTTTTGCAGCCTACAACATTATTTGGGCAATCACAGGGTATCAATGCTACCACACTGCTTTCATATAAACATTTCAGGCTTGATCTAATAGCACTGTATCCAGGGGAGCTGCATAAAATCTTGAATGCAAAAACTAAGGGCATATTTGAACTATAAATACCTGCTTGACAAAGAAATAGTGCATGAAAATATTCATACTGCATTTGCTAACACCTGTTTCTTTTTTTGGCTTTGTAGATGAGATCCAGCATTAGCCTGTGTTGAGCAAATCCTGGTACCATTTCATATGTTTGAAAGTGCAAATGAAACAGTGCTATCTTAAAACCACACTTAGGATCTTTCTAAAAATAGGAAAGTGCTGGAGGTCACTGTGCAGTGGTGGGAATACACAGTAGAAGAGCATAAGTAATTTAAAAGGCTACGTGGAGTCTGATTTTAACATTAAATTTGCTTTGAATCAGTGTTTTTCTTCCACTTCTTTGTATGTATTCCTTAAACTGCGTAAAGGATATTTGAGAAACTGAATCTGATAAATAAGTCATAACATTTGAGAAGAAAATTTATTACTACATTTAAGTAATTTTACAAAGCAAAACTTAAAAGATCTGTAAGCAAATGGAGTGATGAAAGAGGTACAATGTATATAGCAGTGTACTAATTGAAAATTAATTACTGAGGTTTCTTATTCTCTTTCTATACATACACTTCAATATAGTCATGGAGCTCTCTGAGGAGTGAAAAATAAGGCAGGATTAATTGTGTCTGGACAACTTCTGCTCGATGTATGTGCAAGGTCAGACCTAAACCCATGGCTTGGTGGGTGGGTTCTTGTCTTTACCACTGATTTGCAATTAAGACCTTAATTAAATTTTATACCCTCTCTTCAGTAACGTATTATTTAATCCACTTTGTTTGAATTGATTTCAAGTTTCAAAGTGCAAATCACAGAATATTTGGTGTGTTGGAAAATAAATACAAGGAACACTGAAAAAAGTGAAAACTGGAGAGCAGGCTGGTGGGTAAACACAAACCAAAGCAGAGTTATCCTCATGATACAGGATTCAGGTCCTCAGAGGATGCTCCTTCTTCAAATGCAAGCCTTGATATCCCTGAAGGACATTACTCTCCTGTTTACTGCTGTCTGTTTTTTTAGAACCAATGTGCCTCTGGGGAAGCCATTCACTTGCATCTGCATTTGGACTGGCTTGCTGTTATGATAGCAGCTGGCTTAGAAAAGCAGATAAAGATTGCAGTGACATAAGAAAATGTGTCCTGGGCAAATAACAGCCTCCAAAAAGAAGCCAAAAATGTGATCTGATTGCAAGGTTGTGCCACAATTGTTGTAATTCATAATTTCTTACAACACTATTGCAAGAGATTGAGTAACTTCAGTATTTTTACCTCTTTTTTCCTCTTCCTTAAAGAAGCTTATGGCTCTCCCATGGAAGAACATTTCCTCTTATTGATACTTTCAAACTATTCAGATCCTTATATGCAGTTAGAAACAAAATTGTGGGGATGTTGCAAGGAGATTGCACAGAAATAACTCTTAGGGGAAAACAAATCCCCACAAAATGTAATTACCTCTTGTGGCAGTTAAACTCCAACATCTATGAAGTACGGAAGGCCCTCACAGCCCAGCCACTACCAGTGAGATGCCAGGGTTCTAAAGTGTCACCAGCAGGACAAATAAAAGTGCCCAGGTCCCGTGAAACACACCCAATAGCCAAAGGTATGTAATTGGGAAGTACAATGGCATAGTAAGACGGCATCACTGTGAATGGGGAGTTTAAACAACTAAACCACTTTCTCTCCCTTTTGGGAGAAATACTGGTGCCCTCCTACCCTCCTTACCCCCTGCAAGTGACGGATGATCTCACTCTCTTAACAAACTATTTAGAATCTCCACATTTCAACCCTGACTTCTCATCCAGGAAATTCAGACAATTCTATTGACTACAGTGCCCAAACCTGTACATTTCACTTGCTATTATAGCAATGAATCAACTCCAGAATACTGCTCGACTCACTTTCACATTTGAACAGCTTCATAAACAAATTCAAGTGGCAAGATTATACTGCATATTCTCTGTTTAGTATCATTTGCCTTCTAAAATAATTACTCATTTTTATGTGATAAATTTACGTCCTCAGAACTGTCCTCTAGGTTGAGCCATGCTAAGTCACTCCTCACTAGATGCAATATTTCCTGCAATCATTTAATTTCAGATGTTCTTCTTTCACTGATATTGTTATTTCTTATGTTAGACAAACAATGTTAATCTGATGGCTGTGTTTTAGTAAGCATCTTCTGAAATTCAGACAATGTGTTCTGTAGTCCAAGAGCTAAACCCCAAAAAGAAAATAACCCAATGACACAAAGAGAGAATTTGAGGAATCTAAACATTCACTAGCCATGCAAATTTCTCTACCAAATTTCTCTACAAATTCCAACAGAATGAATAAATAAAATTAAATCAGCATTTTCCAACAAAATGTACTGTTAGTGTCACTGTTCCTGAAGATACTAGTGTGAAATATTCTAAATCCATCTCAAGGCTTTGTGTTTTGGTGCCTGCATACCACCATCCAGTTAACTTATTAAAAAATGCCAAATGTGCTAACATCTAAACCAAAATTACTTTGACAACCTGTAGATTTACCGTGGGTGCAATCCTAGGGCTGCAACACACTGAAAGTATCAAGTTCAAAGGAGTTAACACAGTATTTGAAAATATATCCTTCAAGGGAACTCACTATTCTTTCTTAGCTATGACAGAGTGAAATACATTTTTTCATCACATAAAATATGAGATGTCTCCCACATGATTCCCATTGTCAGAAAGAATCATTCCTTAGAAAGTAGGGCAATATATACACTGACATTTTCTATATCAATAAGAACAGCTTAGTTTAGCACAGTGAAAGGGCTAAAGCAGATAAATTGGAAGTGAAAGGCTAGGACAATTATGCAAAAAATGTAATAGGAAAACAAACTGACAGATGAATTATTCCTAAATCTTGGCTGTAGACAGTTTTGTTACCATAATTCTGGATGGGATCAAGACTCTGCCATGAAGGGAACACTGAACAAGGGTCACCTGTTTGTGGTGTATCTGCAGAACACCATTTTCTATCTACCTACATTCAAAAGGTACATGTCAGCAAGGAAACCATTCCTGAAGTGAGATTCATAGACTTGTGAAATTCTAATAACTTAGAAATGTGCCCCAGCAGATACTGCTGTGTGATGAAACAGTTTATCAGTAGGAGATACTATTTTTATCTCTAATCAAGCAGGTATAAGTGTATGTAATCTAGTCTTTCAACTCTCCCATCCCCCCTCCAAAAAAAAGCTCACCCAGAGCACATTACCATAATTGCAAATGTCTTTTTCAACTTTGCAGGAGGGGAAAAAAAGGGAGTTTTTCAATGCATTCTACATCTAACTCCAAGGCTTAAATGGAAAAGCTTCATATTTTTATGCCTTCAAAAAAATAAAAATGGATTAATCTCAACAGGCAGTTGTCTCCCATGGATTATTAGGTCTCTCAAGAAAGCTTATATAACCCACATAGGTCTTATGATTATCTTGAAAAACCCAAGGAAACATATTATTATCCTCTTAAAAGTAAAGGGTCATATTTGCAACAGGGGATTGAAGATAAAGTTATTCCAAGTTTTTTCCTATTTCAACATTGCTTTTTTACTTCAAAAATTCTTTTAACTCCAGTATGTGCAGAAAGTTATTAATGGGGTCCAGAAAGCACACCCTGTATTACCAGATAGAAGAGGCTGCTGTAACTGAGCTGGAACTTTTGCTATGGAAAGTCTTTACATAAAAATGAAAACCTAAAAATTTCAACTGATGACCTCAGGTGAATGACCAAACTTATCTGGTCACCTGTGCTAATTAAAATAGACAGAACAGTTCCAATGGGAAAGAGTATTCTTTATGATAAAGGACTTAGTCCCTAAAGTGTGGATTTTGGGTACAGTCATACGACAGAAAAAAGGGTGCAAGACAAATAACTTTATTTATCTGAAAAGTCAGACTGGATCCCCTTTCCTACATTGTCTTTCCCACTTTTATTTCTTTCTGGTTGTTTTTTTTCCTTGTATATTTTTGTCCTTACTAGGACATCCCTTCTGCGTCCGGTGTTATTTTGTTGCCCTTGCTTTATCTCTCTTTTTCCATCCCTAGATTTTTTACCCTTGGAAAAGTCCCTAACCCTCTCAGCCTCTTCTTCTTCTTCCATTGCTAAAAACATCAGCTCATTTAAATCCCACATAACATGTAATTCAGATGCTGGGAAGGGCACGGGGAACTAAGCTACATGTGAAGATGGAAGGCCTTTTAAAGATCCTCAGGATCTTTATGCCAAGACCAGGAGAAGCCAGGGGAATTTGAGTTCCCTTTGTCAGTATCCTTTGAGAAACTGTCTTGTGTCCTGCCAGATCTTCACAAATGCAGTCATGCTGAAATGACTAACAACAGCAAAAAGAACATTCTTTCTGACTTAGACTGATTACTAGATGGAAAAGGAAGAAAAATATCTTCCAGCCAAGATGGTAAACAAATGCTGTTTCAGCTAAGTAAGGGAAAAAAAGAAACACTAAGAGCAAAGCTGGAAATCAAGTGGAAAGCAGAGAGCAGAGCATCCTGTGTTGACACCAGGATGGAGCCACGACAGCATAATTTCCACTCAAGAAAGGGAGAGGGAGGTCACTGGATCCTCCTCGGTGCAGAAGGGCAGGGGGGCTGATTCCTGCCCAGAAAGCCAAATTTCTCTGTTTAACAGCTCAGCTGTTAAAGACCTGTAGGTCTTGAAACCTACTTTGTATCTGAGTGTGTGTGTGTGTGTGTGTACAAAGCAGTGATGTGTGTGCATCAAAATTTTCTGTCCAAATACTGCTCGAATTCATACTGGAATGAAATAACCTAAAGCAATCAAGCAGCCTACATTGTTGAATATTTCAAATGTCAACCAGACATACACATTCATTATATAAGCTCTCAGACATCCTCAGCCTCCCAAACAGCAGGTGGAAGTCTGGCCCCCTGTGCAAGTCACACAAGATCAATGGAGTGATTAAAGATGGAGGGGTTCTGAAATCCTGAAGGAAATACTCTGCCTCTAATCAAAAGACATGCAAAGTGACCCTTTGTGCAACGCAACTCTCTCATCAGAGGTTTGGCCACACTGAAGACAGTGCAACTGCCCATTCTGTGGACCATAGCCTTTAATATTACTCAAAAGAATGCATTTCAAGATCTAAGAAATGTTAAATATTCTGAAAAGTGACAAATTATCAGAGGACTTAAAATCATAACTATTAATACTATTTATTATCTTTGACTTGCTAGACTCGCATAATCCTCAGTGACACTTGCAATTTCCATAAGCAAACAAACAAAAATCCTTCTAGTTTGAAAAATAAGTCAATTCATGTGAAACTAATGTACATTTCCCAGGCAAAATTGGCTCAAGGCAGTTCTGCAGTTTTCTCTTTTGCAGGCATTCATCTACCAGATGCTGTCATTTTAACTTCTGTGAAGTGATTTTATCCTAACTTGGGTATTGCACATTGCCTCTATCCCTTTTTACTGAGCTTTCTGGGAGTTCTAGTGCGAAGTCAGTATTGCTGCCAAGCCAACTGCTAAATGCAAGAAAATAATTGATCATCTTTTCACTGGATATATTCTATGACAGCATCTGTGCTTGATTATATTACTAGCAAATTGTACAGATGCTAAATGCTCAATGCATAAATGTTGCATATGTCTTTACCGCTACAGAGACACACATTTCCTAGTGCACCATGATTGGGATTCAGAAATAATACTAATAAAGGATAAGTAAGATGGATTTTTTACATTAAGTCAGAAAACAATAATGTGCTTTTTGAAAACGGACTGCAGAGTAATTAATAGACCTGTTCTTACACTTTATGATAGAATTAATCTTGGATGAATTGGCTTCCAATATAGGACTATGAAGTCATGTTACAAGTCATTAATATAAAAAAAATAAAGTGTGATTTTTAAATTTTTGTAAGTCATGTTTTCTGCTCCAAGGAACACAGTAATCTTACTTCAAAGGCTCCATGGAGGAGATGAATTCTGTTGGTCTTTAGCTGCTAACCAACTAAATATCAGAAAGGCTGAAATATTGCCACAGCTGACCCTCAGATTTCCTTTTCCTTATCAAATAAAACAAATTTCCTAGAGGAGAAAGTGAGAAAGATAATTCATATTTTTCTAGTAAGAGGGCAAAAAGGACAAAGTGACTGCAGTGCTTTAAAAAAAAAAAAAAGAAGAAGAAGAGAAAGAAAATATAAATACGCCCAAACACGCAAATCCTCCCCAAAATTTTCTTGGGTTAATGTTCATGGAAATTATTGTTTTTGCAATGTAGGCTCTTCCAGAACTCATCCTTCAATATCAGCAGACTAAAAGGAGTGCATTTATAAGAATTATATTGCCAGGAGTTAGCAGTTCAAGCCATAATCAATTCAGGAAAAAAAGAAAACGTGAAGGCACAGATCTGTATTTTTTATACTTTTCAAATTTTCATTACTTTTTGAGAAAAATCTGCTGAAATTCTTTTACCACTTTCTACAAGAATAAGAAAAAAAATTGCCTGAGTTTTTTGTTAGCTTGTGCATGCATACCCATGTGAATGTGGTCTCACATGCCAAGAGAGCAAAAAGCCTGCTGTGACACATCTGCTGGAATGGTTATGAACCACATAACTCCAACCACAAAAGCACAAGCTGGCCACAAACTGAATTTGCCATCCCTGTGCTCCAAGTTGCTCACCCTCCCTTTTCAAGCAGAGAAAAGTAAAGTTGCCTAAAGAATGACTGCACGTAAAGATGCAAAGTTGTTTCTAGTTTTCTTAAGTGGCAGCCATTCATGCAAGGAATTGAAAATCCTAAAAGGCCAGAATTACCCCCATCTTGTACCACTGTACCTGATGCACATAAGTTTGAAACCCACAGCTGAGTTCAAGAGGAGAACAACATTTAAAATAATTCACTCCAAAAGAAATTGCTGGACAATACAGACATAAAGATACTACCTGATATTTACATCCAATTGTTTTATTTCATTTCTTTAAGGATAAACAAGTGAAAACAGCAAACAGATAGCTGTACTGTGCCATACACTAACAGAGGGTAATACAAGGTCTGAGAAAATACAAAGTTGGACTGCTACTCCTCATTTCACTAGCTGAAAGAGTAAAACTACAGTCCTCTAAGGGGAAGGAAAAAAATAAAACGGGGGAAAAATTATTACAAAAATATCCTATATAGAAGCTACAGCTCTACAGAAATAATCTAAATACAGATAAACTAGGCCTGACTGAATTACAGCAATTTCTGTAAAACCACTCTGCTGGGTTTTCTGCATATCTATTATTTTAATAGTGTGGGGTTTTTTTCCTAAAAGGATATCTTTGGGTTGCTCTGACAGGTTTATCATCATGATATATGATCCCCCTGCCCTATTTTGCATAGTACAAATGAGACTATAGAGGAAAATTTAAATGAGCAAAACCAGCTTTAACCCATACTACTGAGCCATTCGTTCACTGGTACATGTGGTATATATTTTAAGATAAAGACTCTGCAGAGAAAAACATAGGCACAGAAGAAGTAAACTTAATTTTCCATTAAAGATTAATTAATAGAAAACATGATGAGGGTGAAAATTAAAAATTATATTTATATAACTGCAGTTAGGAACAGCAAACCACCTTCTGTGTGTCCCTCATCAAAGCAGGGGAGTGATTAGGGGATGGAAGACTCTGCAAGCAAAGTAGCAGACTTCTTTCAAGAAGCTTCTTTCCCCAGCACCTGAGAAGCACAGGTTTTTAATCCAATTGGACTCATCACTGAGAAGACTGATAATAGCAGCAAGCATCTCTGTGGAGGCTGGGTGTCTCTGAACCTGCTCTTATCTGCAGTCTCCAGCAGAACTCAGCCAGATTCCGGGCTGGAAACCAGAGCCGAGCACACATGGCCTAAGATCCCCTCTGGAAAGTTACTGCACAGATTCACATCCATCATAATTGTTTCCTTTGCTGAGGGGGAAAAAGAAACAGCAGTACATGGAGAATGCCCTAGAGTATCCAAAAATTTATTCAAAAATTATGAGTGCTGGAAAAAAGACAATGTTGAGCAGCTCTTGACTTTAAAATCTAAATTTGTTTTTAAACTATTCAGGAACTGGGACATGCAGATAAAATATTTTTTACCCATTATGGATCTGAGAACTCCCCAGGAAAACTGCCTATTGCTTGTAACTTCTCCTGGTATTTACAAAAGTTTTCCTGCTCACATCATGGAATTAACTGATTTCCTACCTCAACTAGGTTGTATAACTATTTACTATGAAGGCTTCAATTGTATAACTCTTTTTAATACAAAATACTCAATATGGGAAGGATAGAGAAAAAATTTTGCCAATTTGTCTATGAAAATGCAAGTCAATATTTTATTAAGGAGAAATGAATGAAGATCATAGAATCATAGAATGTTTTGGGTTGGAAGATATCAACTCCCAAGGCCACCTTCCCCTAGAATGATTTTACCTGTTAATTACTAGTATATAAAACAACTACTGAGCAATGAGAACATGGGGAGAAACCTGAAAACAGAGCATTGGAAGCTCCAGAAACAAAACAAAACAAAACACTTGAGAATCTGTTCCTGAGTGGTTTTTGCATTCTCAGTGATCAGCTCAGAAAGCAATGGATCTTACTGTAAATGATCTGTTGCAGCTGACCAAGGCATTCTTTCAAAAAAATAATTCAATCCAGAAATCTGCCCTTTTTTCAGTCCTACTTACTATTCTATTCTAGCCTGCAAAGTAAGCATTCAACCACAGGGCTACAGTTTGCTTCACAAATGCATTAGTGGTTAATTCTTGCTTCCCCATTCAATGCACCAAGCCTCTGCATACACTTTGTGACTTAATTCTTGAATGGCACTTTTCTTCACATAAGATTTGACTTGTATATCTTCAGGGCAGGAACAAAATTTTCTGTTTTCTTGAATCTTAATAAATTCTTGCTCTCCTGGATGTTTTCTCAAAGCAGTCTATCGAAACTCATAGGATATCTTGGAATTTTCTTTTTGCTTAAACAACTACAAGCTTATTACATTTAGAGATCCTCCCAGGGATCTACTCAATCATCCACTTGATTGGGCTTTTTTTCTATTGGACCTTATTAGCCTCATTCTTTACCATGTTTCTGAGAACCTGTTGTCCTCTTCTGTTTCTCCAAAACAAGACACAGATTCTTCTTTAACAGTTCCCTGACATTTTTCAGTCAACATAAAGAAGCATCTGTTCTCCTTGGCTTATTATTGCTATTCTTTCACTTTACATAAAAATAGCATAAAAAGTAATACTATTTACTTACAAGCCTTGAGCTTCAGGAAACTCTTCTCATTTTTCTTCACTCACATTTTTCCTTCAGTCTTTTGTTATATGTCTCATTCATCATCTTTGTAAGAAAATAAATCATAAGGTAAACCTTGTAACTTGCATTAATCTTGTATTTGCAGGTTGTGGTTGAAATAATTTGTGATGCATTTTGAATAGTATAGTCAAATTGAAGGTTATCATCTAGGATACTCAAAAGTCTATTTCTAAAAGACAGTAACTTTTTTCTTTCCATAAAATATAGAAGAAATATTTTTTCTGGCTAATAGCTAAATTCTTTCAGACATTTTCCTGCAACCCTTGCTCTCTCTTTATATCTCAAATGAGAAATACGGATATGCCACTGGCATAATTTTATGGGGCAAAAAAATGGAGAATAAAGATGTACATTCTACTGTCAAAAATCATAGCTATTTTAAGCCTCTTCTTAAAGACATTTTATTTCTTACAACTGAGACTGTCCTCCTTCCTGTTTCCTCTGAAATGTTGAACTACTTGTTAAAGGATATCATGGTGTCTTTAAGAAGGGGTTTGAAGGAGATATGATAATTTTTTACAGCAAAATGCACTTCCTTATTCCCCTTTCTTTCCCCTAGTGACATATCCTTATTTCTCACATGAGATGGAGAGAGAATTATAATTTTATGTACTAGCTAAACATGAAGTTACACTTGAACTGAGTACCACCAGCTGTCTCAAAACTTTCCCCTGTGCTTGTTTGAACACGACTGTGTTTTGATGGCTCAGACAGAACAAAGGAATCTCATGCCAATCTATTCCAAAACACTCTGTGTGCTAGAATTGAGCATGGGCTTTAAAACAGCGATGGTCAAACCTCAAGTCGTTCTTAAACTACACAGTACAACCAGAACCAGAATGTCATCCCTTCTGGATGCAATCAAGTTCCCTTGCAGCACTGTTTATTAATGCATATTTCAGTTCAGAAGGCTAAGCAGGCAAATTACATAAATCCAAATAGCATAAGGGAAACAAAGATTTATGGAAGAGAAAGTATAGATGTGGAAAAGGAAAATATAAAAAAGATTGAAAAAGCAACAGTAGCTTCAAAGTGAAAGGATATGCTAATTAAAATGACACACAACAGATGTGCAGTTCACCTTATAGAAAAGGCCACAACATACTCAATTAACTGAATGGCTCAAATGGTGCCCTCATTAACCATGACATCCTCTGTGGATTTGATGGAATGTGGAAGACACCTTGGCAAATTAATTTTCTAAACCAATAAGCTTGGGTTTAAGTAAAAAGCACTAAAACTACTTAAAGTTCTAATTTAGCAGAGATTGTGAAACAATGGCAAAATGTCTTCCTAATGAAATATTAATCAAATACTGGGGCAGTAATTAAATAATAACACCATTAGTCAGCAATAACCACAAGCAGGTCACAAAATTTTGGCATATTTTCTCTGGATTTTCACTATGTTGCCTTATTTAAAAACTGCTTGGAAATATTTTGGCTTCAGTTTTAATTTTGTCCCTTAAATCCCAGTCTTACATGATTGCTGAGTCCTATATTCAATTTTATATTACAATAATTGTTTTGATATGATGTTATAGGGTTCTCCAGTATTGTAAAAAAAAGTATTTTTCCTGATAAAAATTATTGTATTAATAGTGGAGATTTCACAACCCCAAGGAGAGTGGTAGTTGTCAACCCAGCAGAATCAGAGTTTTCCAGTTGCTGAACTAAGCTACAGACACCAATTTCTTGACACAGGCAGAAATAACTCTCTTGTGTTTTATCACATTCAGGAAACAAGCTGACACCTTCCCTGAGATGCTGTTAAATGCAATAGGGTTTCTTTATTCTTAGGAGTCTGTAGAAACACCCAGTCTATAAAGCCATAAGTGTGCTTTGTTTTCCGAAACAAGGGGAATGCAGTATTCATGCTCTAAAATTTTCAAACAGAAGCATGAGGTAAAAAGAAATTCCTGATTCCAGTGGCACTAGGAGCAAGACTCTGTATACTCCTTTTATTATGTTCTTCCCTCACACCTTCCATGTCCGTTTGCATCCACAGTTTGCATGAAAGGACAGCTATGGCCAAAGCACTTTTATCAACTTTTCTGCTTTGAAAGGTGCTAAAAGTTCTAATGTATTCTAGCTTTTCATCAACAAAATAAGTCTCTTTACACAAAATTCAGAGGAGTAACAGGTCTCAATTAAAAACTAGCAAAAATCCCAGGCCTGTTAACTTTCAAAGTATTCACAAAAAGACCTGTTGTTTATGTCAGGCTTTCAGAAATGTAAGCAATAGCTTGTTAATTAAGACACATAATAAATAAAAAAAATTAATGAGGCAACCAAACTGAGTAATTTGACATAATAACATGGAAGCAGCTTTTACAGAACTTCCAATTACCCACTGTGGGTTACGTAAAAGGCAGAATGGAGGAGGTTACTGTAAGACTACTTGGCTCAGAAGGATTTCTAAATAGCATTTATTATCAAAAATGAAACTAATGAAGCAAACAAAAGCAACTCTCATAAATGTAAGAATGAAATGTCACTTCTGTGGAGCCAGAAAAGGGAGCTACAGAGTGTTCCCAAACATCACTTTTTTTTTTTTCCCTAGAAACATCCAGGGGGAACAAACAAGCATATTGCCAACAGCTGACTCCAAAACAAGGTGGCTTCCAATAGCATCAACTTAGCCCAGCCTGAGAGGGCTATAAGACTTTTCCAAAGAGAAGCATATAGTATAAGAACTAAACAAGAGCATAAATAAATAACCAGCTTGTCTACCTGTGCCTCTTCTAAGTCCACAGAGTCAACTTCATAAATGCATGCAGCTAATTAAATTCTGACAACAGATCAGACTGAGATTTTAGATAAAACAAAGACCAAAATAAACCCCAAGCAAACTTTTGTCGAGAAAAAAGTGTACCTTTAGTTTACAATCAATCTGTCAGAATGCAGTGCTCTTTGTCCTGAATATGAAAACACTGAAAATGAGTCCTGGAGCATAAATACATGCTTATCTTTAAGTCAAAAAGCCTGTAGCCAAAACTCAGCATCAATAGAAAAAAAAAAAAAATTAAGTTAGCAATTTCAGCAATCCTTTACAATAAAACACTATGACTGGAGGTAAATAATGCTTTGTAAACACAATCTTTCATCATTTATAGAGTCACAGAAATGTTGGAAAAAACCTCCAAGATCATGAAGTCCAACCTTTATGTTCAAATTGCTTCTTTTAGAAGGATTATTTTGCAAGATTTTTACAGAAGGGTCACTGCATGATTGTTGTTCCAGTCTGGTCTATTAATCAGAATAGCTTGTGATAACAACATGAAAGCAAATGTGATATTTAAATGGTCAGAGTTTACAAGCCTAAAGGAGCAACAGGAAAGCAGTGAAGGGTCAGGAAATTAAAATGATTTGCAGGCACTGGCTAAGGAATAGGAGAATTTAATGTATGACCAATTACAAACTGGAAAGACAAAACCAATGCTGTACTGCAAAGCAAAGTAAACCTTTTACTCCATCGAGTAACTGCCTGCATTGCAGGGGCAAGAGAATTAAAGGGTAAGAATTGTGAAGAGCTTGTAAGGTAAAAGAGCTCTTGAATGATGATGGCAGAGCTGCTGAACCTCACCCAGAGGCAAAGGCCAGAGCAGTGAAGGACTGAACCCTTCATCTCTGTTGAAACATAAAAACAAACAAACACACTAGATGCAAACTGAACAGTCTCTTTAAGAAAAGATACTTCAGGGGTGAAAGTAGATTAATATCTTTATACAGTATCTCAGCAGAGTCCTTCAAGGACATTCTGCAAACATGCTGCTTGGAAACCTTTGAAGCCTTTCCTTAAGACTTGTTTGTTGGATATACTTTGAAACTTTTCTCAAAAGTTGTTTAGCGAATCTTTTTTAGAATTCTTAGTTTAGTTTTATTTCTTAAGTGAGTAGAAGCCAGGGGCTGTAGGTCTTCTTTTGAGGGTATAGATATCACTATACAGCACCTGTGGAAATTAAATGTATACTACAAAACCATTGGAATAGAGTACAGGGAAATCTGCATCCAATTTTTCTCCTTGTACTGACTTAGAGCAGTATTACACAAGAGCATTATATATATATATTTATGAATAAAACCTTAATAAAGTGTTTGGAATATTAATGAGATAATTAAAGAAATCCCATGCCTGAGGTTTCCTATCAGCAAATACACAAGTACTTCCATGGCCTATAGCATGCTGGAGACATTTCTAAAGCAGTATTTTAAGTATGCTTAAATACATTCCTTGCATTTTTTCCTAGTATGAACTTCACTAAACTCCTCAAATTTTCTCCTAATACAGATTTACCTAATGAATGCTGAAATAAATAAGCACAAAAAACCGAACTTTTAATTCAGCAAATTGAGGAAAAAATGAAAATATATTTATACCATTTCCTATAATTGAAGTCCTTCTTTTCTATAACATAAAGAAACTGAGTTTCCAGGAGAAAACCCTAACTATACATCATAGGAGATATCAAACAAAAAAACAGTCACCAGTTTTGACAGCTTACATACTTTGTGTATCAGTAATTGACATCCATTTGGGGACCTGTTCTTTGGGTTCTGAAAATAATTCTCTTCCCTGCTGTCTGCTAATTATGTGTTTGAGAGCAGGAACAGACTGTTATTTTAACATCAAGCAGGAACAAACTGTTATTTTAGCATCACTCCATACCTTGACATAGAAAAAGAAAAAGAAAAAGAAAAAAAAAGTAGAAACCAGAGCCAAAATCACATGTTCTTAAGAAGACCAAGAAATAAAAAAAGAGGGGAATATAAAAGGGTCTTCATGGGACATTTCCCAGATTTTTTTTCGCACTGCAGTTCAGCACTGCATTTCTATAGATATCGAAAGATCAGAATGCAGATCTTGAGTTCAGGGCCATGCAACTGAACTTTTCCACTCTATCTACAGTGAAAAAGGACCTTTGCCTTCTGGAACCCCAGCCTGCACTACAACAGCTCAGCAGCATGAACGACAGCTGTGACCAACTGGAAACCAAAGGGGCACTCGTGGGCATCAGCGTGAGAGGTGGATACCCTTTTGTCAGCAGCACTGTAAAATAAAAACAAGCAAACAAACAAAAATACAAAGAAATAGAACACAAAACCAAAAATCCACAGGCACCAAAACCAGCCCCTAGTTTACTGCAATTTCTATAGCTGACTTCTTAAACTCTTAAGGGATGGGCAGAATTCTTCACACTTATTATTTTCAAAATTATTTTTCAAATTTTGATGCATAATGAAATTGCTTAAAATACAACTTTAAAAGAAAAATACTAAGCAAACTAAAAATTATCTATGAGAATCGATGACCTAAATGCAATGGATTCTTAAAATAATCACAACTTCTAGATCACACTTTTTTTTTTTAAATTGTACAGAGTGAAACAAATTAAATTTTATAAACTTCCATCTGGGATTCAGGATGTTTGATTACATTTTTACGACCAACTGAAATGAAAATGAGTAGTTTAGTTTGGCAGTTGGTACAGTTCTATGCCTGAAAATTTATCATAGTTTGCCATGTAATTTAAGCACTCAATTTCCAACAGCTACTGCTCTCAGTCTGGGGAGGCAGCAAGGAAAAAAAATCTACAACAAATTACACATGATGAATTTTTAGTAGCCCCAGTAGGGGGTTTTTTGTGTCACTAGGAGGCAGGATACTGTGCAACAGACTGCCTGAGAGAAGACGTTAACAAATTGTGTTGTAAAAAGAATCTATGTGGAAGGTGACCTTCTGAGAAAGGTATTCCAGCCTCTGGCTGGGATGAGGCAAGGGTATGACTGCTGTAGAATTATATTAAAGCAGCTTATCACTCACTTCTGAAAGAGAGCTGTCCCGGCAACTTTGCTGTGTATTGAGTCATGTGCTACTGCACTTATGCATTTGTATGCCTTTGACGTATTTTCTTGATTGGACTTTTCAGGAATCCACTGCTGGAATGCTAAGTCTTTAATCCTACATCATAAGACAGATACCAAGCTACTTAATTGTACCAGAATGACTTCTGCCCCAGGACTGGAAAGGATCAAAGCACAGGCAGCAGTTTTATCCAGTTTTCTTGAACTTCAGCAGAATGTAGGCACCAAGGTCCCATGGTACTTACCCACGAGCTGAACCAGCTTGTCCTTGACAGGGAATTGGTGGTGAAACAAAAGTCTCAAATCAGTTTCTATCTAGTCAGCCTGGTGCTGTTTTAGAATGACAGATCTTAATGATTGCCAGTAGCATCCATGGAAGAATCTCTTCAAAGGCATTACTGAGTCTCACTAAGCACTGGAGCAAGAGAGACATTCCTCTTGTACTGTTTAGAAGAAATTCACAGTGGCTTACATAGATGCACTCTGCACTAGCAATGTGTTTTAATACCTTGTTATTCTAGTAGAAAGCAAAGAGAAAAGGTCAAAAAACGCCAAGAGTTTTCAATTCTTTTAAACAAATGAGTGGCACGCCGTGGACTGGTTGTAAGGAGATCACTGATCTTTTGAGGCAGGTCTCAGGCATCAATTCCCTTTCAGGATGTGTATGACCACTTGATTTGGATGCACTACTTTTAGGAGTCTGCCAGTCTTTAATGACACATTTAAAAACAAAAACAAGGACAAAGGCAGGAAATGCAGTAGTTACAGGCAGTGACACCACATCAGAGGAAAGTTACAGTGAAGGAGTCCCTAAAAGGCAAATGCCAAAGCTCCAAATGTTCAGCATATTCATAAGTGTCCAGAAACACAGGATGAATAATGAAGCTAGAAAAATCCACTGGTGATATTCAGTGAAGCATCAGTGGAAGAACTGCAGAAGGACCACACAGAAATGAGTGACCACAGATGAAGTGAGCAATGACAGCAGGTAGATGAAACAAAGCACCAATATAAGGCAGGTAGGAAAACCAACTTTACCTCACACCACAGGGTGGTGGATCAAGACAAACTAGAAGTAATGAAAAATGGAAACATACTCTTGTAATTCATAAGTCTAAGAAAACATTAGCTTAGCAGTAGGTCTGTAAAAAAGCAAACAAAATGTCTTGAATTATTACAGAAGTATGAAAAACAACTCAAGAGCAACCATACAGAACTGGTTATCGTAGAGGGACTGTACATTTTTGAGTACTACAAGGCTTGAATTTCCTAGAGTTAACAGAAAGTAGTAAAAGCAAAGGTATATATACAGGTCCCACTGTGAAGAAAAATATTAATTTTCAAGATTATTATTTAAAAATTATTTTAAAAAAATTGAAATTTTAGTATATAGTATCAGTTTTGTGAATACAAACTTATCCTGTAAGGAGACAAAATAAGTGATGTTTAAATGCACAGAGATAACTTGGAAAAATCTAAGCTGAGCCCTACTCATCCCCTAACTACTGACCTTCAGTATTGCTTCCTATGCCATATTCAATCTGCAGGGAGCTCTAAGTGCAGTGAGGATCTTCCACACTACTTCAGCCTGTAAATGGGCAGAAACATGAAACAGGGTATTTCCTCTAGCCATCACCTTCCCAGTGCCCTCTAGACACAACGACATGTGCTTGAAGGCTTCTTCCTTCAAACTCTGCTCCTCCATGGCCTAGCTGGCTGAAGCTCCAGCATTGCACATTCCCCTTCACAGCTCCCAGATCCACAGGCACACCATGATGTTTACTTCATTTTTGCAATTCACTGTGGTGCAACCATTTCTGCCTCTCATCCTTTGCCCTGTCAGATTTTAAAGCCAATGTACCCCCGGGTAAGGTATAGATGTAGTAACAGTACTGAGTCTATTTAAGTGTGGAATGCTTCATCCCCAGGTACACACTTTGGTGGTATCTCTTAAGTAGTTGTGGTGCAATACAGACCTGGTATTTGATGCAGATTAAAAAAATCTGGAAAAAAAAAAGAAAAAGTAGTAGTACAAAATATAAACTAAAATGTTGTTTTGTTTGGAAAGAACAGTACTGTAAAAATTTGTTGTTGTTGTTCATACAGTCATACATACAATGCCACAGTATATGTTTTTCTTACAAGTAAGCTGTAGTAGAAAGAAAATCGCAAATCTAAATTTCCTGACTTTGATCAGCAGCAATACAGCTGAAAGTAAACAGTCAACATAAAATCACTGAAAAGTGTAAACACTCCATTTTCTATCATTACACGGCTCTCTTTACTGATGAACACTACCTGGTAAGATAGGAGATAAGAGTACTACTACTAATTTTGTACATGAGGGGACACACAGAGCAAACTGCCCATTTAGGCTGTTCAGGTGGACCACAGAAGGGATCAGGTTGGGAGGGACCATAGTGGGCCATCTGGTCCAATCTCCTGCACAAGCAGGGCCATCCCAGAGCACATGGCACAGGGCTGTGGCCAGACAGCTGAGTATCTCCAGTGAGGGAGACCCCACAACCTCTGTGGGAAACCTGTTTCATGTGCAGTGACATACACAGTAAGTCCTTCCTCGTATTCAGATGGAATTTCCTGGGCATCAGCTTCTGCCCACTGCCTCTTGTCCTGTTTCTTGGCACCACTGAGCAGAACCTGGCCCCATGCTCCTGCCACCCTCCCTTACAGACATTGATGAGGTCCCCTCTCAATTGTCTCTTCTTGAGGCTGCACAGGCCCAGTTCCCCCAGTCATTCCTCATAAGAGAGATGCTCCACTCCCTTAATCATCCTTGTCACCCTCAGCCGGACCCACTCCAGGATATTTACAAGAATTCTATTGCTTTTTGAAGGGTAGTTTCCTCCTTGATGAAAAAGGAAACCTTTTTACTGTATGGTACAGCTTGATTGATGAAAACATCTCAGCAGACTACTCATGGAAGGACTGGCCTTAGTCCTACACTGTCTCAACAGGATGACATTTCAATTACTGTCACAGTACGATACTATACAGACAACAGGTAGGTAATTTAATAGATCAGTCCAGAACTTCCTGTAAGCAATACATACAATCCAATTAGTTTCTCACAATAGACTACAGCAGTTATTTGAGGAGCTTCAAGCACTTCATCTGGTAAGTCTTCACGGGGCAGGAATGCCCTGCTGTTCCTATTCCCACCTGTCAGTCAGCATTAAAGTTTCAGAGCATTGTGAATGTGAACACAGGGGATGTTGCAGCACTTAAATTCACCTGTGTGTGACAAGAGGGAGAGTGCCTGAATAGCAATGAAACTTCCAAAACCAGCAGTCAGGGAAACAGATACATCAAACTGAAAGTGAGTAGTGACTGTCACCCACCATCACCTCTGTCTTCCCCAACATGTGTTTCAGTTACTGCTGTAACTCACTGGACTTAAAAGTCAGCCCAATTTTGAAGGAATTAATATTTCTACAATGTAAAAATTTTGCCTTCAACACTAGAGGTTCAGAGGGCTGTGACTGAAGACGTGACATCATGCTGTCCACTAAACATTTCTCTCAGATCAAACTCTTCATTGGTACAGATTTGCCTGCAGCTTTACACCAAAGATGAATTTGATGCACAATAACAGAGGTATCAGAGGCTGTGCATAAATGTACATTTTTGTTTACTAGTGTCACTTGTGCTCTTCTTTCTCCTCCATTCTCTCTCCTTACCCTCAGCCCTAATTTTCCTTACAGTCTTATTTTATATTTTCTGTTCTCTTGAAATTAGGCTGCGTCTCATTTTCTTCATTCAGTTACATTTTTAAAAGTTATTAGCTGATTGAATAAATTAAAAATTTTCTTGTCCTCAGTAAAAAGCCCTTATGCCTTTTCAGGAATCCTGAGGAGCTGTACACATAGGCTACTCAGGGAAGTTAATTATTAATTATCAGTAAGGTGGAATAGTTAAGATTAATTCAGTCACTGCTGAGACCCACTCATTCAGAATTAAAATAGAATTTGGTTTCATTTCCTTGAGAAATGAATTATGCTAAATTAAAATGAGGTCACTTCAGTTCTGATTTTTCTGCAATGTAACAGTTTTACCTAATTTCAATTAAATCTTCACATGAAGACAAGTCCTTGCATTTCTCTTATGCTTTAACTCCTTTTCTGAAGCAGTAATGGAAGCAGCTTTCAAAACTTGTGTTAGGCTGCAGTACAGCAATTCAAAAGGAGCTTATCATTGTTGTTTAATATTTGTTTGTCTGGGAACAAACACATGATAATTTGGGGAAATTGACTAAATATATATAATCATTAGCCTCACATTGACAGTAATGAAGCAATTTCAGATGCATTTTCTACAGAAGGCTCTGCAGATTTTACTGTTTACTGTTGTGGATTCTATAGGCATCACTGATAGTGAATTAGATGGTAAGGGTACTGATTGTACCTGAGAGATGCTGATATGAGCACATTTAAAACTTGCAATTGAAAACTAACATTGTAGAGAAGAGGGATTTATTTAAAACTGGGTGTACTTATAAATTTTAAACATATAATTTTATAAAGGTAAAAATCATAATTTGTACATAATCCAAGATAATCTAAATAATCAATAATTGATTGTCCTAGGTGTATGTACCCATACTATGTGTACTCTAATTGATTAGAAATGAACCCAAATTTTTTGGCCCCAAACTGGATGCATCTGTGTGTGTCAGCACCCCATTTGAACAGTAACTCTCAGTTTTTAAATGCTGAAAAACCAGAGCCTCAAAATTACATCATGCCCTTATCCCAAGGAAATTATTTGAGGGGAAAACCTGACCTGGGATTTTTAAAGAAATTCTTCAACTAACATAATGAAACGTCGTGATTAGATTAAATAATCTATGGACAAACTTTTGAGAAGTAAATGACAAAAGAGCCTAATTCCTATTTTTAGAGTTGACTAAGGAATCTATTTTCTGCTGACCTTTACAAGTGTTACTATAAATCAAATATAAATGATCAACTGTCACTTTCTTCCCTGAAATTAAATGATGTTTACAATAGCTGTCACAGAAAGGTCTACACTGCACAAATTCTAAATGTTGACTTTATTCACATGCCTCATAAAGGGTATTTAAAAAATTAAAAATCTGCTGACAAAAACCAGACTAACAGGCACAAAATCTAGTACCTCTTTTCATATTTATTCAATTTCTTAAACTAATGGAGTATGGCTCTTGATGAAAACAGACTTTTTTCCTCTGCATCCTAAACACTTTTATTTTATATTTAAAATTAATCACACTGCCTAGATGGGGACTCCATAAAAAGCTCAAGAAGGTAAATCCAATTGTTACCAGTTTTAAAAGCTAAAGAGCCTATTTGACACACACATACACCATAAGCATATACAGTACCGTATGTGCTTACTTTATGTATTCTGAAGAAACAGTAATGACAAACTTAATTTATAAAACTATGGCATCTATATTATTTGGAATAGAACTTCAAATGCAGAATTAAAACAAGTTAGAGTTCAATACTGCAGGAATCTAATAACAATAAATATATGTTGTATGTTCAAAATGTTCAATATTAGCAGAAATCCTCATAAGCAGGACCCCCTAGACTACCTGCTGTAGCTTTAAAAAGGAAGCTTACAACATAAAATGTGTTTTAATTTTTTGATGCATTTCAGGGGAGTGAACCCCCTTGGTCCAAGTGTATACATATTTGCATCATGATACAGATTTCAGTTAAAAATACAAAGACATACATTTGCACTTAAAAAATAGAATATAAAGATAAAATCTTAGTTAATATTTAAAAAAATAATTGATCCAAGCTTGGCAGCTTTTTGCAGTGAAAATTTCAGGAGGTTAATTTCAGACAGTTTTACCTTTGTTTGTTTGATTTTAAATTACTTCAAAAGTCAGTATTTCAGTTTTGGAAATGAAAGAGGCATTGGAGTGAATTGCATTGTCTTCTATGACAGGCTGTCATCATGAAGAGACAGGAGGCAAGTGAAGAGTTCACATGAGTCAATATCCAATACAGAGACACATAAAAATCTATAAGTGGAATTCAAATCAACTGGATTATACACAGAAAATGTAAATGCTATGAATTAATTTGGTCTGAAAACACAGTAAAGCAAGAAAAAACCATCACACCACACTAGGAAAGAGAACAGTGGTGATGTGACAGCCAGGGTCACTGTTTTGTTGCCCATGAACAGGTGACTGCCAGTGCAATGGGACATAAGATTGGCATTCACCAGCCACACAGCAGGTTTGAGTTTTATCACTTCTACTGTTTCTGTTTGGCTGTATCAGAGCCAGTCACACAGAATTACCAGTTACAGACTGAAGTGCTGTTAGCAGGTAGCTCAGTGCCCATGTATTTCCAAGCCAGCATCCCACTGCTATTTTCCAGCTTGGCCATTAACTTCATATCTAAACATGGCATTGAACTGGCCATTGTCTATCTCTAATGTCCTTACAGAATTCAAATATTAAACATATGAAGAAAATATTTTCTGCTAATACAGGCTCAGACTTAAGATAGCCCTTGCAGACTGTTAAGTATGAACATGTGGTTATGCCAGTTTGGAAGACGTGGACATGCATGAAAATAAAGTTAAAATACACATTATTACTGAAAGTTACTAAATGTACATATATACATTATCCTATTTGGGTGAATTAGATTGACATGGTTTCTCATTTTTATTCCCACCTTGCATCTCTCCCTTAACTGCCACGGATAAAACTATGAAACAGGTCCAAAAATACTGGGGTTTAAAACCTCCATTAGAATGATCAGCAATTGACACTGCTACTGATAGGATGCACTCATCTTCCGTAGCTAGCCCATGCTTTGGAGTGATACTCATTTTTATTCACATCATTAGAGTTTCTAATCCCTTTTCAGGGTATTAAATGCTACAGGGAAAAAAAAAGTATCTCCACATACACTTTCCTGTGGACTAGTTCATAGAACTCAGCGTAAGGCTACTCCATATGTGAAGCCTAGCAAACACAAGATATTAAAAAAAACAAAACATGAATTAGTTCTTACTAGTAATCTGTAAAAACACGGTCTGAAAAACTATTTCTGTTGACTTAATATTCATTTAAATGATCTGCTTTAAACTTCCAGCAGTTGCAGGAAGGTGCTCAGGTGAAATCACTTAGTTGAGAGCAAAAAGAGGCAGGATTACAGCTGCTGATTGAAACAGTGAAAACATCCTAACCCCAGAGAAGTTTATTTTGACTTTTGTGATTGGGTTTTTGTTTGTTTTTAAATCTCAAGACTGATGAAACTGGTGCAAAGTAACATTTATCAAAGGCTTCATATTCTTCTTAGGCAAAAAAAACAAACCCTTACCAATTAGTGAATGCAGGTTGTGCTTTCTGATGGCATGTTCTTGGATAAAACAGATAACCACAGGAAGTCTCTAGTCCTTCATTTTTTGCTTTTTTTGTTTTTGGGGGGTTTTTTTGGTTTTTTTTTTTTTGGGTTTTTTTTGGGGGGGGGGGGGGGTTGGTGTTTTGTTTGTTTTTTTTTTTTGCATAGAAACGTTTCCTGGCCTACTGCCAAGAGGAATATATCATCTGAGCACAGGTGTGGGAGACCTCCAACTGTACTCCTCTGCCTGTCCTATTTCATGTGCCTATCACTGCCAGAAGTCTGAGACTGCTCAGGACAGCAGATTATTCTGAACTCTTTCAAGGGCTGCTCCTTGGTAAATCCAGGAATTACCTTTTTTGAATGCAGGTTAGCTATATAAAAACAGAGGAACTACTGTATTGGTTTAGACTAAGGATCCGTCTAGTTCAATATCCTGTCTTCACCAACAGCTGTCAGTGTATGCCCAGTGAAAATGAGAAATAGGAAAAGCACTTAGAACATTTTCCCCTAACACTTTCATAGCCATGGACTACTTTCATCTCAGGGAAATTCTGACATGTTTAATCTAGACAGAGTCTCCCAACAGGTTTGTTTTCCAACTCTTTACCCAGCTGGTCCCTCTGGACTCATGCAGAACGTTTTGCACTAACAACAACCTTTAGTAAGGAATTTCACAGGTTTTTCAGCCCCTGTTTTTTCAGGGTTTCATTCCTAGCCAGCAGTAAGCTCACTGCCCATCCATTCAGACATAAAGCTCATTTTGTCCAGCATGTACCACCTCATTTTACCTCACACTGAATTTTACCTGTCATTTTAGTGTCTTTGAAAATCATTGTCTGTCTGCAGTAGAAAGTCCTTATAAAAGGAACAAAAACATAACAACTAAAAAACCAGTCTGTGCATTCCAAGACTGCATTTATTTCAGTTTGCACCCCAATTTCTAATCTAAATATATCATTCTCCTTGCTGCTTCTATACTCCAAGCTACCCTGTGCAACGGTTAAATGAAAAGTACACACACAGTGAAGAACTGCATTATATTGTACAGGGCTGAGACAGTCCAAATGCTGCCATTTCCCAACATTTTGTCTGCAGGATTTGGTAACTTTTAAAAAGTTCCTTTAAGAGTAGTTTTAAGCATATTATCCAGGGCAGTGCCTTATGTGCAGATGAATTTTTAATACTATATTTATAAATGGCATTGGTAGTTAGGACTCGTACAAGAACAGTACAGAAAGCAGAACTTCCAAAGGCGAGACCTTTAATGATGACTACATGCTTTACCTTTAATGATGACTGGATGCTTTCCAATGTATCATTTGCAAGAGAAGATGAACTGTATCTTTCATTTTAATTAAGATTCAGAGATGGAATGAGAGAGTAAAACCTCAATTTTTTCAACAGAAATGGTATGCATAATGCTAACTTGGTCCTTTTCCATTAACACACCATAAGAAGCCTTAAAACTTCAGTGAGGGCTCTTTTGGAATGATCTGGAAAAAAATCTTCTTCATATAGGTTATATGATGTTAATGCCTGAAAAACATGGGACATTTGAGTCAAATATTCAAAAATATTCAGGAGAATGTGTTTAAAGATAAGGGCATTGCCTTTAGATGCCCCACTTCAAGGTATCCACTACTGCTTCATGCATCTGTGAAGTTCAGTCTATCTCAAATATGCAGGGTTATAGAACTTGAAGCTGAAACATTTTGCACAACACTGAATTGCAAATCAGGAAGAGCAAAGGCAGTCTATGTAGACCTATTTCTGACGAGGGAAAAATTTATAATTTTCGAGTGCTTAAATATAATTTATTATAATACATTTTGTAACAAATTATACTACTTGAAATCTGAGAAGTTTTCTACAAAATTGCTGAAAGTTCACAGTCAATCTGCAGCACGTGAGAGGCATATAGGCAGGATTGATTTTTTTGAGGGAACAAACCAGATATTTTAAATTTTTTCCAATTTGAAGCAGAACACATTTCAAGTACATTAAGTTAAGGCATTCTCAGCTTTTCCCAGAATATATTTCACATTGCCTGCAACTAAACTCAATACATCTTGGTCTTTTGTCTCAGAGCACTGTCTGTACTACAGCCTATTCTAAATAAAATGCCTACTGGAGTGATAATACATAGAGGAATAGCATAATATAAAAGTGATTTCAAAAGCCAGGTACTCAACAATGCAATAAATGAAAAATCCGAGAAACATTACAGGAGGACTCGGGCAAAATTCACCTGATATATTTAACAAGAGCTAACAATGACAACAACAAAATTTTGGTTGGTTGGATGGTATTTTTTCAGGTATTTTCTTTCAAAGAAAGATATTTTACACTCAAACAACTCTGTCAGGTAGTGAATGAAACCTACTCGAAATCCCACTGTAACCACTGGGATATCCCATTTTGTATCCACCACACCCTTCCACTGAAGGAATTTCTCTCAGAGGGAGATGAATACCAAGACAGCACCTGCAAAAGTTGCCAGTCCTAATCAGAAAACTGAGCAAGCATAAAGGACAATGCAGAATTTCAAGTGAAATCTGGAGTAGTTTATTTTAAATTAATGAGACTTCTTTTCCAAAACAGGATGTGGCAAATATTTCACTCTTGCACATTGGAACTTGTGAAATTATCTACAGAGAGAACACTGCACCTCTGTATAGGAAAAGTTTCTGAAACCCCAGAGGTTCAAACTACCTCATAGGCAACAGCCAAGAGATTCCGATCTTGAATCTGGAATTCTTTCCTATTAAAAATAAATGAAAAAGACTAATTAGGTTCATGAATAATACTGATTTGGTATTAAAAAAAAAAAAAAAAGAAAAAAGAAAAAAGAAATATTTCAGCAACAAAAAAGGCATTTGGAAACACATTCAACCTGTTTTCCTATGGATGTTGACATTTTAGGTTTTCCATAACATCTTCAAGATAAAAGGTACTTTTAAAATAATTTTATGTTATATCCTGATTGCATAAAAAGGGGAACAGTCTTTTTATCTGCTCTCTTTGTCTCATATTTTTTAAGATTATTTTGATATTTTGCATTATTTTTGTCTTTTAATTTATTCTACTTATTATGTACCACAGAAGTCAAGGGACCACCAGCATTCAAAAAAGGTGATTCCTCTTGGATTTACCAAGGAGTAGCCCATGAAGGAATTCAGAATAATCTACTGTCCTAAACACTCTCAGACTTTTGGCAGTGATAAGTACATGAAATAGGACAGTCAGAGGAGTACAGTTGTGAGGCCTCCCACAGCTTCAGAGCTATGCTCAGATGATATATTCCTCTTGGCAGTAGGCCAGAAAACATTTCTGTGCAAAAAAAAGGCAAAATGAAGGACTAGAGACTACCTTTGGAAATCTGTTTTATCAAAGAACATGCCATCAGAAAGTACAACCTGCATTCACTAATTGGTTTGCTTTTTTTTACCTAAGGAAAATATGAAGCTTTTGATAAATTCTACTTTACACCAATTTCATCAACCTTGAGATTCAAAAACAAAGAAACAAAATATCCAGAAAATCTAAAGAAGTCAAAAACCCCCACATCAGTCCCTAACCTAATCTACCAAAGCCTAGAAGAGTGAGATGACTTCAGTTTGTTGGAGAGAGTACAATTTCACAGCCAGGGTTGTTCTCTACTTCATTCCCTGCATACATATATGCTAACTGGCAATTTGAACCTGTCCTGTAAAACCTGGCCTCCTATAGGTCATATCAGACATTTAATAAAAACATGCCTGAAAGGTATGTAATTGTGAAAATCTACCACTTGAATTCAATTATGGTTTTGGTACTATCATCTCTTTAATCTTTCATCAGTTGTGATGGTTAAGGAAAATTTCATAGCCATTGCTCTGGAATCACTTTTCCTCCATTTTAAAACAATATGACTTACTTCTTGATCTCAGAATGATTAATTTTGTTATTTATAATATACAAATCCATGTTGCATCCAAAAACTAAAACATTCTCAAGAGTAGTGCCAAGATTTTATAACAGTGTTCCAAAGACCAGGTGTTTGCAAGTCAAGAGGTGAGAGACAGCGAAGTAGGGATTGGTATGATATTTGGTTTGCCATCTTCAATGCCATCTTCAACTTGTGGAAACACATCAACTTACTATATAACAGATATAATGGGAAATTGCAAACTTTGTAAACAAAGACTGTTTCTTTTCACGACATTTTGCTATCAATCATAGTGACTTGCTGTAAAAAAAAAAATCTGAGAGAGATCTGGATGTATTCATGCAGAGAGTGCCACTTAAAACCCATTGTAAAGATTTATACAGCATTTACTTTCAAGCACGGGGTAGTTTCATTAATATTGGTTCCAGCTGAGTGGACTATGAAGTACAAGTCATGCTTATGTATTATTACAGACAGCTATATGAGACCATTTTTATTTTAAACATTTAGATTCACCACAGAACAGGTCTGTAGTGCTATAAAAGGTTATGAAACACAAGCTATGGAACCAGTAATCAACAGTGACTCCTTAGCAGGCCCCTTAGCCAGTAAACCCAGCCTCCCTCCCATATTACTTTGTTTTGTTTTCTGATCAATGTAATCACACCAGCTGCAGCACAGCTTGTACAAATGTGTAAAGTAAGTATATATTCAACATGCCTACCCATACAGGAAGAAGGGATGGATTAGACTCAGTGCAAGTATTTTCAAGAAAGTTTAGATCCAAACTATTAAGTATAATTTAATTATTAAGGAACAACTGAAAAAGAAACTAGAAGCCATCAACATATAAATTAAATTACATTTACCATTGTGGTTCTTAGTAAACACTTACACTTTGAAACTAATTGGCCACTTGGGTGAGGAGATTGCCTGCTTCTAAGAAGTTAAAAAAGAACACCTTGTTTCTGATACCTATCCTAAATTTTTGAATGCTCAAGATAGAAACAGCAGTATCTTTAATATACAAAGTATAACTTTCTAACACTTTCAACAAGGCTTTCTCATTCATCTTCATTAATTATCAACAGAATAAATTATGCATTAGATTCTTAGGCTGAACAGCAACTGGTTTGCAACAGTTGAGGTTACTGAGTAGGACTGGGCTATGCAAGAGCTTAACAGTGGAGCTCTACCTCCCTTGGCATTTCAGGTATTATCACATTATCCTGATCTCATTTGCCACATCATTTGAACATGATGAAGTCTATTAACTTAATAAGAGTAGTAAGATACCATTATCTGTAGTAAAAACAAACTGAAAATCTCCTTAGAAGAATCTCAGCTCTTCCTAAGAGTGGGGATTTTTTGCTTGCTTGCTTGCCTGCCTTTAAGGAAACACATTTGAGGCCACTGCACTTGGCTTTTCTCATTGAATACGTGCTGCTTACTTGTAAAAAAAAATAACTTCTTTTAGTGATAGCATATGAATCAGTATCCACAGCAAGTCTTGGAAATGGTTTTGAATTGTGAGCTCAGAAAGGTTGCAGCACAAATGTCAATCTGAAAAATAGAGTAGTGTGTGCATCATTCACTAGATAGGAAAGGAAAAGCTCGGATGACTTTGTGAAAAGAGTATTGCTATGAATTTCTAACACATCTCTCTCCTTGCATCATATATTATTTAATTTCCATAGCAACCCACAGGAGCAAGAAGCCAGTGTTTTCAGAAAAATGTGAATTGATGCAGTTCACAACAGAGAAACTACGATAGACTAGGAATGATAGAGAAAATAAAGGCAGGGAAATTCTGTTGCCAGACACTCAAAAGTTATTAAAAAAGCTGTGTCAGATTTCCAAAAGTTACAAGCATCCTATGAAGTTTGCATTGTCAGTTTTTGTGCTATGACTTTTACAGCATTGTAATTCCAAATCTGATTAATTGCATGCATCAATTCTTCCAGTTATTGCTGAAGAGTCAATTTCGCTCTCAAATCTTTTCACCAGTGCCAAAACAAAAAACACAAATACCCAACATACCACCACCACCACCAAATAAATTAAAATAACCAGCTGAAACTTTCAGATGACTTTAAATAAATGGCTTTTAATTCTCAACAATCGTGGTAGCATAATTGGATATTATCTGCTGACGCTGGACTTGCAATCTGCAAGGGAAAAAAAAGTAACTGAAGTATAGAAAGAAGCACAATTATATTTTATAAATACAGAATGACATCATGTAAGTTATCATATTTGTCAGCTGTTGAGAACAGCTACAGAAAATGCTGAATTTTGAGAAAAGTATATTTTCCAAAGTGGTAAGAAAGCTACAGCATCTGCTCAGTCTAGCCTAGAAACCTTCCCTGCTAATGCACACTTTGTCCAAGGTTACAGAAAAAAAATTACCTAAAGAAAGCTGACAACCACTATGTTTCAAATTCCTTAAGGGCAAAGCACAAGTGTTATTCACAATTTCCTACAAGATACCACAACATCCCATTGACAGATTGCAGCTGATTTACATCTTTAGATAAGCAAAACCAAGCCTCCGACAAAGAGAATGTAGTGTGCTTGTCAAAGAATATCAGTCCAAGAAAGAGTGAAAATAAAAACCGTAAGATTCATCCTTTATGAGCAATGTGTCTTCCCTGCAGTACTGCTAACACATACAGGTGGACAGGTGGAACCATGTACACTCACATCCCAATTTGGGTTCGTGTGTGTAAAGGCTTAGAGAATGTCAGACTGTCTAAGCACTGTAACATCAGATTCTGCTCTGTTCTCATTATGCTCAGCCACAAAGTAGTTCACAGATCTTCTTTTATTATTATTTATAAGATGAAAGGAATGATAATATAAAACAATGACAACGCTGTATTATCCTTAGGCAATTCTCTCGTTATCATACTGAACAGCTCGACTACAGAGAAAAACAGTCATTACCTGTGTGAAGAGAACCTGTGATTAGCCTGAGAAGGTACTGGGCAAATTTCATTATTTCCCGCTTACACCGCTTCCTACAGCCACTCATCTTAGGCAATGGGGTATTCCTCTGAGGAGAGCCTGACGACTTTGCCAATACAGGGAACACTTTCTGCCAGCAAACTTCTGGGGCCGTCCAGAGCCTCGCACGGCCTCGCCGCCTCCTCACGGCCTCGTAAACTCCGCCGATCTACCCCGGGTGGCTGCGCAAGGGAGCCCGCGGCGGCCGGCGGTGCGTGCAGCGGGCGCTGCCACGGCACAGCGCGGCACGGCACGGCTCGGCTGGGCAGGACACGGCACGGCTGGGCAGGACACGGCACGGCGCGGCTCGGCTCGGCTGGGCAGGACACGGCACGGCTGGGCAGGACACGGCACGGCTCGGCTCGGCTGGGCAGGACACGGCACGGCGCGGCTCGGCACGGCACGGCACGGCGCGGCGCGGCGCAGGCACTGGCGCGGCCACCGGCGCCCCCGCCGCGGCCGGACCCGCGGCAGGCGCTGGCCGCGGGTGGCTCCGCGGGCGCGCAGCCCGGCGGGCGGGGCGGTGCCGGTGCCCGCCCCACGCAGGCAGCAGAGCACGGCACGGCACGGCACGGCACGGCACGGCACGGCACGGCACGGCACGGCACCGCCCCCGGGAGCCGCTCCGCTCTGCGCTCCTCCCGCGAGCAGCGGGCGGGCAGGTGGGAGCCGGCCGGGGCACGGCACCGCTCCCTTCCCGCGGTGCTGGGCCGAGGGCAGAGCCCCGAGCCCCGCCGAGGGCAGAGCCCCGCCGAGGGCAGAGCCGAGCTGAGGTGCTGGCCGTGCCTGACCGGCGGGAGGGTATCCGAGGTGTGCGCGGACGGGGCTCCCTCACCTGCGCTCTCTCTGCACGTCGGCCTCGGCCCCGCAGCCTGCTCGAAGGTGATGCAAACGCCAGGGCACTGCACACGTGTACAGCGGGAAGAAGGAAGCAGAAACCCCGCAGGGATCTCTGTGCGGGGAGCTGCCCCTGCTTCCCAGCCCCCTGACCTGCGGCAGCTGGGAAACGGGCTCTGGCACGGTTGGCGTTCTGTGGTTAGAATGTCTCCAAGTCTCATCAGGAAGCTACCTGTACTCCTTACTATTCCAGTATAAATTCATTGTTTTCCAACTTGCTGAGAAGTATTTCTTATTAATAAAAATTATCTGCTGTAGTCTACATCCATGACCACAGAACCCAAAGAATACGTTTTCATTTTCCTTGGAGTACTTCCCTCATAGAGAACAGCTCTATTGCATTAGAGGGTGATGCAATATGTAATGCCTAATAAAGTTACAAAAAGAAAAAAAGAAAAGACAACCCATTAAAGAAAAGCTTAACAGAAGAAAATCATCAACTGATCTAATTTTATGACAGCGCTGACCATAAAACATTTTTGCAAATGCCTTTAAAAAAAATACAATAAACGCAAATGCACATCTTCAAGCTATTGTCTATATTATGCAGTGAGCAGAGATAAATACATTATAGACACAATTCATCAAAGCATTATCTAAGTTGCAGTTAGATGACACAGTTTCTGTGTCTGCTATCTGAAACACAAGCATGCTGTCTTATGCTTCCAGCGAAGCTACACAGATAATGGAAAGAACCAAAATGAAACAGCTCAGAGATGCCCCCAGGTTACTCCAACACAGGGATTAGTCTGAGAAGGATGTGGGCAAATTCCAGTATTTCATGTTTGCACTACTTCCTGCAGCCACTCATCTTAAGCAGGAACTAATTTCTTGGCACAGTTTTTTCTGAAAAGACACAAGTTTGACCAAAGAAAACCGTCCAAAAAAACACCCCCCAAACCCAAAAAACCTCCCACAAAAACCTACAAACGAACCAACCAACCAACAAACAAACAAAACCCCCAAACCCAAAAACCTCCAACAAAACCCATCACATTCTGAGGTACTGGAGATGCCAGTGAGCCTTACAAATTTCTGAACTCCTCTGGTCTCCAAAAGGAAAGCTCCTTAAATAACAGGTAGAGTTGAAGAGATACCAAAAGCACAAGCCTCTGTCTATTCTTTAGAAGACGATTGAAGAGGCCAATGGTAATGGTCCTGAGCTGGAGTCCTTGGCCTTTTCAATCCTTTGACATCACCAATTGTTTTATAGAATTTTCACTGGCAGTGTTACTTCAAAATAAGGCACTGAAAATAACTGAAGCCGAAACAATTGAAATACTGGTTTTCTAAAGCCATAAGCATGAATCACCAACACCATGTGTTGCTCTTCCTCCACCCAAGAAACCCCTCCAATAACGCTGTACCAGTTCTGAAACTGTTTGACACAGTTTCCTAAGCCTGTATGTTTTCAACACAACAATAACAGCAATTTCTACCTAAGAAAGATTTCATGAAAGATTTTTGACTAGTTTCACCAAGATTTTTTTTTTTAACAATCAGTGCAATATTTTGATAGCATTGGATCTAAATCTATCTCCCAATATTTCTCTGGTCAGCAGGAAAGACTGACTGAGATTAGAGTTTTTTTTTCCCCAAATCAAGAGAGCAGATTAGAGAAAAGGGGGCAGAAAAGTTAGAATAGAAAACTATAATATGACCACCATTGTACTTTTGAAAAATATAGTAAAATAATATGAAAGACAGTTGGATAATATCAACTTCTATATATTGATAATGTACCTTTTTAATAATTTTTAATTGACAGGACACACTAAGGTCACCAGACAGAGCCAGTCTCTTTGCACTGAGGTAAAAAAATACCTTTTATATTGACAAGCTAGGTCCATCCCCAATAATTTATAATCCATAAAGCCCTCTGAAAAAAGATCCTCTTATAGTCAGAAGAGTCTGCATCAGTTCCTAGAAATTCTGACTTTGGAACCAGGTACTTGGAAGAAACACTATTTAAGTAAAATGGAGGAAGAATAAAACACATGCATACATAAAAGAAGTTCTTTTCAGGCATTAGGGGGAAGAATGGGAGGAAAAAGTAAAAGTAAAAAATAAACTGGATTTTCAAATAATTTCACCAAGTCCAGCTCATGGGCTCCTAGAATAACATAAAATACAAAATTACTTTGTTTTGAAGAGCTCGGCAAGAATGAAATTACTAGGAAGGAAACATATGCAGTTTTTGTAAAAGACTGTCAACAGCTGCAGTCAAGCTTAAAAGCAAAATGTAAACATTTCCCTCAATGTACAAAACATACTATAGTGCAGTCAGGGCAAATTAATTGATAATAATAAAAAATTTTCTTCCTGTGAGGATTTTTACACAAAGCTACAAGACAAATCTTTAAAATCTTTGTCACCATGGCAAGAAAGCAATTCAAAACCAAAAATGTAAGAAATTAAATTCTATTCAGTCCAAAGATGAAATTCCACATGCATTTTTATAACTTGAATTAGGGTCTCAGCATCACAGGTCAATGTCCCAGGCCCACCTGTTGTCAACTGAAGTGCAACCTAACCATCCTTAGAGGGTACACACTGATAAAGCTTTAGTCTAACACTATGAAAGAAAAAAATTACACCAATATTGTAGTTCAGAGATGGCCATTATTGGCAGGTATGTATCAGTATTGCTTTACTTATTCCTGTGTAGGAATAGTATTTCACTATAAAAAAACAACCTAAACAAAACCAAAAGAGAAATACATTAACAGCAACATGAAAACACATTCTAAAATAACTTTTAAAAATCAATTATTTTTAGATTGCTTAGGTTGCTGGGATAATGTGGATGACTCTACTTTCAAAAAAGAAAAAAAATAGAAAACCCAAAAGCATTGCATGTCTCAGAACTGCCCACTGTAACAGACTGGTATAAAATGGTGAATTAGCTAGCTTTATAGTTATGTTTTGAGAGAGAAAAAGTTACTAAATACAGATTTAATAAAAAAGATAGAAAAAGCATGTCTTAAAACATTCCAAAAGAAATTAAATGTGGCTCTTTTCATATTAAGTAACAATGGCAAAGACTCAAATGCCAAAAGCACATATAAGAGTTTTGGGAGAGAAAAATAAAACCCATTACAAATATTTGATGAGAAGAAACCCATAGAATAAAGATGAAAGTGCATGCCAAATATAAATTTGCTAGTCTGGGAATAAAAACTCCAGCAGAAGCTGAAGTGACATATACAGAGCACAGCTGATTGGCTTCTTGCAGGCAATTTGCCTTGTAAACCTCTTTCATTTGCACACAATCCTCTGACTTCAAAAAACAAAATTTCCTCCTGAACTAGCCCTTGCTATTGACTAAAAGGAAATTGAAATCTTACAACAAAAATCAACTCAATTAAATGCTGCAACCTGATCAGAAAGGGTAACCACAGGAAGTTATCCAGGAGCACAGAAAACCTCTACAGAGTTTCCTCGATGTTGACTCCTGAGGCTTGTAAGAGCTTTTGTTTCTTAATCAAATACTGAATTCAATAACTGGATTTTTTTTTAATCAAGGGATTATTAACCTTTTTATTTCAAACAACAGTGATATTTACAACCTAAGCACATGGCAAGCAATAACAGATGGGCAGAAACAAACAGATGGGAGAGCACAAGGTAACAGCAAGATGTTTACGATAGAGCATAATAAACAGCTGCCCCAAGTAGATGACCATCACCAGATCTCTCTTCAGTTGCTCCTTGCCTGTCATAAAAGTAAGGGTCCTCTTAAATCACAGTCCCCGCTGTATTTATTTTAATAGCTCTTCTGTGGACTTATGCTTCTTGACTTGACAGTATTGTGCACTGAGGTGTCCCAAGTTTGCCATCATTATTCAAGTGGATACAGCAAGATGAGAGCCATTCATCACACAAGTCACTGGAAACCGCAGAAGTAATTCCAAATTATTCATGATGTCCATGAAAATATCAGCTACCACTTTTAGCCACAGCCAGCGAATAGCAACAAAAATGCTCTTGCACGTCATTTGCTCAAATTTAGTCTTGGATATTAACACAGAGCAGAGATGGTTATATGATAGAAGATGAGCTGGGAAGCAGAGATGCAGGCATATGTTCCCTTCCTAACTGATTAGCAGTAACATGCTAGCTAAATTAACTTAAATTAAAATGGTTATTTTTCTTTGTTGTCTGTCCTGAATGTTATAGTGACAACAAGGAACATTAAACTGTTTCTTGCTCCATGCATTCCATATGAAAATGTATGTCTCCATGGGATGTGGATATGATCTGGTTCTGTCTTGTAGCAACAATAACTTCCACAGAGCCCAGGACAAAGAGTGAGGGGAAGTGCCAGTGTCCCTGGTTATGAATATAGATTTATTTATCTTCTTTAATTTTTTTTATACTCTTCATAGCAGAATTAAAACCTTCCTATTAGCCCAACTGGTACTTATCCAAACTGCATGCAATGTTTTTAAATGTGGAAGACAAAATAGTAAGAAATCTTTATCCTGGCCTATGCTACTGAAAATTAATACAGTCTTCCTGCTTTTGTTTTTAGTCTTTAATTTCTCCTGAAAGCTTGCTAAGAATAATATCTTCAAACAGCTCTGTTGCTGTGTTTAAAATAGGACTACAGAGAAATGACTGCTACTTCACACTGTTTGCATAATATCAACAAATTATACATGTGCTCTATTCTGATAGCTAATACCTGCATAAAATAAATTATTTTCATTGCTGTTATAGTCGCCAACTCTATAGGTTCAAACTGAATTTAAAATACATTTATGTAAACTAATAAAACATGATGGCTTAGCCCACCAGAATCTTTGACCAGTATACCAGAAATACTTAAAACATTTGTCTCTATTATTCCCACCTTCCCTGAGCTAGCTGCTCTCAGAATGCCTTTTTTTACCTACTCAGTGTCCTTGAAGCTTACCCCAAGGATTCATTTTCACAAAACACTCTAAGATGATACTGCAGACAGTCAACCAGGAGCTACAGCTGCCTCAACCTCCCCCACGGTCCACACTGGCCTAATTAAATATTCATCACTCCCAAAAGCTGCAGTGTCAAACATGAGCAACTTCCCAGCCTGACCTCCTACAGCCAGCCTGTGCTTTGTGCTGGAGAATAAACAAGACTGGGATTTACCTGCTGGAACATAAAATGGCATAATGCAGGTTTCACGTTGCACATTAACTTCTGTGCATGCACTGTAAAATTCTCACTGCAGAAGCCAGAGTACTAACTTTTAATGTTCCATATATGTTGAATATCTGTATGCAAAGTTGCAGGGCAGTGTTATCAATAAACTCAAATATTATCTTCCTTATAATACAGATCCTGTTTTGGATGTATGGCCCTACCTTTCAACTTAAAAATAGATTATTTCTGAGCATTCTCAAATTAAAAAAAATGATTGAGGCATACTAATATCAAGTATATGAGGGTGGTTTAGTTTGTTTTTTTTTTTTTTTTTTGTGGCTTAGGATTCTTATCTTAGTTCTATTTACAGGAAAGTTGGGGGTTGCCACCAAGAGAAAAAAGTTCTTATAACTCATTTAATTGTATCAGACTCTGCACATATTTATACCTATACTTAATGGAAGAGAAATCTGAACAAAAAAACCCAGAAGGAATCATCTTTCCTGTTACAGAAACCACAGCTGTAATAGTCTCTAAGTTCCATAAATCTTTGAGATTTGATATAACTAAAACATATCCATATCATGTCCATACAAAATAAAAGTAGTGTAAAGGTTGTGTTTTGACCCCAAAACCTACATTAACCTGTTAAAGAGAGAAGAAAGAGAGAAGTATCAGAAATTGGCTGCAAACCAGACAATACTGGGTATGCAGCATTCTTAAGACAATAGAAAAAGCATTGCACCAAATCACCCATGAGAATTCTGTAAATGTAATAACTACTACAGCTTAGGACAGTAAGTAAATATAGTCTGAGGAAGCTTGTTTTCACTGCATAGATGTACTTATGTATGGATATATATATATATATATATATATATATATATATATAGTTTTAAAAAGGTAGACTTCATAGCTTCAAAAACTATCTGTTGCAACTTATTGCAACTTATATGTCCCTAGGATTTCCCATAAATGGTCAAAACCCAGATTTCTTCTTCTAAGTCAAGGGCTATCCCATAGTTTTCAAGTATTTTCTTTCCCCTTTTATGCTAGTTATGGCTTGATGCTCTAATTAAAATGCTCAAAAATTTAAGATTGAAAAGAACATATCCTTAAGTGTTCACATCCTTAATCTGGCATGAATTGCAATGTATTTGAGTGAAAATACTGCAGCTACTACCTCAGGGAGGAGAAAGACAGAAGGGAGATACCAAAGTCCAAACATTTCTTCAAAGCCCACATCTTGGTTGAAGCAATTTTGCAACAGTTCTCCTTCATCCAAAATTTGATTCTGTTAATTATTAAATATGAAGTGCCAGTGTTGAGAGCAATTTTAATTACCACACTGCTAGGTCTGTTCTCCATCCTGGCAGGGGCCTGCAGATATTGAGAAGAAAAACACTTTATCAGCATTCCTGTGCAATCCTTCAGTAATGCTCTGTAGGGAATATCACCAGTTACCAGTCCATTCCAGATTTTCCAGAAGAGTTGTCATTGTAATAAGTACCCCTAGATGATCTTTCCACATAATACAGATGATGAGCTGTCACACCATGTATATATAAATTTGACTCTGACATAGGGGAAAACCATTTTAAATAGACATAGAATTGATCTGATCATACCTATGGTTTGATAAACCTGAGCTGAACTACTCATTACTTGCTCATGAGTAATAAGAAAGGTTTACATGCACTCAAAACTCTACCGTTCTAAACTACTCTGCACTCTTACTTTCATTACAGGCAAAAAAAAAAAAAAAAAAAAAAAAAAAGGAAAAATCATTTTATTATCATTTCCAGGCAATTGGAAATTCATCTAGGCTTCATGATACAGATTAAGCCTGAAGAAGCTACCCACTGTTTGCTTCAGGCAGGAAATGGTCATCAGGGATATGAATCACAGGGTATTACACCCATTTAGCATTGCTGCGCCTGTAAAGGAAACATCCGAGTCTGTGTTAGGGCCCTGAAGTTGCACACTACACACAGTGGGTAGATTTTGCAGGCCTTATTCAATATCTATTTAGTATCATTTTTTTCCCTACCTTCTACGACACATTCTTCTGCAACCATAGGGCCATTTCTCTGACAAGTATGGCCACAGCTACCTGCGGCTTCAGGCAAACCTCCCTCATCTGCCCTTTTCACACCACTTTAAATCAGTCCCTAGGAACCAGTGATGAAAAGAGGCAGAGTCAAAATAAACCTTCAAGATTAAAAGCAGGGAAACAGAGCAACCAGGGAATTCAGTCTCACATGTGACCCAAAGGCATCAGTGGAAGACAATTTTGGGCTCCCAGGTAGGAACACTTACTTAGTGGTAAGGCAGGTAGTTGGGTGTGCATGAGACCTCAGGAAACTGTAGAAACTGAGTATGAAATTATTGCAATCTCCTAGCTACAACACCCTAAGATGTGATCAAATAAAGGCCCTAAGCATAAACAAAACCGTTTTTCAGCTATAGAGCCTAAGGAAGTGAAGCAGTGTGATTAGGAACTCAGCTACTATAAAGTTACAAGTCAGTGACAATGATAATAACCTGTATATGGTCAATAACCTGTATATAACTTGTATATGGCCTAAGGAAGTGAAGCAGTTTGATTAGGAACTCAGCTACTATAAAGTTATGTCAGTGACAATGATAATGGCCTGTATATGGTCAAGGTGAGTGAAAAGTAACTTCATCAATTGCCTGTAAATAAATATCTGACTCTGAAGCCTAGAACAACATAAGTAAAGGGCTGGTAATGAGACTCCAAACTCTACAGATCAGTACAAAGGATAATAATTTTGATAAAGTACACACATACATTATATAATCAACACTGATACTCAGGAATATAAAGATACAGAGGAATACCCCTGCTCGTATCTCTCACTGTGAGAAGAAATATTACTAGAATAAGAAAGCATCTCTACACTAGAAGAACAATGGTAAAGTTTAGACTTTATAGGGTCTTATATGGTGGATACGAATACTACTTCTATTTAAGCCCTGCAGAAATTTCCTTGTTCATATCATCTGGTCTGTGCCTCAATATAGACCTTCAGTCACCAAACAGAAATCATGCTTTATATTACAGAAATTATGACATCAAAGTTTCTCCCATCAGAACAAGACAGCTATCTTTACTGTAGGAAGTGTATTAAAAATGGAAGAGATAAGCTCTTCAGTGGAAGAAAAAAAAAAGCTATTACAGGTATCTTATGTCTAAAGAATGAGACTGAGGAGGGGAGGGGGGGAAACCACAAAAGCTCCCAACCATCCCTCACAATATCCAATACACAGCTAACTTGTCAGGTATAAGCATCTTAATTGCAAAGATGCCCTTAGCAATTTTGTTCAAGTATTTATGGTATGTCATACAGTTTTCAATCCTTGCTGTTAGGTAACTCCACTCTCAACCTCAAGTTCCTTTTGATTTAATAATCACATTTTATCTTACATTATTTTACCTTATCATTATCTAGAGTCCTTCATATGACATCTTCAGAGAAAATTTGGATAGGTCACATTTTAATACCCTATCTCTTTGGTTTTCCACCCAATGAAAGAATAATAATAAAAAAAAAAAGATTAAAATACATGGGTAGTAGACGTTTTAACATGTTGATTTTTCTTGAAGGCAAAACATGAATCTGAAACCAATCAGAGGATTTCCTCACTATTTTAGTAGATATTGCTTTGGCTTCTTTTAAGCATTTCATCTTTCAAGGTAAAAAACCACCAAGGGGAAAAAGCCATGAGTGGTTTGTGTGACTGCCTTGCAAGTGATCTATAAAAGCAGAATAGTATCAATACAAGGACAGCCTATTTCAAATCTTCCTACAGTCTCAGGGAAGATTACAATATTATCTAGGGGAGGATGATATGCAAGCTAAATTTTTCCTGAATATCTCTAGTCATTAAATTGCCACACTATGATATCTCGGAACCATATGAGCTGTGGAAATTACTGCAACAAATTTTTTAAAATTATATTTACACTATTAATATTTTAAATAACCTCAAAATAAGTTCATGGCTTTGTAAACACATGGATCAGGTTAAGCATATTCCCCCTCCTGTCCATAGTAAGATTTCATGCATAAAACTTTCTCTTACTGTATGAATCTATTTGCAGTTTACCTTCCTGCCTGTGACTTTTCAACAAGAGTTGGTCTCATGGTCATCATTTAAGAGCAAAGCCAACTTCTGACCTTGCTCAGCAGTGTGAGAACAATTTCCCAGGACTTCACCCATTGTGAACTTACAGTTCACACAGGTCAACAAAATGTACACACTCGCCCATGGACAATAAGTAAATCAATATTAACTTTAAATCATGCAAGACATTGATATGACTGAAGTAGTTAAGGCACATGAATGGGGAAAAAAGACAGATTTGTATCAATCCTTAGATCTTAAAGGTAAACTGTTGGGCTGGGCTCTTCTTCTGCCTTATCCTGAACCACCTGTCCTGGCTTTTTTTCTTCCAGAACATGAACTTTCTGAACCACTCTCATCCGTTGCAACACAGAACTACTTTACTTCTGTGGACACGTCCAGACCTCATTTGCTTCTCCAAAGAGGAGTTTAAAAAATCTATATTTCTCAGGTCCTTACTAGATAATCTAGTGCATAGCTATTACCATCTGATATCAAAAATAAAATTAAAAAAAATCTGGTCTGCCAGGAGCAATTTCTTTTCTTTTTCTAGCAGTGCTTTATTTAAAAAAGAAGGTGATCAAATTTTAATGATCTTCTTTTGTTAACTTAAACCAAGTGCAAAAATTCCTCCTGCCACTTCCCTTGGGTTTGAAGGGTATAATTTTAAATGGCACAAAGAATTTGGTGGTGAAAATTCAGATCCTGAGTTTTTAAAAAGAAATTATAAAAGTTGTAACAAAAATGTTACAGAAAACAAAAGCATAAACAATCAAATCATTAATGCCAAGACGTTTTTCCAGCAAAAAATATCAGGACCCTTTAGAAAGCAACATTGAACTTCTGATGCTTTTCTAGCAATTTTATTTTGTTCTACATACTAAACACTTGCTCTATTCTGCACTTAAGGCTGGGGAGGAAGGTCAAAGTCAAACACGATTATGACTTCTTGTAAACATGTGCAGAATCTGAGAACTCTAATTCTAACAACAAAGACTTCTAACAAAACCCAGGATTGCAGGAATGATCCATATTGAAGAACAGATGATTTTAAAACAGCTATCTTATAAAACAGACTGTGTGAGTGAGGCTGGTGAGAAAAACAATTTCCCTAGAAATATACTTATGCTATCACAAAGTGCATATCAGGATAATGGTTTAAATTTCAAATAAATTGCAGTGGATAGCCCCTGCAAAATTTGAAATTTAAAAAAAAGAAAAAAAAGACAGCTTTTTTCTGAATCTCAGAGACTAAACAATAGTCACCCTAGAAAATAAATTTTAGCCTACCAAAAATTTTGTGGTTCAGACTCCTTGGCAAAACAAATTTTTCTTGTCATTCCTGCAATTTGAATGTCCCATCAAACCTGAAAAACTAAAATGCTTATTTCCTGCATTTATACATACAATAGACAGATTTTTCCTTCTATTTTGTGGTTTAAATAGCTCCCCATATTTTAAAATTGTAATAACAAGATGCATTAAAAGAATTAGATGCCCCATCATTTTGAGGAGACCAAAAATTATTTTCTGCCTTTTTCTTTTTTACTTTTTGATAACTCAGTGGGCAAGTTTAGTGGTAGAGTTTAATGATACAGTGATGTTCCAAAAGCAATAATAATTAAAATAAAGTTGTTGTAGCAGAGCTGTGTAAAGAAGTGGCTTATAGTAAATATAAATAAGAATAAAAAAAACTTGACAATTTTTAGGGGGGTTTTGTGATTTGGATATTTTTCTTCTTTACCTGTAGGAGAAAATCCAGTAATAATATTAGGCTGTAGTGAAATCCTACTAACAAGGAAACATGATGTGTAAATTTTCTAAATTTGAGGACTAGGTGGCAGAGATCTATGGTTACACTGAGAACAGAAGTGTCAATGAGAAAAATCATGGCTGGGACAAGCACTTAGCAGAGCTTCAGAAATGTCCATTTTCTCTGGCAAATGTTTTAACTGCCATCACAACACAAGTCCACTTCTGGTCGTAAACTATTAGTCTTTATTGTGCTATCAGCTGTTAAAAAGACCATCAGCTTCATAACCATTTGGACATACAAGTAGAAACTGAAGGAGTTAGATGCATAGATAGAAATCCTGGCATTTGAAGCCAGAAAAGTTAAATTGGAAACAGAGAGCTGAAAAAGGACTTTCTGGGATATCCACTCTCATTTGTGACTAAGATGACTTGGTCCTCTTAATCCAAACAATTTGTGTAGCTTGTTCAAACCAATTTGCTATTAATGCCATTCTTGCTGCTGAGTTTAGGTAAATCACTTCCTACCTCTCCCTCTCCCAACCCTGCCCATCAGTACTTCCAAGTTCAGCCCCAGACCTGTAGTGGAAAGGACACAGAAGGAGACCATCCTGCACTTCTCCCCATTCAGGTTTTGATTTGAATTCTGTGGCCAGAAATGAATGCAACGAAATCTGCAGCAAACAAAAATAGTACTTTATCAATGGTATAGGCCTGTATTTTGCTGTATGAGACAGCTGCATCAGCTTTTCTTCTCCCTTCTACCCTTTTCAAGAGGATTTTAAATTAGATAAAATTGCACATTAAGAAAACAAAAGACTCTATAAGAGAAGAGATAGTGTTTCTCATTACATGACAGTATGGTCACAAGCTCCTGGATCAGAGTACTTCCCAAGTACTTGAGAAACTTGTCATGTAAATGATCATGCCAGCTTCAAAAGAAGAGATCTGAAGTTCAGGGAAAACATCATTTATTGAAACTGTATTAAATGGATATGCAAAAATTACTGAGAGCTTTTAATTTACATTTCCAGATATCAAAGCTGGAGGTGGAGAGAACCAAACAACAAAAAACTCAGCAGGACTTACAAACTGTGACCAATCCAGAAATGAAATTTCAAGTCTTAGGAGACAGTCATAAAGACACAGAAGTGCACATTTCAACCTAGACTAGTTGTAGCATTTAAAAATTGGGTGCAAAGAAGAATAAGAAGTGCATCAAACAAGAAAAGAGAGGATTGCTTTGAAAGAAACCCTTATCTCGATTCTTATTGTGTTTTATCTTATTCAATCCAGCCTGTGGAGAAGGAAGGACACTCATGCTGTTCAAAGTATTCCTACTTGAAATTAATTTTTCTAACTTGCAATAAATACAATTTTATGTCAGCATGTAGTTTACAAATCTTATGTGTATTTCCAAAACTGAGGAGAATTAGAAAACTAAGCAAGAATGCTGATGTGTAAGCTTTGTGAAATTACATTTCAGCCTGTGATAAAAGGAGTAGCCAGAAGATGGCAACTGGAGGCACAATAGACACAGACTCCTAAGCCATGTCTCGGAACATGATGTTAAAGGAAACAGCTGATCAAAAGAGAAGATGAAAGAGATAAATATTCATTCAATAATTAGCTTAATATTGCCGGTGCATGACTTTTTTCCAGAGCATTCTAAGTTAGAATCCTATTTGAGATTTCTTTTTAATGAATGTGTCATAGTTCACAATTTATACTAGCTCAGCTAAACCATCTATTCCCTCAGGATGCTATTCCTACTGAGAACAACAGATGCCTTCAGTATTCAACCTAGCTCTTTGTGTCTCTCGTAGTGCAAATATTCCCAAATTTCAGGGAAAGTATATAAAGCTAGAAAATGAAATAATGTCCCAAGAGACATTCTGAGTATTACACTCAAAATAAAATATTAGAATAAAATATTTAACAGCTGAAGAGTTCCAAAATTCCAATTTGGTAGAGCCATGGGGACTTGCAACCCGTCCTTGATTACCTGTCCTGTTACTGTTCCCCAGAGCTGCTACATGGTATGAAAAACCTGTAAGCTGCTAACCTCCCAAAGTATTCTTTTTTTGGCCACTGTAAGTAAAAACAAGTATCAACAGGTTCTCAAGAAACATTTGACAAAGTACTTCATTCTGATATAACAATCCCCTTCACAAATTCCGTATGTTCTTACATTCACATTACATTTTTATTCATCATTTCATCTGAGTTTGATCTTACCTTCTACCCCTGTAAGATATCACAACAGAAATTTACTGCGAGTTACTGAAATTTACTGGCAATCTGATCCATCCTATCTACTCACCAGCTTTCCACTTAGCACCAACTTAATCTCCTACTCCAGCACTTCTTCAGCATTGCAGACTTCCCTCAGTTTTCCTGAATGCTCTCCAGCATACTGAACCTTGATTTTCAGTTTTCACCATGTAAGCACTTTATGTCCCTCCACAAGATATACTCTGAGTTTTCAGAACAGTTTATTCTCAGATCACATGTATCCTGGTGCATTCTATTACTCTCTATGTATGCATGCATTGGGGTTTTTTGGCAGCGGCCAAAAATGAGTTGACAATTTGATAATATACCTCGATCAATTTTATAAAACATTAAAGAATTCACATATTTTGTAGAGCAAAGCAATGCCATGTGCATAAGAACATGGACACAATTAACAGATTACTCTCCCTGTGTATTCCTCCATGTACAATATCTGTGTAGGCCCCTTCAGCATAAGGATGGAGGAAGCAGAAGGATGTGCCTTCTGAATGTAAGTTTCATTAGGAATTACAACGATCAAAATCCCTGTTCACGCACTGATTAGAGACCTAAAACAAGATTAGAAAGAGAAGCTCACAGGGAAACAGTGTTTCAATTCCTTCATAGCATCCAGGAATTTATTAGTACAAGGAGAAACAAAGGAGCTTAAAACAAATATGACCTTCTACAAACCTTAATGTGCATCAGATCTCAAAGATCAGTTCTTGAATCAGCATAGGTATTTATGCATTATCAGTGTCCTCTGCAGGCTTCTTTCCCTCTGGGGAATTTTCTGATAGGAATATTAAGTTCAGAGATAATTTTTACCTCCATCCTTTCTTTGACATTTACAACACTTTAGAAATGCATTTCCTCTTCAAGGATATTTTCATCTATTAAAGAATATTTATGAGTGCATCTTCAAAGAAAACCACTGGAATGAGAATTCAAAAAAAAAAAAAAAAAGAAGATTTGCACTTGCAACTGTTACTACACTAACTCCTAGCAAGACAAAAAGTGACACCTAAAATCTTAGGTTAAAAAAGGTACTAGTGCACAAATTACATTCTCTTATCTCTTAGTGCTTCTGTGTCAATGTTTCATACAGAAGTATACCTAGAGAACACATAAAAAGCTTAAGATGGTACTACAATTTCAGTGGAAGGAAAGTAAGCTACAAAGCAACTAAACTGAAGGAGGGTGGCCAGCAGGTGAAAGGAGGGGATTCTCCCCCTGTACTTTGCTCTTGGAGTTGCACTTCCAGTTCTGGTGCCCCCAACATAAGAAGGGCATGGAACTGCTGGAGCAAGTCCAGAGGACCATGGAGTTGGTAAGAGGACTGGAGCACCTCCCCTGTGATGACAGGCTGGGAAGGTTTGGGCTGTTCATCTTGGAGAAGACTGTGTGGAGACCCATAACAACCTTCCAATACCTGAATGGACCTGCAGGGAAGCCAGAGAGGGACTTTTCATCAGGGACCACAGTCATAGGACAGCGAGTAATGAGCACAAGTGGAAAGAGGAGAAGTTTAGGTTTACTGTGAGACACTGGAACAGGTTGCCCAGGGAGGCTGTGGATGCTCCAACCCTGGCATTTTTCAAAGCCAGGTTGGATAAGGCCTTGAGCAACCTGCTCAGGAGGTGTTCCTGTCCATGGTGGAGTGGGGATGGGCCTAGATGATCTCTAAATAGATTTTGTGAAGCAAAGCTATTATGCACAAGCCTCAAAACTGATTGGAAAGCTTTATAAATGTGGCCTTTGGGTCCAAATTCCTTTGGATCACTAGTGTTCACTTCCAGAGTAAAACTGTCCTTTAAAAATGCTAAAGTCAATAAAGAGTTCATACCCTGGAAGTCAGGGCAGCACCTGAATTTTTTTTTTAGAGGGGATACACAACATACAAACTCCCAAGCCTCAGAAACCAGATGGATCATCTGATCATAGTATCCAAAAAGTCTACTTCATTTAATCTGATTTTTGTTAAAAAAATCCCTGTTATCACTGATATACTGGCTCTGGGGCTCCAAGGTGTTAACTGCACCTCTTTGTCCCAAACAAAAGAACAGTAAGCATTAATGGAATAGGTTCAAGTTTTCAAGAGTAGGGAGATTATTATTTAAAAACCAGAGTTCAATCTTGACATTATTAGCAGTACCATAAGTGCACATCCTTTTTTTCCCTCCAAAAAATAATTGCACCAAAAAAACCTACTTTCCATGCAAGACTGCACTCATTAGAAGTTTGGGCAGGAAAATCAGGCTCCTAAAAACACCATCTGTTTGTAAATGCACAAACCTGCTTCAAAAACATTCAGGAATTTCAGATGTTCAGATTTATGTTTAAAAACAGAAGGGAAACACAGTAAATGCTGGATTGTTTATTTGTAGATATTTATGTAAGGGTTTAAGAATTGCATAAAAAGCATTTCTTTTAAAAGTTTTAATGAGAAGTTTTGTAGAGAGTAACAAAACAAATACATGAATTACTAAAACAGGAGTCCCATTTATCTAACTATTCCTAGTGAAGCTTGGAAGCCAATGGGGTCTCAAAAGAGCATTTTTGGCTTACTTACTTAGCTTATGCTTGAAAGATGGTAACATTTGTATCACAAAACTCAGCAGCTTTCTGAACAGTTGGTGTGCTGACATTTTAATGCCAACCCCAAGAACACCATTTCCAGCAATGATATTTCTAGGGAAATTGTTACAATTTCCCACATTCAGAGGCAGGCACAATCAGTTGTTTCCCAAGCAACTTAAAGAATCAACTTATCAGCCAAAATAAAACTGAAAAAGTGGTTGATTATAAAAGCCTTTGTCACAGATCTCTATTGAACGATAATTCAGTAGCAGGCAGCAGTATTTTTAATCAAACAAGACTGTGACATCATCAAATTAAAACAGCATTAAATATCACATAGTCTTAATTATGACATCCTTTATTTACCAACATCAAAACTACATTTCCCCCAAAGAAAGGTCAGTTCTCACTATCTTTATTTAGATATTTCCTTTCTTATATTTGAATTTAAGAAATTGCTGAAATGACCTCAGTATTTAGAAAATGTATCGAGCTTTCATTTTGATAAACTGCATTTCTTTAAGTCTCGCAGTCATAAATATGTAATTGTTCCAAGTACTTTCATGCACTAAAAGGCTTTGATTTCTCCTATCTTGCACAATTATGTCCCTTGCAACAATCAGAAACCCATTAAATATTTTGCAAGTGTAATGGCTTCTAATAAAAAAAAAATCACAAAAATGGAAAAACATAGAGGACCCAGACACTGAATAAAAAGGTACTTGAGGAAACTCATATATTTAATAATTATTTCATTGTATTTTTATTCAGGATGGAGTGGCTTACTCATATTGAAATCAATGTTCCAATAAAGTCAAACTGATGTGGACAGTCCCACTAGGGCCAGCTACAGTGAGGGTTTCACCCCGTTTATTACTGGGACAGGTGAAATGGTTTACTGAGGGTTACAGAAGGCAAGAAACTGAACAATTTCTGCCAGTTTTGAGTAAAGATCGATCACCCTCATTCATTAAAGTTTCTGTGTATGTTCCAGGGCACTATGCATTTTTCAATCATAAAAACTGGGGGACAATTAACCAGTCTGAAGAACTTATGTTTGGGAAGAGTCCAAACAGACAAATGGAACTTAAGAAAAGGCAAATAAGAACATTAGACTGAGTAAATTTAGACATTTTGTGGGATAAAATGAGGTGTAAAATCCATGTTGTAAAACTGTAAGAGCTTTGCTGTCCCAACCAGCCAAGCAGCCAGTATTCCCAAATCGTTTTCATGCCATTGTCTGTATCAATTATTACAAGTATTTGACCTATGAACTATGTTTAACAAACATTATGCTCTCTGTGGCATCACAAGACATTTTATAGAAAGCCAAATAAAGCCAAGGTAATGCTTACTGAAACCACAGAAACAATTCTGTATTCTAGAAAGGGGAAACTTCAGATAGAATCATATATATCTGTATATCCATATGTATATCTCAATCTCAGAGACTGATGAGTAATAAAAATAAACCATTAGTTCTCAGGGTATCACTACTGTCTCAAGTTACAAAGAGAAAGGAGTTCACATGAAAAGTATTTTTCAGCAAATTAGTTTTATGGCTCTAAAAATTTGTCCATATGAGAGTTTACAAGATTTTACTCAAATACAATATCTCTTTTAGTAAGAAAAAACTTCCACAGTTCAAACAATAAGGATGACATATTGGAAAATTTGGCTTCTTGTTGGTGATTCCTGTTCCTTAAATGTTTTTTCTTTTCTTTTGCAAGGCACAGGTATGACTAGATGACTTTAAAGGTTAGATTTTGAATTCTCCTAGCTGTACCAGTCAGAGAGAATCAGGAAAAGTAACTTTATCTATAATTTAGTATTTACTCTTCATTTTTATGTGTCTATATTACACAATATTTGCATTTCAAAAGCCAAGTCTCAAATTCCCAGATCATCAAAAATCCAAGTATTGGTAGAGGTGATTTTGGTCCCACACAAGCTTCAGTCAACATACACATGGCAATACAAGTTGTGCAGCTGTCATGTAAATAATTAACTAGAATTAACTTCTTCTATGACACCAAAGTTAAATTGTTTACAAATTAATTGATTTCCCAATATAAGCTAAATTTCTAATGGTGACCTTAGTTTTTGAGAATATAACTTGAGAAAAATGAGTTGCCTGTAAAACATTCTATTAGTAACAAAACCAAAGCAGAGTTTGATTTTACCACCACACAATTAACTTAAAAAGAGAATGTATATTTTCACGCACAATTTCAGCAAAGACAAAGCTTTTAAGAAAAAATTACTCGAGCAATAAGTGTCACTCACTATCAGAGGTAGAGTCTGTGACATGCTCCAGAAAAGGGCACTGCTAAAGGCTTTTATTACTTTTTATGTACCATCACCCAACAGTTGTTACAGAAATTGAATTACCATTTGAAAGGTCATTTATCCAAATTATTCAGTGCTACAAAAAAAATCTAATGTACAAACAATTTAGATAAGGAATCCTACTGATCTAGTACCCCAAGTTGCCTGCAAATTGTCAACTGGATTCAACATTTACATGTAAGTGTTCATTATCTGTAGAAAAAATAATTAAAACATGTAAATACCATAGGAAAAAGAGAAAAAAAAAAAAGAAAGGTGAATACTGTACACTGTATACTTTGGTTGCTCCCTCATACTTGGACAAATAATTTTTCCACTTCAAGTATATGTGTTTATATATATATATATATTTCTCTACGTACACAGAAACATAAAAATACTCTTAACAAATATTATTTTAATAACTGACCTGGTTATCGAGGCATGTCTGCCCATAGCAAATATATTCTCTGCACATGCACAGAAGTAGTTTAAATTTGTCTTTTGAGTTCGCAAGATCTCATCCTTCACCCAATTTCTCAATGAAAAAGCTACAAGTGTGGAACATGCTATAACACACCATCAGTCTGGGACCAAATTCTACCAATTTTGACCAAGGTAGATGGGCCATCTCCTTCAGTGCTAAACACAGAAAAGGAACGTACAGAAATATTTAATGCCAGCACAGGGGAAAACCCCAGGGCAGGGTTTTATTGAGCTCAGCAATAATCCCTCACCAGGAAGGGCACAGTGAACGCTTTGAGCAGGATGTTAGAGGAGATGACCACCAAAAATCCTTCCCAACCTAAATCATGTGCAGGTTTTTGGATGCTGATAAAGTAGCAAGAGGCAACAACATCAGCTAATTGCCCAAGCAGCACAGGGAAATCCAAGCACAGCATGTCATCTCTTGTCATTTTCCTCCTAGTAATTTCTTTTCTGTCATTAATACAAACAATAACTTAGAGATCAGCTTCCTGATCTGTAAATGAAAGTGAAGTTCATTTGCCTTGAGGGTTCTCATAGGTTCACATTCAAGCACATTCTTAAGTGAACAGAAGAAAGCAAGTCCTAAATCTGAGGAACTGGCCATATTTGCAATGACATAATTTACTCTGACACTCTATTGGTCAAAATAAGCTGAATATCTAAAGCAAGTCAAGTTTGGTTTTCAAGAAGACTTAAAATCACTTTAACATTAAACTAAGTGTCAATTACAGTTTTACAAGAACTTTTTTTAAAAATAAAATAATTGAAAATAAAAAAATGCTAAAGCATAAACATTTAAGTCTTAATTAGCAAACTCAAGGTAGCCTGGATATGGCATCTGTTTTACTGGAGAAAATGTTGGAAAGAAAGCATTGACTAAAATCCAAATAATTTTAACAAAGCCTACTCTTTACATAGAAGTGAAGATACTTACCCATGGATTTTTTTTCCTGGCACTTCTCAACATTAAAACACAAATACGAAATTATCGGTGATCCTAAGGAGTCAGGGAAAACTGTAGCACAGTGATAGTTATTCTCAAAAAGAGCCATACTTATTAGTTAATTCTGAAGAGTATATTTAGGGAGATACAAAGAAGCTGTAGTTTCTTACACATCATTGACAGCATATTCTAATTTAGTAACAAATAATTTGTTAAGAGGAATATTGTAATGTACAAAAGACAAAGAAATTAGACAAAGAAATGCCTGCTTTCAAAACCAGGCATTCAGTACTTCAATAAGCAATGTTAAATATGTTTGTATATCTTAGCTGTATTTATACCTAAAAGATAAAGGTTTCTGCCAAGATCAGGAAACAACCTTGGAGACATTCCTAGATCAAAATCAATTTTTAATTTTACCCAAAAATGCATACATTTGCAAAAAAATTGCATTGGTACCTAGAGCAGAGTGCCTGCAATGTATTTGCTAAGCTGAAGGACACACAGTTTGACAGGAGCTGTGTGCACGCTTGGGTTGAAAGGGCAAATTTGTTCAGCCACAGAAAACACAGAGGATGAGAGACAGAGGAGTTGCACGTTACAATGACATTTGCAAAATGATGGCCAAACAAGTCTCACTGGTGCAAGTTTCTCATGTTCTGTCAGTGAACTGACAAGGCAGATATGCCACTTTACCCACAGAGCACCCAGCAAACAAGCTGATGGGAAAAAAAGCTTAGCATTTCCACGACCACTTCCTCAATATGCGAGGCAAAGTGTATCTCCTACCAAAATTTATCTTTCTGTGACATAGCTATAAACTCAGTCTTGTCTCACAGGGGTTTTCTGAGTATCATTCATCCCATAATATGTCTTAAATCCTTGCAGAAGGACCAGTAGTTTGAAGTTTCATGGAGAGTTAGTAATCTTATATATTAGTAACACTAAACCTATTTAAACCATTTTCTTCATAATATGAGAATATTATTTTAAAGAAGAATATAAGATCCTTCTCCATTTCAAAATCTGACAATAAGCTATGGTGTCATTATAACAAACTACTAACTTATTTTTCTGTTTTGAATTGGAAGCAAAGATCTCTGAATTACACTTTTTTTGTCAATTGCTGTGTCTACACTCTCAGCTATCTCTGCTTTTGACAATGTGGCACAAGCATGATTTGTTCTGGTACTAAATAAATTATCTTTTTAGTACCTAAACTTAATACATGGTATTCTAGAGATAAAGATGGCAGAAGCACACAGACTTTTTTGTGCCTTTTTAAAATAAACTACATTTCTAGCCATTTATTCCTGTTTTCTAAAAACAAGAAAACATCAATTTACATGTTCATTCATTCTATGAAGACTATGAATACTTTAAACTCATTTTTCTTTCCTGTTTTTCCTCTTTTTAGCTACAATGTTCTTTAAATTACACCCAAATCACACAGTTGATTACACAAACGCATTCCTTATGGATTTTACTGTGGTTGCAGTTAATCTCAGAATACATCAGCATCAAATTTCTTGTCCTGCATGCAATAATATCATAAGCATCTCTTTTGGACTGCAGGACTGGTGGCAGCTGCCTGAGTCAGTAAGAAGCCTGTGGGTTCATGGTATGAGCAGTCACAGCAGTGTCAGCATCCTGCTAACCTCACCTTCTACCAGAAATCACAGCTTGTGTCATTATTGTCATGCTTTAATGTATCACCTTAGTTCCACATGGACCAGCACACAAACCACTCTGCAAAGCAATGGCCAATGCCCAAAGAGGCTCTCTGTCAGGTTGTGCCTCTCAAGAGAAGGAGCCAGAAGCCTGTCCCCACCTGGTCCTTAAAAGGAAACATGTTCCTTTTAGCAACATTCCAAAGCAATTTCAGATAAGAGTGATGCTTTTATGGTCTAGAAATACACTTTTAAAAATCCTGAAAAATCTTGTAGGATTTTCTAGAAGCTGAGATCTAGATGAGAGATTCACAAATAAATCTACGGAGCATAGTACAATATAAACAAAAATAATCAAATCAGGAACAGAAAGCAGATAAATGCATGTGGCCTGTCAACTTTAAACAGCAGCTTCCCATAAAGTTGCCTGAGAAGTAAACAGAATCTACCACCTGAGTTGAGAAAGAAGGACTAAGCTATCCAACAAAAGAGAAGAAACTGAGTATTGTGAAGTCTGTTTACAGGTTTCTGCCACAGCCCAACAAGACAACAAACCAATGCACACAAGTCTTAGATGCACCTCAGAAAACAGCCTGTGGAGATATCATTTCTGCAGTAGTGGGGTGCATTTTCTCCTCAAACCAAGGATGCATCAGCTGTATATTGGTCAAACAAACCAGACCGCAGAGTTAGTAACATCCTAAGAACAAAAATTTCCTCATACATTTAAGAGACATGGACTACTGACCTTTAGATATCCACATTCACCAGCTTTGCTCATTGTCTTACAAAAGAATGGGGTCTGACACAGAGGAGCAGAAACTGAAATTATCTTGAAGATATTCAAAGTGCTATTGATTTGCTTTTTTATTCCAGTGCATGCTCAATGAGAAAATTAGATTAAATTAGTCAGCTAAATATATTCTTGGAACAGAGTTGATGGGTTTAGCTATCAAAAAAATAGGAAGGGAAGCAAAACACAAAAAAAAAATAAGCTGCATTTTATAATATCAGCCTTACCTTGGATAGTTTGTGAGATCTAATTTTTACTTTGGAAGCAGTGGAGATTAACTACTTTTGCAGTGAGATTCTGTTGGTTTCATCTAATGTTATTGCAATAATAGCTAATTGCCTATTTTGATTAACAAAAACCAAACCAAACTAAAACTAAACAAAAAATTCTTTTATTTGGTATTTTTTGTATATTTTCTTATGGCAACTGATGGGATTATTTCCTGCAGAAGTTTAGAGAAGGGTGTCATTAATTAAGAAGGCCTCTAAAGTTACCTGTGTACAGAACTATACTCCACTCAATTAATATGAAAATAGACAAATTCATTCAAAATAGAGAATGCTATAAAGCCACCTACTCATCAATGGTGATAGATATCACAATGTTGAATTAACTAGCCATTATCCTACCCACAAACTCTCTTTCAAGTGAGAGAGCAACAAGCAGTGAAGTAAACAAACCCCAATCCTTGCCAATCTGTCTAGAACTGCAGACCCTAGCACACTTGCAAATCAGATTCTGGAACCCATCTCACTCACCTGTACAGAAATTGGTGGATGACTTCTTCGTCAACATTGAATACATCTGAATAGGTTTCATATACCAGCTGACACTTGCAAAACACGTTCTCCTTATTCTTCAATTAAAAATACTTGGAAGACTTTTTAGATGGATTTTGCATTGAATTCTTTCTGATTATCTGGGATATTCATTAGACTGAAACTTTTTGCATGCATCTAAAATTTATCTTCCATGCTTTTTCAGGTCCCAAAGGGTTCAATTAAAGCATGGTTCTAGTATATTAGTAACAACACTTCTTTTTTAAACCATGAAACTTTTTTCCAATCAAAAAATGCCAGTACATTCAGCTCAGCCAATTTGTGGAAAAACTGACTCCTGTAGGTGGAAATCTGTGTAACTAATCTGCCTGTTTCCTCTGTCTAGAAGTTCACCCTGCAAACTTCTGAGCTGTTCTAGACCTGAGCTCCCAAGCAGTCTGCATGCTTCCCAGGACCAGCTCAGCATCTCCCAGGACTTGGGGGATGCCAGAATTCACTGCATCTCCTGTGGAATCCTCTGGCCACCCAGAGCAGCCAGGGTGCAGGATTTTGGCTTTCACTGACACTCACCACAGAAAAGCAGAGCAGATCCATTGCACAGCAGGTGGGAACTCCTCCACAGGACTCACAGCTCCAGATCTCACAGATAAAATATGTTAAGATTCACTGTTGCCACAAGGCTGCTTTGGGCATCTGTAAATCTGGGTTTGCAGGATATTTCCACAGCAGGAGAAGTGCTGGGAAGCACAAGCTGGCGTACTTTCAAGTGCAACATAATTTCTCAGTGCCTTGCCAAGGGTTTTGTCAAGTATAATTTAAAGCCTTACAAATAACCTGGCTTTTAGCACTTCCTCTGGGAAGCAAATCCAGAGCCTATTATATTTCACTGGTGACCACCCAGCATGAGGGTAGGACACTACAACACCCCAGGACTCCACTCAGAGAAGATAAAATTTTTAAAATTTTTAAAAAGGATTTTTAAAAATTAAATTAAAAATTAAAATTTTTAAAAAGGACTTTTCTGAAACTTCCCTATAGCAGATACATTATTTCCTCATCTCTCAAAGGAGCTGCAGATTTATTTCAGCCATTTTCTCACTCCCTTCACACACACACACACACACACACACAAACACACACATATACACCTGCTCTTCACAACCTTTCTTTGTGCCTTCAACATTGAGAGCTGTACTACAACTGCTATAGACTGGACAGGGGATCTCTTTCCACACATGTGTTCCCAGGAAAATAAACCCCAATGATCACCTCATATGCTGAGGATGCTTGCATTTTGCTGCTACACCTTTGGGGATGTGTGAGAAACCAAATGAGCAGCAGCACCCAAAGCCAAATGAGCAGAGTTTCTCTCTGCTACATCCCACAGGGCAGAAATGCCGTAAAAATGCTTCTGCAGAGATTAAAGAAAGGACAACCCTTTGTCTGTGCACAGAGCCATAAAACAGGTCCTGTAACTGTGTCACCATAAATGAATTTAATGTTGTTTGGCACAGATTTAGGAATGGTGGTACTGAAGATTTACAAGCCATGCCATTAGGAACAGACGCTTAAATTCACAAACAACAGACGAACATTAAACATGTTTATAATACTATATACAACATCCCCTACATGAAAAAGCTGGAGAAGCAACTCACCTCCATACTGGTATATCCTACAGCATGCATATATATCATATGGATAGATATTACTTTCCCTACTGCTACTATAATGCAACTTTTTAAATTTTTTTTGGAGAAGGGCACAGACACCCAGGTAAGAAAATCCCAGATGCCACCAAAATATAAAAGCATTTCAGTGATATTCTGAGCACACTGAATGTGTATTTTTTTAAGTTCTACCAGAACTTGAAACTATACAATCAGCATTTCAAAAATTAACATTAGACCTCTTTATTATTAGATAGCAGTAATGAGCCCTTTTTGTTATTTCATGGTTGGATTATTAAACTACATTGGGCTTTTGCCAGACTTTTAGACTCTTACTTGAAGCTGCAAGGAAATGCTTAATGACTTAAAAATCAAAACTAAATGAGATATGATCTGAGAAATATGCAGTTTGTTGAGACAATGGAACTGAATCTCAGAGGACAGTCATGTTTTGTGGTTATTTCTGCAATCTATTATAATAAGCCCTGGGCAATCTATTAGCAAGTTAAAGGCTTAATTATTTTCAAAAAAAGTGAAGCGTGGTTTATCACCCTGAAACTATGTTTTGAAAGATTAACATTTTTCCTTGGAAATATAAAGGAGTGTTTTATAACAAAAACAGCAGGTAATTTTGAAAAATACCTTTTTGATATGGGAATGACTATTTTAAATAAAAAATGTTGAAACATTTGTTGAAACAAAATGTTTGAAACATAAAATGCTGACTGACAGAACATTGAAATACTGGTATGGAAAAACAGAATGCCAATTTTTTACATTTATTAGTGCACAGCTTCAGAGGATCCTATTTACTGACACAAATGAAGCCATTTCTGGTACCTGACTATCACTATGACTTAAAAATTCAGTGAATGGTCTTTGCACTTCTGAATGATCTCTGGGACAGCAGCCAAGGCCATTAGATAAAGAGCTAAACTTCTGGATCTGGTCAGCAAAAGATGGCAATATATTTCAAACAGCAAACAAAACACCACTTAATTGAATGATATTTACTTAAATCCAAATTTTCAGTGGGCAATCACACTGTTTCTTAGAAGATAGTGGATAACACAACCAGAAATGTACCTCAAATTGTGCTCTGTGCCTGGGCTTTTTTCCTTTGGGGCATCCAAGAGGTCCCAGAGCCTGGGAAGGCTGTTCACTGGGGAGCCCCTCCTGTGACGCACACAGGCCTTGGAGAAGTGATACAGATGGCTGTGCCATCCTCTCTCACACCCCACTGCAATCATCAAAGTGCAGAAAGCTTCCACCTCCTTAAAATCTCTGCTGCCTTGACCCACAAGCCTGGGTAAGAAAACAACTGTTTGTACACCAGACACTCATCCACAGCATTGAGTGACAGCTGTTGTTTGTGCTGCAGAAGCTGGCAGATCAGAAGGGACAGTGCTATTCTGGCACTTGAACAATAACTACTTTTTCTGAACTCTGGCATTTGACATTGAGGCACTGTGCTCAGCAATGAAATCATGATGACACTAAGGCACATGAAACTGCACTGCATTATTACTAGGGTGATTTTCTAATGCAACAATTTAAAATGCATCATTTGTACTCAGTTGAGCACACTTGCACTCTGATTTGACATGTAAAAATATAAAATTAGCATCTCAGCGCATAAGCAGGGAGGTAGGAATGCAGAATATTGCAACATAGTTTCCACTGTATTCATTCTAGAACAGCTCTGGAAATTTAACCCTTTTTGCAGGGTGCACTTGCAAATTTGCAGATGACACAAAGATTAGTGGTGCAGGTAATGCAACAGAAGGACAGGATGCCATCCAGGGGGACCTGGACAAGTTTGAGAAGCAGGGCCTTGGGAACCTCCTGAAGTTCAGCAAGTTCAGTGTGCTGCCCCTGGGTCAGGGCAATCCCAGAGATGAGCACAGACTGTGAGAAGAACCCACTGACAGCAGCCCTGTGGAGGAGGACTTGGGGGTTCTTGTCGCAGACATCTTTTTGTGAAAATCCTTTTCCTTAGGATTTTCCCTTCTGAGAAGCTGAGGCCTCAGAAACAAAATGTAAACAATGGTTATCTGCTGCTGTGGAATGCATCAGGTGTGTCTGTGACTGGGCCATCTTGAATGTTTACAATTAATGGCCAACCACAGACCAGACAGCTTGGACTCTCTGTCCGAGCCACAGACCTTCGTTATTCATTCCATTCTATTCTTAGCTAGCCTTCTGAGGAAACCTTTCCTTCTATTTCTTTTTATTATAGCTACAATGTAATATATATATATATATATATATATATATATAAATAATAAATCAAGCCTTCTGAACATGGAGTCAACATTCTCGTCTCTTCCCTTGTCCAAGAAGCCCTGTGAACACTGTCACAGGCTCTTGTGAATGAAAAGCTGGATCTGGGCCAACAGTGTGCACTCCCAGCCCAAAAGGCCAACCATCTCCTGGGCTGAATCCAGAGCAGTGTGGCCAGCAAGACAAGGGAGGGGATTTTACTCCATGAGACTCCACCTGAGGTGCTGCATCCAGTTCTTGTGCTGCATCTCAGCACAAGAAAGACCTGGACCCATTGAATCAGTTCCAGAGGAAGCCACAAAGATGATCAGAGGGCTTTTAAACTCACCTAGGAAAATAGGCTGAGAATTGGAATTGTTCAGCCTAGAAAGAGAAAGGTTTGGGGAGACCTCATTGTGGCCTTCCAGTATTTGAAGAGGCCATATAAAAAAGTGGGAGAGCAACTTTGTACATGGGCAGATGGGAACAGGACAAGGAGGAATGGCTCTAAACTAAAAGAGAAGAAATTCAGGGGAGATGTTAGTGAGAAACTCTGTGAAGGCAGTAGGCACTGGAACTGGTTGCTCCATTCCTGGAAGTGTTTAAGGTCAGGTTGGATAAGGCCCCAGGCAACTTGATCTACCAGGTGGCATGGCTGCCAGGGGCAGAGGAATTAAAACTGAATTTTCTTTAAGGTCCCGAACCATTTCTATTCTATGACAAACACTAAAAAAAATCTAAAAAAAAAATTTTGCAAAGACTTACAAAGTTCTAGGCTAACTCTTCCTCACAGTTCTTTTTTTTCCCTGGGTGGAATTCTCTGCTCTGTCTCTGTCTGCCCATCTCTCTATTATCCTTCTAAAATGGGGAAAGGAAAGGAAGAGACATAAAAAGGAAAGTTTCATTAATGAAGTTTAAGAATGAACTAAGAAGGCAAGCAATCTCCCTAGGCAGCATCTGTTTTGAATAACTGTCAGAATTCCAGAACTGTCAATACCCTGTAATAAAATGTTAAGAATAAAATCCTAACAAAATAGATTAAAAGAAGTTTCTATATGCCTTTGTATTCTTTAGTCCTTAAGAATTCACAGGTTGCTTTTAGGGAAGTTTAGCAATTTAAAACAATAAAATAATATATATAAATGCAATACTATATTTACCAGAATTCAGTGGTTTGTTTTAAAACTACAGTCTAGTGTCATTAGCATCTTCTTGTGTTTTACCTATTAAAAGTCAGATATCAGAAGTTTCTAACCTTAGTCTACCAAAGTGTTCAGTTCATAAAGACCTAAATTGAAATCTGATACAAAGGACAAAAGGAATTGATAGTAAGTGCAGGTGATGCTCAGCCAACTCATTTTTTCTGCCTATCCTGTCCTCCTTTAAACACTTGTTTCCTATTTTCAGTGTTGTGACAGGCAGCAGTTAAAGAGCATTTAACAGATAATGAGAGCACCGAGTGGTTTGAATGCTAAACCATAAGAAAGTTTATAGAAGTCAATAAAATCTGACAGCTTCTGTCCTGTGCTGCATTTCTGAAGAATGGGAAGCAGAGAGAGGGAAAATTATGCATAGGTCATACAGCCACCAGAAAGGCAAGGCAGTTTTTAAGTTGCACTTAAATTAAAACCCTTGGAAATCAGCAAAGTTTTCTCAATTCCCTATCAGCTGCTCCTGTGTGTTCCTCAAGTAAGTGTGGCTCTTCAATGCCCAGTCACTCAAAACAGGCACTTTCTTAGGCTCAAGACAGTTACCTCATGAGTTCTTTCAGTCTCATGACTGTTCTTTCAAAATTCCTTTTTCTATTACCTATTCCTGAGGAATCCAGTTTTCTGAAAGCTGTTGAATAATATACTTAGCATCCAAACCAACCCATAAACTTTTAATGATATCTTGAGCACTAATGAACACTAAATTAAAGTAATCAAAACCCCAAAAGACATAGAGAAAATGTTTCACAATAACATGTAAAATCTGTGCATAAGCACAGATTGAATAAGCAGGAAACTTGAATAAGCAGGAAACTTCTTGAAAAACCTTAAACTTTACCAAAGGCTAAACAATGTCCACTATTTAAAGTTGGTAGCATAGGGTTCTAACATTTTCAAGAGTTGCACTTCAGCTACAGCCTGTCCAAGTCTCCAATATTTCTACAATTTGAAGGGAGTTGCTACATGCAAAAATTAAGCATAACCTTCAAACTTTAAAAACAAAGCAGTCCAGTAAAGTAATGTCTAAAATAAGGTTTTTCAAATCTGTTTCATAAGTGAACAAAAAAAACCTACTTTTCTATGTGCATCTAGTGATAGAATCCAAGAAAACTGGCTTTAATCAGAGCCATCTAATGGAACTCCATAAATTCCACAATTCTGAGCAGCCAAAAATTAAAGCTGGATGTCATCAGAGCTAATATTTCCAAAAAATAAATTGGTAATGTTTGCAAATGCATATTTTTGATGGCAATTAGACTTAACAATTATAATTATAAACAACATTAATGAGCAATTTGTATACTGGTTTGTTTTAAATAATTTCACATTATATACCTATACAAGCTTACATTTTGTCTTTAGATGAGTCTGTATCATAGAAGCTTTGATGTTTGCATATTATGTGCCTGCTAAACACTTTTGAGAAAACCATGGATGCATTTCAGATGGCTACTTCATTTTGTTAGGTAAGAAACATGAGAATCATTTGCCTTTATTTTCTCCTAGCATTGCCACAGAACAGGCTGTCCCTAACTAAATCACCCAGCAGCGTGTCAGTATTAGTGCTCCTCTCTGGAAATAGCATATGTGTCACCCTGCAGCCACAGCAAAACACAGTAAGCAAAGGATTTTATTTAAGAAATTACCAGTCCTGCACCTACACTTTATAGCAGATATTTTCTTTTTAAATTACTATTTTTAGATATATGCCTCTTCCTTTCATGTGTTCCCATAAAACTTCCAAGAACTCAGAGGAATGGGGCGGGTGGAAATCTGAGAGATGCACTGTGCTCATTTAGGGACTACCCACAAATGAGCAAATATTCATTGCTCGTTTTATGGACAGGCTAAAGTTGGGCTTTGGGAGTAATCTAACTTTTTTAATGGATTTCAAGGGAACTGAAATTATGTGTCAGTACAGGGTCTACCCAAGGTCAGTGAAAAGCCAGCCAGTATATTTGCATCTGTAACAAAATGCATGTTCTCTTAACAGTCTTTATAATCAAGGAATGAAAATAATTTTCAAGGTTCATGCAATAAAATGTCATTATGAATAACAGTTATGAGCTGGCCTAGTTATTTTGAGAGGGGCAATAAAGACTTTCTTTTTCATACTGCATTTTTTATTTCATTTTTTGGTTGCAGAGGAGTTAAGATTCACGTTAAAAAATATATTAAAAAATCCTCATGTGTCCTCTCCTGATTATCACTTGAAAATGTGAGGGTGTCCTGAAGATCTTTTCTCTTGAATAACTGAAGTCTTATGATGAAAATAAGCTAATATGTGCAAATTTTTATTCATATAAAAATTAAGAAAAGTCATGCAAAAAGAGATAGGTATTTTATAAACAGGCTAGCCTCAGCTTGGGGCTGCACTCCCCAGGCACAACAGGCCTGCAGATGTTGCCAGCTGCAGGCAAGGTGCTTGGATGTATTAAAAGGATTTTAAAGCCAAATATTTGAACTCATAGCCTTTCTAGCAATTTGTAGTCACAACCATCTTTATTTAATTGCTCTGTAAAATTATCAAAATTAACACTTTCATGCAGCATCCAAAATCAAGCATTTGCTCTATGCTTTTCTTCTGTTTTTTTCAGGCAAATAAATCTGGAGAAAGCAAAACACCAAGCAGGGCAGGGAGTGTCAAGAGCTTGCAGGGTATATGCTAATTCTCACACATTGCTGCCAACACAGCAGGAAGTGCTAATTGAGGCCAATGCCAGCAGAAATGTAAAATATACAATTTGAGAGCCCACAGTTGCAAGCTACTCTACATGACAGGGCTTCAAGGCCTTGGTGAGTACGGCCATCCATCTGAGGAGATGCTGGTAAGATCACAACTCTTAACTCTGCAGCTAAAGCCATGGAAAGCCCAAAGCTACTATGATATTTTGGGGCTGTTAAGAGCAGATCCCCAAAAATACTGAGATACATAACACAGACTGCAAGCCAGTCAAGCATATAGCTGAAATCTTCAACTGGAACCCCTTTCCTGGACCTGAACAAATTGAGAAGCAAACAGAAGGTCACTTGCAAGAGAGAGTAAGCACATTTATGCTGAAAATATTAAGAATTATATAAATTAGAGATACTTGATCAAAGATTTCCATGTAAGGTTTTAAAAGAGAAATCAGGGCAAATAAAGAGCATTACTTCTTGTGTAGCTTTCCATCCTCAGTTATCTGTGCCTAAAGGGTAAGCAGAGCTTTAGTAAATCACCATGTTTTTTAACACCACTTAATGTATTTTTCTTACTTTAACTTCTCTAATGGGTTTTGACGTTATCAATAAAATTTTTTTCAGATGTGAACTCCTGTATTTAATTAAGCATTGCTTGAAACACTATTTATGTCTGGCACTTAATACTTTCACTAGTTATTCCCTGACTCGTCCATCCTTGGGAAGCCTTGGACAACCTTCCCTATTTGTTTTTCTTGCTCCATTTACATGCCAGTGTCCATTAATTATCTCGATATTTGTTCTCCAAAAGTATTCTGAAGTTTTTAATTTCTCCTCACAAGAAAGTAAGCCCATTGCAAAACCAAACAAACAAACAAAAACAAACTACAAACAAGCCCTGCATTTGTCCCTTCTGAAACAAGAAGGCAGAGAATTTATGGAGAGCATCAGTAATATTTTGTTACATATTTCCATCCAGATTCCCAAGGACATATATGCAAACAGGACTAGGAGTATCTAATTCTGAATACATACATTACTCATTTGCATAATCTACATTTATTAATAGTAAATGTATTTTATTCCTCTTTTTAAACATTTTAATTATTAAGACATGCAATTATCTGACAGTATATCCACTGAGTTTCAGATTTAAATATGGTGATTAACTTGGGGAACTTCTACAAAATTGTTATTTTACCATTAAAATTTTATCTCAGCTAATTTATTAATGCAAAAAAAAATCTCTTCCCAACTCTTCCTATTAATTTTTATCCATTTTTTTCTTTTATTTATTCTCTTGCCAGTCTAGAAGCTCACCTTTCTTGTTAACCTATTTATAATATTTAGTCAGATTTATCTAAAATTTCTTCAAGTGTTTATTGTACTTCCATTAATTCTAGGAAGTTTACCTGAAAGCCTACCGTAGATTCTATCCTAATTAATGCCCTAGGGTGCAATTTCTTCCTGCAAAAGTAACATTTATTCTTTCCTCTTGCAACAGTATTTTATTGATATAATCACTTCCTCATTTTTCTTTTATACATCAGATTTATTAGTTTGTAATTTCTGAAATGTTTTTAAAGGCCATTCTTACTTTCCCTCATTGCTTGGCACTGGGGTCAGTTTAAGCAAGAAGTTATGCACCATACTGGCAACTTCTCCACATTGCAGTTTGGCAAGTTCAGAGACTTCAGTGACTCCAGCAATTTGTTACTATTCATTTTAAGAACTTATTTTGTTTTATAGAGGCATGAATTGGAAGAATTAAAAATCTGTAGGAACATCAAGGAGCTCTTTTGTAAGAGGCAAGCATACCATGGGAGGTAGACTTAAAATATCACTTCTCTGCCTCCTTTGGACAATGATTTCATGCCACATTTCTTGCACACAAGCAAAATCTCTAGCCATAAAATTATCAGTCTGGTTTGGGGAGTCATGCATTCTCTCTGATTTAAATTACTCCACTTTTCACAGTAAGTATTAGATTGGGGCTGAGCACAAGAGAGATCAGAGTGGATGGAGTATTGGTCTCCAGTATAATGATCTCTGATACCTCAGGTAAAAAAGAGAAACCTGTTGATGCTTTCTTTAGAAACACTGATTAAACACACCCTACATTTTTAGTATTTTATATATTTTGATGTTTTAAATGTAAGATAAGAAGTTTGATGCTATCAATTCAATGTTCTCTACTTAAAATTCTTTTTTCACCTTTTTTCTTAGATAATAAGGTAAAAAAAATACCGTGCTTTTATTTGTGTGCACTGCCATGATACAAAACTACAAAAAAAAAAGAATTAAATAATGTAGCTCAACTCCATAATTTTTCCACATTTTAATTACTATTAGGCTGCAGTCTTTTGAAAGCTTTTGTTTTGCTCCAACGTACCTATGAAACTCCTGTGCGTGTTTTATACCTTACCAATGACCTCAGTTTCACACAATTTTTTAGTCTTACTCTGCAGTTTTACATGAGGAAGAGCTATGACTGGGATAAAATGAAGGAGGAGCTACATCCATTTTTCTGTACAAAGACCCTTACGATGCCTGTCAGTGGCTATGGAGGAACACTACTATGCACAGAGCATTGTAACATTAAGGCATTGATGATTCCTTTGAAACTACTTCTGACTTTTGATTTCTACTGAAGAAGCCCATCATGCATATTAACAAGATTACCCAAATTGTTATATCTACAGAGGTGTCATTACTCAGACTCTTGACTACATGAGTACATAATTTTTAAAACCTCCCAAAGTAATAATTCTGTAGCAAATTGTGACTCTTCTGAAATAAAAATGTAGCAATGAGCAAAAGCTCAGTCTACAAAGGCTCACAGGACATATTAATGCTCAAAATCCCCTAAAAGAGAAATGAAAGGTAATGATACAGAGATTGAAGGGGTTGGGTCTTAATGTTACTGCTCTCATGGGTTGAGCAAGAACAGAAGGCATGAGCTATAATTGCCTGGGACCGCTCCTGCCACATACCTGCTCCTCCCTATTCCACCTCATCTCAGTCATCCAACTCCAAAATCAGTCCATGTGTCTGTCAAACATGCAGATTTCAAAATTCTCCCCAGATGCAGCAAAAGAAGCCAGTTTTGCAGGAAGTGAGTGCCTCAAGATCTGCCACCATGATAGGAGGGGAACCAAAGATAAAGTTTTGGGAACCTCTTGGTGCCTGTGAATGTGATTCTGAAGCAGGGCACACTTGGGAGAATAGAAAACTTGAGGAAGATTTGAGGAGAAGGGAAAGGACGGTACTTCCATGGAGATGGGCTGTACCCTTCCTCCAAGGCTTTATGGACTGACTGCAGAAGTCAAAGCTACAGAAGTTTTTATTAAAGTGTGCATGCAATAAACTTACAGTAGGACAGTTTCTGTGCATGCTTAGTCTCTAGTCAATGGATATACTTGGTATATATGAAAGAGGTGTGAGCCTGAACTTGACTGCACACTTGGGAAAACTGTAATAAAATATGCAGAAGGAAGCTTTTCCCGCCTCACTTCCAAAGGATGGTTTTCTCCATTCTGGAAAAATGATGGCTGCTTATGCAAACACATACCACTGCCTAGCACCAGGTACTCACAGGAGCACAGGATACTAGGTTCATATTTGGATGCCTCCTTGGCAGCTGTCACTTGTTGTTTGGATTGTGCTGTATCATAAAACAGTGCCCAACAACTGATATTTGGTGTCTTAAAAGGTACTAAAGTGAGGTTTTGTTCTGGAATGGGAGGAAAACAACAAAGGGTACCACTGATCCATGTCAGTGGTTGGAGCTTTGCAGTAGAGAAACAAGAAAAACCATAAAAATTCCCAAAACAGAGTAACAGTTATCTGCCAAACCATCACACAACTATTGAATACAACTTAAAGCCAAGCAGCTGATGAGGCATATAATCTGTTCTTGAGGCTATTATTCAGAAATATCTCCTGCTGTGCATAGTCTAGTGTACACAGATTTAAGCAAAAGGCAGCTTTATTTGGTTAATACCTGGCTACTCCAGCAAAGCAGTGGAAAATACCATGAAAATAATAAAACTCTGTATAAAAATCTGTATGTGATTCTTAGCAGTTCTTCATGCTGCTGAATTTCAAGAGGCTAGCAATGAAATAAACCCACAGAAAGCTTAGGGGGAAAAGCACAGAAAAAAAAAACCACAGGGAAAAAAGTAAAAATAAATTTCGTATCAAATACTGAAGCCAACTTAATTGTGGAAAAAAAAAATCCAAATAAAAATAAGTGTGATTTAGGGCTCAAAGGGGTAGCAATCTCATCATCACTGCTTAGAAGTTAATATTAAAAGATATTTTCATAAATTAAGTCATAATATTTATAAGATTAATCTGTGTTCTGAATAAAGATTTTGATTTTCAACTTTATTTTTTAATTCTATTCACAAAGGCTGGATGGTTAATATGAAGTTATCATCATATATAGCCAGAACCTCATTTTACTTATCAGAAAATGAACAGTAGACTTTTCATCAATGCAAAAGTACTTATTTAATACTTCTGCACACACATAAACACAGTGTGTTTCTGCAGACTACCATAGTTCATGTTTACTAGAGTTTTGGTGGGTTTAAATACATGAGTCACATATCTATCTACCTGTAAGGGCACATGCTGTTAAATCCCAAGTCCAAGTTTGTCATTAGTTATGGATCCCAGCCCCAGATGGAGTTTAGTCAACAGAGCCTAGAAAGGGATGATCATGTACAATCCTGGTTCAGATCTTTTCACAACAACAGCTGATCCTTCAAAGAAAAGTGTCACCCTAAACATTCACAGGCCCAAGACATCCCAACAATCTCTCAAGTAAAAGCAATGTTTAAGTTGTAAGAAGTCTCGTCTTTCTTTTCAGGAAAAAGTGAGACCTAGTGTCGCAGACATTTCTCCACAGAAATCCTTTCTTTCGGATTTCTGTGTCTTCGGGAGGCCAGAGGCCTCCGAAGACAAGGTAAACAATTATTATCAGCTGCTGGGGAATGCAACAGGGGCACCTATTTTGATTGGTGATTGGTTCATGTTTTATGTTTATAATTAAGGGCCAATCACCAGTGCAAGCCAGGGGACTGAGTCCTTGGCCACAGCTTTGTTGTGGATTCTTTTCTATCTCTTCCTAGCTAGCCTAGCTGCTCTGCAAAACCTCTCTCCTTATTCTTTCTAGTATAACTATAATGTATTATATCATATATTAATAAATTCAGCCTTCTGATTCAAGAAACAAGATTCACCATCTCTCTATCACCAGCCAGCGCCCACTCAGGCGCGGTAATAACCTAGCAGGTATGCATTAAAATAATTAGTTCCTTGGAGAGCAAAGGAAATAGAACTCCAGAGCACTGAAAGCATCAAAAATGCCAACATAACCCTTGTCCGTGGTTATCAATCAGAATCTCTGGGACTTGGTAGAATACCATTTGCTTTCTTTATCCTAAAGGACTCTGAAAAGGCTTCTTACTCACTCTTATGGATTACCCTCTTCAGGGGATATTCTACCTTCTACCAGGCACATAAGGATCACACCTCAAACCCTGAAAGCCTCAAAAACCTTGCCCCAAGATAAAAGTTGGTGAATGGAAATAGGTAATAAGTTAAAATAAAATTGCAGGAGTGATTTCTCAATGGGTAGGGTGTCAAGGTGCCAAGCATTTTCAATATTAAGGCATTGGCTGGACAAAAGTCAGACCACGTTTGGGCTCAATAGATAACATAAGAACAAAAAACATCTCAATATCAGCAAAACATGTTCTTCCAATAAGCTTGAAGGTCTTGCTTGCTACAAAAAGCAATCAAAGCAAACAAAAAAAAAGGTTTTAATTACTTTGTGTCACAATTTCAATTTGGTTTAAAAATCAAACGCATCTCTCTTTGGAAAAAAAGTCAAGAGACTGGGTTTTCCTCTCCATCCTAACAGCTCAGAAGCAATAGAAATTAAAGCACTGGTGTGAACATGGTGCTTTCTAGGCAAAGGTTAGATTAATTTGAGGATTTTGGCAGCTTGGATGTCACCTGTCACACTTTGGGCAGACAGAACACAACCAACATTTGTTGTGAAAACTCATATAATCACTAAGAGGATCAAAAAATGAGAGCAGTAGACTAGTTACCCTTAAGAAAACATTTTCACTTGATACATCAGATGGAATTATAGCAACTCCAACAGGAGAGTTTGCTAAGGGGTGCCACCTAAAGGGCTTTCTTTTATTGTATGCTGACCTAAATTTGTGGTCTGTTTCTAGAACCAAGAACACTTACTTGATCATTTGTTTTGAGAAAGTATGTTCCTGTAAGAAAACCCATTAATTAATAAAATATTTCTGATAATTAGAAATTAAAAGTTCAGTCATGGAATGCTGTTTTAGTCATTAACTCTTATCTCTGAACTTGTAGTCTTTCACTGAATACTTGCAGTCTAATATAAATAGCTCTCTTCCTCTTAGGACCCATAACATTCAGGAGTGAGACCTCCCTGACTCTTCCCTGTTTGATTGCTCATAAGTGGGTTCCAACTTTGACAAAGAACTTGGGGTACTGCCAATACAATTTATAACCATATCAGTAATCATCATACGTGGCCTGTTTACATTCTTACAGCTTGCCATTTGTAAATTAATTCCTTTCAGTGTGATGAATTAATGTCAGTGTGATGGAGAGAGGCTCTTCTACTATACAGATCCTTCTATCAGACACATACCTTTCACTATCAGTGCCATCAGGCAGACTGAACACAGGAGCTATCAATAAAACTGCCCCACTTGCTTCTTGAGGCGGATTTACAGGTGTACAACAGGGCCTTGAGAGGCATCACAGAGGAGGAGAAAGAGCTCAGTAAAGTTGTGGCAAACATGGTGGGATGCAGCTGATAATTATATTTCTGTTATTTTTGTTAAAGAAACACAGACAAATAGGGAAAGGATCCATTTAGGTTGATCAAAGGAGAACAAAGGAATACAAATGTGTAGTCAGTAATCAGTACATGACAATATTCATAGAGTCACAGAATGGTTTGGGCTGGAAGGGACATTAAAGATCAGCCAGTTCCAGCTCCTGTGCCATGGGTAGGAGCACCTTCCCACTGGACCAGGCTGGGTCCCCCTAGGGCCCCGTCCAACCTGGCCTTGAGTTCTTACAAGGATGGGGCATCCATCCATAGCTTCTCTGGGAAACCTGTTACAGTGCCTCACCACTGTCACAATAAAGACTTTACTCTGCATATTAAACCTAAAGTTCCACTCTTTCAGCTTGCATCCATTAATTCTTGTCCTATCAGTGCAGCTCTTGATGCAAGTTCCTGATGCTGAGGGAAAAAAAAACCTAGGAGAAAGACTACCCTGTAATATCAAGAGGTCCAAACACTAAAGCAACATTACTGATATGTGGATCCAAATGACAGTCAAAATGCTACCTGAAATTAAAAAAATAAATAAAATTAATCCACTTGTTGCTGCCTTTAGTACGATGTCAAGCCAGCACTGGTGTGTCCAGCAGGCACAAACATGTCCTGTCCTCATCTGCTCCCTGCTGACTGTGTGTATCAGCACACCAGTTCCCTCTGAGGGGAAATGTAGTGGGATGTAACTGGTACCATGGAAAACACCTCCCAAGGTGAGACACAAACCCATGAGCACAGCCATGGGCCAAAACACATTCTGCTCCATCTTCAAATTCCCACTTTGCAGCACGACAGCAGATAAAGCTCTCAAAAGATGGAGGGTACCTAATTCATTCAATTTACTAAGGCATTAAAGAACAATGTATTATTTAAAAACATTACAATCTCTTCATATTTGTAATCAGTACTAGAAAAACAAAGTGAGGAGGGCAAAGTTAAACACCACATCATACCATTCTGTATGAATTAGCAACATACAACTGGATTTCAACTGAAAAAATTTATTAGAAGAAATAATTTCAGACATAGTACACAGATTTTATCTTTTCCTCTTTTGTTTAGTTTTATAAAGTACTGCTGGATTTGATAAAACCATCACCAAAAGAATACTGGTAATTTTAAAGTTTAAAAAAAAAAAAAAATTGGTATTAGTCTTCCTCATCAATGTAAAGACTCTTGCTCAGAAAAGGAATTTCAGGTGGATTACACTGAAAACCCTAAGAGGTGTCCAACCAAGCAGCCACAGATTTATTCACACTGCTGCTAAGTCTAAAAATCAAAGCAAAGTGTCAGAAGAGGAAAGTCACCAGAGGAAACCCTTCCCAAAAATGCAGACAAAAAGTACTCGGTCTAATAATGCAACAAAACACCTTTTTGACACATGGAACAATTTATAGCCAAAAAAAAAACTTCTGAGTGGAATGTAATTTTATGTTCGCATTTATCAAAAAATGATTATAAATATCTATTTCCACTTCAAGAAACAAGGTTGCAATTTAATGTGAGGTACAGCATATTAGTTTCGTGGGCGCAGTCAGTGCACTTGGACAATAATTTGCTCTTTCTCGCTTTTTTATTAGCTAAATTCATATTTTTGTAACTTATCTGAATATTTACATAACAATATAGAATTTACATAAAAAATCTAACAATAAAACTTAAAGAAAAACAACAGGTATGAATTTTTGTAAATCAGTTATGTTCTAAGAATTTAACTAAGTTTAAAGCAACTAATGACTTTCACCAATATTTCTATTTTTCTCAAAGATCTTATAAAAAGAGATTAGAGACCACATTTCTTTCTGGTTCACAGCAGCCACCCAGTACTTGAGATGCTAAAAGAAACAATATCTCACTTTCAGAAACATATAAAAATGAAAATAAAGCATTCAAGTTTTGTCAGGCACTATAAAAAAAGCAGAAGCCTTTCCAAAAAGACACTATGTACACCATTTGGGGAACAGTGAAACAGGGTGAAAATAAACATGGAAAAATTGTCAATCAGTGCTACACTTTTAGTTTGACCAGTTCACTAAGACAGTGCTCCAGAAGGACACTTCTGGACTCTGATAAGTTACGACTGAAAGTGATTTTTATTAAAAAGTAAAAGTGTTTTTTAAGCAATGCATCAAAGGCATATACATAAAACAAAATATATTTATAATAAATTCAGTGCAAAGTAGGTATAAAATGTAGTTAGCTGCATTTTAAAAAAACACTTTTCACCTCATATAAAATAAACCTCACCTCCCATTTAAACATCAACAATCCATCAAAAAATCAGGCAAGAATAATAAAATGATGCACTTGCTAATTACATCTGCAAGCAATACTTTAAAGAGAGAAATTATTAACTGACTACTCCCTAACAAGATATCATACAATATAAAAATTAAATTGGTGAGGGACTACTGCCACTTTTATTAACTTGTTTTCTATCAAAGTTCATCAGTCTTGCTTCTGCATATTCCACAACACCAATGAAAGCACAACAGCTAAGAAAAATACTTGAAAGAATTTCCATGGGCTGCTGTTACCATTTCCCTATTGCCACTAGGTGGTGATAGCTTGACACAGATCAGCTTTCATTCTGTTAAAACCAGTGTAAACTGCAACCAGACAGCATCATTTCCTATAAAATTTAAAGATCCTCTCTGTGTACTAAAAAGAGGAACACTTAATCCTTTTAACTTCGCAAATTGCTGTAGCAAACACTTACCTGCTTCAGTCACATCTTTTCACCCTGTTCTTATCCACTAAAACACTTATAGATGCCTTGAAGAAAACTCAGACCATTCACTCAAAAGAGCCTTTCACCTTGTTTCTGGCTGAGTCACACAGCTCTTGTATGCTCTATAGCCTTTCTGTAGCAGATGCTTCTAAAAAATTGTGACAGTTCTATCTTTAAATCCTTTTTCCACAGCATTACTTGTAAAGCTTCTTCCACAAGTCTATTAAGGCCCTCAAAGGTGAGGCTGCCGCTTTTTATTTGCCTCAAACTCTCGTCTAGATTCCTAGGGCAGTTGAAATAGATTGCTTTCAGATAATACCCATGCCACTGCACTTTCTTCTCAGAAGGTTTGAGTCATAACTTTCCCCTAAGTTCACTCAGCCACAAAACCAGATCACAAGTTCCCCTATCCACAAGTAGTTAAGCAAAGGTCAAAGCAAGGGATTTTGCACTTCTTTTGAAAGGCTCAGGCACACCCAAGCCCTGCCAGCATCCCTGGCTGCAAAACACTGCTTTGGTGTGGATGGGGATGGGAGCCCTGTGTGTAAGTCATTTGTTAATATAATATGTTCTCTAGTAAAGTTGTTTCCTCTTTAACTCACACCCAGCTGCTGCCCTGTAGTTTCTAGCTCAGTGCAAGTAAACAGTTTGGAATGAACTGAGTATAATTTATGTCAAGGAAATGGGGACGAAGCTTATAACAAGTACATTAGTTAACAGCATGGCTTAAATAGGTTTCAAGCTAATGCTGAGAAACTTGTACTTAAACCATAAGCAATTCAACATAAAAAATCAATAGGAAATCAGAATTACAAAGCAGTAAAATACATGGATCATTTCCCAAAAGAGGTAGGCTTTCTCACTAGACTGAGATCCCATGCTGTTCCCAAATCTGCATCAGAGACTGTCATTAAAGAGCACGTAAGACAATGATAAACTCTTGAAAATAAAGAAAGCAACCCCAAATCCTTAATTAAATAACTTAATCCTTAAAAATCTGCTCTTTCTCAAGTACCTATAAAATCATCTGTCAGCTCATAACACTTTCCTGATGTTCCACCTTGCCCCATGGTTCAAGCTGGTGCCTCTACCATGAGGAAGAATTAATGCCATGCAGGGCATGAGCTGTACAGCACTGGTGTGTCAGAACAGGTAAGGCCTCTCAGATTTTCACCTGGACTCAAAAATGATTTAAGCTAGCAGAAGACCAAGACCATGGTCCCACTTCTGTCCTGTAACAAGGAATTCCATGGATTGGTTATGATTTATATAAAAACAAAACCAAAATACTATGACAAAATTCAACCCACAAGTCAGTCTTGTATTATTAAAAAAAAAAAAAAGGTGCACAAAGTAAAATCTGGTTTTTCAGGGCTTGATCTGTTTCCTTTCAATTCACAGATTTCCTTCTTGGCCTTGTGCTGACCTATAAAAACTATAGCAGATAACAGTCATAGCAAAGTTCAGCTCTGTGAAGAACGGGAAATTAGAAACAGTCTACACAGATCTGCACCCTCAGCACCTGGTAAAGCTTCTAGTATCTGTTAGTAATCCTTAGTTTTAGAAGCGCTGCTCAGATTCCAAGGGAAGCTTTCCACACAGCTAACCATTTTCACTAGACATGTTTCTGCTGCATTTCTATAGGATCCTGTTTCAGGGATGAAGTTTATGTTGGTATCTTCTTTGCTGCCACCTGTCATGCTTCCTTACTTCATTCTGAAAAGTGAAATGGGGGCCAAGTCTCATTCCATCAGGCTACAAGAAATATCACCTCTTTTTCTGGGTTTGTATGACATAGATTTTTCTTCCACTGAATTAAACTCACAGTAAAGTCACTTAGTGTAAATAAGAAAGTGAAAAGGGCATTTTTACAGCATCCCAAGCACAAAATAAATGCTTGAATAATATTCTCAAATGTTGTTTCAAAAAAGAAAAAAACACCAACAAACAAACAAACCCAAGAGGGAAAATAATAATAACCTCAGGCAACGTCCACAGTGAATTCCAAAGTATAAATAGCTCAGCTGAAAGCAGAACAAAAGTTGGGTTGTGTTATCGTGCAGCTGAGCCAAAAATAAAGCTTCTTTGAAAATGCTTTAGAGAATCTCATAATTCTTACAAATCTTAATGCCTTAATCTTTCCCTTTAACCTTTCTCCAGCTAGATAAAAGAAATTAAATAAAGCTTCTGATTCTGAGGAACAGAATGTTTAGTATCTATTGTTGATAAAAGAAAAGACTAATAAGCCTTTCAACATTGCTTGACCTCTCCCTTTGTATAAACCTAAAGATAGCATTTTTGTAGGTATTACATAATTTTGGTTCTAAAGTAAAAATTCTCCAAGAGACATTTTCCTTTGATCATTTTTCTACAGTAATTAATGCAAAAAAGCCAAAGGTATGAAATAAAATATATATTTATTTTACTATTTACCATGAATTTCAGGTGCTAAACAAGTCAAATTCAAACTGTTGAAGTCTTAAGGAAGCCACAACTAAAAAAGACAATACAGAAGGTCTTTTCATTCATTAACGAGGCCTGCTTTTGTCTCTGTCCTTTCCAAAACCAGATAGCAGAAGATTTTTAATAATATGATACTAAGACATACAGGATATAAATTATAAAGAATCTAATATCTCCATGTAAGTTTCTATTAGTCCATGAAGTGCTCTGAAAAACACAACCTGATACAATGCCTGATTGATTCTTAAATTAGTCACTTCATGAACAATGCAAGGTAGAATTTATTACCAAAACCAAAGAATGCTTAAACAAGAGCATCTCCTAAACATCTGTGTACTCATTCTTCATCCAGGAACTGCAAAATGACTCAGCTCCAAAAAGCAGATATTCCTGAAGAGGAGTATTTCAGAAGGGACAATTCTTACTGCATTTTCAGAGTTGAAAAGACTCTCCTTCGCCAAGCAAGAAACCAGTTTTTCCTTGTTCAGAACTATCATGTGCAAGATTTCCATAAAAACTCCATTTATCATCTCAGAGCTGTTGGTAAGAGATAAGCAGAGTCTCCTGTGGGACACGATGACTTTGGAGACACAGAGGACATCAATGAAGCCATGGAGCTTCAGTCAAGTGACATGGAGAGCCTTTGAGATGGTGGGACCTTCTGTCAAAACTTGAGAGGTTTTTTAGGCCAAAAGGCCCTGGTTGAATATTCCTCATTGCTCTTTTAGTTTGCAGAATGAGTTTTTCCCAAGTGAATAAATTTCTGTATATATTGTGTATACTACTACTTGCTGATTTCATGGCATTTTGAATGCGTGCTCTGTGGGGTGCTGCTTGGAAAAGAAAAGCAAGGTAAATAAGTTATTAATCATGATTTGCATCCATTTATTTCTTTCCAAATTTGCTGACCAGATGAAAAATGTGCCAGAGCTTTTCTGAAGATGATAAATTAACTACAACTCAGCAAAAAAAAAAGATATGGAAAAAGCAGTGTGTATCTAATTCATTAAGGGAGGCATTATCATAGATAGACCTTAGTATGAAGGAGAATAATTTTTAATTATCTCTTCTGAGCATGGTTTACCCTGAATAGCTGCAGTTTTGGTACTCCTACCACCTACTCATTACAACTGTTCCAAAACAGCTTCTAAGAACATTTTTCTTTCTTAGAGAAACTTACTCCCACAGCTGGAAAAAAAATATCTAGAATATTTTTCACCTTAAAATTATTATTTAGTTCAACTGAAAGATTTTGTGGCACTGTAACAACATCAGTTATTTTTTTCTTTCTATACAGGAACAAACCTAAATTAGTCTATTTGAAGCTCTTGCCTTTTTAACTCGTGTTTTGTACCAAATATCAATTTTCCTAGCCGTTCAAAATGTAAAAAAAGAAAATTTCATGGAATGTTTCAGGTTGGAAGGGACCTTAAAAAGCCTCTAGTTCCAACCCTTCTACCATCCACTAGACCAAGGTGCTCAGAGCCCCCTCAGCCTGGCCTAGAAAACTTCCAGGGATGGACCTTCCACAATTTCTCTGGGCAAACTTGACCCAGTGCCTCACTACCTTTATCATTAAAAAATTTCTTCCTTTTCTCTCATTTAAATGTAGTCTCAGTTTAAAGCTATTCTCCTTTGTCCTGTCAATACAAGCCCTTGTAAAAAGTTCTCCTCCAGCTTTCTTGCAGCCCCCTGAGGTACTGGAAGTCTGCTTCTTCATGGTCCCAGCTCCTACTGCCATCCTCACATCAGGGGTGCTAAGGCCCCCTGATCATCTTTGTGGCTTTCCTCTGGACTCCTTCCACCAGGTCCATGTCTTTTATTATCTTGGGGTCTCCCTGGGCTGGATGCAGCACTCCAGGTGAGGGTTCATCAGAGGGAAGCAGAGCAGCAGAGTCACCTCCCTGGAGCTCCTGGCCAGGCAGCTTCGGATGCAGCCAGGATGTGGTTGGGCTGCGAGCGCACCATTACTGGGTCATGTTGAAATTCTTGTCAACCAATGCTCCCAAGTGCTTTCCTCAGGGCTGCTCTCAATCCATTCTCCTTGCAGCCAGATCTTTTGCTTCAGATTGCCCTGATCCAGTTGCAAGACAGAATCACAAAATCACAGAGCAGGTCAGACTGGAAGGGACCACAGTGGGTGATGTGGCCCAATCTCTGTTCAAGCAGGGCCATCCCAGAGCACATGGCACAAGGATTGTTCCCAGACACTTCTTGAACACCTCCAGTGAAGGAGACTCCACAACCTCTCTGGGCAACCTTGCATTTGGCCTTGTTGAACTTCATGACACTGACATGAGCCCACCTCTCAAGCCTGTCCTGGTCCCTCAGGATAGCATCCCGTCCCTCAGTATGACACCCATATCACACTCTTGGTGTCATAGGCAACATCTTTGGGGTGCATTAAGCATTTCTCTCAATCTCAAACCATGCCTTTCCAGTAATTTTGGATCAGCCACCAGAACTGATGTCTGGCTATTTTCAGATCTCTACTTACACTAGCAAAGTTGCTACTAATGTCTCAGTAATGGCATTTTTATGTAAAGAATGAGATTTCCTTGAACAGTTGCGGTGTCTTTATTTCCAAATTTGTAGGGAGATATTCACTTTTAGAGACGACAGGAAAGAAAACAGATTGCTCACACTGCAGCCTGGCAGATCTGCCACAGAGATCAATCTCAGCAGCCGCTGGCTGGGACTCTGTGTATACCTCCAGGAGACCCAGCCCACAGGTGAAAGAAACTCAATGCCATTTATCTCTTTTATGTTTTTCCTGTGTGAAGCAGCCTTCTTTCTCTGCACTCCAGGGGGGAGCTAGGTGCATGCTGCTCACTCTGAATAAGCGGTGAGAAGTTCACGGTTCCCAAAAATAGCATTGTGTACAGGCAGTGGCTGTGTCTCAGGAGCAGTGCAGCTCTGCTTACATGGCACAATGCCTGCTATAGTTAGCATTGCTCAGTTGGCTAATTAGCCAAGTGAAGAGGGTCCTGCATGAGCACTTGCATATTATTTCCCACTGCAGAGTTAACTCAGCCTCGATATCTCTGCATAATTTATCACTGTCCACAGAAAGAGCTGGATTCCTGGTACATCTGTATGGGGATGATGAAGCAGATAACTAACTAATGTCTCTATATCCACCTCCATGGTTTGACCCACATTTCGCTCCTAAGCTGATCAGGTGAAAGAAGACATTCTGTTCTTAGTTTACATATCTCAGGGAAACATACATTCAGTGAATATTTTACCTTAGAAACATCAGAACATATACTTACACATTAAAAAAAAAATTGCCTATTACAGCTCCACAAACTTTAATTGTCCCTTTTCAATATATTTTTATAGTCCTAAACCAACTGCTGTATTTCAAATAAGTCATCACAGCAGAAGCTACTGCAAAATTGAAAGAATATTTGTATTATAGGGTAAGAAAAAATATAAATGGAACCATTGAACTTTTCCAAAACTTAGGGCTCTGATACTTTTAACTTATGTAATTAATTCAAATATGACTGCTTTATTACATGCTTTTGACACTTAATTTACCAAAATAGTACATTATAATGATCCCAAAATATTATTTGGGGGAAATATTTCATCACCTTACTAATGTAACTTGCCATTTTTTCCTCTAAGTATGACTGCTGTTTATGGAATAATTATAAATAAAGGAATTTTTGAATTCATACAGTATTTTGATAATCAATTTTTTACTTGGAAGAAAATCTAAAAAAATACAGCATTTACTAAATTAATGAAAAATAATTATGCAAAACTTCTTACCTGGAACTTGAATATTTTGATAAAACTTGAAATTAAGATAACTAAAAATGATTAGAAAATTCACCCTGAGGATCCCATAGAGCATTGTGAAGTGTTTAGAAAAGCTGAGAGATTCAATGTCTATGCAATGCAGAAGGTTTATTTCCCACAGCCTTTTTCTTAGTGAAGTACTTCATTTCTGGCATAAAGAGGGGTTTAAATATTATTTCTCAATTGGCAGGTTTTTTTACTTGATTTCCAGAAGTGCATCTTATTACAAAAAGTGAAAGGCAACAAAGAACGTAACTTGAGCTCTGTTGTGCAGCAGGCAGAGGCAAGAACAAAGACACCTGCACTTCTCTGAGGAAGGTTAAGAATATTTCTATAACTGATATTAAGCAAAAAGAATAAATAATTTCCTGCACTATTTTCAAATGCCTAATGCCATGAAAGAAAGGCAGCTGACAATCACATTCTGCTCTGACAACAGATGCTACATTCTATGGTTAACATCAAATTATTTTATGAGCTACTGAAACACACTGATAAATGTCCCTGCTCGGTAAAAATTCAGTAAGTTTTCAATTTTACTTCTAGTGCAGCTGGAGTTAAGGAAGATCAAACCTAAAAACTGCTCAAAAAAATTTCATATGCATCTTGTCCTTAGAAACAGGGCTATGGTACCCTGGTGGTTACTGCAAACAAAAAGTTAACCACTCAGTTTGAGATGTAATGCAGACCTTCTGCATTCTGACTCCTCGAGCAATGGCGCAACAGTCTATTGTGTGGACCGGTGGATAAATGGACTTTATGATACTGAAAGAAGGCAAGAAAATTTTCCTTTTTGTGTTAGAACTTTGAGGTGTTGTGAGAAGGCCATATTTTGGATATGACTCCATTCATGGCCATTTGGAGGAATGTTGCAACTCCTGATCAATCAGGTACCCAGCAGAGTTTGCCCTGTCCTGAGGGCAATTGTTCCCTTCACAAGGTTTCCCTCAGGGCTTTAAGCTACACAATTTTTCTTCTGGATTGGTGACTGAATGCAACAATTTGTTGTCCCAGCCAAACAGCTTTATTAGCTTTGTTTCAACCACAAGATCCAGGATCTGATGTGAAAGAGCAGCAAGTATAGTCTATCCTGACTTTTGTATGGCTTTCAGCAGTGCCTCTCACAACTGTCACAAGTCAGGAATTGTGGATGGGGTGAGTGGACAGCAGGATGAATTGAAAACTGTCTGAAAAACAGATCCCAGAGTCGTAATCAGTAGCATGGGTTTAGTTAGAGGCCTGTCACAGGTAATAACCCCCAAGGTTCAGTACTGGGCCCAGTACTGTTTAATTATTCATCAATTACTTGGATAAAGGTCCAGATTCCTCCTCAGCAAGTTCATGGATGACACAAAGCTGGGAGGACTGGCCAATACCCCTGAGTGCTGTGCATCCCATCAGAAGGACCTGGACAGGTTGAGGAGATGGGCAGGAAAGGACCATTTGAAATTCAACAAAGGCAAATGCAGGACCCTGTACCAGGGTAGGAATAGGTGCAGGCACCAGCAGAGAAAAGCAGCTCTGCAGAGAAGGATCTGAGCCAGCCGTGCCCTTGTGGCCAGGAGGGCCAGTGGTACCTGGGGTGCATAAGGGAGAGCATTGCCAGCAGGCTGAGGGAGGTGATCCTGCCCCTCTGCTCAGCCCTGGTGAAGCTCATCTGGAGTTCTGTGCCCAGTTCTGGGCTCCTCAGGACCAGAGAGACATGGAGCTCCTGGAACAGGCCCAGAGGAGGGTGACAAAGATGCTGAAGGGACTGGAACAGCTCTGTTGTGAGGACAGGCTGAGGGAGCTGGGCCTGTTCAGCCTTGAGAAGACACAGCTGGGAGGGGAGCTCATCAATGTCTGTCAGTACCTGAGGGAGGGTGGCAGGAGCACGGAGCCAGGCTCTGCTCAGGGGGGCTAAGCAACAAGACAAGACTCTTCACTGCCAATACCACTATCATACTTCTTGCCATGTCTATACCAATATAAAAGCTCATGGAATAAAACCTTTATGAGGAATTCAGATATTTCCATAAATTTATCCATTAAACCCATCAGGTAGGTTAAATAATATCAAACTTGCTTTGCAATTCTTTCTTTCCAACCACCTTGTTTAATAAGTTGTTGTCTACTATGGCATACAAGATTTTCCAGAACAACCTAAGGTTATAATGATGTCACTGACTGCAAAGTATTAATCCTAGTATTTACCCAATTTGTGGAATACAAATGTATCAATTGTGTATCAATTAAAATTACACTGCTTAGACATTTTATAATCAGAAAGAAAAATCACATGTTCATATACTCAACTTCCTTTGTGCCAACACATTATCTTTGTCTCATTAAAGAGCTTTATGCCATCTGTACCATCTGTGATACCAGCTGGTACATTGGTCCAAAAATATCTCTTCAATTATAGTATACTGATTAGTTTTTATATAGATTCAATTGTAGCTTAACTGAATTATAAAAATAAATTTATATTGGGTTTCTTTCCCATTTCTGTGATTTGATTTTGGTGATAAAAAATTCTAAAACTTCCTCTCTTTTCTCAAGATTTGGAGATTTTATAGTTTGAAGCGTATAAAATGAAGTAAAGAAATAGTTTAAATGAGGTTATAAATTAAGTACTGGCATCATGTTCAAAATGAGACACCAAACATTTCTAGCAAAAATTGAGTATTATTTTGTTACTATTTTTATTCAAAAAGCACAGAATCAACTAAAAAAAATATTCTTTCCCCAAAATGTTCCTTCTAAATAAATACTATATTCATTAAAAAGGTAATTTTACAAAGCTAAAAGTTTGGTGGAATTTTGTTCTCCTAGATAAAGATTTAACTTATCAGAATAAGCTTATTTATATAAAGCAATTGAGTGAAATTCCCTTTACAGTGAGATTTAATGGCAAGATTCTCATTCATTCTAGTAAGCCAAAATTTAGCATCACACAATTAAGGGAAAGGTGCACATCCTTCTGTAGCCCTCACCCCTTGTAATAGGGATTGATGCTTAGATCAATCACATTACCCTTGCTTTTAAGCTGTACTACAAGCCAAGATCTGAATTTATGTTATCTGATGTTATGAATGCTTCCCACGCAGAAATACTGGTACATATATTAATTACATGGGAAGTACACATCAAAAGAACTGTACCGCGATCATAAATCCTAACAGCATTAGTTCAGCCCCTTTCTACATATGCATTGTGGTGCAACCTTTTAATGACATGATGATGTGCTTTAGTTTGAACAGGAGCTTCTTTTGATAAGTTAATTTAATTCATGGATATTAGCCATTTACCAAATTCAAAACTTCACACTTTCCTCATTTTGAGCCCCCATAACTTGCTTATCAAACGCTATTGAAAATCTGTTCTGAAAACAGATTTCTCTCTGATGTTCCTCATTGCAGTGTCGGAGTGCTTCACAAACATTACTACATTTATATTCAAAATATCCTTGTGAGATGAGAGGTTATTATTATACTTACTTTATGCAGAATAGAGGCACTGTGAGATTAAGATCAAAGGTATTGACTAATTTGGGCACTTGGTAGGAAACTCATGGAAGCTCATTTTCACAGTGCCTAATACACAACCTTTCATATATGTTCAAAGCCTAGTTATTCATGGTCTAAGTGTTCAATATTCTGCAAGTCAAATGCCAAGGATTCACTCAGAAAACAAGAAACACATAATATCAATACCTAAAATTTTTCATAAGTGACTCTTTTCAAATCACATCAGGAGGTTTAGGTTAGACATCAGATACAAAGGAAAAGTTCTTCACCCAGAGGGTGTTTGGGCACAGTGAGCAGGCTTCCCAGGGAAGGGGTCACAGCACAAAGCCTGACAGAGTTCAAGTGTTTGAACAACACTGTTGAGCACACAGTGTGTGACTCTTGGGGTGTCCTGCACAGGGCCAGGAGTTGGACTCAATGATCTTGATGGTTCCCTTCCAACTCAGCATATTCTATGACACAGGGGCTCTGTGCGAGAAGAAATCCGGTTCTTCAGCATAAATTAACCATATGGACTTCTTTTCCTTTTTATATCCTGTTTTGTTACCTATTTTCTAAATTGCTCACTCAACAACTATGGAATTGCATCGTTCTTGCATAGTCATCTTATTGCAGGGACTCCATACTGCTGTCTCCTTATTACAAAAGTTTCATACCTCCTTGGTGTTTCTTGTGAGCAGCTCCTCTGAGCACTGACTCATTCTTCTTCACAAAGCAGCTACCTAACTCCAGTTCCCCTCTCACCCAGCCACCCCACTCTTTTATAGCATCTTCTTCTCATTGCTTACAGCTGTGGCCTGTTAAAGTCAGGCCTGCTCCTAATCTTTGATAATTGGCCCAGCTGCAACTTCTTAGGGGTAAGATTACTTTCTATACTAACTTTATTTTCTTATATTGTATCCCCCTACATTTTTGTACTAAAAGTACAGGTGTTTTGGTTTCAGACAAATTTACAGCAAGGAAAGAAATAAACAGATAGGTGCAGTACAGTTACTATGTCCCCATATAATTCAAAACTACGAGGAGATGGAATAATTTCTGTGTTTTCTCACAGCAGAGGATATTGAGATTCAGACACACAAGAATGAATTCTATGTTACTGTAGGGAGATACTATGATGATTTACCTACTCCATCTAGGTTTGATTTTTCTCACTGGTCACTTTTCATCCCAGTTTCATCAGAAGTGGTATGAGTGAAAGGACTTAGTTTAAGCAGTGAAACTATCACAGCTTGGAAAGGGTAGCTCTTGTCAACTGAATGGTCCTCAGTTAAAAAATATTACCTCTCAACCAGCAAAGACAAACACAAACGTACAAAGATAAACAGAGAAATTCATAACAGCTCAGCTGATAGATGCCGTAGCATTTTAAGGGATTTAAATATGTATATACAATAAGTACAACAAGGAAGTCAGACATAGTGATGTTAATTCAGAGGAACTTGGTGATGTGAGCTGACAGAGGTTTAACCACTATCCTTTCTTGCTGGCATTCCTTGCTGTTACATTCAAGTCTACTTGAACCTATGCACATGCTTATGCCAGCAGGAGGTGATGAAACCAGTTTCACCTTAATATTGCCCTAGACCTTGAGTTCTCTTATTGTCAGAAATAGGTTTTCTCTACTGCTGAGAATGATAAGCCCAACCCTTTCAAGTATCTTGCTTTCATAAGACCAAAGAGAACACAAATTAAATTATGTTTTAGAAAAGGATTTTCAGTATTACAGGTAATAAAATTTTTCAACTTTTTCATCTATTATAATTTTCCTTTTCCCACCCCGTATATCAAAGAAATCAGGCTGGCCTCAAACATAGAGGGTTGCAGAGAAGAGTGCAAAAAGCACACAGGTAGCTCAGTATTACTTGCACCATTTTCTGTGACATATGTGAAGCCAAGTTTGACTTCTGCGTTCCTACACAGTATAGGCTTGCTGGCATTTGGCTGGGGTGATCTGGAAAATTCAGTTGCACTGTTGCCACATATGACTAATGCTGTCATTGAGCCCACTAAACATTCAGATGGCTTGGTGAAGAACTTCACCTCCTTATTGACTTTTCATTAGTTTCTTGCACACAGAAAGGATGAGGAAGAAAGTTTAAGAATAACTGAGACCACATCTCCTTGCCAAGAAGATAATACTACTGGGAGGAACAGCAGGGAGGTGCCAGCAGGGCAGCATTACTGCAACAATGAAAAGCCCCATATCCTCTCAGTTACCCCTTTTGGGCTGAAAGAAGGGCATATCTATCCTGTCAGAACTGTTGTGTGTCAGAACTACCAAGACTGCACTGCAGACTCCCATGGAAACAAGAATTTGAATTAAAGGGGGGGAGGGATAGCAGGAGCAAACAAAGCAAAATCCAATTTTGTCATTTCCTACTGTTTTTCCCTCATTTCTTCTGCCCTAACTTTTCACTTCTGAGATATGCTGGGTTTCCTTTTATTTTGATCTTTTGCAAATACTTATCGAGTCATAATGATTCAGCATGATAAAAAAAAACCCAAAACAAAACTAAAAGAACTCTGGTTTTGCATACTTCTTTTAAGAAGCTGCTTCTGTCAGCTACCTTGATCTGCAATAGAAGTGCTCCTTCCAGCCACAGGATTTTTTCCAGGGACAGACACTTGCAAATGCAGTTGTGTCATACTGCACTAATACCCAGTAAATTCGGTAAACAAAATGTTGATCTCACCAACCACCACAACAAATTCAGTTCTTTATGAGCTATGCCATTTATAAACAGACATTCAGAACTCTCATTTAATCTGGAATACTATCAGTATTTTAAGTCATTTAAATTGCTGGAATAATGCCCAGATGGAAAGTGGCAAGATATTTAAAGATTGATTCAATTTTCTAAGTATGCCATGTATATAAAAGTCCTTCCACTTAATCTAATATGCTTCTTTGGCCTATTAGTTTTGGATTGATAAAAAGTTTTTAAATAAAAAATCAGCAGCTGGCAAACAGGGTAAAAATCAAAGATACTGTAAGTACAGAGACTTAATAGGAATATATACTGGTTTCTTACAGGATATATTTAAGTTTCCAAAAGTAGCAAACCTCTACTATTTATTCTATTCCAAACCCTGCTAGATTGCTAGAACTTGATTTTTAGTTAACAGATTTTCAATAAATTAGCAACACTTCTCACTCTTTTTCTTTTCATTTTCTTTTGTAAAAATGAAGGAAAATATGGGGAAACAAAATTAGACATCAGATTCTCCAATTGAGAGGTCAGAACTTCATGGCTTGCTTTCATCCTCAGAGAATATAATTTCTATATTGTAGAGCAATTAATAATTTTGAAATATCAGCATAATATTGAACCAGTAACTCTAATTTTGCTAGAGAAACAAGAAAAATTAGAGAAAATTATATTTCTGATATAACTAGCCAATTTAAAAGTAGTTAATCAGCTATTCCTTACATTCTTCAGCCCAACTGAAGATGATTGTGTTTTAATATTTTAAACTGACTGAACAATAATTTTATCATTGGTAAGTAGGATTAATGATCTCAAAAAAAAAAAAAAATTTCACTATGCAGAGTCCAGAGTGACATTCCTGAAAAGGTTCCAGCCAGCTTGATGGTTCCTCATGCTTTTTATATGGAAAGAGAACACTCATTTGCAATGATTAATCAAAAACTAAACAGTTTATAAAATGGAGTTCATAGCTCTGAATTAGAGCTAATTTAAAATTTTGCATTTTTAGGACACTTATGCAAACAGCTTCATGCTAATACTGGTCAGTAGGAAAAGAAAGAGACACAAAGAGCAAAAAATCTCTTGAGTTCAATTTACTGCTCTGCAAATGCAGAGTTTTAGGCAGCAACCTGCCATGAGTTAAGGCTTCATGTTCCAGCATCACGTCCCTCCTGATAATGGCAACACTGGAATTAGAAAGGTGGCAATTGCAGGACACCATAAAAATCCATTTTGATGTGAAAGAAACAAACCTCTGAGAGAAAAGGAGAGGCAGGCCTTGTAGTGCAATGTTTATATATCCAGGGAAGCATAAAGCAGAAACTCCATGAGGTGATACACCCACATCTTTCTGAGCCTTATTTCTCAGGGGTTAATTGTGGAGCATGTTTTGCCCTTTGAATGTCAAACCCTGAGGAAATCTGATTTCCATGGAATATCATCCTCCTTACATAACAGGCACATTCACGCTAAGGAGAACTGACTTCATAATCTGCACTTTGCAAATTGATATCTTTGTATCAAGCATCTTTAGAATTTAGTTATGGATAATATTTACTTTTATAGACACGAATAACCGTTTCCAGTTAATGCAGGTATTAATTTTCCCCAGACTGTAAACTAGTGGCTATTGCAAGTGTTTGGACACTTTATTTGAAAGTTTGGAAATATTTAAAAACCTTTTAAGTATGGAGTAAAGCTGCAAGATTTTTCATAATGACTATGGCCTCTAACTACTAATTTTAAAACTTTAAGAAGAACCAAAAGCTTTATAAGATACATGTCTATGGGGTGTTTTTTACAAGAAATAAAGGAGAATGACTATTACACTGTCTCAATCCAAAAATTAAGTGACATAATTTTATACATACAAAAGTGTCTGTCAGAGCCTCACATTTCCATTAGCTACATGCAATGCTCAGTTTAACAAGTCTCTACACAACTGCACAGTAAAAGCCCTTTCCAAAACATTAATCCGGAATGATTCTAAACCACGAGAATCCATGTTTTTCCAATTCCCATTTTAATTCTCTGAAAGACAGCAAGAATTCCTAAATAGTAGTACACCTTCCTGGTAATTTGTGACATTAACTATTACTGCTGCCCTGAAGAGAGTATTAGAAGTCTTATTGAGATTAGATATCTCCATGCTACAAATGTAAAAGAAAATTACCTTCACCAGGGAGAGCCTCTAATTTTACTGTCATGATTTGCCTTTCAGAGTTAGGATTTGGCAAGAAGGGAACAAACTACAAGGTGCCCCTTTTTGCCAGGTAACTTAATACAAATTCCTTTGTCTGAGGTTATAATAGGTGAACAGGCTTAAGTGTAAAGCAAAAAAAAGATAATTCAAAAATAGATTATTACCCCTCATCTTTTTTTTCTTTTCTTAGCATTTTTAAAACAGCTTCTTCATACTCAGTAAATATATACATCTACATCTTTACTCTAAGTGAAGAATTATTTAGCTAAGAATAGAATCCTATATTGATTTCAAGGAAAAAAAATTGAAATAAATACAGAATGTCCACTTAACAAAACTTTTACATTTAAATGGATTATATTCACATTTTCCATCCAGTTAATTTAGTTTAAAAATGTTTATATACAATGTATTCAATATTTGTTCAGAAGGTAAAACTTTCATAACACAAAATGGATCATTAGGTCGGAGAGCCAGAAGGTACAAGGCAACATGAAACCTTGACTTACAAGAGACAAATAAGAAAACAGTGCTAATTCAGGTTTCACTGTCATTAAAGAAATATGCAAAGCAATATTGAGAAATGTTAATTAATTGTGAAAAAAATATCATTCAAAGACACAAAATTAATAAGCTTTTTGCCCTTTAAGTTTTCCTCAGTAGCAAATTTACTTCAGAATAACATGTACAGCAAGAGCAGCAGCATCAAATTCTAAAACGTTTCAATAAATATTTCAAATAGATGAAGTGGACTAAACATTGCTTGTTTTGAATTCTCAAGCAAACTTCTTTTCATAGTTTTTACAAAATAAAGATTTCTGTATTGCCTAAAACTATTAAAGGTTCCATTTTTAAATGGATTTCTACATTTGTGTTCACAGCATAAAATCTCAGATATGTTAATCTCTTCAGTCATTAATACATGCTATAATAGACTGCAAAGCCTCCTTTTTCAGCATTCAAGAAATATTGCAAAGGGTTATGATCCAATTATTTACATGCTCAGCACCTAGAACGGAAAGGAGAAATTCAGCAAGGGACAGAGTCCTCAGTCTCTCCGCAATTTCTCTCTCAATCCCTTCCTCAATCCCTACTTCTTTTTCTTCGCTCTTGCTCCCCCACCTCTTCTTTTTCTCTTAGAGGTTTTCAGACTCAAAATTCCAAAGCCATATGAACAGCAGTTCTATAGGCACATAGGAAAAATGTTTCCTAGTGCCTATAAAAAGGTAAATCTGTGATTTCAACAGAAACGAAACAATGCTTAAAGCATCTATGAGACAGATGAGGGAAAAAAAAAACCCCACAAAAACTACAGGATATAGTTTGAAATGATAGGAAATTAAAATGGACACATCTGACAGGCCATAAAAATTCAATTACTAGACAAGTTAAGATCTGAACTGTATATCAGCCATGGTTTAGGAGAGGTTTAACTGTTAGTTAAGAGCAGCTACTGGGACAAGGGAATGAAGTCAGGAGTATATGGTATTCCTGACACTGAATATTTATTATTTATTGTTTATTTCTGACACTTTTATCTACACCATTTATTTAAAATTTATCCTGTAGGGAAGGTTAATTAGGACCAGGAAGATTTCAGGAACTATCACTCCATGCACAACAAACAAAAAAGATATTTTTGCTACAGTAATCAAGTTAGGAAAAAGAATCCTGTTTCATGAGTCATGATGCTTTCTAATTAAGGCATTTGAAGGCTTTGATAGTGGAATGCAAATCCTGTATGCAATCCTGATGTCATCACTTTCTACCTTACATGCTGTCTTTGCCTCATCACTTCACTGCTCAAAAGAAAAGCACCCAGCAGGTAATGCTGAGAGACATTGGAAAAATATTTTAGTCTAAAGGACTCCATGAATAAACATTTTTGTTAATATTTAACAAGTAGGGAAAAAGATTATCATGGTCTTTGAGAGACCCCGAGATGTGACTAGATTTCAAAGCAGTGATCAACTTATTTGCATAGGACAAGCAAAGGCAAATGGGCTGCAGAAGACAAACTACTGCACTCTTCACATGAAGTCCATATTTAAAAATCTGGTACTGACAATCTTCAGCAGGAATTTTTGAGCTATTTAAGGTCTGAGACAGTATGAAGTATCCTAGGCAGAGCAGAATTTTAACTAGCTCTGAAATTACTTGGGCTATTTTTTCCATATCTACTTTGTCAAATGTACTGTTTGACAGGGAAAAACACACACAATGATTGACAGCTTGGGATTATTCCTAAAGCACTCATACCTCAACTCATAAATATGTGATATGAGGAAACACAAACAATGTAAAAAACTAAATAAACAATTGATTATGTATAATATTTTAGCAGTATGAAATAGAGAGTCAGCACTACAATGCCTCCAAATTTATCTTGATGACAGACAACTTGCTGTCCTCTTGGTGTCTTTCATTTGCATTTTACAAAATCTGCAGCAAATGCATATTCATGGCATAGAATGATCGTGAAAGACTCATAACTGCCCTAGGTTAGCTGAGGAGACTGCCAATTTAGTGAGAGGACACTTCAGGGCTGCCCATTTTTGAAACTGAGCGTTTCAAATCGAAAGTTTTTCAACATGTCCTTTAAACTTGGGCTCAGAGTTTATTGCACATCAAGCTCTCACTGATGCACTCCTGGCACTGCCATAGTCTGTTCCTCTGGCCTCAGTTACAAGATACCTGCTGGCTGAAACTACTGTCTGATGGAATTAGTCAAATAACCGAGCCTTGAGCATTGATTAAAATACTGGGTTTAGCATGAAAAGTTCTCCCATTGACAACCATGTTATTCCATTTACTTTTCTTTGAAATACAAGAAAGTGCTTTTTTTTTAAAAATTCTCTTGGATCATCCTTTTGAGGATGCACTCGTGCATTGAATCCATGCTGTTTAAATTCTACATCAAAAAGGGTTGAGGATAATTATCTTTCTGGTACTTATGAAATAACATTCTTCTTATTTCCACATTTTGAAACTGGAAGAGTAGGAAGACATCCCCAGTGTGACAATTTTCTAAAATTTTAGCATGAGAGTGAAGATTTTCCATTCTGAAAATAGAGTTAAATCATCCCAACATTGCAGTAAATCAAATATTTATTTTCCTGCTTCAAATTCATAAATGGAAATTGTTTCCGAAAGAATAATTAATTCTATGAAGTTAAAACATGTTGACAAACTCAGCTGCAAGATTATACAAATAAAATAAAATGTGAAAAATTAATTGTAGAGGAGAAATGGTATCTCTTTTAAAAGAAAGATCAAATATCCATTACTGTCCAGCATTTTCAGCTACAAACAGTTACAAGGGCAATGAGTTACAAAATAATCTGGTACTCAGGGCTATCATGATCTTTTAGAAATACGAACAAAGAATTTCAGTTATTTTTAAATACTAAACTGCAACCTCAACTGCCTAATGACTATTTTCATACCACTTCACCAGTGTAATTTAGATTAAGATAACCAACGGGGAATTTGATTAGTGTAAAAGAACATCTAAGTGGGAATGAGCCACCACAATGTGATTTGCAAGCCCACTCTCATTCTTCCCACAGAAAACAGTAGGCATTGAGCAAGCAGCTCTGGCCTCCTGCTCTCAGCTCCCACAGCACTGTCATGAGTACCAGGAATGCTCTATCACTGCAGCCCAACAAAACCTATCTGGCCAGTGAGGGCACCTTGGACACCAGCACAGTGCTGGAGAAAGCACCTCAGAATGTCTGTGTTCTTGATCCTGATGAATATTCAAATCTTCTTGTAAAGGTATCCCTATGGGAATATGCTTTCTATCATCTGGTACTGCATACAGCAAAATCAGTGGTTTCATTTTGAGTTAACTATGTGTCAGATTCTGATTCTGTCTCTGCCAGATTAAAACTGAGCCCGATTTTACAGTAATTCGTCTGTCTGCAAATTCACTTTTCCACAAATAAAATGAATCCTTAATTCTATCATCACCTATTGACTGTTTTAAGACCCTTTCTGGAGGTGTAGATTATTAGCCAGTTTGAAGGTATCGAAGAATCAGACCTATAAACTTCAATGCAATTTACTTTAGATTCACTCATCATTTCTAGAAAGGTGATTGCTTCAAGCTACTGAGACTGATGATAAATAATCCAGGGGAAAAAATTTTAAAAATTCACATGAACAGAAGGAGGAGTATTTGAAAGAGTTACAGAAAACCTATTTTTGCCTCATTAGCACCACTAACAATACAAAAAAAAACCAAAAAAAAAAGAAAGTGCAGCAAATTATAGATACAACCTGCAACAATAATAGGAAATCAAACCTGTATTTAGCACACCATAATATACATGTGATTAAAGTAGCCATTTGTTGAAAAAATGAACTTAAACTTTTTTAAATGAGTGGCTGAGAATAGCTAAATGTTTACGCTTAGATTTTATTTGGACAATGCAGAGATCAGTGCAGTTTAAAACCAAAGGTAGGTCATATTTAACCAGGACATTGTTTCTAAAAGCTGGAACTAAGCTACTAGAGCATAGCCTTTAAAATAAATGTGTAAATAAAGCAACATATCACACACTCAGGTTACGGTGCCTTAGCTCTTCATGACAAAGCAATGTCATGCATTTCTTTTCATTCTGTTTGACACAAATTGGATATAGTGAGGACCTGGTTTGGGGTTGGTTTGTTTGTTTGTTTGTTTGTTTCTGTCATAAACGAGGGAATGAAAAATGCTGCCAAAATGCAAAAGAATTGTTTCAGGCAGTGTTTTTCCTCCTGTTTTTGCATAACATTGCAAAGTACAAATACAATGGTAAAAAAAGGAATGTGGTGAATAAAATTCTTAGCTGTTTGTATGTTCCTGAAGGAAATGATGTGAAGCAGATTAACCATCACTTCAAGACAGTTGTTGTTTAATTTATTATTCATAAAAGAGTTCAACTTTCAATTGTGAGATAGTTCACAGCCAACTTCTAATTTAAAAAAGAAGCATTTCTTTTAGTATTTATTAATAAATACAGTACATAACATCATCATGTATAAACGTGACAGAATGTTTCCTTTCTTCATTTCCTCAAAGACAAAGGGATTGATACTGGAATTTCCATGCAAATATACTCTGACAATGAAAGGAGGTTTTACTCATCAAAACAGAATTTTGGGCTGGGCCTTGATAAATTAATACATCTAATTGCTAGGATTTTACATTTACTCATTTATCTTCTGACTGAAGGAGTTTTTTTCTGCAGACCACGTATTTTTATGTGCTGCAAAATGAATACACCTGCAGTACAATTATTTTTATCACATTATGATAAAGCACCTCAATCAAAGCTGTACCATTTTTAATCTCCTCGCACAATAGACTCAAGACAGCAGAGACTTTTTGTACCTGTAACTTGACTGATGTTAAATTCAGTAATACCATTGTATAAAAAATTCAGAATTCTTGGAAGGACAACAATTTCTCCTACACTAAAATTTTCAATAGAAAAGGTACCTTTAGAGCTCAAACTTTTCCAGGCAAAAATTCGCTTTATCAAGCAGCAATTCCTAAGCATTTTCTTACAGCTTGCAGGCTTCTGAGGATACTGTTGCAAATCTTCATTCTCTTCATGTGTTTTCTTCTCAGGGGCTAGCACTTCCATCCTAAACAGAAACTTAACCTTTAGTTTTCCTGCAGGACATATACACTACTTAAATCCAAAGACTATGGGTAAGGGAGATGGGGGGGAGGGGGGGGGAGAAAAGAGATGGACAGGGGATAAAGGGAAAATATTTCCTTAACCATTCTCAGTTCATACATTCCTAGTATTAATTAAGTGGAATTAGTGTATTAATATTCCTTTGGTTTGAATTATTCATCTGGAAATTAATGTATTTGTAAAATATACAGATAGGGTAAAATCAGATTTTATCTATTTTTTTTTAACTCTGATTTTAACTTAAATGATAAGAAATATGTAATATCTCTAGATGGCAAATAAATATTTACCTCTTACCTTAGTCAGTTGTTAAGGTAAAGGAAATAATGTAATCCTCTATGCATGAACCTATTATCCTTCCTATCTGAGCTTGCCTGACATCAGTGTCATAGAGGAGAGCTGCATTCCTCTAGCTGTTACTGAAAGACAGCTGCTCTACCCAGAAAAGATGAATACTTGGGATCTGCGCTGCCTTAATGCCACTGTCACTCAAATGCAGCAAAGCAGCTGAGCCACTTAAAGCCAGTTGTACGCTTGGGGACCATTTCTCTACGCTACCTTCTCACTCACAGAGGCAGACCCATAAATTCCCGCTTGGCATTATTTTCCTTTGCAGACTGACGCTCTGGAGAAGCCAGAGGCCGTTACAACGCCAGCACTGACAAGGACCTAAGCACAGCTCTGCTCAGGGGCTGCGAAGCGAAGGAAAGGAACCTACCCAGCGCTCCAGGGCTTGGGTGCCACTCCAAGGTCAGATCCCGTGTGCTCCCCGGCCAGCTCCGAGGAGACGAGCGCGGCTGAGGACAGAGCCACCGTGCCAGCCGCAGCACCCCCGTGCCATGGACTGCGCCAGGGGAGCTGTGCCCAGCCTGCGCCAGGACACCCCAGTGGTCCCTTTTTCACTCCCCTCTTTTTCCCCTAACACTGTGCTCTCACGCACAGTCTGCATCTAAAAATGTCAGACGTGATTTTTAAAGGCAATAGGTAGGAAAGAGCCAAAAGAAAAAAAAAAAAATTGGCACTGTGCACACCAGAGTTTGATAAACAAAGCTGACTTTTCAGCTGTAAACCTACTGTTTCCTAAAGAAAGCAAGCACAATGGAACACAGCCCCTCACTGCCTTCACTTCCATTAGGAGTTCCTACTGATTATGCAAAACAATCAAAGGATGCAAAGGAACAAGTATCCACTTTCTGCGATTTATCTTTTACAAGATACTGGAACTCAAGGTTTTTTTAAGCAGTCAGCTTCCCTTTGAACTGAATTAATCTGCATGCCAATTACACAGATTTGCAACTTTTATGTTCGTGAAGGTTCCTGTGGACATTTGAACCCTGGCATAAGTATATTGCCTTGTGCAAAAAGTTACACACAAAACCCCATACCTATCTATAACAACTGGAGACATCTCAGGTCTATCCACACAGGCAAGGACAATAATTCCACCTCTGGAAACAGCCTATCAATCAGCTGTAAGAAAAAAGCTGTCAGTAAATTCTGTCCATAACAACAGAGAAGCATTTGACTTAACAACCAATTTTTAGGCTGCCAAAGTAAAGGGAGGCACTTCCATTCAGATTCACATCTAGGGACATATTTCAGGCCCACTGCTATTTAGAACTGAACAATGCTTGAATTTGCACTGTTGGAACAACATTTGCTGGTATAAGGTCTTTTGAGTCCTTAGCATGACACAGCACTCCAGACATGGCTGTATTCCCATCACAAACCACTACCAAAGTAAGCTGAATATAAGAGTTTCTGAAACTTCAGCAGATAAACTTCCAGTTTAAGCATATTTCACAGATTTTTATCTTATATCTTTCAAAAGTGGCATTCTGCAAATAAATATTAATGTTAAATTTGTGTTTACTGTGCTAAGAAATACATTTTCACCACACAATATTCAGTCTGGATTTCCAGATGATTACTAAAACAGAATATTGATTTGTGAGAACAAAACATGAGCGTTAGTTATTACACAGAAATAAGAGTTCTTTTTAAAAGAGAATGCTGTCAACTAATCCTACATTCCATTTTTGAATGAAATTATGTACTCTAGAGTTCATCCCTTTGAACACGGGAGGTTTTTTTCTGATCAGTCTGTGCAAGGCATCTGCAGAAAGTCACCCATATTCTCTGCTGGAACACATCTATATTGCTCCTGTCCAGTGCCAGGAGAAAACTAATCCTGTGCCCACGAGCACTGCAACATAGCACCATGTAGTACAGCTCCAAGCAGCCAAAACCTCAAAATGTTGTTAACATAATTAAACTTCAAGTTTTCTTGATATAAACCTTCGGAGAAACTGCCTGCCTATGTAACAGCCAGCCATAAAATCCTTGATGTCCCAGCTCCAAGGCCAGCTCTCACAACACATTGCCATACTTCCCAGAGGGGCTCATCTCAGAGATTCTGTAATCCACAGGGAGTGTCAATGGGGAACCAGACACAGGGGAAGACAAAAGCCTCTGGGAGAATGATTCCCATGATGGGATAATTAACAGGAATGGGTACTGCCTTTCCAAAGACATGGAGCAACTTTCACATGCAATGAGAGAGGATTATTGGATATACTCCCACATCAGTATTTGAAAAAAGTCTTCAGGAGGTGCAAGAACACAGAGGATTTTTTCCAGAGATGGGATGTATAAATGCAGAAATTCGATGACATTACTCAAGAGGGAATGGAGAGGAAGAATACTTGCTGAAATCTTCAGCGTTTGCTTCTATGCACCTGAAAAACATGTCTTATTTGTCACAGGTATGAAGAGATTCACTAGAGATAAATCTCTAGAAGGACATACTTTTCCTCAAACTGGTTCAGAAGATGTCAAGACATTCAGATTGCACTCTATCTGTTTCCTTATTTCAAACCCTAATCAAGTCCACAGCAATTTTCTTCTATAATAGAAGTATACATGAATCAGAAGTTCTGTGGGGTACTAATCATCATGCTGTAATTTTGCAGTGAGTTTAAAATAAGCTTAAACTGTAGAACACTAAATTTCAAGGTACCACTGAATTTTTTCAAACAAATGATGCTGTACTTCACATAGTCATAATAATGATTTAGAAAATGAATTAACATCACACTTCTTAAGCTGTGCATTTGATTTACCTCCTTCTTGTCTTCAGATAGTGTACTCTGTCTTTTGAGGAAAGGAAATGGATTGACAGTGAATTCAACATTTACAAACCCAAGGACTGTTAAAAAATATATTACACACAATGTTAGAGAAAGACTGGTCATATTGTAACATGAGAAAAGCATGTGTGGAAAATATATCAATTCAGGCTGCACAGGATCCTTTCTTTCCCAAAATACAGTTAACCATTTCATAATTTAGGTGAAATGAAAAAGGAATTTAAATAGCACTCAGAGAACCTGAGTAACTTCAGGATCTGGGAATGGGGAGATCTTTCATCTGGGAGTCAGTAGTGAAACAGGTCAGAAGGAAAATAAAAAGACCAAGGCACTAGTGGGAGTACCAGCAACAATACAAATGTGGAGCAATAAAAAAAACCTGAAATACCTTTGGTCTGAGCCCTAACACGTTACTGCAGCAGTAACCAAGACTCTGCACTCTTCCTGAGCACATGCAGTTAGGAAATGCAAACTGTTTACTGCAGCTGTAACAGTGCACAGAGACAGGGACTGCCTAAAAAAGCAGGTTTTCATTATTTCATGTTATTGGATTTTATCTGTAATCAATTACACCTGAAAGTAAAGCTGGGGATTTTATATATTTTTTTTATTTCCTATTGATGGTTAAATAACTATTTTTATGAGTGATCTAAATCATTCAAGCTAAAAACTCCAGAGAGTCACAAGCTGATGAATCATATGAGGTCTGTGTGATGCCACATAGCCACAGATATTTTGAGCAATACTTACTTGAACTACAAGGAAATGTCTTCTAGCTGGGGGTGAGTGGACATGGGTGTAGGAAGGTTGTCTTAATATTGCTTGATCAGATTTGATCCTTGGAAAAATGAAACTGAACTTTATATGGATTCATGGAAAACTGTATCATTCTTCCCTCAATAATGAAATAGCAGCTTCAAAGAGCAGAGGTATAATTATAGAGTGAGAAATACCTCAGGAATATTCCAGATGAAAGAGTCAAAACTGGCATCTATATGGAATTTGGGAAGAATCTTTACAGAACTGTCCAGTTGCATTAGCTGACTACTCTAGCACAAGTATTTCAAGAACTTTCACAGATGACTGTAAAGAAATTGTTTAACTTCAACAAAGCTAGATTAAACCAGTGATGTCTGCTGAAAACTTTGGGCCACTAGAGATTGCAGCTATAAGTTGTGAAATGAATGCTGAAAAATAGGGCAAGCTCACAGAATCCAGTTCTGCATGAATGTGTGGGTGACTGCTGACATATTAAGGAATATTACAAGAGATGCTTCAGAGAAAAAGCAGGGTTTGCTTTGATTTTGTTTTTCTCAGCAGAGGCAAGTTTCAATAGTATTTTATGATACCTGATTTTGGTAGATAAAGGAAAGGATTTGTGAGTGGAAAGGAAAATTTCATTCTCTTTCTGTAGAATGAAAAATCGAACAGAAAAAGATATCAGCAAAAATATATCAGTTATTTATTTACCCCCACTGTATATTGCTCTCTAAGGTTTTGCTGTTGCATTAACTTGAACTTTGTTTACATATTTTTATCCTTTTCATCATTGGTTTGTCTATTTATAGGGGAAAAAAGGCAGCTGGATAAATACCAGGTAACAAAAGCTTCCTGTGTGCTTCAGTATGACTAAAATTTGGGGTTCCACTTTTGCCAAAGGAAAACAGGTAAATTTTAATTTGTCTAGAACACAGGGAAAAGTTGAGCAGTGCTCGTCTCTCTTGAAACTCTGCGGGAAGCACTTGAAAATACTACACAGGTATAGGGGAAACCACTCTTGTTTTTTTCTCATCTCATAAAGGTATCATCTTTCATATATAAAATGTCTATAGGTCTTGCCTGTTCATGCACAGTTAATCTCTGCATTGTAAATGAGGAAAAAAAGAAAAGAAATAGGAATAGTGGGGCAGACTGCTCCAGAATTCTTTTGGTTTTTTTAACTCTGAACATTTTTCTGGGACAACACATGTTAATAATTGATTTCAGTTTGCATTCAGGACTTCTGGCTTAGAAGGAAAACATCTGTGATCACACATGTTATCTCACAGTGCTGTGTGGGTCACAGAACACCTGATGACACCTGCAACAACCAACTGACTGCATCAAGAACAATGAGCAACACAGCCAAGAGTGGGAATTTCATTGCTGGGAATTTCAGAGAGCTCCTTTGCTCTGCCAGAGGAATTTCATGTTATAATCAGCCCTCTTGGTGTTATAGGTATATGGGGTTGAGCTCTCATTGGATGATTCATTAGCCAAACTAAACTGAGAGAAAAGGTTTTCCTCCTGTCAGATTATGGTGGTATGAGACATGACAGTGACTGTGATATGAGTAGAAAGGATTTTAATGTTAATCCATTGTTAATGGCAATTAAAACATTCCTGCTTGCTATTATCAGTTCTCCAGAGTATGTACGTCTGCTCCCCTTGGTTAAAGTGGCAGGTAGTTTTAGATTTTCAGCGTTAATAAATATTTCTCAGCAAAGAGAAACATAATCTATTTACTGGTGAAAAATTTAGAGTTTTATAACTGCCAAGAAGCTCTGCTGTCAATATGTCAAAGACCAAATTCTTACAAGACTTGTTACAGGTACAGAGTAACATTTCATTTTCCAAAATTACAGGATAAAACTGGATTAATGAGAGGGGATAAAAAGGATATGCAAGCCCTAAGAAGTTTTTTCACAGGTAACTTAGCAAATCTGAACAACCACATGCCATTGCTGGTTGCTAGTTTGTTTTCTTTTGAACTATTCAGTAAAATCACATAGCTGAGAAGACTCCCTGGGCTGGGTATTCCAAAGCTGGAAAGGTCCATGCTCTGCCACTGAGAGGGACTTGGGCAGAGGGAGGTCAGAGAGACAACTCAAGTAATGCAAATGTGCCAGGACTGATCCATTTTCTTTGTGAGAATGTTCTGATAGGGTAGCAATCTACCAGAAAATGCCATCAATGTCATAGCTCACAAAGAATTAATGAGTCAATTGGACTGTTTAAATTCCTAAACAAAGATATTTTATCTCAGAATCATAGAATGAATACACCCAAGACCCATATGACTCCATACAAATAGATACTTTTTTTTTCTACATCTGTATATCACCACGCTTCAACAAGAAAAACTCTTATTTTAAAAGTCTGAAAACTGAAACAGATGAGAAAAAAGCTTAATGAGATTTATAAAATAATGTTTTCTGTATCTGAAGTAGTATCATAAGGGTATTACTTTGGGAAATATGGACAAAAAGTAGAGGAAATTAATACAAGTAGATTATTGGATTAACTCCTGTAAACCTATGGAAATGCCAACAATTTCTAAAGAGAAAGTTCCACTAAAATTTGTTGAAAATTATTTGCTCTTGGTTTAAATTGTTATTTTTACAGGTTTTAGCAGTAACCATATTTATCAGTAGCAGTATTAATCCTATTTTATGCTTTTTAAATTGTAAACACAGCTCCATAAAATATAATGCATATGCTTTGCTTTTAAATAGTAAGAGGTGTTCATTTTTAAACTGGTCTCAAGCTTATTATATGGACCAGATACACTCCCTTCCTGCAACTGCCTTTACTTCATTTATGACTCTACATGTATTGTCCTCAAAAACATTGACATAAATAGCAGAAGGCTCCCAGTTAACTCATAACTATCAGAAGTCCATTTCAGATGATCATGGCTTTGGAAAATGCTTAATATTACTTTTGCTCAGACTCCTAATTAGCCCAGTATTTGGCAAAATATCCCTGGAAACAAACTGGAATTTCCTTTCCCTGTGCATCTTTATCATTTACATATCATTTATGCCTAAAGAAACATGAATCAAACTGTCACTCCTTATTTTGTGGCACAGCGTTTCCTAAGAGCAGCAAGAATACATTTGTCCAGGACACATAAACAATCGTGCTTTTCTCCACAGATCACCCAGTACAGGACAGAGAAATTATGTTCAATTCTCACATATGCATTAAACTAATTTTTTATAACGCCACAGAATTAAGAACATATGCAGTAAACCTCACAGAGATTAGGACTTATTTATGAACATCTAAGTAGTTTTGGAAGCAGTGAAAAGCACTTATTATTAGCACAGCACTGGTAAGAGAAAGGGCTCATTACCATCAAATCCTATCCCAAAAAAGCTGCTTATCAGAGACTACCTGCAGACGGGGCAGCACTTACAAATGAAGGTAATTGAACAACACCAAAACACTTCCGTGACCCCTTTTTCTTACCTTCTTGTTTATATAAACAATTTATTAGTAGAATCTGAAATTATTATTTCTACAGTATGCTTTCCTTAATCTGAGGTATTTTCAGATGTTAACAGCTTAGAATAAAAAAATGTTATAATAAATCATCTACAAAATTAGTTCCTTACTGCTACAAAGCAGTCATCATAGCTGTCTTTTATTCACTGAAGAACAGGAACAAAATCTGAATGATTTTAGATGCTATAATGCCTTGTTGATAGGCATAGTCCTTTAAACAGTTAAAGAAGAGAGAGGAAAAGGGGTGCAGCTGAGCATCCCTTTTGGGGTGGCTGAAATGGACTAGCTGAAATGAGAAGCTTCTAAAAATTTATTTGACCATGAGAAGTATTTATTCATAATATGATCACTGAAGAAGGAGGTCAAGGAAATAGAAGAATGCTTCTGCACAATATGCTTGGGAAGAGAAGCCAAAAAGGTCTGATATTTCATTTTGGTTTCAAATAAAATTGATTATAAACCAGGAGAAGTTTTATGATTTCATATTTCAGCAGAGCATAACTCATACATTTCCTCCAAAAAGACACAGAAGCCTCATTTACCAGGGACATATACATTGCTTGGAGACAGAATCCATGAATCAGTATGAACATATTTGTCACTTGGATCCCTGATGAACTATCAGCTAAACTTTTAAATGATCTTCCATTTTCAGAGAAAACACTGCAGACTGGATACAAACCTGCATTTTTGGGCTGACACATAAGGTTGCACTAAATAAAATCACATTGAAAATTATAATCTCTAACTTCATGCTTGTTACCTTACGCTTAGCAAAATAATGATAAACGTCTCAGAGAAAATTAAATCGAAGGTAAAAGGTATTTCCAGACAGAATTGAAAGCTGTGTTTATTTAGATATATATGTAAAGCCAACAAGGTTATGAAGAAGATGAAATAAAAGTACTGGAAATTTCTGAATTTTAATACAGGCTTTTATATATTCTCATGATATTTGATTCTTATTAAACTGTTCCCAAATAATTTATATTTTCCTACAGACAAACAGCCTCAAAGAGTGAACAAAGTTTGAGAGAATATAAATTCAGAATATAATCCGCTGCACGATATTGACCTCACATCATTAACACTTAATTTTGTGATATGCTGAGCATTTCCAGCTGTTACAGTGGATACAAGAGTCATGTAGTGTCCAGCTATTTCCAAGATCAGACTCAGGTGATTATGAAACAATGAAAAATTATAATTTGAAACTATTTTATCTTTATTTCATCTATGATTTCTTCCTCAATGGTCCTGGAGTGAGATCAAAAAATACAGCACATTGAAATTCACATTGTGGTAAAATGAGATGAACTCAGGAAGCAGAAAAAAATCCGGCAAGCAAGGAAGTTATTTATTATTTAAAAATGTAATAGGATGAGCTTTTTTATGCAACTTTTGGGTGACCACATTCTATATACGGTATTTAATCACATTACCATTTAGTAAGTTCAATTACTAAGTGACATGGTTTTGCTGCCTCATGTCAATAATTTACCTGAATTATTTTACCTGTTAAAAGACAGCAAGTTAAAACTGTCTCTTCAGAAACATGCAGTAGCTTTCTCTACTTCCAGGGCTGTCCAGCAATGCTCAGCCTTCACTACATCAGACAGCACAAACAGTGGTCAAATCCAGTTGCATGTGCCATGGCCACTAGGAAAAGCATTCCAGTTGTTTCTGAGTATCTCCAGGCCAAGCTGATCAATATTTGCAATTTAGGTTCAAGCTGAACCAGCATCAGAGAGGCTGAGTGCCCCCACCACCAACCATTTGTGCCACCCATAGAATTTAAAATGATTACTTTATAAAGATTTAGTGTGTGTTGTGAATGTGCCTGACAGCAATGGGAACTTGTAAATGCTTGGTCTAATAGGAGAGAACAATAAGGCAGTTAGACAGAAAAACTTCTAGATGTAGTGTCTTTTGTGGCTGCAGTTTCTCAGAGGAAATGAACAGAAAACACCCCAAATTAAATACCAAACAAACAAAACTACATTTAAAGAGATGGTTTTACTCATTAATTAGCACACAGAACACCAGCAGCTAAACAAAGACCCATTAATGGCCAGGTTCAAGCTATTGATTTTCTACTAGAGCTTAATGATCCTCATGTGCACTAAATGTGTGGATAAAACTGTGCCATAGGAGCTCCTCATCAATTTATTAATCCCCATCTCCAAAACACACATAGGAATTTTCTTTTTTTAAAGTACAGAAACACTGCCTTACATACTTATGTAAGTGTACACTTATGCACTTATATAAATGCACTTATACACTTGCATAAGACTGTATTTTCATACTTCTAGCCAACTAACATTTCCTCCAGGGCACAGGGTAACCAAATTGTTCATCACAGACCATCTACAGTTGCCCTCACTTTCCAGAATTTCCATTACTGAAACACCTGAGACCATTTTCTTTCTCAAAATAATCTTGAAATATTGAATCAGAACTTTTCATTACAGAAAGAACTTTATCAGCATAAGCCTTAATCTAGTGACACGTTCACATAAGATCACATCAGGGAAAAGCTGATTATTGTATAGCTTGGGGGGTGGGAAAAAGCTTTTTAAAGTGGTTTAGCAGGCCAGCAGGCCAGCACTATTTAAAATTGAAAGATTGTCACTTGTGAGTGTTCAAGGAATGGTGCTATCTTTGATTATGTACTGTCAATATTTGTTAACTGCCTGTCCAGGCAGAGCAGTGACAGTGTATTTACATTGCTACAGTGAAATCCTCAAAGGGAACAATGATACAGGGTACTCAGAAACTACAGAGGCAGATTCATCACCAGCATGCCTTATTCTAACACTTCGAGATGACAGGAAGCACCCTGCAAACTTCCACCACTACCTGTCAGAAAATCAAAGTTGTCACTTCCTAGCGAACTAGTAAACTTTCAGGAATCTCCACATTGTGCTGTTACTGCAGAGTAGTACTGCAGGAAAGAAATAGAAAAGCTGTCATTTAATAATCTCACACTTTTTCCATGCAGCAGATTACATATTTATCTGTATTTGTTAAATGACAGAAAACTCAGGTATTTCTCATAGTTAATGAACAGGACCTATAATTTCTCATTTTCCTCTTTGGGCAAATACATACATAAAACAAACTCACATTTACAAAAAGTGAGCCTGGAGTTAGTTTATGGTAATAAAGGACGAAAAAACATGAAATTTCATGTATTCCTAGACTGCTTATGAAGGCAGCGCAGCTGGAGCTGTTCATCTTGGATGAATTATAATAAACTTTATATTCAGTAACTGCATATTTTGACAGCTGAGTAGCAAACACTTAGTTTTTTATTAACTCAAGGAGCCTGAGAAGGTACCAGGGAGTTATACCTGTTACCTCCCTCAGACATGGGCATTTTTCTGTGCCTTCTCCATCAAATGACACAAAGATGTCTGAGGCAGTACCTCAGCCACGTGCTCTGTTGTCACTGGTGTGACCCATGGCAGGGGACTTGGAACCAGATGATCTTTAGGATCCCTCCCAAGCCAGGCCATTCAGTTATTCTATGACATCCACCAGCTTTCATGTCTTTCAGCTACATTTCTGTTCATTAAGTTCTACTCTGTCATAGGTAAGATGTTATTAACACGAGCGGAAGGGGTCACTCAATAATGAGAACACCTCCATGAATGGAGAAGGGACTGGCTCTTGGTCCAACTTGTCAATTATTTTATCAGCAATTTAAAAGATGCTATTAATTGCTGATATGGCCAAATGCAAAGATTGGTGAACAAATAACCAGAAGGACATTTTATTTTTACAGGGTGAACTCAGCAATTTTTTTTCAGTCGAGTAAAATGCAAAACCACACTTCTAGGAGGAAAGAATAAAGAGACTTTATCTTTGTTCAAACACTAAAACCCCTCAACCCTTCAGATGAGCATTCTGGTTTAGAGTGCAAACTTCCAAAGAGATCAGAAAACAGAGGAGTAACTTCAAAGAATGATTGCAAAGTAAAGGGAGTAAAGGGATTACTACATCTCTGTGAAGACAATCATCAGTGGAAAAGAAATCTGAATATGGACAAGTTTTGAGGCTGAGGAATATGAAGCAATTATGATTGAAAAGGTAAAAGCTCAAGCTAGACAAATCTGGAAAATAAGATAAAATTTTAAAGTAATTAAATATGTGGGAGGAATCCCTTTATTGTTCATTTTGTTAAAAATAATAATAATATTTGAAATCCAAATCATGATCCAATTCCTGTGAAAGACCTCTGCCTGAGAAAGGTCAGCTTAGAAGATTACAGTGATCATCCCTGGATTTAAAAAAAAATGCTCTTTTTTGCAGATTAAAGGAAAGAGCACTATGTTGTTCTCATTTCACAGGTTGCTTGCAAGGTAACCTTCATCATCATAAAAAGCTGCAAATATAAGTGCAAAAATAGGAATATAGAAAACAACTTTATCTAGCAATTCTACCAGAGTTTCTGACAAATTCAAGAGGTTAAAACAATGTTTCTAACACCACCTAAATTCCAGCAGGTGAGTTCAAGATTAATCAGTTTCTTCAGAATGAAGTAATTTTTCTGCATTTGCCTACGTTATCCTTCAGCATAGAAGACTGCCAGAGCTCCACACAGATCTGTATGTAATCAGATTATTATAATTTATCAGTATGTTAAATGTCCAAGTGATTAAAACACATGAATAATTGAAGGAATTCCTAATGGATTAATTACAATAATGTTCTTTAGCGTATCCCTATTTTCATAGCTTTAGGCAATATCAAGTGGTTCAAATTAATAAATCATCTCATAGATCACATGATTTTCTAGGACCTACAGTTCAGCTCTTGAAGCTATTGGTTAGGAAAGAAGCCATAAACAGTGCAAATAATAACGAGATTTTTGACCTTCCACTGTCATGTAAATTGATGTGTGCCTGGCATAGGCCGACTTCACATCTCAACTCAAAAGCTTTCAGCTTTGTCATTGTCCCCATCTTGTAATTGGGTGTGTTAACTCTAAAAGGGACTAAAATGGAAGAGCAAAAGCAGGGAATAGTTAGGAAGAAATGAATATTCTTTTTCAAAAAAATACACATACGGAGTGCCTGTAAAAGAAACATATTAAATACTTTACAGGAAATGAAGATTCATACTACATGCTGACAATTAATGTATAGAGAACTATAATGCAGGTCATTCCCCAGTACCCAGCTTTTCAGACTGCAAAAATCAAGTCAAATAAATGAGAAATAGACATTCATACCACTTATTTGACTTTTTTCTTTCAAGATTTGCCTCTGATATGCTGATTTTCTTTCTTTCTTTCTTTCTTTCTTTCTTTCTTTCTTTCTTTCTTTCTTTCTTTCTTTCTTTCTTTCTTTCTTTCTTTCTTTCTTTCTTTCTTTCTTTCTTTCTTCCTTCCTTCCTTCCTTCCTTTTCTTTTCTTTTCTTTCTTTTCTTTTCTTTCTTTTCTTTCTTTTTCATTATGATTTCTATTTATATTTCATTCATTTCTGAGTGAGTACCCCAGGTACTCATTTCTGGCAGTACTAAGTACCTGGGGTCCACCAGCTGAAATACTGCCATTGTCACACCTTACTGAAGCCACTTCTGTCATATACTGTGTAATGGTCAAGCAAAAAAATGTTAATTTATGATTTCAATGATGACTGAGAAAATTTTAATTGCAGAGCTGAGCAAGCTATACAGAGTTGGTTAAGCACCATTATTGTCCTGTACTAGAGATCAGGAAACCAGAGATCAAAGTGAGTAACTTAGAAATATCACCAGACTTGGAGGGACAACAGCAAGCAAATAAAAATGCTAAATATGTGCATTGGTAATAATAAAAAAGCAGGCCCTACAAGGTGGGCCCCATGCTCCTGACAGGGTCACCACAGTTTGCATGTTCAGGACAGTGAGAATGTCTGAATCACCAGCAGTGATACCAGACCCTGACACCAGCAGGCCACAGGGACACTGCTGCATTCTGCAGACAATGCAGTGATGTCTGTCTGTCTGTGCGTATCAAACAATAACACAAAAAATAATTGCAATATAAAAAGGAAAATGAAACTTAAAGAAACTCCTGACTGTGACTCTGTAATGAGGGATGGAGATTGAAATGAGTGCAGGAGAAGACAGAGAAAGAAAGGGGAAAGGAGAAAAAACATTGCTGGATTAGGATCTTCCATACTATACCTTTCTTTTTAAAATGAAAATTCAATTTACAATGAAATACCAATGCTGAAAATGAGAGCTACAGTTTCAGGACACATGGCATTATCAAATTTCTTTTTTTAATTTCCCCATACAGAAATATTGATAAATGGGACCCTATCAGTCCATGTAAGTAATATGACAGTTGTCCCACAATGCCCCAAACTCTTCTTCTGTCATTGTTTATCACCAAAGAAGAGAAATACTAAAGGTTTGGGACGTATTTTGCGATATTAACACTTTGCAGAAGGATGAAAACATGACTTAGCATCCAGATACTTCTCACAGACCTAATTCTGTACCACATCAGTATTGCTAAGTATTCTGTGAAGTTCTGATTACTTAAGATAGTTAAGTACCATGGCATTAACTATAATAACTTGGTCATTATCACAAACAAATTCTAATTTAGGTGAATGTCTATGACTTTCCTATGTTCCTTTGATAATCCATGAAAACTATTGTAGCACCTCATGAGGATGTTTTCAAATAACCATCACACATGCAAGGTTGCTACTCAAAACCTGTGATAATGATTCCAGAAAGCATGATTTTATGTCTGAACTTGCAGCACAGGATGAAAAACATTGTAACTCAGTTCATCTTCGTGAGACAGCACATTAATTTTCATCTTTCCATACTAATACATACTACTTTCTACTAATTCAAAATGGTCAAATTAATCTAAAAAGAAGAAATACTTGCACTAGTGAATAATCTCCAACCTTGCTAAATTCCTGTCAAAATAATTCATGTTCTCATTTTCATTTTAAGTGATACATTAAAATTTGAGTACACACAGGTTTTTACACCATGACAAATTATTTCTTTCCAGATACTAATTTTGCTCAAACTCTGTATTAAAAGATCCTGTCAGAAGACTTTGAGAGAGTGTTTCCATGTAAAGAAAACATCATTACATACTCCAGGTCATCTTGCAGGTATTTATAAATTGCTGTTTTTCATAGTGGTAGCAAAGTTTTTATGATGGAAAAAGATACATTAATAAGATAAAAACCCTAAACATTGCTGTGATAGAGAGAAGCAAAGAGTAGAGAAGTCATCTGACTTCTAGCACTCAACTTTCCTCCTTAAATTGAGCAGGTAAATTCCCTCAATTCAATCTACAGTCCTACAGAGAGATGCTGGAACAGAGGGCAATCCAGAATTGCTGCATGTTCTGCCCCAAGCTCTCCTGCTCTGGCTACATTTTCAACCTGATTAAGTGCCTAGAGTTAGGCAGCATGAATACATTTCCTTATGTCCACTCAATCTCTATCAAGTCCTAACATTCATAGGCACCGTGGGATCGTGAAATGCAAAAGAGTCATAAAATTGAAAGTTATATTTCTAGCAGGGCAATGGAAGCCATTAAAAAGCTGTTACCTATCAATAGTTGATGTACTCTGGCTACTTACAATGCCCTGCTGCGAGGGTGTTTGTGAGTGGAGGGGTCGGGCAGGATGGGGGAACCCAAACAATAACACCTCGGGGAGGGAAGTACTGACAGTGCTAATTCTTTACAGCAACCACAGCATGGTAACCTAACAATAAAATGTATAATCTGCCAAAAAGGCAAGGAGAAAGTTCTACACTATTTCACAACTGGACTGAAGCAGATTGCACATCCATTTCACAGAACACACATTCCAAATGCTCCTGCCCAGAGGCTGCCATGTCTTACTGTATTATGGAAGTACCTAATGGCTCCAGTATATTAGGTACTATACTAACACATATTAAGAAATATTTCTTTTTCCTATGAACAATAAAAATAGGCAAAATGAAGGCCAGGCATAAGGCTGCATTGATTTTCTCCATTTGACAGATGGGGAATGGAAGCCCAGTGAGAGTGAATGATTTGCCTGAGGCAGCATGCAGCAAAGACAGGAATCTGACCTAGACAGCTCAAGTTCCAGACCAGCGCCTTCTCTCATTAATATCTGCTTCTTTATGCATTTTTTGGCTATTATCTAGGAAAAGAAGGAGCACTGCTCTGGCCCAGGTTTAATAGGATCACAGTCTTAAAATGATACTCAGGAGTCAGAAACTTCAAAACTCAGATGATAAATTTTAAGCTGTATTGATTTCAGCTTCTTCCATCACCTTCCATGTTCTTTAAACCCTCTCCAGTAATTTGATTCAGGAGTGGAAGGAAGTCCTCTGGGAGCATGTGAAACAGTATTTCAGTTTAACCACTAATGTGATTTTTCATCAATCAAATACTAAATACTTGAAGAGAAAATAAACTTGAACTATAAGAAACATTTCTGACAGCAGTTCAAAGGATGTACATCTGTACAGTTCTGCAAATAGACAACAGATTCACTTTTGTGTTGCAACACTTTCTGTGCCTCATACATCCATCTTCTGAACCATGAGAAATGAAAACAACAGTAAACATGGATAAAACAAAAGTACTGTCTTAGATAAGATAGCTGCAGACAGCAATTGAAAAAGAGGTTTCTCCATCATTTGTCGCAAGGCAAAAAATCAAATACACAAACAGTAATGGCCAGATTTCAAAGTTTTTGGAGAATCAGTACTTTATTAAGTTCTAAGCCTGTACAATGTAATGAATTATATATTTGTGAGCTTTGTTTAACTGAAAAAAAAAGAAATATATTTAAAATAATAAATTAAAGGTCAGTGTGCCATATATTCAGCTGGAGATAATCACTAGAGCTGGAGGAGTGAGGAAACAAAACTCCCTAATAAAACAGTAGGCTAGTTGATGATAGAATGTTATGTTAATGCTCACAAGAGATTAAATTTCTGACATGTGCCAAAAATGTAACCTAGAATATTTTTGTTTTAAGAACAGTACTCTGAATCTTGGGAAATGCAGTCTGAAGTCATGCTTCTGGGATAACTGCAAAATTTTATCCTCATCTGAAAAAAAAAAGCAGTGATGGAAGAGGCAGGGAAAATAAGGCAGCAAAAATAGAGAGGTTACACAATCTCCTAGGTGTCTACTGATTTCCATAAGCAAGTCCTCAAAATTTGATTCTACTTACTGCAAGTTAATCATCAACACCACTTAGAATATGGAAAAAACAAGCCATTACCATTGCAAAAAGAGTCAATAAACTTTGAAAAGAAAATATTGACTGCACATATAGTACAAATGATGAGTGAATTTATAAATTTTAAAAAATTGAGAGAAAGGAGCCTGATAATAAACGCCCAAAATATGAGGGAAAAGTAATAATCTTCTACCTTCTAATTTTATCACTGCCAGAAAAGGCCTTGTGGCAAAAGGTGTCAATCCCAAAGCCACAACTTTGCCACTCTGACACCTCTTATAAAATCTAAATATTAATTTTGAGGCTACTTAAAGCAAGAATCTAGGCACCTGAGTGAAAGACTGAATAATGTTGATATAATGTTGGTATAATAATTGGCTGCAAGAAATATTTCTCAAAACTTTTGGACAATTTACAGAGCTTAATTACCCATGAATAAAATACCTCCTGCCTAAGCAGCTCAAAAATAGGAAAATAATTGTCATCCAAATATTATTCACTGGTTTGTTTGGGCTCTTTTCTTCTAACGACGAATGCATTAAGAACCATGCAGCCTTCCAGGGAAAAGTTAAGGAACTGTCATTGGTGTGGGAGGAAATCAACAAATATATTCCTGTCTCCTAAATAACTCCCATTGCTGTCACACGTTTTCCTCGCTCGCACGGATGGTTTATTCCTGGTATACCTGAGTACTCAAAGGCAGAAACAAACCAGGTTCAGACCTAGGCTGCCTATACGGTTGGAGGGGAGTCTGTAAGAGCAGTTAGGGAGTAATTGATGCTCCCAGCCTACTAGCAGTAAGAACATGTGGTTCTTTCCTCAGAGTTGTGGGGTTTCCAGCTGGGGACATGAGCAGAGCACTGGAAAGTTCTCTGCTGAAGAGCTGGGTCTCACATGCACTGCCATCAATGAGACAATTCACAACCAAACCTTCTCTGCACAGTAGTGCAACCTAACGTCAACCTGTTTTCACCAGGAAAATCAAATAGTCATAAATAAAGGGACATTTTTTCTAGAAAAGTCTCAACTTTTTATCTTAATTGCATTGCAAAGTTTTCTTTTTAATACTAAGAAAATGTCCCTCTCCATGCTTCGTGACAAAGGTTGAACATTTCTCCCCAATGTGAAGACCTTTAAAGTTTCACCGCGGTGCAATCAAGATTAAGGGAGTTATAAGTAAAAATTAAACATCTGCAGATAAGCATTACAGTTCATCAGTTGCAGTAGCAGATGCAGTTGATTACTGTAATTTGAAAATAGAAAACGTAATGGCAAAGCTTTAGATTAAAGTAATTATACTGCAATAATTATATGGAATTGAGTTTATTACATTAAAAGGTAGTTCTAACATCTGAGCCATTTAAAATATATGCTGGCTGGTACTGAAGTTGAAATCTCCCTCAGATGCAATACAAAAATCAGATTAAACTAGCATTCTGAAAGTATATCTGTGAGATACAGTCTGTTTTGCAACCCAGTTAAGTGCAAAGTTATTCTATTGCACTCAGAGAAATTTAAAGTAGATTGTATTAAACCAATTAAAATATATTTAGGAAACTATTTAATCCTATTATGGACTAACATCAAAATATTACAGAATTATTACTTCAACTAATGGAAAAAGGGACCAGTTGTTTTTTTTCTTAATATTTTATTTTCCTGCAAGTTTAGTAATGATTGTGACAGAAAGACAATTTTTATCACAACAGCTTTTGGCGGATATTGAATTCAAGTGTTACACTCCTGTTAAGACTTATAACTCTTAGTGTTTATTAAACTCTATCACCAAGCGTTGGTTTTGAGCTTTTTTTGGTTTGGTTTTGGAGGGGAGGTAAATTTTACAATAGTATGTAAAGAACCTTTAATCCTCCTCTGAAAAGTGTAAGCTCATCCCAGAAACAGAGCCAGAAATGAATCCTCTCCACCCCCAGCATCTCACAGCTGCTCCTCTGCTCCGAGGCTTCACGGCCAGCACCTCCACACCTTCACTGTTCAGAGGGTATAATGACTTTGAGTCGATAAAATATCTCTGTGCAGAAAAAAAACTCAACTCCAAAACTCAGAAAATGCTTAATCCCCATAGATGACAGCCTAGAAGAAACACTTTTCTAAATGTGACCTGAGGCAAAGTGAAAGGGAGACTGAACATTTTCATTATTCCTCAACACATCTTTTAAAAATGGCCTAATTTGAAAGTGGATTGACTTTATATACTTGAACGCTTGAGGAACTGCAGTTTGATGGTACCTAGAAAGCCTGAAATGATAGGAACCAAGCAGGGGGACACTTTTTGGCTTTGGGTATTATCAGCTCTGAGCACAGAAAATTTCTGAACCATAATTAGCATTCAGTTAAATTTGTGTGAGCTGCCTGATGTTGGCACATAAAAATCTTTCCTTTTAACTAACTCATAAAGGGAGAGAGGTAGGTTTAATGCAGCAGAACTTTAGAATACTTCTAAAAAGAATAAATTAAAGTTCAAAGAAAAATCATTTATATAATCTCCAGCAGTGCACATTATTAAAAGCTATTCATATACTGTGCACTGGATGGCTACTGGATTCTCTTGCTTAATTTGCACTCAAATTACCACAGCAGTAAGCCTCAAAATAAGAAGATAGCAGTAATCTACTGCTTTAAAACAATCCAGGACATTGATATGGCCAGATGAACTCCAAGAACCAAGCAACAAAGGAAGCACAGGAGTCTCTTCATGTGTGCTCTGACATGGCTTTTGTGGCTCCTCAGAAAGCACCTGTGGCAGCTCTCCCACAGTCTTTAGGTAGTTTTAAGAATCAGATCTTTGGTTCTAAGGGAGTTCTGGAAACTGAATGTCTTTTCTTGCTTTTTAGAAAAATTCTCTCTTTTGTTTGCATGGCATAAGACTAGACATGCCTCCCATTTTTTCTGAGAAAATAAGTAGCTTTTTTTCTTCTTCATCTAGACCAAATTTTTTCTTTTCTTTTTCCATATTTGCATGTAAAAGCACAGGGATATTTTATTCTACACACATTGCAAAATGAAACAACAATTTCTGTAGTAAAACCCAGAGAGTTTTCATTTTACTTGCACACAAAATTGAAAATATCCCATTTCTTTATCCTAGGTATTGATTCCAATATCAATGTATTCAACAATATTTTTCCAATTATATTGGGGAAATAAATCAAATAATGTTGAAAAAATATCCAAAATTTGCATTTTTTCTATGCCTACTTCTTACTATTTAAACAATCTAGAAAAACCAGGATATAGTTCTGAATACAAGTATTTGCTCCATTTCAAAATATTACATTTTTTACTTCAAATCTAACTTGCTGCTAGTTTTTGATCAATAAAAAATAAATTAAAAATAAAAGAGAGCAACATTCATCCAGTAACTTCATATCCATGTATTATCTTATTAATTCCCTGGATTATTAGAAAGTCTTTGAAGACTTTAGTATTTGGAAAGTAAAATAACCAAAATCTTTGGTTGTTCTAAAAATTCATTGGAAAAAAAAGGCATAAATGCACAAGAATTGCATCTCTTTATGTCAGCAGTTCTGCTAAATTTAACAGTCACAAAATATGCAACAGCAGATTATTTTATACATGAAAATTATGTACTACCATTTTTAACCAGTCTTGAACTTTGTTCATAAATGTACTTGATATTTAAAATAATAATGAGGATAAAAATACGCTAAAGTATAAAATAAATTTCCAAGGCCCCCAAATCCACTAAAATCTCCATTTATAGATTTCCAAGCTGTTTGAGAAGGCATTTTCCTCTACTGAAAGGAAGGTAAATCAGTAATCACTGGTGTTCTTCAAAAGTCAACACGGAAAGACATCATCAGGTCTATCACACTTTTCTAAACAGTGGGCACGTCCAGGAAGGGCCCAGACCATTGCAAAGCCACATAATACAAAGAAACTACTTAAAAATGCAATGTGGGGGTCCTTTCAGTCTTGTTGTAAGACATTCAATACTAACCAGTTACCACATGGTTAGAAAACTGTAGAAAAAACTCCTTCTGAATTCAGCATTTTTGGTTCCTTGAGATATCCATCCAATGGAAGCCAGAACATGTAGGCACTGATGGTTACAATGCAATCACTTTTTCTAAAAATTGCAAGATCAGGGTTGACAGCAGCGCTCTCAGCGGTGTGAAACTGAGCACTGTGCGACATTCTTGGGCTTCTGAGGAGGTACAAGTGCTTCGGTGCATGCAGCACAAGGAGCACAGGGGGGTGATTGCTGGGCAAGTCACCAGGGCCCTCCGGGGGCTCACAACCCCTGGAACTGGGCTGCACAACTGCCAAAGCTTTTGGTCCAATGTGGTGCAGTTTATAGCTTCTCCCCACAGGCTCAACCTTAAATTTTGTGTAAATTTTAAACCATCTGTTTGGCTGAAAGAAGGCTCTGATGAATTCTGCTCTGAACAGTGATCTTAGCAGTATAATTAGCATCACTTCAAAAAAACCTCGACATTGTCGGTGCTGTCAGCACATTTATAGTTCTCCTAAACTGTGGTGTTTGTCAGTGATCTGTATGAACTGGGCAGAATATTTTTGCTTAGTCGTGTCCAAAAAGCATTCAAGCAAAGGAAAAACATCAGATTATTTTAGCATTTGAGCCAAAACAGTGTATTGTACTTTAGTCAGAAAATTATATCAATTATAGCCTTCTCTTACTTCTATGCTAATTTCAGAATAGTTCTTCCTTCATGTAATGTACATATTTAATATTCTACTGAGCCTTTAAAAGAAGCAGGCCAAGCAATGGCTGTCATGTAGAAATAGGAGGTTTATATTAGTGGCAATTTTCTATCTCCAAAAGTTGTTAAAGAAACCCCAATGCCTTAATGCAGAAGGCTGAACCTGTCATAACTATAAAAATAATAATGGGTCCAATAAAATAAAACAATATGAATAGGTGGTTTTCAAATTGTCACAAGTATTTCATAAGAAGCAAAATAAGAAGGTAAGTGAAAGGTTTTTCCCCATTAAATTAGAAATAACTAGATGAGACTAGAGTTAGGTAAACTTGTCATGAGGCTGTGATTTGGCTAAAAAAAAAATACTAATTTATTTCTTCTTTCTATTATCATTATCCAGTCTGAAAACATTTAATATACATGGCAAAGAACATTTCACTGAACGCCACATGTGCCAAAACCCCATATATTTGTATGAAGTGCTGCTGTATGTCTCAATCATAAAAAACCCCCATGAAAACTCTTGTTGCTCTTGTCAAGGCAATCTTTATTTTATTTGAAATTCATCTCACAAAATAGTTAATAATCTCAGAATTTAGACTCAATCTTCTTTTTATAGAGGGACAACTCACAAGAGAATTTAGGACCCTGTAGTGCACTTTGAACAGTACAATTGTATTTTAGAACAACTGCTATTCTCTGCAGAACCCTTGAAATTTGACGTCAGCAAAAAACAGCAATTATACTTGAAGATTTCCACAGAGAGAAGCAAAGGATTCAGAATACTACTCTCCCTTCCAATGCCTACAAATTTTATTTCTCCTTTTCTTTTTGCTGTTTAAGGAAATTACTGACATTAAGAAAAGGAAGAAAAATGTCTCTAAAAATTGAATTAATCATCAAGGGAAGTTAATGCCATTGAACATGAGTCAACCTAACCTACATCATTGGAGTTTGCTAAATTGCAAATGGCTTTAGTGAGTCCATTTGCAAGTCCTCAAGGGTGAAGAATTCCTATAGGAATCCATAAGAACTCTACGAATCTGTAAGGGGAGGACCTAACATCAATATTTGGTGGGTTTTGTGAAAGGTTGAATTATAATTTGAATAGACCAGCAAAGCACCTAGGTTATTCCATCACACATGCTGAACTGCAGTCTTTACTGCTTACAGAAACCTAAACTTTGCCAGCCTATGGACAGAAAGGTCTCAGGCTGATTGAGCAGAAGCATAGTCCAGGCAGCCAGGTGACTGCCACCCTGGTTTAATACCCCATTATGCGTGGACTGTGCAGCATCAAACCCATCCTCCTGCTGTCTGGTTTCTCCTTTCATGTTAAAGGGAGTTACAAGCGCTGCGTAAATAAATAGCTGCATCATACATTTTAAAGACTGAGTCCTAAAGACATCTAGTCATGATAACCACTGGTGATCAAAAAACAGTGGCAACAATGGGAAGATAGACAAGATCTCTGCTTCTTTTTCGTTTCCCCCATTCATTTTTCTATTTTCTGTTTGAATACAGATCTAATACCACCGCATGATATAATGTAACTTCAGACATATTCAAATGTACAGAAAGGAAAAGCATGAAAATTATCCATTGTTTCAGAACTTTAAAGTATCAAATGTGCTTTAAACAAGTGTTTATAGCACTCAAAAGATAGAAGAGCTTTTATAAAATAATCACATAAAACCACAAGAAGTGGCTCTTCAGTAAAAACAATTTTAAATTTAAGTGCTTCCCCTATTACTAGTTATGAGAATTCTTTCCTAGATTAATCACAGGATAGTATCTAAGCCTTCTATCATCCACATTAAAGTAATTAGTGGCTCATTAACTTCAACTTTAATAAACAGGATGTTAAAAAAAAAAGTATGCTACCGACTTTCAGTATCATCTATGTCCCAACCTGACAAGCTAAACTTGATTGCAAGACAGAAGAAACAATGTAAAAAGAATAAATTACTTCACTAATTCTCCCCTTAAAATCACTGTCAGTGTACTAATTCCAGAACTTTATAACTGAACCTAAGTGATTTTATTTCCTAAAGGTGATGCCTACATACAGCACTTGGCACTAGCTTTAATTAAGGTTTCATTTGTCCCTAGGTTGCTCCAAGCCACCATTAACAGTCACCATACTTAGTGAAGGCAGGAGCCACGGTCTTGAAGGGGTTCTACATTAACTTGGTAAAAGGTAGCAAATTAATATAACCAGGCTCTTCTGAATACCTTTTTCTTGCAATCTAGAGCATGGATTACCATCTTCAGTAGTGATAATTGTGTCATGGAGCTTGAAGAACCAGAGCAAGGCTCTCTCCTGATCAAAAATACCTTTAATATCTTTAATTTTCAAGCATAAATTCAGTTGAATTTTATGATTTACCTCTCCCATGGATGACTCTACACCAAATAAAGGTGTTAATAGCAAAGGAGCTCCAAAAGTCCACTCTACCCCTTTGTGGCAATCATTAGAGTTTTCCAGAAACAAATAATTTTACACAACCTGGGTCTGTGCAATTCCACCTACACTGTGGACTTACAACTTTGTGAGTTTGAACATGACACCTGTCCCAGAAAATGGCATTATTCCCTGTAAAATACCAACATCACTTTCTCCATCCTTGGCAATACATTCCTTGAGACTTCACCAAGCAGCACCACAGAGCTCTCTGCTGCAAATACAGCACATGCCAAGAACATGGGGCTTGCCAGATTGTGGATAAGCTGCTTTCTGATAGTCTGCTACCTGTAGGAGGTTTGGACACTAAATCCCAATTGCTTTCCTAGTGTGGAAGGGTAAGAACATTCATAATGTAGTTGTGCAGTTCTTATGTTCAAAAAAAAAAATCTGTGAAAAAGTGGAAGCATTTTGAGCATAATTTGTATCTAAAAAAGAAAATGAAATCAAAACCAAATGGATACTTACTGTGTTCAATTTAGTCCAACATTTTTAGCAAAAAGGCTGAAAGTACAAGATTAGCAGATCTATTATAGGTAGGTGGGATGTACTGAAAAGCTCAAGCATAGTAGTTGAAGTATTTCCTGACGGTTCTTTATATTATTTTAATAATTGTAAATTTGGTCGTTTGTTTGAGGTACAGCTGTAGCCGTGTTTTATTATATGGAAATTCTAATTTTCATTTCTGAAAATTAAGGATTTATTTTTTCTTTTCACTTTGAATAATGTGGGTGAGTATAATAAGCAAATTATTGATTGAACTGTCTTCTCTCTACTAAAATAACTGGTATAATATTGACAAGGTGTAATAGATGATATTTTCAGAACAGAAAGATACCTTGACCAAATGTCCCACTGGAGTCTTTTGTACGAGACATGTAGAATGAAGACATTCATTAAAGTCTGTCTTGCCTCAGAACCATTAGAGAGCTAATGTGCCCATCAGAACTATCTCAGAGTATGAAACTCCTTCTGAACTCCCATGAGTTTGTAAAATCTAATGGATAATTTTCCTATGTGTGCCTTCAACATAAAATATAACCTGATAATCAAAATTTTAAAGTAAAACTATTTGTAAAGTTTTTAAAGATTCGGGCTATGTCTGTGTTGGGGCTTTTTTGCTTAATTTTAGTGAAATGTAGCAAATGCTAGTAAAGCAGGGTAAGTTGATAGTGTGTTTTAAGAATGAACAAATACTACCTAAGACCATTCTTTTTTAACAAGAAGAGCTATGGAAAGCACAAACATTTCAGCTCATGCTTTTGCCTCGAACATTTTAATGTGGTTTTAATTAACACAATAGTTTTTAGCAATGAAGTTTAAGAACTAAATATTCACTTTTCCATCATCAATTAAAAAAAAAAAAAAAAAGAAAAAAGAAAGAGAAACCAACCCATAATTGTGATATCAGTATCTCACCTGGCATTAGGGACAAAACCTCAGATTAGGTGAAAATGTCCTGTATTTTCAAATAATGATAAAGAGTATCTGGTTTATATTATGATACAATCACCAAACATTTTTCTTTACAAAATAGGCTAATATTGACCTGAGTTCTGCTGAGGAACTCCCTGTGTTAACCAAGCAACTGCAAAATTCTTTGACCTGACTGGAGACATCTTCTCTATGTGAGTTAAAGCAGAGTCTTGCAGCATCTGTTCTGACTGCATTTCTTAAGTGGGTCATTATGTAATTTCTAGATGCTGCTGCTGTGGGCTATAACACATAAAAAACTTTCAAAATCACTTAAAGTGAAAAATATGAAAGAACTCCAGAGCCCCTAACCTAGTTCACATTTTCCCTGAGAAAAAATGACACCTTAGTACACATCTAAGACTCGGGTTTGGAAACATTCTGCAAAACCCAGTATCTTCACCCCACACCAGCATTTTTATTCCTCTGCTCAGTTCTTTTAAGAATACTATAGATGTAAAACACTATCAAGTACCATACACACCAAAACAATGAAACAGAAAATTAAATTATTTTTGATTCTTTTCATCTTCTATGTATGTATACAGATCCAACATTTTCACACTAATTACTCAAATTTCCAGCTATTAATGATCTCTGAAGACTCTTCACAAAAACAGATGACCTACAACGTTGAACAGACATATCTAGAGAAATGCTCTAGAGAAATGGCAGAAGGAACAGATTCTATTTTAAAGCATACAAAACTAGCAGGAGATTTAGAGAAAAGAAAACTATATTGACACAACAATCCATTCTCAAAAATTAGTTTCAGATTGATCATGGCAATAATCTGCAATATTTGAGTGCTTACATGTTAAAACTGAGTATATGTTAAAGAAAACTGGGGGATTGGATGTGCCTATGCAGTGCTCTGAGAACTGAATCACTTAACTTTGAACATCATTTCCAACCCATGGTTGTAAGTGCATCTTACGCTGAAGAACCACTCTTTCTATTTCATATGCAACTACAATCTTCCCTGCCATTCGCTGAAAAATATTCAACCAGTTTTCTCTTCAGTGAGAATCATCCCTGAAATAACTTTTGTACACAAAACTGTGGACAGAAATGTGAGCAAAGCTGAAAAATACAAAGAAAATCCCACAAGTATCCCAAAAAATTTATTATAATCAATGTACTCTTTAAAAAAAAAAGTGTTGTCCATTTCAGTCCCAGCATCATATAATTGTTGAGGTGGGAGGTACCTTCAGAAGTGATCTGGTCTCACCTTCCCTATTCAAGCAGGGCTAACTAAGGCAGGTTTGCCCAGGACCATCTGAAGATGACTTTGGAATATCTCCAAGCAGGGAGACTGCACAACCTCCAATCACAGAATCACAGAATCACAGAATTTTCAAGACTGGAAGAGACCTATAAGATCATCTAGTCCAGCCGATGTTCTAACTGTTCAGCTAGATCATGGCAGCAAGTGCCACATCCAGTCTTTTTTTAAATTCTTCAAGGGATGATGCCTCTACCACCTCACTGGGTAAATGATTCCAGTTTCTGACCACTCTTTCTGTGAAGTATTTCCTTCTTACTTCTAACTTACATCTAGCTTGACGCAACTTGAGACTGTGTCCTCTTGTTCTATCCGTTGTCGCCCGGAGAAAGAGGCCGACCCCCAGCTCACCACAGGCACCCTTCAGGAAGTTGTAGAGAGCGATGAGGTCACCCCTTAGTCTCCTTTTCTCCAGGCTGAACAACCCCAGCTCCCTCAGTCGCTCTTCGTATGGCTTGTGTTCCAAGCCCCTTATTAGTTTCGTTGCTCTCCTCTGGACACGCTCAAGTAACTCAACGTCCCTCTTAAAGTGAGGGGCCCAGAACTGGATACAATACTCCAAGTGAGGCCTCACCAGTGCCGAGTACAGGGGAAGAATGACCTCTCTGTTCCTGCTGGCCATGCCATTTCTGATACTGGCCAGGATGGCATTGGCCCTCTTGGCTACCTGGGCACACTGCTGGCTCATATTCAATCGACTGTCAACCAGCACCCCCAGGTCCCTTTCCACCTGGGCACTATCCAGCCATTCCGTCCCCAGCTTGTATCGGTACAGGGGATTATTATGGCCGAAGTGCAATACTCGGCACTTGGACTTATTGAAGTTCATCCCATTTGATTCTGTCCATTTGTCCAGCCGTTCCAAGTCTCTCTGGAGAGCCCTACACCCCTCTAGTTGATCTACACTCATACCCAATTTGGTATCATCAGCGAAACTACTAATAAAAGACTCTAAGCCCTCATCCATATCGTCAATAAAAATATTGAACAAAACTGGGTAATTTGTGCCCAGTGCTTGGTCACTCCCCCATTCCTCATTTTCAGAGAAACCCCCTGTGCTTGTGCCCCTTGGCTCTGCTCTTGTCACTGGGCCCTGCTGAAAAGAGCTTCGCCCTCTTTGCTCCCTCCCTCAGTGTTGATTTATTGATGACATTTTCCCTGAGCCTTCTTTCCTCCAGGCCAGACAGTCCCAGGCCTTTCCTCACAGGACAGATGCTCCAGTGCATTCATCACCTTGATGGATATTTGGTGGATTCTCTCCACTATGCCCACGTGTCCCTTGTACTCGTGAGCCCAGAAATGGACACAGGACGCCCTCCTGGTGTCGCCTCACCAGTGCTGAATAGAAACTTTCAGTCACTTTCAAACTTCAAAAAATTACCATTAATAATTTCTGTTTTTAGCTTCCATTATGGAAAGCCTTTCCATTACAAAATTCTGGGAAAAAGTGTGTGATTTTTTCCTAAGTTAACTGAATATGGGGGGCAAGTCTGCATATATCTGAGATTTCAAAAGATTTTTTGCAGTAGGCTGAGAAGGTACTCATACAAGCTAAGAATAAATCTGATAGTTTCATCATCTTTGAAATAATTTGATTTAGAAGCAATTTAGTAACACTTAAAAGAAGTATAATCACTCTGAATATAAATTTGATTCCTTAACATAGAAAGAAATTGTGAAGTGTAGCTATTCAGCATGAAAATTTGACAAACAAAATTAAGTTAATTTGGCTTTGTGGCTATTTCTATAGCAAATAATCTAATCTAATATTAGATTTCAAAGCCAGGGTGTTCAAGGAAACGCTACCCAATGCATATGTTCAAACTCTAAAAATACTTGAAAACAGTCTTGAAACATTCAACAAGCTGTACTTTGGCCCACTATTCCTAAAGTTCCAACTCTAGTGCCACAACAAACTAATGTAATTTATAAAAACAGCCAACCTTCATGCAGGGTTATACTCTTTGCAGTAGTATTGACTTAATTTTCTTTCTCAGTTTTTACTGAACTCTTATATTCTCTCTGGACAAGCAACAGCATCCTGAAACACAGAAATTACAGCAAGTTACCAGGGTGTGTTGCATCCAGTTGCAGAACTGTCTGCAAACAGGCAATGTAAGATGCTGTATGGACCAAGTCCAGCACTGAATTTCTAGCACACATGTATTCTGCTGTTAAACTCTATGATGTTTATTTTTGACACAGCTATACATTTGAAGGAGGCATCTCGCTGATGGCATGTCTGTAATATGTTCTGCACACGTGCTGTTCCAGTCACAACTAAACAAGCAGCCTGAATGCATACAATATGAATTAACTGCAAATTGTCAATCAGGCAAGAGATAGCAGAAAGGCTATCAGAAATCATTCTCTATCAGAAAATGAGAAGCAGATTCTGCATAATGATGATGATGCTTGATGATGGTGATTAGATGTTAAGAAAATCTCTCAGAAAATTTGATCCTAAAAAGACGCAATTTTGGAGGTATTAATATAGTAAATTCTAAAATAAGTAGGCCTAATCTTCAAAAAAATCCCTAAAATATTAGCATGATTCCCTAAGTATTGCCTAAAATAGAAAGGATCGTATTTGAATTTGCCAAAGAGATAAAAATGTTCAAACAAGCTCACAGAACTTCTGGGTCCCAGAGAATGGGAAAGCTCCCAGAGTGCTGTCTGACATGTGGACCTGTTCACTTTTCCACCCAGATCAGGAACAAGCTTTCACAAGTCACCTAATGGTTCCCATCATGGAACACACTCGGAATACACAGATTTTTCTAGGTGGAGCTAAGTGGGAAGATGCATTCTAGGAGCTCACTTATTGCACTACAAATGTTAGCAGGCATTTAGTCAATTGAACCAGACTAGAATTAGTCTGAAGTGGAACTCTGTAGGAAGAGATGGGATGGAGTTGAGCTGCGGGCCGTGGAATGTGACAGCAGAGGCACAGGGCAACACAGAGGGGCCCGTGGTGGCACAGAGGGGCACAGGAGGGCACAAGGGGCCCATGGTGGCGCAGATTGGGAAAGGAGGGCACAAGGGACCGTGTCTCCACCTGACCCTGGGTGCTGGAGGTGCCACGTGGCAGAGCCTATGGAGAGGAGCCCGCTGGAAGCTGACAGACGGGTGAACAGTGTGTGATCATCCCACAGAAGGACATTCAGAACCCGTGTTGATGACGTGGCAACGTGGGACAGGTCACGTAGTGACAATTACCAGAAAAGGGAATACTGTGCCTTGAAAAAGTGGATAAAACCAGCTCGTTTCTTTTGAATAAAGTATTCAGATTCCCTGCCAGTCTGAGTCGGTGTCTTGGTCACTCACAGAACTCTGAAAAAATTCTTACTCATTATTACTCAATCACAGGTTCCCCATATATAGGCATAGCCCAAATGCCTAGACTGACAAAGTAATGATTTTTCCCACAAGACTTCTCAATTTTGTTTCTCTATCACTTACAAATTATTCTTCAAGACTTCAGAAAATGTCCAGTAATTTAAGATGGTGACAATTCTGATCAAAAGCAGTGCGATCCTATCATCCAAGAATAATGTAGTTCTCTCCATCATAGTACTATCAAAGTTATGTTATTACTGGCTTAATAGTTTCATAAAAGACTTATGAATCGACTAATAAAAAGTTACCCAGAAACAGACACAACAAATAGAACTCACTACTCACTTTACTTCCAGCTAAGGTCAACTGTCTAACAAAATTACTCTTAAGGAAAAGGGCAGTGCTAGAATGACAAACTTGTAGAACACTTGACATAAAATTCAGAGGGAGAATAAAAGATGTGAAACTAAGACACACAATGTATAAAATAGATTAGTTGTGATGGATGTTAACAAAGTAACTGTCAATCAGAACACTGTGAAGTTCCCAAAGTACACAGAAAAGAAGATGGTGTTATATATTAATATAAAAATCAAGTGTAACATTTTCCCAGCAAAGCCAAAGCAGGGAATGCTGACTGCTATAAAGCCAGAGCACCAGCTCCCTGCCTCCAGAGGACTGCCTGATAAAAGCCTCTGCCTGGGTTCATTAAAACAGCTTTATCACATCTCACAACTGAAGTCAAACACAGTTTAATTTATTAACATCCACAGACCAGCTATCACAGAACTCTCCCAGAGCTACAATCTTAAAGAACCATATCCCTAAATTATCAGACTATAAAAATGAATTTGGTAAAGACAGATAATAAATTCTCTATGGTCATTGGTATGCAAGCGCCATTCTAATGGTGGTTTTAATCAGGCAGTGGACAAAAGTTAAATATTTCTGGAGTATGCACACCAAAAATCATAACTAGAAAAGCTTAAGCTGGTTTAAAAGTTAAAATGTATTACATATTCTTGATTAAAGCCTCCTAGATACATCAGCCTTGAAAACTGAGAGAGGAATGAGCACACCCTGTTTTATCATTATAATAGCATTTAGTAAAGACACTCATAAAAGCGGAGGCACATCTTATCAAGTGTGAGATGGTACAGCACTGATAAAAATAATCTGAATAAGAAATGCTTGAAACTTCAAAAGCTTCGCTATTGCCTGTGACACTGACTTTTCATGTTAAAAAATTGTTTAAAGTAACTGTCTTCAGTTTTTATTTATGGAAGAGAGAACTAAGTTCATGCTACATATCAAATGTTCAAGAGATAAAATATTCTTAGAAAAGACAGAGTTCATAAAAGGGTCACTGACAAAGTTTTCTTTCTGAAGATCCAAATGCAATAAATAGCTGGAAAGAAGTGCAAGTTAAGTTGTGCTTCTTTATTTATTTGGAATATCTGTTCAGATCATAAAAGAGCTCTGGAGGCCCTTGAGAATCCACACAGCCTTCCATCAAGCTTCCCATAGAGATGAGGAAAAGTTGATGGTTGTTATTTCTTGCAAGACAATGATTCCTACCTCGTCCCAAATTCTCGAGAACTAATTCATACAAAGAGTTGTGCGCTGCAAGGGCAGAACTTACTCCCAACACAAACTGGGAGCAGCTGATCTCATCTCCATGGAAGCAGTAACCTAAAGAGCTCTTGCAGGATGAGAAAAACTACCATCAACAGGGGCAAGCTGAAATCTCTCATTTGTGAGGGGCAGATAAGTTGAAATCTTTACCCTACTTTCGATTTTCCAATTTCAAGCACTGTAGTCAGTAAGCTTCCAACAAGTTTGAAAGTTAGAAGATAAAAAGCAACACTCAAAAACAGTTATCATTTGTAAAGGATAATTTAGAACCTATCAGGTAAACTTCCAGAGAAATTATCTATCTTGTTGAAACAGAGTGGAGAAAAACTATTTAGGTGACAACTGGGAAGTTGTCTGGGAAGTCTGCCACTGCTGAGCATGTTAAATCACAGGCTGAGGATAGGTGGAAGGCTGCTTTGGAAGGGACAGCAGTTCAGACTTAAAACTATAAACAAGACAAGAATCTAAGACATACCAAATGCATTTTTTGTCCTATTCAGTACTATAAAATCTTGGCTATGTATTTCATCCAATTTGGGTACCAGGCTTTAAATGTAAGAAGATTCACTTTAGGACTAGGAAACAGTTTGTATCAGGAAAGATAAATTCTTGAATAGATTAACCAACAATGTCATAAAGCACCCAGTAGTGGTGAATTTTAGGTACACTGAGCAGAAAGCCATCTGAATCAGAATATGAATATTTGATCCTGCCTTGGGGAATCAGGAGAAACAGGAAGACTTCTCACCTTCTCTTCCAAAACATTTTTCTGTGATTCCATGGATTTTTATCGCTTTTATCTCAAAATTACAAATGAAATCCAATGTAATAGAATTTTTGAGCTGGATTTTGTATCAGGCTCTAGCCTTGAGCAGGCTGTATGGATTACACACAATTGTATGCAGTCAGCCTGGTTAGTCACTGTCTGCCTAGTATTCAGAGACAAACACAAACATGTAAACTTGACTGAGTATATGTCTATTTCTCTTGTCCTCAGCCAGAAAAGTCACAACTCTGCCAGCAGTAGGATTTTTTTTCTTATAATGAAAGTTTCTCAAATGAAGATATTACACAAAAATCTCAGCATTCCTTGAAGAAGTTTTGTTTGCCAGAAAGCAAATAATTAACTGACTTTTAAAAGTTGCAGTTTTGGTGATTTGGATTAGAAATGCTCTTCATTATTTTGAATAAGTAAACAGGTTGTCTTTTGATATCTCTATTTACTTCTCACATTCTCATATTCTTTTTCATTATATTAGCATGGTAAGATTGTATTAGCATTACAGGGTGTATTGTCAATATAGCTGAGTATCCCCTACAGCCCCAGTTTTGGCCTATGAAATTATGGACTATGAAGGAAGAGACAAAAGCTTTGTTTCTTCCCTTCTCTGTAAGAAGTTTCAGAATCTGAAGAACTAAAGTCAGCTGTTCAAGCAGTTATGAACAAATGCCTTTCTTAAGTATACCAGGATCATCCTCAGCTACCAACACTGCACTGAACTGCAGCTGCTGCAAGGTCAGGCTTTCAATCAGAATGAAACAGGCACTGATGGATCCAGAAGATCTACATTAATTGTTTGAGTGCAAGGTGCATTTAACCAATACACACCCCTCTTGGAACACAAAACATTCTGTGTTATTGCAACAAGAAACTACCTAATGAACTGTGTGTGTTGCCTATTGCATACTCCTTTATTCCAACACTACACCTGCAGAATGGAAAGTATATATATCATCCCCACAGTCAGGATTGTGAGCTGCTGCCTACCAAGGGGTGGTTTGATAATGCCATCAACGTTTTCTTGTTCGTTTTCATGGAGGAATTAGTCACTAAACTGACAGCATTTCTGTACATATTCTTTGTAAAAAGGCTTACATGAAAACACATTATTAATGCTTTGGGTTCTTTAAAGGAAAAGAAAAATACACCAAAAAAAGCCTACTTTTTTCTAAATTGTTCAATTGAAAAAGTCCTAACAGATTGTCAGCCTAGCAGCAATTTAAGTGCTGTTGATTAAAGCAACTGCTGATAAAACACTGCTTAATAAGACATTAGGAATTTACTGACACTTTTTAGGTAGTTTTACTACCTAAACAGGTCAAAACATTCTTACTTTTGCATTTCTAAGTATAATCAGTCATTTTTGAACTCTGGCAAAGTAAAACAAGCTAAATTAAGAGTAGAGGTTTGGTTTTTTTAGCACAACATGGGATTTTAGCTGAACACCTCCCATATTTTCAAGAACAAGAAAATGTACTGATTGTCAAGTCTGGGGTGGCTCAAGGCCTTTATAGGAAGAGATCTTTATAAGCCTTTACAGGAAGAGATCTTTATAAGTCTATATTGAAACACAGAATTACTTTATTCTAGTTTAGTATGAGAAAAATAGCTGAATGCAAACAAAAGCTGTAACTGACAACAGTATTTTTATGAGTCAAAATAATGTCTAAATATTGTTCAACTCTGCCAGTCAAACAATAAACAAGGTGTGTAAGTCTGTCTAATTTTAAGTCCTACTAATTCATATTTTTAGTAAAGATTTAAGGTACTGGGAGAAACTTGACAGCAGGTGTGCCATGTAAAGAACTATGTCCCTATACCCTCAGTCATGTCTGCTTCCCCCTCACTTAAACCTCCACGTGCTATTTTTCCTCCAGTCTATCAGAATTCTGTTTTATAAAACATGCATTAGAGACCACCAGTTCCACTGGATGCATCACCTACTCTCCTCTCCTTTGACTGACAATCAAGCAACCAAGAAAGAAGCATGTAACCTAGAAATAACATCCCTCTGAGGAAAAAGATTATGCAAAAAAGCTCAGAAAGTGCCCATTGAGCTGAGGGATTCATATGTGCTTCCAAGTGACAGACTGACAGAAGCAGGAGCCATCGCTTGACAGAGTTGGAGGTGTCAATCTCCTGCAAAGACGTTTGTAGTCATCATCATGTAAAAGAAGGCAGAAAGGGCAACACCATCGCCTGTCTACCAAACCCATCCTGCTCTTTGACCTCCTCTTTCCCATTTACCAGCCATCTACCAGGCAGAGAAGGCTGGAAGCAGCACCTTCGAAGCAAACAGTATAGTGAGTAGATAGATCCTAGACACAGAGGTACTTCTCTCATTTACCCAATTCTGCAAGATAATGCACAATGCGAGATATTTAAAAAAAAAAAAAAAACGGAACTGGGAAACCCCACTTCATCACCACCACAAAGATCAATGAATAATGCAGTATATAAAGTAGACCTAGTTACTGAAACAATACCATGAAATTCTCTGTATTTTAATCATACTGCACATCATCACAACTTGCACACCTACTTTGTTTATTTTTCTTTTTCTTATTCATCTTAGATTTGGTAGACTGGCTGTGCAGAAATCAGGGCAGCACCTAAGTGTGTGTGTATGTCAATTACAGCACCTTTTTTAAAATAACAACAAATTTGAATGTATATTTGTTTCAGTTACCAGCAGGTCGATGCTGCCACCACACAATTCCTCAAACAAAAAGCCTAGATTTATCTTTCTTTATAGATAGCATTACAACAGATGATACTTTACAATAAACTCAAATGTCCATAAATCAACATGGAAAATAATACACAGAATAGAAAGACTGCATCAGAAAATATGCAGTATACAATTCACTTACTGAGCATTGGAATATAAGCCAACAGTCAGAATGATTAAGGACATCTGGATAGCCTGGGTTAAAACCAGCAAAACAGTCAAAACTCAAGACCTATGGTGATCTGAAGAAACACCTATCATACTGCTACCAGCACACAATGAGGCAAAACATGAATCTATGGTTGCATATCCCCGATACACATCTGTTATGTTGCTTCAATGGACTATTCTTCAGGACTATTCTTTTCTCCTACATTTTTTTAAGACAGAATCCCTTAAAACAGGATTCAATTATCTCTAAAGGTAACAGAACAGCAGATCCCCAAGTCCACTTGCTGAGACACCACTAAAGCCACACACATAAAAGGCATTTCCTGGTCTTTGTCCTCTCCTTTCTTTTAACCTCTCAGGTAGGGTCTGTAATCCCACAGTGCACTTTTCATTCTCCACACAGCCCAGGGAAAGCACAGGCACAGACAGGGATGCTCCTGCCAGCCGTGGTGCTAACTCTCTGTGTGTGTGTCTTTTTGTCTGTTTGTCTGTGTGTCTGTCTGTTTGTCTGTGTCTGTGTGTCTGTTTGTCTGTATGTACGTGACTGTGTGTCTGTTTGTTTGTATGTGTCTGTTTGTCTGTGTGTATGTGACTGTATCTGTGTGTCTGTGTGTGTGTCTGTTTGTCTGTTTGTCTGTGTGTCTGTCTGTGTGTATGTGTCTGTGTGTCTGTGTGTGTCTGTTTGTCTGTGTGTATGTGTCTGTGTGTCTGTCTGTGTGTCTGTCTGTGTGTATGTGTCTGTGTGTCTGTTTGTCTGTGTGTATGTGTCTGTGTGTGTGTCTGTTTTTCTGTGTGTCTGTTTGTCTGTGTGTCTGTGTCTGTGTGTCTGTGTGTGTGTCTGTTTGTCTGTGTGTACGTGACTGTGTCTGTGTGTCTGTGTGTCTGTGTGTCTGTGTGTCTGTGTGTGTGTCTCTTTGTCTGTGTGTCTGTGTGTGTGTATGTGTCTGTGTGTCTGTTTGCCTGTGTGTGTGTGTCTGTTTGTCTGTGTGTATGTGACTGTGTCTGTGTGTCTGTGTGTGTGTCTGTCTGTGTGTATATGTCTGTTTGTGCGTCTGTGTCTGTGTCTGTGTGTGTGTCTGTCTGTGTGTATGTGTCTGTGTGTGTGTATGTGTCTGTGTGTGTGTCTGTTTGTCTGTGTGTATGTGTCTGTGTGTCTGTGTGTGTGTCTGTTTGTGCGTCTGTGTCTGTGTGTCTGTGTGTGTGTCTGTGTGTCTGTGTGTGTGCAGGGGCTTGCCCTGACCCCTCTCAGTGCCTGGACAGGGAGGGAGCACCTCCTGCTGCAAAAGGCCCAGGAGCTGCTGGTGCAACATGCTTTGGCACACTCTAAAACAAACAATCTCAAAAAGGGTCAATCTTTCTCGAGCGTTCTTTGAAACTATGAGCTGCAACATTTATGGGAAAAAAAAAAACAACCAAAACAAACAAACAAAAAACCATTACAGCAGTACTGGTGCAGGGATTTTGAAAATGTGATTACAGATTGCTAATTTATGGTGCTTAGAATGTACACAGACATCTCTATATATTATAAAATCCCAAACCTCCATGTTCGGTTGCAATAGGGCTTGTATCTGACAGATGTTATATAGTGTGACTTTCAAAAGATGACTGTTTCAAGTTGCATCATGTAACCATGTTAAATTATTTTTTTAAAAATCAAACTTTTTTTTCTTTTTCAATTTACTACAAATACTTGGGATAGATCTTTTTTCATATAATGTTTTCATTTTGGCACAAACTTGTTTTTCAATGCGCTTTTATTATAACCCAGTCTGTAATATCACTGAAATTTCTAAGTCAAATAACTGCATTTAATTTTAAAAATCCTTATTCATTGCAATTGTTCCCACCAGTATCAAAGGGTTCAGGAATAGTCACAATAATCAAATGACTTACTGTGATGACATGCTGTTCTGGCTGTTCCCACTGCAAAGAATCAGACCCATCATCACACTTTGTGGTTAATGTTTACCTTTCTAATAAATCCTAAATGTTCCTCTGGATTATTAATAAAAGTTTGATTTTAAAAAAATATGTTCTCTACTAAAACCTATTAACTACAGCAATATTCATAATATAACTATCTGGAAATAAAGAGAGGTAACTGAAAATTGTGAGAACAAGAAAACATTATCAGTAAAATTGAGGGGCTATTTACCTGTCAATAAAATAGCAAACCCTTTCTTCCTGACTGCATGATATAGATCAACCACCTTGAAGTCTATGTCTTAGGATATTCAGATTTGGAAGACTTTTTTTTATGCTGTCACCACTTGGCAACTTTGTGGCATATGGGTATAATGTGCTGTGTAGTGCTAAACATTTAACTGTGCTTGGGGATTATGCATTTGCTGGTGAAAAATACCTGGTAGACAAACAAAGGTATTATCTCCTACAATAAAATCCAAACATTTAAATGCATCATTTTTCTGAATAGGGCAAACTGTCTATATTTTAGGATTCTCTATTATCACGCATTCCACTTCTAGTTCATTTCTCCAGTGGACACAAAAGAACCTGTGACTTTCCTACCACTGTTTGTGTTACAGCAGTGTAAATTATAAACATAAAACAGGGGAGCACAACTATAAAGTGTACCTCTAAAGAAATTTGCTTTATAGGTGAAAAAGGGAAACACTATATTTATTTTCAGAACTCTGACAGAGAGCTCCTTTTAATACCATATTAAGTCTCTGCTGGGCTGCCAGAAATAAAACACAGTATGAGCTCAGATATACAGCTTTTATTCTGTGTTTGGGTTTATTCTTAGAGGCGAATGGATTCAATATATTTCCAACTCAACCACACATTTTAAACTGCTGCCAGTTTATTGCTGTCTACAGATCTCCCAAATTCATGGAAATAAATCTAGAGCCCAACCTCCTCTGCTGCTGCATGCATGAAGGTGATAACAGGAACAATCGCTCCTTTAGTGTGTGAGAATGGAAAATGATGAGGGAAAAATAAATCGAATCATGATCTATATGATCCTAAAGCTCCTGTAACACAATTACGAGCTAACAATTGAGAGCATCACAGAAAACTGGATTCCATTCTTTCCACAATTCTATAGGCCCCAAAACACGTACATTCACTTCTCTTCCTCATTCTGCCTGGTGTCCTCAGTGGGAAATCCAGGCCAAACACTACTTAGCCATCAAAGCAATGGAAAGCAAAGCTCTTGCCAGAGAAACTAGGATTCTGAAAAGACAGCTACTATCGAAAAACAAATGCCCATGTCAAACTCTTGTCCATTTGCTTTTGGTGCAGCCACACATTACAGTTCAAGCCAAACACTATGGAGACAAATCATCCATTAAACACCTCCACCACGCTGTGCTCCAAATAATGAAGGTTTAGTATCTGCACTTCTTAAGTCCCAGAAGTCTGTGCTAATAAGGAAGGGAATCCTACTTAGTTCAGACTGTGTCGACTACAACTACTGAAATTTGGATCCTTGACTTCCAAGACCACAACTGTTTGCTAATGTTTTCTCTCTCATCTCAAACAGGACTAATGGTCTCTGCTCATAGGAGACAATAAATGGCCAGCATGTGTTTGGCAAGGAAGAGTTCAAATACAGTCTATTTTGGTACCTGAAAGAAAGACAGGACCAGCAGAATTGGTGAGGGGGATGGGGAGATGATAGTAGGACAGCCTGGCAGGAATGCACATATCCATGAAACAGTGAAGCAATCAGGCGTTGTATTTTTAGATACCTTCTTTTTCAAGTGCCAAAGATTCCGAATAAATCACAATGGCAAACTGAGAGACTGAGATGGGATAGATTACAGCTGAATGCTGCACAGATCAAATATTCAGCTCCAACCCAAAGTCCTAAGTTCTTATCTGATACACTGTAAAAGCTTTCCATGACACACACCAGCTACCTCTTTTATGGCTACACTTCCTGTGAGGTACCAAATCTGCCTCTATACATTTCAAAAAGTCTAATAACCCCAGGAAAGCATAAATTCTCTAAGCCAAGTACACCTGAAGCTTGTCCAGATGTTCAGTTATTTATATATCATCTTTCCGAGCATAGGTAGTAATCTTGACAGACAGTATAATTAAGAAGAAAGCTTTATTTTGTAAAAATTGATGTTTACATTATGTAAAATTTATATTGAGGAAAGCCTTTATTTTCAGTATTCATGTCAAATATGACTCTCTATAACAGAATTTTGTATGTAATTACTTCTTTATACTCATTGAACAGAGGAACTGGAGAGGGAGGCAGAACTCAAATTTTATACAGAGGCTTATGCTGCAGTCAGTTCTCTTAAGTGTCAATTGTTTCCTCCACGCTGCAGGAGTAGAATGCATATTTTACACTGAAAATATTTGCATCTCCTTGCACGTCCATCACACATATACATCCTTTATTAGTTTGTGAGTCCATTTAATTTATTCCTTCCTTTACGTATTTGCAGATTTCACAGGAAAAGCATTGCATTTGGCAGCAGCACTTCTAGCACAGTCTAGACAAGATAGTCCAGCACCCTGTCCATCAGAATCTTGAAAGAATCCAATGATGAAGAGTGTCTGGAGACAACAGATCATTAGTAAAAATAGTAAGGCTAACTCTTGATTGACAGCTCATTCTTTGGATGGAGCTCCCAGACAAACCAACTGATCACATTGATATGAATATTGGTGCACATCACTTGGAAAGTCACTGCCTGCTTTTCATTGTGTCAGATGAATCCCAACTGGGATATAAAGAAATTGGTCCAATACCCACTACTAACACAGATTTTGTACCTCAACACATGAGATACAAAATCTGTTTCCTCCTTTCCCCCTTCCCACCTCTTCTTTTTTTCCTGTAATTGTTTCCCAGTATATTTTTTTATCACTTTCTTACTTTTTCTTAGCATCCATTTCCCTAACTTCCTATTTTCAGCTTATTCAATATGTAATTTTTTGTCCTTTTAGCACTATTTCCTTTGTCTTCTAAGAATGCCCCAAGCAACAAGATAAGTCATTCACTAAAAGCAAAAGTGAGCACTAGTGCACAAGGATGTCCCAGAGGTATGGCAGAGAATATTTAAGTAAACATAAAGTTGGATAAACACTGCTTAATAATACTATTTGGTCCATTGTGGTACTTCTGCCCACAATGTAGAAATTACAACCCTTTTCATAACATGAACTGCCTTGTCTAATAACTAAAACTCTTTAAAACTTGGCATAAATGACACCATGGCTTTCATAAATATTTATGTTTTTTGAATAAGCATGGTCACACTGGTCAGCACAATGCCCATTCTGAATTCATCACACCCTAAAGCAAAGCAACCAGTTGCTGTGATAATGCCTTATTCATATTAGTATTCCCAACAGCTTAAGTTTGTCCTAGATATTGAACCCACAGGACATTTTGTGATTAAACTTGTTCTTACCCACACAAACTTTTACTGATAATCTCCCTCTGCTCTTCTCATTTTGCTAAGACTCTGCATGCCTTTACCCAGCAGCAGATGAGTTTTGACTATCACTAGCACAAATGCAGCTCTCTGATAGATAAAACATTGATAAAGACAATCTCATGAGGCAGAGGAATGAAACAGTTCATCCTTACAATGGCTCAGTATTCCACAGAGGAAACAGTCTCATACTTCAACAACTCTCAGTGGTTCTTCAATTGACATTAATTTGAATGCCCTTGAATCAGAAGAAGCCCTGCAAGGTGCAAAATTAAATGTAAGGAGAAGATCAGCTTAAGGCAGTCACTACCTGTTAAAAGGCATAAAATGTTGCCTTTTTCATTAATAATTCTCATTATTCAAGCTGCTTGTGCATTTTTTGGGTTTTATTTCACTTGGAAAAATGAAATTGAGGAACAGTCGCTCTTTTGTTGGTTTCATTTTCTGACTCTCGTGCATTAACATCAAATCCCCGTAACAGCTCTACTGCAGGCATTACCATTTAAAAATTACTAACGTTTGAAGCTATGATTCTATTTGAAGAGAATTAATGAGAAAAAAATCCACCTTCCTTGTTAAAAATGCAACAGACAGGTACATTCAGAAATGCTGATGGCACTGAAAATGAGTTGAGCATTTAAGAGCCTGGAGGGAGACAGCTAGAGAGAAGTGTAAAGGAAGGTTTAGACAAAAAAGGGCCAAAACTGTGGGAAGATGAAAATAAATGGGCTGTCTCACATAAGAAGAAAGCCCAAAGGAGTGAAGCTAGACACTTGTTAGCTTCACATCACATCACACTGGTGATATCTGTTGACTAATGTATGTCATTCTGCAAAAGAAAGGAGGTATTTCCTTCTAGCTCTATCATTTTTATCTTTCTGGCATTCTTTTTCTGGCATAAAAACTTACTTTTGAGAAATGTTTTTCGCACAGTAAGTCATGTTTCAGTCAGATTTTTCTTGCTCCAAAAGAGTGCAAAAGTGTAACTTACTTCTTTTCACCATTACAAGCTTGAAGTGAATTAAAGCTGTCATTAATTTTTAAAAGCTACTACGCATGCATATCAAGAGAACCAAAAGAGAAAACACATCTAATATACAGCTCAACTGAAGGCAATTTCCATAAAAACATCATCTGGGCATTTCCTATTACTTGCATGACACGGATTCAGATATTCCCCCAATTTTTGTATAGACACTTTCCTGCTACTGCAAACTATACCTGTTAGAAAAATAAAATTAACCTTTAAACTCTCTTTATGCTTCAATACCTACATTAATGATCCACAAACCAAATAATTCCTCAACAGCAGCTGTACAAACCCACTATGCCTGAATCATGACCCCAGTTTTGTTTAAGCTGAACAGTCCTGCATGGTGGTTGCACAGGTAGCCAAGAGCCTGCTCGCCGTTTGTCTCTGATGATGTATGTGTTATGGAAAAACAGTTTGACTTCCAGACCTCTAAGAGGCTATAGCCAGAAGGCTGAAGTGGTACATGGAGGGAAAAGCCTAAATTATAACTTGAGGGTGCTGGATCTGAAAAGTAGCAAGAAGTATCACAACACCACTTTTGTGGCCATGTTCCTTATTGGATAATTATAATGACGACACATTTTTTCCCAAAACTTTAATGAAACGCAAAGACAGATTTACAATTGAGCTGATAGCACAGTCAAATACAAAAGTTCCCTATCCCCAACACAAATGATCTGGTATCCTACATGAAACGCTACACATTCTAAAACATAAAAAAGCTAGGCTATTAAGAAAAGAGAAAAACCTGGTACAATCCAGCAGGAAACACATGGCTGCGAACCTCTTCAAGCAAGCAGAAGATGCATTCTGAAGCATTAGAAATCAAGCAAATGGTGGGATTGCACTGAGTCTTTCAAACAACTTGTTGGTAAGGCTACTATTCTACACTGGTATCACAGTTCATGAGAAATCTAGCTGCAAAGCAAGAAACACCGTTTCTAAGAAAATAAGTTTTCCCTGTTTTTGACTGCCTGTTTTGCAAAGTTTTTCATTAACTGTCCAACTATCCTCTGCTTATCCAGCTGGCTTGAGCTGAACACTTTTCTCGGCAACACTTACACACACTGCACCCAAGAAGTTTCGTTCTTAAATAACTGGGAAAAAACTCAGCACTCCAGGAGTCAAAATCCCTGTGGAGGATAGCAAGACATGGTTTTTTCCTCCCTAAAATTCAAGTTATCCTGTAGCCTTTCTCAGGTGAATGTGTAACGGCAATGTGAGGTACAGAGAAAGAAAGGCACCAAAGAAGGCTTACCAGAAGCAGCTGGTCTCCATCAAATAGCTGCCGCTTAGGCATCGGAGAGGTGCAATGGAAACCAAAGCAGGAGGTGTAAGGGAGCCTGACCAAAATTACCTCCTGAAGTTGGTCACTAGAGAGGATGTGCCCTGGAGGATCACTCCCAGCCCCAAGTCGTTTCAGCAAAGGCAAAAGTACCAGTTAGGTCAGAGCAGGCAGCTTAGGGCGGGATTCGCGAAGCCCCTGACCGCCTCTCCGCCCGAATCCCAGGCACGAAGCGCTCGCTTACCGTCCCCATAGCCACGCACACATCCATCTGCCCGCGGGCGCGCTCGCCCCTCGCACGGGCGGGCAGCTCCCCCTCCCCGCCCCACGCCGAGCAGCCACACTCGCTGCCAGAGGAGAGGGGACGAGAGCCCCGGTTAACTCAGCGCGTCCCCGCGCTGCCCGCGTCCTACCGCCTGTGGAGCTGGCCTCCTCCAGCTGCGCCGAGATGCTCTCCACTCGCCTCACGTCCATGCCGGGAGGCGCCCGGAGCCGCGCCGGGAAAGCGCGGCAGCACCGCCGCAGCGGGGCCGCGCCGGAGCGGAGCGGAGCGGAGCGGGGCTGGGCACGGCGGAGCGGAGCGGGATGGCAGCGGGATAGGGAACGGGAGCAGGGCTGGGAGCGGCGGAGCGGAGAGGGAGCGGAGAGGGAGCGGGAACGGGAGCGCGGCCCCGCCTCGGCGGCGGCGCCTCCCCCGCCACCCGCGCGGCGCGGGGCGGGCTCGGCGCGGGGCTCCGGCGGGGCCGCGGCCGCGACCCCTTCCCTGCCGGGACACGGAGCGCTTGGGCTCCCTTACCTCCCCCTCCCTGCCCTGCCGGGACACGGAGCGCTTGGGCTCCCTTACCTCCCCCTCCCTTCCCTGCCGGGACACGGAGCGCTTGGGCTCCCTTACCTCCCCCTCCCTTCCCTGCCGGGACACGGAGCGCTTGGGCTCGCTTACCTCCCCCTTCCCTGCCCTGCCGGGACACGGAGCGCTTGGGCTCCCTTACCTTCCCCTGCCCTGCCCTGCCGGGACACGGAGCGCTTGGGCTCCCTTACCTCCCCCTCCCTTCCCTGCCGGGACCCGGAGCGCTTGGGCTCCCTTACCTTCCCCTGCCCTGCCCTGCCGGGACACGGAGCGCTTGGGCTCCCTTATCTCCCCCTCCCTGCCCTGCCGGGACACGGAGCGCTTGGGCTCGCTTACCTTCCCCTGCCCTGCCCTGCCGGGACACGGAGCGCTTGGGCTCGCTTACCTCCCCCTTCCCTGCCCTGCCGGGACACGGAGCGCTTGGGCTCGCTTACCTCCCCCTTCCCTGCCCTGCCGGGACACGGAGTGCTTGGGCTCGCTTACCTCCCCCCTCCCTGCCCTGCCGGGACACGGAGTGCTTGGGCTCGTTTACCTCCCTCCCCGAGCTGCCCCGGGGCCGCAGCCGCCGCAGGGCTGAGCTGGCACCTGCGCCCCGGAGCGGCTCGGAGCGGGGCGGCCGTGGGGACTGCCCGGGCCAGGGTCCGGCAGGGCTGGGGTCCGGCAGGGCCGCATCACCTGTTAGCCGCGGGCTGCCCCGGACACGGAGCGCACACAGGCGGGGCCCGCATCACCTGTTAGCCGCGGGCTGCCCCGGACACGGAGCGCACACAGGCGGGGCCCGCATCACCTGTTAGCCGCGGGCTGCCCCGGACACGGAGCGCACACAGGCGGGGCCCGCATCACCTGTTAGCCGCGGGCTGCCCCGGACACGGAGCGCACCGAGCGCAGGGGCGCTTCCATCGCAGCTGCGCCCCTCGGACACCTCCGTCGGGCTTAGCACAGGCTGGGAGCACTCCCTAAACCCCAGCGTATGTTTTGGAAAGGGCATTTTAAGACATCTTCTTAACACCTCTAATTTATCAAAGTCTACTATGACACATGACATACCATTAGAAAATGCTTCAATAATGATAGTTCTCCCAGTTCAATTTTACACAGGTAATTTTTCAGTCTTTACGATTCCGTCTATCCCTGCATGAATAATGACGTGTTTCAGAAATCCCAGTTCTCCTCGTTGTGTTCAGCCCCAAAAAATTATAGTAATTCTTTTCAAGGCACATAAGGGTTTTAGGCTTAGCTACCCATTACCTTAGTTTTGACATCTTATTTCATGTTATTCCTTGATCCTTGTATTAATAGGATTCTTATAAATTGAAAGATAAAGGAGTGATTCCTATGCCGTGTTGCCAAACAATGCTTTAGGAAAGGATTTATATCTCCTTTTATTCACGGATGAACTTATATCTGATTCAACCCCAAAATGATGGAATGACTGAAGTCTTGAACGGACAGAGAAACCACAGTGTAGTGTAATGCTTGCCAAGAACAACACAATGTCGGGTAGCTTTTGCCAAGTGTTATTTTTTGACAAAAATACATTCGCTGACAGAGGTTGAGGTAAGGCTGTGGAGAGATAGGATTCAGAGCACTGTATTTGTCATATTCCCTCAAAATATTTCCCTTCTATAAGGTGAATCCTCAAGTAGACAGGAGAGACAGGATTCAGAGCACTGTATTTGTCATATTCCCTCAAAATATTTCCCTTCTATAAGGTGAATCCTCAAGTGGTCAGGATATGGCTCTTCTCATCAAAGAAATTCAAAGTAGTAAGAACAGAGATCAGGATTTTATCTCATTATCATAATTTGAGCTTACTTTGAAGCTAACCTTACAGAAAACTCTAATTTATCACAATTCAGAGCAAACCCTTCTCATTACATACACACAGTTTTCAGAGTGGAGCAATTCATATTTACAATAGTCACTTCCCTTTGCTCTACACCAACATTGCATCAGAACTCTGTGAGTTACAAAACATCTCTAAATGTACGGGAGCAGCTGGCCATAGCAGATTGAACTAAGGCAGGAACGGTAGTAATACATCAAGAATACCCATACATTCATCTTGTGTCTTAGAATGAGTTACAGGTATACAGCACAACATGAAACAGAAGTGCCAGAAGTGCCCACCAGGTTTTTACAGATAAGGTGGTGTGGCAAAGGAAAAAGAAAGCGACCCAAATAAACTGAACTGTCTCCATAAATCTGCATGTTTCTCTCAATCTCATCTGCTTTATTTTTATGCTTGCTCTCCTTGTTTCCATCCATTTGCTCTTTGTCTCCTGCTCTTCTTGATGAGCCTGGTTCCAAGTAATTTCCTCTGCATACTCCTTCATTTTTGTTCTCTTGAGTTTTAAATATTTCTCTTACAAAAACTGGTTTCATTTTGATATTCTATGTAAAACAAAATGTTCATATCACAATGGGACATTTTTCCAAATTTGTTTTAAAGGGCAAATTCTTTATTGTTTACCAAACCTGATTAAGTTTCCTCCAATTAGCATGTCAAGCCCAAGTATCTGCTCTATGTAACATCCAGTAAAAATTGACATCAGCTGTGATTTCATCCCTTCTATATAATTATATTTCAACATATAATTGTATTTCTACAAATATAGAGTTTCATTCTAGTTTCTACTTTTCAAAATATATAACGACTTCCTTTCTTCCTTATTTGTTTCAAATATATCTTTTGGAGCTAAATACTAATAATACCTTGAGCATGTATTTAATGCTACATGTATAGCTGAAGACTTTTTTCCAGTGCCTTATGATAAAATTTTAATTTCTTCTTGAAGTAGTTGATGTAGTTTCTATCTAATTTTTAAATTAGAATCTGGGTAAGCATATTCCTGTTTGCCTCAAATGTAAACTAACTGGAAAGACTTAACATAATTTTAATTTAGTGTGTCCAAATTAAGTTCAGATTTCCACATCTGTTTAAAAGATGTCATATGTGAAATTAAGTGTTAAATCATGATGCTAAAATAATGATAAAGGAGACATTTTCTTCCAAAAGAGAAAATCAAATCATTGGTGAATAAAAAATAACCAGCAGGATTTCTGGTGGTAACATGTTCCCAACAGGAAGGGCTTGGGGTTTTTTTCTACCTCTTGGTGTAGATGAGAAAAGGCTCAGACCCAGAAAATGTGCAGCAATACCCAAATATTCAGTCCTTTCAGTCCCTTCTGCTCCCCCACTGGTCTTGGGACATCTGCAAAGGTTAGCACAGTAGTTCAGCTGTGTTACTCAAATTGTATCAGCACTAAGAAACTGAATATTATATAATTAAAATTTTGAATAGAACAAATAGAAGCCACAAAATATCCAACACATCCACGTTACTTTCTCAGCCTGTCCAGAGAAGCCATTTATTTTGGCAGTGCTTCCTCTGCTAGAGAATGGCTCTCCAGGTGGGAGATTTCTTGATGCCCAGAAGAATTCATCATTAGGTTACATTTTGTGACTGCATGTCACTCACAATGTTTTTCAAAAGGAAAAAAGAAACCCAGCAGCTAAATCAGTCTGTCACTTACATCTAGGAAAAATATTCTTCCTTCTCCAAAAAGTAATAAAAGTTAATTTTGCTATTTTTTATTCAGAAATGGGAAAGAAACTGTTCTTCACTCTATGATACATTTTAAGAATATTTTTGTTCTCAGAAGTGTATTTCATTTAGGTTTGAGTCATTCAGTGTAATAATGTATCCTTAAAAATAATTGTGTGTGTTCTATACCACAAAAAATGAACAGTAATTTGGCCGTACTCAAATATTTCATGTCTGTGATAAAGTACTTGGGAAAAATGAGAAGTGTCTGAAGCTCTGAGTGCTCTGTCCCCCTGTTGAGGGGTGTGCATTGGTGTCAGAGCCAAGCTGCTGTGGTGGGGGGGCTGCAGGCTCCAGACAATGTCCCAGCAGGTCCACCACACGGCACAGCTGAGCCCATCGGCCACCTCACTGGCACCTCTAGGGAAATATATTAAAGCAGGGGCACAAAATGCTGAGGGAGGGGGAGGGAGAGCAGCAGTGCCAAGGTCAGAGGAAAGGGGAGGTGCTCCATGGTGGAGCCCTCCCAAAGGAACTGAGGCCCATGGAGGACATACACCATGACACACCAGCATACACCATCATAGACCATGACACACCATGACACACCAGCATACACCATCACACACCATCACACACCATCACACACCATGACACCATCACACACCATCACACACCATGACACCATCATACACCATGACACACCACCATAACACACCATCACACACCATGACACACCATCATACACCATCATACACCATGACACATCATGACACACCATCATACACCATCACACACCATGACACACCATCCTACACCACGATACACGACGATACACTGTGACACACCATCATACACCATGACACACCATCACACACCATCACACACCATCATACACCATGACACACCATGACACACCATCACACACCATGAGACATCAGCATACACCATTATACACCTTGACACATCACCATAACCCCATGACACACCATGACACACCATCATACACCATCATACACCTTGACACACCATCATACACCATCACACACCATGACACACCATCATACACCATCATACACCTTCACACACCATCATACACCACCATACACCTTCACACACCATCATACACCATTATACACCTTGACACACCACCATAACACCATGACACACCATCATACACCATCATACTGCTGCCCATGGGTAAACCCAGGCCAGAACAGAAGAAAAAAGTAAGAAAGAAGGAGCAGCTCTTGAAAGCAGATTGTTCACTACCTGCAGTATGAACAAAGAAGGGAAAGAAGTGACTGGAGTAAATTTGAGCCTGGAAAGGGGGACAAAGTGCTTTCCTTTTTAGATGTTTTTCTTCTTTACTTTACAATGCCCAAGTTAATAAAAAAAATTTTTCAATAAATTAAGCTAAATTCTCCAAGTCTGTTTTGGCGAATAGAGTAACTGCTGAATGATTTTTCTCTATTTCTTTTGACCCACAAGTTCTTGTGATTTTCTCCCCTGTCCCGCTAGGTTAAGCAAGCAGGTCTGCAGATACTTGGCTCCAGCAGGGGTTGACCCAGCACAGGGTATATATGGGAGAATTCAAAATACAAAATGAAATTGTAGGTATAGGAAATGTGGCACAGAGTACTAACAAACTATTCTTCCCTAAAACCCTGGAGCTTTGATAGTCAAGATTTCCTACTAGCACAGTCTAGTTCTAGAGAGCTTTCAGAAAAAGTAATCTTGAATATTCTGATTTTTCTGCCTATTAAACCTTAACAAGGACAATTCTTCAAAGGAGCATTGTGCACCATGTATCCTCATCCTTATACAGAAATAAATATCATGCAACGATGAAGGCCAGCCCTTGAACTTGTCAAAAACTGGCTTTTAGTATTGCTAGAACTTGTTACTAAATAAGTAAGAAGAAAAGGTGAGAGCCTCCTTTCCTTGAAATTTAATTTGTTTTTCATAATAACATTTTGTAGTAAGTACCTTAAGGATTAGAAGAAATTTGATTTACTGTAAATGAGTAACACATCAGTCCATACGTGACAGCAAAAAAAAAGAAGATAACATTATTTAGCAACATTGCAAAAGAAGATAAAAACATTATTTATTCTAATTTTAATATTATCTCCAGATGCTGAACAGTCAAGATATGGATTGATTTCTTTTTGGGGCATTTGAAAAATCCTCAGGGGAGTAAGTAGGGGCTCACCCTTCATTCATTGTTGGTGAGAAATAAGTACCTATTATTCCTTCAGAACTAAGATCCTAAGATCCACCTTATTTTTGTTTTTCTTTCCCTCTGTTTTTCTACTGTTGATTCTTTCTTTGCTGGCTTCCCTTCAGTGTGATGCAGATGATTGGAGTGGCTTCATTGCTAAATGCCAGTATTTAGATATTTGAGATTTGATTTGTGAGACTGTTGTGGGTTTATACCTCATTTCAACTGTGATTCATAGTTTATAATAGCCACACTGCAGATATTTTAGAAGAAAGTAATTACCGACTAAGGCAAGGTTATATTGAAAAAACCCACATGTAATATTCAACTCAACTTTGTTGTGCTACTTGAAGACTTCCTAGACATAATCTGTATAATTTAATCTAAATCTCTATCATATCTGTATCATTTAATCTAAATTGTTGTCTAATTGTTTGTTGTCATTATTAGACTGTCACTAAAGTTATCTCACTGGTAAACCTGAGTCAATATAAGGTTTTATATTTCCATCAACTTTACAATAAAAAATATCTTTGTAGTTTTTAAGAATAGAAGAGTATTGGGAGCAAATTTACCTGCTGCTGAAATGTAGCCAACTTCAGAAGACACAGTTGAAAAACAATGCATTAGACGAGTGTAGGCTGGAGAAAAATATTAGATGCAGGGTAATTACACTGCATCTAATCTATGTTCTTGTGGGGGAAATCTATAGTGTTTTATATAATATAGATCACAGATAGGCTTTACAATCTAATGTGAAATACCTGCTTAGTGGTCTGTCCGAGGCTCCAAAGAGACAGACAAAAGAAAAACCTAAACAGAAAAAGCCAATAAAACCCCCTGAGCAGACCCTGGTGTAGGAGAGTGCCCAGACAGGCAGTTTATGGTAGAATGATTTCTCAACACTTTTTTGGCAGTTTTACATTCAGCTGTATGTTGGTTTCCTATGGCTTTTCGCCCTCCATTCTCATCAGGTAATTCTGCACTCTGCTCCAGTAAACCCTTATCCCCCTCCACTTCTCCGTCTCCCCTCCATTTCTTTTTCCCTTTCCTATTTACCTCACACATGGTTTCTCATGAAAAACTGAGTAACAGCAGAAAGGATAATGGCTTTTATGTTCAGCTTGTGAGATTACAGAGCTGTAGTGCTCAGCACAGCCAACGACAGGATCTAACTGAATACAGTTTTTCATATTTTCCATTTTTAAATCCACATCCACCAAGTTTCCAGATGACAGGGCTTTAAGAATAAAAGTGCAGAGGATCTTAGCTAACTCAAAATCCAGTCCATAGAATATCAAACAATAATTACTAATACAAAATTTTAAAATTTCAGAATGTTTTAAAGCATTTTGTTCCTAAGATATTTCCTCTAGATTTATGGCACTAGTGATTCATTGATGGATATATGGAAAGACAGTAATCTCACCTATTGTTAGTGCATCTAAATAAAGAGATAAAGGCCAAGTTCTCTCTTTAATGGTAACGATATTCTTTTTTGAAAGAGCCCAGTCTATATGGGGAGACCAAAAGAGATCATTCATCCTCATATAAAAAGGTCCAAGAGGGATATGGTTGCTATATAAATACATCAGACAGGTAAAAAAAAGTGAAAGAATAAAAAAGCTCTTTCAGCTAAATGTCAATGCAGGAGGCAGAGCAAATTGTATAATCTATAAATTTAGGTTGTATATTTAACGAAAGTTGCTAAGCATTAAAAAATTCAAGTACTGGGATGCCCTTCCAAAATGGATGGGAGGAAAGGCAAAATAAATGTTTTGAGGCAAAGCTTGATAACTCTGATGGGATGCCTGTGATAACAGAGCTATATGAATATAAATAATATACATATGATTTCCTTTTATTAACAAGTAAAGCTTGTGAATAGAAGACCAAATTCATAATACAGCATGAGTCACAGGAAAAGAGCTACAATGCTCATGCATAGATTACATAACACAATATATATAATAATAAGAGCCTCTACAGTCTACATTTATTCCTGTATATAATATCATGAAAACTTGCAGGACATGATAGAAGTCTTTCACATTTAAATGGTTGCTCCAAGGAAGACAGCAATCAATTGTCCATGGCTAATGGCAGTGCAGTAAAAGAAATACACTTAGGTAGGAGCAAAGAAGAAGTCAAAATTTAGGGAAAATTTTCTAACCTCTAAGGCAGGCAAATAGAACAGTTTTATGAAGTGGTCAGTGGAATATTCATCATTAAAGTGTTTATTTTAGCTGCTCCATAGATAACTGCTGAAGAGAGTCTAAAGCTTTTGTCACAGCACAACATTGCTATAAATCTTGAGCTATATTTTCTCCATATATATCCTTATGGCTGCATGATTAAAAGAATAGTGTTGATTTAATTGAGAGGGGAATTTGGCCAGAAATGGCCCTACTTTCTCAGCTCTCTATCCCCATTTCTCCTACACAACTTGTACTTCTTAATTGTGCAGGTTTGTTCTATGAAACAGGGATGTATTTCCTGATTATTTTCTAAGATGCTTTGTTTCTTAATTTGCATACCTGAGTATTCTGTTGTCATGGAAATCTCTCCTCTGAAGCCCTTAAAGACCAGCTCTCTTGCTTCAATTCTGTTTCAAATTTTCTGCATCAACTAATCTTAATTCTTACTCCAAGTTTTCCACGTATTGTTGTCACATCTAAATGACACAGCACTACAGCTCCTTGGCTCAAAACCTTATCCATAAGAATGCAAGGTTCACTTCAAACAAGTGTACTAGGTCTAGTACAAAGGCATTTTTGACTAATTTTATTTTATTTGGCTATTTTAATTCTTTCACTGAAGAACCAGCCACATTAATAGATGTTTATCAGCTCAACAAACAAGAAAGAAATTATTAAAAAAGGATATAGCTGTAATGAAATTCAAATAGAATTGTTTGAATAGTGACAGTATAAATTTTTTGCCCACACCTGTCCTCTTACATTGATGGAGGGAGTCTTACAATCTGTCCTGAAAGCTAAAATACTTGATTAATGACAAAGATTAATCACATCAGTTTTCCTTCCAAGTATAAACTGGCCTACCATTCTCTTAAATTCCATCAGCCAAAATATATTCAGATGCCTTCACTGATCACAGTTAAAAATACTGAAGAGAGTCATGAAGGCCAGGTTAGGACATTCATGGTTGATGATGACTTCATTCCACTGAATATTTCTGAAAACTTGAGAATAGTGTCATTCAAATAAAAAAATACTTCATATGCCTATAGGAAATAGGCAGCTGAATGAAGAATCTGGCCTCTAAACTAACAAGCTTTAGTTTCTGGAGGGATTTTAGAAGATAATTCATGCCAAGTTCATCATATCACCAGTGGAAATTTTACATCAAGAAGAAATAGTCTCTGAGCACCAGAGAAAGGTGCTTTTGCAGCTTAATGTTCAAGAAGATGCTACAGGCAACCTTACAGCCAATGACCTAAGTCAGCTAAGGGCAGATATACATCCTGGATGAAAGATGCAGAAATACATCTACCTTACTGTCCACTTGTTTCAGCAGTTAGCTCACACAATGTCATCTTGATTCTCAGCCAAATTGCATTTATTTGTGTCACAGCTCCTGCCAAAAGAGAACAATGTAATCTTCTTTCATCTGGATTTGGAGATGCAGATATAAAGCTGTGTGTTTTCTTCATGCTGAAGCAGAACCCATTTGCTTTTTTTGTTTTTCTACAGCCTCCCATATGTGCTTGATGAATTAATGACTAAAGCATAGTATAAAGTCATGTCACTGGTCATATTTGTATTTATTATTAAATCTATAGGACAGGCTTTGATCTCTTACCTTCTGTTATAAGCTTTCCCATCCACCTGATTTGATCCACCAGACTAGGCTAAAAGGGGAATTCTCTCTCTTAACTACTTTGTTCTGTAGAATTCTAATTCTAATTGCTGCAGATTAGGTCAGTGCATTGGTAATAGATACTTAATTTCGTTTTCATAATTTAAAAAAGTTCAAATGTGACTAGAGATTATGAGTCTATGTTCTGAATTGGAGCCATCATCATGAAGCACACTAGTAAGTAATTTTAAATTGTTGAATTTATGAAGTTGTACTTCTAAGTCTTCCCATTTTAAACACTTTACTCCTCCACACATGTATTTTACAGGCTACCATCAGTGTGCTTACCCTATAGCATCAAATTCTTACTCACATTACCCTTTCTGGCTTACAGTAATTATATACACATCATATTTTTCCTTGGTTTGGATCTTAAGACTAAGAAGTTAAATTCTCAAATATGCTGTTCCTGCCCCAATGTGTTAATTTATAAATGAACGCTGAATGTCAAATAACTAATATGAACATTATGAATTTAGTAATAAGTATTGCCATTTTGGACATCCAAAAACATGAGATTACCTCCTTTCTGTCAATAATGTATGGCAATGTCTGAAATCTCTCAGGAGGTAAGCGTGAGCCTCATTTTTGTTTCCACTTGGACATCCTCATTGCACGAAGAAATAATGTTTTCATACTTTCATGCTCTTCTCAACAACTGTAAGAGATAGTAACCTTCATTTTGAATAATTAAAAGACAAAACTGATCTGAATATAAAGATGTTGCTGTAAGAAATAGTATCATGACCTCTATGACATAGTTTATGAGAATAGTAACTGTGGCACTGCTTTCTTCTGAGATTTGAGATGCAGTTCATTAGCATTCATGAATCTTTACATTTCCACACAATACAAAAGAAGAGAAGCAATTAGATTGTTATGCATGTGAATCCTAGCTATTCTTCCTACAATATTGAGCTGACTGAAATGCATGTACAAGGTACACTTATAGGTGGTACTGAAGAAAATCAATTTATCCAAGAGTTAGCTTGGAAGATCCAGTAAAGGTAGACTTTCCTCACTACTTCTTGTTTTGGGAGGTCTCTACAAAGAAGGTTCATAGGTCCCATTCTCTATCAGTTACTCAACTTGGATCAGCTCCCCCAACTCTAGATTCACACTCTTTTGGTGTAAGAATCACACTTGATCCTAAATTGCCAGCTTTAACACTTAGGCATCCTTTTTTCCTGGAAATACCAGGGCTTGATGATCTGGGATTTACACCACTCCATATGAGGTCTTTCTTTTTAGTGGTCACACAGAATAACTTTCCTACACTTCTTCATTTTCCTACATGAGAAAATTGGGGTTGGGGAGCAGATTATACAGCAGTGTGATTGTTTTTCTGCAACACAATTCCCATTTAATTATTAAAGAGGCAGATTTGTACAGTAAATGATTCATTGAGTCAGTTGAGTGACTAACTACTTTCAAGCTAGGTTAGTTTCAGCAAGATAAGGCTATATATTGACTGAAGAAATGCAAAGGACCCATAAAATAATTCCCAGACGTGACAGAGACCCTGGTAGGAGCAAGGGATGGAAAACCAGGGAACCATAGGAAAACTCTGGAAACCAAAGCTAGGAAAGGACCACAGCAATTTTCCAATTCCTGAAATCATATGTAAAGGTTATGTGAACAATCTAATTACCTAATCAAAATTATTAGAGAAGAATTCATTCTTTGCCCTTTCAACCAGTAGAACAAAAGCAGACAGCCTTAGCTACTGACAACTTTCCAACATTTCTATGCTGTATTACTCCCAGCTTTAAAGGGAAGCTACCACAGAAAGAGATTCCCTACTTTCAGCTTCAGTCTGGCTTTGAGGGATGTCAGCAAGGGGCAGAGCACAAAGACAGTTCACTTCCCATTCACTTCCCTCCCACTAAGGTTAAAACACTTTGGAAATCATGTCAGGCTTCATTTTCAGAGTAACCAGCAAGAAAACCCATAAATTCAGGGTCAAGAGGGAGTGTGGATGACCACATATATATACACCAAGTGGTTCTTTACGTAAGACTTGATCCATGCAGCTAGAGTTATCTTATAGTGGAAGTATTAACTAGTTCATTAGCATGAAAGTTAATGCTTGTTAACTACATAGTATTCTTTTCTCATTTGAGCCTGAAGACACATGATTAGTCATCACATCTTGTCACATAAAGTACCTCAGTTCTGTCACAAAAGTAACAGCCAGTCTCTAGAAAAAGCAAGTCTTTTTCCATAAAGCAGACTTTGTGACTTCTCCTGAGTACCACCCAACAAAGCCTGTTTTAGGAATGATAGTGATATAAAGAAAATACTGCCACTCACTTGTTAGGGATGACCTGATCTAAGCTACTTACTGTATATGACTTTTTTTTCTTTAAATGGAGAAAGGTTATGACTGAACTGTTGAATCATATATTAAATTACTGGTTTGTGTTCTTTAAAATTTGTTAGAACATTTCGTCTCCTCAATCCTATTTTGGCAGGAGAAACAGAAGGACAGATTACAGAATAAATAACTTTTAAAATGGCATATGCATAAATTTAATACTGTTAGGGCACAAACTGACAAAAAAAAAAGGAATCAGAAATGGAGATGGGAAGCTGCTACCATGGCCATGGCAAGTAAGGTCAGGAAAGGGGGAACAAATTGATTCCACAAAGTCAAAGGTCTACACAGCAAATGCTGCCAGGCACTGTGCCAAATTCTAGAAAAGCAAAGATTAGATGGGGAGATCAGGACAAGCACCAGGCAACAGAATTGTGCAAGATATAAATTTAGCTAGTAAAAAAGTTTTATAAGCAATGCCAGCCTGTGTATAAGGGTTGAAAATCAGGCAAGCTGGTGGTAAACGAGCAACTAGGCTCTTCAGCTGCCAGGATTCATCAGGCTTTCCTCCTCCCATGGTACTGACTAAGGGCAAAGACAAAAAGGCTGTCTGGCCACGTGGATCTTGCTGTATTGACGGAGTTTATCAGCAAGCTAGTAGAAGAGCAGCCCACAAGCTCATTCTGGCTACACAGCAGCAGAGCTTTTAAAGTGACAAAACTACTCCTAAGTATATTGCTGCTACAGAACCCACCTGACACCTCTGCTGGGGATGGGGCTGTGTTACCTTCCTTCTGCACAGCATCACACTGTACCACACAGAGCTCAAACTACCATTTCTTGCATTCTCATTACTAAACCACTGGAAAACAAGTACTATAGTGATCAGAAGAAAAGCAAGAATTCTTGGATATGTGCAAACTTAACTTAGACACCTAACAAGAGCGACAATATTTTTTGTCATTTATTCCAAAACAATAAATGTATAAGATACATAATTGGAAGACTATATTTTACAAACTGGCATTATCAAGAGTTCCTGATGCTCTATTCTTTAAATTTTGCTATGTATTACAATATTCGAAAATTCATATATTAGGATTCTATGTTCAATTTTCACTTTGAAGTAGCAGCCGTGGTATTTTTATGATAGCTGACTGATAGGTATGAAACTGCCAATGACAGTAAGGAATGACAAAATACACTTGAAGGCTTTTTTTGTTGGTTGGATTTTTTTACTCATATTGAGGGACATATTCTCAGTAGACATTCACACTGTGATTAAAGCAGAGGAAACACAGAGCATCATCTGCCATAGTACTGTCATTAGACTAAAGTCACCAAACCTGAAAATCACAGGGAAAATAGTCTAGACTAGACAATGGCAAAAATACAATGCTGCAAAGAGAAGTGTATTATTTCCTAATGTCATTCTCTGAACCTCAAACACTAATAAGGTAGCTAGTGTCAATTCTGAGCTTCTTGCCTGAGCAGCAAATTATGCATGAACTTTCTCCTTCAGGAAACTTCCAGTCCTTCAGATGCCTCCAAACAGTGGATGACATTCATCTGCTAATTAACCTTCATCCAGTGCCCAGCTTTAACCAAATATTTCATAATTCAAGTGTATCTTAGGTGGCAGATGGAGGTTGTATTTCACTAATAAACAAAAAGTGTCAGGCACCTGGATACATGACATTAGGAAACAGTCTAAAAAAGTTAGAAGGAACTCTAGCTCACAGTCATTCCATCTCCAAAAGACTGCAGCATTTCAAAAATGTATGAGACAGACAACAGATCTTAAAAAATAGCATGAAACTTATTATTTGTTGTTTAGCAAGATTGTCAAACATAAAAGCACAGGTGTCAGAATACTGCTTGAGGGGGAAGTTTTGATGCAGCCTCCTGAAGGGAAGACCTAATAGTGTCCATCAATTACTGAGCCAGGGATCCACAATGCACTTTCCAGTCAGTTCAGACAAGGCAATAGGAACTCTTTGAAAAATTACTCTATGCTAAGAGCAGATTCAGTATGTGTTTAAAATATACCTCTGTGCCACAGAATCATACAGCACAAGCTAAGTCCATGGAAAGAAATCACTACCCAGTAAGCAAAATCTTCATTACCATCATATCTGATTATCTTCTGAGAGTTAAAAAAAAAACCCAGAAAATAAACCATAAGTTCAATATAAAAGATTTCCTTTTAAACAGCATTTTTCTATGTGAAAAAATTCTGTTAATAGAGCCATTAAAACCACAGGTGTTATTGTTTTTATACCCTGAAAATATTCAATTGAAATTTGTTATTTTCATATTAATCTTACAGGCTCCAAGATTAACTACTTTTAACCACTACTTTTTCTTAAAAAAGATGCATATGAGTGGGGTTTTTTTGTTTGTTTGGTTGGTTTTGAAGGTTTTTTGGTTTTTTTTTTTTTGCTTCAAGTTGTATAAAGCTGTCGCTGCAAAGGAAGCTAAAATACCTCTCTGGTTTCAGTACTCAAATGCTGTTTTAGGCATTTTATATACTACTTAGAAAATGCAGTATAGATATTAATCTCAATTCTACTTCAGTCACAGGTAATGTGTTGCCATAACTGCCTGCAATATGCTGATTCACACTTGGAACATCATTATAATTGTGCATTATCATGTATTTTTGAAGGAATTGGATTCTGGAATAGGTGTAAAAGTTTAACAACCCATGAAGTCACATATACATTCACACATAGCAGAGAATGCAGTAAAATCTTCATTTATGTCAGATATATCAGTAATAGGTATTGAAATTACAAGTAATTTTAGATCTAAATGCATTGGGAAATTACATCTCTGTAACAGTAATTCCCAAATCACCAAAATAATTGTTTTTTCTTTCTGAATATTACTTTTTACCTGCATTACTCACTATCAAAACATGTCTTATTAATGCACCAAAAGTAAACAGATACCTTGCTTATATTTGCATATCTTACTAATTAAGTCCTCTGACTAACAAAATTATAATCTAACAGTGCTACAGTTTCAATCTGGACTCATTTACTAATTTCTATAGTGAACTCTGACAAGTCTTACCTGCTGTGTTTCCTTGTCTGTGAAATGAAGCTAATTTGCTTGAATGCAGAAAAACACTTATAAATTCCTATTAGAACACTCCTGCTGGATGTATTTGAATATTTAGAGAGCAACATGAGACAAAAAAAGGTTGTTAGGCTTCTGGAACACAGCACAGAGAATATGTCACAAAATGACAGCAAGGCAAAGCCAGCTATACTGTTTCCAAATAAATTGCTTTTAACAGTGTTTTGTTATTCAAATCATGCAATAAGAACCAATTATTTGTTTCATATGAGAGCAGAAGTCCTTCTGCTTCGAGTAGATGAATTGGCTTGCCTAAATTCTGTACGTTTGACTCAGTATTGAAAAAAAAACAAAAACAGAATGAGGCCATCATTTTTAGTACTTTTAGCACTCTGGTTCAGACCAAACAAAAAGAAAATGAGTGAAATCAATTTGTCAAACTGAAAATACATCTTGAATGGAAAACATGGTCTAGCTGCCTATAACCATAGAGAAAATTTTAAGGCATTTCTATTAACTTGAATGTTTTTTGAAATAACCAAAAGAGACTGCAAGATCCATCACAATATCTATGTATTCACTTATTCTGTCTTTGGAGAAAGAATACAAAATTTTTGTTCTATCTCAAGGAAAAATAATTTTCCAGAGGGACTCTAAGGTGTAAATGGAAAATTCCACTTCCAAGGCACTTTGACCTGTGGTGAGATGGTGTGGAAATTCTGAATGGTTGCAGTGGGATTGATTGTTTTCCTGCATATCAATACACAGGAGTGAGATCAAAAATAAACAGCACAGACTGATGACTCTGCCACAGTATGGAATACTGGTCAATAAAGGAAAATTAGAATTAAAGCAAAGACATCTGTACACACAAGGCAGCAATATCCATGTTGCCTCTCTGTGAATGAGCTATAACTCTACCTAATTTCAGGCATGACAAGCTTCTAGAATGTATGCACATTTCAAATGCAAGTGCAGATAAATCAGTTTCATTTGCAGCTCTGCTCATGAAATAGGTAATTTGGCATTATGTCACTGCTTTCACGACTTAGGCTATTTTTATTTTGTTTCAATGCAAGAATTACACTCTTTAAAGTTTATAGACTCAAATAATAGTTTGAGGTGGAAGGGGCGTTTCAAAGACCATCTAGTCTACTCCCTAATCTGAGCAGGAACATCTTCAACTATATTGTGTTGCACAGAGCTCCATCCAACCTGACCTTGAATGTTTCCAGGAATGGGGAATCAACCACTTCTCTGAATCCTGTGCTTGACCACTCTTATTGTGATAAAGCTTCTTTTGTATATCTAATCTAAATCAAAACTCCTTTAGCTTAAAAAATTACCCCTTATCTTATCACAACAGGCTCTGCTAAAAAGCTTGTCCCCATCTTTATTACACCCCTTGAGAACTGAAAGGCAGCAATAAGGTATTTCCAGAGCTTTCTCTTCTCCTGGCCAAACCCCAATCCTCTCAGCCTTTTCTCCATTCCTGGGAGGAGAGGTTCTCCATCCTTCTGATCAGCTTGGCAGCCTCCTCTGGACTTTCTCCAGTCAGTCCATGTCCTTCCTCTGCTGGGGACCTCACGGCTGAGCACAGCACTCCAGACAGGGGCTAACAGAGTAGAGCAGAGGAGCAGAATCCCCTCCCTTGTCCTGCTGGCCACACTGCTTTGGATGCAGCCCAGGACAGAGTTGGCTCTGTGGGCTGTGAGAGCACATTGCCAGCTTTTGTCCACCCTTTCATCCACCAGCAAACCCAAGCCCTTCTCTGCAGTGCTGTTCTCAATCCATTCATCCCATCCCCCAGCCTGAAAGCAGGGATTGCCCCAACCCAGCACAGCACCTTGCACTTAGCTTTGTTAAACCTCATGCAGTTCCCATGGGCTCACTTCTTAAGTTTGTCGAGGTCCCTCTAGGTCACATTCCATTCTTCAAGTGTGGCAACAGCACCACCCAGCTCGGAGACCACACTAAATTCCCATGTCTAAATGTCTGTTACTGAGGAAGACATAAAACACCACAGGTGCCAAGGACCCTGGGAGGACACCACTTGTCATTGATGTCCATTGGGACTCTGAGCCATTGTCGCTACCCTCTGGATGCAGCTGTCCAACCAAATCCTCATCCACCAAACTAATCCATCTCTCTCCAATATAGAGTGAAGGATGTTGTGGGGACCCATGTCAAAGGCTTTGCAGAAATCCAGACAAATGGCATCTGTAGCTCTTCCTTTGTCAACTGAGGTAGTCACTCCTTTATAAAATCTCCTCAGGTTGGTTAGGCTTTTCCTTACATAGTAGCATTTAAAATGAAATGAAATTAAGATATCAAACCAAATATTCTATTTTGTTAGCATATTTGTATAGGCTGTTATGCATTAGCCAGCATATTTTTATTAGATTTATAAGGTATATGCTGCTGAATCTATAGTTCTAAATTGGGTTAAGATGCTGTCAGAGACTGAAGGAATTGGTATCTCGAGATATTTTAGGATGCCTGTGTGGGAGGGAAGGTGCCCTGGAGCCCATATCCCAGCCTGGCAGAACTGCCAACCGCTGGAGAGCAGTGCTCCACCATGCCCTAACCCAAATGACCAGAAGTCCCACCTTGGGGGAGGGCCCAGAGAGGCCACTGAGTATTTAAGGCCAAGGAGGCAGCAAGAACGCTTCCTAATCCTATTTTACTCTGTCTGAATGCTGTTGGAACCCAGGAGCTGGTAGCTATATGTGTGCTTCTGTGCATCTTTTCTGTCTTTCTTCTTCTAACTACCTTCCCTTGGAACATTTTGAGTAACAAAACATCAAAAAATATGTGCTAAGTTGAATGGGCTAAATTAATGCTGTGAGAAGTGTTTTATGTGGGTTGGATATTGTAGTATATCTTTTTGCCAAAGTTCCTTGATTTTTCTAAATTTTACCACTAAACTTTTGTGTTGTTTTGACCTCTTGAGAATATCTGATCAGTGTTTCTTCTGTGCATCCAACACAGAATACGTGAACCACTGGAAAATCTATTTATTGTGGCCTTAGCTTTACACATTTGACTGGAAATTTTGCTTGAGAAGGGAGTGCACAATGGTATAATTTTCCTCCTCCTATGATTTTGTAGAATTGCCTTGGTCAGTAGCAAACCATTTAAGGGATAATTCATATATTCCAGAGATTGTGACTTTTATGATCACAGCCTACTTAAGGGAAGCTGCATGAGGAGCAGCTGAGGTCACTGGGTCTGTTCAGCCTGGAGAAGAGGAGGCTGAGGGGAGACCTCACTGCATTTACAGCTTCCTCAGGAGAGGAAGAGGAGGGACAGGCACTGATCCCTGCTCTGTGGGGGCCCTGACAGGACCCGAGGGAATGGCCTGCAGTTGTGCAGGGGAGGTTTACGTTGGATATTAGGAAAAGGCTCTTCACTCACAGGCTGGTAGGCGCTGGAGCAGGGCAGTGGTCACAGCACCAAGCCTGACAGAGTTCAAGGAGTATTTTTCAATGCTCTCACACACACGGTGTGATTTTGGGGGCTGGTCTTGTCTGGGTCAGGAGTTGGAATCGATATCTTTGTGGGTCCTTTTCCAACTCAGCATCCTCTGTGAGTCTGTGAAACTGAAGCATTTTTCGTGTGAGTATAATATAGGAAAGTACAACATAGGAAACCTTTAAATGAATACCATGTAAGAAGTCAAGAATTTTCATGTTGGCCTTCTGCAGAAGTTTTCTAGAAGCTTGTCAAGAATTTTACCTAACCTATCTATTGATATACAAGATGAAATTTGTAGGAAACTTTGAAAATGAAGTAATGAACTTAATTGCCCAAGGCACATGGAAAACTTTTAACAGTAACCTCTACAGCATAATTTATAACTATAGGGAATGTAAATTCTTGAACATTCTTCTTTCCTTCTCTCTGACATCAGTGGGATTTCTCTGGGTAGCTGGCAGTGTTTGTGGGATCTCAGAACTCAAATTACTCTTTTCCACTAGAAAAAATCTTGGGATAAAATTAAAATAATGTTCATTTCACATGACAGTGCAGCAGAGCACAACTGTTAACAAAGTGTGCTTTAATGTAATAGACATGTATAGAAATCAGTGCTTGAAGTTACTATGTTAGTTATTTTTTAGTTTACATCCTTCAGTCAATCATGTTCCAGGATTTATGTCTAGCAGCATATTTTGCAGCATTTGTTAAAAAAGATAACTTTTCAATTGCTTCACAGTACATGTAATATTGTTTTCCTACACTCAATGCACATATTAAAGTCAATGCTCTTGAGTATTTATTATTTCATAATAGCTTACCAGTCATGCACAAGTAGAAATAATATTGGGGAGAGAAAGAAATTGCACTAGTAGAGGGTTTCTACAAGCTACCCACCAAGATAAGAAACTCTCCTAACCTTCTGAAAAAATTCAGTGTTTTCAGAAATTAGATCTGTGCAATATTGTTTTTGCTGAATGATGGGAGTGGTAGAATGTATCACATCTAACAGTTTTGCCAAAGTCCAGGCCCTTCTGTCCACATTGGGATATTTTGCTATGAAAATGTGTGACCAGGTCATAGTAACAGATATGCTCACATGTGAAATTTCGAGATGAATATTGTCTGCTTTTAAAGTGCACAAAAACATATTATTAACATTTACTCAAATAAAAAAGTATTTTCCTTACTAGTTAAAAACAAAACCAAAAGAAATCTAAAAGAATCACAGAAGCTGCTGCAATGTTACCAGAGAAGGTTCCTGCACTGGTATCATAAGTGTAGATCTTTCTGCCAAATAAAAGCTATGTTCAAGGAAGATAAGAAGAAATGGATCAAAGTAAAATTCCCCATACTCACCAATTCCTTGTTCTAGGAAATTTGAATTCCTATTGCAGAAAGTAATAAATTATGTTTTTCTGCTTTTCTTGAATATTGAATAATGTCTATACTTAGTGTATTGAAACAGTGTCTAGAAAAAGAGTTAAGAACACAGTAATTTTGGTACCCATTTTTCATTCTCCTCTTACATAATCTATGCAGTTTGGATTTTTTTTTAAAAAAATCTAATACAACAGTGCTTCTCTACTCTTGTAATGTACTTCTTTACCATAGAAAATTGTCCATTATCTTTAATAATGAGTTGCATTCTGAAATCTGAAGTTCTTATCAGTATCTAGAAAATTGTTCATTTGAGCACAAATTAACAGACAAAATCTGAAACAGATCACAAGAAGTATTAAATTAAAACTATGTTATAAAATGCTGTGAACAGATTTCTTTGAATAACTTGAACAGATTTCTTTGAATAACTGAGTACTTTCAGTCTTGGGCACAGTTCTTTTACCTACATTAAAAATATTAATTTTTCCCCTCTGTGTTTATCCAATAAACCAATATTCTACTTATTACTATTGCTTGTTTTAAACACAACTCATACAGGCAACTGGAGATTATTAAGGTGAATGACAAAGCAAAAATGGGTATTTGTTTGAAGTACTTGGACTGAAATACAAATATATTCTATCTCTGTTTTCCTGGTGGTCACTGACTCTACACCTGTGTAGTAAAAATAATCTTAATTTACAAATGTTTCCACTCTTTAATCTCACAGCTGCTAACATAAATGTGTAGGAAATTCCTAGACCATGGATATAAATCCTGGCCTTTTCCTTTGCAGACAAATGTTTCATGGCAGCTGTTCAGACACACACACTGCTGTGAACTGCCTGCTCTTGGCTTCTTGCTGCAGCGTGCCTTGACATCAGTGGTAGAAGGGGAGATCTTCTCATTATATTAGTTCTTTTATTGCTTGAGCATGTGTTATGATTTCTTGTGAATCCTCCTAAGCTGTTGGATGATCTGTGCTGATAATGATCAGAGCATCCATAGGAAACACAAAGGTTTAAGTACTCTGGAGAAGAGGAAACAGAATTCAGTCCTGCTTCCTGATGCTCTGCCAGGTATGCAATTACTGAAAAGGTCACCTTCTTCTCCCCAGCATTTTAAAATGAAAAGTTAGCACTGCTTAGGTGCTACAAGAATAGCTGTAGATACATGTGCTCATGAAATAATTGCAGATACCACCCTTGCTTGGTTGAGTTATCTTTACAAGCAACATAGAAATCCAAGAACCAAGTTTTACTTTGGGCTCATTGATATTCAGTTTCTGTAGCTTAACTTGCAAAAATCCTACAAGATTTATTATCTAAAGGCCTTCCATAGCTACAGGAATCAGGAATATTGACATATTTGTAGGAGTCAAGATGCATGATTTCAGAGGGGGTCAGCCCAGTGAATCAAGAGCCAAACAGAGCCACAGCTCTGTGCTGGTGAATAGCTCTCCCCAAAATGATTGGGGAGGAGAACTTTTGTGAGTCTGCAGTTTTCAAATAAAGAGAGCAATGACTTTAATGCATCTCAGTATCATTACTCTAATGTGGCATATTTCTTGTCACTTTTATCCTTATGTTCCTTCTTTCCAGCTCATTGCATCTTCTTTCCAGCTTGCCATCACTTCAGCTCTGTTCATGTTCCTGCTGTTTCTGCAAAGACAGCACTTCTATGATCAGTTCTGTTGGTTTCAACACATTTCTCATTCAGAGGCAAAATGTTCACTCGTACCACAAAGTCTGTAGTTTGTAGTCTTTTTCTCTCCTTTATGCAGTAACTAAATTCAATAAAAGTAGAGTGCCTCATTCTCAGCTGTGCTTTCTTGGTAATGAATACAGCACCATTAATTAGAGATTAGTTTAGTAAAAATGCAAAACAAAGTTAAATTGACATGACAGTTGAAATATTAGATGAGAATGCATTGGTTCTTCCTCCGATGTTTTTTGACTATTCATTTGATTATTCATTCCTTGTTCCCTGTATACTTCCCAGAAAAAAAAAAAATCATAGAATCATGGAATGGGTTGGAATGAATCTTAAATGTCATATAATTCCATCTCTCATGTTGTGGACAGGGACTGCTTCCACTCCACCAGGTTGCTCAGAGCCCTATCCAACCTGGCCTTGAAAACTTCCAGGGATCTACAACTTCTCTGGACAACCTGTTCCACTGTCTCTCTGCCCTCAGAGCAAAGAATTTCTTCCTAACATCTAATATAAAGCCACTGTCTTTCTATTTGAATCCATCCCTCCTGTCCTGTCACTGCATGCCCTTGCACATAGTAATTCTTAAAAGGTTAAGATGATGCTTACATATGTAAGCAAGTTAAATTGCTGTTTATTTAGTTATCAAAAGGACTAAATTGCTTTTAATCAAGAAAGAAACACCTATATCTTTCAACTGAAACCACATTTAAATGAATGGAGACAATGCTGGCAGTACTAGCTTTTGGTGATAAGGTTAAAGTTGTCAGAAACCTCTCAGCATGTGACAATTCTGTGTCTTGTTACATCGTGGAAATGCTGCAGCAAGACTTGCCTCTGCCAGTTTCCTGTTCCATCAGGCTACCATGAGCTGCAGGCTATTTATGTTACTCAGTCCTGTTTTACACTGTATGCCATGCATCCCATCTCTATCAATAGAATGAATTAATAATTAATGGAAATTAATAGAAATAATTCTGAGCTGAATGTCAGGTGATAAAAATCACAAAAGCCCCTTTTGAAACCAGTTAGCTGTGCTGATACTAGTCTAGAATTGATTGGAAGAGCTGTACTTAATTTTACTACTATAAGAGGTATTTAACAAAAAAAAAAAAAAAAATATCTTTTTTAACTCAGCCTACTTACTGCAGGAGAAGTTACTTTATTTCCTGGATCAATCAAATTTATTTCTCATGCAATACTTGGTGCTGAAGGAGAACATGCAAGCAAAATCTTAAAACACTGTCCTAAGCTTAATTGTTTCACTTTCTCCTCCCCAGTTATTACTGTTTGTAGGCTCCCTACTGCCTAAAACAAGGTAACATTAAAAGACATTCACATGTGAAATTTCTAGTTTTAGCTAGAAGTTAAACTAGATAGCACAAAGAAATTGGTATCATTTTGACCTAATATATCTGAAGGTGATACAGATTTACTGCTAGTGAAATAATACACATTCCGTAATTAATATTTATTAATAAATATCACATCTCAGTCATGAGTATTTTATAGATAAATTTATTTCAATAAATATTTCTTTCAATTAACTTGAGAAAACAAATAATTACTTTAAGTGCTGCATGACTAGAAGAGTCTAGACTTCTACAGTGTTTCTCACATAAGCTATTAAATATGCACTTAGTGCTACATAGAGCATGTAGAGTTATTCTGCTATGACATAAGATTTAACTGCCATTCTGTATTCTAGCTGGAATTCCCAAAGCCAATAGATAGAAAAGCCTCTTTTTCAAAGTTAGAAAGCCTATAGCTTTTGCTATGCTCTGTTTCAGTTCCCTTCTTTCTCTCTTGTAATTGCTTAAGGAGATTAGCAAAAGTAGCCCAAGCCCCATCCTGCAGCGCTTCAGAATGCTCTCAGTTCTTAGTCATGTAGCCAAATTGACTTTAGCAATAAGTCTACTTTCTACATGTTCTGATCCTATATAGCCTCCAAATTTATGATTCAATTTGACTTTATTTGGCTCCAATTCTTAAAGGGATCATAAATTTGCCATTAATCTTTGATTGTATTCCATCTGTTCTCAAGGTGACTTCTGTTGCCTCGTCAGGTACCTACCACTGAGCTACCTGCCAAACAACCTTTCTGCTTCAAGGCTATGTGTTTTCCAGGAATATTTGTATCTGGGCATTTCATTCTTGTTTCAAAAGCTGATTGCCAACAGCACAGGTAATGAATAACATTCAATCCGTTTGAAGCATTATATTACTGATTTAGAAAGTGCTTTCAACTTCCATTTTCTTACAGATTGACTTGGCCTAGTACCCAAGATTCCTGTTACTGAAGAAAGTGTACATATTCCCTGGTGTAGTATTTAAATCTTTGTTTCTGTCTCTAGTGTAGAAATTTCCCTGGGTTTGTGTTAGCTACTGCACAGTAAGTTCCTCTGTGTGTGCTCATTCATACACAGCAGAAGGCACATTGAGGTGTGGGTGAGGCTGTCTTCCCGCAGTTGTGATCCAAACCCTAACCTTGCCAACAGCATTTCATAGCATCCCACTCAGGGAAGCAACACAGCACTAACAATGGATGAAAAAAGCACTGACACCGAGGGGTGATTTGCTTATAGAACTGATTTGCTTAATGAACTGATATTCAGCAGTTAGTAAACAGACTTTCTAGACCCTTCAAACCAGTCTTTAGGTTTCCACATGGGCTTTCATAGCTTGCCATACAAGCAGGATAATAATGGTTCTCTAAAAACTAAAGATAAATTTCTTATGAGTTGACGGAAATGTTGTTTGGTTTTTCTAAGTATGAACTTAATTCAACAGTCTGGAGCCCAGTCCTAAACCTAAACCATGCCTACTATTTCAGGTGTGCAAGAACACTGAAAACTGAAAGGAATTTTCTCCTGGACACAGTTTTATAGTCATCATTGACTTTCTCTGAATATATAAGCCTAATTTTCTTAAATTTTACAGAGAAAGCAAACTTTGACTCCAGCCACATTCTGAGCTCCAGCTTTCTAGCTAGGCAAGGTTCTCAGGATTTTTGTATTGAGAAAAGAAATTACTCAGATGAGCCAGCTCTTGTTCACCATTGACTTCTTTGAGCTTAACAGTTTTAAAATAAAAGTTCCACAAGGATCACATTCTATGTAAACAAAGCCCTTGAGCTATTACTGGGATCATCCATAGGAAAAGGTCTCTGAGCACCTTGAAAACTGAGAATTGGAAATTTTATTACCCTCTAACAACTCCCTATTCACATGCCTGGCCTATTTCTATCAAAATAACAGATCCTAGTCCTCAGGATTTTAAACTCAACCATAGTCCTAAATATTATCTTCCAGATGGGTAGAAAACCCATGACTATGAGTAAATTAATGGGAAATGAGTCACAGCTGCAGGTAGCATCTCCCAAATTATATCTTCCAGCCCATATGAATTTATTAAATTCACTTTAGCAGCTACATTAACTCTACAGAAGCAATTCTCTATAACTACATTACAGCCATAACCCTGTTCTTCAAAAAGAGAAAGTTGCCTCCAACTCCTTGGAATCCTGGAAGAAATTGTTTGCAATAACTGGGAATAACCTGTCTTCAAACTCTGTGCCGGCATATGGCTTTGCAGATAATTTCTGAAACTTTGTTGTACTTCAGCAGATACCCAAAATGCTGTGAGGTTCGGGTAGGGAATCTTGTGCCACCTGCTGCTTGCTTTTGGCAGTATTGCTGTTGAACAGCTGACATGTCTCTCTGCTGTTAACCACAGACACTCAGAGAAGGATGTTAATCAGAAATGGGTGAAAACTTAGGAAAAAATAATTCCCAGAGGCTGAGAGCAGCTGTGCTGTGGGTCAGACCTGGTAAGGAGAACGTGGGTCAGACACAGCCCCAGGCATGGGGTGCTGTTCTTGGGACAGGAGTAGGCCCGGTCATGGGGCTGTGCAGGGACCTTGGCTGTGGGAGCTGCAGAGCAGCCCTGCTGCCCACACCCCTGGGGCAGCACTGACAGAGCAGCCCTGCTGCCAACAGCCCTGGGGCAGCACTGACAGAGCAGCCCTGCTGCCCACACCCCTGGGGCAGCACTGACAGAGCAGCCCTGCTGCCAACACCCCTGGGGCAGCACTGACAGAGCAGCCCTGCTGCCAACACCCCTGGGGCAGCAGTGACAGAGCAGCCCTACTGCCCACACCCCTGGGGCAGCAGTGACAGAGCAGCCCTGCTGCCAACAGCCCTGGGGCAGCAGTGACAGAGCAGCCCTGCTGCCCACACCCCTGGGGCAGCACTGACAGAGCAGCCCTGCTGCCCACACCCCTGGGCAGCACTGACAGAGCAGCCCTACTGCCAACCCCACTGGGGCAGCACTGACAGAGCAGCCCTGCTGCCAACAGCCCTGGGGCAGCACTGACAGACCAGCCCTGCTGCCAACAGCCCTGGGCAGCACTGACAGAGCAGCCCTGCTGCCAACCCCAACGTGGGTCAGACACAGCCCCAGGCATGGGGTGCTGTCCTTGGGACAGGAGTAGGCCCGGCCACGGGGCTGTGCAGGGACCTTGGCTGTGGGAGCTGCAGACCAGCCCTGCTGCCAACACCCCTGGGGCAGCACTGACAGACTGGAGAGGGGACAAAATGGGGGCCTGGGCCCACCCTGGCCAGGGCAGGGGAGGGCTCCATGGACAGCCAGGGAGAGCAGTGCCCTGAAGGTCTGCACAGCCAGCTACCCAAATGCCAAGAGGTTGGTTATATCCACTCCTATATTTGCTGTCAGGCAGCAGGATGCTGATAAACAACACTGACATCCTCATTACAAAAATTCCTGACTGTAATCACACTGATCTAGTCTCCTACCCAGTGGGTAGTTGGAATCTCTCTGCTGACTGCTGTTTTCTCCCCATTCCTTCTCTCTTCTATTTCTGCTCTAAATCTATATAAATATAACTTACATAACCTATTGAAATTCAGTTGTCTTTAGGTCAAATTACGTCATTTGCTCAAGTGTCTAGTCCAAAGTCCATTTTATTTAGTGGGTAGTTTCCCAAAGAGATGGTCTCTCCATAAAGCAAAGAGCTAATCCAAGCTATTACTTGGCCATGCCCTCAAAGGTAACTTCACATGATGTGTTACAGACTTTGATGGCTTTGAGCATTCAGAACAACATTTCAATTCCCTCCAAGAGAGCAGTGCCTCTTAGCAAATGATGTTCAGCGCTTCAGCTTGGACAGTGCTGATCAAAGAGGAATAATGACTGTATTTGACTGTATTTAAATCCAGGATCAGCTGGATGTTCCGATTTAGTTTCTCATCCACTCTAGCCAGTCTCCATTTGTTTAACTCAGCATTGAACTCTTGCTGTGACATTATCTTTTTGTACCTGAAAACACTAATTATGCAGAAATCCTCCTGGAAAGGTGTTTGCAATGTAAAATTTTTGTTACATGAAAACACACAAATTTAAACAGGATCACTTGCTGATTAAAAGAGAAGGTTCTTTCTGAATAGAGGTAGTTCTAATTACATTTTCCCTTTTTTCATATATATAGTTATGTTCTGTGCAATACCCACAGATATAATAGAAGTGGTTTCCTTAGCAACCTTTAGATTCTGAAGAAAAACAGAAATACATTATTTCTAAGTAGAAATAATAGACAAGACCAATTCATTCCAGAATATTAATTTCCATCTATTTCAAAATTATTAGAAACTATTAAAAAATGAATTGCAGTATACTTTATTATCCTTCAGAGAATGAATCTCTCCAAATTACTTTAGTACATTTTCCAAGCTAGTTCAGAAAATTAAATGAAAATAATTTGCATATAGTTGGTAGTAAACAACTTTCTGCTTTATATCTACTTATTGCAGCATTTTAAATTTCAGTTAATATTTTAAACATAATCAAAACTTAATAATGGTAACCAAATCATTTGTGTATTGCTAAAGCAGCATTTGCCAGCATTTTTCTCATAAGGAACAGAAGCAGACAAAAAGGTGGTTTACAACCTCACTTTGCCCATTCCACTAACTTGAATTTATAAAAATTCAATATAACACTGCTGATTTCCATCTATGTGAAGATAAACTTTAAAAAGGGAATTGAATGTGTCATTTATAATGAGATTTTCCTGAGTGTGCAAACAAAGAGGATGAAACAGTAACTGTTCTAAACTTTCTCAGTCCATTTTAACCCACTTTTGACTTTGAAGCCAAGAACAACAGATTGTTTTAACTCTTTATTAACTGCAAAGTTTAGTAATCTGAGGAGTTTACTGAATGTAGAGAACACTTTTTCAGTTTCATATTAAGTAAAGGAAATTATGGTATTCTCATTTGTTAAATAAAGATTTTCCTTTTTTTCCTTTTCCCCTGCCACCCTTTAATCAACATCTGGTCATTTGCTGCAGGAATTTGCTTCATAATTCATAAAAATAAAATGCATAGCTTTGGTTTATATGACAGCTACACCTCGATGTTCTGAGTTAAAATGTGGCAGTATGTTTTCAATTACTTTTTGAAGAATTAAATTATTCTCCCCCTCTCTCCTTCAGATGATTTCATGAATCTGACATTTTTCTATAAATTAAAAAACAGTCTCATATAATTTAAATACAGCTGATAAATGTTGATTTATCTCTGTGTCAGATATGTGTGGGATGGGAGGAATGGCCACGAAACTTGTTGCACAGCTGCTCAACTCAGTTTTTATTAATTTAATACTACAGACAAGACCATATTTCATCCAATAACATAAGATTTCAGGAAATTCATACTGATTGAAGATGAAGCAAAATAGTTATTTTGCCAGACTTGCCTTTTCCTAAAAAGCCTTTCCTACCTTTACATACTGTTGGGTATGTAAGTTGAGCTGCTGTCCAAACACTAATTTGTGTAAGAAGCAAGAGGAATTCACATCTGCACTGAAATAATTCTGCAGTGGCCTTCTCTAAATGTTATAAATACAGTTTTTCTATTGGCTTGGACAGATCAAGGTCCTTTTTGTACAAAGTCACTAGCTGCAAACCTTGTATTCGGTGCTTGTTTGGCAGATGATATCAATGGTGATATTACAAACACGAAATATTAACAAAGTCATGATTTTTTCAGATATAGAAGTGTTCACTTTTTTCCCATTGTAAATTCTGAACAGCTTACACAGCAAGACAAGGATTTTTAATAAATGTAATTATCAGTTTTTTCAAACTTTACAGAAGACTTCATTCTGACAGTCGCAGAGCACAGAGTGGGCAAAATGTCATTTATGTTAGTACAAAGCCTCATAATTTCTAATCTCATAACAAAAAGAAGATACCAGGGAAAAAAGACAGAATTAGGTCACTCTTCACAATGGTGCAGTAAAATGTGATGATGTGGTGGATGCTAACTGGTTTAGCATTGGGAAATAAAGGTTAGTGGCTATTTTTACTGCACCTGGTTATCATTTAATGCATGTGTAGTTCACAAAAACTCATTATTTCTGGCAGTAATAAAGGTGTATAACATTCTGAAATATTTTGTGTAAAATAATGCAGTGAGCTGTTCCCAGTCATAGGAGAGATATTTGAGTAGATCTCTACATTTTTCCCAAGGTGCCAGGACTCTATGAAAGAACTAATGCAACAGCTGTAATTAATTTTCCTTTGTTCAAAACTAAATTAAAAAGTACTTAATCAGTGGATGCTAGAATATAGACCCTCAAAGAACTTTGATATGATACAAATACTAGAAAATTGCAGAGGAGCAAGAGGAAACCTTTCTTTTTAGGATAAAAATAAGTCAAATTAATTACAGGAGGACTGAAGTAAAATTGGCCCAATTGTTAACTCCTGCCCCCACATATTTGCAAAGATGTATCAACTCAAATCTCTGTTTATGCTTTCAATTGCACAAAAATATCTTTGGAATCTCTCTTTTGTTGTGTTTGATATTGCTGACTACAGTTTTTCAGAAAAGAAGAAGTGGTATTCAACAAAAATAATTTTACTTTCTGCAGAAAATATCAACACTTTACCTATTTTATAAACAAAAAAGTGAAAATTAGCAGATTTTAAAATTATTTGTATAAAATGAAAAGCAAATTTTATTTTTTTTTTTGTAGTGTCTGAAAATCTTAAATAGCAAGCGACAATGAAATAGCAAGAATTAAGGTTCCTTGTGACATAAAACAAAAGGTCAGTGAAATACTTTTGTGTTCCCGGCCCTTTCATCCACTAGAGTAAGTGTGTCATTTTATTTATCCACCTCTGTTCATGTGCCTGGGTTATAGCAAGGGAAAGCAACACAAAAGTGTAAAATGTAAGCTTCACATCCCACAGCATGGCCTCCCAGCCAAACACTCTTCTTCAGAGTCATACCTTAAAATTTTTATTTACTAATATGACAAATACAGGTTCAGAGGAGTTTAGAACCTGTTTATAAAAGAATTGAAACTAAGTACTTCTTAATACCTGAATTTGCAGCCATAGTAAATTAATTTCTCAGGTACTTATGCAAGACTGTCAGACTCTTTCACATGACTCCTGTATCTCCTTTACATAATATTTAATAACTGAAAGACATTTCAACATTCTCACAAGGTCACTATCATTACTTTCCTTGAAGAATGGTAATATTTCCCTCTTTATAATTTTCTTTCTTTTCTCCTATTTTTTTCTCTATCAGAGAAGTTATTTCAGAAGCAGATATTCTCTTACTTTAGGATGGGTAAGAGAGAGACCAGCTTATGAAAATAGAAAATCTATTTTTTCCTGAATTTTGGTCATGGATAAGGGAGCCCCATTAGGCTGACAGGAAATGGTTTCCCAGAGCGCCGGGCAGAAGTTAATGATTTGCTTTACATTAACTCATTCACAAATTAAAAATTAAAAGGAACCAGAAATACACAATGCCAAAAAAAGTGTTTTTTAAAAATTTGTTTTTTCTCCTTACTATATTAAAGCCTAAGGGTAATAATGCTATTTATTGTACAAGCCATTAATTCAGTACTGTTTTTCTACAATACTTGACAACATTTTGGGAAAAAAATCATTTTATCATTCTTCTTCATTTTTGTGTTAAATACTAGGAAAGTCATAATTCATCAGAAGCGAAAAGAAGAAAGAAATAATTTTTGTGAAAGTATACAGAAAGTGAAAAGGACCTGTACAAAGTTTCCTGGAGATTTAGGTAAGGTTAAAAAGATTTGCACTAATACAAGATTCAAGACACTATTAGACCATTACTTAAAAGAGTGTGTACCATTATAATCACCTTCATACAGGCAGACAATGAAGGATATCTACTTATCTGTTGTCTACAAACCATTTGGGGATAAAAATATGAAAAAGGGAGCTAAACAGGAGGACAGGGATAAAGCCGGCACAGGAACATAAGGGTGTGAATCAAACATTAGTAAAACTGATGGTGAAATAAGAAGGTACCAAAATGATCAAATTTGCTGAAGAAATTTGCTTCTTCATAGGCAAAAAATTGTAAGCTTTTTGAAGATGAACAGAGTTATGAAATAAAGTTGCATGTGACAGGCAATTCCTTTCCCTGCTTCTTGTGATCTTACGTACATATAATATGCAACTTCAGTTTAATGATATCCATACACAAAGCCAACATTGTATATCACTGTTCCATACTTTATTTCCAAATGGATTCAGTTTATTAACTTGCATTTATAAATGTTGATAACACATATAACATGACTGACTTGACAAGAACGAAACAGATGGAGCATATCAAGTTGTAAATGTAGTGAGATGGTGAAAACATTAAACTCAGCAGCACTTTGCCATTGAATTCAGGCTGGAGCGAGAACAAGGATCAGACTTCAAAGCATGGCAGGAGTAGAAGAGCTGCACATGACTTTATAATAGTTCTCAACTATTTTAAAAGCCCTATCAAAGTGCAGAACAACAGCAGTGTTGCAGTGCTTTCAAAGGGCTGGGAGCTCTGCTGGCAATGGGCCAGAAGCTGTCACGGTGACAGAACTGCACTGGGTGACAGAACTGCACTGTGTCACCTTCTCCAGCTGATACGTGGTTGCTCCTGTCTGGAAGCCTCTCCATGTCTATCTAGTTTATTGCCAAGATTTTCTGGGAGGAATCACTGCCATCTTTTTATATGGATAGGTGTTCTGCCTCAGGACTAAAGTTAGCTTTCTTCACAACAGTTTTGTGTGGAGGGATAGAATGTAAGAAAATAAAGATGGTGCAGAAGGTAGTCTCACACCTGAGGAGTTGCAGCTGTACTAATCACCAAAGATTAGGAGCAGCCCTGCCCTTAATAGGCCACAGCTGTGTCCAATAAGGAGATGAGTGCTACAAAAGAGTGGGTTAGCTGGGTGAGGAGAGAGTTGGTCTTTGTTGTCTGTGCTGTGAAGGGAGTTGGAGGCTGTGAAGGAGAAGGAGTCTGTACTGTGAGAAATCACTGTGAAGGTATGAGAGCTTTGCAATATGATGACAACAGTGTTGTGGTGCTGCGATACACATTTGTAGGTAAAAGTGTTGAATATGCCCTGGTGACTTGGCTGCTCTTGAGCAGTGCTGGCACAGCCTGGAGGTTTTTAATTTTTCTCATTATGCCACTGCTCCCAGCCAGTGAGCTGGGTTGGGTGAACACTGTTGAGATGGCTGAGCTGAATTGAGCAAAGGCATGATATACTCTGCCATAAAAGCTGGGGAACGGAGAAGGAAAGGGGAACATTTATGGTTATAGCATTTGTCTTTCTAAGTTATTAGGCATGGTGAAGCCCTGCTTGCTAGGAAGTGTCTGGACATTTGCCTACCCATGGAAGTAGGGAATCAATTCCTTAGTCTTCTTTGCTTGTGCATGCAGCTTTTGCTTCACTTGTTGAACTCTCACATAAACCTTCTCTCCCTCCTCCTAGTTTCTCCCCAGAGGAGAGGGAGTGAGTGAGTGTCTGTGCAGGTGCTTGACTTGTGGGCGACATCAGCACAGCCCAGAGGAACAGAGTCTGCAAGGCTGCTCAAGCTAGACCGACACTACGTGACATCTGTGTCAGAGATTCCACTGTAAGGTTAAAATACTCTGCTAAATCACACTTTAAATACTCACTATACAGCATAAATTGACTTTCTAAATAATTTTAATGCCAAATAATGTGATTGTTCTCTTCATCTCTGTAGTCCAGTTCCATACTCAGGTATTTTATACTATTTAAAAATTCTTCTACTGGAAACAGAGAATATTGCTCAAAAAATTTCAAATGGAGGTGCCAAGTGTAAGTCTTGGTATGTGTCTGTTCAGGAGAGATGGCAAAGTAATATTCTACAGTCTCAATTACCCTTACTCAAATGGGCCTTTCAAACACATTTGGTGGGCCACACACAAAAGGAATTTTCTTCCTTTTCTTGTTAGTCAGCAAGAAAATGGCCACAGGCCATAGTAAGTGAATTGTGGGCTACCTCAGCTTCAACTAGACTATATATTCCCTATCCCTGGGCTCAGCACTGCCCCTGATCCATATCATAGGTTATCAATACATTTCTTGGGCCGTGTGGCTACAGTGTAGAATGGGCACCAACAAAATGCTGAGGTATTAAGACAAAACTGTGTGATGGCTGTGTCATATAGGGGCCTTCTGTCTGGCCTTGAAATATGTGAGTTTGTGGCTATATGGCAGAAAGTCAGCAAAAGCATCTGTGCTTTATAAAGTAAAGCAAATATCTGTTCAGGAAAAATTTATTAAAATATCCTGTAGGCATCCTATTCACAACAGCCTTCACAACCTTTTACTTTAACATTCATATTGTCAACATTTTCTGGACTAACCTTACTAAATGTATTTTTAAATCCATTAAAAGCCTTAGCTTCAAGTTTTTGCGTGAAATATCAATACTATTGATTCACGCTTTTTCTCTCCTCAGGGCATGGTTTAATTTCACATCAGTTTGTATAATGAAAAAAAATGAGTGAATCTGCCAGAAATGAATGCTATAAAAATCAATTAAAACACCTTATCAGCAACAAGGATAGTCATATCCTTTTACTAATGAAGGAAGATATATTGCAACATAGAAAATCAGAGTTAACCTGATACCTGTGTCCACTAGCTGATTTTGTGCTTCAGTTGGCTAAAATGATTTATGCAGGTGTATTTGAATTTAATTTGCCCACTATCAGCATTAAATTAATGAAAGATTAAGTAGACAACTCACTTCAGTGGAATGAAAATTGAATTATAAAATAATAAAAAATATTTTTATCCTTTAATGTTTTGCAGCGTGTTTATTTTTGTTTCATCAGCATAAACCATTTGTACACTATGACTTCTACTCACAGCCAGGAAAATAATATATATATAATACATATAGATACTCCAGAAATCTATTTTAAAAGATACTTTCTTTTCCTCAGAATGCAATCTTGCTCTTGAATAATCCTTGAGAGACTTGACATTGAATTTGTTAGTGATAGGAGTTTACCCCATGAAATATACATTAAAATGTATTCATCCTGTAGAATTGAAGAGAGGCTGGCTGGAAGGAGCTTGCAGCCCAAATTTCCACCTGAGGTAGTATCATTTGTCTAGTCAAGCATTGAAAGCTTCCAAGGTTGACATTTTTACTGTCTCCATGGGTTACTTAGAGTGCTGTAGCATCAAAGTGAGACTCTTTAGAGTCTGATTTTCAAGACTTTTAACATTGGAAATTTACATGAAGGATGTTAGGTGGTTATCCCTTCTCAAACCCAGATCCTTCTTGTCCTCAGAGATTTAAGTTCTACATTTTTCTGTTTCTTTAACATGTGGATTACTGCAGTGATTGGAACACATTTTGTGGTGATGGACTGTGTTAGTCTGCCTGGCACAATGGAAAATGGTGTACCAAGTAGCATGGGAACATTGCCCAGCACCAGGACCCACTGTGTTGCTAAATACCAACACCATGAATGTAAATTAGTATTTCCCTCGGATCTGGGAAAATAATCTAATTGTTGGTTATTATGCCTCCACCAACCTCTTTTACCTAGATGATGGGTGGCTGAGACTTGAAATTATATTCTGTTGGCTGGGACCTTGACAAGATTTTGGCTAAGAATGAGTTTCCCTGTGGAGGTTTTCTGTATAATTCCAGACGTTAATTTTCATCTCATGTAATGTGGTGTATCTTCAGCTGCCACTGTTTTTTACCTCTACTTAAAAGGTTCTAAGTGAGAAAGGATCCTAATTATATATATGTTCTGATTGTTTGTCACATTTTATCTATGTAAGACAATGAACATTAATTTTTCAGTGTAAGATGTGCTTTCATTAAACCAATAGCCAAAGCTTTTGGGAACTTACTTTTACTTGGTTTTAAAAATAAATGTTGAAGCTTTTATTTGCTTCTGCTGTGGCCTTTATGAGCACTAATGCTCCAGACCTTTATTCTTTTCAATATAAGCTGCTAGTGTATCAAAGTGGAGGCCAATAGTGCACCAGAAGATAAGCTTTTACAGTGGCAGTTCCAGAATTCTATTAAGTAAAATTATTAAGGATTTTAAAATAAATGGGCAATTTATCTTAGGCTAGGAGGTTTGTGCCAATTTCATTAAGGAAGAAATATACTTGGTAGTCCATCCTTATAATTGCCATAAAATGCTGCATTTTAAGATTTTTTGAAAACTTTTGAAGATGCAGATCATCTGTCCGTGGTATTTCCAAGATTAGGATAACAGATTTGACATAGGGTATGAAAATCCCAGCAGAACCTGCTGACAACTGTTGATTATCTAATCCCAGCAGCCTGTCTGCCTCACCTGCAGCAGCAGTGAACTACCACAGAATCACAAAGGCATCTGCATGCCTTTTGTCCCTTACTATGTCTTTGCGCCTTCCATTCATTCCCACAGGTGATCTACAAGACAAACACCATCCCAAATCAAAGTTTGGCAGCAAATAATGAATATAAATGTGCTTCAGTGGAAGAAAGGCAGTTATGGAATTAAAAGGTAGACTTCTTTGTTTTTCTTTTCCCCTTTCTTTTCAAACTGGTATAGCTCCTTACTCCTTAGAGTTTAAAATTGGTAAAAACTTTAAAATTTTTTTTAGTGATCCCTGCATAACAATCCATAGGACCCTCCTGTGTTATTCAGTGGTGTCTTGAAGGAAGAAAGTAGTTTTCTGCCAAATGGTTTTGTCACAGATTTTCCTCTTTGCTAAAAAGGAGCCACTTTGTGCAAATCTGTCCTGGGGGTAATATTCAGAAATATAATTAGTACATGATGCAAACAGCTATAAATTGGATTTGTGGCCCTAAATGTTTGGCTATGAAGGTATGCAGAGGATATCCTGGAATAAAAATAAGGAATGGTAAAATTGTTTTTTATGATGAGGATGGTGCTTCTTCTGTTATGGATATTAATGTGATCCTCATTCTTTCCTGCGTTTATAAGTAGATAATAAAATCTAAATAAATTTGCTATCTGTATTCAGAATGTTTGAACTCATAACCAGGATTGAAAAATCTATTTTGATTTTTGCATCTCTAAAGTTTGACAGTGAGTTAGTGAGTTAGAAACTGTAAGTGATTATACCTGCTTCTATAATTTCTTTGCACAAAGCTGGAATTATTCTGATGATAACCTGAATGTATCTGATATATCCTTGGCAAAGCAGTTTCAATGAGTCCACCAGAATGTTTTTATCAGACAGAAAATGAAAAGCCTTTGCTCTGTTTTTAAAAAGGGCTTGTTGAACAAGATGTATTGATGGATCATTAGGTTTCTCATTTTATAAACAGGACAACCCAAGCTAAGAAGCAACATATATACAAAATACCATAGACCATCCATTGCTCTTTCTTAGATGTTTTTGTCATAAAGCCAAGATTCCCAGTTCCAGGGTTTTTCAAGCTTTTTATTTAGATTTGCCTTTAAAGTTTCCATTGACAGTAGCATAGACCTCATTTGTAAGTTACAAACCTGTGTTTGACAATTAATCAGTTTGTCAACTTGAGACTACTGAAAAGCAGAATAACTCAGTTGAAAAATATGTGGAAAGAAGTAATTATGAAATAAGTATCTAAAATGCCACGAAAATATATTTAGGGTACATAAGTATGCAAATATAATTGTTATTTTTGTATAAAATGCTATGTTTCCAAACAGCTAGAAACTGAAGATTAATATAGGGAAGCTCAGAGATCAACTGTAAATTTACATGATTAAAAACAGCAATAAGCAAGTGAGATTGGTAAGATGTTTCTGCTAGAAGCTATTGATTCAACAGACTAAGTGTCTTTTGGAAGCAGTCTAAATTTACAAAAAAAACCTTTTTGGCTGAGATTTTGCTGATGTATTTGATAACATCTCAGAAAGAAACCTGCAAACCTGGCAGACAAAGGAATTCCTCCGAGTTTGCACTCTCCTTGACAACAGTTGACTCCAAGACAGTTCTCCAAGTGAGCAGTACCAGAGCCAGAGTGCCTCTTTCTTAGAATTTCAGCATTTTAGATAGAACAGAATAAGTTTTCCTGGTGCTGTTCTAAGAGCTACATCGTTAGCCAGACAAAGTTCAGGGACTCAAGTGGCAAAATCCCCTTGCATATACTGAGTCCAAGCTAATGTGAAGATTAATTGTTGCCTAAATAAATATGAAAGACAGAAAATAATGTAAAAAAGGTGAAAGCGGTTAATACAATGCTAGGGTTAAAATGAAGCAAAATCTTTGAATATGAATATTTTGGGATTATATTCAGTATGTTTAATTTTAGGAATACTTATGATTGTTTTCTTGTCAAAAACACTGGTGAATAACAGCATACTGGAATTAAATTTATCCTGTGTTGGCTGCTAATTCCCATTGAAATGCTTGAGAAATATAATAGTAGTTTTAATGACAGATAAAGAGGAGTTATTTGTCTGACCCAAATAGCCTCAATTTATGCAATTTGATGGTTTACAAGTATTTAATCAAATCACACCATTTTGTTAAAAGACACTGTGTTTGCATTATGACATAACTCTTACATCAGAAATATTTCAGTTTTAAAATGAGGGATTTAACTTATAACAAAACCAGGTGAGTGCAGAGGGCTACTTAGAGATACCTATAGCATATCTATATGTCTGAGAGACAGAAATTTATAGACAATGCAATTTCTTTTCCGCATACAGAATAAAAAAAATCAACAAATTCAACTTGCTTAGGGGGTGCTTGCTCACACAGAGCCAAACTCTCTAAAATTCCGCCTTCTGCATAGTTATTCAGCAGAAGAACTCAGAAATTCAGTCAAGGTCCATGTGCAGTAACCTGCAAGTGTGATAACCTGCTATCTTTGGAAAAGCCAAGAATGAGAGGGTTTCTCTAATGTAGGTTTGTACAGCAAACTAATACATGAAGCACATCTTAAAGAAGTAGGAAGCTTCTGCATGAGGAGAATGAAACCCCTGTCTGCTGTTTCCTGGAAGAATACTCAGACTTTCAAACCATGGGGTTTCTCTGGGCTTTTTACTGAGATTGTGCCAAAGGCATGAAAACAAAAGACTCATTAAGCACAGATGAGAACCTTCTTGTACCATTAAGCTGCAGCATTTTCACCTTGAAGAATAGATCCTCCTGTTCTGGTTTCTGAAGGAAAAGCAGTTTGTGTAATTTAAAGCAAGAATCTCTAACTGCTAAACTATTAAGTAAAGGGCATTTGAGATTAGATGGCAGTTCTGGGTTTTCTGAGGACTTCAGGACTGAATTGAGACCAAGTACCAAATCTTCCTACCTCTGTCTTCTAACAGGTGATAGATACCAGCAGACCATCACCTTTGAGAGTTTGTCATAACACAAATCAGTAAATGACTAATGATTCAGAGATGGTCCTTATATTTCCTCATGCCACAACAATTTATTAGTGTATGAAAAGAGATCTATAGAGCTAGTTTCTTAGCAGGTATATATTAATTTAAATCTGAATTAATGGTTGTCTTATTTCATACTTTTATAATGAAAACTGCATAATTTCATTTATTAGCTACTTTAATGGATGTATCTAATTAAATGCAGTATGATTAATAGGTATTTGAATATAGACATAAGATCTTTACAAATATTGTGTGTTTTCTGCTCTATTAAAACATGGCATGGTTTTGGCATTACTTCATTTCAATTTTACTGACCAAGGCTTAGGAAGTACTCTGCTGGAAATGATGAAAGATGGAGGCTTGAGGTTCTTACTGAATTAAATTAGGAGAGTTTCAGTGTCCTGTTCAGTGTCCAGATCCCAAGTTCACTCCAACATCAACTGTTGTGCATTAAAATAACTTATAAACTTCCACTTCTTGCAAATGTCCAAAGTTTCTCTTGGTTTTGTCTTTCAGTCTCAGAAAGTAAAATAACTTTCATTCATTTTCAATTCTTGCAAACCTCTTTATTAGCATTATAAATAAATAAATCATACTTTAAACCAAAGCATTTATTAATGCTTTAAAAGAAATGAAAAAAACCACTCAGCACAAAACAGACACAATCCTTCAAGAACAGACAAATCCTAACTGCTGAAAACCCAGTTTTAGCAGCAGCTGGTTTTTAGATGTCTGACAGAGTGCAAGTTTTAAGCTAGATACCTAGAGAGTGAAAAAGATTAAATTAGATATGCTCCCTTCCAGCAGTTGTGGGATTTAAAGTGTCACAATACTTTGGTTGATTTAGATCCTTAAATTACTGTCTTTTGGAGATTTTCTTCTCAGAACAGTGTCTAATCCCTACTTCTCCCTAATCCTTCCTACATCTCCTTTGTATTGTCTAAGGAATTTCCACGTGCTTAGGTCCATGATTTTTATTAAGATCTTTCCAAAGCACAGGGGACCTTTTGAATGCAAACCCAATTTACAATGTTTGTGTTCAGCTGCATGGAAATTCACCTAAGCCAGCCAGTAGGAAAAATTGAATTGGAAGATTCCGGTAGCTTTCATTATTTTCATTAATCTTATTAAAGAAAAACTTGTCAATATGATTTCCTTACCTCCTAATGTTTTTGACAATTATGAAATACTCTGCAAAGCACTAATGATGGTCTAGTTGCTACAAATCAGCCACACACCACTGGATAATTTAATTCAGCTGAATGGTTGTATGCATCTACTGACAGTCTTACTCCTGTAGAGTGGTTTTCTCATACCCAAGGTTGACAGTTCTGCAGTAAAACCAACCCAAAACACAGAATAAATAAAAATCTCAGTTGGGACTGTGGGCTATTGCAGTGTGGGAGCTATTTCTAGTTTGAGCTCTCAAAGAACTTTTCCTCCTCGGCTTATGTTGGTGATGCTAAACAGGTCAGCTGGCTGTTGAGCAGATAAAATTATGACAGACAAATAGATGAAGTTGTGACTTTATCATAGTGAAAATTGATTGCAAATTTTGGCTTGATAAAGCAAACATCTCAGACAGAAAGAACCAGTATCTGTTTTCTTTTCTATTTGGTTCTGTAATGAAAGCTCCAGTTCCCACTGAGATAAAACATTGTCTAGGTCAGCAGGATTCCCAGGAGAAGATCTGACAACAGTTCACTCACTCTGCTATGGGGTAGATTCCCAACACATAGGGAATTGTCTGATACATGTGACAAAAGCTGACATTTCTGGTCCTTCTTCTTACAGCTCAGGGCAGAAGAGGCCTTTGAATGGTCCCGTCCCTAAATTCCCCAGTTTTCTCTGCTAAGGGAACCTTTTGTACTGTTGTCTCTGTTTCAAGTGATGATTTGCTGCTAAACTGCGGGCAGCCCTGTACATCCCCCTATCTCCACATGCTCCCTTAGGATGGTGGGGAAAAATGCTCTTCCAGCCACTGCAGCTCTGCTATTGTCTGCTGGCAAGAGCACTCCTCACCTCGCCTTGGCTGCCCAGGGGAGCTCCCTCTGCTTGGTCTCCCTCCACGTGTGGGTGCAATGAAATGCTGGTGACATGAGGTGTCTGTCTCAGGTGTGATCACCTGCAGTGACTGGCAGACAAGTGTGCTCTGGGAGGAACATTTAACCCTCCTATCCGGATCTATCCTGGCTTCCCCTTCACCAAGTAAACACAGGTAAACCTATTATTCTTCACAAAATTTCCAAGGACTAAGGAAAGTATGTGATCTTTACTCTTGTCAGATTTTATTAGGGTAGGTGCTCCAGCAAAACCTGCCATTTGTTCCTTTAGAAAAATAATTAAACTAGCAGGAAAAAATGCTTAATGTGGTAGCTAGGGCAGAAACTGTTCCATCACCCTGCTACTCAGATTTCCTGTTTTAAAAATCTGGACATGTCTGTAAATCAATGAGCTATTTTTGTTTGTTTACCTGATCATAAGCTGGTGAAACTGAATATATTTATAAATGCTGATATCTCCTGTATTAGGAACAGCAAGCTCAGTACAAAGCACACCTGAGCCCTCTGAATTTTGTCAGATATTTATGTCATTTCATTAACTAAGTTTTCAGATTATTTCACCTCAGTTTCAGTTGCTTAATGAAAAACAGTCATTTCTCCTGCTGTTTTGATTTAGTATTTTACTGAATTTCATACTTATTTATTTGTAAAATAAAATATCTTGTTTTGTTTTGTTACATCTCCTCTCAACTCTTAAAAGAATTTTTTTCCAAAGGTTATGCCAATATTGTTGTCTATATAGCTGAAGAATTTAAACTTAAACTAGGACATCAAGTTGTTTATTCTTTGTATTTTAAATCCATGAAGATGCAGTGCATATTTTAATCAAAACTATACAGAATTAAACATAGATTTTTGTAATGATTAGTTCATTTTATGTTATTCTTTCCCTTAAATATAAATGCAAGCCAAATTAAAACAAAAGTTACTCATGGGAAATCAGCACGGTTCATATATTCTAAGTTTATTTTCAAGAAATAAATGGAAGTTTTGGGACAATTTTATCCAGGTAGCCTGTTCATTCCAGTGAAGATTTAAGCCTGGGAGAATGACTGGAGCTAGACAACAGCTTCCCCTTGGCACAGCCAAAGTGAGTTATATATTTGAGTTATTCAGTGGAGCATAAAGGTGCTGGACTGCTTCAGTTGCTGGTGGAAGATCTCTTGGATGCAAAGCAGGATGTGTAGTTGGTGCAGACACAGTTTGGAGTGAAAGCCCCATCTCAGGGAATTTCAGTACAGGGTAAAGACATTTTGGAAGAAGAGCCTGTCGACTCCTTTTAAAGACCTGCTTTCTAGGATTAGCTTTTTTGTCTTCTTGGTGGCACATGTACACATACTCTCCTCAAATCCTGACACACACACACACTGGAACATGCACATGTGTTCACGTGGCAGAACTTCCGAAAGACAATGCGGGACTGCAACACATCTAAGTACAAAAATTTGAATGAGGGCAATTTCATTTCTTGAAATGGGTTAACTCCCTGCCCAAAGCATTATTTTATTTAACAGCCTGGGCTAGCTCCAAGCCCTGTGTCCCACAAGCTTTGAGGCTTTCTTTATCTTACCTTAGTTTCTTTCCACGAAAAGGGGAATGTGCCAGCATCCAGCTACAGCATGTTGTCAGCAGTTCTCAATTCCTCGTCCTGCAAGATTCCTGCAGCTGACATCTTCTCTACATCCTGCTTGAACTCTATTCCAGCCAGCCCAGGCTGCACCCAGCATGACATAAGATGTTGCAGCAGTCCTCTTGTTTCTCTCCTGTGAAAATTCTTCACCTTCTCTGTTTTCTGACAGTTTGCCCTTGCTCTGACTCCTGCCTTCTCATAGTACAATGTCACAGCCTGCCAAAGATGGTGTGCCAAGAAAGGGGAGCACATCTGCTTCCACATCCTGGCTAGGTTAGCACAAGGAGAATTGATTTAATAAAATTTATTTTTGGAGGTTCTACCTTTCCTGATCTGATATAATGAAATCAACTATCAAAATAATCCCTAAACTGGCTATTTTTCCTTCAATACTTGAAACCATAACACAAGTTAGTTCTCAGTTCTTCCTGATATGGATTAAAAACACACACTAACTAAAATAAATCTTAAGGCACTTTGGAATTTAATTAATATTATCTCTAACTGGTTAAAAAAGTGCAGCCAGATTTTGAAGAACTAGTAAGACTTAAGTTTATAGTCAGGAACAAGACTCAGTATTTGAGTCTTGGGTCAAATAGATTTCGCCCAAGCAGTCTTTTATTTCCACCAACAGAGTCAGGGCAAGTCCAAATACTCTAGAAAAATGCTACCCCTTTGCCTTTATGCAGTAATAAAGACTTGATGGGTTTTTATATGGAGTTTATATCAGCTGAGTAAGAGGCAGCTGGGGTTTGTCTGGTAATAAGAGTTAGAATTCATAACCACGGGTAGGCAAATGAACACAATAAATTATAAAGCCAAATAAAATTGTCAAGATGCATTTTTGGAAACTCAGTGAGTTTTCAAAAGTGTTTTCTGTACTCTTCCCAGTGATTAGATGTGACCAGTACAGAAAAAACAACAGGCAGAAAATAAAGGTACTAATTGTGAGTGCCTGAGCAGCTACAGAAATTAACAATAAATCTGTGTTCACTGGATAGGAAAGGAATACAGGCTGTCCTGAGGGGAGAATGAAGTCTCACTGCACAGTAAAAAACTGCAGGTTAGGGACAATGTTCCAAGAGTTAGAAGAAGAAGCTTGCTAAAGCACCAGAAAAGACAAACCCTGGAAAATCATTGGCAAACTTCATGTTTGAGCTTCATATTTTAGCTAGTTTTTATTTTGGTTACTTAGTAGTTTGAGTGATCACATTGAGTCAGAAGACACACAGCACCATTGTTAATTTAATTCTGAACTTCTGCTCTTACAGCTTCTCAGCAAGTCTGGTAACCCTGCTTTCAGTCATGTTCACCTGCAAAGGCCCCTAGATGAAGTAAGCAGGGAATGTTCACAAAAATGATGTTTAGGCACGATAAAATGTCGATTCAAAGGAAGCATCCTGTGCTACCTGTACTCTGCCTGCATCCCAGGATGGGGTTGGTATCTACTGAAGTGTATGGCACAGCTTTGCATGCAGCAGTGTCACAGGATTTAATTTTAAATTATACCATTTTACAGCACAGAAGTTAATCTGATACAGTACAAAGATTTTTGCCATTACTGATTTGTAATTTAATGACTACTGAAACTTAATTCACCTGATACCCAGTACCTTGATAGCAATAAGATCAGCATCATCTCTCAAATTTTGGCTCCAGGATAGGAAGAATCATGTAAAATTTCATAGGAGCTGTTTGCTACTAAGCTCTCAGAGGGACTGTATAAGCCAGCAACTAACTAATGAGGGTTTTGATGCTGTTCTTGTTCCTAATTCCTAATTATCTACCAAAAATCTTTAGTTCCACTGGCTGAAGCAGTTACTGATTTCTGAACATGTGATACTCAATCATGTGGCCTTGCTGCATCTGCTCCCATGGACTATGTGACCAATTCCTCACCAAACAATGTTCAGAGGCAGAAATTGCTACTTCCATTTTGGCAGTGGAACTACTTTTGTTAAGGAATGTTGCTTTGTGCATGTTTTTGAGGGTGAATTTTGAAGTGCATCCATTCCTTTGGGTGAAAGATTTCTGCCTGAAAGGTTTAAGATGGCATTGAGGTGGCCTCCAAGAAAGCAAGAATATGGATAGTCGAAATGGGAGGATATACTCTGTATGGAAGAGCAAGTTACATAACAAAGTGACCTAGGCCTGAGGAGTTTATTCTTGAGCCCACAGACACATGCTCTTATACTCAAGTATATTTCTCTCTTCATTTATACACATATGTTATACACATAGAGAATCATCAAAATGCCCTTCATGGCTAATACAGGGATAAGGATCATAGGCAAATTCATGAAACACAGACCACAGTTTTTCTAGTTATTTCTAGGAACTTAAATATCTTCCATAAATTCAGAACTTCATTGGCAGAGTCGCTTTTTACAGTCAATGGAAAACACCTAAGGATTTGGCCCATGGAAGGGTCAAATCATCTTCTGGAGAAATTTGATCCACTTTCCACTGAAGATGGCTTATTCTGTCAATTATATAAGAAGTCCAGAGCAACCATGCTCCTGGAAACCTCAATTAAATACCTAAAATTTGTCAGAGTAAAATGGCCCCAGGAAAAATGGTTCCAAAAACTTCAAATGCACCAGGCTGTGTTGTAATTCAGTTAACAGACTTTCAAATTAGTGAGGAAATGTGATCAAAGTATCACATTAAGGCACTATTAAGAGGAATACACTTTGATCCTGACTAATGAGGTGCAAAAGCAGGAAAAAAAAGAAAAAATATCTGTGGAATAAAAAGATAATTAAATGCAAAAACTAATCTGCCTCCATACTGTCTTATTGACAGGGCAGAGGTTAATGTCAGTGCATATTTAGGCAGACTTTATTATCTAATTCTCTAACCAGTTCTTTTCATGAAAGCTGAGGCTACTTGTGCTAAGAGTAAAAAGGATTAAACATAAAAATCCTAGGTTATAAATGGGTGGCTCTAATGTATTTTATCCATACCATTTCAGGACTCAAGTATGAATTCTAAATTCCAGTCTTTGGAAAAATTGGTGAGGCTATGCTAATGTATGGGAAGACTAAAACTAACCAAGTATTTAATAGATTGATTAAGCTCCGTATATCTCTCTGTGAGAGATCAAGTGAAAGTTCCATTTATTGACAGAAAACCAGAAAAACGTGGGTTAGGTATTTTTCCCTACTAAAATAAAGAGTACTTTTAGATTTTAGATTTATCATTAATTTGCCAGATATTACAGGGCCTCTGGTTTATTGATAAAGAATCTGAGATTGGTGTGGTTTGTACTGCAAAAAACTATAACCATATGAAGGAGGCCTCTATGCTCCATGCTCTGCTGATCTGCACAATAAATATGTGTGATAGTAAAGTTAGATTCAAAGTGAATTTAAAAGCTATAAATTTGTCTTCATTTATCTTCAGCTTTTATTGATCTAAAAAAGACTGTGCTATCAAAAAAAGGAAAAATAAAATGTCATATAAATGATGTGAATCAATGCTTCTGATTTGTTGCCAGAACTGTTGGTATTATGAAAAATAATAATTGTGACACAAACAGTACTCAGGGTCTTTGATGAAATTTCAACCAAGCTGCAGCAGCTGGTGAGGATACACAGTTTTGTAAGCAATGCAGCAAACGTGATACTGTGTTACCCTATCATCAGGTACATCTAGCAGCAAAATGGTTGTATAAATAATATATTATCAAATAATACATATTATTAAGTATTATTATAATATATATAATATATTATTATATATATCAAATATAATTATGTTGCAAAAGTATGCTATGCTATCTTGAGTAGCTATGGTGTAGTACACCTAAATGTAGTGGGATGTAGGATGAATATATTATTATTCTGTGAGTACATTATATAGTTATATAGTACATACATTATTACATGGTATTAATAGAATTTTATTATAATACTCACTATGAAAGCCAGATTCGCTAAGATTTATGTCACTTTTTAGTAATATGCATATGGTAATCTAAAATACTATGTGGAGTCTATAACCTGGATATGATACTCTGACCACTTCATTATTGAATTAGTACATTTATATTTTTAAAATCCCAACATCTGAGTAAGAACTATGCCTTTCATATTGTGACCACTAAAGCTAGGGAAATTGTCAATTTTGTTGCATAGTTAGAACTCAGTTTATATCACCTATGAAGGTCATCCATGGCATTATGTTCTTCTGTCTTTTCTCATTGATGAATGACGGGCCTTATTTGAAATAAAAACAAGACCAAACACTTTGTAAGTGTGGTAAATGGAAAAGCTTTTAAAGTCTGAATTAGGAGTACCCTGTAGAACATACTGCCACAATGGAAGAGTTGATAGTTGGATACTCCTGTAGGTAACAATGGAATCAATGGTGCCCTTCCCTATTAAGATCTAGGAGAGGCACATCACATTTTCTGCTTTCCTCCTCTCCTGCTCCTCAGAAAGAAAGGATGATAAACCAGCCTGGTGATGCTTTCTGCTTTTGTTAACAAAAGAGGTTCTTCAGGCTGGAGGCATTATCCTTGCATTTGTGTTCACACACAGAGTCTCTGTGTGTACAGTTACTCTCACTTTCAACCAGATATTGGAATCTTTTTGAAATCTAAGTTAGACTAAAAAGTCTGTCTTCTTAGTTGCGTCTATATTGTAGGAGTTGTATTAGCTTCTCTTCATTGTTCAATATTCCCTTTGGTTACCCATAGATAGAACACTATTCTCATCCTTTTACATGGGCTCCAGCAGCTAAAATGTACACTTTTAGTCCTGAAACTGTCTCTGTTTTAAGCTGCTTTGTCGTATGGAAAAGAAAGATTATTTACTGAAACACTGGGCTTTTTGGTAAGGCAATAAATAAAGCATCAAAATTACTGCATTAATTGACTAAAGCAGCGGCTGGTTTCTATGCCAAGTTATCAATGAATTCCTCATTTCTTATTAAAATGTGTTGTGGAGCAGATTCTTTTTAAAAAAGCAGACAAGTAAAAACCAATTAGTATTTGTTTATAATGCTGATCAACATGTCTAATAACTGTTGCTAGCATTTCCATGAGAATTTTTTTTCAGTATTTTTAAATTTTCTATTTTTAATAGAATTCTCTTTGGCCACATAGCTTATGATTGACAGATGGTGGCTGTGCAATGTATTTTGGAACAAGTGCAGCTGACAGACTGTAGGTGGGTAGTATATTGAGCTGGCCAATCTCAGCATTCTGTCCACATGTAAATAGCACAATTCATTAGGTGATTTTTTGTTTCTGTCCTCTCATTGAAAATACAGTTAAATACTCTGAGTACAGAAATTAAAAAAAAAAATACTTCATATAAAACATGCCCACTTGCCTGACCAAGGGTGGAGGTAACAGAAACATGTTGATTTAGATAACTGAGGATGTAACTACTAGTTCATGTATCAGGAGTCACAGAAAGATGTAGAGAAACTCTATTGCATTTGTAAAGATTTAGCACATTGTCTTCTCCATACAGAATGAATGGAATATTCTATTGGTTTTACCCATCAGCTTCAGAAAAATGTATCCTCTGACTAGACTCTGCAAGATGCTCTCATAACATGAATAAACTTGGATTTTTATTGCCAGAACACCAACAGGCTATCAGAAAGTAAAAAATGTGCTGCAGAGCATTTAAAGCTTGGGGAAAAAAATGTTATCTCAAGTTCTGCTTCTGATCAGGAGCCAAAACCAAGACATTTTTTCACATACCCCAACAGAAGGCTTCATTGTACTCAAAGATGAGTAAAGTTCTCGAAAAAACAGGGACAGAATTTTAAAGGATTCTAATTTATATAAATTTGATTTCTTATAGACAAACTAGAATGTGCATGTTTGCTGATAATTCTTACCCTTATCAAACCACAGTCTATCTGTCTGTAGCAGGGTTCTCTGCCTCATAGGATCCAAAAGCTCCATCAGCGCTGTTCAGCTGCCCCATCTAAGCAATGAATGCTGCCCGAGGAAGAGGGCAGGTTCTGTTGGAGCCTGGGGAAAAAAGGACTGCCAGACTGGGATCTGAAGATGGAGCTGAGCCAGTGGTGTCCCATGCAATGATCAAATGAGTGCTAAGTTGCTGAAGATGGTTTTTGGTCTTGACTTCTTCCAAAGGCCTTGGCTTTCCTGATACGCTGAGAGGTCATGAATAGATGGCAGTTATGAATAGAATCTTTGTGAAGAGAAGAAGCAAAAAGAGAAGAGCTGTTCTAAAGCTGGGAGCAGGAAAGGGCTGTTAAAAGGAATGTGATCACCAAGATACCATGAAGGGAAATGTGACAAGTTGATAAGGAGAATGTCCAGGCAGGAGCTGTGCTGAATGCAGAAGGCAAAGCCAACTATGAGATCAGTTTGTTCCATGTTGGGAAAGTGCTAAAATTGCTGGCAGAAGGGCAAAAGGCAGGAGAAACATACATTTTATAGCACTTGGAGTAGATTGGGAAGCAAAACTGGGAAGGTGTCTGAATAATTCTGAATGAGCAGGTGGAGAAAATGAAGCAAGTGTGGAAAAGAAGGGTAACAAATTTTCCCTTCATTCAAGTTAATTTTGAAAGCAGGCTGTTGTGCAGGGTAACAAAAAATACTTAACAGCAAAAGAAGAGATATAGAAAATTTTAAGTCAGGAATTGGCAAGAAAAATGGGCCCCTGAATTTCTAGACACACCTTCAATGGGTGCCAGATATTTAACTACAGAAAAAACCTGGGAGATGTGTTTTGTAATTAACATGCATGAGGTAGAATTGGCTGCTGTAGATGAAAAGTGATGGGAGACCTTAAAGTAAGGTGCTACCTGGAACCAGTTTTACTGTGCCAGTGGGTGCATTGGTAGATGACTCTTATTAACCTCTGTCCCTGGTTAGCTCATGTGTGAGATGAACTCCGGGAGACAGGGGCCAAATTAGGGGGCAGCTGAGGGGCTGGAGGACATCTGACAAAGAATGAAGGAGGAAATGTGTTGTATTGCAGGAGTTGGCCTGTTTTTTAAAGAGACTTTAAGAGGTATGTGTACAGTAGCTAGGTAGATTCTCTGTGGGTTTTGAGGTCTTGAGCGATCTATTTGTGCTACTTCACTATTGATCCTGAGAGATAAAACCAGGCAGTAAATGGCTTGTGGGTAGTTGGAGGATGATGAAAATCTCTAGATATTTTGCATACAATCTCTCTGGAACTCATCATATGCCATGCTGTGAGGTATAATACTGCCATATGGTGTTGTGGAAGATGTGGCTGCCATACACAATGGAACAGGTGAAAAATGTCCCCAGTTGGTGTTGTTTACAGTGAACAATGTTTCTGCATGAATCTCTGTAACTGGAGCACAACCTAACAGCACTAAGCAATGGCCACACTATTTACCATCATCATGATGATTAATGTCAATATTTTAACTTTTTTCGTTCCAGATAAAAGCTTGTGATTCACTTCTCTTCTTGTACAATTAGATCAAGGCTATCACGTAATTTACTGAGTTCATCAAATCCACCATGTACATGGTCAATTTGATGAACTGGTTCTTCCTTCTTTCAGTCAAATACAAAATGTCCAGGAAATGTGGCTGAAAGCAATGACATTAATGGCCAAATATGTTTCATAATTGCTTCATTTTTCTGATTGTAATGGTAATTTAACTTTTTCCAAAAAGCACTGAAGCTTTGATAGATTAAATAATCCATGGCAGACATCTCTTGACTTTTGACTTAACCACCTGCAATGACCCCAGCATTTGGAAGAATCCTTGTGATACAGATGGAAAATACCATGGTTGAGCCTTTCCTTTGGAGAAATATTGAATGGAAACTTATGCCTAGGGAACAAGCAGGGCACAGCTTGTTTTTTATTGATCTTAACACTGAGATTACCATGGCAATTCTCCAGAACATGATGTAGGTAGAGAGGTGTGATTTGCTATTTTTACAGATATCTGAGCTTAGTTAGTTCTTGAGATGTCTATGTAAAGAATATAATGGATATATTCATCTCAATGAATTGGTATCATGCAAATATTAAGTAATTTCCGTAATGTCTTTTTTTTTGCCTCTAAATATCATGATATTAGGAAGAGAAAAATATGTACTGGGACACTGAAGAAGAAAGCTTTTGTTTGAACAGTGCTCGTCTGAAATTTGATATAGCTAAGAAAGGGAGAGAAAAAAATCTATGTATCACTGTCACATTCATAAACAATGAAGGGAAAGGAAAACCACAGGTGAGAGTAGCTAGCTGCAAAAGGATGGGTGGGTAGAAACCAGAAGGATGAGATTAGGAGTAATTACAAGCTCAATGATTAAACTTTTTAAGCATAAATAGGGAAGGGAGACACTTTCAGAATAGCAAACTACAATGTTATAACTGTACATGGGAAGAAGGAGACAGTTCTTTTCAGGACACTCAGATGTTTTTTTCATTAAAGGAAAGTCATAATATTTTTGAACAGTTATGCAAAAGAAGACAACAATCATATTTGTTTTAGCAATGTATGTCTAGAAGTGTATGTGTTTGTGAAGAGCTTAAGAGACAGCAAAAGGGGAACTGAATTGTTTGTGAGAGTTTATTAATAACATGCTTCATGTTGAGAAGGAGAGAGGAAATAAAACAGTTAGGAAGCATGTAGGAAGTTTTTATGGTTCACTTTTAAAGAAAAAAGATATTAAAATCTGTATATAGAATGAATGGTTTTTCAGAGCCAAATCTTTAGGAGAGATCTTGTGATAGTTACACAGATAGACATTAAAGGAAAGAGCTGGCATTTCCCTTGAGTGTGGAGGATGACCACTGGCATTTCAGGAGTGGTAATTATCCTGAGTTCTGCTGGATAAAATTGCTGCGGAACAAACCTCTTCCAATGAGTTGAAGTTACACATTTTACCTGATTCCTTCTTTTATGCCTTGTTTAGAAGTCTGCCCCTTGCTTGCTGTACCTCACGATATCTAATATTTAATTTGTAGTACTGTACTGTGGTGTTATCAATGCTGTGAGTGAATAAATAGCTGGAATTTGAAGTAAGATCAGTTATTTATTCTGACCAAACGAGTTGTGTGAGCTCCATTCTCACTGTAGCTCTTTGAATCCCAGACTACATGCAGAGGTAATCTCTTCTGTAACTACTAATGTGCAGACTCAGCCTTGGATATGGCAATTATGCCATGATTTTCTTTCCCTTCCCTCTTTCTTTTTCACCTGGCACAGAGTCTGCAAGGCAAGCTGATCTTATGATCCATGCTTGTGGATAACTGGAAAAATATCTCTGAAATGTGTTTCAAGAAATTTCTTGCTGTGAGAGGACTTGCCCTTATGTTTTTTGCACTATAAGGACTTCAAAAAATGCTTCAAATTAAAAAATTATTGCATAAAAAGTAAAGTTTTTTTGGGTACAAAAGTGCTATTTCAGAAAGTTCGGTTCAAAATCAGTTTGAATACTAAGGGATTCAAGGAAGATTATATAGAACAGAAGGATTTGACTCTTTAAATTGAGTACTCACAAGACAATTTCTTAAGTAAATCAACTTGACAGGCTCTTTAAAAAAAGAAAATGAATGATTGCATATTAATGAGGTGCATATTAGAATATTTTCTTTTAGATTATAGAATTTTCCTACCTGAAAACAAATAGCTGTGAGAGATATAACAGCTGGTATGGGAATTGGTAACATTCTTAACTTAGAGATGCTGGCTAATGGCTCCTTGTGTAATGTGTGAATGAGTATACCTAAAGGGTCATAAACCTCAGGAAATTCCCCAAATACTCAATAGTGAAAAGGGAAATCGTGGCTGTTTTTCCAGAAAAGTTGTTTTGCTGGTCCTTAATGTTAGGAAAAGTTCTATCATGTGGGCTAAACAGCTTGGGTATGGTATTCCTGCTTCTGGTCCTGCCAGTTGACTGAACCTCACCACAGTGTCTCAAAAAGACTTTGAGGTCAGATCACTCAAATTTTTATACATGAATTTAATGGTTGGATTCAATAAACAAATGCTAACGATAAGATGGTGCTGACCATCAGAACAAACAGTGATGCAAATAGTATGTACTAGTGCAACTATAGTGGTGCAAAAGTACAGTGCAATTATACTGCTTGTTTACCTAAGTACAAGAAAAGGTTGCTTGTCACTCACCTATTGTGATTAAATTAATATGACCCATGTGGTGTTTTTATAGTTACTGAATGTATTCATACATGGAAACCTCCACTTTCCTTGACAGCCTTTGGGAAATATTACTTCAGAAAGTATTTTTTTTTTTTTTTTGGGAAGTATTACTTCAATAAGTATTGGAAAGGACTTAATGCTCTTGGCAGTTATGTTACCAATCAAATGATCACTGAAGTGAACTGTGGAAATATTTCATTAATTTTGTGATGTTTTGAACCAGCCCTGAGACTTTTCTTTTGCTTATTAGACTTCTCAAAGCAGGAGTCACACAAGGCATTTGAACTACAGGTACCAACACATCGTGAGTGTCTGAAGGAAATGCCTCCAGCATCACACAGCTAAACACTCAGCTTTGATGATCATCTTCTGCTTTTCTGGCAGCTCAGCTGCCTTTCATAGGTGACAGAGAAGACACCCTGTATCTGAATTGGCATGCTTAGGAAGTGCTCAAGTGCTTTCTGTGCTTTATTTCTCCCTTATCGTGGATATCCTTTCCTTAGACATCTTTTTCAGATTGTGGATTGAGCAAGAAATCTTAGTTCTGAGCTTGACACTGATGCATGATCCTAGACACTGTTAAAGGCTAATTACTTCTGACAGTTATCCCAAGTGCCTTGTACGGTAATCAAACAGGAATACTGTGCTAATATGGAAATGGAGCAAAGGCCTCCTGAGTCTGAGTCTTAACTGCAAGAATTTTCCTGTTGATAGGGGGAACTTTCTGCACTTGAACATATAACTGATTGCTTTATGATGATTTTCACTTAATCAAAACCAATTTGTCATTGGAGTTTTTTAATCATAAAGGTCAAGAGTTTTTCATATGCTTTCTATTATTATTTCAGTCTCTAACAGAATTTATTACTGAATATGTGTCTCTTGCAAAATGAGATATGCACCATAAATTATATTTGACAGTTCTTTGTGTATTTCTGAATAAAACAACAAATCTGAGATCTGTTATAGGAGGAGTGCAGGGCAGACCTGAACAAAAAAACTGCTAGAGAAAGACAAATTAGCCAGACAGAGAGAAAGGGAAGACAGACAAATGACCTGAAAATATACTCTAACTCCATTATTTAAATGTTTTAATGCAATTATAAGATGTATTGTATGTGTGTTTTTAGACATCATCAGCCAAAGTGGATGGCAGGTGATTAAAATATTTCAAATTAGACGTGAAGCCTTGCTCTCCTTTTCTTGTGGTGTCTGAATATGGTGACAGAAGTCTAAATTACAGTCTGTTTCAAGGTGGCTGCATTTGAAACATCATACCAGTTTATAAATCTCAAACTACAGTGACCCAATTCATCAATACCTGCCTTTGCTTCTTAGTCTGTTTCAACTTCTTTTTCTTGCATATATAGGACTGGGAAAAAAAATTGGAAACAAAAAATTTACCTTTCTTATACATCTTATGTAGCTTTGGTATTTGTGAAATCAAGAAAGTAACCTGACTTTTGGAAAATATGCTGAACATGGAATGTAATAGATCACATACCTGAAATGTTATTTTCCATTGCTTTGTGCCTCAGGGTGTTTATTTTTTAAGCCACAAAATCACAGTACAACCTTTAATATAGTGATGAAAAATTTGAAGTAAGCTTGAAGGACAGTAAATCAGTGGTTTGCATGTTAAAGCACGGGCTCTATAACATATGAGGAATGATGAAGACCCATACCCATGGAAGCTGTGTACTTCCATGATTGGGTTGGGGTTTGGCTACCTCAATTCAGTGGGACATGTTTTCATTCTCCCTGAGTATCTCCCTGAGTTGTGTCACAGAGCAAGCTGGCGGATATCCCAGAGTTTCAGAAGAGCTTGATTAGCTTTGGGAACATTGAGAAATGCTTCCCCATCCCACTCTGGTTCTGCTCACTGCTGCAGATTTCCTTTCATGTACTCACAGATGTGTTATTCACAGCAGTGTCTGTCCCCAGGAGGAGGGGATAGCTGCACCCCCATTTCCAGTCCATTCACCAAGGTATGAAAGACACAGAGATCGCTCCAAAGTGATCCAAAGAGAGCAGACATTTACCAATAGGATGGGAAATGCTGGATAACTAGAGCCAGGACTACTCTGGGTACTGGAGCTCCAAAGTGGAATTTGGGTGAGAAAGCCCAGGTTGGAAGAGACACCAGCATGCCTTGGAAATGTGTCCAGTGATAGCTGCAGTGTCTCTGCTAAGAGTCTATTCAATGAGGAGCAGCATGTACAGTGTCCTTTCAGGAAATAACCTAACAGGTGGCCAATCAAAGACCTATGTGAAGGGGCAGAGAAAATTCTGGAGGGAAAAAGAGCATCATGCAGCACAAGAGGTGTGGACATGAGCTGGGAGAGACCAGGCAAGCAAGCAAGTGTCCTTTTTGTTAATGGAACTCTAGATTTCAAAGCACAGAGGAATAGCTGATTTGGTATAATCAAATTATTTATGTGCTTGGAGATGTGATTTTTTGCAGGCATGAATGGGAAGCTGCTTTGTCAGATCTGGTTGCTTATTGAGAAATCCTTAATTCTCTTTGTGAGATCTGTGTGCTCTGGGCTGTGTTTACTAACATTTTTTTGCACCTTTGACAGTCTTTATGTGCTGTGTTACTGTAGATGTCTAATTGAGCAAGAGGAGGGACAGGGAGGGTGCAAAGGTTTGCTGGGGTGTTATGTGCCTCAGATCAAGCAGAACAGAACTTGCTCCTTTGGCAAGCAGTTCTTCTGCTGAAGTGCAGATAAATACCAGATGGGGACTTTCTTTTTTGGCTCACATTTCTTGTTTTGAAATGTGTTGAAACATTTTATGAGAAGGACAGGGTGCCATCCAGAATTTCTGACAACCTTCCCTCATTTGTTTGACTAGAGATGTGTCTTAGCTATAGATTTACCCAGGAAATTTTGTGGGTTTAAAATCATTCTCAGCTTTAGTACATAAACTGGAGTATGCAGTGCTTCTTCATGCTCTTGATGTCATAATTTTTCTGCAGAATGATAGATATGTACATAAAGAAAATTGATACATGATCTATTGTCTAAATCTGAAAACATCCCTTAGGGCTGGGGACACTAATTTAGGAAATTCTGATCTTCCTGTTCCTTCATTACTGCAGTTGTCCGAACCATTGTAGGGTAACTTATTACAGAAATTTTGATCAGGTTTACAGTATTTGTCCTATATGTTATCACAAATACTCTACTTTTGCCTACCTCTGACCGTCCAAATCCTAAATTTACACCAAAAAAAAAACCCTGGGTAAAGGCACTCAAGTTGAGCCATTGTATTGTGGATGTACAGTGTTTTCCAGAAAAAGTTAATGGTTCAGTAGGGATGACTTCTGGGGTAGTGAAACTCACATGGTTTCACCATGAGAGTAAACTGCTGAAATGCAAAATTCTTATTGGTTGCAGACAGCTTTTATAAAAAATCCTTTCCTTAGGATTTTTTCCTCCTGAGAAGCTGGAGGCCTCAGGAACAAAATGTAAACAACGATTATCTGCTGCTGTGGAATGCAACAGGTGCATCTGTGATTGGCCCATGTTGGATGTTTGTAATTAATGGCCAGTCACAGTCACCTGGCTTGGCTCTCTGTCTGAGCCACAAACCTTTGTTATTCATTCTTTTCTATTCTTAGTTAGCCTTCTGATGAGAACCTTTTCTTCTATTCTTTCAGTATAGTTTTAATGTAATAAATATAATAAAATAATAAATCAAGCCTTCTGAAACATGGAGTCAACATTCTCATCTCTTCCCTCATTCGAAAACCCCTGTGAACATGGTCACACTTATCAGCTTTCTCATAGTTGTAATAACTGGTTCTTCACTTGAATATCGCTCCTGACCTTCCCAACACTGAGCATAGTAAGGGAACTTTGTGGCTAGGCTCATTGACATTTCTTTAAAAAATGAGTAAAATGAATGCACAGCCAAGAACACTCACCTATTGCTTGGTGTATATTTTACATTCCATCCTGGTCCCTTATCCAGTGTTTGCTTGTTTGCAGATTGCTAACCTTCTTCACCTGCTCATAAATCACTTGCATTGTTTTCTAGGTGTAGAGGAGAGAAAAAGGGAGTGATTTTGGAGAAAATAGGAAAGAGAGGTAGATAGTTTAAGCGAACAGAAAAGAATTAGAAACCAAAGAGAGTTTCTTAGTTTCTTTGGTATTTTTTGGAATGTAGTGCTGCCTTTTTCCCCTCCATGCTAAAGAGTTTGATAACTAAAAAAGCAAACTACAGCTTTGAGAAAGGCCCACTGATGAGGAGTTATTTTGGTCACTACAGCAACAGCAGATTTCTCTGCACAGAAAATTCTTCTCAAAATGCAAGGAGCTTGCAATGAGAACAAAACAACAGATAATTGGTGTACAGGTGGACAGAAGATGGCCAGAAAAGATCAGCCCCTTTAAGCTTCAAGAAGCAATTCAAAACATTTGTGGCAACTTTGGGGGCATGGAACCTGAAATGTAAGCATGTCTGTGGTTGGTCTCATTGGTGGTTTTGATAGAAACTTGCCTGCAAGGGTTTAGGATGTGTTTGCATGGTCCACAGCTTTGCCACCTGTGACTTACAGGCCTGGAGCTGAGTACACCAGCAAGAATCAGCTTAAACCAGAATGGTTTTGTTTCTTTTCCTTTTTTCCACCTTTTAAAGTTTATGCTTTCAAGCTCAGAATAGGAGACCTTGATGTAATGTCACTGACCTTCAGAGGTCACACGTGCCTGAGCTGGACCCTTGGAGCTGTGGCTCCTCCAGTGCTCTGCTCCTGCCTTCACCACAGCAAGCCACCAGCAGATGCTGCCTGTAACTTCCTCAAGCACAGACACTGATACTGCAAACAGTTTAACAAATGTCCACTGTTGTCCAATAATGCATAACTTTGGGTGGTGTTGCACTCAACATTCAGTTACTTTCATCTTGTGAACCCTTCTATTAGGATTTGCATCTTTTGCCCTTTGTTTCATTGAATATCTGTATTCTATAGGTAGTGTTTAACTGTTCATTTCAAATCATTGTTATAAATAATTCCAAATATTGAATAACATCTTGTTTTGTCCAGTAATTCACAAATTTTGGAAAAAATAGTATTTTTGTGTCAGTTTATAATGACACATTCTGACCTTTGTAAGAGAAAACTACTAGGAATAAATTAAAACAAATGTCAGTATTCAGTATTTCAGACACTGTAATTGGCTTCTTTTTTTTTTTTTTCTTTCTCCTTTGGTTTCTGCTACTTAATTCAAAAGAGAACCACTGCCCTTATAAGAAGACTGACAAATCCTATTGCAAAACTCACTTAAATAATTTATTTTAAACACCATATATCCTCTTATCTGCCCTGTTCAATTCTGAAAGTAGTAAGCTGGGAAATCCATAGGAAACAACTAGTGTCAAAACCAGCTTAAGCTTTGTCTCTGGCCTCTGAACCTTGTGATTCTACCCTTACTTGCTCAACTCAATTACTTTTCCCAGATGATGGTCTCTATTAATGAGGTTTTTTCTCATGTGCAACATATATACTGAGCTAATTGCCTTCTAAAGAGAGGAAAATTCTTCTCTATTTCATGATAGCTAGAATAAGCAATAGTGATCCCAGCCTAAGTCATGTAGAATGAACTTAGTGAGAATTAAAGTTAAATAAAATCAAAGAGGAGAGAAAAAGGGATACTCTTGAAGTTGTCTTCCTGTGTAGAGCTGTGTGACAGTGACAGATATTGCAGGAGGCAATAGTAAAAGCAGGGCTGGGTAAAGCCCTCATTGCCATATCTGTGTGAAAAATTAAGTATTCCTCATGGGGTTTTGCACAGAGGCCAGGGATAGCCTGAGATTTCTGTCTTTCAGAAAGCTCCATAGGGAGAAACCAGCATTGGTTTGGGAATGAAGATCTGATGTGTGTTCTTTGTAAGGAAATCAAAGAAATACCAGATCCCTTTCGGACTCATCTAGCTGATGGAAATAACCTGGTGAAGGCCCATCTCTCTGTTATGTGCTAGGGGTCAAAAGGAACATGGCCTGTATCCATTTGGATAGCAAAAGATTTATCAATAAAGAGCAAAATTATATTATAAGGCAGAAATTACTTACAAGAGTTAACAGACATGATTTCAAACATTCATTTTGGGTAAGCCTGGGATCTGTAATCTCCAATCCAAACATACACACACCTCCATAAATTAAAAAGAATTTACTGTAATCAAGATTTGCATCACTATTATATATTATTTTAAATCTCACAGCATACAGCTCTCACTTGTGAATAAATTATTTGAAGACAAGATTTAAAACAATCAGTATGCAAAGAAAAAAATGTAGAACTATTATAAATAAAAACAGTAGCCACTGTTTTTACTGTTTGCTAAATCAGAAACTGAAAGCTAGGCTACCTTTCCACAAGAGCAAAACCTTAGCCATGAGAAAGCCATACTGCTCTGAAACAATATTCCTTTTTTCTTCCTTCCTTCCTTCCTTCCTTCCTTCCTTCCTTCCTTCCTTCCTTCCTTCCTTCCTTCCTTCCTTCCTTCCTTCCTTCCTTCCTTCCTTCCTTCCTTCCTTCCTTCCTTCCTTCCTTCCTTCCTTCCTTCCTTCCTTCCTTCCTTCCTTCCTTCCTTCCTTCCTTCCTTCCTTCCTTCCTTCCTTCCTTCCTTCCTTCCTTCCTTCCTTCCTTCCTTCCTTCCTTCCTTCCTTCCTTCCTTCCTTCCTTCCTTCCTTCCTTCCTTCCTTCCTTCCTTCCTTCCTTCCTTCCTTCCTTCCTTCCTTCCTTCCTTCCTTCCTTCCTTCCTTCCTTCCTTCCTTCCTTCCTTCCTTCCTTCCTTCCTTCCTTCCTTCCTTCCTTGGGGGTTTTTCTGTTTGTTTTGTTTTGTTTTACTTTTTTTTTGGGGAGTTTCCTGGGGATGAGTTAGCTAAGAATACAGGGGAAATGTCTCAGCTGTGTGTTCACAATGAGGTGTATGTCTACCACTACTGAAAAAGATTTGGGACTTTTGGTTTTGTACTACATGCTGTGCTGCAGTGGTTGCAAAACTCAGATTGCATTGCTCACAGACTAAATGGTAAATGAATAAAAGATGCTCAAGTTATCTCCAAGGAACCAAGTTCATTTTTGGAACTATATTATCAAATACTGCCTCTATAGGGGTGTTAAGAGAGACACACTAAGCAGCAAGCAGGATTAGTACTCATTTATGCATGGACTTAATCCACACCTTACTTCAAATAATATTTCCTGCGCTAGTGTATTCTGCAGGCACAGCCACTATAAACTGCAAATAGCAGAGGAACAATGGTATCTTTATGGTATCTTTAATAAAGTGTAATGGTTAACAAAAGATAATGCCATAAAACAATCTTATCACTTTCCAAATGAAACTGATTTTCCCATCCATGATCTCTAAATAGTATCTGGAATCCATAGAAATGATATAATGTTTAATCAGACTACAGTATATAATCTATTGACTCTCCTTAAGAGATTTTTTAAATTACAGTGTATCCTCTGTTAATCAAGCTCCTTGTTGCTGAGAACAGGAGTCACTGTCCCCTCAGGAACAGATTTCTGTGCCCATTTAGTGCAGGAAATTACAATGTACACTAATCTTGCTATATTGGTAGAGATCATGTGACTTAATGCTTTTACTTTCTAAAACTCAAACTTTCCAAGAGAAATTAACTGTGTTTATTCAGTCCTGAGCAAGAGATGTAACTAAATCTGCAAATGAAATCAACACATGTTCAAAGCTCTACAAGCTCTACCAGCCATGGTGAAGCTATTTCGTACCCAGCTCATTACAGATAATTTACAGCATGTCTTGAAGTACAGTAACAGTGAGTGACATCTAATACCCCTTGGAAGCAAGAGTTTGAAAGAGTTTCCCAATCTGGACAGAGTTCGGTTTTCCTTGTGATATTCCACAAAATGTATTAAAGAGCAAAGACACATTTCTTGTCCAGGTTAGGGCTGACTGAGACTGTCACAAACCCTAAAGCTCTCATCACTTAAATACACCAGATGAAACATCTGTAGGATGTCCCTGCTTACATGCCATTTCCTTTTACCCATTCCTCAAAATCCTATGCCTGGCCATCATCCTGTCAGTTTTGTGTGCTAATTGTGTTGTATATTCAGCTGGGAAAAGGGTTTTCAAGAATAATAGGGAAAATGCTGATTTTAAGCTTTAAATGAAACAACCAATAGAATTCAAGCTGCAACAGAAGAAACAATTACTGAATAAAGGTTTTCTAATATTCCTCTTATTAGATCAGATTATTAATAACAATGGCTTGTTCTTTTGTAGAAAAATATAACAGCAGTAGGAAATTGATTCTTTGAAATAATCATGAAGTTCTGCCTGACAGCAAAAAAAGATCTGTTTCTCTTCAGGACAGATGACTTTAAATTTATGAATTATATCTATGCTCCACCCTTACCACATTAGTACTAACACCTAGCTATAAACACCACACCCATAAATATTTGATACATTTCAGCCCATAGGAATACACCATCAAATTTCAAAAGCAAATCTTAAGTCATGTTGTACATATTTGGAGTAGGGATAATAATAGTTAGCCAGCAGGAAAGAAAGATTTAATAAGTTTTAGAATTAAAACTGAAGAATACAATATAAATTCAGCATTCTGTTCAAGAAGACATTAACATTTTATAGGTCTTTGGTCTTGTTTTCCATTTTCTCAGTTTAGGCTCCAGGCAGTTCAGGATGTTTGATTTATACCAATTACATGTGATTGCCTTGTGTACTCTGTAATGCTTGGAACAACAAGGGGATGTAAACATCTCTGTTTCTGAAGCAATAATAGGTTTCATTTCAAATACAGCACATACTTTGAAAGATAGATAAATCTGATTACTTTTTGTTTACATCCAACTTACAAGATAGGACATTGCTTGCCTCTTAGCAATCTGGTTGTGGATTCTTGGCAAGGGAAAAAGCAAAGGAAAACGAAACTCTGACAGGTTTTTCTGGTTTTTTGGGAGTGAATGTGTTCATCTAACAAATATCCAATATTAACAATATTGTAAGAATGGACTACGCACCAGCTAATGCTGCTTCAATGACTCTTCTTCAATCTATTCCTCTATTAACTGGTAAAGAGGTCCAAATTATTTAGGGATTTATTTATTATTTAGATATTTAGATAAAATCTACCTTTATTTTTATTCTGCTTATTATAAATGAAGGATTTGCATTTTGCTTTTTTAACGCCAAATCCCCTCTTGACTGGGTCTCCAGAAACCGATTTTTTCTGCTCTGTGGAAAAGCAGAAATCAGACTGTTCTTGCTGGTATCTCTGCTAATCTTGTTCTTACATGTGGTCTTGGTGCCTCCCCAGCCCAATCATATTCCTTAAAACTATTCCCTCTTCTTAACACTCCCTACCCATGCACACACTTTGCCCCCAGGTCTTTGTAAAAAAATAAAATTAAAAAATGCCTCAGCCCTGTCCTTGCCTTTCATTCCTGGTGCAGGCTGGTGCATGCCATGGCAGGGACACACACACAGCCTGGCCCCTCATCTCCTCTGCACAGCAAGGAGAAGTGAAAAGCACCTTAAGTAACATCCAAAAACACTTCTTGAGCTTTCAAGAAAGGAAATATGAATGCAGCAATGTGTGAAATCCCTTCCTTTCTCAGAATAGAGAAAGGTCCTGTGAGAGATCTCTGTCCTTAGAAATAATTGTTCCTAGAAATAATTGTTCCTAGAAATAAGTGGATATTTGCTTATCTCAAAACCTTTCTGGGTTATGGAGGCAAGGAAAGGACAGCAAAAGGGAGTCTTCTTTTGTTATTTCTTAATGAAGTTTCTCCAGTACTTTGCCTGGTAGGGAGACACAGTTTAATTTTCCAGGTCTGCGTGGAATTAGACTTGAGCAGTGCTGGAAATGCCAGGCTTTGAGTGTGAGCCATTACGTGCCTCTGCTCTGTGCCCGTGGTTCCCAGCCTGGCAGTGTGTCAGGATGTGCAGGATGGAGCGTGGGGATGCTGCTCTTGCTGCTCAGAGCAGGCTCATGGAGCAGGGGTGAGCACCAGCGAGGACCACGTCTCACCTGAGCTCAACAGAGGTTCCAGAAGCAGAGCTCCCAGCAGAACCCTGGAGGTCTCCTCCTCTGCCCAGAATTGCATTTACAACTGGTTTTAATTGTATTGCCCTCCCTTGTGTATCTGCTCCTCTGCTTTCTTGTGCTTGGTTGATCTTGGGCTCCTTTTCCTCTGGCCACAGGGAGGGATGGCTCCCTCTGAGCACAGATTTCTCCCACCAAGTGATGTGGATTTGAGCTCCTCAGCCTGAGGTAGGGACTGAACACAACATTCCTGCTTCCTTGCACTCTGCTCTTACAGAGGACATTGATGCTTCTTTCCAAAATACAACAGCCAGAACTGTTTTCTGTGTGTCATATATCTTCTCTGTAAATATTGTGCATGCTGTGAGGACATACAGTATTTGATATCCCAGCACAAAAACATCTACTAATTTGTATGAGTATTGACTGTACGACAGCCAGGAATTCCAGAAACTTTTAAATACTGCAATATTGTTATTGAAGCAGTAGCTGGAAAGAAGAGGATCAGGAAAGCAGAAGGAGTGATACCACACATGTACCAAATCCCTCAGATATTTACAGGGGACTGAGGAAAGGGAGCAAGGGCTGGTGAACGTAAGAGAACAGATCAGCCACATGGCAACCTCCTGACTCCTTAATAACTTGAAGACTTGCTTTTCCACAAGTCTTATCAATTAATAAAATCCCTTTTTATCATGCATACCTCCAGGCTATTTGATTTGAAAATATTTTATTTTAACTTGAATTTTCTTTTCAGCACCAAAGGTATAAGGCCTTTGGGACACATCCCCTTGTATATGACTACCACTTTATTCTTTGCAGGAACAAAGATGTTCTGAACAGAATTAACTTTAGGAATTATTAATTGTGACTCATACTATCTCATAGTCACAAGAAAAATTAAATTGATTGAGAAAACAAATACTCAGCATAAGGGTTTATAAGAGCAGGGAGCAGGACACAGCCTTTGTCACTTCATTTCAGAGAGTTACTTAGCAAAAAGTGCATTGGAGACTCTAGCTTGTTTTTCAGAGATTAAGTTAAAATACTTTTATGCAATTCATCAAGAGGAATTTTCAAAGGTCAGATGGCCAGATGGAAAAAAAGTAGATCTTTTCTCTGAGCAGAAAAATAGTCCTGTCTAGCTAATCCATTAGTGATTTTCTTTTTGTGCTCCACAGCACTTAGGCTGATTTTATTCAGCCTGTTTCTAAATGTCTGCAAATATGAAAACAAATGGTATGGTTTTTTTGTAGAGGGAAACTTAGTATTAAAATCATTCACATTTACCAAAGTGTATCAGCATGGTTCATGGCATTCCCCTTTCCTCTCATTCCTCTGTTCCACGAACCTACTCAAATACTTAATTTAAATAATCACAAATTTCTCATTAATAATGTACAAGTTTCCCAAACACTAAATTGTCCATGTTGAAAATATTAGAAACTGGTTAACATCAAAATTTCAAATGCTGAAAGGTCAAGGGGCCCAAGTGTTGCCTCAGGTGTTGGTGACTGCCACCAAGTTCCCCACAATGCAGACTGAAAGTGCCTGCTGCTGTTTCTTCTCCCTTTGGTATCAGCTCCTGGTGTGTTTGCATGTTTTGTACCTGATTTCCACTGGCCATTCTCTGCAGTGAGACTGCAGGCATTGGCAGTGGGAGGATTTATTCACACTTCTGCAGGGCTCACGTGGGGTGAGGTCGGTGGTGCTCTGTGACTGCTCTGTCATTGCTCCTCAGCAACTGATTGTGGCTCCTGAGGCTGGGCTGCTGCTCTCTCATTCCTCTGGACACAGCAGGTTCTGTTAATCCCATCACAAGCCAGGCTGTTCGTTTGCTGTAATAAAAGAGATTGCATTAGATTTCAATTTCTACATTTCCTGATTATCAGGCGATCCTTAAAGGCTACTGAATGGCATATGCTAAAGATGACTTCTTCACACATACCAAGGATTTATTGTGTAGGAGTCTTGTGAAAGTAATGAACAGAACAAGCACTCATTCCAGCTCTTTTTCTGTATTTTTGACATTATAGTTTCTACTTTTTTTTTCCTGAAAATAACATCTGGAGACTGCAGATTTAACTGTTGCTCAGTGTTTCATTATCATGACAAGTGTCTGATTTAAACAAAATTGACTTTAGGAGAAGCATTGAAGCGAATTGCATGACAGAATTTGGCTTAGAAGCCTGACTGTCTAATGCTTAAATTGTGAGAAAGAGATTTCAGTACTGAAAAATCTTTTGTGTCTAGAAGTGTATCCTGAAAGTTTAAACTTGGAGAACTCTGCACACTGAAATGAGTTCTAGGAAAAGACATAGAAAAAATGCATTGAATATGAGAACAGATTATTTTACTGTATCTGTGAGAATGAATTTAAAGCATTGCAGAGAATAATTTGATGCCAACATCCTCTGAGACAAACCAGGAAAATGCTTGTGACCTGGTTTGGAGGCTCAGTGGAAGAGCAAGAGCAGTCACTGGTCCTGTGGCTGCTCTCTGCAGCTCTGCAGTTTCATGTCTGACAGCCCAGTGGCACATCTGCTCCAGTGGGCCTCAGCCCAAATGCTTTAGCTGAAGTCACAATCTGTGACCCCTTTCCCTCTTTCCATTTCTTACCTTAGCTGTGATCATCTTTTCTTCCTTGTGATTTCATCTTTGTTTAAATTACACAAAGGTGGGTGGTTCAAATCCCACTGGACTATGCAGAAACATTTTCTGGCACAGTTGGTAAACTGGGAATTTTTAAAGGTATTTGTGGGAGGCAATGTTTTGGGGTTTTGTTTAACTTTGCATGGAACAGATTTTCTTCTCTCAGGTGATGTGACTTGATGTGTCTGCAATGTCTTTAACACTGCTGCCTCCCAATCAGTTTTGGAGTCTCAAAGGATGTTTGCCAGTTCATAAAAAAACAAGTGTAGGATACTACAGGGGTTTTGTTGTAATCTTGAAAAGCAAATGATTCTCTCAACAGCAAAGCTTAAACATGCTTCAGAGGCTTTGGGTCTCATTGGACAGTATTGGTCCAGTAACAATATGGAAGGTCTGAACAGTTTTTCAGGCTGCTGGGATATTTCTAGGTTTATCTAGAAGCTTGGTCCATTCTCAGCATCTGCATTAAGTTGTTTGATTTCATCTATACTCACACAATGCAGAAATCTCCTGAGATATTAATCCCTTTTTAAGTAGAGTAGGTCAGAATGTTCCATACAAACTGATACAGGTTAAGGTAGATGCTTACCCGAAAACAATGTGTCCCAAATGGATTTTTTACCTTCTGCTTTTCTAAAACAGAAGAGAGGTTTATGATATAGAAGATTGTAAGAGAAATTTAAAAGGCAGAGAGTATGAAGACTGAATTTCTTTATCTTTCTCAAGTGAAAAATTGCTTTGGATGCTAGCATGAAATTTCCCTGATATGAAAGCCTACAGAATATCCACAGGTCATGTCCTTCAAACATCTTCCACACCTCCAGAAAGGGAGAGTGCTTTCCCTGATGCTACCTGCTAATTGCAAGCAGATGCTTAATTAGATGCATTGTGGCCATTCTCCAGGCTTGTCAGGCACCTTTAGCAGGAAAGGTAGAAAGACAGAGACATTTTACCACATCCACAATTAAAATTCTGTGGTTCCACTGGTTGCAAACACTTTTTGTGCCTGCTGGGACCTGGCAACCTCTCTGAACCTGCTAGTGCTGAACTTTTTGAAGTGCTGCATTAATTTGAGATAGCTCAGAAAATCATCTAGAAATCTTTAAGTTCCTTTCAAAACTTATTAACTCACTCATTAGTAAGAGTCAGCCTTGAGAAGTGCCTGCCAAAGTGGAAGGGTGTGGCGTTGAAGGGGCCATTGCTGGGTAGAGCACTGGCAATCCTGGTACAGCAGCTCTGAGCTGGCTCTGCTTGGGCTTGCTGAGAGTCAGGACCTGCCAACTCAAGCCCAGCACCTGCTGATGCACTCCTGCTGTGTTGTTGTCCCAGACAGCATCTCTGAACAGTCCTGCCCATAACATACTGTGTGTGTAAACCATTGCAGCTAAAACTCCCTCAGAACTCTGACCACTATATCCCAAATACCTCATTTTGTGATGTGGATGTGCCCCATAAGAGTAACTCCCAGTGCTGCTCTTCAAAACACTATCCTTAAAGCAGCTGTCTTCTGAGTCAAATTCTAGTGGACAGAACCCATTTGATCTACTTTCCTTCTTCATAGGTTATCATTTACAGCTTGCCCCTTTCATAAAAGTATCTATTCATTTTTTGTCTTTGAAAAATGTTAATAAAACAATTTGGTAGTGCCATTTTTATTTTTATTACCCTGTCCAGTTTTATGAGAACAGTGTTATTTCATGTGTTTCCATTTATTTTCGAGACTTCTTCATGTTCCAGTAATTAAAAGAGAATGTATATCCAGCTGGCTTTATAAAGCAAACCAAATTTTTTTTTTAACAGCAAAGTTGTTAAAATCATGTGTAAGGATGAGATCGACTCAAAAATATTCTGGTTTAAGTATTAGTAAGTGTTCATTCCGTGCATTTAGTCTCATGATTCATTGTTACCCTTCCAGTGTTTTGGAAGGGTCATGAAGATGACTTTCAGCAATACAAACTGCATACCTAATTCTATCTTCATATTTTAATTAATATGCAATTCACATTCTTCCTAAGAAAATTTTAGCTAATTTCAGAGACTGGATTTGAAATTAATCTGACTTTTATGAGTTTTGAAGCAAGGAAAAAAGGAAATAGAACTGCAATAGAACTACTTTCTTTAATAGTCCTCAGAAACAGAAGTATTAATAACCCAGGTTGCAAAGTAAAGCAAAGGGACAGAATGTTTTTAAGGATCAGTGAGGAAAATATTAAATTCTCTGTTCTGGTGCTGCCTACAGGGTGCCATAGGGTCACTTTATCTATACAGAGTACCAAGTGCTATGCTACAGAAGCCATCAGGAAGATCTTGAGTTACCCTGAGTCAGATGGGAACTTTCCAGGAAGAGGCACCCCTGTGACATTCCCATTGCAATGACAAGAGGGAAAATCTCTGAAGGCATGTCTGGTTCTGTGTCAGTCAGTCGAGCCTTCTCAGGCAGCCAATAATCCATTGCCATGTGAGTTACAGATAGCAAAGAGGGGTTTGAGTTGTAACTTGATGGTCAGCTTGTTTGTGGTGAGTTCTAAGAACACCTTTTTCAAATAAAATGAGAATTATATTAATTTTCTTGGAGAATAACTTCATTGTTCACCTAGATGCAAAATAACAATAACAATAACAATAATAATAGTAGTAGTAGTAGTAGTAGCAGTAGCAGTAGTAGTAGTAATAGTATAGTATTGGCATTCGCATTCTCTGAAAAAATTCCTTTGCCCAGGATTTTTCTCCTGGGAAGCTGAGAAGCCTCAGAGACAAGGAAAACAATTCTTATCTAATTCGCTTCTCCTCTGTTTTGCTCATGTGGAATGTGGAGATTGTTTACCCACAGGTGATTGTTTCATTGGATTCTGGTGTGGGTTATTTTGACTCTTTGGCCAATCAGGGCCAAGCTGTGTCGAGACTCTGGAGAGAGTCACAAGTTTTCATTATTATCTTTTTAGCATTCAGTAAGTATCCTTTCTGTATTCTTTAGTATAGTAGAGTATTCTTTAATATAATATAGTATTATAAAATAATAAATTAGCATTCCCAGCAGCAATAATAGTAATAGCAATTGTAATAGTAATAATAATAATAATTATTATTATTATTACTACTACTACTACTACTACTACTACTACTTCTACTACTACTACTACTAAATGTGAGGTAAAAATTCATATATGCATCTATAATGCAAACCATATCCACCCTGACTTCTGCAATACAAAATAAACCTGTAGCAGTTCTACTGAATGAATTCACCACACAGTTTCTTTCAAAGCAATTTTTGTAATGATAATAAATCCTAGAATTGACATTGTGGTTCTTAGGAAAATTAAAATGAGAACCTGACCCAATAAGAAATAAGCAAATTTAAGGGAAAGTTTTAACTGTTGCTGTTTTGCTTTAATTCATGTATTTTCTGACCTATTATTTTGGTCCAGCAGCTTAGTGCCAGCTCTTTTCTTGAGGCAAAAAAAAAAGTGAGACAATAGAGCAGGATCATATTTTTGTCTTCTTGGGCATGGGCTGGAGGTATAAGAAATTAAGTTTCGCCAAAATACATTGTTCCTCTCCTCATTGCTGCTTTTTCTTAGCCACGTAATAGGGTTTACATTTTGGTGATTGCTCACGGGTGAGAGGTATGAAAATATTTTAATTAAACAATGAATCAAATTTTGGACGGTAGCCCTTCTCTCATCGAGATTAATATGAGGCTTGACAGTGTTTTCAAGGATTAGTGGTGACTTGGGAGAGAGAGCACGTCTTCATGCCACATTACAGAGAGAGGAGGGCAAGCTCAGGCAGAGATTTTGGGGAGAACAGAGCTGCCCTTGCACAGGTTACCCACACATTGTGCACAGATTCCCTGACTGTGGCGTTTGCAGTAAGGCTACAGGGACAAAACAAAGAACTGTGATCTAGGAAATATTTGCATATTGGCTACATATTCCTCTAGCTCAGCTCACTGCAACATATCACACATGAAAGGATCTTATGCTGCAGTATGGAAAAAGTACACCCTGCAATATAGAGCCATCTTCTGGGGAAAAAATGGACATCTGCCAATGTATTAAATATTATTTTATAAACAAAAGAAAGCAGCAGCAGCAAATAAAACTTTGATGAATTCTTAAAAAAAATTAAAATACAAGAACTCAAGATGGGATTTTACAGTGTGAATTTTGATTCCAAAGCAAAGATCTCCATGATCATTGTGGAAGTAATTTATTAGCTCATAAATCATCTGGGATCTTCTGAAAATATCCATAGGAAATTTTACATTCTTTAATTAGCTACCAGGGGATATTTGAAAGAGGGTGAAGCTCATGCATTTTGTACACACACCCACACACATACTTGCATGCACACAACTCCTCTTTTAACTTGCAACAAATCCTAAGAAATTAGCAAAAACTATAGAATGAGTGGAATTATCCAGAGAATTTGCATTCAGTTCTGAAATCAACAAACATGGGCTTTTCTTAATCTGGACCCAAATTTCTGTTCTTTATTCTTCGCCCAAAAAAATCTTCTGTTCAGTAACAACAAAAACAGTAACATTTCCCTGATATAGGTGACTGGTTTATTTTTTGTTCTTAGCTCTGTGTTTCACTGCTTATTTTTTATCTTAAGTTTCAGTGGCTTTTAAGGGCACCTGAATATCTTTTCACCACTACTATCAGACCTGCAGAACCACTAGCCTGTCACATCTACAACTTTGTCATGACTTACTTGAGAAGGGTATGGCAAACATATGCAATTTTGGCATTAATGAGCAATTGTTGCAAAACTGTTGTTAGATATTATTCATCTGATGGATACTTGAAATGTCTGGTTTCATGCTTTAGGTAACTTAACATCAGTTGACAGTATGTTTCTTGTATCTTGAAAGAAGTTTATGTGTAGGGGGTACAATATAAGAAAATAAAGGTAGTATAGAAAGTAATCTTACCCCTTAAGGAGTTGCAGCTGAGCCAATTACTAGAGATTGGGAACAGGCCTGACTTTACCAGGCCACAGCTGTAGCCAACAAGCAGAGTGTTATAAAAGAGTGGGTTGGTTGGCTGAGGGGAACTGGAGTCAATGGCTGCTGTGAGAAGAGGAAAGAGGCAGTGCTAGAGGAAATGCCTGTGAGAAACATCAAGGAGGTACAAAACTCTGGCAATGTGGAACCCTTGCAATGTAATGATAACAAGAACTCTTGCAATAGAATGACAATATTTATGTGGTAATATTTGCAATAATTGTCTGTCTGCATAGCTTCAAGATGGCATTACTTGGCTCAGCTGGTGCCTTCACCAGCATATAATCCCATGAAATTGGCAGGACAACTCAAGACATAGTGCACTCCTAAACAGAACTTTAGAATTTACTCTTCTAGCTTGTGCTAGATTGTAGGTGCACAGATTGTGGTGATTGGGAGTGGGGCTGTGGCCCAGCCTCATCCCCAGCGGGCACAGCTGAGAGCAGCACTGAAGGCAATGAGCCATGGAGTGCCCAGGGGCACTGACCAGCCACCAAAGGGAACAGAGGGCACACAGGTGCAGTGCATCAGCAGGAGGGGATAAAAGGCTGGGCTAAAGAACAGTAAGGGCAGACACTTTAAGCTTTCTGATGTGATATTACTTTGTATGGGCAGACAGCTGAAGCCCTCTGAAGTGATATGGAATTACTCTCTCTGGGTTGAAGCCTTCTGGTATTGTATGGTGACACTCTGTGTATTGTGGCTGTCTCAATTGGGGCGTGTGCCGCAACACAACATGCGTGTCCATATGTTAAAATCCGTTGTTTCCTGAGGTGAAGTTTTGGTTTCCTGGTGTTTCTTGATACCTTTATGACCGTTTCACTATTTTAGAGAGTTTTAAAAAAATGCTGCACTTGTGTAAAAATGACCAGGAGAAGCCCAGAAGAACAAATTGGTTACGGTGTGGATTTTATGACAAGGGTTTTGTTATGGTTGCATCCCTTCTGAGATTGAAAGGTGAATATTTCAGTACTGTACTCCTTCAGGTGTGCTGGGTTTCACTGAGATGGACATATTCCTGTCCCTAGCTTTGAAATTATTTCAGAATCAATGTCATTATGTTACAGTTAATAGCATAAAAGAATGTCTTTCATCTCTAGAAGCAATTTACAGCTTACAATAAACTGGCACATAAACTCTTCAGAAAGATCACTTTGGGCATTAACTTCTGCTGCACCTTAGAAATCTATTTAATCATGAGTCAAAATGTTTTTTCTGAGCAGGTATTAGAGCCTGTGGTTCTTTGATTAAACTTATCACATCATAGAGTGAATGTCAGAATAGCTCCTTAATACAGGTGCAGCACACCAAAAATACAGGTTATGCACACTGTAATTTTGAGGAAAAGCTTTGATTTTTGTTAATCTGATAATACAAGAATAGCATATGAGGGGTTATTTTGCTTTTTGCTGGTATTAACATTGGAACCAAAGTTAAGCTTTAATACCAAGGCCAGCTGTTATCTCTTTCCTTACAGCTTTAAATGCAGCATTTTTCTCATACATTTTAGGGAATGCTGATTTTTATTGATTACGGGTTGCTTTAATTTTTTTAATTCTCTGGCTCAATTCTTAAGAGAAGATGCACATGCAAGATACAGATGTCAATTACCATAAATCAAGTTCTTTAATGTGATTGTTGTCTTTGGCAGGGCTGGGCAAGCAAGGCTGTTTTCTGTGTCTGGGATTCTTAACTAGACCTTCTAAGTATTTGGGGTTTGTTGTTCACTTGCTTGATAGGAGATCAGTGAAAGCATCAAAGTAATTGAATACATTACGTAAACTATAATACAATTATTGATTTGGGAATATGCGTAAGTTGTTGTTCTAAGAGGATTTCTATAAGAACCCAAAAGCTAAGACTGGGAGTTTGGGTGGAGGTCACTGAGGTTTATTCTAACTTTCTTTTTCTTCTATTGCATCAGGTTCAGGATAGATTTTCAGAGGTTGGTAGTGCAGGATTTTGCAAAGCTAGCAATGATAGAAGGGCCAGAAAACAATCACTTTGAAATTGCACTATTAAAACTAAAAATAATAATAGGATTTATGAATGCAGTATTACTTGCCAGTTTTCTCTGTTTTCTCTTTCTAATCACAGCTCACTCTTTTTCTCTGCCACCTCTATTATTGAAGCAGGCTTTCATTTCTGGAGATGATCTTGAGTGTGCTCACATTTGGAAACTTTTTCCTTTTTAATGTGACCGAAGGCAACTTTGAAGACTGCTCCCTGTTGAAATCTGTGGCAATGCTCTCTCCATGACTGAAACTGTCTGACAGGCTTGCATTTCCTCCTTACAGTTCTGTTATTAGTCACATTGTAACTTCATAGCATTTATTTCTTATTATGCCCATATGTTTGTGATGGGTTTCCAGTAATGTATTTTGCCCGTGACTGGTAGAACTGGCATGTCACTAGCAACAAAATATATTTAGAACTTTTTCTAAATACATTTTCTCCTCTATTCTTTCTTCTTAAGTCTTCCTGGGATCTTTCAGGCCTTGAAGTTTTTTCTGCAGCCGTGGCCCTTAGGAGGTGTGGGAGGGCTGGGAGAACAGCAGGCAGTGGAGTCTGGTCCTATTAACTGCAGAGCCCTCTCATAAATGTAAAATCTTTCTATGAATCACATTTCTTTCACACGTTCTTCCATTCCCACTTCATCTATCCTTTTATATTTCTTTGCTTCCTGCTCTTTTTTGCATTAATAAGTGGAGCATGGTTCTAGGAAATTTTTCTCAAATAGATTTGGTTGTAATGCTGCTGAAAAGCATCAGCATTATTTAAGCCTGAAGAAAGGAAATGTCACACAACTTGTAACTTGAAGTACAGCCACTTTTATTTTGTCCTTGAAATGAAGAAGGGAATCTTTGCATAATTAAAGACCTGATTTTTTTTTAATAGCAGGTTTCCTTAAAACAAAGGCTGTCCATAGAGAACTAAACATTTCCCACTACTCTTGCTTCAATTCTTTACTCTTTGGAAGTATGAAGCCACTGGACCTTATGCTTCTGGAGGAACATGGGAGAGCTGAGACAGATGGAATACTGTACTCTGCATCTTATGCTCGTTCTATGGAAAGGAGATGAATTTTCTTCCTGCTGAGTTTTTAGCATGCTGTTATTCTGGGTGAGCAATACTTTACTCAGTTAGCAGGCAACTCTGACTGCCAAGGCTGGGTTTGATCATGCCTAGTGTGAGACATTGGATCACTGAGATTCTACATCTGTGAAACGAGTTGGGGCCTCATTATCACAAGGCACAGGGTACCAGCAACTCCCCCTCAAAATGCCTGCCTGACAGCACCCTGACTTTGACTTCATCTGTATAGAACATGCAATGGAAATGGTACAGCACAGGAGGCAAGATGTGAGCATTAAAAAGCATTCTTCACAGCTTTGTAGTTCTGGACATCTGTTCTGTAATTGAACAAAAAATTGAAAAACTTGCCCTTATGCAAAAATGCAATGTAACAGTATCTTGAATCATTTCAGCAGGCACAGTTTGAAAAGAACCAATTTCCTTATGGAGGTTTGTGTCTTGTTTTTTTTTTTTTTTTTCAGTAGAGCTATATAAACAGCCTATTATGAATGATGTTGGCAAGTAGGCACATATTTAGAATTTCTGACATGTGCTTTGAGAAATAAAAGGTTTGAGCTTTTTATTTTCTCTAGGTGTTCTGTATGTTAAGAATGATGATATATTATTTGCTCAAGACAAGGCTAAGATGATACTTGTTAAAAAGCAGAAACACTTAAGAAAAGTAACAGGAATAATATAGCAGGTCTTAGAAACACTTCCAGACAATCTCTGGAATTACTCATAATGATACCATGCCACCATAGCATCCATCATCTTTACACAGGTGAACAGTTTTCTCACAGAAGAGTTACTGTGGCCTTGTAGAAATTTATCATCTATGCTTTAATTTCAATAGTATTGAATAAAGCTTATTTTAAAAAGCTTTTCAGTTACATAAAGCCACCTTGCAGCTGAAGCCAGTATTCCAGGGGGAAGGGGAAGAGTGTGCAGGGGACTTGGGGTAGACTTCTTGGGTTTTGCTCCTAAAAATACACATCTTCAGGAAAAAAATGTATATTGGGATGTATAATTGGAAGATTTCCCATTAGAAAAGATACATGACATATGTGTTTGACAAGCTGAGTTAACTTGCTGAGTTAACAGCTGTTACCTGTTAACTTCATGGGGTGGGGAAGGGAAGAAGACCTCCAAGTGGGCAAATTTAAGATAAGCATAAGCTGTTCAGCAGTAGGCACAAACTAATTTTACCCTGGTCCTAGTATGGTGGTAATTACACTGTTCTAAAACATTGTGTTTTGGGAACACAGATCACCCCTTGGATGGCTCTGGCCATTAAGTGCTGTGGCATTTCTGGCACATAACCTTATTCTGAGTAATTTTTTCATGACATTCCTGGGTCTCTCTGGATGTTTGCAGACAAAAGCTTCAAAAAGAGGTTGGTAGGGACTGAATGAGAATGGTCAATGTCAGCAATTAAACTCCAGCGTTATCACCATGTCTAGACACTAGGCACTCCAGGGCACCTCAGAGCAGCTTCATCTCTTGATCTTCACCACACTGAAGATATTTTTACCTATTAAGCACTATTAAGATTTTGATCTTAATACTTAAGCTTTGCTTTGTACATGAGGATACTTAAGCTTCTTTACAAGACTAATGAAGAAGACCTAAACTGGCTTTTGTTCCTGTTCTTGAAACCAGGAACACTGGATATAAGGTGGTAAATGTAACAGGCAAGAGGAACCACACCAGTTGGGCTGGTATCTTTAATAAATTAAACTTACCAAGCAACTAACTTTATATATATATATAAAATAAAAAAAGATGAGAAAAATCTCTCAGTATAGACCAGCTTTATCAAAAAGGTGGCTGTTGAAGGTGACAGGAAGGCTGAGCCATGAACTGGAGGGAGCAGCTGACACTACGTATGTGCTGTTATCCTTGTGCAGCTGCCTGCATTTTACATGGAAAGATACATTTCTTGGAAACCAGGAACATAAAATTGTTCCATCTCTGAATGAGGCTTTTTTTCAAAGCTTGTTTGTTTTGTCCACAAGGTTCAGATAACACTGTAGCTATGGGATAACCAGATGATACTACTTCAGAGGATAAGACAATGTGAGTCATCATCAGGGATTGTGTCCATTGACCAATGATGGTTCCCACATCCAGGTCATCTTTCAGCTGAGAGGTACTGGCCAACTGTGTATGTCACTCCAAAATGGCAGCATTTAGGACAATCTTTTGGATTGTTCATTACCCATAAGTGGAAGGAGCAAAGTACTGGTGATTGCACTCATTTTTGTTTATCAAATCTTGAGACTGTACTGCTCTGAGAAGATATTTTTACATCTGCAACTGTATTTAGTAAAAGTGTCCTTTCAACTATCCTCTTCTACTGCATAACAAAATCTTCCCTGCAAACACTATGTGCCTTGTAGTTACCAAGCCATAACTAAACTCAAGTACAGTTTCACTTGAAATTTGTAATAGTAGTACAGCTTCAGCCCGTATGAGCTGAAAATTAAACTGTGGCCTGACCCAGCTAAGTGCTATGTGTCAACAGAATTGACAAGTTCATGTATCACAGCTCCTCTAAGAGCCTGTCAAAGTTGCATGTCTGGCACCTTTAGAGATAAACCTCTTAATCATTAGATGCACACTACACCCAAGTATTTAAGTATCTTGCTCAGCAGCTCCAAATGTTACCAAGGATGCCTCCTTCCCTAGGAAGGAAACTGTCCATTCTGCATGTTTCTATTCTATCAGTTGCATCCAATAAAAACACCATCAGCTAACAAATGAAACAGAGTCCCTGCATACTGCACATTTTTGCTGTTCACATTTGGATTCTGCCTTATAAGAACAACTTACTCATTTGTGAACTAAAGGGAAATTGCTGCAAAAAAATTCAGAAATCTGCTCCACAGTGTCACAATGTAGAAGGCTGTTGGGGAGGGCAGAAGACAATCTATGCTAATTTGTAGCTGGCAACAGATTGGGAAAAAGGCTGCAGGAGAAATATTTGATAATGAAACTGAATGATCACAGACAGCAAATAGAACTTGTAAGTGGATGAAGTGAAAATTTCAGGTGTGTATTGTAAGAAACGGTTCATCCTCTCAAGAATTACACAGTGATTCATACTTTAGGCCCTTTAGGCTTTCCAAGTGAGCTAAAGTCCTCCTCCTCTAGGTGAAAGTTGACATTTACACTTGAAAGATAAAACATATATGAAAGGTAAAAAAAAAAGTCTTTAGTCATTTTATGAACAGTATATCTCTGACACAATCTCTAAAATCAAGTTCTAAAAATTAATCTATACTAACATTTAGCATTCTCTTTTATTTACACAGTAACTAGATTTGAGGCTATTCAGTGATGCTCCACTTAAAGAGGTATACCAAACTCTTAATATATGCAGCAATTAAGTATCAAATGCAAAATTTCAAGGATCTTCATCTAATAAAAACTAAAAATTTCTCCTCAGTTTTATCTCATTAATATTTAGTCTGCCTCATCTATTTAATTACAAAGCTTAAAGAATATAAGAATTATAGATACTATTCCACTGAATAAATGCTGACTTCAGAGAAAATGCCACGTTCAGCTAAGCACCTAATTTGTATACTCAAATTGTATACTTTGGGATTACAGGTGTTTAAAGGCTGTTTGGCTTTTTCATGATAAAGTCACATCAGATGTGTAATCAGCTGGCTGTGAGTCATGCTTTGAGAATGTCAGCAAGCCCATTTCTGCACTGACCTTTTAGTTTCTGTCTTTCAGCTCCCTAGAGCCATCCTGCACAATTTCATACTTTGCCTACAGTGCATGGGGGAGCCACAACCTCAGCAGAGAAGCTGCTGTGAGCTCTGCAGAGGCTTTGCAGAAGTGGCCAGGTGAGTGGAGCAGGCAGATGGCTGCTTTCCTCACCTCTAGCCAAGGACTGCCATTCTCTTACACAGAGGCAAGTTTCAGCTGTGATGTTCATGGCTTGTCATACTTAGATTATAAGTTTTCAAAACTTGACTGTTCTCTATAAAATAAATTGTACATTTGCATACATTCATTCCCCACATAATTTCCTCCTCCATCTTCCCAAATGTCCATATTCAACCAATCTGGGAAGCAAATTTATATAAGCCTCACTTAAACTAAAACCAAACTCCTACAACACAACAGGTTCCCTTTTTTGAAAGCAAGGATTAAAAATACAGTGCGTTCATTTAAATTAGATGCTTTTTTCATGTTTTATGTTAATCTTGAACTCCAAGGAGAACAGTACTTCTCACTGATGTCTATGCTATTAAGCTCTCTAAAACCTGGATATTGTGTCCTATAAAACCAACCCTTCAGTTTGCTCAGGGATGTGAAAAGGCAGCAATATAAGACATCAACAGCTTCAGCAAGCAGCACAGTGCTAACAGAGCAGTGGTCAAAATGTAATTAATTAAAAATGAAAGAACTTAATAAAAAATCATTGTTTCTTCCAACATCTGAAGTATTTCTTAACCTACACAAAGCTTAAATTATTAGTATTGAAGGTGTTCTGATAATGGGTGAGATCCAATTAACAAAAGATGCCTTTGTCCAAATTAAGGTGCAAATGAGACCATATGTCAAGTCAATAGCATGCATTTAACAATTAACATGAGGCAGAAAGATAGAAAATTCTGTGTAAACTTCATCACCTTCCAGATCTAAAGGGGCATACAGGGAAGTCAGAGAGGAACACTTTATCAGGAATTGTAGCGACAAGACAAGGAGTAAGGGGCACAAATTGGAAGAGGGAAAATTCAGGTTATGTATTAGGAAGACATTGTTTACTCTAAGGGTGAAACAGGATGGCCAGGAAGTTGTGGATGCTCCATCTCTGGCAGTGTTCAAGGCCAGGCTGGACATGGCCTTGAGTAACCCAGTCCAGTGGGAGGTGTCTCTGCCCATGGCAGGAGCAGCTGAAACCAGATTACCTTTAAGGTCCCTTCCAACCCTCAACATTCTATGATAAAACCACCAAAACTTTTTTTGCCATAACCAGGGTGTGCTTATACCCTTTTCCACTACACCCATGATGCTTTTCAAAGTCTGCTTCTGGCAGTAGTATGACTGCACAAATATATTCACTTTTATCATGGAGGCAACCAGCCCTAACTACTGTTTCTAGTCTCTCCATTTTTTTGTAGATAATACAAACTGCCCCCCACAATAGCACTTTGTATTATCTGCTTTCCTTTATATATCTGATTAATGATTGTAGCAACTCTCTCATTGATCCACTTCCCATTGAGAAGGCCAAAATAAGCTTTTTGTGGTTTTGTTTTGGTGGGGTTTTTTTTCCTTGGAGTGATTTAGATGGTTTTTCATGTGAAGATTAATTACAATTCTGAAAATAAGCTTGCTTTACATTATTAGGAAGGTATGAAAAAGCCTGAAGATTTTTAGTTTCTAATTTTCCTAAGATACTATATTGAATATTCCCCCTTTTACAGAAGTCTAATAACCTGCCTTCCACATTTCATTTACAGAAATTCTTTCAATTTAAGATTCTTCATGAAAAATACAGCAGATGAGATATCATTGTGTTTGTCAAGACTGTATCAGAGAACAATGTCTTATCATCTGAGCCAAAGCGCTTGTTAGATGAAAAGCTATGTATATAGCAATGAGTGAACTAAGCATGTTCATTAGAGTTTATCAGAGTGATGATTTAAGAAATATTTTACATTAATGACCCTGTCTGTACCAAAGCTAGGCAGAGTTTATTAGGTACTATGAGAAAAGCCTTTTTATCTCATCAAAACAGGGCAAACTATCAAGCTATGCAGAATTATTACACATAGAATTAATTTTTAAGGTGGGTTTCAAGAAATACTAAATTGATGTTTGGATTCAAGCAAACCTATGAAAAGGAGTGCTAAAAGCAATGGGAAAGCAGATTCTAAAGGATAACTGATCCTACCCTAGGTCCCTATCATATCTTGTTCAGATAATAAATAATCAATGGACTGTTTTAATATCTTTCATGTATACATGAATTACAATTTTCCAGCACTATAATTTTAAAGATAAAATGTAGGGTTAAATTATTTGTATGAGTACATACATTTGTTACTATAAAAAAACCACAGTACTGACACCTGATTAAATATACTGTAAGAGCATGTCAGTTTGAGCTACAGACTGTGAATTGCTCCTAGCTGTGTAATATATAAATTCATCTCAAGAGATGATTGTTTCTCTTGAAGCACGTGCCCCTACTGTCTGCAGTTCAGTTTTCTTGACTTGCAGCATTTGGAATGAAATAGGATCAAGCTGCTGGTTTTGACTTCTAGGTGCAAAACTACATTTCTGCCACCAAAAGGAACCCACCTGTACCAAATAACAACCCAAACAGCAATTACAAAGCAGTCAATTGTCTAAGATGTGTCGATACCTTATCAAATAGATTTAACACAGATATTATATATTTTTATATTTAGCTAAAATTTTTTTCTTTGGTAATACCCATAAGCTTATTTTTCTGAGAATCTATCATTTTGGTAGCTGTAAGGTTGGATACAAGCAAAAAGCCACCTCTCCTGAAACCAGGAAAATAGAATAGCAATGAAAACTGAGTCATACACTTGTCAAAATGTTCCTGAAATAATTCTTAAATGCTTACTACCCACAAGAAGTAAAAATAGAACCCAAACTCTAACAACACTGTCCTACTGCAGAGGTTTGTACAAACTAATTGAAAATTAGTTCACACCTTCAGACTACTAGAGGCTGCAGTAAATCTGGCAAGCAGTAATTAAACATATCTGAACAAGTTTATAAATTATTTAACACAGTATTTGAGTAGGGACAATGTTAGATCTGTATCATAACTCAGATACACTTAACTAAAACACCCAAAAGTGGCAAGTTTGAAGTGGGTACACAACTAACCAAGCATATACAACCCAATTCCATTTGCTGTTTAAAGGCTGAGTTGTGGTATCAGTACTCAATTATACAGAAGCATTTTTGCTATTTAATACACATAGCTTTAATAAAATGGGTATAAATGCTGGAAACAGGTACAACCTCAAGCACCACTCTGCAACTACAATTCAAATTGATCACAGCAGCAGAATGATATAAAATATTACCTTGTTTACACTGAGGTGACAACAATCTGAGTGTAGGAAACTGTAACTTCAGTACTGTCTTGGCAATGGAAGCTCATAAGTTTCAGATAATGAAACAGTAAAATCAATACGACATTCACTGCAGTAGTATTTTAAATACCCAACAAAAAAGTGCAACTTTGGGCTGCTGGGGAAAATACTATTTATTATACATTAAATACAAATTTGAAATGTGTTGTGGACACATCTGCAGGGTTACAGGTAAAAAAAAACATACAAAGTTGTGTTCTGCATCTCTCAAGACTGACACTTCAAAAAAATTTCACAAAATACCAAGCAAGAGTTCATCTTTGTAACAACAGCAAAGGTAATGTTGCAGAACATTTTTTGCTTGGCATATTATCTTTGTTCCCTCCCTGCATTAAGTACCTACAGTTTGTAAACAGTCTTTAAAAGTGTTAATAGCTTTAGGAATGTGTAATCACAGTTTATATGGATTCATCCCACAAAGAATTATAATGCTACACAGTAGTTTCGTGTTTCCATAACCCAGTTCTAATATTACCAGTACTGTCTGCAGTGAGCAAAGGTCCATCCTGTCCACTGCTTTTCAGTGGCCCATTCTGGATGGCTAAATTTAAGCCATAAGATTTTTGCTGGTTTTCAAGTTCGGCTGCTATTGGTTTCCTCAGAATATCTTTTTTGTTGTTGGTAGCTATTGTTTTCTCTGTATTTCTGCTACTTTTTGGAAGCGTACTGCAAGCATCACTGCTTTCTTGCTGGGACTGGTTATACTGACGTTCCCTGTATGCCAGATAGGCCCTTCTGCTCCTGGAGTGCCCTTCGCTGTTGCTCTGGCGCGTTTTGGGTAAGCCATTTTGCACACTTCCTTCCACACTGGTGGGAACGTCGTAGGCGTATTCCCTCAGCACTGCAAGCCTGCTGGCACGATGGCCCTTGCTCCGGTTCTTATGGTGCCGGCTGGGGTGTCCGTTTGTCCGGAACTGCACCTCTAATGGAGCTACGTGCATTTTGATATCGTTATCTACTGAATGCTCAGTCAGACTGTTATCAAGTTGAGGACCTGTGTTCAATGGCAGGGAAGTAGGGTGGCATTGAGCTGCTGCAGCTTGTAAGTTAGTTAGTTTACAACCTTGAGACGAATTTTTTAGGCTTGAGGCACTTTTATTTGTGCATGAGGATTCTGCGCTACTGTTGGTGCATTTTGGGGCCTCTCCGTTGGTTCCACTGGAACTGGAGGGTGGCACATTTACTTGCACTGAATACGTACTCCTTCCTGGGCAGCACGTTGTTATCCAAGCATGCCTGACATCTTCCCTGTTAATGCAATGGTGCACCATAAGAAAGGCACTGAGGCTTAAACATGTCACCCCAAAAAAACAGCTGAAGATCAGGTCCATAGGATAATATAGGGAGGTGGACAGAGCTCCAAAGATCCACAGTGTAACATACAAAACCAATGTAAGGCCCACTCCCAGAAGCTGTGCTGGAAAACTGTGTTCATTCTCCAGAGCAGATGTGGACACCAGGGACACTGACAAGGAATCCTGATGGGCCAGTTCCCCGTGCTCGTTGGTGGCCAGACGCTGCTGCTCCTCAACGGGCTCCTTCAGCTCGTATTTGCGTTCAGGGTGACGCTTTAGTTGGATGAATATACTCAGGAAATACATGCAGTTTATGAAAATTATAAAACTAGCAGGTCCATAAAATGCTCCTAAGCTAGGTTCCCAAGCCATCCAGCAACTGCAAAAGAAACAAACCAAAGAATAAGTTAACATCTCGCACAAGTCACTTATGCTTTTTCAGTTCATTGACATGATCTTGTCTGTGTTATGTTTTCAGGAAGAATCAGAATTAATTGCAACAAGCATTCAAAGAAAAGCAAGCCTAATAAATCTGAGGACAAAGCTCTCACTTATAGGGTACTTACTAAGGTGCATTAGGTCTGCTGCCATAATTTCGGATGTTTGCTGCAGCTGTTATTCCACAAACTATGATAGGGATCCCTCCACCAATAAGGTAGAACCTAAAAAATAAAACAAATTTATCAGCAGCTGCTTAAGTGAAATGGATTTTAAGTCACCATGAGGGAAATTAGTGCTTTCCAGGATTTGGGAAGCATACAAGCTCTTCATGAAACTAAACAGGGTGAATCAGGTTTGGGCTTTGGCAGTATCAATTGTTTTCTAAGTCTTCCTCACTACAGTTTTTCTCCTTGTGCAATAAGCTGCCTCTCTCTCAAAGCTGCTCACTCCCACCTCCCACTTGCAGAGACTGAACAAAAGCATACAGTGTTAGAAGGAAGAAGCAAAAGCACTCAGTCAGAAGTTGTAAACTGCTGGAAAAGAAAAAGGACACTTAGAATAAAAATACTAAGTGGTATGTCCTGTGTTCCACAGATGAATCTGCCTAATATTTTATACACTGTTAGCTGAAATTTTTTTGGGTGCAGGGGTTCAGCTGATAGCAGGTTGGTTTTGGTTTTTTAAAATTCTTAGTGGATTCTCTAATTTTATAGTATATACTTCCTGCTTCCCTGTGGTGGTATTGATGAAAACTGTACACTTTCAAGAAGAAAAAGGGCCTATGTTGTTGGAATATCTCAGTTTTCATTCTGATTTGTATGAATTCACATTGCACTCATGAGTGGCAGATCAATAATTATTGATCAGCAGTCAAATTAACAGCACTCAGTCCTGCAGCTTATACTAACCCAGTTCAAATTCAGATCAGAACACAAAAGTGAAAACTCTTACTGTGACATGCAGGTGACCATTTGGTTTTTATCAACAGGGAACACCTATTAGGGTGGTCCTGGACTTTCCCACTGCATTTTTGACAATTCACCTGAAATTACTCGTCTTGCTTGAGACACAAAATAACAGTCTAAAGGAAATTATGAATTTTTTGGAAATCAAGATACACTCAATTTATTATTTACTTGATGAATCCTACAAAGATCAGATTCTGACATTGGTCTATTCTATATCTTGATGCAGTAATCAGGAGCTGGTCAGACAAACAAATCTTTATTTGTACAAGTACTACATTAATGGCAGTTTTATTTTGAACCTAAGTTTAAAAGACAGCAGAAAAAAATAATCCTTCTACAGCCTTTCTATACAAAGACATCACATATCTGTCCAACTGAGGAAATTCCTGATCTGCAGGAAGCTGGACACTGAGAAAGTCTGAGAAATATAAAACCTGTTTGCTCCATTTTTCTCTTGGATACTTGCCTCCAGAGCTACTGCCACTGTCAGAAATGAGGTGCTCACACCTAAAATGGCATGTTCATGTCTATTCAGAGCTGAGCCTGTGAGGTTGGTAATTTTACTGCAATGTTTTCCAAAGCAGAAACTTCATAATAAGTAATAAGGGATATAGAATGCTTGTATGTAGCATAGAAAAGGTTATTGAAAATAATCAGAAAAGCACTTCTGTTTTTCTGCAGTCTCTGTACTTTCAAAATGAACTTCTTTAAATATTTGCCTGTGACTAATCAAAGTTAATCAACTTCTGCCACCTTGTGGATGATTTCACAGTAGCAGTTTTTAATTAACATCCAGAAGCTGAGGAGGCAACATGAACGAGGTACTTCAGTATTTTCTAATAAGAGCATTGCACATATGTGAATTTAACAGAGAATTAGTTTGTCTCATTTCTGGGATTTCAGAAATGAAAATTTTAGGAGGAACATCACACAAAAAACAATATTTTCATTTGACAATAAGTGACACTCCTATTTTTCAAATAATTTTGTAAACAATCTTTGGAAAATATATTTAACTGTATTTACTTAAATTGCAGTGTTAAATTGTGTTAACAGCTCTACATATTCTTTCTTCTGACAATTTTATGGGTTGTGTTGCTATCTAAAGTCCTAAACAAACCTTCAGTGGTGATGCTGAAACACTTCTGATTTTTAATTTACCAATCAGCAACTCAGCATTGGATCTGTAATACACTAACACCAACAGTCTTTCAGCTCATCCTCCTTAACATAACACTGAGGAACAAAAAAATCTAAAGGAACTTTACAGACCTGGAGAAAACACAAGGGGAGCAACATTTTACATTTTCTGGTCAGAATATAAATGTATATAACCTGGGAAATAAGGAGCCACAGAAACAAACAACTCACCTCAGCATTGGCCTGGGTGGAGGAGGTGGCTCATCAGGATCTTGACACCTCTTTGCTTTTTTGGTTACCTGCTTGTAAATATTACGAGATGTCACTCCCAGCCACAGTACTGTTGCAAGAGTGGAATAATGGAGAATTATCCCAACCTTAAAACAAAAATAGACAACAAAAAAAGAATTAACCCCTAAATATTTCCTTTCTACTAAGTTAATACAGAATTCATTAAACTCACAACTCGCCATAAACCTGAAATTTTCAAAAGCTCAATTCAAGAGAAAAAAACCCTCTTATTTTATACAACCACTCTATCAAGTGATTGTCATCATATTTAAAAAAAATCAAGTTGTTATAGTTTAAAACAACAAAAAATATGTAATGCAAACCTTTAAAACTTAGTAACAGGAGAAAAACACTTTCAGAAGTGTACATATCAATCATACATTTTAGGAAACTGTATTTTACAAAAGACTTAATTTAAAATGTCCTGTGTTACAGATATCATTCAAATTGTAACAAGTAAGAGAACAGCAAACTCATGATACTGTGATAAGTATGGAGCAGATGGCAAAACACAGCCAGCCAACACTCAATCAGCAATTTTAACATAATGCAAAGATAAAGATATTTAACCTGCCCCAACATTAATGCAGTCTGCTTCACAGTGGAATCTCCTGATCCTCTGCTGCCTTGCTCACAAGCCAACACTGCCATGACAGCACAGGCATGAAGAAGGGTCCAATTAAGCTGACTACAAGTGTGTGTAAAAACACACAACTTTTAAACAGCCTATCTGTTTCTATCACAAGGTTTCTTCTGGAGGATTTCTGTCTCCAGGAAGGTATTAAAAGAAAGGAGAAAGTTCAGGGATATATTTTACTGCAACACTTTGAACTGTCAACGTAATAAATCCAGTAAATTTAAATAAAAACCATTATGGAATATTATGGTGAGGGACTTGAAAATTTTTGTAACCACTGGATTAAAAAAAATTAAATTTTCACTAACATTTTTTGAAAGCAGGAACTGTTATACTGAAACACTGCAACTGAATTGAGATGGCAATTTTTGAAGGGCAAATCATTAAAAAGGAGTCTCAATAAAGCATGGAGGCTTGAAGCACTTCTCTCCCCTCCCCTTCAGTTATACTGAGCAAATGGAAATAGGTATTTTAATACCTGTGAAAATCAGATCTCACATGGCCTCTAAAGGCTACATACAGGCCTGTAAAATAATTTCATAGAAAGTCAGTCTCAAAAACAGAAATAACCAATAAAACTTAGTTTCTGTGGTAGCATTTTGGGAAAAAATATCTGTTGCACATTTTACAAGGGTATGTAGTGATAGGAGGAATGACTTTAAAATGAAAGACTGTTCATTTATATTAGATGTAAGAAAGTTAGGATTTTACAATGAGACTGCCAAAACACAGGCACAGGTTGCTCAGAGAGGTATTAGATGCCCAGTCTCTGGTAATATTGCAGGTCAGGTTGGATGGGGCTCTGAGCAATCTGATCAAATTGAACATGTCCATCTTTACTGCAGGGGTGTTGGACTAGATGACTTAAAGCAAAACATTTTATTTCTAGATTTTATATTTTGATGAATGCCTATGCAGCATTAGAGTTCTGTAAGTGGAAAAGAGGGCATATTCATAAATAAGAATACAAAACCAGTAACAAAGTTTTACTTACTGCTTGACAAATACTGGCATTCCTGGTCTGAGTTATGCCTCCAATAAACACCACACATGTCAGGAAAATATGAAAGCTCAAGTTAACTAACATATGCCAGCTTTTAACACTGATCCTGATCACACTGTTAAAAGAAACAAATTAGACAATATAAAACACAGCTACAATATTGTTTTCAGAAACTAGCAAGATATTCTAGTGATAAACAACATATAATTCCTCTTTAAGATCATTTAACTACCACATACTTTGTAATCAAATACAATCTTAAATTAAAACACCCACCTATTACCAACTTTATACATCTATTTGGGGCACGAGTTAAAAATTTTAGGATTGAAGCTTTCACATCAACAGAAATGTAAAAGGTTGAACAGTTTGTTAAATTCTATCATTATCACTGAATGGCCTCCTCTTTTATCATTCATGAAGCAAAATGAAGAATTAAAGGAGAGACATGGTTTTGACAGCTAAATTATCATACTCAAGAAAGACAAAATAGCTACTTACATAACTGTTAGTTTGCATCAACAAATTTTATAGGGGAAAAAAACCCACTGAAAGCATATTACTATATCATGCTCTTCTTACAAAATAGAAAAGGTAGTCCTAAGCTGATCAAACTCATTTTCCTAGTCTGGTAATTTTGATTCCTACCTGTGATGGTACATGTAACTGACCATGATCATCAACAGGCACATCAGCAAAACCATGGCAGTGGCATAAATTACTGGATGCAGAAGGTCAGCTGGCTGTGTATATAACTCAGCTCCAGTCAAGTCCTGACAACAAAAACAAAAAAGACATTAGTCCATGGTATCTATTTTTTGAGGGTGAGGCAATGACAAAGGGAAAACAAAAAGTAAAGTGAAGAACTTTACAAGAAGTAAACACCTTCCAGATGATATGTCTTCTTTCCTTTCCCACTGGTCCCAAAACAACTCTTCAATTATTTATTTGTTATTTCTGGGTTTCTTCTGCAATTACCTGCTATTCTGGCTGACCTTTATAAATGCAGTCACAATTCTTATAGAGCAGTTCAACTTAATATATTTTTGAAGATACAGAGAGATCAGCAGCTTAAAGAAACACACAATTTTCTTCATCTTAAAATATTTCTATGTACAGATGTGGAATAACTGTGTTTCAGTTGTGATTATCTTCTTTACCAGCCCAAAGAACATCACAGACAGGAAAATGTTAAAGGATCTGCATCTGGAATGGAATGACCCTATGCACACAAAAACAGAGGCTGGGCATTGGACTGCTTAGAAAACAACCTGAGTTAGTGGTAGACAAAAGCCAACCACAAGTCAGCAACGTCACCTGTAGCCCAAGGCCACCCTTTGCTGTGTGAGCACTGACACAGCAAGTGGGTGAGCTGATCTTTCCTTCTGCTGAGAGACCACCCTGCAGAAGCTGCAGTTTGAGGCTCCCCAGCACGAGAAAGACACTGACAATGGATGGAGCAAGTCTAACAGATCACCAGGACACTAGCAGTGTATCCTGAAGCATACACTGTCTGAGGCTGAAGATGAGGTCTTTTATCTTTAAGAAGAAAAGGAAGAGGGGAGAAATCTCATTATTGTATTAAACTACCTACTGGGATGGTATAAAGAAGACCAAGTCAAACTCTTTTAAACTCTTCTTGGAGCTGAACCATCCACTAATGAAAGGAAACTGACACTACCAGCAACACAGAAAATTCTGATTAGACACAGGAGAAAAATTCTGAAGTGGTCACACACTGCCCAGAGAGCCTGTGTCCCTGGAGATACTAAAAGATTGACTGAATGTGATCTGGAGCAGATTTGACTTTAAAAGCAGTCCAACTTTGAGCAGGTTAACTGGACCAAACGGCACCAGATGTTCCTACCAGACTGTTATTCTATGATTACTTGTTTGACCAGAATAGATAGTTGATAATTCTAAGAGAATTCAACAGCTCCATAGCACCAATTAAATTTTCTGTATCTGCCCAGATTTTAATTTACTCAGAAGAAGAAAAAATTCTGTTTGGAAGCAGTTATAATTTACTAGAGTTCCAGCGGTGGGGAGGGGACGCAGACATGACATGACAACTCAAAAGAAACTGTAGTCCCCAGCAAAAATACAGTAAATTTACTTAACTATGATTAGTGAAAAAAAAAATCAATTAAAAGCAATTTTTTGGAATGGACAGGATACAGAAAAAATCTCTCCCTTACGATTCTGAGTAAGTTACTCTTAAACTTCTGGAGTTGGCAAAGTTCAAAAGTGTCTTGAAGAAAAGGAGAAAAAACTTAGCATTAGGAAGAACAGTAAAAGATTGGGAAGAAGTTTCAGTCAGTTTTGAGAAAAAGCAGTGATATTTTTAAGCCTAAAATCAGTAATCTGATTTCATGGACAGAAAAAGAGTTTTTGAATTAAATTAGAGTCAACAGTCTCTTCACCATACCTTCAATTGTTCTTTCATCAGAATATAAATTCGTTATTCCTAACTAACTCAACAACCTCATTTCAAACTAATTTAATCAAGTTGTCAGTTTGATTCTTATCTATTTGGTTTACTTTGGCACCTGGCAAAGGACCATAAGAATTTATGCCTCAGGCAGCCAGTGTCATCTGATTTCTACACTACCCATGGCCTGGTTGTTATGCAGCTGGGGATCCTTGAGAACTCTCTGCTGTTACAAGCATGAGCAAATGTTTAGTCACACCTAGCCCAGGAGTACCAGGCAATACAAACTATAGGGCAATTCTGCTTGCTGCTTCCGGACTGGTGCCAGGTATGTATTGGTGTGAATTTCGACAATGAGAGCTACAAAATCACAAGACTTACAATAATCTTCTAAAACATGTGAGGAAACTCAGTATATGCCTTGCCTAGATAGCTGAGGCCTTGACCCAATAACCGATGGAATAAATCAATGGAATTCTTTATCCATTCCACTAACATTTTTCATCTAGTAAAAAGAGTAAGGGGAGCAAATAATGTTATTTCTGAGTTAAACTGAACCTAAATAATTACTGAGTAAAAAAGAATGACAGTAATAGTAGAGATGGCATTAAGAATACTGGGGAGTTTATAGTTAATTAGCAGAACTCTTGTTTCTTCTCAAGCACTATTGCTGGGTTTTTTCCTTCTGTTCAGTCTATAATGAGTTTTCAGCTGAGCCTTCGGCTTATCTCTTCTATTATTAAACAGTGGCGAAGATAATCTCCAAATAAATACAAAGTTTTACAACTGCATCTTCCTAAATCATTAGATCAGAAAACCAGGCACTCAGTGATGTTTCCTTATCAGAGGACTTCACATTCTGAAATGTATGAAGAGGGTCAGTACACTACAAATTCCTTTCTTCTACACATGTATGTGCTAAAGTTAAATAGAATAAAATAGAGTGAAATAGCTCTGGTTAAGTCATTCACCATCCAAGCCAGGATGATGAACCACCATGCTCAGGTCCCTCCTGCCTCTGCTGTTTCACGTATTTGATGTTAATGACAACTGCTGGATTAAAGAGCAAACTTCTAAAACTCAACCCAGAACTTCCTCTGAGCCTGAGTCAGAAGCCAGACTTGCACAACATGATGGGAGTCTAGAAAGTAAATAGGCTATTATGGCTTTTTTGGTTAATATATGGATAGGCATTATAAAAAGCTTTTTTAGCAGCACAGAGACATCCAGAGTTTCTGCAGTGTATTATCTGTGTGCAAAGAACATCTGTCAGGTGAGTGTTATTCTGGGCCCCTCCTCTCCAGTCCCTACAGCCAAACGTTTTGCAAAGTGCTTAATATTTAAAGAATACCAGTTTTGAGCGAGTATACAACAAGAGCTACTGACAAAAAAAGAAGAAAGCTGACCCTTTCTCTAACTTGATTTCTGATTGTTAACAGTTCCCTCTACAATTCACAAGAGGATACTCATATAATCTTACCATGTGTTAATTCAGAACTAGTCTTCATAGAAGCAGACTGATGAAAATGCTTTTCATTTTTCTTCCTCCAGGTGACAGAAATGTGACCAATTTAAAGCATAATCTCTCTTTACATGCATATTATACATACAAATGAATTTTATTTCTGTTTTAACAGATGCTGCTAAATTTTAGGAAATTATTATATATTTTAAAAATATCAAAGAAAGGAGCACTACTTGTAGAAGTTTACTTGATTGCAGAAGTTTAAAGTAATTTAAAACACTACCCTCAAAGGTAAATAGAAAAGTTGCTCTCTTTGAGCTCTTTTAAAAAGCCTGGCATGTAAATCAATTTTATGTAAGTTTAGCCTGGTAATTACCATTTAATTATCTTCTGAGGAAGATTTTTAAAAATCTGAGTTGCTAAAGAAAAATATCATCTTCTAATCCACTGATCATCATAAAAGAGTGCTCCTTCTTCCATGTATGACTACATAAAATATATATTTAGTTCCACATGGAACACATTAACTGCCACAAAACCCATGCCAAATTTACATTTAACAGCATTCCTAAATCTCATAATATTTCACTACCAGTCCATCTTATTTATGTATCACATTTTATAATTTAGTGTCTGTAGGGATTATTGATGAGCAGGGTAGCAGTCACCATCTATAAAAAGGGAAGTTTCCCAGGCCAGACTCTAAAATTAAGAATTCTGAGAACAGACAAAGAAGAAATTTAGCTTCCCAAGTGAGGAGCACTAAAAGAAAGTGTCTCTTCACCATGCTTCAGAAGTGGTTAACCATTTTATTGATACCAATATGCTTAGACTAGATTTTGGATACTATTTTTCAGCAGTATTTAAAAAATATTTTTCATAGCTACTAAGTGTTTTGATCTTTTTTCCATTTCCACTGATGTCTTCTGTAAACAGACCTACAACTACTGAATTAACAATTAATTTGGAGTGAAATAACTGTCTTTGGTTATGGATCACAGAAAAAATACCTGGGAAACACTCCTGGTCAACTGACAAAGTCAACAAATCTAACACAGAGAAGATAGTTTAAAAAAAGAGCAGTAATAGTTGAAGATAGCCTGTCATTCATAGACTAAAGTTCATGGAAGTTCCTGAATTTGATTAAGTAACTAATTAAAATGTCTTCCTATAATATAATACTTTGCATATGAAAATTCTTTCTTCCTAGCATATCCAGTTGTTCATTAATTATTTATTACCCAATTAATTACACTTTGATAGATTTCTGCTTAAACCTCATCTAACCTCAACGTTTACATCAACAACAGCAAAAACTAAAGATGTATTTATTATGTCTAGTTTTATGTGAAATGGAGGGTGGGAATGCTTGTTTTCCTTAACTCAAAAAACCAAAGCAAAATTGTATTTTGAAACATTTTTAAGTTGCAGAAAGAAATTAAATTCCCAAGTGTCATACCATTAACACAGCATAGTTGCTGAGGGAGTAGCACTGAATGGTGGTAATATTTTCATCAGACAGAAGGATGCGACAGCCATCAGATTTCCATCCCCCCTGTCCGTTCAGGAGGTCGAAGTCCCACTGAGCTGCAACAGCATCTGCTCCGTGTGCAATGCGCCGCAGTGTCACGTTGATAGGAACGTGGGGACTGGCTACGTTCAATCCATCTGTTACAAACAAAATGTATTTGCACATTTCTCAGCATGAAACTAACACATTAATCAAAATAAGGGAATCAAAATTGTTTGCTAAAGATCATAAAAAAGTAATAATAAAAACAAACCTATCTTGGTAAGAATAACTGGAGTCACAACTGTGCGACGTTTCCCATCGTCAGCCAGGTTTGTTGAATTTCCTGTTGCTGGGAAAAGCTTTCCATTGCGAAATGCAATAAGCTGAAGCTTGTAGACAGATTCATCTGCTGGTCTGATTTCTCTTTTTTGTTTTTGGGTGAAAAGGGAAGCTGGCAACTGGATAGAGGCTTCTACAATTGTGTTCTAGAAACAAACAGATTTTTAAAGTTCAAACAAGAAAATTATGTTCTTTACAGAGATTAAATTAGCAACTCCTCTACACGTACAGAGTCAGAGATGAATGCATTTAGCAGACTATGCATCATGACCAACCTATTTGACAGTGTTTTCAAGTAATCCAGGATAAAATAGCTTAACCAGGTTATTAAAGCCTTAAAACATCTTTTAAAAGAAGAAAAGATTCTGTGGTTACTTTATGTTAACTGTTACAGAGACTAAAGTTAAAGTTGGTATAAGTAAAGTATTACGAGAGTTTTTTGAGACTAGACTATTAGCAACTAGAAGCACCAACCAACACAAGCAGAGAGAAATGCTGCAATTGTGCACTAGTACCATTCAAAACAAAATGCTGTGTACAAATAGGGTGGTTTTACTTGTGTATAAATACTACTTGAGTGAGAAGCATGCATATAATTTCACAGAATTACACAAGCATAAATTGTAATATACATCCTGCAGTGACATTCAAGCAAATTAAGTGCTAAAAACAAACTGGTAAGTTGGGGAATATAATTGAAAAAAATACTTTTATGAAATATGAGGAAGTGTTTCCATTTCATACACACCCATACAGAGATGTAATACATGTAGGTGAGTGTGTGTATATGCACATGCACACACAAAACTATCACAGGTCCATCTTCTACTTCATGCTTAATTACAGTATTACTCTGAGCAGAATATTTCACATTTTTAAGGACACTGCTAATATCTGATTTAATATGTAATTAAGGTGAAAGTACAGAAAAATAAAGATGTATTATTACAAACTAGGAAGCGTCTCAATTTCCATACTTGTGAAAAAGTCAGAACGGATCTTTCAAGTTACGAAGTTACAGTGAAGAAAACCACACCTACTTATTAAAATCTGTGTCCATTAAAACAACTATTTTATAATCAAGCTTTATTATCCTTTACCCCTTTAATTCTTCTCACAGTCATTTTGGATTACACAAAAATGCAAATTTAAACTTAGAAATTAGTAACAATCAACTTACTTGCCAAATTATTCATATATATAATTGCAAAGTCAGTAGGGAAACAAAGAGCATCCCACCTTTAAAGCCAGGCTTGACAGGGTATTTGAAACATTGCACTTAAAGCTTAGTTGTTTATCTAGATTTCCATCTGGGTCTCTTCTCCCATAATCACTGAGTCCTGTACGGTCTGATGTAGCCACTTTCTGAAATACGGTGCAAGTCATCCCAGTGAAACCAGCAGCCTTTATTACATAGGCCTCAAGAGCAATATTTGGAGAATACTGTAACAACAAAAATCAAACATTAAATGATTTTACACACCACAGAGAGGATAATAAATAATCAAAAAGGGATTCTCTATCTTCACAGAAAAACACATCCAGAAAACCATCTCAGTTATCTGGCAGGTATAAATCTTTTCAGAGTATTGCTCTACACCCTTCAGAAATAATAGGCATTTTAGATAATGCCAGCATTTATTAAGAAAAATAAAAAGCTATTCAAATTCAAGAGTGAGCAAAACCTCCTATAAATAAATAAATAAATTCATGCTTACAGTAGAATAAACTTGAGCTCCATTTGCAAGCCGATACATAGCGATTTTCTGTAGACACTGTACAATTCTGGTGCAAGCCTTGGCTTCCCTTTGAGCCATCCACAGAACACGTTCATCAGCCAACATAATATTACTTGCTATGTCCACCATGACGTCGCCAAGCTAACATGGAAGAGAAGTAAGACTCTTTTATAGGTGTGAAAGCATTCAGCAGGCAGGGTCATCATCAGAAAACACAAAGTGAGTTGGCAGCACAAAAAGCACAAAGAAAATGGTTGCTCCTATTTCAATCACCTCATCACATTGATACTGAAAAACTTTGACTTGGACACTTACTCCCACTGAAGAAAAATGTAGTGCCAATAGAATGTCTCTGTTTATGTAGTACTCAGGAAAAAACCCATGATAAATATTTTATTAAAAGGAAATGGCGTGATACTCCACCTTCTACTGTACTAACTGCTTAAGAGGACCATTTACAATCAACTTGGAAACCAAAACTATAAATCAACTATAATACAGTTTGCATGTATAACAGAAGATAATAGGAAAAGAGAAAACAGGCAAAAATTAGCATACAACCCATCTGTTTTGCTTCCTTTTAGCAAGTCAAACTTTTTTAAAATTGCTTTCTTGTTTGCCTTCAAATTTGCATGACCTGTTTTAGGTCACAGATTTACATGAGAGAGACAGCAAATATCCATAGGTACCAGTGCTGCTTTCAAACCATCAATTACATTGTTTTGAAGTTCACAGTCCTTACCCTGCCTTCTGTATGAAAAACAAATGATAAAGGGAACTTACTTATTTAGGCCTCTCTACCAAAAATATTGACAACATTGACCTATGCAAGATTTTCACATTTAAGGAGCAGTGACAAATACTGGACCAAAAGCAAAGATGAGTATAATTTTTAGTTGAATTGACCAAAATGCAATTGACAGTGCCTAAATTTAAGGACTGGAATTTTCAGCTTGAAGAGACAAAGGGTAAGTTGAGGAAGGTATCTCCTTTGCTATGCAGACTTCCCAATTTTTTTTCCCAGTATTACTAATAAAAAGAGAATAGAGTAATTTGCTCTTCTCTTTAAAAATCTTTAAATATAAAGGCAAGAATTGGAATAAAAAAGTATTTGTTATTTTGAGAACTGGCTCTATGAGGAACATAATTTTCAATCAGTAAAAATTCTTGTAAATTCCTTAAATAGCATTTGCAGGCTGTAGTCCTTTCATTAAATCTTCAACAACAAAGTTAAATTAACTGAAAGTATTTGTCATGACTCATTACTACTTGAGAAATGGCAACAAGTTTTACACATCAACACACAGTGACTTCAGAATAAACCAGCACAATTTGCAGAATTAAAGTTGTGTCATGCTTTTAAAATATATTACACATTATTCTTTCTCCTACTTATTGAGGTATGAGCAAGTTTTTCCAGCTGTATTCTAAATTAAGACAATCTGCTAAGAACTTTCTGAACAATTGTCTTGTTGCTTCTGATACAAAAGTGCTAATAATTTGTTATTTATTGTACTAATCTTTTAAACAGCCCCTTTAGCACAAACTAGGAAATGAATAAGAGTATGGTATAACTAAATCAATATGAAAAACAGGGTCAAGAACAAGTTTATAGAGTAACAACCTGAGAAGAAACCAAGCCTTAATAGCTACTAAAATTTTCACATGAAATTGTACTCATGTTCTTTAGATATACCAGCAAATCACAGGCTGGCTTCGAAACAAATCCACTGAGAAAAAAACCCATTGTCCAAGATGAAAATCCTCTAAGGAGTTCTGCAAAGGATGTAGAACCAGCATTTATGGTTTGGTGGAGGGTGGACAGGGAAAATTTGGCTTTTTTTTATGCACGAGTTTAAACTCGAGGCATTGTGGTCTCCAACTTCCCAACATGCACTGTACAGTGAGATCAATATAACCTCTGTTCAGCAGTGAAACAGAGAGTTTCTACCCACTGGTGGGACTATTCAACTACTTGCAATTTTCTCCCCAAAAATGAGCATTCTCTAAGATTTTGTTTTAATGTCTTATGTTATATCCTGCAAGACAGAGGAGTCCTGAAAACCTTAGAGATATGGCTCAATATTGAATAAAGACAGTCTATCACAGTAGAAGGGGAGAAGATAAGTCTTGTTTTATTCATTATTGAGAGGATCTCTGAGGCTTTCATTATTTGTTTTTAGATAAGAACATACCAATGAAAACCTGTGTGACCCACTCCATATTAAATAAAAACAGACTTACTGTACCTATCTCCCTGCTCCAGTGCTGACCAGAGGTGTTACTCACATACAGGTCCAGTGAATGCTGGATCATCTCAGCGCGAATGCAAAGTCTGTGACCATGGGTCAGCAACTTCAGGGACCTACTAAACAAACAAAAACATGGAATAGAATCTGACAATCCTCTAACTCAGTGCCTGCATCTAGTGTTGGGAAGATTTCACTGCTCAGAATACTTAAGGACAAACACTTCAGTTATCTTTAAAGTGATGGCAAATTTTCCAGTTACCTCTTTATATTTTTCAGCAAATCTTCCAAATTTCTCTATCATTTCAGCCACAAAAATAACATCCATTTTATCAGAAAAATTTGCTGCTTCAACTGTGTAAGCCAAGAGCTGTCTTGCTGTTGCCACTGCATTAGTGAGGTTGAGAGGCATCTAAATAGAGAACAAACATGAGCATTTGAAAAAGAACAAGATAGAGACAACACTTCACCAATTAATAAATAAGCATTGATCCAAAGAGGAGAACAACTCCAAGAGGGCTCACAGTATTTTGAGTAGCTAAGGACCACCACCTTATCTGTTAAGCAAAAACATTTCCTACAAGCCAGAGAACTATTGTTTGTACTGGCAGCCAGCAACTGGGATTTGTGCTGTTTGTCCTAGAAGGGAGAGAGGTATTACACCAAAAAAAGGAAAAAAATCCCCCAAAACAGTATTGTCAACTGCTTATTTTCATTTTCACCAAAGCCAAGGCATGACAACACAAAGCTCTTTAAATATAGCAAGAGAAGCCAAAACCAATTCAAACAAACCACTGCCACAGCATTCACTCTCAATTCTGTAATTATAGGAAACATTTGGAATGGCATACACACACAAAAAAACAAGACAGATCTCACTATGACAAAGGTCATGATTTCACTCCTGAAACAAATCCCATGCTGGAAAATTCTTCACTAAATAATACACAACATCCACATGTCTGAGCCAGCAGGAACCAAAACCGGGAAATTTTACATAGTATACTGGAAAGCTGTGCTAATGTTATCAGCTCATGTTCAGATGCTGTTTATCCATGATAATCTAAACTACAGAGGCTCTCTCTCTGGTTTTTGGCATGGAGATATCTAGTCTACCCTACTGAATTTGAAAAGTGCCTCCTAAGCACAACTATATATTTGTCCTTGCCAGTCTTAGCACTTGTACATAAATTCCAATCTGAGTAATGGAAGTTAATTTATTTGTCAGTTTGCTGAAAGTTATATATTTAAAGTGCAAATAAAGTTCAAAGTCATAACACATACCGAACAAAGTCAACCTTTAAATTCAGACACTCTTCATGATTTCATTGAACTTTTTCTTTAATCATGAATTTCTTGTCACCTAAAACTGTACTTGTTCAATACACAAACAAGAACAGCAGAATATGAATGCTCTTGTAGAATGTTATAAAGGTTTTATTTTATTTTACATGTGAACCTTTATTTGATTTAAAATGTTTGGCAAAGTTTTGATGTTGAAAACAGCTCAACTACCTTTATTCAAAGACTATAAACATGCTTGTAACATGATTACATTTAACATTAGTCTCAGAGACAAGAAACTTCTGTGCAGAATACTGCTAAAATTTCCAGGTCTACTACACATAAAAAGAAGGCAATTTTTGTAAGTAAAAACAACTCCCAAACCCAAAACATTTCCCTTCTCCTTTTAAAAGAAGTTCTGCATAGAATACCTGTTTACATTTATTTTTGAGTAGATAATAGGAGGTTATCTATTTCACACATGAAAATTATTCTGCTTTTCTGAAGATAGCAGTCTGATGCTTACACTTTAAACTTCCTAACACAAAGCTGGCAGCATTTTTCCACAGCCTGAAAAATGCTGGCTAACCAAAAGCAGTTAAAACAACCTTACGTTATCTATGCTCTTGAGCATCTGGGCTATGGTAAATAGGCAGGAGTGGCACTGAGTTGTTACAGACCTTGCAGAAAAATGTGAATTCCCAGATGAGGAAAAAGCAAACCAGGAGCATTGAAGCTCTATTTAAACTAACACTCAACCTTTCTGTGTCCCAGAAAAGGACAAAGTGATCCCAGCATCACCTCTCTCCTGTTAACCAGTCAATAAGAAAGAACATTTGAGCCCTCAAACCTTTTTCATGTGACCAAGCCAAGGCATGCACCTCTAGTGCTAAGAATATAAAGCAGAAAAGCAAATAGTTATGTCAACCTTTAAGTTTTTCTTGGGCCAGAACGGGCATTCCCTTTTTTTTTGCCTTCTCACTCCTGCCATCTTTGTTGGCCAGTGCACAGGGGTCCTCAAGGAACCAGAGAAGGAGAACAGAAAGCTGTGTCAGCATTATTAAGTACTTGAACACAGAGGGAGCAAGTCAGCCCCCTTACACAATAGGCAGTACAAATCTTTTGCCTCCAACTGGAGTTAGCCCAATCAACTGGACATCAAGATGTCACTGTGTGTATAAATCTAAGGCATCCCAAAGTGGAAAATACCAGTTTGGATCTGATTGTCACGGTTGGGGGCTGAGGTGCTTCAGACAGGTAGTGTGAAGTCTTCCTAAAAGATTGTGAGATGAACTGGAACACTCCAAACCCACACAACATGTAGAAATCCTACCCTGGGCTCAGACAAGCACCATGGCCCCATATTAAACTTAAGTGGTGCTACCAACATCATCATCCAGTGACCAAGCATTATTAATAAAAAACAAACAAAAAACCAACCACCAAACTCCAAAACACCACACCAAGATCAATCTCATATTTCCATGGTTTCACCTCTTGCATGCAGACCAGTGTTCTGACTGCACAAGCTGGAAAACAAGCTTAAACCAAAAGTTCAAAGCTTTATGGAGTAATTTCCAACAGAGCACCTATACAGACAAGGATGGGTACACTGCTGCAGAACAGCATTTGTGGAAGTGTGCATTAACTACATAAACCTCAAAAGGAACTTGTAGCTGAAAAATTTTGTTTCATAGCTACAATTTAAATTCTAGAATGCTCTCTTCAACCTGGTAAGTACTACCAGATAAAGAAGCCTAGTTTTTACTTACTACTTTCACAAGTTAACCCTTATCAATCACACCAAATCTACCAAAGGTTTACAGTAACAAAGGCAGAGCAGAGTTTGACTACTTTCTACCGCTATCATGAAAAGAGCTGTTCTCACTACAGATTAAGCCTGCCTTGTTACTTTATAGCATGTGGGCAGAACAGGGCATCCAGCTGACAAAAATAATCATGACAAGCCATTCTCTTATGCTTTAGATAAGTACAAAAATAAAATCTTCCTTGCACTTTCAATCTAGGGCATTCAAAACAGGTACTAAACCAAGCTTTTAACCTCAACCTACAAGTTTCAGTATTGTACTCAGAGGCGTGTGTCCACCATAACCTATCTAGACCACCAGTATTTCCAGCTTGGAGAAGATAAAGGGTCTTCTGAGTTTTTTATTTTCATTAATTAGGTTTTCATAATTTGGTTTTACAGAAATGCACAAATTACCTGATTGAACATATACAGAACTCGAGTCACATCATTTGCATACTGGCACCTGGAGTAGTCCTCGTCTGCCCAGTACCCTCCCCTGTCGCATCTGCGCCAGGCTCTTCTCTCATCTTGGGAGTTGCCAGGATATATCCCACTGCCAGCAGAGTAACGTGTACACAGCAGGTATGCTGTGATGCCTGCCAATGTTCTGGGCCACCTGCGGAGTCAAAAGGGAAAAAAATCCTCACATTTAGACAAATTTACATCACAAGCAAATAAAAGGATTAAGCACTACAACATGAAATAAAGAGACACTCAAAACTAAGCATCTCTAAACTATTTAAAGGGCCACCTTGGCTCATCTTCAGCACTTTCAAGCTGTTCATATTTCTGTCTATTAACAAAATGAGTTCTAAATGCTAGTATGGTTTTGAATTCTTTCATGAGGTTTCAGGTGGAGAGAAGGTGCTTGTAAAATTACTAAAATAGTTTACAATTTTTTGATAAAAAACTTTGCCTACTTCATGAAAAATTCCCTTTTAACACCATAAAAACAAATTGATGCTTGCTTTCTACTTGTCCTCTACAAATGCATCAATACAACCATCAAACAACTGCACTCATATTTGCACCAAACTGCAGATATGAACAGACGATTACATTTGCAGTATTCAAGAAACACTAGTAGCAGAAGTACAACCACTCTGACCAGTTTTGCAAACAAAATACCAAATAGAATTTAATGGGAAAAAATTTGTTTTTAATGTCAAGAAAGGAGACAAGAATTTCCTTCACTCAAGGTATGTGAAACTATGCCCTTCTTAAGAAAACTCCTAACATTCTCTCCACTTTCTCCCCTAAGTTTACTGCATATTTTATCTGTACAAACAAACACGGATAACAAAAGCCCCAGAAAATAAACTGTTATACATCTGTAATACACTGGTCATTCATTAGAGCAGAACAGATTTGGTGACAACAGAGGTAATTAAAAGAAAGAACAAAATTCAAAAATAACTAGCACAGATTTTAAATGCCTGGAATCATATTGAGGTATTTTCAGAGAATGTAAATTAATTAAAAGAACAGATATAGATTCTGCAATGGTAACAAAAGGATTTTAACATTTTTTTAACTGTAAAAAAGGCAAAAGGACAAAAATCTTCCTCAGAAAAAAATTACAACAGTATTATTATGAATTGCCACAATTCCAGCAGTAACCTTAGTGAAATGTTACATGCACCTCAGCAAGGTAACAAAATATCAGACTGGATCATGTCTGGCCAACTCTGCTCACAGAGAGAGCAAGTTATGCATCTGCTGGGAAGGGAGGGAGGGACAGCAGGATACAATACATGTACACTTATCCAAGTCTCTGAAATGTCAGTAGCAACAAATTGAAATAAACTCTGATTCAACACAGACTGGAAAAACAAGTACAAAGATGAAATACTTCTGTGGTCCCAATTTTTATGTATTTATAATAAGCCTTCAGAGAACCAAGCCAAAAAAGAAAACAGGCAGATGAGGACAACTAATAAATTAGCTGGCACAGCTGTTACGAGACATGCAGGCCCACAAATACCTTGCATAATACACTCAAACCTCCACTTCTGGAATGTGAAGTCAGGTTTCCAGAAACACTGCCACTGGAGTACCAAAACATAATTTCCAAAACCATTTATCAATGCTGAAATTTTTATTTCAAGTTCAACATCAAAGATGCCACTTTGAAAGGGATATTTGTCTCTGTCTTTACAGTTTTCTAGAAGTTGTATTTTTCCAAAGCATTTTCAGTAGAAGTGTGGTCAGCTCAGTTTTCTGAATGTATCACCTTACAGACTGAGTGTCACATGGCCTTGGAATAATTTAAATTCTGTGGTCCTGACAGAGGTTTTATGACACAACCTCCAAGACAAATATTTTAACTGAAATATGGCACATGCTGTTCTTTTTCTCACTATTCACGTCTAGTGCTAAAGTAGTAGAAAAAGACTAAACAGAGTTTTTCTCTGGCTTCTCAGACTAGGACTCAAATGTAAAACAGGTTTTTCAGGAGAGCTTCGATTACTATGCTTTTAAACAAGTAATATTTCTAAGCTATATATGTATCTTCTAGAACTTCTATAGCCATCAAACAGAAAAAAAGTGAGAACACTGATTCAAAGGTTATTAGATTATCATAAGGTTATTTGACTTTTCTCCCTCTTCTTATCTCCACTTTCCCTATTTTATTACCACTCTCTTTCATTCTTGTCCTTTCATTCTCCCTGAGTTTACTTTGCATTTATGTCCCTACACAGCATTTTATCATCTTTTGCCATGATCTTCTCAAAAGAATACAAGTAATACCAGGTAGTCTTATAGTCTACACTCCGTTTAGAACAAATTTAGATACATACAGAAACATTTTACTGTTAAAACTAATGTATTATTTGTAAAATGATTTAGAAAGCTTTCTACTAAACCAGACATAAAAGGGACAATTTAAAACTCAACAGCTCTGTGCCATCATCTCACATCAGAAAAACAACAGAAATGCACAGCACCATGGAGAGAAACACTTCCAAACCACAGCATCTCTTATCCTCTTTCCTCTACCATGCACAAAACCCCCTTGCACAGGTACCAGTTTCTTTGTAGCCCAGTGGTGAATGAGAGAGGGGAAGTGATTTTAGCTTTAACTACATTTCCCTTATTTCCTAGTTTTGCTAAATGAATGTTAAGCTGTACCATTCTCAGTCATGAGCTGCTCCTCCCAACACCTGCACGACCTGAGCTAGAGTCATTCTCCAGTTTCCATGAAGGAAAGGAGGACATCCTTCCAGCAGAGCTCAAAAGGTGATTAAGGGCATGAAATTCTTACCATGCAAACAAAGGCTATGTAAATTTGTATTCTTAATTCCTTGTGAGTCTAAGCTTGAATGTCTTTCACAGTTAACCCAACTGCTAGCAGAAGTGCCAATCTGGGCCGTATTAACACTCTTATTTCATTACTCTGTATAATTAGGTGCTCAAAATTTATCACATATACATGAGTGTAGACAGCTGTGGGGGGAAAGATGGTTCATTTATGTTTAAGCACTTTAATTTCATTTCAGGGGGAAAAAAAGGCAGACCATGACATTATAAAAGAATCCTTTCTTTCTTACATATTAATTCTGTTTTGAAAGCACTCATTTCTTTAAATGAACAGTAACTTTCAGTTACAAAGTTACAATGAGTTTTTATATCATAATTTCATTAGCTTAAAGATAGTACAGTCTCTTTTATCACATCTTAGTAAACCTCTAAATTCAGCACGTTAACTACAGTTTTAAAATATATTATGCCCAATGACTAACACTTTTCAAAAACATAATTCTTATATTTAAAAAGAATTCTATCAACTACCATATAAACTTATGCTAAGAACAACAGTTAAAGGATTTACTGAAGTTAAAGTATTTTAACATGCAAACTGTATTTTCAATTTAATAATTGTAAAATACTCAGGGAGTTTATCTGAGTGAGCCTTAGAATATTTAAATTAAAGAAAACATATTCCAGGATGAAGTTTCTGCCTAACCCTTGCAAACTATGCTGAACTAACACTGAGCCAAAGACACTGAAGAAAAACTCCCTCCTTTGCTACTCTTTGCTATCCCATCTCTGCAGGGATAAAAATCTAGATGCCAGTTTTGAAACACCATCCAAGCTAAAATGACTAACCAGTTCCAACTAAAAAAACCTATAAAATCAAATACACCTAGGATCATTTACAGCCATCTGCTCAGAACCATTTTCTCACTAGTCAAAGCCTTATTTCCATATGCTCTCAAAGGTGAAAAATTACTCTTTATTATTACTCTACCCTAGCTACAAGAGGAAGTCTGTTATAGTAAACCCAGACACAGAGAACTTTTTGATAAACGGAACATTTCCTGAAATCTTATTTCTTTCTACTGAATTCCAGAGGGGGTAAATCCTATTACACTGAACAGTCACTGAACAGCACAGGTTAATTTAATGGAAAACACTTTGAAATAAGCCTTTACCATCTGTTTTCACCTCTAATGGCAAATCAAAGAAGTACAATTCACACTAGTATCATAAAAAATGCATAAGTGATTTAAATAAATGTGTTCTTTGATGAATACAACCTGTGTCTGTTTGACTTTCTTCACCTTTTATCTAATGCAGGAAGTTCTCCTTTTCTAATGTAATGCTGCAGTTGAAACCACCACAGTGTAAAAAGACAACATGCACAGTTACTTATCTAAATAATTCCTTACAATGTGAAAGTGAACTTCTTTAGTAACTCTAAAATGCCTCTGTACAGCAAGTGATCTTAACACTAATTCCCTTACTGATGAAGGAATACTCAACGCTTCTCAAATTGTCCAAGTGAAAAACATAAAGGAGATCCGCTTGGAAATAATGCTCTCAGACAGGACTTTAAGTGAATTTTTGCTACGGTTGAAGGTCTTCTGCAGATAAAAGCTTGTTTTTCTCTCCCCCACAAAAACTACGTCCCTGCAATGTGGTTGAACTTTACATTTCTTAATATAAAAAATACATGGTCATAGATCAGCTATATACAAAGAGCATGGCTTTAAAAACTCTAATGCACACAGGGAAAGGAAAAATTCCTAACTGTAAACAAAAGACCAAGCAGAAGATCAACACAGCCAAGCAGCATAAGAAAAGTGAAATGAGTGGATAAAAGCAGTTTATACAACATTAAGAAACTCTATGCACCATAGTGAACACAATGCTATTGCAGACACTAATTCTCAGTAGGAACTACTGCAGGGAAGTGAAACACAGAGTAGTCATAAAGGGAATTACCTTACATATAGAGAATCTATACAGAAGCTATCTGTTACAGCTGGCACCTCCAGGAGTAACGTGTTGTTAGAGTGACCAGCAGCAGAAAGATCAGAAAAGGGAAAACAGGTGAAGAGATAAGAACAAAAGATAAAATACTCTGCAACACTCAACACAATGGAGTATCACAGCTACCACTAGAGTCCCAACAATCATTAAAAGCAAGCAGCACCATTCTTATTGTTTAATACTCACAGGGGGGAAAAAGATCCAAATTATGTTGCATATTTCTTAAATATTTGTATATTTTACCATATAGGAGCAGAAGGCCTTTAAAAAGAGAATGATAACCTGGCAGAAATCCCCCTGTCAGTATGTGATCTAACTTAATCTTAGAGGCAATCTACAGAACTTTAACTACTTAAATAATTTCATTTATATATTTCAAGTATCATAGGTTAGTTTCAGTGTCTTTTGAGGACGTGTTAGCAGGCTCAGAGTTTAACATTTTATAGTAAAATTTCTTGCGCTTCTGTCGACACCCAGTAATTTAGAACAGATAAAAATCTATTACACACCATTTACAAGCAAACATCCACACAGGCACCTCTAATGCATAAAATCTTAGTTAAAAGCTAAATTAAAGGGACACTTTTTACTCTGAAAAAAACCTGATGTTACTAACCTGAAATCCCCTTTATTGTTCACAACCCTCTCTGGAGGGCAGTACTGTGCAGAACTTTCTAACACCACAATATCTACTGTCCTTGTGTTATTCCCACGTCTGGTTTGTACATGACAACCCCAGTTTCCCGTGGAGCCAGCCTGAATGTTTGAGATTGTCAGTGCACTGGAATGATAAAATAAAAGAATAAATCAAAACAGTCTTGCAACAACATTTATGTAAGCTTTTACCAAAAGATGAATTAATAAGTACAGAAAGACAATGGAAGAAAAACCAAATTACATACAACCATGAGTGATCTTATAAAACCAGAGCTATTTACATCTCAAAGTACTGTAATTAACAGAGAAGTATTTACTATTCTTTGGGCTTTTAGTTTTGCCAAGGTAGGAAACAAAAAGAACAGCCATAGGAAAAAGTCCTCAGACTTCAGAAAGAAGTCCAAATTCCTCAAATGTTATCATTACTATTCAAGACAAAGTTTTTAGTTGTTTAGGAAGGCCAAACTAAAATAAATTCCCAAATGCATAATTTGTTACAAACACTGACGCTCTAATTTACTAATACAATTACAGGATATATAGCCACTCAGTAGATGCTGAATAAGTCAACAATCTGCTGCAGGCAGAACAAATTACACTTTTAGATCTCTGCTGGAGAACAGTATTAACAACTGTGGTGTGCTCAAAAGGAAAAGTAAAGAATTCATGAGCAATTCAGTTAAATTCCTTGCTTCCAACATTTTGGTAATTTTAACATTCCATGAAAACAAACGTATCCTACCACAAACATGTTTTAAATTAATGCATTAGGTGAAACTGCAACTTCCTCTAGCTAATCCTATTTTAATCATGTAGGTTTGACCTACCAAATCTCTTGACCTCCTTCCTCCAACTTTATTACTAATTTGTGATGTGTGAAGATTACTCCCCTACTAGGGATGTTTCTGTATACATGTTCCCTCAGTGAGGATATGAGAGGGCCTTACTGTTATGGTAATAGTCACTAAATCAGAGCAGAAAGTAAGAAGCAGGAGATAAATTTTCTCACTATGGATTCACCTTGCAATCAATGAGCAGTTATGAATCATGTTTTTTTCAACAAAAATACCCTGGGACTCATCAGTTTCCACTATCTTCCCATCCTGATACCACAAGACTTGCATGTCTTGATCAATATATGAAGCCATACATTGGAAGGGCAGACTGTCTCCTTCAAAGACCACCTGACGATGAGATGGAGTCATGTAGAAAGACGGTAATTCAAGCGGCGGTTCTAGAATTCAAGACATGAAACCACAATTAACAGCAAGAATCTGTTATAGAACTAATTTTCAAAAGGGGAAATAGATACACTAAATAAGTATCAATTATTTATATATCAATATAACGTTGCATCTGGTAAGAGGCATATAAAAACTACATTTACTGCATTGGACATTGAAAAATACAAATTATCATCATATTCTTTTTCAAAATGTGTATTCCTTTAATGTAATATATTTCAAGACTTTTTGCTAGCCCATATCTAAAAGAGTAGAAAATAGAAATTTGAAGGAAAAATGTAATTATGCATTTTAGTTTTTCCCAGTTTTTCACCTGGACTTCAAAATAACAGTAACATATGAGTTTTTATTTTTACAGCTGGAATAATTCCAATATAAAAAAAGAAGTTAAGGAAGTCGGTCACAGTTTTGTCACAAAAAGAAGGCTAGTCAAAGGAAAGCAACTCATAAAATGAAGATCTTTTAACTTCAGAAATTTGGGATTAGAATAATAGACGTATCTGAAATCACATAGCTACACCTATGAAAGAAATTATCAGTTTCTGGTTCCTCTTGTGACATTTAGGTAAAGATCTCTGAAAAATACAGATTAGCTGGAAAAAGGAGTTCATCAAGAGAGCTACTTATCCTTAGTTTCTACAAACTAACATCCACCATCATCAATTTATTTATTATTCATTTCCAAATGCAAGCAATAATGAATCACAACTCAAGATAAACCTTTGAAAAGGAATTTGTTATTACCACATTTAAGTCTTGAGTATTAGGGAAATGAAATACAGCAAAAAACTCGGCTCAATAATATTAGCAGAACATGGAATGCATTAGAAAACAAATACCAGTTGCCTGCAGTGCTTACCACAGGTGAGAAGCTCCTGTTTAACACCAGTCACTGTCTGTGACTGAAGTGACTTGGGATAGGCACATTTAGTCTCACGTACAGTTATGTTTCTTTCCTTTAACCACTGATGCATCCACAGTATGTTGCAATCACAAAGAAGATAATCAGTTTGAAATTCTCTGCAACAGAACACAGGCATTTACAGTGACAAACTGCAGAATTCCAATGTCTGAAAGCTAAACTTTAACAGTTGTGACATGCCTCTCATTGTCACCAGGAAGGCAACAAGCAAAGTCTAGACTACAGTGGATTTGCCTACCTCTACCCACTGGAAGTTACTCTAACCCTTTGCAAGCTGTACTCTGAGAACAAAAGGACATACTCCCTCAGAAAAGGAATCCTCTCCATAAAAATGAGGAATATCTAATACCAGTGCATGAAAATAATACTAGGAATTTCTTTCATGGAATGGGTTCATGCTATTTCAAGTGAGCAATAAGAAAGAACTGCTTGAATGTGCATCGTCATAACCTAAGACACTTCATTGCTTCAATGTAGTGATCAAATGCTTTAGCAGTAAAATCAACTGAAATAAAAATAGCTCCTCAACTGTTTCTCTTTTCAGAAGCACTATTCACACGATGTCATTCTCCTTTACATGAAAATTATAAGGCTTTTAATTGACTCCATCTTTTCTATATAATTCAGTACTTTGTAGTAAAAAGACATACTAAATCCCCTATAGATGTTAGCTGAAATCAGCTATATTAAGGGATTAATTAATTAATTTTATCTGTTCAGAAATTATTATTTTATCTGTTTAGAAACAGGTAAAAATGTAGCAAAACATATGACTATGTCTACATTGGTTTTTACCTCTAGTGAAAACATTTTCTTTCTCTTTTTGCAGATGTCCAGAGGATAACACATCACAGGCAGAACACTACAAACACTAAATCAACATTCCTATGAAACCCCATTTGGTGTTTGTTCACATGAATTCCTCCAGATCATCCATTATTTTAATAATAGTATGTTATTTCCAGGTGCTCTTGTCATTTCTGCGGTGTTGCTGATTAGCAACCTTTATGCAGACAACTAAAATATCAGGAATAACACCTTATGAACAATGAAAGGGATGAAGGGAGGGAAAGAAACATTCTCCTTTATAAATATAAACAAGAAATTAACTCCGTGTCAAACTCAGAAACCAAAGCTTTTGATTAGGTCCCAGAACAGTGAACCAACTGTCATGACTACCAGGGAAAAGAATAAGCTAGTCATCAGCACATTTTTTTTTCATTTACTTTCTTTCTTACACAAGATTACAACTCATGAAACCAAGAGAGAGCAAAGGAACATGAGGCTGATATTATACCCACTGTTACGTGTAACAAAATTATACTGCTCATCAAGGACTAAGATCTTGCTTAGAAGTATTTGGTTCTTTTGCTATAAAGGTGTAAAATGCTATTTATTTACTATAAATTAATAAGTGATACATATAGAATAAAACTCTTGGAAGCCCAGATGAGAAAATGGCTTTGCTTTTTCAGAATAATGTAGGACTAGATGCAGCAAGTACTTACAGAGACTTCAGTGAACCAAGATGATCAAATGTTCCCTGTGTAAGTGTCGAAAACAGATTTCCAGAAAGATTCCTGAGAAATAAAAGTATGTTCACGATTTGAACTCATCCTCAGACAAATGACATGTGAAATAAAAAAAACACTTCTCTTCAATATAACTCTATGTTTAAAAGTTACAAGGTGTTATTACAACACTTTAATTAGTTCACAAGACTATAAGAATAATAATCAGGTCTCAATAGTCTAGCAAAAATCTCCAAATAAACTTTTCTCTAACACTCTTGGTTTAGGTGAAGAATTTTAAGATTGGAAAAAAAAGTAAATGCAGAGACTTTACTTTTACTTAAAGCGTCAACTGGCAGATGTTGAGCACAGATTTCAAGAAGTGTAAAATTAATTTTGTTGTTCACAGTGAATTGCTGCCTTCCTATTAACATGCTCTAAGAAGCATGTTCAATCTATCAGAATGCTTTTTTAAAATATTATCCATACCACTTTCTATATATAGGTGAAAGCACTGTGTGTAAGAAACTAACAACCAGGGCAAAGAAATATTTCATAATCTTACCAGTTATCCTCTTAAAGTAAATGAAGGACTTCAAAACATGCAAGACTGCCAGCAAAACAGACTGACAGCAATGCCACTGTAGAAGGCATGGATACTGAAAGAGTCTACAAGGCTGAAATATTTTTTTAAAGAAAATATTATGTACAGTCTCCTAGTCTCCATCCCAGCTACACATTCTAAGAAACTGGAAAACTGCTGCAAGGCCAACAGATCACTGAATAGCCTGGTTTGGGTTGGCCCCAGCACTTGTTTTTAAGCTTGCTACTGAGTCACAAACCACAACCATAGGCACTGGCTGTCTTTCAAGAGCACACTTAAATAAACTACTCCCCGTGAAACAAAGAAGGTTAACTTACACAAGGCTAAAACTTAGGTGTATTTATATAAGACAAATTATACTTACAATCTAATAAGGTTTACAAGTCCTCTAAATATATCTGCATTCAGGCAGCCTATTCGGTTATTAGTTAAGTCTCTATAAATAGAAAAAAGGAAAAATTGGAACAAGCTGGTTTATTTCCCAATGACATACATACAGTCTGCTAATAGAACCATTTGAACAAAAATTCATGAGCAACAGATTGCACCATATGCATATCTGGGTCTCAGGAAAACCCAAAAGGTGTCTACACATGCACACAGATTCCTTAATCCATCTCTTAACTAATTATAGTTTGTCCATATACAATTCAACAAGTCTAGACCTACCAATAAATTCCCTTAAACAGGCTTGGCTTACATCCCTACCCAGCAAATTTTCATATTTGTGTAGTATTTATATATGTGTGTGTATAAATATATATATACACACACACACAGAGTACATCACTTAATTTTTAACATGTCAGAGACCTATAGTAATGCATTTATTATACATAAGACCATTTTTATAATTATACTTCAATAAATACTTAAAAGTTATATATTTTTCAGTATAGGTCTTGAATCAAATGACCAAAAATTCTTCAAGTAAAAAAAATTAAGCTTGCAAGTAATAATGATCCAGAATTGGTCCTTCAGTTTTACTTTTAAGGTTTTCAGAAGTGCAATTACCAACACACTTTCCTTTTAAGTGAGCCAGATCATGTGATCAGATAAAAATTAACATATGTACTCTACAAATTTAAGAAAGAAACAGGGGAGGCAATACCAAAAATCATTAACACTCAAAATGTGTAACAATATTACAAAAATCTGAAGTGTTTAAAAAAAGGGGAAAAAAAGGCAATAATGCTGAGTTTTTGTTTTTCAAATTTGATCTGGTACAGAACTTTTACAGCCAACACATAAATCTCTCAAATATGCTAATGGGAATGTTGGCAAAACCTTATATAAAGCAGCATAAATAGCACTGTAACTTCAGTGTGGTATTAATAGCAACTCTATGTTCCACTGTGACCTTTGGAAAATAAAAATCACGAGTTCAACATTCAACAAAACAAGACTTGATGGAATCAAAGCTCTGAAAAAATGTCCATCCAGCAAGGTTTCAAGCCACTCAAGTACAAAAAAACAGGAATACAAGCAACTGTCAGAACAAGGGAGGCTGCCAAGCCACAAGCAGCGGATGCTCTTCAGTCATAAGGCTGAAAGCAGACTTTGTTTTATACATGTGTGTGTGCAATATAAAAAACATGTATGTTTACAAAAATTCAGACATTTAGAAGCATATAATAATCTACTTAGGCAGGTGGAGGGAAACAGAAACATACACAGCTTATTTAACAAGTTTGAAAAGTAGAAAAAGCCATTTGCAACAGAACACATAGGAATGTAACTTGTTAGGTTGGGACAACTTGTAACAGAACACAAGAAGACAGTTGCTAGTAGAAGGCCATAAAGGTAAGATATATATTGTGAAAACTCAGTAAAGCAAGACTCAAGTATTGTAGAAAACCAATAAAGCAGAACCTTTTACTTAAGGAGCCAGCAAAAGCCAGGCTCCTGGTTTTGGCCAGGACAAACTGATCTGAGAGTTAACCAAACCTCCACTGCTCCTGCCCAGAGATGAGGTCAAAAAGCAACACCTGAGGAAGACCTCTTACTTCACCAAGAAGGCCCTGGTCATGACCACCAGAAGGCACCACAGAAGGCTAATTATAGTATGGGCAGGCAGGGAGGTGTGAGCTTGTGGGATCAATGTTTATTTAAACCTGGCACCTGTCTCACCAGGTACACATGCATGGTGGAAATATGCCCCATGCATCCCAGCTAGAAATAAAACATACCTGCTTTACAATTTTACAAGTTAAGTCCTTTTACCACAGCACTTGTATATATTATACATCACATATATATAGCATATATATATATATATTCAACTTTTAATATATAATAACTTTGCTGTCTAAAGTTCCAGAAGCTTAGACTTACTCTCTCTCTGAGAAGTTTTTTATTTAGTCAGTTTAAACTGACTAGCTAAATATACTACTTACAGTCTTTTCAAAGATGAAAGCCCCAGAAAAGCTCCTGGATCTATGGTGCTAATAAGATTGTTCTTAAGATCCCTGTGGAGAAAAATTAAGACACAGCACTTACCAAAAATTACACTTCAAAACAGAGATATTTGTAAAGATACATGTAACTTGTCTCAATTTGCTTGAGAACCTCAAAAAAACCCCCACCCAAACCAAACTGACCCTCCTCCCCACAAACAACCCAAAACCAATCAAACCATCCCCAAAAAAACTCAGAACAAAGCATCAAACAAAAAACCCAACAACATTTTTATTTCTCTAACAGATTTCCATTCAAGATTGGAAAAATCTCTGTTTTAGCTACAAGGAGGAACAGAAACAGCACATGTATGTCATTAAACATTCTATCAGTTTGAATCAGATGAAATTATATAGCCTCAAAGATACTTTGCCACAGTGTGAACAGTTTACAGCTACGCAGGGTGAGACGCCTGTTTATTACACAGTATGATACTGTCTAGCACATGTTGTCTTCTGTAGCCTATCCAACTTTCAATACTTCAGTAGTGCCCAACACCTACCAAAAAAAGCAAAATATGATCTTGAAAATACACCGAAGACCCAACACTGAAATTTTCCACTTATGTTGCTGGCACAACAGCAAAGCCCTCATTGAAAATCCCAAATACAGCTGGTGAAAATTTTCAGAGCAAATTTTTAAATCTTAAGTTTCCAGAGACTGTAAGGAAAAATGTAAAGTAATCATTAAATAAAACGGCTTTATTAATTGTACAAGTGATATAGGAGTTTTAACTCCTAACTTGAGATATTCTGCAGATACAGCTTAATTTCAAAGGTCACAGAAAGCAGCTGATAGCACTTATACTAGTTTTGAACAAACTTTATCACTGCATGAATGCTAAAATTACTTCCACCTCCCTAGTAATACTTGATTTTTACTTTAGTACTATCTGAAACGTCACAGGTGCTTATTACTATAGGTAAAGTTTCTCACTCCTTGGTCATATCCAAACATTCTAGATTTGAAAAGAAAAATAGTACTTTCATTCAAAAGCAGTGATTAAATTTGCAAGAGTAAAAAACATCTCCTACATCTACCACAACATTAATAATTCTGCTTGAAAGAGAACTGTACAAGAGGATTACATCTACCATCACACAGATATTCATGAGTAAAAATATAATTCGTCCCAAGATTTCACAACTGCATTTCCTGCAGACAGATTAACAAATCATGGTACAACAGACAGCATCACGGCACATGGATCACACCTGAACGTTCTACCTAAACATCTGAAATACCTTAAATTCACCTTGCAGTAAATTAATTTTCATATACACACTTCTCTTAACTTTATTTTCTTCCCTTGCTATGGCAGCAGGAACTGCCAAGTACTTCCAGTGCAGTAGTAGCAGGAGCCCAAAGAGCTGGCTCTTTCAGGCATATAACACCTTGGAATACCAGATCATGGCAAATCTGAGACTAATAAAAGGTATTCATCACTCATTTACCATCAATCTTTGAAGTAGGGAAGAAAAATTACACTTACTCTTCATATTTCAAATTTTTATTTAAAATCACGTAACTTTCATTTAAAACCTCAATGCCGAAACCACTGAGGGAGAAAAACCTTCACAACATGCCTTGGAAATCCACTAGTCTAGATTATCAGGGCTCTTTGATTTCACTCCATGAATTCAAAGAGCACTCCCTGATACACCTCTTTCATAAATCCACTGCAGTGGATTCATATCAATGAATGTCCACCGTGCTAAGACTTTTCTCAACCTGCAACTACAACAGCTGAGGAGTCTCTGTTTGGTTGGGGGTTTTCCCCTTTGGGTAGGCATTAGCTGTATATCAATCTACCAAAATTATTTCCTGAGGTGTGGTGGTTTGACCAGAAAGAAGTGGGAATTCTGGGATGTTGTGGTCAAACCAATGGGTGCTTGGATTTTGATATTGGCACCTGGGGTAGCCAGTGGGTTTTAGGACACACCTCGAGAACACCCAGGGGTTAAAAGCAGAGCTTCGGGCCTGGGAGGCTCTCTTGGGACTTCGAGGGACGGAGGTCGGAGCTCTCCTCGGAGGTCGAAGCTCTCCCCCGTTCAGCCGCTGCCGCTGGGCAGGGGAGGGGCAGCCATGCGGTAGGCCTGGGCCTGGACAGAGATGGGAGTGAGGAGGCCCTGGAGGATGGAAGGGTGGAGGAAGAGCCCCAAGAGACATCAGACAGCCTTCCCCCCCCCCGGAGACAGATAGAGAGAGAGAGGGAGAGAGTGCAGCCTGTGTCGTTACCTTGAAATTCAGTAAATATGTGCTGGCAGCAGGCAGCCCAGCTGAGGAGATGGGGGGGGGGGGGGGGTGCAGCCAGGAGTCCAGCCGCCTGGAGGAGTTTTTAACCCTTTTTGGACAATGAAAACCTTACAGAACATTAACCCTTCCTAGACGTGTGATAAGAGTGGAGGAGGACGAAGGAAATGAACGAGTGATGGGGGTCTGGACCAGAGAGAGAGAGAGAGTGAGAGATGTTGGAAGAATGGAGAAGATGGAGTGGCATTTTATGCTGGACTCTTTTGTGTAGCCATGGACAGAGCCATGTTTCCGTGAGATACAGAGACTGAGTCCAGGGGGAGAAATGTCCCAGTGCCAGAGAAGATTCAGTGTGGGTACCCCTCGGCCCCAGGGGGTATATAAAATATGGGGGGGACGGATATCCCAAAGGTGAGAAGTTGAGATACTGTGCTTTTCTGGAACTGGACAAAGCTTCCTTAAAAAAAGACAACCCTGGAAGCAGCCCTGATCCCTGTTCGGTGGTGAGAGCACCGGAACAAGGACAGAAAAGGCCACCATGACACACGGAAGGACTCCCTCTCCTCTTGAGGAGCTGAAAGTCTGAGCAATCTGAAGGGTGGTGTTGGACCTAGAATTGGTGATTTTGGAGGATGTATTGTATTGGGAATTTAGGGGGGAAGGAGGGGGAGAGTGTTTTTTTGTGAGGTTTTCATTTTCCTCGTCCATCCGTCTTTCTGTCTTTCTTTCTTTCTCTTTCTTTCTTTCTTTCTTTCTTTCTTTCTTTCTTTCTTTCTTTCTTTCTTTCTTTCTTTCTTTCTTTCTTTCTTTCTTTCTTTCTTTCTTTCTTTCTTCTTTTGTGTGTAGTTTAGTAATTGTTTGTGTGTAGCTTAGTTAATAAAATTTTGTTTATGTTTAAGTTTGGAGCCTGCTTTGCTTATTCCTGGTCACATCTCACAGCAGACACCGGGGAGAAGGTGTACTCATGAGGGCTCTGGCTTTGCCAGGCCCAAACCATAACATGAGGAAATGTGTGAAACAAAAGAGATACCAAAAGATCTCAAAATTAACAGTGCTGACACATCTAGCAGCTCTTTAGAAACAGGGAAAGATGTTAATGCAACATAGGCTGGTACTACTACCAGGACTGCAGCATGTAGAACAGTCTTTAAATGAAGAAATTACAGTGGTGGTTAAACCAACAGACTTGTATTGCTCACAAAAAAAAAAGGTGGGGAAGACAACCTTACTAGAAAGTTGTGTTTGGCTTTAATTTTTTTTGCTGGTTTTAACATCAATGACTACATTTATATAAACTGTATTTTAGCTTCAGCAAAAGGAAATTAATCATTTCAGATGGTGATTTTTCTTTGGCGAAGCTCAACTAAGCAAGATATATCTCTAGATACATATTTGTCCAAATGGAAGAAAATCTCTCCAAAAGAAATGCAGAAAAGGATTTGAGTAAGGGTAACATCATTTATATTATAATAACTTTATCTTCCACCATCAAGAATCCTTCTAAAAATCAAAACAAGGAAAACAAACCAAAAAACATGCCCCCCCAAAAAACCTCTAACAAAAAAAAACCATGTCTCCCCAAAACCCGACCAACCCACCAAAAAAACGCCAAAAAACCAAACAGAAACCCCCACCCCCATAACAACACAAATCACAAGCCAGGCAGTAGAGAAATCTTACACTGCGAATGTAGTAAAAGATTCTTAATTTTCTACTAAATCTAAATAACACTGTAAATAAGGGCTTCCCCATATTTATCAGTGAAGGCAACTAACAGATGTTAGGATTGTAGAAAAACAGGTTTCAAGAGATGTTTTGAGGTCAGTCATGTACTCCATATTCTGGCTCAAATTACCACTAAATCAGATCAACTGCCCCACTGTTACATCCAATAAAGGCCCAAAAACCTCACAGGATAGAGATTTCACCATCACGCCTTAAGTTTTCTTTCCTACCACTGGATAAATTATCTTTTCTTCCTTAGCACTACTTGAAAGTAAATGTTAAGACAGGAAACATATTAGCTACCATGGACTCCTCCTGTATGAAATGCTTTCTCAAGAGGGAAATGAAGGAAGAGCACAAGGTAAGAAATTATAGAAATAATAATTTCTGTAATAGTAATACAATATACACATTACAAAGACAGCCTCTTTGGCTCTCTGTGGTGTACATTTTTTGTGGGCAAATCAAACAAATACTTATGACTGAATTTTTACATTTCCCAGTACCACCCAATGGGTCAGGCTGGAAGGGACTACAGTGGGTCATTTGATCCAACCTCCCTGCCACATGCAGTCATCCTAGAGCACATGGAACAGGATTGCATCCAGATGGTTCTTGAATATCTCCAGTGCAGGAGACTCCTGGGAAAGCTGTTCTATCTCCTGTCACCTGCACAGTGAAGAAGTTCTTCCTCATGTTCAGGTGGAACTTCCTGGGCATCAGTTTCTGCCTGTTCCCTCTTGTCCTGTTGCTTGGCCCCCCTGAGCAGAGCCTGGCTCCGTGCTCCTGCCACCCTCCCTCAGGTACTGACAGACATTGATGAGCTCCCCTCCCAGCTGTGTCTTCTCAAGGCTGAACAGGCCCAGCTCCCTCAGCCTGTCCTCACAACAGAGCTGTTCCAGTCCCTTCAGCATCTTTGTCACCCTCCTCTGGGCCTGTTCCAGGAGCTCCATGTCTCTCTGGTCCTGAGGAGCCCAGAACTGGGCACAGAACTCCAGATGAGCTTCACCAGGGCTGAGCAGAGGGGCAGGATCACCTCCCTCAGCCTGCTGGCAATGCTCTCCCTAATGCACCCCAGGTACCACTGGCCCTCCTGGCCACAAGGGCACTGCTGGCTCATGGACACTTGGTGTCCACCAGGAGCCTCAGGTTTTTCCCACAGAGCTGCTCCCCAGCAGGCCAGCCCCCAGCCTGCGCTGGTGCTTGGGGCTATGCTTCCCCTGGTGCAGGATCCTTTGCACTTGTCTTTGTTGAATTTCAAATTAATATGAAAACAAAATGGAGATTAAAATACTTAGCATCTTTTTGTACAGACACTTTTATTACCACTTAAGACATTTGTTAACATTTTTGACCTGGTTACTCTTATTTGCATACTTTTTCCTGTAAGAATAGATGTAGACATAGCATAGTCATTTTCTACTCTAATTAACATACATTTCACTTTCCAGTATAATTAAACTTCTATTTTGGTAAATTTATCACCCACTCTACAAAATAATGCATTAGCAAATTCACATTATCATAAGTTAACACACCTGTAAATATTATTATTTATTAAAACTATGACTTATTATGTCTACCTGGGGCCACCATTTTTAAAGCATTTGCTCATTGTTTTATTTGTTGCTTGTATGCCCCAAAACTATATCCCTTTTAATAGTAACACAGAATTACCTGATGTGGATGAGGTCAAGTGATAACATGTTTGAGTAAAATGATAATCTGAAGTGCAACAAGTTGTCAGCTACAAATAACATGTCCCCAAATTTACTAGAAAAATAAATACAATGACAGAAACCATTTAAAAATATCTACATTTTCATTAAAATTTCCAAGAACTGAACAGGAGAAAAAAGGTTAGTATGTTAACAGATGAATTATAAAGTTGTCAGTATTGATTAAAATTCAACCAATTATTATGCAGATACATGTTCCTGACATATTCCTCTGATTTATTGTTCTAAAGACTTTATTTAAATATATCACAGAATCACTAAGTTGGAAGAGACCTTCAAGATCACCCCAGCCCTAACACCTCAACTAAACCATGGCACCGAGTGTCACATCCAGTCTTTTCTTAAACACATCCAGCGATGGTGACTCCACCACCTCCTCAGAGAGACCATTCCAGTACTTTATCACTCTTTCCATGACAAACTTTTTTCCTAATATCCAACCTAAACTTCCTTGGTGCAGCTTGAGACTGTGCCCTCTGGTTCTGTCAGTTGCTGCCTGGAGAAAGAGAGCAACCCCACCTGACTGCAAACACCTTTCAGGGAGTTGTAGAGAGTGGTAAGGTCACCCCTGAGTCTCCTGTTCTCCAGGCTGAGCACCCCCAGCTCCCTCAGGGGTTCCTCACAGGGTTTGTGTTCCCAGCCCCTCTCCAGCCTCGCTGCCTCCTCTGGATGTGCTCAAGTGTCCCAAGGTCCTTCCCAAACTGAGGGGCCAGAGCTGGACACAGCACTCAGGGTGTGGCCTCACCAGTGCTGGGCACAGGGGCAGGGTGACCTCCCTGCTCCTGCTGGCCACACTGCTCCTGGCACAGGCCAGGATGCCCTTGGCCTTCTTGGCCACCAGGGCTCCCTGCTGGCTCATCACAACACATCTATATTCTCTACCTGAAAGAGCCACTACAATGAAATGGCAAATGCTTTTCCTATCAAGTGTAACATAGCAAGGAATGAACAAAGAAACATGAAATGCATACAGAATCTCTGCCCTAGTAAGCAGTAAAGTGACAATATCTATGTCTTTTAAACAAGTTTTGCACGTACAAAAGGAAAAAAAAAAAGAAAATATCATTTCTAATTAGTGTAGCACACTTGTTATCCCTCCACTTATAATGAAGACACTTGGCCATTATTAATCTTTTGCTGATGAATTAACTCCTACAATAGTGCACAATAAAGAATGTTCTCATTCTGATGAGACTACCACACCCTCTAAAATACTGATATCCCAGCTCACTTCAAATGCTCAAAACCTGATGCCAGCCTTGCTGCTTTCTTTTCCTTTTCATGAAAGAAGATATTAAAATAATCTAAAAAAACCTTACAAATGACAGGAGTTAAATGGAAAAAAGCTGCATTCTTATGATTTTAAAGAAAATTAGGATTTGGATTCATGAAGAAAACTTAAATCATTATCTCAAACTAACTAGAATTTCAAGTATTTCCTGTCTGAAAACTGTAATGAGTTTCAACAAATAACCATCAGCAGATGCCTTTATTACCTCATCAAATGCCATCACTGCTGATAACCTTGCTTCTTTGGCACAGCAACTTACTTCTACAATCAAGTTCATCTGCCAGTGAAAAGATGCTTTCTTCTGGTACATGGGAGAGGGAATGGTAGAAGTGTTTGAATTTATTTAGGTCAGGTGACTGGGATTGGAGCCTTTGAGTTTTAGAGGAAGAATAAAATACTTTTAATTCCCTGAAGCCAAAAGCTGTTTGGAACTCTTCCTAGATGCTGTGAGATGATTATGAAGCTGGCTACTTTCCCAGTCAAATGGCCTAGAAAAATCCTTATCTCTAAAGTTTATGCTTGCTCCCAGGTAGATCAACCTGCCAATCCTGACCTTCTACCAGTTGGAAAAAGGCTGACTGTAAGAGAAGCTACAATGCTGCTTCTTATCTCATAGGCAATGTATCATCTGTAAGGAAAGTGAAAACAGGAAGCAAAAGATATCCAAGAAGTTACTCCCATCAGACTCACTCCCATCCCCCTGTACCTTTGGCATATACCAAAGCTGTGAAGTAAGCAGTAAAACTCTCAAAATAAATGTCAACAACCAGTCTTTAATAAATCCAGTCTCTCTTAGGGGCTGTAATACATATGCTTCTCCTGCAAATATACTTTGCAACTGTTCAATAAATGGTTTGATACTTAAGAAATTAAATATATAATTTTCTTTACAACACAGTGTTTGCATAATGAAACAAAAAACAAAGCAAATCCAGCCATCACAGCATTCCAGTAAAATTCCCACTGAAACTGCCCTCTCACCTGCAGGTGAGATTATCCCTTTTTTGCTGTTATGTTATTTATACTGCTGAATAATTAATTCATTCATATTCATATGTTAACTCTTCAATCACAAAAAAAACCATCAAAATAAAGAACAGATCTCTTATTTAAGACATTCTGTTCTTAAAATTATTAATGAAACAAACAGTATATGACTTGATTTTTAAAGCAAAAATAGCTTTTCAAGAAATACTTACAATCTTTCAAGAAGGTGTAATCCAGAGAAGGAACCATTCTTCAACTCTGTTATTTTATTGTTACTCAAAATCCTGAAAACAAAACCAATTGAGAACAATGTATTATAATTTTGGTAATAATTTTTTTTTGCTATAGCTTACACTTCTTTTGTAATTCTTTTTGTTTAACAGCCTGTACAAACTGCCTAGCTCATTTTCTTGAGGTGTATACAACAGCACTGCTTAAATATGACAAAGGAGAAAAAGAAGGTTCTGTATGTCATCTGCTTTAAGTACCATGCAAGCTTACATACATAACACCTGAAAGGAAGAACACCCATCTAGGATTACCCTAATAAGACCCAGAAGTGGTGAGGTAGAAATTAAGCATTAAAGAACAAATCACTACATTCAACATTCTTGTCTTCTACACCCATTTTGGTTTTCCAAACCAAGCAGCATCTTGCATTCTCCCCACTTCCTCTGCTCCCCTTTTTAGCCACACACACACGCACTTCTCCCAGACTGCACTACCTTCCCCAGCCATCCTTCACACATTCATCCTATTCCTCAATGCAATCTTTTTTAAAACATCTGCAAATAAGCTCAGCAAGCACTCATCTATCCTTTCTTCTCCCAAGGGACAACACAACCACAAATTCCTTCTTCCTTTGGAATAACTGGATCAGGTCTATCTTGCCAAGCACCCTCTCCTCCAATCACAGCCATCTGCACACATCACAGCAGATGTTAATTATCTTCAAGGTAGGAATTTCTTTGTATGGCTGATATTTCCTTACTTAGAAGGACCTGCTTTCTATACAACCACACAGCTCTCTGTTGGACAAAAAACCAAACCAAAGCAAAATAACCTGTTTTCCTTTTGAATCATGTCAAATTTTGGCATCTACAATACTCCTTACAAAAGGGTTTGCAGTACAACTCTCCAATCCATAAAAAATGCTTCATTTCACTAGTTCTGAAAACACCTCCTGCCAGCTTTATTTAATGTTCCCCACTTCTAAAAAGAGAAACACACAGTAATCAATCCACTTACCCTCTTTTTGCTATGTGCAATTATGTACAAAACTAGATGTCTTTTTTCCGTCTGTAAAATCCATGTTTTACTTATTCTTTACATAAAAGTCATTTGTGCCACTTAACAATTTCTGAGTTCCTTCCAGCTTTATTACACTGAAAAAATTGTGAGGTAAGACCACTAGACCTGAAATAGTGCACAACACACAGACAAGTCACAGTTCTACATACTGGAATAACGACGTTGTTTCCTACAATTTCCCTAGCAATTCCTAACATATAATCTGCCTTTATCACTTATGCTAAGAATCTAAGATTTCTAGTCAGCTCAATGCCCATCATCTTATATAAGACAGCAGAGGTTTTGTCCCCAATAAATTTTTCAATTTTTTACAGTGCTGCTGCTGCCATTTTATTGCCCGATTACTTTCACAAACTTCTTCCAAAATTCTTCACTTTATCCTCATCCTTATCACATCAATCAACTCACTCAACTATGTCAACCCCTTACTCACACTGTTTTACAGGTCATTAGGAAGTAAGTTGTGCATTACAGTTCTCTATGACTCCACTCCACTGAGAAGGATTTAGTTCCACACCCTCTTCTTATCCTTTAGCAAGTCAGCTGCTCATCTGATCATCCTCCATTTAAGACTGACGTACTTTTTCATCAAATGCCTTTGGCAAGGGACAGACACACCTTTTAGAAAAGCATGCTTCATTATAACAGCTAGATCAAACTTGTAAATATTTTGCTGACTCTGAAGAGCTCCAAAGGAAGAGCTTCTCATCACAGGAGATGTAAATTTTCCATGGTACCTTTATCCGGGTATCCAATATATTTATTATAAGTTCTACTGATTTTTCAATACAAACATCAGACTTGGAACCATGCAAATGGTGATGCACTTTTAAAAATAAGCATTTGCTATCCTCCAGTCCTCAAAATCATGTTCATTCTAAGCAAGACTTCAGAAATTTCATCCCCAAGTTCTTCTAAAAGCTCTTCAGCTTTAGAAGAATCATCTTGTCCTGGAAATTTATTCACTGTCAGATTGTTGCACAACTTCTGCTACAGTCACCTCAATTTCAGACAGATTCTCTATCAAATGCATCCTTCATATCCAACACGTCCCCACAGTTCTTCACTTACACCAATTACATCTTCAGGCTTGATAACCTAAAGGTGCCACACTATGAGATTTCTTTCCAGTCCACTACGTCTTTCAGATGTTCTTTAAAACAGCCATAAACCAAACACACACACACATCCCCCTCTTTCCTCCAGTGCATAAAATTTACTATATAATGACAAGGAATAATACTTCAAAACACACAATGAAGAAGATAAAACTAAAATACAGATCTAGCAATCTACAAAAACAGCATCATTTTGACAAAGCTGTATATTACATTAAGTAGTTTTCTCCAGGTTTCCCAAAGATTACCTCAAGTCTCTATAGTTTGGACAAAGAAAGAGCAGGCATTTATTGTCAAAATTCTAGCTCTGACAATTTCTCTTTCTCATCTCACAAAGTCAAGACAGCTGAACAAACTGTTTGAAAATCCTTTCATTTCCAGTCTGATGGTAAGAAGGTTTGAAAATTCTTAAAGTTAACCTTAAATCATTCAAGAAAGGTAATGTGTTCTGATGCTAAAATGAGGAGAATCCATTCCTTTTTCTCACCTTCCAATCATACCATGTATTTCTGCAGCTCATGTCAACCCATCCCTGGTGCCCACTGCTCCACGAGCTGCAAATGTTAAACCACACATTTATCCAGGGTAACTCCCAGGAGACTGATTTATGTGTCAACTACACAAGTGTGATCAACCTAGAATCCTACACAGGTAATACCAGGTGAGACTGATCGCAGGAATGGTGGAAAGGAAGAAGGGGAAAAAATACTTAAAAGTATCCTGAGAAACTGCTATTGTATTGTTATACTGCCTGTAACACCTACTAGAGTGTCAGTGAAGAGCATTTGCTCTTGTGAAAACATAGTTCTGTAGTCCAATACATTAAGCTACCTCACAGGAAGAAAATAAGGAAATTTTTCCCTTGCCTGCAGCTGTGATAAACTAGATGAACAAAAGAACCAGTGCTGGTTTTTAAAAACACACATAGAAACCAAAGAAACACAGGCACTCTTAAAAAATGTATATGTATTTCAATTACTCTTTCCATCAAGAATGGCACAACTTTTAACACAAAACCACTAAATACATTTGCAAGAGTGCAAGTTTGGTAGTAATAATAATAAACATCATCTACAAATTGGAGTGCCCACAAAACTAGTAAAATTTAACCTGAAGCATTAAAATTACACATCCTGAAGTCTCTGAATCTACTTCCTCTTCTACTCAAAGAGAAAAAGGTTTCAACCTAAATAATAAGTATTATTTGTAAAAATGGCAGGTACTGGGTACATTCACCAGAAAACCAAATAAAGTACACCTCTATTTCAACATCTTTCCTGGTTTCAGAAATGTATGCATGAAGAAAAACAGTAATAATATATAAAGAAGTAAATGAAGGAGCTTATAAAAAATCATTAATAGTTAATGCAAACTGAACATAAGGCATAACAGCAGCAGCAAGAAAAAAATGCATACCAATTCCACACTTCAGGAGAAATTAAGGAAAAACCACCTGATATTCACAAGCACACATTGATCTAAGTCAACACAAGCAAGCAAATTACAATCCTTGGTAGCACAGAAATTAAATTGTATCTTAGTTACAATTTACTTCATCTAAAGATTTATTGATATACCTGTGTTTTTTCCAGAAAAATAAGTTGTTCAAAATGGAGTTGGAACCACTTCAAAAGTAGCTATAACTGACTGAACTAAATTTAAACTAAATAAAAAGAACAGTTCTGTAAGAAAAAAAAAAGTTTTCTGACATTGCCTATAAAATAACAGGTCTAATGTAGATGCCTTTGAGTATCTGGGTACAAGGTAAATTTCTCTCTTGAGTGTGATTTACAAATTACAGTCAGACTGATTAAGTATTTTCTCTGCAGAGGCTGTTAGTTGTTCAACCATAAAGGTTTAGTACAATAAATGATAGATTTTACAACACTCCATATAACTTAAAACACTTTATCACCCAAAAATGTTGTGTAATCTTAAAAAAATGCAGTTTAAAGCTTGCTATTAATATATAGTCTATACATTATTTGAAGTATTAAGAGATGTGGCACAAGAAGACAAAATGTAATAAAGCACCCACCTGAAAGTAGATGTTTTATAGTCACTTTCAGTTTCTGTGCATTAATGTACAATGAAATGATGGACTATTATGTACCACTTAGGCACAGGATATTATTTGTGATCAATAATAATTCTAAGTTACTAGTTTAAGACCATAATTTTTCCAAAGAGCCAAGTAATTCTGAAAATATGCTAACTTTTCCATCATTAAGAAGTCTAAAGAGAAAACAGTAGAGCCACCATTGAGCTGAGAGCTGCACTCATCCCCATCTTATTCAACTCTTTAACAAACTACTTTGAAACATAAATGTTGTCAATGAAGATTCACAAGGGAAGGGGTTTCCACAGCCCAATGCCACTGTTGCTCCATATTTCCTATGAGTGTCATATGGGATTTTTGTTTTCTTTTCTTTTAAATAATCAACAACACCTAATCGGAACAAACACATTTTGCTTGTCCAACACTTATATATCAGAAAATAAAATGTGAAACTAATGCAGGCAATGACAGTTCCTGTGTTAAAAAAAATATGGCCATGGGAATTAACACTAAAAAACCTGGAAGAACAAGCAGCTGAAAAGTAGGTTCTAGAAAAATTATGGACAACTCAAGTTACCTTACAACAAAGCATTTCCCTCTTTCTCTGAGCAGATGATCTGAGAGACCAAGAGTTAATCTGAAACAATGTAAACCCCTCAAACCCCCTTAACTCTCCCCAGCTTTTCACCTATTCCAAGAACATTGCTGAAATGTTTCTTTGTTGAATATAGCTTGGATCAAAAGCCCATTTTCCATTTTGCTCCACAAACTGGCAGTCAACTTTGAAAAAACTGCAAAGAAACTCAACTATGACTATTAACTTATTGGCTAGACCTTTAGCAGTAGATACTCAGCATGCAAAACATAAATGCAGCCAAACCCAAAGTCTGCTCTTTGTACTATGAGGAATTTTAGCAATAGGTACCAAAGATGATGTCCTAACTTCCCTTTCTCATACAGAGGGAGAATAAAATCACTGCTGGATCCATTTCTACCATTAGAATGCACTGAGTAGAAAAAGTTTTGTTCTGTGAAACCATTTTGGCTTGTCAGCTGTAAAACAACTATCACTAAGACAGCAGTGAATCAGGCAGTAATTTAGAATGCATCTCCTAACATCACAAACGAATCCTAACCAATCCAAAGAATATAATTAAAACACACACACATCCATTAACACTATTACCAAATAGTCAAAATGACCACCAAGAAGCCTGTAAGAAGCATAACTGTTAGCTGAACACTGAAGCAACTTCCAAAACACATTTTAAAAGACTCAAATGGAGAGCCAGGAAATAGATACTAAATCAGATCAATTCATGGTGACTGCATACTCTAAGGACTGGGAAAGTGGCCACCAGCAAGAGTCAGATTAAAATAACCATCTGCAAACAACCAAGAAAAATGCTTTCTGCTGAAAGTTGTGAACATGGAAAAAGAAACACATTTCTCAAAGTTTTTCTTCTAGAAACTGTGAATTAACAAGGATATAAGCCCAGTATTTTTCAACAGTTAGTATTTTGCCTTCTAGTGAGTTACTGGCATCAAAGCAAAAGAAACCTTGAAACCTAGACTGGACAGAACACAAACAGTATTTGCTTAATAGTAACTCTGAAATGAAAGCACTCCATAAGCTTTTTACAGAGAAAGACCTATTATTAATTCCAAAACTCTAACAAAAGGAGACAGTATTTTCCAATTCAACAAAACCATTATAATTAAGGAAGCTTAGCAATGAAATATTTGCAAAATAGAAGTTTGCAACAGATAAAATATTTCCTGCAATATTTCATTATTATGCATATTAAACAATATTAAAATTGTAAACTAAACCTCTCAGAAGTAATGAAATTACAGAATTAAAACTGTGTCTACTTATACTGCTCCATTTTTAACTGGTAATGTGCTACATTTATATCATCTAATGAGGAATCTTTATTTTTCCTACACAATCCCTGGATTGTTCAAGCAGCAATGCCCTCTATGCAGTGCTGTTAAAAAATTTTTTTCTTGATATTCAGTATGCAGCAACACACTTCATTTATTGCTTTTCATTAAAAACAAACTGTTCTTAAGGACAGAAATTATTTCTAGTGAAAAACACTGCCAATCACTGGAGCAACACAGCAAGATTTCTAAGTTCTAATAGTATGAAATAATCATCTTAGAAAAGGACAGAACAGAGGGGCAAAACAGAATGTGAGAATGAGCAACAGCATTGTTGAAAATCATACTAATTCCAATATAAATTCTTGTGAAATTACAAAATTACCAACCAAATTTTGCTTTCTTTCTTGTATTTATGCCAGGTTCAAAAGCCTACCATGGAGAAAATTCAGAGGACACAGCTACACCCTATTTCTTCCAACATTAACTCTGTGTTGCCATTTTTACAGCAAACAGAAAGCACTGGAAGTCTAATCCTTGTGACCACTTCATTCTAGAAAGATTCCTCCAAGTTCTCTCCCCACTGGTCAGATCTGTAGCACTGGCATTATTTTAAGATATCATGATCAACTTTTTCTGTAGTAAATGTCTTGGTTTACAAACTTCTGCTCCCTCCTGATTTTCCCACTTAGCCACCAGCTGTGTAAGTTTTAGGATTACCACTGATTTGCAGTTCAGTGCAAGTTCACCTGACTCCAAAAAAATCCATCCTTACACGCAAGAATAACTTTCTTCACACAAAACACCACACATGGACACCTTGCCAGCCACTTCCAAATTTACCTGCTATGGCAAATAAATTAATAAATTCTCTGTGTCATATCACAGTAGTACTAATTAGAACATAGACTGTCCCACCCAGTCTCACCTGTATTCACATTTCCTACCAGGTGTACCTGCTCTCTATGAAAGTGCTTTGTCTAGACACGTTAACAAGCACTTCCTGTCAGCTGCTGGCACACAAAGATACATTTACAAAAATTTATATCCTAATCCTACAGAAGTAAACAGTTTTTGGATAGCATAGCTCCCTGAACTGACTAGGCATGGAGCCAGACAAATGCTAGTACTGCAGCCAGGGAGGGGAGGGGAAAAACCCACAAACATCCACACAGGGACAGACTGGGAGGCGAAGGTATGAACACACCAGCTCCAGTTTAGGCTCCGGTTTTACGGACAGCTGGACGCTGATGCAACGTTCTCAACACGGGGAGATCTCCTCAGCCCTTGCATCTTATCATCCCTGTGTCAGAAGCAGCAAGAGAAGGTTGAAGGAGATCTGCAGCACACAGCCATAAGTCAGGTCACTGCAACCCACAGAAGCATCAAGGAGTCAATCAGCACACAAATTAAGAGAACTGTTTAAAGTTCCACCAGAGGCTGTTATCCTGAAAAAACAGTCCGAGAATTGGAATAAGTTGTCCGGAATGTCTGAGAGGACACTTTTAGAAACCTAAGTTTATCTTGCAAAAACTCTGCCTGATAATCAGTTTCTAGGTAAAACATAACAACACAGGAAAGCTAATAAGGACCTCTTGCAATAAGGAACAGCTCAGGTGGAAACAGCACATCATGTGCACAGCACCAGAAGAACTTTCCTGGACTGTGTTATACCTCTACTATTCCTCATATGACCCATCTCTCTTACTGGCATAGAGATGTCAAACATCCCTAGTGATTTTGGGGGTAGCTGCTGAATTTCCAAGAATGTTGTTGATCCCACATCAAGCCAGTTTACACTCAGCCTTCAGTACCTTATTTGCTCTGCCTTCACTCCCTCTTAAGTTTTCTGGGTTCCCACCTCCATAACTGACATATCAATTCGAGGAAACCCAGACTTCAATCTCAACTCCCAGCAACAGCCTCCACCTCTTAATCCAGTCCTTCTGTGTTTATTCACTCTAGACTCTAACCTCCCTCCCCCTACCTCAAAGCACCTTCTTTCCCTAGACTGAAGTGACATAGCAGAGGGCACAGATTGTACTTTTAGACAAAACACCTGTAAACAGCACAGTCCCAACCACCTGGAGTCTGGACGACTCCTAGAACACACTGTCCAGTGCAGAAAGAACTGTGGAATTAAGCTGCCTATTTCTTCAACATCTTTAATCAGTCTGCATCTCTTATGTTTGGGTTTCTTCCCTCTCCCCAAAAAACTTTTGGTCTGTCTTACCAAAAAGGTCAAGTTGCTACTCCAGAAGTGCAAACTCTGCAGCCCAGCCTGGATCGCACCCACAAGCAAAGCAGGCAGTCTCTCCCTGGGGACCCAAAAGCTCTGCCCTGCAGTGCCCTGGCACCTGCCTGGCCCCAGGGCAGCCTGGAGACCTGTGGGACAGCGCTGTCCCCACCACTGGACGTGCCCTGCGGCAGCGCACAGGGATCAGCAAACTGTAATTAGTGCAGGATATGATCTCGAGCACTCCAGAGCAACAAGGCATTGCAGCTGGCACTGCTAAACACCCAAACAGGGAATACCAGGGGAAAGTGAAATTCCCACCTATTTACTACATAAAGACTAGAGACATTTGATAGATTATATGATTTTTAAAAATAAATTTAAAATTCATTATTTATCTAACTACAGAAAGAAAAGCTCACAAAAACATACTTTATGTGGCTGATGTTCTTAAACAGTTTATTATCACTGAAAAGAAATGCTCAACTGTTTTTAATCTTCATGGATTAACTAGTTGTACAAAAAATGCATTTACACTGAAGAGATTCAAAAATTATAGACTGTAATGGTGAAGACAGACTACATAAGGCAGTAATGACAAATCCATGAACCTGCAACATATCTGGCCCATGCAAAGTACATATGGGAACCATTAAATTCTGAAAAATCTAAACTTGCAGCTCCATAGTTGTTTTAAATTACAAAAATAACCTCTGAAACATGAGCAAACTGCAAGCATGGAAACATAAGATATTCATTCTTCGTCACTGCAGCACAAATTCTAGTTCCATTCTTTTACTCTTGGCATTAAATAAAAACAAAAATTTCAGTATTTTGCAGTTCTAAAGCAAACCCAGGAATACTACTGATCAAAAAGGACAATAAAAAAGTATTAATTATGAAGATTCAAATCTGCCTTTTTGAGGCTAGAAACAGCATAACACATTCAACATTTCATAGTCACTTTAGGGCTAATTGAAGGGCTAATGAACTCACGAAGAGCATTGCTTAAATGGATATCTACTTAGGAACAAAGGTATTGGGCACTTTTACATTAATATGGTAGCTCTGAGAACTAAAAGAAAAGTTCCACTACAAAAACTTAAATTTGCTCTCCAGAGTTATGCAGAACTTAGCTCTGTCCATGTCCCTTATTTTCAACTCAACAGTAACCAACACATAGCTCTGAGCCCCAGGCTCGTAACAAGCAGCACTGTACTACAGTTGTACCTGTGGTACAGAAGCCATATTTGTAATTATCTCATGCATTTATTCAAAAGTAAAATCATCTCATTGACAAAGGCACATAAAATAATTTTAAAATGCTTATACAGAAGAGTATTTTTTTATTAAAAAGAAATATGAATCAATATAACAATTGAATATAAGATTGCATGGAGCCTATTGCCAGTTACAAAACTACCATGTATGTTAAAGTCATTACTGCAGCACTTCATGAAATAGGAAACACTATTCAATCTTGACAGTGTATCCCAGTGGACACATATAAACCATGCAACATGATGTCTTCCAAAGCTGAATACTTTTTCCAATAGAACTAAATATTGCGATTTAGAAGAAAACACTGTTCATATTGTGACATCAGAATTTTCTTGCAATAAGTGTACATAATAAGAGAACACTACACATACTCAATATCTTATAACAAGCTCACAGCAATGAATGCATGTTGGAAAAGTACATATAGAAAAGCACAAAATTGGTTCTCTTCTCAACAAGGTAAAAGCCACACAAAATCTGATAGAAGTATAGAACACAAGCCAATCAGTAAATTACACACCAAGGATTTTTAGGAGTCAGATGTCACTGATACAGAGGCATGTTCATGTACTCGTGAATTAGTACATTGTGACTACAGCCTCAAGTACAATCTCTGTACTGCCTTGTGTTCATAAACAGGATGCATTTTGCACAGCCTGTGTATCCACTGGCCAAAAAACATTTTAACTTTCAATGGGGATTATTACTACCCCGTACCTTCAAAAATGTTATCACTGCCCAAATTATTAGTACTCAGCACTTTAACAGTCTAAAACTGACTATTCCAACAAAAAAAACCACCCAAACCCAAAAAAACCAAACCCAAACCAACAGCTGTCAGGAGTACCATCAAGTGAGTAAACAGAAATGTACTTAAAAAGAAAAACTTCCACAGAGGACATTTACATTACATGACTCGGACACAATGTAATCACACATTGCAATACAAATGGCTTCTTGCAATATCAGTGGCATTTTGCTTTGAAACTTTTGAAATTTAAATTCGTGTCATAAATAGAAAAATTGCACAGCTATTTGGAAGTCCAAGTAAGTATGCATATGAGCTTCTTTAATGGATGTAGTTTGATGTGATTTTATTTAGTAGCTGGATGAAAGCTGTAACATTTTAAGATGTTTCCTAAGAGCAATCCAGTTAAATGTATCTTTGAAAAGCTCTGAACATTAACCCAGGCAAATGCTCTGGCTTGTAAATCCTAACACTTTAAGTTCAAACACTGATACTCCTATGCTCCTATGAGGATATGTGCTTAAGCAAAGTTGTTTGCAGAGCAGTAAGCCTCCTGATCCAGAAATGCAATTCTTTACCGAGTACATATGCTTTTCCTTTATTTAGATTCCTGTTCTGATAATATATGTAACAGGTAAATAATATTTGCAATAAATAATAAGTTTCATGGGCTTGTCTTCAGTGGACTTGCACATTCTCTTCCAAAAAACAAAGTAATGGCTAATAGCCAATAAGTTCAAACAAGTATCCACCATCATCATTTGAATTTGCACCAAGAAACACAACAGCAGCAGGTATTTTATCTCAGGCTGCTATTACAAGAGTACAGGGCATTCCTCACTTAAATCTGCATCATGTCAATGGCTTCAATACCTACTGAAATAAAGAGCATGGCAGACAAACCTCAGTTACATTCACCCTGTTTTGGTATATTCAAACCAAAAGCATCTCATCTGTCTGCTTAACCTACAAACATCAAAGCAATCAATGCTGCCCCTGTAGATACACCCTTCATTTGCATCCAAATCAGTTGTTATTATACAATGCTAAGAAAAAAGTCTGTTCCTTAGCAATAAATGAACTTGAATTCACCTTGGAATTTGCCCTAAGTGCCCCATAAAGCAACAGCTAGCTCTACCTGGATCGTAAAGGAAAACCAATTTACCGTACTGCCAGAAATCCTACACATTACTTACTCTCCCATAAACAGGGTTCCATACTTTAATAGCCCTCTTCCCATGTCTGCTTTTCTTCCTCAGTCATGAAACAAACTGACTTTATCTCTTACCAGTTGAAATAAAATTAGCATTTTTTTTTTCTGAATTGTATGAAGATTCTCATCATACTGACCTAAATTACTGGAACAATAACATGTTTCATGGCAAACACTAATTAACTGACCTTGCCCAACTTGTATCACCATTAACCACTAACTACAATGTGTGCAAGAATGAAAGAAGCTTGCCAGCATCCTCAAATGCTACTCACTTATCCTAATTTCCACTATTTCTCACTTATTTGCTCACTTTCTAGAGATTATTGTCCTCAAAAGTATTTCACTGGGAAAAAAGAAATGGTAAAGGCTAAAGGCACAGTAGCTAATCTGCTGAAAATCTAAGAACTTGACCAGTGATAAGGAAGAAATAATTATTTCCAAAATGCATATAATCACTTCATTTGCATCATTCTCAACTTGTTTAAAAATAAGAAGTTATATAAAGCTATATAGGTCATTGTATTTAAAACTGGTTTGTGCAAAATAAAATCAACATAAAAGAAAATTAACTGAATTAAAATGCAGCTGATATACACAAAAGTGATCTATTTTCAGCTACATATCTCTGCAGTGATCCAATAATCCCAAAAGATCTAATAGAAGTAGTACTTATCTTAACAGATGAATCCCATAAGAATCAAGATAACTCAGGGCAGTTTGACTCTAATCAGACAACTGTTCACCAAGTGCTGCAATTTTAAGTATTGGCTTGGGGAAAAAACCATTATTTTTGGCAAGATTAGGTACCAATTAATCTAGACTACTAATCAACATGTTAGTGAAGTGGCATTTGGTGACAAGCCCCACACATCACCAACACTTTCAATCTAGGTTAACATGGATTTGGTAATAATAATTAAAAAAACCAAACAGACCCAACAAAACAAAACCTCTGAGAGAATGGAAAGCCATGCCTCAAGAGTCAACAAACATGCAAGATTCTGAACCTGAACACAACAGCTAGGTGTGGGAAAAGGAGGTAATTGGTTTAACAATCCTTGCTTTATATTTAAGCAAAATTTTGAAGTGTATGTTCATTAAATTGTATCAACACAGTTGTATCTCCTACAAATAACAATGAAAAATGACATTGTTTCTTGCTATGTCTACTAAAAAGTTCAAATCAGAAAAATGTTTCAGAAGTTGTTATAAACTTCAAAGGCTGATTAATTGAAAGCGACTAATTAGTGTATGAAGATATGCCCTAGATATTGAAGGAGTATGAAAATCAAGATGAAAGATGAACCATTCTTCCAAATTCTTCTGTCACTACAATGATGAACAAAGATCCACTCACAGCAAGGCTGCTGTGTTTGGTATCTGCTTGTCTTTCACAGCAATCATAGCTGTGTTCAAATTTTTTGAACCAAAAGAACCCCACAGTGAACTTGAGCATATCAACCATACTAACATCTACTTATATCAAAATTTTTATGGATAATACCATACTCATAACATGTAATCAGCTGCAAAGCATTTGAGGCTAACAAAGATTAAGAGATTTGCTGATCAAACTACTGTCACTTCTACTTTTTGCCTTGTTTTCTACTTCAGAAACTTCAAGTAAGAACATCTATAATAATTTCTCACAAGTAATTTAGAAATATTGTCTGAACCCTTGCAGAAATTCAAGTAAGAACAACTACTTTAGCCTTATTTAGCTCCCATTTTTTGCCTTCCCTTTTCTCACGGGTCCAGGTCCACACATCTGCGGGGTTCACACCTCACTAAGACTCCTGGAAGAACACCGTTCCTTGGTGTGTCAGTGCTGTCAATGCTCACAAAAGCAGAAGATTGTTGTTCTCATGACAGCACATTCTGTACTTTTTAAATGTCAGATTCCTGGTAGGTCTTTCAAACCTGTGATTTCCAGTTAAGTAGATAAATATCTTAAACTAGACCCTATATTTCAGCTCCTTTTCACTGACATTCTTGCACACTACTTGGGTGCACTTGAGTCTTCCCATGGCAGCACAGGCACAGTAAGTCTCTCTAAAGAAAGGACAAGGGTTTCATTTTGGGAACACCCACGGCTGAGATCCAGTGCTGAGCGACCTTACCCACGCCAGAGGGATTGGACCAGCTGATCTGGAGGTCTCCCTTCCAATCCAAACCATTCTATGAACTTCTTTGCTAGTCATGTCCCAGGAAGGAAAACAACTTGCAAAGCCTCTCTTTACACGTGCACACTTACGTCTAAAGTAAGTGGCAACATATTTTTTACTTAAGTTGCATATCCTGTTTGAAACTTGTTATTCAAATGGATGAGCAGGAATTGCCTCCGCACAAAAACAGCCCGCCTACTGAGGGATGAAGGAGGGAGAGCTGGGGATGCTGTTCCACGGAGGGAGCTCCACGGGACGGTGCCTCCCCCCAGTGAGTTACGGGACATTTCGCCCCCTTCAAAAACGACCACCCCGGGAAACTACCGGAAAACATGAACAGTACATCCGCTCCCGGGGCTTTCTCCAGCACTAGAGGGGAGTCACCTAAGCTCCCACTGCCCCCCAGCTCACCCCATTTCACCTCGGACCGGCGCTCCCACTCCCCCTCCGCCCCATCCACGTCGCACCGAGGCCGGCCACCCCCACGCGGGACGGTACTCACAGGGTGACCGTGCGGTTGGGCAGCGCCTCGGGAGGCAGGACCTGAGCGAGCTCCAGGTTGCTACAAACCACCTTCACCTCCGCCGGGCCGCCGGCCGCCGCTTTGCCGGCGCTCTTGGGACGCCCGTCGTACTTGCAGCCCGGGGGCAGCGCGGCGCCGCCGCCGCCCAGCACCGCCAGCAGCAGCAGCACGGCGGGCACGACCCGCGCCGGGCGGCGGCGGCGGCGCGGCGGGCGGCAGAGAGCGCGGCGGCCCGGGGGCAGCATGGCGGGGCCGCGCAGGACCCTGCTCCGCTCCTCCCGGCGACGGACGGGCCGGCGGCGAGAGGCCGGAGGGAGGGAGGGAAGAAGGGGGCTCCGGTCCGCCCTGGCCTAGCCCCGCGGGGGCGGTGCCGCCGCCATGCGGTGCCGAGGGAGCGGCGGGCGGGCGGGAGCCGCGGCGGCCACGGCCGCCTTTGTGTGGCGCGGGTCGGGCCGAGCGCGGCGGCAGCAGCGCCGCCTCCCGCCGGGGCCGGACCCCGCGGCACCGAGCGCGCCCGCCGGGCCGCGGCCCCACTGCGCAGGCGCCGCGGTGGCAGCCGTGCCCGCGCGCATGCGCAGCGCCGGCCGGGGGCCGCGGCCGGGGGCGCCGGGCCGAGGGAGCCGCTGTGGGGACCGTGCCCTCACGGGCAGAGCCTGTGCGCTCTCGCTTGCTGCGGCCCTGTGGGGCCCTGGGACTCTCCGTGAGCCCTGTCCTCCTCCATAAAGCTCTTTGGTTTCCCTCTCCTCTGCTTCCATGACTTGGCTCTTGACCTCCTGCTCCAGTTCCTTAGTTTTACAAGGAGGACTGTTGCTGTACTCGCTTCATGGAGGAAAGATGATCCCCTGCCTAGTTGCTAAATGGCTTCAAAATTCATAACGCCAAGTAAATACTACTTAAAAACATTTTTCCTCAAATTGGCCCTGTAAGATGAGGTAACCAGTTACTCCCACTTGATAGCCAAAAGCTCCTTGAATATAATTTATCTCAACTACAAAAAACCACCAAAGATACAGACACACACACCAGACCCCACCTGTCTACAATGTGTGTTTTCATGGCACACTTGAAACGACTTTCCAGAGTTTAATGGGTCATGTTCTCATATTTCTCTGCAGCCAGCACAGCCAGGCACAAACACTTCCGTGCCAATGACAGCTGAAATTCTCAGTATGGTCTTTGCCTCTGGTAGGTGTGAGGATAATAAAATAACTGCCACCTAACAATCAAATTACAAGAAGTGGCAGGATCTGCTTAAAAATTTTTTTGACAGATTTTGCAGAACCCAAAGGAAGTTCTGGTAACTAAGCAAGAACTCACAGTGCCCCATCATTTGAGAACTGCAAATGGCACCCTGCAAACTACCTGCTATTACACAGAAACGTCATTTTAGATATTGTCAGTAGCAGCTGCCAAAATGAGTCTTACAAGATCTCTAACCTAAGATGTCCTTGAATAATGCTGAACACTCAGACTGTAACTCAGTTTTAAATGTAACCTAGCAAAAGATTCTGGCAAACCATTGGAATTGTGAATTGGAGCAAAAGGAACAAGATAACAGTAAAAATTGCATAATCACCCTTTACTCCTAGACTCTGTGTCCTCTTACAAATGAAAATGAAACATGTTCTAAGTACTGAAATAGTTGACCAGAGTGCAAAGAAGACACTGGTCCCTGAGCTTTAATATGATGTTTACGTGTCACGGAGTCACTCAACAGGATAAACCTGATCTGGATGAGATGTGAGGCCACTGTTACATTTGAACTAAATTAGGTCAGACACAAAATGCAAAGTTGACAATGCTTTTTTGCCTTTACGCTGCAGTTATACTAACTGCAAGAGAAATTCACCAGTATACAGAAAATTCTTTCATTTTGGGCTCTGTTTTAAACAAATCCAAATTGTACTGTTAATTTGCGTTGGATGGGTGCTTTTCATCATAGAAGTTTATAATTTTTTTATCTGGCACCAGGATTTGTAAATTATTTGTAAATTATTTGTAAATTATTTGTAAATCTGTATTAAATAAAACAAGCCATGGCCCAAGATATGTTTTCCCTCAGAAACAGTGCTGTGTTAAACAGTTCTTTCCTTTGGCTACCTTCTTCCCAAAATTTTTACCTACATCAATAACATGACCCAATTGTCTGCATAGCCACATAAAAAGCTTGTGCTGGGTGATGGATCAGCATGGAGATAGGACATAAAACTGCCTCTTTTGGCAGTGGGGGCAGTAAATGCCAGTTTAGACTATTGATGCAACCAGAATTTTGGTGTGGTATCACCACAGCTTCCACATACCTAATAAGAGATTGCACTTCAGTGCTACTGAAAGAAACATTCTCGTGTTTTTCTCAAGCTGCTTGCTTCTCAGCCTTGTCTTGTGTTTATGGCAATGCATGTTTTGATCAGTTGTATCAGTGAGATGATCCATGTGGTCACATAATCTAAAGATGATGATGGAAATGGTGAATGTTGCTTCTGATGTCTGTGATCACAGCCCATCATAATGTTCCGTTTTCCTAAATTCCTGGAGAGAAAAATTTCTTGTTACTTCTTTTCATCTTAATGCCATGTCCAATTCCTTTCTAATGTACAGATTTGTGTATTAATTGCCCTTGATGTTTCTGAACTATTTGCTCTGTTCTTTCATCTCTGCTGAAACCACTCCTACTAAGATATCTCACTATGGATGCCAGTTGCAAATCTATGATTTTAAATTATGCCTCTGTTTAAACTGCTACTATGGAAACCTACAAGTCTTCTGTTGATTTTTCTTCTTAGTTTGACTGCCTCTGCGGTGAATCTAATTCCACTGTTCTTCACCTATTTTCAAAAAGCTTGAAGGCCTCAAGTACAAGTCTCTTGAGGGCTTATCCTTGCCCCTTCATCTTTCCTCTTTCATGCAAATTACTGCAACTCCCATTCTGTGCCAAATATTTGAAAATGTTTTTTCTTACATTGACTCAGGAAAGCCCTTAATCCAAAACATATGTCCCACAGGAGTCACTTAACAAGTTTCATGTGAGGGTTTGGGGTTTTTTGAACTGCAGTATACTTATGTCAAGTTTATTAGGTCACTACTTTTATTGTAGTTGTTGTGGTCTAAGGATATAAGAACAAAGCTACATAGTATAGCTGCTTCAAAAACCAGAAAGTCCTGTTGCTTCTACCTTTCCAACTACCTTTACCTTTAGGATATATAACCCTCACTCTTGCTCCACGTGTTGTAGGTACCTGATTGTTCAACAAACCAATTTAACCACAAAACTTTTTTGTGTTTAGTTTTCTGTCAGGGTATTGAGTTGAGTCAAGGCAGGAAAGGGTTAAAAGAATGTCAGAGCTGAAGAGGGGGACAGGAAGAGTGAAACCTCCCACCTGGGCAGCAAAGCCATCTTATGCAACTTCAAGAAAAACAAGATTTGTAGGGGGACAAATGCCTTTTCTTATAATAGCTGATATAGGTACACAAAAAGAGCAAGTTGTTCCCAAAGCTTACTGGGTATAGCTGGGATAGCAGCTACTTTTAAAAAACACTTCTTTCTGCAATTCGTGCTTCTTTTTCTGCACTGAAAAATCTCAGGACATTCTTTCCCTCAATCCCCTCATTCTCCACCAGTGTTGGTGATGTTGTTGGTGCTGGTGATGCTTTCTTTGTAGTGGGCCATGTAATCTGAACTTTTTGAATGTGTTTTTCTTTTGATTGCCAACAAGCACATTTTGTCCAGTTCTGTGGTTTTCCTTCCCTCCATAAAATTTGCTGCTAGTATATTCACTTTAAATTGCTTTTCAAAATTGAATGTACTAATGGCAAATTTTATGAAGGGAAGGAAAACCACAGAAATGTAAAATTTTCCTCCCTTCTTTTTAGTCTACTAATTAGTAACTTTTTCTATCCAGTATATATAAGAAGAAGGGTGTGGGAAAGAGAGCAAGGCAACTAAATTCTTATTGGTGATTATGTGTAAACGAAGGTAGCCTTGGCAGCATTTCAAGTTCTTCATTTGTCCTCAGGTCAAAGAGATAAATTGGAACTTTTACATTATGTCTGTCTTTCATTCTGATCCTTTTCTTTGCTTACTCCCTTTTTTTTAATCATCTGTTATTTTACATCCCTGCACATTTTCCTGGCTATCATCACCTTCACTGAAACTGTTACTCTCTAATTCTTCTCTCAAGGGACTCCCAGGCTACCTCTACCTTCATATCTTATGGGGTTTTTTTCTTACTGCCACAGAGGTTTTTTTTACCAACCACATTTCATGGATTGGGATATCATCAGTTACATTTTGTTTGCTACAGTCAAGAAAGAGGAAGCATTTGGTTGCCCCCAGCTCTGTCTGCAGTACTGTGGTTATTTGATATTCCAAGTACAGGGAGGTGATGAAAGCTGCTGACACATGCTGGCTTGCTGTTGGTAATCACTAAATCTAAGCAGGCACAGAGTCACCTTTGTACAACCACTTCTTACACAGCTGCAGGTTGTACTACTGCACCCCTGCCTCTGTCAGCCCCTGCCTCTGGCACTGAGCACCCCAAGCTCTGCTCTGTGAAATACACAGGTATTCCCAGATGCTTGGCTAGTGTTTTTCAGACACAGAGATTCTGGACATTCTCCATTTGTTTTTCAGACACAGAGATATTCTCTGCAGCCACTCTCCCCAGTTTGCAGCAGTCAAGGGTCAGAGACCTTCAACTTTAGTAGTATAATGGGGAAAATGGAATTTTTAGCCTCTGTTGGGAATCTGAGGAGAAACATTATTTCCCTTTACCTGGCTGCTGTTTAAGCAGACCCATTTCACCAACACTTTGGCAAAATACCAAACATTCATTGACTTAGTTTGTATACTTCTTATGGAAAACTTCTTTGAAATGTTTAAAAGAATGCTCTCCAAGCTGCTTATTTACAGATCTCTGGGTTTGGTTGTCAATAATTTGAAATTAAGTTAGAATTATACACTGAAATTTTGTATATTAGAACTTGAAATACCACCAGATTAACTTCCGTGGAAAGGACAGTCAGTCCTTGAATATTTTCATGCTTGATTTTCATTTTCTTTGTCATGACTGAAGGAAAAAACCCATTCTGGATTCAGCAGACTCATACAGGGATCTCACTCCTCCTCTGCTGTTTTAGACTATAATTGTAGATGGAGCACTGGCTTTGAAATACAGTTCCATCCCATAATTTTAGAAGTGTGAACAGCTCAAAAATATGTAAAATATGTTGTACGAGGTTTCTTTTTTAACATACAAATTCCATTAGCACTTTTTGTGTATTTATCCTTCAAATCATTGTTTCATATAATTTTGAAACATTTTGACTTTCTATATATCTTACATAATTTCTCACAAAAAATAAAGCTAAGAAATATATATTTGCATGGAAGATCAATATAGTTTTCCTACAACTGATCATTAAAAATTTTCTAAAATGTGTAACGGTCATTCCAGTCCCTTTTGAAATATTTTCATCTGTTAGGTACATTACTCAGCATTAACGTACTTATAGGTTTCTAAGCAATTATCTATTAATAAAAATGGAAATAAAATAATTTTCCTTCTACTCCTTGTCATACTTCGTTATATACTTCAATAGAGGTTGTAATGTAGATAGGTTTCAAACACTGAGGATTGCGAGGAAAAATTATAAAGGAAAACAAAATCTGAAGTACTTCATTACTAATATAGCAGTGTTTATGTCTCAAAAGAAGGTGATGTGTTCTGAGGTGGTGATGGTTATGTCTAGGTAGATAGATGGGTATCACTGTTGTGTGAATAATGCATATGAAAGAAAAGCTGTCTGATGCTTTAGCAATTGAAATGGTTCAGAAGTTAAGCTTCTTTAAGAGGAATAGTTTGAAGTATTTCCTTTATTCCCAAATCTTTTCACCTTAGATTTTACAGAACATTAGCCATAGAAAAGTCCCAAATTTATTGGCTGTATAATGTTGCCTGAAGCAAGAGATTCTCTTTTTCTTCCCTGCATGATATCTTGAACTCAGGGAGAAAAATAAGATGGAAAAACGGGAGAGGAAACGCTATTGTGCTAACAAAATCAAAGAAGACTAAACTGGCAGAAGCAAATGACAACTGAGTCCCACACTGAGGACTGTAGCTCGGACAGTATGCTGCAGGACTGAGCCAGGCCTGGGCTGAATCAGAAAAGCAGAAAGGGAGGGTGGTAACAAGCTCCCCTGGACTCACAGGTGTACCCACAGCGACGGAGCAGGTGCCACGGGCACGCTGATGACAGTAAGTGAGATGTTGCCTGTGAAACAGGGGTTGGCATCCTTGCTGCCCAGCACCCAAGATGTACCTGTATGTACCATGTGCCAGCATGTACCCTGTGTGTGGCACTCAGAGCCAGGGCCCAGCCCCACCACGCAGGGGTGCAGAAGAAGCAGCCCGTGGATGGGAGAAGCACCGTGCCTCACTGTGGCACTCAAACTCAAACCCATACCTTGCAGCAGGTGGAGCCACAGCAGTAGGTTATAGCTGCCTGTCTGCTTGAGGAGCTGCATCATCAAAGAGAGCTCTGTGGCACCCTCAATTTCTACACAAAACCACACTCTTAACAGTCTGCAATGAGACTTGTACTGATCTTTTCTCCCAGTACATTTTATCCATAGGATTATTTATAGTTCTGGCAAACAATCACAAGGCATAAAAATTAAAACAATAGGAAGCATAATAATAAATAGCAATTAATACATCATTAAAGTTTTTCTTTCCAAGACAGGAGGAAATGGAGAAAACAATGCATTTTGATGTCAACATCAGCAAAATTTCTGGATCCTGCTTTTTGAGTACTTCATCATCCTGACATCTAGGCACTTCCATGGGAGTTTTGGCAGTGAAGCTATCCAGGGAAAACTTTTTGTTCAAGCAGGACCCTCAGACTGCTTGCCTTTGTTTTTTCTTTTTTTCTTTTTTTTTTTTTTTAAATAACGATGTTATTTTATCATGATAACACAGCACAGGAAACATATTTCAAATTGTGTCCTGTAGGCAATTGAGATTCAACTATTAAACTTCATTAAACAGTTATTATACATTAAACAAATAGCAGCTACATACTAAAACATATTTGCAGAGTATTATGGCAATGCAGTAGGTCCATATCAATTTCACTGTTATGAATCTATTACATAACTTTTAATCCTAGGTGAGTGTTTAATAATCAGTATTCATAAAACATACACTAACTGTCCTATTAAATCTAAATTAATTGTGGCTCAGGGAACATTAATTTAAAGGTTGCCTATTTTCCCAGCAGATCTGATCTTTGTTTCATATTTTTCCATTAAAATTAGTGTTAAAGCCTGAGTTTGTTTCATTTGGAATCTATTTACTAGGTGCTCTGAGTACCTGTGAATTACATTCTGCTAAACTTCTCTGCTAATAGCAATAATAAAGACTCTCACCCATTTTCTTCCAGTTTAATTAGCATTATCTGGAGATAATAATGATAATAAAATGTCACATATTTGTGTAGGAAAAGCAGTCCCTATTGGCTGAAGGAGCTGAGATTCAGCAGTTCATTAAAACCAGTGAGTCAAAATACATCAGTGGGATTTGCATAATTCTAGTTTACAAAATGACCAACTCTCAGGAATGGATGTCAAATTAAAAAATTTGGAATACTTTTCTTGTTTAAATGAATCATGATCCCCACAGTGATGACCTAAAAGTGACTCTATCCCTTGTTGTCCTCTGCAACAAATGTAAGAAGCTGCAATAACAATGCCTGCAGACCTTGATGAAGACTGCATTGCTGTGAGCAATAACTGGCATCAGAGTGTTTTGGTAAGAGAGCTGAGATATTTCTTCATTGGAGAAAGGGTCAAGAATCCTTGAAATTAATGTCAGAAGAAACTGTTCAGTCATATAGTCTAACATATAAGAAGCCATCACAAGTCCATATTGAACTCAGTGGATTGTAACTGATTCAAGCTCTCCATGAAGATATTTCTGAGAACATCCAGAGCTAGAGAATACATTGCTTCTTTTAGTAATCTATTTCCAGTGATTGTTTACCTTCAGTTTTAAAAATCAGTTTTGCATTTTTTAAAAACTAGTAACTAACTAAATAACTAACTAACTAAACTAACTAACTAAAATATATTTATTTTTATTTATTATTTATTATTATACATATTAATATAATAGTTTATTATTATTTAATAAATAAATAAAGGCATTATTCAGTACGCTTTATCTAACTCACAGGAATTGTATCAATACACTGAAATCACAACACCTTGCAGTCTTTTTCAAGTCAAACCATCTCTGTCATACAAAGGTCTTCCCTTCTGTGGATCTCTTCTTAACTGCCTCCTGTTCCCAACTCCCATCCTCCCAAAACAGTTGCCAAAGCTGAATACAGTATTCCAATACTAGCCTCATCAATGCCATATAACGTCTTTGTTCCTATTTACCATTATTTCCCATTACTGTGTTTTGTTTTGCTGTGACTGCACACTGAGAGTCAGGAGCCCACCGAACTGTCTGTTAGTTTATAGATCTACCCTCAGTTCTTTGTGCTGCCTAGATACCAGGCCCAGATATACCTGTATGGAAAACACAGGGAGGTTTTAGCAATTGCTGAGCTATCCTGTCACAGCATCAAGGCCTTTTCTTCTCACTCCGCCCCATTAGTGAGGAGGCTGGGGGGGCACAAGGAACCTGCAGGGGACATGGCCAGCATGACCCCAGCTGGCCCAAGAGATGTTCTATGTCCTGTGGCAGCTTGCTAAGCACATACAGCTGGTGAGAGAAGGAGGAGGTGAAGCGCATTTGGAGTGATGGCCAATGTTGATGGTGCCCCGCTGTCGTGGAGATGTCTAATTAAACATCTGCCTGCCCATGTGAAGTGTGGAATTGAATTCCTTGGGAAGTGGTGAATGAATTCCTTGCTTTTTCGGGGTGGGCAGCTTTTCCATTAAACTGTCTTTATATCAACCCATGAGTTTTCTCTTTTACCTTTCCAGTTTTCTCCCCTACCTTCCACCAGGGCAGTGAGCAAGCAGCTGTGTGGGCCTTAGGTGGTGAGCAGGGTTAAACCATGACACTCACATAAAGCCAGAGATTACATAACTTTTGGCTCTTGCCATCTATTTCTTGCTATACAGCCTTAGCACTGATGTTGTAGTCCTAGCTCTAGTTTGGCTGAAGCAGTGAACTTTAATCTCAGCTGATTCAGACCTGAAGACTCTAAACAAAAAACTGACAATATTTTTCTTCACTATCCCTAACACCCTGAAGAAATACACACTCACAGAGATCAAGAAGTACAGGAATTAAGAGAAGATATGTTCTTGTGAGCTAATGGTGGAAGGGACCTCCCTACTCCTCTTTAAGCAGAACTTTCTCCTTTGCCCATTAAGTCATTGGTTAATTGAGCTAGATTTTATTAGCTGTGCTATTTCTTACTGCTCATTTTAATATCCATCTATGTTTCTTTGTCTCTGGAAACCAATGGGAGGCTAAAATTGTATTACAATTTAAAAGAAGAGAATAAGTGAGGGTTGAGGAAAAATGAAGAAGAATTATAGGCCACTTTTTAACTTCAATATCTGACAAATAAATAGAACAATTAGTAAAGCAAGAGCAATCAGTATGTAAACAGGTTGAAGAAAACACAGTGATAAATCGGTAACACATTTGTAAAAAGCATAAATCAAGTGAAACCAAATTAATTGGTTTCTTCAATGAAGTAATGAATGTACAAAGCAAAAGTGGTAGACAGAATTTCTTAATATTAGTAAAACACTGATCCTGGTTGCACATGGCATTCTCAAAAAGAAGTTTTATTGGATTAAATAGAACCAGCACAAAATGAGAAAATGAGCACACAGGTAAATAAATCAAACACTGGAAAACTTTTCCAGTTGAGCTGATAGCTGGGAGTAGATCAAAACCACTTTGTACAATCAAACATCTTACACAGCTCAATTTGGACATGAAGGGATTTTTTTTTTCCTTAAGTCAACCCCCCCCCCCCCCAATAAAACAGCATCTCATGTAAGAAACACCTAAATAAAGAAACTGAGCAGACCAGCAAAAATGACAGCCATTTTGGTTCTATGCCAGCACCACAATAGCTTACATCAGCATCAGTTTTCTGCTACACAGCTGAGCTGCTTTATTTAGATGCATTAAGTATTCCAAAGCATATCTAAATAGAGCTTTGGTTGCTGTAGTATTATCTCAAATTTATTTATTGACGTTGCTTCTGTTGACTGTTATTTCTGTCCATTCATCTAAAATCGCAGGATTCATTAAATGCTTATGCCTTTTTGTTTTGACTGAGTGCAAAAATATGTCTACTGGCACTACATGTCTTTGGGATATTTTGCTCTGTTTTCTTTATAAAAGCTATTAAAGATTCATATGATTATTTATTTGTTTTCACCACAGCAAATAGTCATGCTGTTGGCAGATATGGCCATGTGGTGGTTTTGCAAAAATTGATTTTTGATGAAGAGGAAAAAAGTCACCTATGTTTTTTGACAACTAAGAGAATGTTTTTGGCTTTTAAAAATACCAAAACATGTTCTTGTCCCAAAAGCTCATGTGCTAAGAGGCAATAGATGATAGAGATATAAGATCCCAAAATATCAATGAGAGGCTCTTTATAAGACTTACAGACAGCAACTGTAGCAGGAACATCAGCTCTCTCATCATTCTCATGACTTTTCATTGCAGTTAGAGGAAAGGAACATTTTTAGAAGTTTTAAAGGATGATTATCCAGTTAGTTTTGCAGATTCTTATGAGATAACCTTTCCAAGTTAAGTGTAGCACACACCTGAACAGCAGGTGAGCTAATCAAATCTGACAATGAAACACAACAAATGGATTTTAGTGTTGGAATAAAAATATAATGGTGAAAGGAGACATCACTTGGAAAAAAAAAAAAGACTGAAATGCTGAGCACAGCGAATAGGCAGATGTAATGAAGAGTGTTTTATACAAGAAAAAGCAAATATTATTAATTGTTAAAGAGTTGATTTTGTCTGCATATAGACTTTATTTTAAAGTATAATGAATTTTTATATATATATATATATATATATGCCACAAATAAAATCCTAGTCAGTAAAACTTTTGCCTAGTCATTTCTACACCCTTAATGTAATCCAGATTGCATTAAAGTTGAAAAAAATGCAAAATTGCTTCTGACTTCCCCCAGAATGGCTTTGCACTCATAAGCAGTGAGTCTTCTCATTTCAGTCAAGTACCACACGACTTGAATAATTAATTTTAAAAAGGGCAAGGATAAAATATCATTAGATAGATTGGGGTTAAAAAGTTATGAGCTTGTATTTTAAATACTAGAAAATTACTTCACTGGGTTTTTTTTCAGGGAATGGATCACATGTAATGATGCAAAGATGAAGGTAACTTTGTTTTCCTTCATAATGAATGATACCCCTAAATGTGTTTACTAGTACAATCACAATATTCTTTTAGGATAAATTTAAGTGTTTAAAATACATAATTAAAATGGATGGATTTAGGGTTTTTTCCCATTTATAACTCAATTTCTACTTAGATGTGTTCACTTCACAGAAAATGGCAGCAACCTTTAGCAGCTTACAAATACATATTAGATTGCAGGTCTTGCTTGCTGAGAAGAAAATAAAGCACATATGCAATATACAGAGGGGAAATGTTGCTCATGATGGGTGGAATAGACAGTGAACAAGAGTGACTGTGGAGTTGCTGCTGTTGGAGGCCCACATGGCTGGAGTTGATGCAGTGTGAAAACAGAAGACATGAGATCTTTTAAGTTACTCTCAGCAGGCTGTAAGGGCCTTTTAAGAAGCCCACATACCACTACCTCTTCTTTCAGTGGAAGCAATGTGCCAGGAATGCTTTCAAAAGTTGCTGGTAATAGTAGACCCTATCTAATGTCCCAATTTTTATGTTCCAGGTAAATGTCAGATTTTTTTAGATGATGGTTTTTTAAAGCAGCACAATGAATGGTACAGAGATTTACATAGCCCCCAAAGTTTACAATGCTTTGTTGTGAGTTATAATGGGTATAGATAGTTCTACTCTAAAACGAAACCATTTGTAATAGCATACCTAAACAAATTTATTCATAAATAACAATACTTTCACTAAAAAAACCCCTAACAACTTCAGATATAGGGAGGTCTAATCAGAGCTTAAAATACATTTTTAGGAATGTTTCGTAGAATATATGGAAGGGTTTTTTTTTTCCTTTTTTTAATTGAGAAGCTGTAATATAAATATCCATGTAGAAACACATACAGATAAGCAGTTTCCAAAGTTTTAAAGTGTTTTTGATATCTACCCTACAGAAGTGCATTAGGTCATGTTCATGTAAGTAAGAATGCTAATAACAAATGTTAAGATGTGAAGGTACACATGCTCTTTCTGAATGCCTTCAGAAAGAAAAAAAAGAAAAAAATTTCTATAAGGAAATGGGGACTGTGTCATTCTCTGAAGGTGAGGAAATTTGAATTACAGTTGTATAGGAGATTTCAGGCTCAGATCCTTATTGCTCATAGTTATTGTTCTTCAATTGCTAGTCTACAATGAAAAATAGAAAAGTTAATACTTTGAAGATTCTTAACCAAATTACTAGCATAATCCATTTTCAAAGATATACCTCCTAAAAATCTCTACCAACACTTTTTTGCTAATCAAAGAGGTACAGCTTCTTCTGAGGTGTAGCAAAGAGTACCATGCAGCGGTCTGCCATGCAATTATCTAAACCAAGAATCAAAGACAATATCTGAGTAAGACTAGATGGTGGGAGCAGGAAGATTTTAAAAAGGCAGAATTGTATTGCTGGATGACATTTAACCAAGGGAAACAGTACAGTTATTTATTTATAAATAGGAACATTTTAGATAAATATAAAATATAAATAGGAATATTTTTAAAAGGCAGAATTGTATTACTGGATGGCATTTAACCAAGGGAAATAGTACAGTATGTATGATCTCAGTTTCATTGAGTCTGGTCTAATTGCCATTTGCAACTGGAGGACAGCTTTTCTAACATGACCATGGGGGAACATATGGCTTCTTGTGGGACCTGTGTCCAAGGTATGCCAAAACCCTATAACACTAAAAAACCCTGTAACACTGGCCCTTGCAGATACTGCCTGTGGGAGAGGCAATTTGTAACACAGCTCTGCATAGTGATGTGGCCATGGCAGCACCAAGATCAGCACAAGCTTGCCACCCAAGCAGTTATGTGAGTCTTTAGTCAGTTGCACAATTGCTACCAAAATACCTGTGTTGATGTGCTATCAACACATCAGCTGAAACTCAGCCTCTGTAAGTACACAGAGCTAATCACAACCTTCATTACAGAATAAATCTCCTACTGGAAGGAAAACATCACTCCTGACAGGTTGAGATTGTGTTTCTCCAAAGTGCCTTTTGCTCAGTTACTCACTTTGCCTAGTTTTAGATAGAGTGAACTGACTTAACTTCATGCAATATTCAGCTTTTGTACAAAAATTGCTCAAGCCTTCTCCAGCACTTGGCGTAGGCTGAAAGTTCATTTGGTCACTGGGAATTTGTGTGCTTTCTTCTGAAGATGCTTATTATTGCCACACACAGAATACTCACATAGTTGGATGCACTGAATCTATTCCAGTATATCATACCTTATGATCCTATCTGATAAACAGGTTCCACTGAAAAAGTACCATGAAAATGCTCAAAGAAAGGGAAGGTGGGATGACCTTCTCAGGCCTGACAGTAGTTGTAGGGAAGCAAAGCTGCATTAATTTCAATTAATTAATTCATTCATGACACTGGAAAAAAAAAGTAGTATTGAAAGTACCTGAAGGGACTTCAATTTATGATAAATTAAATTGTTCTATACTAGTATAGTAGGATCTTGCCATATGTTTTAACATAACATTACCTTGTTTGTGTTCTACATCGGAACACTTACCCAAATTTCACATAATTGTAAATCAATAGTCTACTTTTACTAGGCTTACCCACTTTTTCCACTAGATAAAGCTCTTTATCATCCACTATGGAATTATGACCATGGCTCTTCATTTTTTCTAATACAAAGGGTAGCTCCTCCCATACAATTTTTGACAGCCTTATGAAGTTGAGTTCACCTAATGCCCAGCCCTTGCCTTCTCAACACCTTACCCCACCAGTTTAGGATGCAGTCAGGCTTTATGTGACTCTCTAAGGAGAAGCAGCATAGAGTTTGTGTTCATATAGTTTGATTTAAGCTAAGAGCATAACCAAATTATATCCACTTCATGTTGAATGATCTAAACCTTTGTGATTTTAGAGCCAGGTAAAAGTGCTGTAAGTATTAGCAAGTTTATATTTTTGGTTTAAAATGCCTGGGCTACTTGACCTGACACTATGCATCTGCCTTGCTCAGGTAGCATTTGTCAATGAAAGACCCTCGTTCTCAACATTTGTGCCCTAGATAGTTTGGCAGGTCATTGTATTTGTATCTTTGGAGTGTGCTCCATTTTTTCTAGGCTCTTTTCTGAATAGAGTAGGTACTATCAGGAGAACTATTATTTCTTCATAAACAATGCCCATGTTGATGACTGTCTTGTTTATAAAATTCACCTTTTTTATAGTCAAGCAGTATATTATATAAATGTGAAAATAAAATGCTTATTTTAGGGTCTTAAAGGTGCACAGCTGAAGATCTTCTTCCTCTCCTAAATGCAAATGCTATTAAAATCACTTTTTCAGCAATTAAAGAGCATTAGGTAGACTTTCAGTTAAGATAAATTTACCTCAAAAATGTATTCATTGCTCTCTTCAAAAGTAAAGCCCCAAAGCAAAATACACACAGTTGCCAGAAGCTTTAGTCAAAGCTAAAATTAGCCATGCTGATTAAGTGGATTTTGCATAACCTTAACTATTAATCCCTCATATTGGTCTTCTTTTCTTTGAAAAATCTTTAAGTACCAATAACCTAAAGGTTTATAGAGTCGCTTTTTAATACTACTTAGTTAAGATTTAATCCTTTGTATAGCAGTTAACATTGGCACCATCTTTTAATAGTGCAAGATTTCTAACATTCACTTGCTGAACAAAACAGGCATTTTCTATTCCAGGGAACTAATGACAGTACACATAGAGCAGAAGAACTTTGATTTAAAGAATTAAAAATGTACTTACAAGAGATAAAATGGAACTAACAGTAAATTAATCTCTCAGTTTTTACCCTTTCCTTAAATAGTATTCTTTTCATGCTTAATTCTTTCCCTTTCCATTTTCTTTAACTTGGCTCCTTATTTTCTAACAGCTAGATTGCCTCCCACCTTACCTGGCTAAGCAAGACATAAATTACATTTTCCAGAAGACCAATAATGAATTTTACTCCAAATCTTTTTTTGAAAGCAACCCCTCTTTTATAGACACTTCTGAAAAGGTAAGATAGTACTGAGTCCTGGATCATTCTGTTGCTGTCAGAGGGAAATTAAATTACTGCCTTTAAAAGTTGAAATTGTTCCTATTTTCAGAGTAGGTCAAGGAGGAGTGAAGTAATTTGTTCTTCACAAAGTGGTGTGCCTTTGCAAACTTTGACTCTTGTTTGGGGCTGGTCCTGCTAACAGAGGGTGCTTTCCCTGAAGATTTATCCCACACCTTTTGCTTCAGATCTGCTCCAGGCTAAAAGTGCAAATATCACTAGCTACCCAAGCTCAGCTGACACCTGGAGGCTCATTAGTTTACCATAACTCCTTTGTGTGCCCCAGCCCTGCCTCTGCATTTCATAGCATTTGCTCATCTGCTTGTTTTTTACAAAAAGTAATCAACCTTCACATTTTGTAGTACTTTGCATTTTCTGATGTTTATTTTTTTAGCACCAATAATTTGAAAAAGGTTGGGCAGCACCAGCGACCCTGCTTCCTTCACTTTAGAAATAAACAGAAATGCAAAGAGAAAAAAAAGAAAAAGCTATTATAGGTAGCTGGCAATTATAGCTCACATTTCTGTTTTGCCAGTCAAACAATTTAAAAAATCAATTATAAGGCAAATTAATTGAGTAGTAAATATTTTTGCTCTTTTATATCAGCTAAGGTTTTTTTTATCTGTGTTTGAGCATTAATTCATTAATTGTTTTAAACATCACTTCATCAGCAGTAAACTCAAAGCAGCTGACAGTTGTGTTTTGTTTATATATTTGATCAATACAACCAGCTGAAAACTTTCAGATCATTGATCATGTCATGTTCTGCTGAGTAACTGGCCAGTGGAGCTGGGTGTTTGGAAACTGATGACTTAGTGGTTCAAAGGTCGTTCCAACTGCAGCTGGCTAAAACAGACTTTCTTTTCTTTGTCTTACTCCTTTGCAGGGCGTCTTCTGGATGATCTGTGATCTCATCTCTAATTTTCACGATACTTTTCCTCTTTATTAAGACAGACTTTAAGACATATTGTTGTTCCTTTGATCACCTTAGACTGCTATCTGTACTGCATTGTAAAAGTACCAGCAATGGTATTCCAAATGGAGAGCATAGTGACATTTATAGGGTTTTTAAATGTTTCCTTTCTGTCCTTTTCAGCTATTTATGACTTTGTCAAACTTTCACCTTCACAGCTGAAATTTCTCAGATATGATCATTGAACAGAGGTCAGTTTTATCGTAGTTCACTTATTAAGTTTGAGGGGGGAAAAAATCATCCAGTTTTGTGATCTTAACATGTAACAGTTTGCTTTTCCTTACATGAAGGGTTGTGGATTTTTTTCTAACAGAGTTTTGAGCAAGACTCATACCTGAAGACTTTGAAATTTATCTTAGAGAACACTTAGTATAGATATGTTCTTTTCACTATTTTTTACCAATCTGTTCCTGTTTGATAGATTTATACAGATTATCCAAACTCTATTTCTTTTTTATTGGTATGGATATGGACCTTGCTTAGAAAGAAAGAGAGCTTTAAGAAACAAGTGAAATCATGAAATTGCCAGTGTTTGGAAAATTGAATTATTTCCTCCGCTCTTTATGTGGTTCCTGTCTCAGAATAAGTACATGTAAGCATTTCTCTCACTAAAGGATGCAGTGACATTGCATGGGAGACAAGCAGCCAGGAGAGATTGCACCATGGCCAAGGAATCACAGAGACACAGTGCCTGCAGAAGTGCCTGTCTGAGCAGAATGAATGAACTCATGGGAGGTTACAAGTATCAAATGCTGTGAGTGGGATAATGGCATTACTCCATAAATTTCCCTGAATTATAGTCAAATAAACAAACAATTTCTTTTCCCTTTTCCAGCCTTAAATAAAAATTTCCTTAATTTTCTTAGTTATGAATAACTATGCAAACATATTATTCAAGCTCTAATGATTGTTAAGAGGATAAATTTTAAAGTGCTTTAAGTGGGCAGTGGCAGAGATAAGCCACAATGGAAAAGCATAGCAGTTTTTTGATGCTGTCCAATGGAAAAGCTATGGTTTTCAGATACATTTGTCACTTCTGTTAAAATTCTAGTCCCATAGTCAAATACTTATCCATCCTCTTAGTAGATTGTGATCACAACTCTCCTCAAAAGCAGCTATAATTATGTCTTTTATAAAATCACCTCTTTCCTTTACAGATTCACAGGAGAAATTTGAATGATAAAAAGGTAGTCTTTAATGTCATTACAGTTGCCCTATTTTAGTTGGTTGTGTACAGAACACATGCCTTTAATATTTCCTTCTCCACAGAAGCTGAGATTCTATATTATTTGCTTTAATAGGCAATCATTCAACTTTTAAACTTTTAAGATGCAAAGTAAATTTAGTACAGCAAACTTGCTATTGCAGAGTTATGGATGAACATTTATATTTCAGCATCCACTCAGCAGTACATGCAGGTTACTGCAGAGAAGGGCAGAGATGAGATACATGGGTTTGAATTTCAGGTCTTGTTTCTGACATTTTAACATTTCAGTTACAAAGCTCCCTTAATGTCAGTTTTTGAAGGAACATACAAAGCTCCAAATTCTGTTGCACATTCCAGCAGACATGCTTGCAGAACTGTATATTTGCTTTCAGTGTATACTTCAATATGAAAGACAGAGCTAACAAAAAACTTCTAGCTTTCTATTTTTATAGTTATGTATTTTAAAATAAATATCTTCATGTTTCCTTAGCTTTTCAGAAATGTGCTTGGTGCCAGGTAATTCTGCAGTAGATATGAGAAGATACAGATAGGTATTGTCCTCTAGAAAGGACATGTGCCTGATGAAAGATACAAATGTTTCCTAATCCTGATATTGATCTTTTGTATGGCCTTTGAGAAACCATTTCTCTTTTCATTAGGGGCTCTTTTTTCCTGTGTATTGTCTTTCTAGGGACAGAGAAAGATCTGTGCATAACAGTATTATAATCCATTATAATATTTTTTGCACTGAATGCTTCCAGTGCTGTGGCAGTAAACAATTGGTAGGAACATACTTTTTTTTCCCCCTTTTTTTTTTCTTTTTTAAAGCTTTTTTTTTTTTAAATTTTATTTTTTATTTTAAGGATTGTTTCTCTTTTGGCAGTGTTATTCCCTATGTATTGTGTTCTCACTCCATTGTTTCATCTGTGAACACCTTTCATTTGAAAACTCAGCATATTCAAGGGAAAAAAATGAAAAAGTTTCAACTTAGTATCACCTTATTTTTAAACAGAGAGCAAACCAATGCCTGGAGAAATTAATGGCTATAAAGTTTAATAAACAGGGTAATAAACAGGTATAGTGATAAACAGAAGTTATAATCACAAGATCTTCTCTTAAGAAAGTGTTCCTAGCTGGTTCTGTTATGCTGACATTCCCACTGAACTATTGTAGGAGAACAAAGATATTGTTCATTTTAAACCTTCTCTTTGAATAGCAAAGGTACAGGTAAAGCACTAATCCAGCTGGATAACAATTGCAAGCTCTATAACCAATAGCACATGACACAAAGCATGATGAATGATACAGATTTTGCATCTGTTCTAAGCATCAATCCAATGTATTCTGTAACTGCAGGAAAAATACCAAACCTGCAGCATTTAGAAAATCCTTAGAAATCTTATGTATAGCATGAAGACTTGGCGAATCTTGAATAGGAGAAGGAGAGTGAAATAAAAAATCCAAATCCCTTTTGCAATACCTATTAACATCCTGTGATATAGTGGAAATTCAGCCATTTTGAAGGAAGACTGCAAAAGTACCTTTAAATATGTCAGTTACAGTCATATGAAAAGAAAATATTTTGATGGACAAAAAATTTTGATAATATTCATATGTTATTTTCTCCTCTTTTTATTTTATTCCAGTTCATTGAATATTTTTTTGTGGTGAAAGCTAAGACTTGATCCAACTGTCAATTAATAATGGAAAGCTTTTGTTGATTTTGTTTGTAGAGCCTGTGTCTACATAGAGTCCAAAATGGAAACCTTTGGCTATTCTACTTGTGGAAATGTGATAGAATTTGCATTTTTTTCCACTGTATCCTGGGGAATTCTGGACTAAGATGTTTAAAAGGAGGAAAATAATGAGTATGGGAAGATGAGGTCTAAAACGAAATTACTATGACTTTTTTATTTTCCCCTTACAGTTGAAAACTGAGATTTAGAAACAAGATATCATGTCAGAATGCAGCATTGTGGTATACTTTTTTCAAAAATATCCAGGATGCCAAGAAGAATGAAAAAAAAAACAAAAAAAGAGGAATTTTTGGGTTCAGCACAGGATAACCAATATGTGCTGCTTAAGACACTCCTCTGGTTATTGAGAAATGCATATTCTGACCTGTCTCAGGTGAAACAAGAACTGGACCCATGCAAAAAAATTCCTTTAGGGCATCCAATAACTATTGCATCTTTCTTCATTGTTTCAGGCCACAAGTCTGGCTGCCTTTTTCTTTTCAGTCTCAAATTTATATGAGTGGTATGGATCAGGGGCATATAAAGCATGTCATTTCTGCTGAAAGGAAACAAGATAGCTTTAGCACTCTAGGCACTGACTGAGGAGTGAATAAAAATTGGGATACCAATGACACATTCTTGTCAGCTTACCTCTCTTGCCATATCTATTAAGCTTCCATAAATTTGGACCCAGTGTAAGCCTTGGAGAAGAAATACACATTATATAAGCTCAGTGGAGAACTTGTTAGTGTTTGGTTGTGTAATCTGCCAAAGATTCTGTCTGCTTTGAGAATGCTTCAGCCCCCATCATCTTTTCATTAACTGGATTGGGCTGTTCCTACAGAGCTGGAGCAGGCTCCATGCTAGAATTTGGAGGCCCAACAAAAGTTCCCCTGTCATTCTCCTGCTACTGCCAAAGGCTGTGTTTAAAAAAAATCCAAAAGAAAAACCAAAACAAAATTGAGGCTAAGATCATGAATAGAGGCCAGAAACAGAGTATAAAATAATTGGTAATCAGTAGAGCACAGTCTGCTGGAGAACTTGGAACTCAACATAAAGTTACTCACTCTTTGGCAAGGAAACAAATAACTGCAACCAACAGCAAGGTCCACATCAGAGGCAACAGCTTTCTATTGCTACAACTTCTTGCCTTGGCTCAGACTGAGAGGAGAGTGATGTGGGTAGTAGCACCACCTTTGGACAGATTTTAAATACATTCAATAGGCTGCTATATGTATTCTGCTAAATAGTGGTTATTCACAACATATGCTTTTCAAAAGCTAGAAAATAAAAGGTTGCCTTTGTTCCCCTGCCCCAATCTATGCCATAGATCATGATGTAGTCTTTTAATTACCTAAACACAATTTTTTTCTACATATCTCCATGGGAATGTGAGGAACCAGAAACATTTCTAAAAGCTCAGTATGGATGTGTGCCAAATATCCACATCCTCAGAGCTCTCTAACTGTTGGCTCCAATGGCATATTGATCACTCACAGCCAAAAACTTTCATACAACAACCATTACCAGTTCTATTCACCAGTTTAGTCTGAAGGGCAATTAAGAGAGAATCAAAGGAGCTTGATCTAAAAATAAACTTGCTAACCCATAAACTCCACTCTTTTTTTTTTTTTTTTCTGATTATAAAATTCTGGAGTATTTTGTCAGGAGGGGAGAAACATGTTTGATTTCATTTACACTATGTCATAGTTCAGTTTACTCTGTGCCAAGGTAAAGTATGGGGAATGCATAAAGTGCTTAAATTTGATGAGACACTGTATTTATCCATGTGATTTCTTTATTAAGGAAACAACTTTTGTGATAGTAAAAAAGTCAGTGTTGCCTCATGATACCTATTGTATCTTTTAATATTTTTTTTAAATTTATGTGTTGAAATCAAGAAATAGAAAGCTATGTTAAACACTTGTGTTGATTTTTTTTTTTCTTCATTTTATTCTATTAGATTAGCTTCAGAGTCAGGTACATATTTTGTGGTATTTCCAGAATAACACAGTCCTGAGATATCACAGCACATCTGTAATACTGTTTGGAAGTCTATATATATATCTGTGTGTGTGTGTATGCATAAAACTCAAGTTGTTTGAAAAATAACCCATGTTTACTGAATTTCAAAGAGGTATTTGAATTAATTTGTCAAATTAAAGTACTGTTGTACATCTCCTTTTCCAGGTGCAAGCAATTGTGCTCACTACTATTTTGCAGGATGAAAAGGAGTACAATGGATAGTATTTCTTGCAAAAGGAAAAAATATTTACAGGATAATGGGGTAGCACAAATCTTTTCGAAAGTAATATCAACTACTGTGTCTCATAGTGTGCTGCCATTTAATAGTAGATGGTTCTATATTGCTGATACAGGGAAGTGAATTTTATGTAAATGCACTAATATAATGGCATTTCTTAATCCTGACTGGTGGAAGAAGCTTTTCAAGCATATTTCCTAAAGTCATAGTCAATGTCATTAGTCATAGTCAGTGACTTGAGAAACCGAATTTCTGGAAGAAAAAGAAAATGAAAGATACAGTTTCAGTGCTGTATAAACTAGTTGCACTATTTCAAGTTAATTCTGAAAACAAATAGTGGGACTCAGCATGACTTTATGCATATTATAAATGTTGAAATAATTTTGTTTTGTCAATATATCCCCAATATAAAATTGGTCTGGGTAGAATCTTTTCCTGGTTTATTCTATGATGGTGTTAAAATAACTAAGAAGTATTAAAAAAAACCAAAAAACAAATTAAAAGAAAACCGCCACAACCCAAACCTTGAAAGGAAAAATAAAATGCAGTAAAAATTGTTAAGAAATTTTAGGTTATTAGTGCTTTGGTGAGAAAACCTGCATATAATGAAAAAAAAAAAATGTGTTTTTTGTGATAATTCAGTTTTAAAAACAAGTTTATCTGATGGTGTTGATTTTTGCTTTTTTTGTGGTCTCGTGGATGTTGCTTGAAGCATTTCCCTTAGTACCAGCATGTGTAATGTCTCCTTCAAGTATGTTCTCTGGTGCCTGGTACCTGCACCAGCTTTTCAGGCTTTCCACCATGTTGCAGCACTGATATTTATTCAGCCATGTGCTCTCACCAGTGTCAGTTTTCTTTCAAATTTGTTTGGCTCTGGTGAGTGATCTCCGCAGATATTGTGCCTGTAAGTATTCAAACATCTCAGCAATGTTTTCAGCCCCTGCCATGTGATGTGATGTGATGTGATGTCAGCACACGTCCTGTTGATGGCATGTGGGGTCAGAAGAAATTAAAAACATTCCTGTGCTAGGAAATATGTAAGTTGTGAATGTTAGAATGGGAGAATAATATAGACATCATGTATATAATCTTTCAGCAATAAAAACCAAGTAATATGACAAGTTTCTAAGGGTGAATATGATTTGCCTGTGAAGAAGGGAGACATTTCAGAAACAGCAAAACAAAAACATTTTCAAATCAGCTAAATTTGACTCCTTGTTTTAGGGACTTAAATTATGTTCCAGAGGATAAGTTACTGCGATTTCAGAGTGTACCTAGTGTAAAAAATGAGGCTTACTGATTTTAAAGCAGAACTAAATATGTCCAGTGAAGATGCTATGTACATGATTTCAAAGATTTAGCTGTGTAGCAAAACAGCCTACAGATTCATGGCATAAACAGGGAAATTGTGCCATTTTCAAACGTGTAAGACTTTGCCTTCTATTTTAAAAATGTTATCAAGTTTAGCTAAAATAATTCAGATGTCTCTTTATAACCAGTTGCAGCCAAACTGATAAGTTGCAGCAGATATTTTCCTGGCAAGATAATTTTAAGCATGTTTGCCAGTTGGTAGCTCTGCAAACATCTTGAAACTCTCAGTTTCTGGAAAATTTAAACAGCTCTCCCTGGAACACCAGTGAAAGGGTGCTGTCTCAGAATGCATTCAACAAGGGACCTGAGGGCCTGCCTATACTTCTAGGTATTTTTTGTGTTGTTTTTCATATATCTATCTCTTCCTCTTTTTTTATCCTGATATTTTTTGCATGATGGCTCATTGTTTTTAAGCTTGTTCGCTTAAAAGATGAGTGATCCAGAAGTATGGAACAGCAGGGCTTGCCAAGATATAAATGAATAGAGCATGGCTTTACATGAAAGGGCTTCTGCCAGGTTTTCTACTGAGGTGTGCAAATTTAAAGCTGTGGATCAACGCCCTGCTCTGCGCACCCGGTGTTGTGTCACAATGCAGTGACAGTGACAAACTCCTGGGCAGACAAGCCCACTTTAAAATACTGTATGGAGGCACTCAGCAATAAAGAACAATTGCCTTCAACATCCAAGAACTATCAAGGACTCCTGAAGACTGATGACCAATATGGAATATCACTTTACAAACTTACTATACATCCTAACGCTGTTGCCGTGCTGAATTGCTGAGACTTTCTGGTTCAGGGAGTGATGTAACACTAGTTTGGCCCTCCACTATAGTTTGTGTAGAGTTATTCCTGGCAAGATTAATTTGTGTGAACTCCCCAAATACAGCTAACTTGCTCACAACTAGCTTTAGGTCTCCAAGATATTGTACCCATATATCTGGTGTTGGAAAGCTCATAGCAGCTGGCAATCCATTGGCAGTTTCCTCAGGAATATAAAAAAATTCAAGCTGCATGATTCAATTACCAGAAGCAGTGGGAGAATATTTTATTTCTTCAGTCTTGGGCTTTTTTATGTTTTTTAGCCAGTGGCTCACTGTTATGTCATTCACTTTATGAAGGACAACACTGTTATATGAATGGCTTACTTTTAAGTTTTTTTCCAGGAAAAGGTTCCATAGCTGTAAAATCACTAACCATCTGACTGATTGTCTGTTTTTCCAGTGCCCGTGCTGTACACAGAAGAGAACTGATGGTTGTAGAGCTGCTTTAAGATGAGTCATTATTTGTTTACTTATTCTTTACTGGTTTTGCCCAAATTTCATAGTTTATATCTACTGCTCAGTTGCAGATTCCTGCCTAGTTTTCCTGATGTTCTTAATTTTAAATCTCTTCCAGCATTACAGCTCTCCAGATTTTTACCTGTTACCATCTGTTGATTTTTTACCAAAATATTATTCATCTGTTTTCTAAATGGAATCTCTTTGCAATATTCTGCTGGTGTTTCTAATCTTCCCAAGAACCCTTGAATTATTTCTCTATTTTCAGCAGTGTGCTCAGCTCCTCCTAGTTTAATAGATCTGCAGATTTCATTAATGTACCATTTACTCCCTCTTCCAGCTCATTATTGAAGCTATTAAATGTGATCAGAAGTAATACTAATCTTTGTGTACTGCACTAAATGCCTCCCTTCAAAGTTATTGTTTATCATTACCCTTCATTGTTTGTCATCACCCTTCATTTTAGTCAACATGATAGTTCATTTCCAATTTGATTTAAGTTTGGGAACAGAATTTTGACACATTGGTGATGGGAGAAGAAAGGCTAATCAACAATCCAGGAGAGGCTTCTAATTAAGGCTGAATTTAGAGAATCAAAGTTATGAGTTCTCTACTGCAGCCACAGTGCAAGATAGTATGGTGCCTCCATAACTTAATTGAGAGCACCTTGCTAAAGCCCAGTGCTAAAATATCTTAAAGAATACAGTATATGGTGAAAAGTCAGACATATGACAGTATATCTTCTGCTCTCTATTCATTAATTTTGTATTACTGTTTAAAAAGCAAGATTGTCTGGCAGACTTCAAAGTGTTGTAGTAAATTTGTTTCTCAATAGCTACTCTGTTATGTTGCCAGACAGAGAAGCTAAATTTGAGTAGCAATTAGAAAGAGAACCCACAGAAGATATGAACTTCTGTCTTTGGCTGTTTCAGAGACATAGTCTTGCTTCCAAAGAAGGTATAATTTTCTACTGGTCCATGCATGGTGTAAAATTGCAGGAACAAGATTTTTATTTTCACCATCCCTTCAAAATTTAATTTCAAAACTCCATAGTAAATACTATTAATAATAGGAATAGGATATGTATAATAGGAAACATCAATTCGGTCAGGAAAATCTCCTTTTGACAAGATACAATTCTTCTAATAATAATTAACCCCACGTGACTTGAAGTCCAACACTAAAATCTGTTCTTCTTTCACCTTGATAAAACAACTCACATTTTGTAAAGTTAGTAGCTAACCTGTATTATCAGGGCCGATTACTCCTGTTTTTAATTGATTTGACAAAGATGTCTTTGTCCAAATACTTTTGAATGCTGTTTGTTTTTTTTTATGCATACTTGCCTTGAGCTCATTTGGTTACATTTGTGCCAGTGCAAATGTGAAGGCCTTAAGTACAGTCTGGAAAAAACTGCCTCTAGATAGAGTTTAAGAGTTCTCTTTATGTTTTATATAGGTATATGGCTTGAAAAAAAGCATGGGACAGTGGAATACTGAAATTCACACTGAGGCCAGGTTATTTGTTAGATGTAGGGGAAATTATCAGAGTAAGAAGGTGAGTGCATCCTAGGAGCCATGCCGAGGGTCTAAGGAAGATTTAATTTCAAGCCACACCACTGCACTAAGGAGTGGCTTATGAATCCAGAAATACAACCAGAAGTGGGATCACAAATGTAGAATCTGGGTTGCCAGAAATGTTTCATCTTAGCTGCTATCAGTGCAGCTTCTCTGAATTTTGGAAGCCCTGCATCTTTCAGAATCTGCCTACTTCCCTGACATAAGCTGGTATCTCGTTACTGTGAATCTGTCTTAACCTCTGAGGCAAATTTTGTTCACTCTCCCCCAGACTGCTTATGGAATATTTTTCTCCTACTCAATCTCTCTCAAAACCCATCTCTGTTGATTCCTGATAGGGAATCAGCAGTGACACTTTTTAACCTTGTTTTTATGCTTAAGCATTTTTAGAAAACTTTTTATTGGAATTTTATTGTTAATATATCCTGTCTGCCCCTCTCCCCCTATTATTGAGTTACATTTTTATTATATCTCCTGTGAAATTGAACTGTGTTATTCTCAGGGTAAAATTTAAAGTTACTTACATTTTCAAAGGTGCCTACCAGTAACACTTAATGATGTAAAAAATAAGCCTTATTACTCTGGTCTATTAATACTTATTAATGATAATTTAAGGTGGCTCTGGTGAGTTTTGCCGTTAACTGTCCTTATCTTGCAGATGAAAGCCTGAATATTCAGCATCAATAAGAGAACATTGACTAGTTCATTTTATCAGGTTTTGATCACCTGTATAATACACATGAAGGATATGCATGTTTGCCAAGACTATGTGTCAGCATGTGTTTTGGAAACAAATTAGTATATTGTGGCTCATTTCCCCTTTGTTCCTTTGTATTCAAGGGGCTTTTACCTTTCCTATGAAAGACACTTGAGGAAATATATGCCTGCTGTGAAAGCCCAAATTATTTTGCATTGCATCTGCACTGTCTGGTTCTGCAATATTCGTTTTGGAATTAAATCAGCTTCCCTGTGTCTCTACAAAGGAATTTATTTTTTTCTAAGAAGTTGATTCTTTTATTGTGTGCATTCTTGGCAAAAGTATGTGCATTGACTGTCTTAGTAGCTTTCCTATGCATAGTAAAGTTTCTTATTTTCATTATCAGAGAAAATGTCAGTTACCTGTGTAATGCTTTGCAGAAGTAGGTCCTCACCCAGAAAGATCTGAGAGTCAAGAGAGCTAAGTGGAGTAAAGAAGAAGAATAGCAGTGATATATTACATAAGTCCAATATGTGCCAATACTGACCTTGGCAAAAGCAGTGTGCATGTAGTGTTACAATAAATGAGAGAAAAGCACTAATAAGTTAAAAAAAAAAAAAAAATTGCAGTAGTGCCATCTAGTGTGCCAGGTGTTGCAGTTTCCTGGAGAGGGACAGTAAACTACTTTCAACCATCCCACTTGTTACCTGACTCTCCTCCTGCTGCTGCTCCCTTTTCAGTCTGCTGACAGGAGAGCAGTAACAGCCTTGACAGAAGGTAGAGGAAGAGACCTGAGGGCTGTTTTGCAGATGCTGATTCCGGCACACATGCCATAAGGTTGTCATTGCTGCTCTAAAAAAATGAGCATCCATGGGGTTTTAGAGAAGGAGAAAGATAGCTGTTCTGTCTGTACTCCCATACGAATCTTGCTTGTCTACTCATTGGTTTCCACTGCAAAACATGTAATGGCTAAAATATCCTTTTTCAGCTACTGCAGGCACATTTTCTTGGTGTTGGAAGAGAAAAAAAAAAAATTGATGTGAGAAGAGGGACTGCTGGTTTTTGACACTTACTGGTGGAAATTATTTTTTGCCTGGTGGCTAAAGGACTTATATTGAATAGAGGGTCCACAAAGTATGGAGAGGTGAGAGGCAAGTGAAGGGAAAGAGGGACCTGTTTTGCATATTCATTCTTTGTATTAGGAGAAGCCCTTTTACCGTGACCACCCTAGTCTTTTCCACTGCTGCCTTTTCCACTTTTTCTGGTAGCTGAACCTCTCCACTTTAATCCCAAGATATGCAAAGTGCATGTCTTACCCCTCAGTGTGTGAAGCTGCACAGGGTTTATTTTTGTCTTCCATATAGAATCTGCTTGTAACAAGTGGAAGAGTGATCAAGCCAGGGAGTGCTGTCTGCAAATGAAACCAACAGCTCCACAGCACACATAATGCTGTGTATTCACCTGTCCTCTGCAGACAGTGCTGGAGGATATTGCTTTTCCAGTTGAATTTGCTTGGGGTGCAGCTATAGCAGCATATCAAATTGAAGGTGTCAAATTTTAGCTATCAAAGTGTTAAAGAAGTTTTAAGTGAACAAAAAGTCTGGACCCAGGAAGGAGAGTGCTTGATCTTTGCCTTGTAATGTAGACACTAGTTCTGATGCAAATCCATTTAGCCCTTTGGTTTAAACACTTCTGACTTGAGGAGTAAGAAGAAGGTAGAAGACGTTTCAAATCTCAGGAATGGCTAGGTAATGGAAATGGAGCTAGTTATTGGGGGAGAGGGGTGAGGAGAGGAGGAAGCAGTCTTGAGTAATTTTTTCATCTACTTATATTGTTTCTATAGAGCTAATTCAAGTAGATTGCTCTTGGCTATTTTGAAACTGGGTGGGAGAGCTGCCTCATCAGACATCAGTACTCATAGGAAGACTTCAGTTAGAAATTCTTCTCCAAAGATTATGAAAAACAATGAGAGGTTAATAGTTGGACTTGTGGGGGCTGTCCCCCAGGGACATGTGTCATGATCCCAACTGAATAGAGAGACTGATGAAGGGATTTGCCCAGCACAATATGAAAATATGTTGCAGATTAGGAAATGTAAACACATAAACACAGAGACACCTGCAGCTATAACCCCTCCAAACTTTATCCTTTCATAAATCTGTCTTTATAAACCTTCAAAATACATACAGACCTGATTTTCTCATATTATACCCTGCAGCATACAGACACTTAACTTCCATTGATTTCAGTACCTAAATGGGAGTTGTAGATCCTAAATTGTCTTTGAGGATGTAGCCTTTAGTTCTTGGTTATTGCTGAAATTGAGAGTACTTGCCCATGCTCAGTACCTTTTAACGAGCTCAGTTCACTTCACCTAATAGACTGCACAGCTCGCAGTTCCCAGGGAATCAATATTCTGGGCCAGATTCTAACTCGAGTCCTGCAATGCACATAGCTCTTCTAACTAATTTTTTAAATGTGAATTGTGTGTGCATTATAATTTCCTGCCTTTTGAGTGGCTAGATGTGCAACTTTAATGTTCTCTTAATGTATTTTTAATGAACTTTCTTAAGACTTCTGAGTGGGGAAAACATAAAAAAAAATCTATAATATGGTCTAGACACTACTCAAATGACCCTTTTCCTGCAGAAGTAAGAAACTCAACAGGGAATTCCTTCTCCTGAAAGCTTCAGAGGCTGTGCAGCTTCCGACTTAGGGGCAGAATGATTGAAGCAATAGTTCTCATGGAGTCCAAACTCAGTTGCTGTGCATATCACAAGATACACAGTGGAAGAGGCACGAGCTGACAGGCTACTTTATTTTTTTACTGTCAGCTATGTATTTATGCACAGCACAACCTTCTCCACTCTGTATATTTCAAAGCGCTAAAAAATCATACCAATTGTACTCTGCATGCTCAAAGTGCAGATTTCAAAGGTTCATGACTCAGTCAAATCAAAATCAATTTGCACCAGAACATTCAAAAGCACTTCTTCTTACTGAGGGCCATTTCTATGCTAAATTCTAACTCTCTGCTTGATTTTTTTCTTGGGGAAAAGTTGCAAAAAATTCTTGTAATGGTAAAAGTGGTTTTCTTCACTTCTTTCATATGCCAAATAATGGAACTGCATTAATTCAAACAAAATTACATTTTTTGGTCAGAGACCAGGTCAAGAAAGTTTCACTCCCAAAGGTTAAAGGACAGCTGAATTAGAGGAAAAGTGTACTTGGAAAAGTACGTGAAAACTTATATACTCTTGTCAGTAATATTCATGCTTTAGGAGCTTCACAAGTTGAAAAAGCATTGCATTTCTTTCTGTTGTAATAATTGCAGAGTATGGGAAACATGTATCATAATAATGTAGATTATTCATTTGACGGCATGCCATGTGCTGATTTGGTATCCAATTCACACATTTTGAGTGTAAAATCAGTTCCTCATCACTGTTCTTTCCTGGCCCCAAAGCTCACTAAAACTCCAGTTATGCCTATGGAGAGCTGTGTAACAGGGAAGTTTCTGAGCAAGATCAGAGGTGCAAGCTTGGCTCATTGGAGCAGAGCAGAGCTCTGCAGACTAATTGTGGCTCAGCAGGATGCGCTAATGTATCTAGAGCTTTCTGTTGCCTCGGCTGGATTCCTTCCTACACTCCATCAGGTGGCTCAGACACACGATGCTGTACAGAGAAGTCTCTGAACAGTGTCAGGAATGTTTGAAAGTGGATCTGTTTGCTCCCGCCCCATCAGGGCTTTGCAGTGGCTGATGAGCGCTGGAGTAGTGCTGTTAGTCTCTGCTAAAAATCAAATGCTTCTCCTCCTCACTCCCACTGCCTCTGCTGGAGGAAGGCAGACAAAAAAGAGGGATCATTCAGCCTCTGCTCTAGATGACGATTCTTAACCAAAGGTGTGTTATCTGCCTGTTATGGCAGATTTTTCTTCCCTTCATTCCAGCCCTATGGAAAAAAGAGCACTATCAAATCAATATGGTGCAGGAAGCCTGCTCTTAAAGGCTTCAGAACTCTAGGTACCATCAAAGAATTACTGTTATTTGTTATTTCCTGAGCTTCTCTCAGATGACTATTTATTTCAGCAGTCATGTTTGAAATTTGAAGCAGGATATAGAAAACTTGTAGTGTTGTGTTTTTCTGAGGAGCATACAGACAGAGCACCAAGTCTATCATAAAATCTGAGATTAAGAAAAACTCAAACTGGCTGGATCTAAAATTTGACCTACTTTGAAGGTTGTCCCATGTAAAATTTAATTTACTGACCAACCAAATGTAGATGTATGGGTGTTAGTGTGCTGCAATAAAATTTTGTAAAGACCATGAAATGTGACAATGATCTCTGAAAAGCTAGGTTATAGAAGTGATATTACAAATTTTAGTAATGCTTTAAATTAAGTGTCTTCAATATGCTTAACCTTGCATTAAACTTAGATTTAATAAGACAGATGTATATTAAGTACTGAATATACTTAAGGGAGCAATCTTGCATTGGCAGGGGATGGACTCAATGACCTCCTAATAGTTCTTCTCCATCTCTAATTTCTATGCTACTAATTGATTATTAAAACACTTTTATTGAGGATTGATATGTAGCTATTATATAGTTATTAATCTTATAACCCAACTGATATTTAATTTATACATAATTTTAACACACAATGTCATTTTAGTTTTTAAAGAATAACCCTGGAACAGTGCATTCACTGGGACTCTGAAAAATCTTGGTGGTAAATGAGGTTGGCCATTTTGAGGTTAATTGCAATTTAATGATTAAATCACACTTTACGGGGGTTTACAGTGGAAAGTAAGTTTACAGATCTCTCCACAAAAAAAAGTAATGTTTGCCTCAGCTATAGCATGGCTCAGGAAAGACAAAGAAACTTCTAATGAAGAGAGGTGCATTTATTCAAATTAAATATTATATGTTGTTAGATCTCAGACAACAGCTAAACTTTGAATATTTTAATGGTAATCTGTGTATCTCAATTTTGGAATTGTGAAGAAATATCCTAAAACTCTGAAAGTTTGGGAAAATGTTGCAGCGCTTTTGAACATTCAAAATTAATTTCTGTGAATGTCTGGCTAAACAAAAAGCTGAAGCTTTTTAGAGCTGTGTTATTAATTCAGCTTGTATGTGCCTAGGGCCATGGCTCATAATGGCATTCCTTTCTTTTTAACAAACTGTCAAGATTTTCAAAGGACATCCTGAAAGCCATAAGTGCCTATTTGTTGGATGTATTTCTCATACCCTAAAGGCTTTCTTTGATATGGACTGATCTTTTACATTTATGGATGGAAGTTGCATTAGAAAATGCCCTTTGTGAAAACCTGTAATATCTCAAGAGTGGCAAACATCTGATTTTTGGCTAAGGAAGTATGAAGAGTGTTAGAAGTCTGAATTTTTTTTTTTTAACATGATTTTCAAATAATTAGCAGCAAGTAAAAATATGAATAATTGCAAAACCTAATGCAAATGTATATTAATGCTTGAAAATTCCTAGTAAATTTAAATAATATAAAGAGTAGGTAGATGATGCTTCTCAATTTGCCCATGGGATTTGCACCTACTTTGTGATAAATTATTTAGTTGCAACATATGTCTTTTGATGTCAAAAGTGTAATGACCAAGTTTTGTTTTTCAAGCAGAAGGCTGGAATGCAGATGGAAAGGGCCCTAATGTCTGGGACATATTCACTCATCAGGGAGGAGATGGAGTTTTCAAGAACCAGACTGGTGATGTAGCTTGTGGCAGCTACACTCTGTGGGAGGAAGATTTGAAATGTATCAAACAGCTTGGATTGACTCATTATTGCTTTTCTCTTTCCTGGTCACGTCTGTTACCTGATGGGACGACAGGTTTCATCAACCAGAAAGGCAATTGTTTCTTAAAAATAGAAGGTTGCAGCTTTAATTCAAGGTTATTGCTGCAGTCTGGCATAATTAATCCAGTATGCTATTCTGCAGTGTAGCTTTGAAATTGCAACTTTTTTTCAGAGTAATTATAGGATGATTTTTTATAGGTTTGCAACAACTTACTAATTAATATTCTAGATCCCCTCGGATAACACAATCTTTTGGGATAGGATTATTATTATGTTTCCTATGTATCTTTTTGCTTACTCCAGTTTTTTTAATTGTAACTCTAAATCATTTTGCTTCATCAGAATGTTTATACTTACTGGGATCCTAGCCATGAGAATATTTTTGGATGGCTTACAATAGACAAGTTATCTCATTTGGCAAGTGCATTTAGATAGCTTATCAGTATACTCCAATGTGCTGAACTTCACATTGACTATTTTGCATTAAGGGACATACTTTTTCCAGACATTTTTCTTTAGCATATTAGAGAGGATTCTTCAGAATGATAGGAAGTATGCTTAATTCTCTGGCAAACAGAAGCTCTGAAAAGATGAGTTTTCACAGTCTCAGCAGGCAGTGTGTAAAGGGATACAGCTCATAAATAAACTGGTCAGATTTCTAGGAGTCAGATATAAAATTTGTTTCACTTGTGATTAATTTATTTTAATTCCATTGGTGTGGACTGGGGGAGAGCTTAAGGTCACTCACTAGGAAAAGACAGGAAAGGGCAGTTGTGCCTGCAAAACAGAGGGAATGGAAAAAAGAAGAAATAAAGAGCATTGTGAAGAATAAAAGCAACTGAAGCTGAACCAGAAACAATGGGAGAATCAAAGAAGCTGGCTGAGATTTCTTGTATGCTTGGAGGATAATATTCCATAGAGAAAGAATGTAAAGTATATTGGAATGAACTTCTGAATCTCAGTTCTGCTTCCTACTCTTCTGCATCTCGATTCAACCAAGAAGATGTATATCTTTATACTTCTAGGAAGTATTTGCCTTGGCAATTCCTTTCTTCTGGTTTGGAGACTGCAAAGATGGAAGGCTACAAAGGATTGAACTTAGAAAATACTCTTCAGGTTATCCTTATCTGTACTAGGGTGGTACCAGCAGAAGCAATCTTTTTCTGCAGAATTTTGGTCATGTAGAGCTTGGCTGTTCAGTAGACAGCAGCCTGTCCTCTGCATCCTGCAGATCAAGGTTTTCACCAGAGAGTGGAGGAGCCTTTGTTTCAAGATTTCAGAAAAGAGGGGCTGGTAAATCCGCTGTAAACAGACCAACCACCCATTTTTCCCTGCAGAGCATGCCAGATACATGTGCCAGTATCCCAGAGAGGCTTGAACTGAAGCTTTTTCTTTGCCACCAAAATTTACAATACATGGCCCACTTTCACTGGCACAGCTTCTCTTTCCCTCAGAATGCTTTTTGTGGTGTGTTGAATTTAAATTTGGCTGAGTAGTTGTGGTTTCTTTTCTGTGCTGATATCCCTTCAGCTAGGGCTGCAGGCACTGTAAAACCTCAGCAAGCTGCCTACTGAATGGGCTTTTTTATTTAGTTGTCAGAGTGGGAGATAGCAAGCGGGCATTCTGAATGCACTTGGTAAGGAAAGCTAACATTTTGACAAAACTCAGCTGTAATTTCAGAAAATGTTCACTTGATCCCCAGTATAAGCAGTTGCCTGATTAATATTATGAACTTTACATTTAACGAAAGGGCATTGGCAGAACTCCAAGTAGGGCAACTTTCATTAGGCAGGAGTTCACTTCTGCTGTGCAGTGATCTGTTGAAGCAATTGTAACTGCATAGCATGGAAAGGCCATCATCTTCTATATAAACATTTTTGCAAAGAGCATGTGAAGAATTAGAAAGCTTAAAGCAATATCCTTTTAAATAAAATCATTCACACCAAATGATTCACTACCAATTTCACACCTAAGATGTAGGACAGTAGAAAACCTTTAAAACCATTCTGTTTCTGACTTGGTTGAGGTAGGGTCTTTTAAAGCAGGGATGTTGTAGATGTATTGTTCCTAAGATGTGTCAGGCTTTAGCTTAAAGCTTACACCAAATTTTTAAAGTATTTTTGTACAATTATTTTTACCCTAGAAGGTGCTCTGAGAAGAAAAAGTGAGCTGCTAAACATTAGGTGTCAGTGCAGAAGACAGAAACTGTAGGCAAGGGGATATTGAGTCTGTGAGAATTTGATGTTGTGCCTCACTTCAGCATGAAGCTAGGGAATCAGAATGGGGAGAGAAGATGATAAAAGGAGAAAAGGACAATCCTTCACTTTCTACTGACAAACTGCTCCTTAATATCTGTAACCCCAAAATTTTGGGTTTTCTCCACAAAACCCTTATATACACACTTCCTCAGAAGAATGTTTTCTTCTGTATTTCTGCTTCTACCTGACTCACAGATACATCCAGACAAACTAATTCAACCTTCTCTGGAAGGTATGAGACAACCTGGAAATTTGAATTGACATTCACATTTTTCAGGCACACAGTTCTATTTCTCTTCATTTTCTAACAAAAGACATAAATCTTTTCCAATAGAGGTGTTTAATTGAGATGTAAAAAATAAATTATAGCTGGTTGCACTTAGATGTTATAAATGGTACTGTATAATTTATAATCTGAAAGTTAGGATGAGAAATGCTAGTGTCTTCTACATAGGGGTTGAATATGAGAGGACAGGATCCCGTAGCAGCAAAGGAATTCTTTTTTCCCAGTTTAAGCTTATGTAGTAAACCTTGTATTCTCATCAAAGAGTTAAAAAACACCTAGTCTCTCTGAAGACAAATAGAAGCCCATTCAAAAGTAGGAGAATCAAGATGTATTTGCTGCTAACTGCTATTGCAAAATGCAAGAATTTGCTTTCCAAAATTTAAGGTCTAGTATATTCCTTTCTCTTTTGCATGGGTGCATCCTCAGGCACAGGCACGTATCTCCTCTGGATTTAATGAGTTTTTCTGGTGCTGCATTCAGAAGGAAAAGCAAACTACATGTGAGATTTATTGTGAATTACTTTGTAAACAATCTTATTGAGTCTTGCTGTGCTAAGGGATGTGTATGCACCTGTTTGTTTAGAAGAAGTCACTGTCTAAATCAGGGATTCATAATTGATTGCTGCAGTAAACGTTGTCTTAAAAAAGCTATTTGGCAGGAATCCCTAAGATCAGTCATTTGAAGCTGGGTTAAGTTGAAATCTAATACTGTCCTTTTAAGAAGAAGATAGTATGGCATTCTGTGTTGGCATTTTCAAACATCAATACTCAGTAAGATGAACCTGAAAATACCAAGGAATATATAATAGAAGTATGAAAAAATTTCCTGCTTTGGATTAAACAAAACCTCTGGTTCAGAAACTGTTAAGAATAATGATCTAAGCCATACATAACCTCCTAAGCATACCTTTTTTTAACCTTTGCAATTCAGTCTTCCTCCTCTTACTTTTTGCTGTGTTTTCTACTTCTGTAGACATTTCCCAGTTCTATGTTTCAATGCAGCAAGGCCTTGAGATAGATATTTCACAAGCATCTATGTGTTATTAAGGATATGTGGTAGTCTAAAACCCACAAAAACTTTATGAAATTTAGGTTTCTGAGGTTATTAAACACTTTGGTATATTTAGCCCAAGTCTCTGAAGCAAAGACTGCCTGATTTCTACATTCCGTCAGCATGAGAGAGACCTATTCCTGTCTGGAGCCTCTTAGCTTAACAAATAATAATTCAAGGCCACTGTTGGCCTTTTCCAATTACTGCAGTAAACCAGATAGTTCAAGTAAAAGAGCAAGCTAATTGATACTCTTTGAACCAGAGCTTATGATGCGTATTTCAATATCTAGTGTTTCAGAAGGTTTAAAAGCAATACAGTTGTGTTTGCATGTAAGCAAAATTAAAAATGCCTATTTGAGAGCTTAAAGTATCCTGATATTTAAACTTACAGTGACCTCTCAGCAGTGTAAAAGTCGTCCTTTAGACAACATATTCATGTCAGCCACTGCTAAATCTGTGCAGAAGGTGAATTCCTTTTAAGCCTCTAGAAATACATCACCAGTTCTGGCCAGCTTTAACAACACATCCAGGAAATTAAAGTTGATCTCTGTCTTAGCAAGAGGGGACAAGAAAGGTTAGAAGTCAAGAGCTTTTAGAGAGGTGAGCTAATTCCTTCTTGCAGTTAGAAGGACTGAGCAGTCTGCAGCAGTGGCAGTGTAGAGGGTGAGAGGTGGTTTCTCAGATAGGCTATTGTCCAGCCATTCAGGCTGGTGGCTAAAGAGACCAGCGCCTCAAACACCATCTAAATGCTTGTAGAACCCAATGAAAAGCCTTAAATAAAATATACATCTAATAAGTGAAATGTTGAACTAACACCATTGCAAAATGTTGAACATGGTGACAGTGTCTCTGTCATGATGCTGGCACAGTGATGGAGAATGGAACATTCTGGAGGAAACAGCTAATCCAGCTAACAAAGTTCAAAACATATAAGATCAGCTTAGTTACCTTGCTGAGTGTGGCACTGAAGTTTTTAAAAGACACAGTTCTCAAGGAGAAAAATGATTTCATTAGAACAAATCTACCTGGGAAGGCTCTCAAGCATCAGGCTTCTTCCAACACGCTTGAATCTTGCAATGCAGTCAGGCTGCCATTCAGGCATTTAAATGAAAGGATTATATTTTCATGTGACCAGCACCCATCAGAATTATGTTTTTCCTGGGGAGTTGCTGTCCACTGATCTATTTTGAAAATTTGCATCCTCATTTCATTTTATGTGCCTGGTTGGAAGATTTTGTGTGCTGAGCATTTTTGCCAACTCTGGGGTCTTGTAACAGTAGTCAGCATGCACTTGAGAGAAAATATTTGCATCTCATAATAGAGAAAATGTGCAGTGAGGTTGTTTCAAGTGTTAAAATGTAACAAAATTCTTATTAACCCTTTTTGTTTCCTTTAATATTTTCAGGAGTCAATTCTTACTGCAAAACCATTATGGACCTGGGAAATGGCATCCTGCTCCCTGTATCAGTTTGGTTTGCCTTAATCCTTAATAAACAGGGGATCAAGATCAATATTCATGTAAATTATTGCTTCATAACATTTGGAGATTGAATGATCATTACTAATGGGCCTTACATTGCTTTAGCTGGTTGTTTAAAAGGTATAGCCCCAGTATTGGTACCACAGGTTACAAGGCAGATTTAATGTGTAAAAACTACTGCTAAACCCTGATGCAGTTGTGGTAATATTTGGAGAAAACATTTTGGACTTGTGTCAATAGCTCAGATTGATAGAACCTCTGTGAATTCTGCAGAAGATTTTTTAGAAGCCCATCTGGATGGCATAAGATATTGTACAAGATATAAATAAACGAGTCACCTTGGGATTTGTAATTTAATTTTTTCATGCTGGCTATAGAGAGTAGGAGCCTTAGTGTTTCCTTATTAACTTTTTATTTGATATCTGTTTTACTATTTGAAATGACACACCGGTGTTATACCATCTTTTGAACTCCAGAAATTATCTTTCTGATGCTAGCAGTAAGGCTTTCCTGGCATACATCTTCTCCTGGCAAGGAGACGTGTGGTGACTGCCAGTACCAAGGGTTAAGGAGCAGTGACAATAAGCAGATGCTAATGCAGGAAAGATATTTTAGTCTTCTCATTAAAATAAGTCATTTCACTGTCTTCATGGGTATTTGCACAGTTTTGCTTTTCCATTGTTAGTCATAAAAGGTCACTTCATGGGAAATTAAGTTAATAGGGTCAGTGCAATTTGATGAAAACTAGTTTTAGTTTGTAGCTTAGAAAAGATAGAGGGTAATGCATCTGATTTTATGGGCTTTCTTACATCTGTTCTGAATAAAACTTTTTCTTTCTCTGGTTCTAGGATACATATAATAACCCTATAATTTACATCACTGAGAATGGGTTTTTGCAAAGTGACCCTGCTCTACTTGATGCCAGTCAATGATGGGAGTATTTCAGACTGATTTTACAGAAAAATTTAAAATGATGAAAGATCAGTTGTGTAAAACTAATATAATTTTAGTATGTGCTTATTTGCATTCAGCAATGACCAATGATTCTTGAAGCTAAAACTTATGTAAATCAGAGTAAAGTGGTGTGATTAGAAAAAATGTTTAGCTGAAAGGAAAACAAGTAGTTTTAATCTTGGTGTGGAAGCAAAAGAAAAGGTGCTCCATATATACATTGTTCCTAAACTTATTTTGTAAGGTCAAAGTTCTTCATTGAGCAGAGCAACCACGTTAAAAAGTGCTTATCATTAATGCTTCTTAGGATGTATAGTTGAGTGCCCCTGAAAATCTGATCATTGCATCTCATTATATCCTCACAGAATACAACCTCCCACACACAGTGAGGTCTGTGTAACAACTAATTCCTGTACACAGCCATTAAGTCATTATAACTCAGCCTCTGCCTTCATGTCAAGGTGCTTAAAACTGTTCAACACTGGCAAAGCTCTTATGCTTTACCGGTAGTTTCTGTATTGGCCCCATTTCCAACATTCTGGAAATTCCTTCCTTACCTCTCTTCTTTTGGTAGTCTCTGTAGTAATTTACTGGAAGTAGATCTTCTCACTATGTAGCAAGCGAAATGCATTTTAAGATGCCAGTTCATTTAGATAACAGCTAGTGCCCTATTGTATTTGTCCAAAGTGATCACAGTCATGAAAGTCATATCATAGTTCAATAGTTTTTTGTGGCCGCTTTTATATTATCATGTTTAATTTTTACTTTTTGCTGTTTAAATTCTTTTTTTATCCTTTTGTTAAAAACCCCGTTTTTGTTAAAAAACTGTTTCACTTAAAAGCTGTCTTTCTATCTTCTTCCTTTTAATTTAGGGTTGCAATTATCCAAAACTCCATGCCAACTACCTCTTTTTCTTCAACTAAGTAGAAGATGAACAGGACCTTTTTCCTGTTCATTTTTCCAGCACTGAAACCAATTCTGTCTGAATTGTTTCTCTTTCTGTCTGAAGCAGACTGGTCATCTACCAGCTGTCTTTGGAGAGCACCTCCTGGGCTGTTCCATATCTGACCCCAAGCCATGTCTGGAAACTAGTTGGCATTGGACAACAGTTTTATCAAGGAGTTTTGTTTACTTTTAGGTTTGTAGACAAGATATCTGGATTTGACTTTCTCTGAAGATGCAAAGAAATTAAGAAACACAGAATTCTCACTCTTCAATGAAATTGAACTAATTTACCAAATCTATTTGTTTTGACAATGTTTGAGAATGTACAACGGCTTTTTCTGAAGTAAATATTTAGGGTAGGTCTGATGAATCCCACTGTAATGCATCTGTTGACACAGTTCTCTTTATGCATAGTAACAAATAAATGGGACTAGCTTGGAGGTGGATGCTTATTGGAAAATATCAAGAGTTGAGTAAAATTTGCCTTTATCATTTTTTTCAGTCCAAAAATACTTTTAAATGTGTATGTGGTCTGAGTCTAATCAGTGCAACCTTACACAGGTTTAGTTATATTTGCAGGTTGACATGAAGTTTGTCATTTTATCCAGTAAAATAGCATGGCGGAATGCTGGCTGAAATGGGTCCCTCTGTACAAAGATAATATAGCTCTTAAACCCATCAGCTGCTTGCACTCTGTGAAGAAATGGCAGTAACATTATCCCCATGTGACTTTGTGCCCACTACTCTGAGTAAACATTTGTCAAGGCCACTCCACATGTAATGACCCACGAATGAACAACCCATTTCAAGTTTTCAGCTCAGATTGATGCAAAGCAGGACACTTAAAGATGTTCACTTTATTCAGTGCTTAAATGCTTAACCATTTATTAAGTGTTACATGAAGCATAAAAGTTTAATTGCTTTGCATACGGTGCCTACTCTGTGATAATTCCTTATCTTTTGAGCTAAATTTTGAAATTATTAGTGCAGACCCACTCATGCAAGGGCCTTTGAGTCATACAGGAGACTGTGCAGATTCTGCTATGGGACTTAAACATCTACTTACTTTTTTGACTAACCAAGAAATAAACATGCTTGACTACAAAGAACTACTATTATTTACAGTTTGTTACTGCAGTTGTTATTAGAAATATTTTACTATGTTGTAATTAGATTGATAGTATCACCATTTAATTTTTTTTTTAATTAAAAACCTTCCTCACTTTTAAGATACATATTTACACTGGTTATCTTAGTTTTTTCATCCAAAATTTTCAAAATAATAAGGATCTTCCATTTTCAAGATCTTGTGTTTTGGAAAGAGTTATGCTCTAGTACTCTGAAAATCAGAGCACTTCAATGCCTCCCAAGCTACATGGCCCAAATTCCTAAATTTTTTTCTGTCATCAGGACCATTTAAATGACACGATTTTGGAGGTCAGGAGCTGTCCTTAATTGGTAAATCAACAATGTCAGAGAAAATTGAGATTTTTATTTTTTAGTTAGTTAAAAAGACCAGAATGAGCAATGTAAATATGAACTAGGAAATAGAGAGCAGCATGCAGCTACTATAAATCATATCATTGCTATTATAAATGTGTGCAACTGCTGCCATGTTGCTTCTGCAATATATGAATAGATAAAAACATCAATATTTTAAGAAATGTGGATATACATATTTAGCACCTCAAAAGAGCCATAAGCATGCATGGTGCTTTACAGATAAATGAAAGTGATGTCTTCTTACCCCAAGGAACTGAAAATCTAATTTAGATACAATGCATGAAGAGATGAAGAACAAAAATCTGGATGAGAGGTAAAAAGAGAACATGGGTCAGAGTAGTCAAATGCTTTTTACTACAGTTGCTCTTTCTTAATTTTATGTAATGTGTGTTAAGGATGACGTCTAGGCCAAAGATCAAGGCTGCCAAAAAAGAAAAAAAAGGTATTTGAAAGTACTTAGTTTTGAAAAGTGGAGCCTTCTAAGAAAGATAATGTAGTTTTATAAAGTCTGTGGAGGAGAGCAGTGGTGCCAGCTGACGGAGAAGAGCAATGAAGGTATTCCATAGTCTGGCTGGTAAAAGATTACTAATAATGCTGATGGGGAGGAAAAAATGAATTAAATTATTTTTAGGTTGCAGACTGCTGCAGGAAGTAGGTCCTGGAAGTTAGTAGAAATAGAAAGTAAAGAAATTGAGGATGATGTGATGTGATATGAGCAGAGGCAAATAAGAGGGAGATGAGCAAGAATAAATGTGAACAAGCAGGACTAGATTTGGAAGTAAATAGGAAACATATGAACATTTAATTTGGATTCAGCTAGAAGGTCAGCAGTAAAAGATGCAGGGCAAAAAGGAGAAATGATTGTGAGGAGAAAAGGATGGGTAAAGCTCAAGATTCAGATGGTGTTAATTTTCTCCTTAAATATGCTTGAATGAAGCAGAAGAGAAAATGAGATACAGAGAATGCTGACTGCAATGGGAAGTGCAGAGCAGAACTAGAACTGACAGTAAGCAAGGTGCTGCAGTTAAGATTTTAAAAATTGAACTTCAAGTTAAATGCAGTCTCTTCTGGATAGCTTTTTATGTCCTTTTTGCCTCAGACTTCTAAGAATTGTTATAAAACCTTTTATTTATTGTTGTCACTGTACACTCCAACCTTGCTCTCGTGAACTAAACATTTAGTCTGTATTGTAGATACTTAGAAGCCTGCTTTTGCTGCATTCCCTTGCACATAAAACAGTGAGGTTATAATGCAATACTCTAGTCCATGAAAATATGATTTATTGTTAGATTAAATATGGATGTCATAATGTGAGCCCCTTGGGTCAACTATAAGCTTGAATGTTATTGGAAGAGCTGCAGCAGCAGCTCTGTTTCTTCATCGCTGCTGACAAAAATGCCTCTACAAATAGAATACAACAATGCAGACATATTAAGGAGTCTCTGAGATGTGCTGTCCCTGGCATAACATTGCCATGTGACATTTTCAAGAACTATAAATACATTGACTGCATTATAGTGTAAAAGTTAAGAAGCTTTGCAGTAGTCACTGCAGAAGCATTAAAATCAAGCTGAATTTGTTGCGAATACCGTGAGGCATTCAAAGCTTTTAAAAACCCAAATCAACACAAACAAAATAAACAACAGAGAAACTCCTAAAATCATAAAGATATAACTGGGATAGTACAATATTTTGATCAGTTATTAGTGTAATTTTAAAAAGTCCAGAAGACACAAGTATGATTCCATAAAGTTCCAGTTAAATGCAGTAATATAAGTCCCCATTGTGACAAGAGCAGATATAATTTCTTAGAAAAAGTATCTGAGACAGTTTAGACAATAGAAGTTACAGTTACCACTTCGTAGCAATATTTGCTTGTTAGTCAAAGTTTATACATATTTTTTTCACATTAATCCTTTAATCTGAATGGTTTAACCCCTGAAAATGAGCTGGTTTTTTTTTAACTCTTAAACTGTAGTTTTGCAGTGCAAAATTATGAAAGAACATTTTCTTTTTCCAAAATGTCCTGTAATTTCCCATCAAAATTATCTTCAGTGAAAAAATACTCCACAGTTGTGAGCTTGTGAGCTTGTGTTGGGAAACTTACTACTGGAATTAGGGTAGTAATTCCTATCCTAATAATGAGGGTTATGGGAAGCCTGGCCAGTACAACAACAGAAGAGGATCTCTGCAACAAAACTTTGTGAGTGATTTTCTTCATTGCCACTCTCTGGATTTTGATTTAAAAAAAGATATTAAAAGACAGATTTATGCATTAGCTTCTAGATGCCTCTGGATTGATCAGCTCTCCCAGGGGAAAGGACTGTAATAAACAGGAGCTTTGTGTGCAGTGTTAGAAAGAGGAGAGCTAGACTGATTGGTGCAGCAGCTTGTTCAGGTCTTGGGGAACTGGGATCTAGCCAGTATTTCACATCCTCACACAGTACCTGGGATGTGCTTTGATTCAGAAGTAACCAGCCCCCAGTGAACTGTTAGTTTTCAAAAGCATTAGCAACTGCAGAGCAAGAATAGCTGCTGCTCTGCAGAGGAGAGATCCAGTGTGGGAGGCTTTAGCTCCCTCAGAGAGGATAACCTAATTAATCAGGCACTGTGGATGCTGCACTACTGCTAGATAGCTCACGATTAAGTCCCTGCTAGAAACCTCTTCGGAGGATCAGTTTTGTTACAGACATACTGTCTCCTTTGCTTAGCAGTACTACACGATTGTTGTAGTAAAATTCAGCATTTCAGTTTTGCTGCTGTTTGCCTCAGTTGTGGAAGCAAAAACTGGGGATCCCAACAGCTAACCAGTTTGTAATCTCCAGATCACACCTAGGTGGCCAAATAGTTAGAGGCAATTACTGCTCACCTGCACTTTAAAGAGTTCCTGCAGAAAATTATTTTTACATGTACAATGTAATCCCCACATCAGAATTAGTTTTTTGGTTCTGTTGTTTTTTGGTATTTTTTTTATTGTACAAGATGAAAGACAATGACAACTCTGCTGGAAAAAAATTCACTAATAAAAAGGAGGGATTTTGGCCTTTATGATGAATAAACAGTCTTTCATGAAAATAGTGAATTTAAATTCATCAGATGTGGATATCAGAAAACATCATTGAGTTTGATATCAGTTCTAATCAACATGCTTCATATGGAGTTACCTTTCAGAAGCAAATGTACTGAATCCACAGAGGCACATCATTAAAAAATGCTGTGGTAGTGTTGTGTCTTTGAGACAGCTTTAATTTATATCTCCACTTTTTAAAGATAATACAGCTTTAAAAAACTCGAGCCCTTTAAGTACATTGTAAATGCTTTCTTTGGATTATATACAGGATCACTGTTAGCAAAAACTAAGTTAATATGTAATACAGTTTGGCTAAGCTTTTCCACATAGACATATATCTTTCCTGTAATTGAGAGATAAGTTCAGTTTATTAGAATAAACATCTGTATTTAGATATCTATCACTTCTTATTCATGAATTTATATTCCAGAAAAAGTGATTTTTCTTTTAATTTACAACAGGAAACATATTTCTTCTTAGGGCAGAGCATACTACTGAAAAAAATTATGAGAATTTGTTTAAAGGGTATTACAAAATTTGAGAGAAAGCTATTAGATGTTGTAGTGATGGTACAACTTTTATCCCAAGATGTTCAGATGTTCCTGAGTACTTTCCCTGGGATGTATTAATGCTCTGCTTCTCATCTGGCTAAGTGTCTGCTGTTGACCATTTAATTAGATAGACCTGTGACATAATCATCCTTATGTTCATTTGACAATTACTGACAAATGGATCTCTTCCAAGGCAGATTTTTATAAGTGCAAATAGAAGAAAAAATGAGAAGATAAACTTAGTTAGGATATACTGTGTTAAAAAAAAACAACTGTATTTTGAAGTGCTTGGGTTGGTAGCTAATATATTACTATCCAGCTTCCAAGCTAGTTATTTTTCATTATGTTTCTGTGATAATAATAGCTCATCATTTGATTTCATGGGAGTTATTGTCATTCTAAAGGGCTGCAAATGATATAAATGCAGCTGTACAGGGAATATTACAATGTCAAACGAAGTAGTGTCATTGCAGATTTACGTATATGCTCCCACAATGTCAATATGAAAGGAAATAAAACATTGATCAATAGAGCACAGTATCAGAAGCGATTGGATATAATGCAAACAATGCATTATCTCTTACACAGTCTTGTTAAATGAAAATACAACTTTCAGGCTATGAAAACAGTGCATTGGGTTTGAACCCAAGTGTGCCTGGTTGTTGAAAGGCACTGCAATTTTTACTGAGTAAGGATATGCCCCTCCATGCATTAACGCATACGTTCAATATGACCTACTTTATAATTGCTGTGGGAGTTTGCCTTTGCAGTTTTTGAGAGTTCTCTGTTCAGATTCCCAACCATAGCATTGCATTAGCTTATTTGCATTGAATCAATTTTGCTAAGGGTTCTCACATTTTTATATAAAGAAGTACTTAGCTTTGTTACACAGGGAATGAAATATCTTGATATCAATGTTAAACTAAAGAAATTGAGGTAGCACAAGTTCAGTGTAATTTAGCTAAGGTCAAAATGCAGATGGGATAATAACAGGAATAGTACCTGTATTTTTCTGCTCTCCTGTGCTTACTCTGTATGTGCAATGTCACATTCCTGCTGCTAACAGACATTTTGAAATAAACATTCATATCAGAGGAAATGAATATGTACCTGAACGCATGGTTTGCATCTTTCGAAAACTCTAATGAGAAAGTCATCTGGTGAACTTGTATAGTAGCTGTAAATTAAATACAAAATGTTACTATTTCAAACATATTAAGGATATTTATCCCTATTGAAGCAAGTCTGATATTTGAACAGAAGATTTTTGAGGAGTTAATAATTCTATTACATGGTGGAATAATTTGCCCAGTAAAAAGATGAACAATTATATTTCTTGGAAATAAAAAATCAAATTATCAAGTAGAAAAATAAGTGCAAAGCAGTACACCTCTATAAGAATGCTGCATCTGTCTGGATATAACACAAGTTAAAATATATAAATTGGAAAAGAACCCACAGCTTTTATTTCTTCATGCTAGAATAACAAAAGACTAACTACATGACGTTTTTTAGAGTTCTCTAACAATTTTTTTTCAGAAAAAAGGAAATATAAGAAAATGAAGTTCTTGAAAGAAAAATCAATTTTATCACAATTATGATAGATGCTTAAAAATTTACATTTCCTTTTCTTACAATAATCTAACAGTTAAGTGTATTTTCTTGTTATTCCCTCAAAGAGGGGATTCTCTGTCACTTACTTTTACTTTGTAAAAATAACACCTGAAAGTAAAGACCTTCCTAATATTTATAGTAATTGTGTTTTCTATTTTCAAATTGTGCATCCTGGAACACTTACACAGTGTAACAGTGACTTGGAATATGAGAATATAAGGCTTTTGCAACAATCTTGAATTAGAGAGAAAATCCAGAGGGAATTTGGCTTGTGTGGCAAGTATTTGCTAGTGGTAGGCTCAAGGGATTAATTGTCAATCAAAGGGGAAATATTCTTCTGCAATGGCTGTTTGCAAAACAGGGAAAGAATGTCTGCAAAGGCTCCTTGTCTTGCATCTCACACCATGTCTCTTCTGTTTCAGTGTTTAAGAAGCCTTTAAGACACTTCCATGTTAGTCATCCTTTTTTATTCCCTCAGGAGCACCATTGGGATAGGCCTAGGAAGAGTTTTGACATCTTGGAAACACTCACTGCCTTCACAGCTAAAGTGTAATTTTTTATTGATGTTGTTTTTGTTGCCTAATTTCTTAGTATGGAATATTAAAGTTTATATGGACAGCTGCTATGGGAACTTTAGTAAAAGGCTTAAGCAACAAAGTAAAGCTTTGATTTTTCAGGAACAATCAACTGTATGTGCCTTAGGTGTTTCAATGTTTCTATAAAAAAAGTCAGAAACCCACAACAGTATTACAGTGGTTTGCACTCTTCTTTCTTGAAAGTATAAGAAATTATATGAAACATAATTTTATAAAGAGAGTTCAAAACCATGTTTTTATATACTTTGTATCCTTTATAATGGATTCTTACTGATTGTTGGATGACTTTAAAAAGTGACAAACCATTGCTTGTGTTACTGCAGATACAGAGTCAGTGAAGAGCTCAGGCAGTATTTTTTTGCCTGGACTAATATCTCCACTGTAGTAAGCAGGATCATGCTGCAACAACTAGAGCTGTCATGCACTTTTCAAGTTTATTCTTCAGTTACATTGTACAAACCAAATCTACAGATGCTAAAGGAATCAATAAGCATGGCTGAGTGAAGAGCCAGAGACAAATGCTTAAGTCCTTGCAGAAGGGGAGAAGAGAGTGCTTTTGGTTTCTGCAGCTTCTGAGAGTCACTCGAAAGCTCTCTCTTGCACTTGCATGCCTCTTATGTCTGCAACTCAGACTGTTGCCTCTGATCTCAACAACCAGCTTCATGCTTGTCTGGCAGTCTTTTTCTTATGAGCTACCCCAGCAGCTGGGAGCAGCTGGGTGCATCAGTAAACAGTCTCCAGGTTCTACATCCTCTTCTTTACTCAACAGCTTTATAAGCTTCTAAAAAAGGATCTTTCACTAAGAAATACCATTTACAGAGCTGAGTGGGGCAAAATCTTTAGTGTCCCTTGTCAGGTGTTGGCTTTGCAGTGTGGGCATTAGCTTCAATCCTGAAGCTTCATTCTGAGACTTCAGTAATCCAGTGCTTTTTAAATATAGGTTACAACATTGATCAGGGCCATGGAATCCCCCTCCCATTTATATTCTTCTGTGCAGTTTTTCTGTACTTATTTGGCTATTGTGGCATTTCCTTTTTTTTTTCCTTTTTTTCCTTTTCCCTGCTTGCCTTCTCCCCATTAATCCTGTGTTTTCCAGCAGGCAGATGCTGATTTTTCTCATCCATGTGTAATCCCAATGAAATTTTCATTTTCCATATTTTATAGTCTGCTGCTGTTCACCTTTTTAAACACAGGCAATAGCAGTCCAAGGGAGAAGAATTCACTAACCTCCTGGGGAAACTAAAAATGATCATAGTCTAGCAAGTCAGTCTTTAAATGTCCTTTGCCCATTCCACCCTCCCCTCTGCTACTCTTTAAGTATTTAAATCTGCCCCCTACCAGTCAGACTTCCTCACCAGATGGTGCCTTCTGACTAGCTCTGCCTTTCTTCAGAGGATGAATAAGTACTGCAAAGAGCATAAGGAACTGGTGAGACAGCTACTGGAATATTTCATCAGTGATAGTGTCCACTTCTTTAAAAGGACAGTGAAAAATGGCACAGAGCTCAGGAAGGAGCTGCAAAAATGATTTGAGGGCTGGAGAAAATGTCTTACTGGAGAACGCTAAAGGTGCTCAGTCTGCCTAAACAAGATTGAGAGGTGTCTTGATTACAGTGTACAGGTACCTTCATGGGAAAATATACCAGGTACCAAAGAGCTCTCTAATCTGGTGAGGAGAAGCATAAAAAGAGATAATTTCAAATGAGAAATCAGACACAGTTTTTAACAGTGCAAGCAATTAAATATTGGCACAAATTACCAGGAGGTCTGGATTCTGCACCTCTTGCCTTCACATCAGCGCTCAGTGTAGTTTGGAAGATACACCTCAGTGAAGGATGAGTTTTGGATATATATCAGGCAAGTTAATGAAATTTAAGAGCCTGCGATTCACTGAAGATAAACTTGGATGGACTTATGATCTCTTGGTTTTTAATTCTATAAATATAGGAGTGCTGTCTGCAACAACTGTTTATGAATCATTAAAAGAAATCTGGTCTGAGGTGTACTCTGGCAGTATTAGGCACTGGTTTTGTGGAAGTAGATATGCATAAATAATTATTTTATTAGCCTAAAGATAAAGCTAAAACAAACAAACAAACAGGACGGGAGTGATCTAGAGTATACGATTTCAATGTTTAGGTAATTTTAAGTTATTGCAATTTTTGAAGTCAGGACAATTTGAAAATATATACCTCATTTTGTAAAGGAAAGTCAAATATTTCCTTGGGGAGATTTTAAATTTGAATATTTATATTTCCCCAAAATATTTCAATTTTTTTTTTTTTTTGTTTTGGATGAAAGAATTCTGCCCTTCTTTTGCCATAATTGCATTTACAGTATGCTTATTTTCAATGAGAAAACCACCTGAGGTTCTTCCAGAGACATAGGGAAACATATTCCATACTATTAGCTCATTGGTTGTTCTTACTTGTTCTCCTCTTGGAGAATAATTCTCATTTATGCAGGCAGTGATAAGGTTTTAAATGATGTAATCATATATTGGTGCAAAATGGTAATGGCTTTGTCTTTAAAGATAAAGATTTTTTTAAAGATTAATTATATTCCACAAATTGTTTTAAAAGTAGAATGTTAATATTATTGTAAGACTCCAACTTGGAAGGCAATTTCCCTATCTAATATATATCATTTAATCTCAATATTCTTCCTTCTTTTCTTCCCTATTGCTACTGTTTCCAAGTGCTGTGCTGGATATTTTTTTTTCTTTTGTGTTTATTCATACACCTGTGAGTATCTGTTTCCTCTCCTCCAGCAAGATATCACTTAGTCAGGCCATGCATATTTATCTTTTCTCCTGGTCTTAACTGATAATTTATTTTTTTTCATCTCTTGATACCTTTTGCTTTTCTTTCAGCTTCATTCAATTTGTCACTTTCTCTTCAAACAAATCATCCACAGAACATGAGACTGTACTAATAACAAGTGTTACAGCTTGGTGCCTGATCTGACAGGTAATACATGTTTGAAGTAAACTCTGATGCAATTTTAGCCAAGGAAAAGGCAAGAAGCACTTTCAGAGCTAAGACTGGAAAAGTGACAGAGGAAAAAATATCAATCCCATGTAGAAGGCAGAGTTGTATGTAGCATGGGTTAGTGGCTGAAGCAGGAAGACAGAAGATCTCAAGAGTGTGGTCAAGGGAGGTGAGATGGAAAGGAGAGGTAAGGAGGACAGGGTGCCAGCAATAAGCCTTAGCTGGAACCTAGGTTAGAAATTCTGCTCTAGACATCATGAGATATTAGGTACAGAAACTTGATGAGGTTTTTTTTTCACCTGGCACTCAGGAGATGTATTCTCACACTTCGTATGTTTTACTGGTATTATCTCATGTCTTTTCACCCCCTGTATAGTGATAAGCAGCAGCCATCATCATCCTCACCACTTAATCTGCTCTCCTTGTTTTACAGTATTTGGATGACACTTATCTCTTCACATTGGCCAAAAAAAGCATCTCACATTAGCACAGCCTTTCAGTCTAAACCTCCACCTCTCTTGGGTCATGGGCACTCATAATTCAGCCTGGATGTTCCTCCCTCTGCACATTTTCACACATCATAGGCTACCCCACAGAATTTTAGAACTCTTTGAGAAGTTCATCCTAGACAAGTAGAAAGCAAGGACATAGGAAAACATGAAGGTAGATTCCCTTTCCTTGTACTCAATGTAAGCTGAGCAGGGAAAACCCTGAAGTTAGACATCAGAGTCCTTAATTGAATGTCCCTAGTAATAGGAATTTTTCTTACATGGCAATTTGATTATAATAGGATGTGGGGAGTGATGGTTTATTTTTTTTATGTGGTATCAGTTTTTTACTGTTTTTTTTTTTAAATAAATCAGCTGTAATCAAAGGCTAAAATGTGTGTGTGCCTCTCCACTGGCAGTCAGCCTGAGCCTTTTGCCAGAGCTCATGCCTGTTTACCATTAATTCTGAATAAGTGACCGAATAATACACTCAGTATATTCTGTGCATGGTCTGTAACTGGAGGTGGCAGTGTTCTGCTACATCCTTTCCATAGTCAATTTTAGTCATGGAAAGACTATTTTAATTCCCTCAGTCCTAATCTATGCTTTTAAATAAGTAAACTCTGTGCACCTGTATAAGAGTTGTAATAGAGAAGATTATTATGATATGAAAAATGTCTTTACTTAAACAAAAGGTTTTCCAAAAACCTAGTTTTAATCATTTATAAGCAATGTTTATAAATTACTTACAAAACATGCAGTGGGATAGCATCAGTTCTGTGTGCAACAAAAACAAATCAGGTAACAGCAGAGACATCCCTCTTTGTCACAGATATCTGGAATGTGAATATGCTGCATGGTTGCTGTAGTTATGCAAAAGATTTCAGATTAAAAACTGGACACTGTGAAACCAGCCCCTAGTTTTAGCCTCCTACAAGTAATAACCACAGCCTTCTGAAGAGCTGGGGTTTTTTTTAATTTCCAAGGGTGAGAGGCAGTTCACTCTGTGGAGCAGAGAACACTTTCCTTGTCCTGCAGAATTTCATGAAATTTGAGAGATTTTAGAGAAGCAGTGGAGTGGCTGGAGGTGAACTGAAGAAGAAACTTTGCTCTAGCATCCTACTCCCTTGCACTGGTCCCAGCTGCAAAGATGGCACTATATTTGTATTGATTTTTTTAACAGCAAAACCACTGTATGTACCTGAATCTGTAAAACAACAGAGTATTGATCTATTACAGAAAATGATCTATTTAAAGTATCTATTCTCTGCTACTCTGGGGTGCAGAGGGACATCTATTTGCTAGTGTAGCCTGGCATATCTGCACTACAGCCATAAGTTTTCACCATCTGGGCATAAATTTAAACCACCACTTCTCCCTAAAATAACCTAATATTGCTTAAATCTTCCACCACCCATTGCCATATATATATATATATATAAATACATATATATGTATATATATCTGTCTGTGTGTCTGTGTAGGCATCTGAAACAGAAGACCTGCCAACAGACTTGGATTTTTTTTCCCAACTAGCAATTTGTTTAACTGGTTTGCACTGCAACTCTGAAATTATTTCACTTAAAAGGACACTGTGGATGTTAATGAAAAAGATTCATTAGGGTTTTAATAATTCCTTAGAGGCTTTAACCACAAATCTGTTTCTATACCAAAAAAGTTCTTCTTCTTGTCTTAATCCATCTATTTTGGGGAAGCCAGTGCATGTGCTGCTGGACTGTTAATCGTGCTTCTCCTTGTCCTGTACCTAGCTTAAAGAAAAAAAGTATATGTTTGATAATGAGGAAAAACTACACTAAAATTCAAATGTTTCTTTTGCAATGAGAAATTGGAACTGAAATTGAGCCCTTTTGTTAGTTCAGACATACCTGTTTAGAGTGTAGTTTGTGTAGGGCCGGTTGGATCTCTCAGTGTGATACGGTAAATCTGCCCTTCTGTTACACAAGAGCAACCTCAGAGTCTCCATTAAGATGGAATCTGTACAGCTGGGACAAGTTTTCCTAGTTTACCTAATTGTGTATTTGACATTTTGGGAGTGCCATTGTTAGGCAGCAATCACCGATTACGCTGAGTCGGACGGGACCCACAAGGATCACTGAGTGCCAGCCCTGCAGCGTCATCCCCAGGAGTCACACCAAGAACATCGTCCAGAGGCTTCTTGAACTCTGTCAGGCTGGGTGCTGTGACCACTGCCCTGGGGGCCTGTTCCAGTGCCCAGCCACCCTCTGGGGGAAGAACCTTTCCCTGACATCCAACCTAAACCTCCCCAGACACAGCTTCAGCCCATTCCCTTGGGCCCTGTCACTGGTCACCAGGAAGAGCAGACAGACACCAGAACGGTGTCTGTCTCTCCTCTTCCCCTTGTGAGGAAGTTTTAGAATGCAATGAGGTCTCCACTCCGTCTCCTCCAGGCTGAAAAAACAAAGTGCCCTCAGCTGCTCCTCATATTCCCCTTCACCATCTTTGTTGCCCTCTTCTGGATGTTCTCCAACAGCAAAATGTCTTTCTCATATTGCAGTGACCAGAACTGCACACAAGAATTTTTGTCTGAAGATGACTGAACATACCACATAGATAAAATTCCATATTCCAAAATCAGTAGGAGATTTGCTTTTAATGTCAATGTGACCAAAACCTAATTATATATGAAAATACATTCCATTGAGTAGAAGGTTCTGAGTCCCATTATCCTTCACAAAAAGGAATTAATGGATGTTAATTAATTAATTAATCTCAATGGATGTACAGAAAACCTCTTTAGATGTTTTTGATAGTATTTCCTAATCCTATCTGCATATTTCCATACAGAGAAACATAATTCAAGTATTTAGACTTTCATAAAGAGAAAAAATTGTGATGCTGTATGGCATCTTTATGTCATACATCTGTGTTAGCAACCCAGATTGCCACTTATATTACTAGAATTTTGATTACATTTCACTGGTCTTTCTCTTGATCTTTTTGTTTATGCTGTTGAAATCTAAGCCTCAATCTAATCTAATTCCATTGTTCTTGTCAATTTTTTCCCCTTTGTGTTTCTGTAAAATTTGCTAACTCAGTCCAGGTATAAGTCACAGTCATACATGTGATATTAAATTAATGTTCTTTTTTATTCTCTGGATTATTAAACGTCCATTTAAATCCATATATATCATTTGCCTGCACATGCAATTTGCATGATTGAATGTTTTTTGGTAGTGAGACAGATTCTGTATATTGTAATATGTCAATTCCAGAACTTTTCAGAAAAGTGTATTTCACAGTTCTCATTTTGTGGTCTATGAGGAATCTTTATTTTTTTGAATAAGTATTGATTGCATGCTACAAATTGATTGCAAGCCCATAAAAGAAATAAAAGTTTATTTTATTCAGAAAGAATAAACGTGGTTGATGATGAACAAGAGCATGAATGGCAAACCAGTGGGAAAAAGGTACCTCAACAGTGCAACTTAGTAATTGTCCTCATTCTAAAATTAGGTAAGTGCAAATGTTTATGTGCAATGACTTCTGTAAAATCAATATGAAATCCAAGCTTTGACATTTTCATTTAAAGTATGGGACACTTTCCACGGGTTTCTTGTCCTCACAAATTTCTGTGAAATTTCAATTTTTGTGAGTATACAATTTAATATTGCCACCTGTATAGGTAAGGAATAGCCAATATCTCCTTAAAAAGACCACAAAGGCACAAGAAGATATCAACAGGAAACAAGTATTCTCCGCAAATACCATATACTACCATTTTGATTATTGTACTAAAGTCACACTAGGCAAGGAGATTATAATCTTCTCTCAGATTAAAGAGCTAATGAAGATGAACTTGGGCTGGATTTGGTCCAATGTTTGTTAATAGCAACATCTTAAAAGCTGGGAAAATTTCTGTAGACAGTCTAAGGCAGGGAGAGCAGAAGGTGTTTCTAACAGAATAATGACAATCAGGTTGTCATGGTGGGACACAGTTCAGCTAAGAGCATTCCTACCCTGTCTCTCATAAATTAACCCTCCATGCTGGTACTCATTAATGGACATGTCAAGAGTTTTGGTTTAGAGGTTTTTTTTTCACAACTGTAAGCTCTGCTATTGATTTCTGCACAGTCAGAGCTTGAGGCCAATCTCTTTACCCATGCTGGATAAAGGGCAGCTACATACCTGTTCTGAATATCCATTATCCTGGCCATCAATGGCCCTATCTGGAGCACTTTCCATTTAAGACTTGGAGAAGATAAAACCTGCAGAGTTATGATAAACAGGTTTATTACATTACATCCAGGGGTTCCCTCCATTATTTCCATTATTAATATGCCAAGCAGTTAGTTGATAATGTTTGCGTTGATACTTACAAATCTTCTTGCTCTGCAGGTTTTAGTGTTATAAAGCTGTCACTTTCAGAACAACCCTTTAAAACTGCTCTTCTTGGGAAATTTTCACTATTTTTCACTACATGACTGATCTTCAGTGTTCAACTTCACAGTGCAATTTTAATATGAAAGGAAAAATAGAGGAAAGTGGAAAATACTTAGCAGTACCACTGTTTGAAATCTCTGAGCAATCACCAGTAGACTTCCAGTATTTCATAGCCACAAAGGGGAGATCAGCTGGTTGTTGAATTAACTGCTAACATGATGATTTAAATCTGACTCAATGTGCTTAAAATGGCCTAACTCAGTACCACCAATTACAAAACTCCTTCTTACCTGCCTAGATGTGCTTGTGTGTCAGATAAGTAATTTATTCAATAGTTTTCATTCCTATGAAGCTATATAACTGCATAAAACAGAATTAACTCTGCCTATCTTATACAGTGACTGTAGTAATTTGTAAAATAAAACATTTCCTGTATCTACCACCACAGAACTGGAAGAATTGTCAGATGTAGCCTCTGAGAATACATCCCTACTCTGTGTTTATCAGGTTCAAAATTCACCTCTGTTCTTTCATAATTTTGGGGGGAAATAGGTAGAGCAACCAGCTTTGCTTCAGTCTGGAAAGCAACATTCCCATGTTACAGCTTGCTTCAGCTGTCCATTTTTGGATGAAAATAATTAGAAATTACTATATAATACATTGCAATAGAAAATCTTATATCATGTTCATGAAGATATAAACAGTATTGCCACAGAGACACAGTTTACTGCCATGCAATAAAGTAAATATTTTTGATAGTGTCACAAATATTCATGGTGTCAAAGTTTTTTACCAAAGTGGCTTAAAGGTCTACTTTATTTTAAACAAATAAACTCTTCTACATTTTTCAGATTTAGTCTCAAAATACTTTAGCATACACATATGCTAAATTTGCTGATTTAGAAAGGAGGTAGGGAATTGCCTTAAGGAACAAGTTTTATAAAAAATACAACAGACGCTAATACCAGAGGAGAATAAAGGTCAGAGCAAGTTCAATTCAGTCCATTGCAAAAGAATTTTGGTAAAATTAGGCAGAGTAAAGGGAAGAACAATGATGGAGGAAACAGTATTTTAGAAGGAAGTGTTTGGAAGAAGACAGAACCAAAGGAATAGTCAGAATAACCATAAGGCATGTGCATAAATGGGTATTAAAGAGCACAGCTGCCATGAAGACACTTGCATGTTCCTCCTTATATCATGTGCATGCAGCATCTAAGGAGACATGAGGGGTCCAGCAAGACAGCACAGAGCAAGGCTGCAGGCAGAAGATCAAATTTAAGAGTCATTAATACTGGGAAATAAGTGGGTCCAGGACAGCTGGCAAAGACATCCAGACAGTGACTGGGAAGAGGGACAGGGGAATAATGACAGAGCCTTGAGAGATGCCAGCAGAGACAGGGAAGAAATAAAGGATCCATCAGCACTAACTCTCTAATGCTGTCAGCCAGATGAGGAAACAGTGAGCTGGTGCCACAGAAACCCAAGGGTGGGAGTTTCTTATGGAGCAGTAGGTGCCCCATGGTGTCAAAGGTAACAGAACTATCAAAGAAGAATGAGCACAGAGAAATGACCCTACAAGAAATAGGCACTTAATGTGAAGGATGACAAGACAAATGAGATATTTGGTAGTCTACCTAAAGCAACTCCTTCAGCTACTGTGACCACCTACATTGGCAGAGTAATTAGAAGGTCTTCCAAACAAAGTGATAAATGGCCTGGTAGAGGCAGGGAGATCTATGCCTATTTATAATGTGCCTGTCATCATAGTACCCAGATATCATGGCAGCCAGTCAAAGGAACATAGTCACTATCCAGCAGTGGAATATTTCCTCTGTTAGGGTTAGATGTGCTTGGTATAAAAACATACCCCAAATAAGCAAAATTTTATCAAGGATGACAAAGCAGAGAAGGCTTATCTATAGTGATGTACTGTGTACATCTTCAGGATAGGAAACATTCATTCTTTTAAACTGAAATAACACCTGTTACAGAAATGTTTAATGTTATTTCCTGAAGAAATAAAAAACAGGATGACTTGACCAGCAGATGCAGACAAAAGCTAGAGCAGAATGTAACAAGTCATGTTAGAAAATCCTGCTTAGAAATAATGAACTCCTAATGTGTTTTTCTAATCAAAGTATCAGCAGGAAATTCACTGTATTTGGAGACCATTCTATTACCAAGGCAGCAGTGTATTGAATGTTCACTATGGATATGATTTTTGTGTCTCATCTTTGAATTAGATTTGCTTTTGCCCCTCCTTTTTAATAGTTTTAAGTTAAAAACAGTACAAACAAGAGAGTAAAAATGCTTATCACATCTGTTCCAACTTCCTTGGACCAACAGACATTCCTTATGTCAGTCTCACTTATGTTTACATGTAACACTCCTTTGAACAGAGGTTTGATGTGCAGAAGTTTTTCCCCTCAAGATTTAGGCACACCATAAATCAAACAGACCACTTGTTTCCCTGTCTAGCCTATTGAGCACAGACAGGAGTGTACTGCAGGTTCCTCAATGGCTTATTTTCTCATAAAAGCACAATGTTGTGCAGTTCACATATTACAGCAGGAATTTTGTTGGTTTTACCAGGAAATATTTTTCTGTCACAAAATCAGAGCCATATTTCCACTACTGAATCCACATAAATGTAGCAGCTGTGGCCTCAGTGGTGTTTTTAGGGACTAGGTTTTTTTCTGTTTCTCCCGGTGCCTTATGGTAACAACACCCTTTATTCTTCAGAGATGTATTTTTGCTCTTACGTTTCTTTTTAAAAATTGAGCATATGTCTGATATTTCTAGGAATATGGAAGAACTAAGCAGTTTAGATTTGGTTTATCTGCTTAGTTAAACCAGTCAAAAGAATCCAGGCTCTCTTCTCTTAATTTTTATCTGGTTTTGATTATCCAGGTTGTATGAGCATTGTCACGTTTCTTGCAATTTCTCTTGATACTTTTTCCAAGAAAATCTCCCAACAACTATGCAGGCAATTGTTCCTTGATAATTTTTGTTACTCTTGTCTCGCATCCACCATCATATTTATGTAGATAGACAAATTCAGGTATGGCCAAGTCTCTGACATGATACAGGAAGTGCAATGCAATCTGGCATTACTGCAAGAACACCTGAATGGTTGCCTTACTTATCTAACAAAATCTGCACCACAACATTTGTGACATGGAGAGGTCTATAAATATAATAATGTATTTATACTAATTTGTTTCATGGCATATGCCTATTACTTAAAAACCATTTGATATTAGAGTTCGTGTGGGGCTAAATCATGCAGGCTGCTCATCTACTGTGCTGCAGAGTGTAACTGGGAATTGGTGTCTGGCCTTATACTTAATATACACACGGTACACTTCAGGTAGGGATATGAGAAAGTTTCTCATGTTGAGAGGAAATTGTAAAAAATTCACTTAAAGAGTTCTAAATTATCTGCTTAACTCAGTTTGAATTTCACAACACTGAGCCATCACCCAAATTAGGGTCCCAAATATCTTGAAAAAATTGTAGCTGGGAAGAGAAAGAAACTCTGTTTTGCACTCACTAGCTTACAGGACAGAGGTAAAAGGATGCTGCATAGATTGGTTTTAACAGATAAAGCTGAAGGAAAGGATGAAAAGCTGTGTTGGGTTTGCATGGCCAGGTTTTGGTGGTGGGGAGGCTGTTTGGGGTGGCTTCTGTGCTTCTCCCACGCCCCACAGAGCCAATGGCCGCTGGCTCCAGGATGGACCTGCTGCTGGGCAAGGCCGAGCCCATCAGGAATGGTAGTAATGCCTCTGTGGCAACATATCTACGAAGGAAAAATATTATTGTGAAGATGTAATTGCAGCCAGAGAAGAGTGGGTTGAGAATATGTGAGAGGAACAACTCTGCAGACACCAGGTCAGTGGTGCCAATTCACCACTCAATTACTGCCAATTCTTTATGGGCAGCAGGGAAAGACTAATCCCTTGATTTACATAGAAAGACAGGTTATAAACCATAAGCATTACATTTTGGAGCATTGACTCATTTGAAACTCAAATACAAGTTGTGGACCCAAACACATTTCACATTGAATTTACGTGTTGTATTTTAATTTTAACCACTTTTTGTGGTGTTGTCCAGCTTATGCTATGTTTTATATGATCCCTCTGATAAATTTGATTAAATGCTCCCCCATCCCCAGAGAAATTCTGTGAGAAAGAGCAGCAGAAGATGGGAACAAAACCCCACCTCTTTGAAATGCCGGGGTGGTGCTGATGTGGAGCCCTGTAGCACCAGCAACAAGTCACTGCCTCCTCACTTTCCTCAAAGAAGAAGGAAACAAAGAAGAAACAGTCTCTCTTAGATGAGTATCTCAGGACTATTTAATTTCATGGAGCACCAGCCTATTTTAGGTGCAGTCCAAAATAACCTTGACTTAGAAGGGCACAGCCTGAGCTGGAGTAGGTAAAAAGTTTTCAGACAACATTAATGTAGGAAGTTGACATTTCATTCCCACAAGATCATGGAATCACAGTGTTGTTATCTCATTGTATTTCATATTTCTAAACCCCCGTACCTTCTTGATGATATTTCTCGGGGGCAGTTCTTCTTCTTCTGCTTCTTAGTCAGGGCTCCTTCCAGGTGCTCCCTACCTGGCCAAGCCCACCCCCTTTTATCACAGTTATCTTCACTAGCTACAGCTGCAGCCCATCAAGAACAACCAGGGCTTATCAGGGCAAGGCCTATATACAGATATTCAAATACAATACAGATATTTTACTAGGACTCCTAATATATCGCAGAAACATCTTGGTTAGAAAAGACCTCTAAGATCATTGAGTCCAGCTATTAATTTATAACTCCCAAGTTCACCACAGACCCATGTCCAGGTGCATTTACACTCCTCAATATCCCCAGAGTGGTGGACTCAGCGATTTCCCTGGGCAGCCTGTCCCACTGAAATATTTTTCCTAATATCCATCTATACCTCCCCTGGAGCAACTTGATGCCATTTCCTCTCATCCTAAATATAACATAGATTCAAAATTTTTGTTAGAGGTCCCTTAAAACACTCTAATTGCAAGATGTTCACTGCACTAACCTGCTTCTGACATTTATTTTTTTTAATGAAAAGTATCTACAATAAGAAAAAGTCATGTGTAAAGTCTAACTTGCCAGTGGGAAAAATCACATAGCTCTGATGCTTAGATTAAAAACAAGTTGTTTTACCTTTATATACAATGCTTGCAATTTGCAGCTGTTCACAAAAGACAGGAAGACTGAATATATAAACAAGAAAGATTGTTGGCTTTGTACTTTTCTATTCCTACAAAGGACATATGTGCTTTACCTCTTGCAGTGCGAAAAAGGTGAAAAAGTAATAATATTTTGTTTTTACTTTGAGGAGAATGCTTCATGCTTCTTCTTTAATGTGATTTTCTAAGACCCAGGATGCTAAGTATTGTCTCACATTTTACAAATGGGGAAAGAACCAGATGAAAAATAAGTGCTTTACATTCAGGTCTTACACTGATGGTTAGTCTTAAAATTGTTCTTTCTTTTTCAGTAGCTGGCACATGTCACCTCTATGCAGCTCAGTTTATCAGGATCTAGGAATTAACTGAGATACAAGCTGAAAAAATATTTCAATATTTGTCCGGCCTATGTCCTCATGTTAGCTTCCTGATCATTTATACAATGGAGGGCAAGGTTGATTTTCCCAGAGCTGTTCTGGGACAGAGGTTAGACAACAAAACTATGGATGCTCCATCCCTGAAAGTGTTCAAGGCCAGGCTGGAAAGGGTTTTGAGCAACTTGATCTAGTGGGAGAGTTCCCATCCTATGGGGGGAGAGAATGTAAGAAAATAGTGCAGAAGGTAGTCTCACACCTGAGGAGTTGCTGCTGCACTAATCACCAAAGATTAGGAGCAGGCCTGCCCTTAATAGGCCACAGCTGTGTCCAGTAAGAAGAAGAAGAGTGCTATAAAAGAGTGGGCCAGCTGGGTGAGGAGAGGGTTGGAGCTTGTTTTATGTGCTGTGAAAGAGGAGGAGTCAGTGCTGTGAGGAGATGCCTATGAGAAATTGCTGAGATGGTATGGAACATTTGTAATAAGATGGCAACACCATCCGACCTAATCTCTTTATGATGTGTTTAAGTTTGGTTCTCTTGCTGCTTTCAGCACTGGGGGACCTACAGTGGCCTGCGTGGCCCATGCTGGGAATCCTGTTGCCTTTGTCTACAGTAATCCGAGCGTGTGCTAACAGCACAATCCCTGTTAATGTGGATACCCAGCACTAAAAATGCGCAGGTATGCTGATCTCTTAAGGCCATCATCATCCTGCACTGCAGAGAAGCTCCACTTCATTATTTTTGAGTGCTTCAGCCAAAGAGCCAGATCATAAACTTGAAGCCAGCATCAGATTTCCACTTGTGGCTTTTTACATACAAGCTTGTCTGGAACAAAGCTGACAGGAGAGAAAGAAATACTCATCTCCAGGAACAGGATAGAATCAATTAAAATTAAAGGTTACTTAATGAAACATTTATTAGTAACTAGACATTACCTTATCTGTATTTACAATCCTATTTTCTTACTGCTTAAACAGTGACATTTTCTTAAACAGTGACATCCAGTAAAGGTCTAAAATCTACTTTCACACACTTTTTCTAAGGCTGCCTGCTTCATTGGTAGCTACAGTGCAGAGCCCTAAGTGTGTTATGTTTTAAATGGGAATATCCCTATATGTATGCCATCTGCTTGTGAGGGATGACATTGGCAAGAAGTCAAACATACCAATCATTCTACTGGTGGCAATGAGGACCTGCCACAGTTTCCATTGGTCTAAAAGGAACCTTTGCATTTCTGGAAGGTTGGAGTTTCAATAGCAAACCCTATATATCAGACATAAACTCTCAGGGATTGACTTGGCTTATGATACCTGTCTGTAGTTATCTGTGCTCATGTTACTCTTTCAAACAATGCCCTTTCTTACCCGCTCACTGCTGTAGCCCAGTGAATATATGGAGTATAATAGCAGGTATTCTGCATGGCACAGAGGATGTCTTCTGTGGAAAATTCAATATGATAAATTTCCATTCAGCTGCTATGAAAAAGCAAAAAATTCCTTTCACATTTCCAAAATCCACAGTAGCAATACATGAAAATGACATGAAAAATCAGCCTGCAGGACTATAGAGGGACCTAAGTGTACTTTCATGTTTATGTCTTAGAATGATGCTGTTATGGTACTACCAAGGAGAATCAGTATTCTTGTTTGCATAGATTATAGTGTGATCACTAAAAACTCCCAACCTTGTTGCTAAATCAAGGAACCACCTAAGTATTTGATAATTTTCTGGAAAAGAAGCTATTCTAACTGCCTTGGTTTAGAGAATAAAATTGGCCATGACAATAAATTAAACTAGATCTTCTGGAAAAGGTTCATTAGGGTAAAGAGGAATAATTTTGTAACTGTTACTTTATAAGTTTTAATTCTTTTTTTCTTTTGAATTTCTAATTGCTCAGCAAGACATTTTAAATTGTTTGCTTACAATCAATATGTTATATATTTTTATCCATATTTCATAGGCTGTATTATTCCATTTTATAACATATTGCCCATTTACCTTTCTCTCCTGTGTTTCATATGAGGCGGTTATAGTCTTCTAATTAGGACAACTGGAAAGAATATACTCCATTATATAAAGAATATTTGCATGTTTTACAACAGGACAAATGGGCAACACATTTTTCTTTGCAGAAATTAATACTCTTCATTGTAAACAATGTAATCCATCATGTTGAGCTTATGTGGTGAAATAAATTTCCTGATAGTATGAAAGTTTACTGAAAGTGCAGTGACCATCTGCATCTCTCTGCTGGGCTTTAAAGGCCAGTTCTCCCTTCTAAAGATTTATAATACAAAGGGCAATTCACTAATTAGTTCTGTAAATTAGTATTGCCATGAGGTTAAGAAAAAAACTAACAGCCCCTGCAGTATTTCAATTAATGTTATTTTTAATTGCTTGTATTAGCATTTGAGAACAAGATTGATTAGCTTTTGACTGTCAAAGAAACAGAACTTGCAGCTCTTAAATACTGAAATGGAAGTTGTTAATTATGCTTAAAAATCCATAGATACTGTAGATGGAAATCTGGAAGGTCATCTGAGTATCAAAGAGGGTATTTTTCTGTTCTGTTTAAATAAAAATTTAAAATGTTAGCATACAGCCACATGTATTTCTCATGATCTCCGCTAATTGATCATGCAAATTAGCATCTCCAAAATCACTGTAAAAACAAAACAGCTTTAATAGTTCATCTGTTTATAGAAAGTAATTTTAGAAGTTGTTTAACTTTAAAGTGATTAGTTAATTCTCAATTTGTCATTAAAGTGGCAAGACCTGGAATTTCTCCTGAAGCTGTTGTGAGTTTTCCTCTGTAGACCCCGATTCAGGAAACAGCAGCTGTTTGCTGTGTCTCAAAGGCTAGCTCTGAGACAGGACTCATTCCCAACCTCCAGGTCCTGCCTAGGGCAGATTTAGAGACCTCAGAACAGCACCCAGAAGAGCCAGCAAAGACAGCTGACATCTTCCAAAATTTAGTTCTGTAGTTCCAGAGTCCTGACTGTATTTGGGAAAAAGAGAAGTATATTTCCCAACTATGTAATTCTGGCTGTAGGCCTTGAGCACTTTCTCAAGTGTAGCACAGTTAATGGGGCAGAATCAGAGCTGATGTTCACAGTGTTAGCTCCTCATGAAGTGCAGACTCTGCTTCCTTAGCGCCTCTTGGATGTGAATTTAGGAGTTTTGCTGAACTGGAACCAGACCACAAATGGAGAGGAGCAGGTAGATCCACATTGGTTTTGTCAGCAGTTGGGCTGGTCTAAGAAGGTGCTCTCTCCTCAGTGCCTTGCTCCCCCAGCTCACTTGGCTTATCAGCCACAGGCTTTGTTGAATAGCATTGTCTTAACCACTGATGTGGCTAATAAAGCTCTTTTTCCCACCAGGCTAATTATTTTTTGGCCTCATTATCATGGTTGGAGGATTGTAATCATCAACCTATGAATATGGCAAGCATACCATGTCAGCTCCTGCTTTGAAAGCCAGGGGAATGTTCTGCTGTTGGTGTGTTGGTCCCTTTGCTGCATTGAGGCTCTGAAATAAGTTTGCTGAGAGGTATAAGCATAGATTCTTGTTAGCCTTAATCACAGGACAGGTACCAGAGAGAGCTGGTGCACACTGGGTTCTGCAAAATGTACAGCTGTCAATGCATGAAGAACTTGAATGGCTATCAAAATTTGTGTTACTTAGGAAATTCATGTCTGCAGCTTAGGCAGCGGCCAAGTGGCACACTTGAAGTCTGGCTGGAAATTCAGATCTTTCTAAGTCCCCATTTTTATATATCTTGAATGTAACACAAGGAGGACCTGGTTCCTACCACTACAGTAACAATGAGTATGGTGACAAAGAGCACAGCTCTAACTGACAACATTGTCCTGACTTCCATGTGCTTCTTCTTTCTCTTGCCATTTAATTCACATCTCCTTACCAGCCCCATTATTCAACTCATACACTCACGGGAAAAAATTATTGCAGGTTGTAAGTAATTATATACCAGCTATTCTAGAATAAGTGTAATATGAGGGAACTGCTGCCTAGCTTCTTACTGCTTTACATCTTTTGACTAGATAATAGTACAAAGTGAAGGATGAAAAACAAAGGGAGATAAAGATAAAGAAATTTAAAAATTAGATTAGATAAATAAAAATGGAATTTTATATTTTTCATTGTTGGGAAAGCAAAATGAGACCATATTTTAATTGAAAATTTTCATTACAGAAAAGGATTTTTCAGCTGAAAAAGCTTTCATACAAAAAAGAAAATCAGCTACATGTGTCAAAACAGTATGTCAACTCATCAGAGGACCAGGATTTTTTTTTTAGAGGCAATTAGAAGGTATATTTTAGAGCTAATTTGACTATCTAATGAGAATATCGCAAATGAAGTGATTCAAGATAGCTCAAGTACTAGTGATCACAGTTTGTCAAGGTCAAAAGTTTCAGTTATTAATATTTACATATATATAAGTAGGCAAATAGTTTATTCACAGTTAACGCTTTAAAGAAAGCTGCAATGTAGTGACCAACAAGGCATTTTCACACCAATCTCTTCTGACATGCTGTTGAATTTCTAACTGCAGTACACTATGTTTAATTCCTGGAGAAAGAGATGATAAATCAAACTAAATGGAATTAATAATTCCTGATTACTAGTTATATACTTCACCTGGAGTATCATATTCAGCAGTGATCACCATACTTTAGGATATGATTGCTCTTCATGGCTTATAATACAGTCTGAAGTACAATAAACCTTAGAGAAAACCATTAAAAAGGTAGAGAGTAAAAACAGTAATTTTTTTTAATATTTAAATAAAAAATTCAAGTTCAAGGTAACCACTTTGCATGGTGTTTTTAAGAATATTCAGATAGTTAAATGCATGACTGGTGTAAACAGATTCGGCTGAGCTATGAAAACAAAAAGTAGCCTTAAAATCTTATAATTTCTTTTTCCCTTCAGGGTTGTGACTTTATGAGAATATGGTAGTAAATCTGCCTGAAAAATTAGTTTATTTAAAAAAAAATTCTTCACACTATGGCATCTTTAACTTGAATTATTTGTGTAGTAACATGATTTTTGGCTGAGAAGGAAGAAATAGAAGAATCTTTCCACTCATTTAAAACTGCTCTAGGTATACACAATCTGTTTCTTTTTCACCTGTCATATAAATCAGCTTAGAAAATCTGATGTTGAGGAATGCTACAAATTTACAAATGGATATTGCCAAATGCTGGATAATTGGTACATCATGCTTGAAGTCTTAAAACATAGAGACACTGGATTCTTGAGGACTTTACAAAATGCACATTATTATTTTAAAATATTTTTTCTCAAATGGTGCCTCTTGAGAGATTGATAAGTTAATTCCTAATTTATAATGTCAGTGAGGAGATTCAGTTAACAACTGTGTCTTATTTTATCTATTTGTACAGTGGAGAAATGTCTACCTACTTTTATGTGTAATGAAAATCAATTTCTCTATGGCCTTCACTTAATATCTAAGTACCAGCTGACTGTTTTACAAGTGTAAAAAATCAGAGAGAGAGGACATTAGTTACAACGCAAAATGGTTTTTTCTGCTTGCTCTTCATTAAAAATAAGGATATAAAAACAGTTCCTCAGGCTAGACTTAAAGATTAATTTCTGAAGAGCTTTCTAAACTCATTGCTCTGTTTGGAGAGACAGTCCAGCAGTTAGGGGTGTGATTGGCTGCTGATCACTGAAATTTTGATATGGATACAGCTCTAATCTTTGCAGATATTTACTTCTTTTTGGGTAGTAAGGAAGAGGTGATCTCTGTGTTAGCTGTTCCACTACGTGCAGTGATCACCCCATGGCTAAGTGGGGTTTTTTAGCTTCAGAAAGAAGGACACCTATCCAAAGAAGGGGAGGAAGCTTAACTGACAGTCTGCAAAATGAGAGAAGGAAGGTGACAGAGAAGGAGAAAACCCTTACCTCTTTTACAAATGAAAAAATAGTCAGACCTGTCCTGCAGGATAATTTTGCTGATGTTTTCTGTGCAACAATGTTTGAACAGCATGGTTTCCTCTGCTGAGAAGCTGTTTCCTCCCAGATTTTGCCTTGACAACTGGAAGAATGCTGTTCTAAAAAATTAACATCTCACAAGTTCTACTGTACATATAGAGCATAAAGAATCAGACACAAGGAAGATCTCTGCTGAATATTACTTCTAGGATAATGGGAGCTTGGAGCTCACTCTAGGAATCCTATCTCAGGTCCTTTCAAGCAGCAGGATTTACATAACGTTGTTAGCTAGTGTCAGAACTGAAAACATGCGGGGTTTTCCTATTACACCAGAAACAAACAGATCTGTGGTGGGAACTCTGTATTAGATTCCCAGTTTCCTTGTAAGTGTATTTTTATGACATACACTTCTTATTACTTTAATGGAACGTGAATTGATTTGCTTGCACTATGGAAGTAGGGAGATAAGTCTGAGAATGAGGTTTATTGCAATTTCATTTTTTACAATACAATAGGTTACTGAAAAATTTTAAATCATGCAAATTCTGATAAACCATTCTCATATAGTCTTTCTTACTGTCAGTCTTTACCTTATTGCTCATAAATTTCATTTAACCCTCTCAGGACTGTCTTTACTAAGGGACAAAGGAGCTCTTGTCTGAAGACACTGAAAGCCTTCATGCACCAAGATATCACACTCAGAAAAGCATGGATCAATTTTTAAAGTTTTTCCCCACAAAAATTTATAGTTTCATGCTGTGCAGGCCCTGGTTAGCAGTAGTGGTTTTTTCTGTGTAAGTAATTCCTGTTGCACTGTAAGAATGTTATGTACCATGTAGGACAAGAACTTGGTAATTCCAATGAGAACCTATCCCTGAGCCATTCTTCCAGAAATGGTGTGGTTCTGTTCGAAGGATACTTCACTGAGGGGCAAAGACTGTTAGATCCAATGCACACATTAAAATAACATGGGCAGAGGAAAAATTTCAAGATAGAAGATTTTTATGGCAAGAATGTATGATAATAACCCTCTTTAGGCAATGAAGGATGTAGGAGTCTGTTACTGAAGTTTACAGAGCTTTCTTGGTATATTTTTGTGTTAGGAGTAAATTCTGGGTTGGATACTAATGTGATGCATTAGAAAACTATACAAAAGCACACTTTTGTACTTGTCATGAAAATATGGAGAATAAGGTCTACATATCACTGCTGTGGCAAGTTGACATCCAACAAGATTTATGCTGCTTGAAAACCCTATTATTGCTGAATGCATTGCATATGTAAGTTTACTGTAATTTACTTGGAACTTTGCTGCTACAAATAATAATAATACCTCTGTTTTGATATGACATGAAATTTATTTAATCTGGTACCTCATTTTGAAATACATTCATTAAAAGTGTTGAATGGTGAAAAATCTGTCAGCATAAATGGTGTTCATTTTCAATGTGACAGTATTCACATGTCCCGAGAAATAGAACAGTTGAATGGATAATGTCACATATCATAGCATTATTCAGATGGTGTGATCTTTTTATTGATTGGACAGCAGCTGCAAATTCAGAGCTTATGCTACATTTCACTAGTATCATGACAATGAGGAGCATGAGCAATGATCTGTCAAATGTGTGAAAATTGTGCCATGAAAGTAAATAAAGACACAGTTTATAATTCTCCGAAAGGAAAAGGATAACATTTGTTCTGGCATTAAGCAATAATGAAACAGAGGTTCTGCTTTGTGCTTTAGACATAAAATGAGGTTATAATGGAAGAGCAATTCTTCTATTACTGATATTATGAAATAGGTGAAATGTTTAGCTTCCATGTAGTGTAAAAAGCTGCTTCTCAGGCAGACAGAGACAACTGTATTGAAACTGCAGTTTGAAATCTCTGTACTTTTATCAGCCTTTAAGACAGGAGGCTTTTTATCACAGATTTTTTGGTTGTAAATGATGAAAGCCTTTTAAAAAGCATTTTTTCTTAGCAAAAAAATAAACTTGAACTTGGATGATACATGAGACACTCGTAACTTGAGTCCAAAGAGCCAGACTAATAATTTAAGTAGAATTCTTAAAGCATCTGAAAAGTCCCTAAACCTGGAACAATTAAATGAGTGAAATCTCTTTTCATAGGATTATTTGGATGGTGTGAATAGTGATATATCAAGAAATATAAGTGTATTTTTTCTGTATCTTTATTTTCTATCCCTCTCACTAGAAGGTGCAGGAGAGGGAGCTGTTCAGATGTATGAATATAGATGCTTAATGGCATTTAAAATGCCACAGGGTACCTATGAAGCCCCCAAATGTCACTCTAGAAAGTCATAAGGCTGTCAAAGATCCTCTTTAATTTTCAGCAGCTCCATAGAGATGTCTAGAACACTCTAGATCGTTGTAGGGGCACTGTGCTAAGGCTGGTCAATTTCTTGGGAGTGTTTCTGGGATTTGTGTTTTTAAACAGTATGGGGAAAGAATTAATGAAGAAAGCAAGAAGATGCATGTAAGTCAGACCTTGAGCCAGAGGGTCAGGGACTTGGCACTTGTCTTATACCGTGCCCTGTTACTGAAGGAATGTCTGAATATCCCAAGTGAGACAGGTCCTTGAATCCTCCTGTTTAGGCCATACAAAACCCAGTTCTTGCTTCAGCATTCACTTTCTTAAGAAAAAGTAAAGCTTGGAAGAGGAGACAGAGATGAAAGGGTCTGCACCCCTTGGGTTCTCAGGAGCACAGAAGAAGCATGTCCTTGCCCATCTCTAGTTTGCACTTTAAGAGCAATTTCACAGCCACCATTTCCCCTCTGGATGAAAACTAGAGCAAAACAAGGGATTGAAGAAAACTTCAAGAAAGTGATAGAGCTGCTTAAGTTGTGCCTTCAGTTTAGGCTGCGTAACTGCAGGCTCACTGCGTGTTGCACCAAGCTTGGCACTCTGCTTGTATTTCTTCCTCTCTGTGATGATACTGTTTGTCTGTTGGTTACATAGAAGGGCCTAGTGGCAAAGAGCTTTAAAAGTGTTTTGATGTTGCCTTCAACAGAAAGAAATATTTACAGATAGCCTGCAGATAGCCTATGAGGATAGGTTTTGCAAGAATAATGAAAGCTCAGAAGAACCAGCACACTCAGGTATGTAATAAGCTTAATTATTCTCCTGGTCTAGCCTGGATCTGCATTGCTTGGGCCATATATTTGTTTATTTTAACTTGTTGAATTATATGCTGAGCTGTTTTTTTCACAGGAAGCCGACAGAAATGTCCATATGTATATTTTCCAAGAACTGTTCACAATAACCTGTTGTTGGGTCAGGTTTTGTGCATGTGATTGTCACCATTGACACAATATCTTCCTGGAGCTGGTGGGGCAAGGGAAATATTTCATGCTTGTCTGTTGGGGTTTCTCTCTCATGAGCATTGCTACCTTTTAATTTTCTTTTATTTGGACAATTCTTTTGAAAATCACTTATCATCCAGATTTACATTTATTTTAGGCATGCTCCTAGACTTTTACTCATATTGTTCTTCATTGCCATGCCCTTTGGAAAGGTGGGAGTGGAGGTGCCAAAATGGATTGATTTCCTCCAAAGGGCAGCTCAGGGAAAATGGTTAGAAGGGATCTCTGGAGGTCACCTTGTCCAACCCTCCCTCAAGAAGGGATGCCTAGGGTCAGTACCCAGATGCCCAGATGTCTTTTGAATATTGCCAAACATGGAAAGTGCACAAACTCCATGGGCAAACTACGCCAGTGCTTAGTCACCCACACAGAGAAAAAGTTGTTTCTTATGTTTGAATAGAATTTCTTGTGTTTGAGGTTTTCTCCATTGTCTCTTTCCTTGAACCACTGAAAACAGCTTGGCTCTGTTGCCTTTGCACTCTTTCTTCAGGTATTTACACACATGGATAAGATCCCACACCTCAAGCCTTCCCCAAGGAGAATACTCCAGCTCTGTCAGCCACTCCTCATAGGAGAGATGCTCCAGTACTTTCATTATCTTCACTGGACTGTCTCCAGTATGCTCATTATGCTACTATACTGAGAAAGAGCAATGTCCCATTCTCACCTCTTCAAATTCAGGAGCAATGGTGGGTGAAGTGCTTCTTAACAAATTCCTGTCAAGGCCAGACAATCTGTCTGCCCTCAACACTGAGCCACCTACAAGAGAGGAGCATTGGGGGTGGACTTTGGACAAACTACATAACCATGGGAGAAAAAATGGGGTCTATGAAACCTAGCTGCAGCGATTAACAATACCAACGTAATGGATAGGCAGGATCAAGTTTCACCAGAAACAGCCCTTTATTCTCCCTAAACCTTTAGAACAGTGTCTCAGTCACTCCAACACAAGAAATAAGGCTGAAAGATATTATTCATATATATAATTTCAGTGTCTGTGACTCCTTCTAAGTGACACACTGCTGTACAAGGATTAAATTATATGACATATATTTGTGGATTACAGAAAACCAAAATAAGCAAGTAGTCAGTCAGTGCTACAAGTGCTTCTACTGAGTGCTTCAAAAGTGCAATTTTCAGTCTCCTGACACAGTCAATATATTCTGCTGCAATGGTTCAAATGGGTTAGGACTCTCTTTTCTAGGGCAGTGAAATAGGAGTCCCTCACTGTGTGTCAGCAGCCCTGTGTTTCTGCTGCTGCCACCCCCTGTGGTCTGTCCTTAGTGCCAGCAGTGCACCAGGGATGCTGAGCAGCAGCTTCAGGGGAGCAGGAAGACTCCAAACCTCAGCAAAACCATTCAGCCGTGTGTGCCCAGCAGCCACCGCCATGGAACATGTCAGGAAAGCAGCAAAACATTGCAATTCCTCTACAGGATATCAAGGGATCCTTTATCTTGCTGCAGTCATTCATAGGCCCCTATCACTTTCAGATGATGGCAGAAAATCATTGGCTCTAAAGTCCCTACTGTCCAGCAATGACAAAGAAAGCGTCACCGTGTATCAATTGTCTCGCAGCAATTGTCACTGAGTACTGACAGCATGCAAAGTGCACTGCCATTCCAATTATTAGAAGGTCTCTTAGTCCAACCTGGTTTTCCCAAAGGTAATTGATATCAATTTATTTATCTAGTTTTTCCTAATTACAAGAAGAAGAAAAAAATGGCCAAGTGAGAAGCATTGGCATTTCATAGTGTTTTCAGGGGAAAAAATCCCCAGTAAAGTAGACAACATATATTTCTGTAGGAGAATGTGATAAGTCATTCTCTATTGATTTTAAAACTTCGTATGAGGAAAGTTTTGCAGTATTTAAAATGAGATTGAAGAGTGAATGCAATGGATTTTTTTATCTGTATTATCAAAGTCTGGGGTTGGTTTTGATTCGGTCTTTTTTTTTTTCCTGGTGAAATGTTTCATGTTGTAATGTAATAGAATTAATAAGATCTGATACACTGACTTTTAATGAAATTTCATTTTTCAAAAATAGGCCCATAAAAATGTCTCCATAATAAACTTAATTAGAGAAAATAGAAGATTGTATTATTTCATCATTAATACAAAGAGATGGATAATTAGAAGGATGCGAGATGCATATTGAGTGAAATCAACACTCCTGCAAAGGCTGAAGAATATGGGCCCCTTGTGAGAACTTATTTTAGCCAAGGAATGGGACTCCAAGCTCCATCACTGGAAGGCTTTCTAAGGATATAGTACTCAATACTGTTCAATAGTTCTTTTCCAAATCAATGCTCTACTGTCTCTCTCCTTTGCTTTTCTTGTTTTTTTCCCTTTGGTGATCTGGCACCATTTCTCTGTAGCCTAAATATCTTCGTATTAGCCATTTTGTTATAATTGTTACCCAAAAAACCCCAGAATGCTGCATTTTCTATGTTCATTCATTCTCCCTTTACTGTTCCTTTTACTAAAGCTCTGGTTTCTTGGTTTCAGTAATTTTCATGAAATTTTTCTTCATTTTCTTCTGTACTAGCATGTTTTCATGTGTCTAAAAAAAGCTATTGTCACAGTCTAATTTCATTATATAGCTCCCACTTACATCAGTTAATGCACTGTGCATGACAATACTCTTATTAACTAGGTTTTACAAAGGAAATGGTAAATATCCTCTATTTAGCCTGCAAGCAGATTATTTGTGAACGTAGTATAAACTGTGTTATTCAAACAACTGTATAGATGACTGAGCCAGTTTCCATTTTGCTGGAGAATGGAGCAAATTAATTTTCTGATGCAATCAGAATGAAAGGTAGTTTTTCAACTGTTGAGGGTGAAATTCACTCCTGTTCACAGGGTCTGTACAAGGACCCTGTTTAAGTTTGGCTGATGCATGAGACCTTGTATGTGTAATCTACATTGACAGAAATTTATAGACCTGATTTCTTCAGTCTATTATATTAGTACAGTTCTGAATAGTCTATAGCTCTCACTGGTGGATTTCCTCCTGTAATTCCATTCTTTTTTACTCTGTCACCAATTTTATGATAGTTATTAAATTAGTCTTGTCAAGGATGGTAGCTTCCCAACCTGTCCTAAAATATCACTAACTTGTTTAAAAAAGAATAGCCAATATATTTTAAAATTAATACACTAAATGATGCTTATATTGAAAATTAAGATTCTCAGTCACCAAATTTTATAAGAAGCTATATAGTAAGGAAATAGTGTAACATGATTTGCAGGAAAAGTAGCTAGTAAAACATGTACATTTCAACCTGACAAACAACAATGATATTTGGAGAAGTATTACTTGCTGTTCTTCCAAATTAAGGTTCCCAAGGTGACTTCTAAAATTTCTTGACTGATGAATACAGAATGGTTTGGTTTTCCACTCTGAAACAAGTCTATCATGTAGTGTGACTTTTTGTGTGTGTTTTGGATGAGGTGTTTCTTTTGTTTTTACACAATAGTTTCCATTCCAGGCAGCTGCAATAGAGCAGCATACTGTGCCCCCTTCTTACAAAGCCTGGACTGGGAAATATTGCTCAAGAAAACATGAGAAGCCTAAGTTAACTTCAAATGTCAGTGAAACATTCTGACCATGCATTCCCAGAGCTGAAATTTAAAAATGAGCCTCTCAACTCCATCCTGCCACCCATACGTTCTGTAGATCTGTCTGTGCCCCCACTCCCCAAGCCATCTGTAGCAGTTGCAGCCTCCTGCAGACTGTTTCAAAAGCACATCAGTGGTTTAAGATCAAATTAATATTTCCCCATTTAAAATTCTGACATTGTGAAAACATCATTTTTCCAACTTAAGATTAGTGCTGTGAGTTGTTCCTTACCCCTTCTCACAAATAATTCATTTTTCTCCCCATCAGATACCTCATGGCAGTGGGTCTCATGTCCTCATTCAAAGACTGGTCATACCCGATTGTTGCAGACATCTTTTGTAAAAAATATTTTCTTTAGGATTTTTCCTGCTCAAACTGAGAAATTTCAGCAAGAAATGTAAACAATAGTTATGTGCTGCTGTGGAATGCAACAGGCTCATCTGTGATTGGTCTCCTGTAGATGTTTAGATGTAGTGACCAGTCTCAGCAGAGCTGGGTCTCGGTCTCTGTCCGAGACAGCTGCTTTTGTTATTCATTCTTTTCTATTCTTAGCTTAGCTAGCTTCTGAAGAAACCTTTTCCTTTCTTTTCTTTTTAGTATAGTCATAATGTAATATATATATATATATATATATATATATATAATAAAATAATAAATCAAGCCTTCTGAACATAGAGTCAACATTCTCATCTCTATCTTCACCTGAAAACCCCTGTGACCACTGTCACACCTGATGAGCAGTCTCAGTGATTGTGTGCTTGTAAAGAAATTTCTGCCAGGAAGGTGTTCATCCCATATTCTGTGGATTTGTTTAATGCCAGCCTGGCATTGCTGTATTTTAGTAGTTGTCTCAAGGTCTCCTTGCTGCAGTCTCTGCTCCAGAACCGTGCCCAGCTCGGTGTGCTGCCAGGTGTTTCCATCACCTCCACCTCCTTCATGCAGTAATGTGCCACCAATCCTGCATCTCACCAGGGAAGAGAGAAGGGCTTTAAACCTAGAGAGGTTAAATGAGGTAGGAGAGGGAGTTGCTGAGGGGGTGTGGCCAGGACACAGGTGTTGTTCTATACCCACTCACATCATTACAGGGGATGGGTGGGCAGAAGGAACTCTCTCCTGAAGAGAAGGGCATTCTTTCTGGTTGGGAGAGAATGTGGTGGGAAAGAGCTGAATTGGTATCATCACAGGCTTTCCTTGTAATTGTTTCTTTGTCTTATACTTCTTGTTATTAATATTATCGCTGTCACTGTTCATTTCCTTATCCCATTGGGGTTTCCAGTAAATCAATTTTATCTCAACATGTGAACTTTGCCTTTTGTGCTTTCACTTGGAGGGGAAGCAGCATGGTTTTAGCAGGAGTGCTAAATTGGAAAACACCATTCCCAAACCACTACAGAAAGTATGTCCCTTGTACACCTGCAGGGTCCTAATTCCTACAAAAGGATCTGAGGAACCACAGGTGGAGGCATGCTTTGAGCTCTCTGATTCCTGCCTGGGGCTATCAGTGGTGTCTGTGCCCAAAGGAGATCCCCTCTTGCAGATCTCCCTCTTTTGGTGGGTGATGTGCAGTGTAACCCAGACTTCTTGCTCCAAATGCTGCTGGTTAGGTATCTGGAAAGCAGGCAGGCCTCCCAATTGTATGTACTTAAATTATTATTAATTTCTTCAGTCAGTGGTAAGGCCAGCTTCATACTGGAGGCAAGGCAGACAGAGGTGCCTCCCAGGCTGTATCACCTAACCCACTCCAGCTGCTCTCTGGGGCAGAGCCAGCATGGATGAGCTGCTGGTGAGCTGCACCTTCCTCTTAATTTCAAATTATGGCACTCATTTCTTAAACACGATCCTGGGTTCCTCCACTGATGTGCTCTTAGTTTCTACCTCAAAATGAACAGCAGCCTGAAGACTCTATCCACCCCAAGACAGAAATGAAAGATGGACAGTCTAAACCATGCTTTAAAAGTGTCCTCTGATCTCTCCTTTACCCTTACAGGGTGTCCAACTGGATAGCTTTCATTAGGTGTCTGATTTTAGATGTTGAGGTTTAGATGAGTCACATGCTAAGGCTGCATTTTCTCTCGCCATGAGAAATGTGTAGTAGTTTTCTCCACAGCTTCTGGAATGGGTCTCATATGATTTTCCACTTATACTCGGTCTATTTACCCATCTTCCTAAGGACCCATTTGTACCTTCCTTGCATCCCAAGTGGAATTGGGTGGCCCCAATGGCCACCAATAAAACATCTGTTAGCAGTGTGTTTTATATGGATTGCAAAACTCTTGTGGAAAAACCTGGGGCAATGGTGGCTACCACTCCAGACTGAGATGCCTCAGCTCTCTTTTTAGCATTTAGAAGCATCAGTCTACGCTACCTGGCTACAACGCATAATTCAATTAGCATTATCCCTTAAATGCCTGTCTGCTGTTTCACAAACTATTCTGTTTACTCCTGTGATCCCCTTATAGATTCATTTCCTATTGCCATCAGTCTGTATCTTTTTATGTCATTTTACTTCTCTGCTAGAAGCCATATAATTCTTATCAGCTCCCATAGTACATCATCCAATCCTCCTTTATATTTTATGTTGCTATCAATATTCCATTCTTACATATTTTAATCTCAGTTGAGAATATTGTATCTTCTTTACTTTGCTCTGATAAAAGAAATGTAATATTTTGGTAACAAAACTACTCTGTAATCCACATGAATATACAAGAGATTTGTTTTCTGTATTGAAAATAGGTCCTTTTTCATAGTATCTTTAAATCAGAACAGATATCACATTTTTTAACATATTTTTCCTTTAAAGGATTAATTTAGTGCTCATGAAAGCTGCCACATTGACATTTCTGAGAAAAGAAGCCTACTTAATTGGCCATGGAAGAGATAAGCAGCAGCAGTGTAAGATTCCTCGACTACTTACACATTCACCTGAAATAATCTGTGATCCTGCTCCCACTCAAGTCAATAGTCAAACTCCCTCAAACCTAGTACTTCATTTGCCTTCTAAGTCTGCCCATGAAAATAATCCTTATGACAATGGTAGATGTGCTGTAGTCTTAAAACTCTTTTCCAGCTGGAGATACTGTGAGTTTGCTCTGAGCACTGAGCCTTTCATAGAGCCACCGCTGTGGCTGCTATCAGTCCACGCCAGGTTCACGTCAGTGGCACAGAAAAGAGAGGGACTCTAGCTCTTCTCTGCTCTCTCAAGTCCCCCTGATGATATTAAGATTGTGATGGTATTAACTGTCTGTGATATATTACAAATCTCCTTTGAAGTCACATTTTAGCTCTAAAAGAAGTGAGAGACTTTATCAAAAAATAGATGTATGGTGTCTACCACTGTGGTTTGTAAATGTGATGCCCAGAAGAAATCTTATTTTATAAACAGATGGATCATTTTTACTTGATTCACGAACGTTTTGCAATTAACTAATTAACAGGTTTATTGCCAAAATTAGCAATAAAAAGTGTTAGGGAGTTTTGACCAAAGCAGGCTGGCAATTACATAGATACAAAACAATCTGTGTGATAGTTTGAGGCTAAACATTCCTCAGATTGGAATTTAACCTGCTGTTTTCAAATAAAAGTTGACAAATAGGAAACCAAACCCTGCAGATTTTCTCAACCATTTCATATTTGAGAGCCTCAGCCTTAATTAGTATTAATTACAGGTAACACAACAAAAGTTTGAAGGGCTGATTATGCATTTTCTAGACAAACAAAGCTGCTTAACATCCTACACTTTGATGGACTAGCTTCTTTCAGTGTCCTCTAATGATATAGTTCTGGGTCAGGAATGTTTGGGCTTTTTGTGCTATAAATAATGTTTGGTTTTAAAGGGCACAGTATCATCTAGAAAAATATATCACAAAGGACATTTAAAATCTAATTATTTAATATTACTGCAGGTTAAGAAGAGAAGGGGGAATTATTGTAAAAATAGACTACCGACTTTTGAGTAATCAGCTGCATCCTTCCTATGTAAAAATCCATCCCTTTCAACTTGACACCACAAAAATGTAATTTAACAAACCCTATATAACCAGAGTTTTAAAAGATCTTACTATTTTTTTAGATTTATGTCTAGGATTGTTTAATAGATGGGAACCAGTCATGCCTGACCATGAAAGTTTCAAAAGAAAATACATACAAAAATACTAAAGTAAGTAATAGTCAAGTCAGGAATAGGTCACAATATATCTAGCTGGTGTGTGTCCATATATGCACCAATTCAGTAATCACAGAATGGATCAGATTGGAAGGGACTACAGTGTGTTGGTCCAACCTTCCAGCTCAAGCAGGGTCATCCTAGAGCACATGGCACAGTGTTGTGTCCAGTTGGTTTTTGGATATTCCCATGAGGGAGACTCCACAACCTCTCTGGGCAACCTGTTCCATGTGCAGTCACACACACAGAAATCTTCACCGTGCTCAGGTGGAACTTCCTGGGCATCAGTTTCTGCCTGTTCCCTCTTGTCCTGTTGCTTGGCCCCCCTGAGCAGAGCCTGGCTCCGTGCTCCTGCCACCCTCCCTCAGGTACTGACAGACATTGATGAGCTCCCCTCCCAGCTGTGTCTTCTCAAGGCTGAACAGGCCCAGCTCCCTCAGCCTGTCCTCACAACAGAGCTGTTCCAGTCCCTTCAGCATCTTTGTCACCCTCCTCTGGGCCTGTTCCAGGAGCTCCATGTCTCTCTGGTCCTGAGGAGCCCAGAACTGGACACAGAACTCCAGATGAGCTTCACCAGGGCTGAGTAGAGGGGAAGGATCACCACCCTCAGCCTGCTGGCAATGCTCTCCCTAATGCACCCCAGGCACCACTGGCCCTCCTGGCCACAAGGGCACTGCTGGCTCATGGACACTTGGTGTCCACCAGGTCCTTCTTTGCAGAGCTGCTTTCCAGCAGTTTGGCCCCAAGCATGTGCTGGTCCCTGGGGTTATTCTTCCCCAGGTGCAGGATCCTGCATTTGCCTTTGTTGAATTTCAAATGGTCCTTTTCTGCCCATCTCTCCAACCTGCTCAGATCCTCCTGCAGGGCTGCAGAACAATCAGGAGGATCAGTCCAAAGCTTCTACCCACTTTATGTCATCAGTGAACTTGCTGAGGAGGCATCTGGACCTTCATCCAAGCCATTGATAAACAAGTTAAACAATGATTTATTATCCTATTGCTCTATTGTGACCCATTATGTTTTCTTATTGACATTGTAGCATGCATACTGTTTGTACTTTTCTTTTTGGTTTAGATCTATCTTCTGAAGATAACACTTAAACTGAAATTGCAGTCAATCTTTAATGGAATGGAAAGAAAACTATGTAACTGTTACCAAGAAAGGAAGTTATAAAATTCTGTTTTCTAAAGACTACAAGAATACATGTTATTATTTCCTCCCAGTATCTAACTAAAAATTACAGCCCTGTTTAAATTTCTGGTGAGGCAAACTGTTCTTTAAGTGACCAGAAGAATAAAATAGTAATTTTCTCTTTGAATAATGGTATAAAGCCTGTATAAGATGGATTTGATAAGACATGACTTGTTATTTGTTTGAATGTGATATACATACTGGAAAGTTTGTTGGGATTGGGAAGGTTGTTATACTTAGCTATTGTATTAAATGAAAGTTAAGGTCATTTTTTTCCAATGACTGCATTTTATTTCATTGTTATGCTAATTTTTATTAATTTCAAAGGCATGGTTCCTTTTCTGACTCATAGTTATATGAATGAAATATAGACTTACATTCAGTTTGGTTTTAATGATAGCCCTTAATTTTATATTTAACAGAGTCAATGTATTTGTTTATCTTACTGTGTATTGTAGCTTGCACTTTTTAAGAAGTTCATTTTATTATGGATTCAATTAATGAACTGAAGCATATTTGCAGTAATTTATTCACAACGGGCCTCTGTGTCTATCTGAGGACACTGCAAGAGAGGCTATAAAGACTGGGGAAGTTTGGAATTGCTTCAGATTATAGAAGTTTCCTTCCTTGAAGTTCCTGGCATATACACTGGTCAGAATATTTCATAAGGAACAAATGTGCTTAAAGGGAAAATATAAATTTATACCACTTTTTTTAACTGGTGGATGCTATAATTCCCTTAGAAAGGGGTATTATAATAATAGAAACACTGAAAGCCTTAAATCTAACAGAGCTAGTAGACAGTGCTATAACACACAATTTATCCTATTTGATACTTGTTAACAAGTGCAGTGATCCATGAAGAAGATTCTTGAGATTTTGTGTCTGAGCTTAAATTAATGGTTTGGGAGTAGAGTCTATTAGTGTGTGCCACATAGCTAGCAATTCTTTGAACTCAACACAAGCCATGCCCAGGCTGGGGTTCACAAGGTGCCTGGTTATGGGTGTGACTGGAACCATGCTTTGCTCCACATTTTCAGTGCCATATGTCATTGAAACACAAGTTTCTAAGATGCTCCCTCTGTTCACCATACATTTGATATTCATGTCCCCAGGTGCAGGAGAAGACAGGGGGGAAGACAAAGGGTACCTTAGCAATATTACTACCTTTTTCAAATATGAAATAAAAACATACATAAGTTTTCAATCTATCTGACCTTTAAGGATTAGCAAAGGATCCTCAGCACATCAGCAGCTGAACCTGTAGGGGCAGTTGGTGAAGTCACATGGCAGTGTGGGCTATGGGCTGTGCACTGATTCCCAAGAACAGTAGAGATATTATGTGAATGAAACAGAAATCATAGAATGATGATCAGAGGATCAGAAAGAAGCAAGGTTTTGACCTTGAGGAGGTTTAAGAGTACATTCTGAAGAGCTGTCTGGGACATAATTAAAGGCATTTTAACATGATAAGCCCTGAAGAATGCAAACCATCATCTGTGCACATGGAAGAGCAAAAGATATTGCTTTTATAGCTGTGGAGCTTATGGTCAGAAGTGATATGAAATATTAGAAATGTGACAGTTTTATAATAATTTTATACTCATTGTAATAATTTTCATTTGCAGCTTTTTGCCAGTGAATCTCTGGAATGGCATTAAGTATTTCTCACTTCAGCTTACCCTCCAATATTGGAGTGTCTCTGTGGGCTTTCTTTTTTCACATATGTGTGCTTACAAGTTGCAAGCAAACAGGCATTAAGACGATGTCTCCTATTCAAGCTAAGAAAAGAATGAGGAACAAGAGTTCCTAAAGACATTCTGTTAAGTGAAGAATACACTCCAGATCTCCAGGCGTCTCTTATAAAATCACAAGTGTGGTATTTCAAGCAAGAAAATTAGTCTTGTTGACTACTGCAAATTAATTATTGCCACAAAATAGGAAGATGAGAAGAAAAGATGTAGATGAGGAAAATCAGTACATTATTTTTTTCTTCTTCTTCAAACTCTGAAGCAGTTTAATCAATATCCCCTGGACCACATAGAGGGCACATTGTAATTTAGCTTTTCTGTAAAACACAGGATGGACTATGTAATTCACCGTGTGGGTTCATCATGATGATATTGAAAACCAGTGATACATTACACATGAATTTATCTTCTCCTGAGAAGTATATATGGGTCCAGAGCAAAGAGAACTACATGTAGTTGAAACAGAAGCATTAGTACTGGGGAAGTGCCACAGTTTGGCTGCCAGTTTATGACTGATAGCTTTGGTTGTCTGAATGCCTCTCTTCCTTTGGTTAGGGGATTATTTCTCAGAAGCTATAGCAGTATCTGGTTGTGTGTTTAAAATTCACTAATCAGTCTGATATATAACTGTAGAGTTAAACAACAGACAAAACATCATGCACTATGCAATTAAAGTATTTGCTTTGCCTCCTTAGACAGTTACTTCTACATTAATTTGACATAAAATTCATCCTCCACATACACAAACCAACTCTGCATTTTATAATCATTCTGATTATTTATCTTAATAATCATCATAGCACATTTAGTCTAGATCTGTCTGTTGGGAGAGATTACATTTATAAATGTCACCTACCTTTTCTTTTAGAATATATGTGGCGAAGCTGTGTCCAAAACTCTGCATGCAGCACAATAAATCCATTATTCTCAATGTTTCTGATCTCCCACCTGATCAATGGACTTTATTTAAACTTTTAGGGGCATCAGGGTGAAGAAGGCAAAGAGCAAATATGGTTAAGTTAATATAAAAGATTTCTAGAGAGAGGGATAAACAGCTGGATGTCTGTGCCTCAGTTGAACTGCGAAGTTTGGCAAGCAACTCAAAGCAGCACATGCTGCCTTAAAAGCACTTACTCTGGGTTAGACAGTGAAAGCAATGGCAGCCTTGTGTAGGATGAACTCACACAAATGTGTTCAGACATTTGCCCATGGCTCTGACACAGGGGGACCCAACCCTGTTTGGAGCAGGAGAGCCTTGCTTTCCAGTCTCTCAAGAACTGCTGCCTCACCCTGATGTGATACAATCAGAACAGCTTGTGCCACTGGACTTCAAAGGCAGGGGGACAGAAGCCCATCTGAGGCACGAAGTGGGGTCCCTGTGCCTGGGTCTGTGGCAATAGGAGCCCTGTAGGCAGCCTGCAGCAGAGAGAGAGATTCTCAGTCCTTCACTTCCCCAAATATGAAATTCAACCCTTTTATGTTATTGATTTTTTTGTATCAAAATCATATTGGAGATTTATATAACTGCTGCTGTCGAATATTTGTAAAAAACTCACAGCTGCATCACATCATTCAAATGTTTACAGCATGCAGGCTGTACTGAGATGAAAGCTACTGCCTTCATTTCCACTCACTAAGAATCTTCAAATTGAGTCACTTCCCCAAAAGGTATAATGAATTCCTAAACTGCTAAATTAATCTGAAAGATACTGTGGAGTCTTGCATATCGATAATCTGCAACAAGCATAATATAACAACTGTGGTAGTCCTCTGAGATGAGAAAGATCACTTCCCTCCATCAGTTTTTTATTGTTCTCTGCTGATAAGGACCTATACTACTATTAGGTGCTTCCCTTCTGTTTAAGCAAGAATGAAGAAAGCTATTTTTATCACTGAACAATACTTAGTTCTGTATAACAATTTTTCATTTTTGTCATATTTGTAATGCTTTGAGCTTAATGCTTCAGTGAAAGAGTAGCTGCTCTCAGTGCAGCTGTTTGTGGCACTCAGTAGAAACTTTTTGATTTCCTTTCCTTTTTTAATCTTTACATCTATGCTCTGCTTTATACTGAATGCATAGCAGCATTTGCAGCTTTTATTTATGTCTGCATTACCCCCAACACTTATAGACATTGCTAATTGAAGATGTACAGCATTTATTTTATGCCATGAAAAATACACTTACAATTTCCTGCCTTATTAGCTGGAAGGGTAGAAAACATTTAACCGTATTAAAGGCAACAGTAAGAGTTTGTCTCCTTCACATAGGTTTCTCACAGCACCAGAAATGAGGGTAACATGCTATATTTTTTTTCCTGCATTACTGTTCTTCAGCATTTAAAGTCTATTCAGAGTGAGAAATTTTCAGAGTAAAACGATCTTCAGTTAATTGTGTTGTTTTATGATTTCAATTTACTCACCTCCTACAAAAAAGGCTAACAGTTTCTGACTGCCTACTGACACTATTAAACAAAATTAAATAAATATTAGTTCAAACACTGTGCAAGTAAAGAACAGTAGACTTTGTGCTGTGCAGTGCTGCTTACATAAGCACAATGCTAACTACCTTGCAGGCATTGATTAGCATGGTATCTGTGTGAGACACTCCAGATACAGACAGATTAATGAGCTCCTCTGCATTTAACTGCCTGTGCCATTAATTGAGGTTCAGAGGAAAGGAGAGGAGAGGTATGCTGTGATACAAATCTATTTATTCTGTCAAATCTCATAAAACTTCAATGCTTTATATTAAGGTTACTATGTACCAAAGGCAAGTATACTACAATGGCCTTGCTTTACTGTGTTTCAGTCTGCATTCCATATATTTTTGTGATTCTAAATCTCTAGGCTTTTAGTAAAATGGAGTCTGAAGCTTGCTAAGTTCTGGCTGCATCAGTGAAAAGAGGGCAGACAGTATGATAGGTTACAATAATTTTGCTCCCTTTTACCCATTTCCAAGATCTTATGGATTTGTGGTGTTCTGGTTTAGTTTTGCTGAGCTAAGAAATCAGTGCTAAAACTCGAATATATTCTTTGTATAATCTGTTTTATTTAGCCCCATGCACATCTCATCTGTTCTTCAAGAATGGAAAGAAACCACAAGCAGTTTCCTTGACCCTTGAAGCTTCACATCCCTTTGTACCAAATAAGCTCAGTCTCTTTTCTTCCAGCTCACAACCTTTTTCCTTAGGATTTCACTTGCAGCAGGCTAAGTTTAGATTCCAGGTCACTTCCTCTGCTGCCAGGACAGAACCTTGTGGCTTTGTTTGAACTACTTGGATGCCCACGTCTCTCAGTTGCTAGTCCAATGACTGTTCATAAAGCAGGTTAATTGCTTCCACTGTGGGTAAGAGGACAGTCATTGATGAAGTCACAATTAAAAATAGCAAAGATGAACTATCTGGGGAAAAGGTGTTTTGATTTATAGTTAGTAACAAAATAGCATCCTTTTTGGTATTCACTGAAGCTCAAAAATTTACCTTAAAACAAAATTTAAAAACAATCCCAGTAACTTGCTTTCAGAAGAAAACCCTAATTCTGGAAGGAAAATTTATAAAAAGAAATCACATGCAAACCTTCAGTCATATTCAGTAGATGATCCCACCTGATCAGGCGTCCCCACATCCTTCAGACATAAACATTATCTGAATACCTGAAATGATTAGCTTGTCTATAAATGCTGCTGTGGCAAGCTATAAACATGGTAATAGGCAACATTTGCTTATAACACTAAAGAAATAGCTCCCAAATAATTTAGACATTGAAAATTAAAGCAGGATTCAGAAAATGTGGGAAACTAAGTACAGGAAAGCTTTCTGTATTTCTACACCAAAATGCTTAGGGAGATGCAGACAATGATATTCAATAAATACCTGCCTAAATCTCATTGACAAAGAAAATGATCAGTTTTTTGAAAAGAAGATGTCTTGTTCATATTGACTGCTTTTCTGGACTGATTTCTTGGCTGAACCTTTAGTACAGATGAAATGAAGAAACAACACAATCATTATGCTCCTTGTAACACTTTACACAGTTAGACTCTTCACAGACCTGTCTGGGAAAATGATGCACTCTGATGAAAAGGGTTTGGCTGTCACTTTGTTATCCAAGCACCTATTCACTTCCATATGGGAATAATAACTTTTCCATGCTTGAATTAACATTCTAATCTAGAAAAAATTGAGCAGTGCAGGACCAAAGAAAGAAATGTATAAAATGTAACTTTTTAATTTAAAAAATCAAAACATTGAGGAGTTATTTGTATTTTTTTTTCGTTATATTTACATCCAGCTTTATTAGGAGTAACAACATCACCTCAAACATTTCAAGAGCAGAATCCATGAAAGGATTTGGTAGAATCAGTAAGATAATGCCTTAAAACTAGCTAAAATGGAGTTGCTTAGAATAATAATCAAGGTTTTAAGAAGGATCTCAGATAAAGGGTGGAAAGGACTTCCTACTTCTGAAATTAAATGGGAAAGAATTCAGCCTTCTGTTTCACAGAAAAGATGAAAGATAAAATGAAATATCATTCTTTATTCTTAAATTGTGGTACAAGACTGAGATAATGTTCTTGATGTTCTGCCCTGGTCAATAACCCTCCTGGGGAGCATTTATTATGTTTAATATTGTAAAGCAGAAAGGAAATTTTAGCTGTATTAACCACTATAATGCCTATGTTCCTTCAAGAATAGTCTTTTGACTTTAAGTTTGCAATCCCCCTGCTGTCTGCATGTGCTTGATCTGAACTTTTGGGGACAAATTATCCTAAATAAAGCTTTTTGACAAATGGAATGGACTTGATATTCTTGCTCTCATGGATAAGTGAGGGAAATTAGAAGGCTGCATGACTGCAGCTATCATACCATGTCTAAAGGAGAAGACAGTAGGGATTGAGTTAAGCAAATTTAGTAGCTATATTTGAATCATGCAAGCTGCAGATCAGTACTGAAGTGGACTGGCATTATTCAATTGTCTTTTAACTCATCCCTTTGATTATTTACTGCTAAACTGATGGCTTGGAGAGAGTGAAAGGGAAGTTTGTAAATATTTCAGATGTCCTCCTAAATGTGCAACTCTGCCAAATAATGATGGCAGTTACAGAAGTCAAGTGCATCACATTTAGCTGCAAGAAAATAACAGGCCTCCCTCCTCCCCACTTTACATGTCATGCTCTTACTTAAGATTTAGCAAAGTAAAATAACTGCCCTGGAATCATTAACATCTGGTTCCTACAAATAATGGCTCTTAAGTCTGTTTTGAGAATGAAGAGATGATAGATGTTGCTTTCATTGAGGGAATTGTCAGGGGCAAAGAAGAAAGAAAGGCATAAAAGCTACTCAGGGATAGATCAGAATAACTGCAATGTTGCCAAATCTACTGAAAAGGGAGTATTTTTCTCCCTCCTCTCCACTAGAAGTTGCATTACGTACATGTACACCTTGTGCAGGACAAGGTCTGAGCCATGGGCCTTGGCAGTGAGAGCTTCTGCTGTATCCAAATTAGGACAGAGACATTCACATCCACAGCCCAGACAGGGCAGAAAGCTGGTGTTTCCCAGCTGAGCGCAGTGTCCATCCCTGGGTTTTCCCCTGCTTTTCCAAAACAATCAAATGGGACAACTGATGTTGCAGATGACTTATCCTAATCTGCTTGTCTTCCCACAGGAAGTGTAGAATGTGTTTCATGTCTGACAGTAACAAGGTCACTGTCCCCTGCTCCTGTCCAGTGATGCAGGCAGAGAGTGTCTCAGGGGGGCCCTCTCTTCATGTTAAGTGGTGTGACCTGGCTGAGGGCTTGGGAGGGGAGGGTTCATGTGCTTTATTTCTTACCAGAACACACCATAAAAGAACTGCATGTGCAGACAGCACTATCTCACTTGGGATGTGGGCTGCTTTAGCTACATCCCATAGAGAGTTGCTCACCAATAACAACCTGAGCTCCCAAGTTCTGCAGAAAGATGCAATTTTTTAAACCTGCAAGCCACAGGGGTCTAATTGGACAATACATATGTTGAAACATAACTTAGGCTTATGACTTCCCTTGTGTGAAGTTGTGACAATTTCAAGCATAAGCTCAGTATCAGAATATGTAGCACAGATTTCTCTGTTGACCAGAGCAACTCCAGCAGGTCCCTTATCTCTCCTCTCTTCTGAGTCTGTTGTCGAAACCTGATCAGGAACAAACCCAAAATTGGAAACATGTAGTGCCTCTTCTTATTTCAGAAAAGTTCATTTCATTATTAAGAAACAGGCACCCTTATGTTTTGGCTAAAACAGTACTTGTCAGATTCCTGCTTTCCTTTGTCAATGCTAGCCTAGGGTAGCCCTGGACATTCTTGAAAGAGTCACTCACTGTTATGGATTCAATTTTCAGAGACTCCACTGTAGATATTGAAAATGAGTCACTTACCAGATTCATGTCCAGAGGAGACATATTTCCCTCATTTTCTTGCTGTGTCCAAGCTCTGTTAGCTACACATAACACCCATCATCCTTCAGAGATCCATTTGCCTGGCAGAAATGCACTGTTTCCCTTATGCTTATTTCCCAATATTTTTATCAGCATCACCTTGCACTTATAATTTAATTAAACCCAAAAAGATGTAAATTATACTGACTAAGCTGGTTTTGCCATAACTCTGAACCTGAGCTTCTGTAACAGAGGGTGCAGTAGAAAAAGTTCTGTTCTCCTCTGCTCCTTTAGCAGTAAGGGAGCACTAGCAAAATGATGTGGAGACTTCAAAATAGAGGGAAATGGAGCGAAAATACAGGAGAGAAAATGTAAAAAATTGTGGAAAGAAGTGAAAGCTGACAAATTAGATTGTGAGGCCATTGGGCTTGCTATGTTTGTGCAAGGTATAATGTTATTGGGGCAGTCAGGATATGAACAATAATGAGAGTTTAGCTGATGAGATGCACAGTGGTTAGCTGAAGCAGTACCTTTTATTGATTTTTCAAACTATTTAATTCTTTCTTTTTAGCTTACTCAGATATCTATTTAGTTGGCATCTGTCTTAACTTCATATATCATTGTAACTATTTTCTTCCCAGACTGACTGCTACTTAAGGGATAATAGGAGGGATGCTCTGTTTTACTAGACAATAATATGGTTCCTGCTTGAATCAATTACAAGGCTGAAGGGAACCTGATTATTGCCAGAGAAAATGGGGCATCCCTCCTATTGTGCTTAATATACTAGAAGTGAACCAATAAAGTTGATTTTTGGATACAAAGTTAATTACATTGAAAAATCAGCTGTAATCCATCTGATGAATACTGCTTTTAAACACGCAGAAGTATACTTATTTAGGCCTATTATTTCCTATTTGTAGGAATTAGGGTCTCTATAAAGTTAGCTGATCAATTTAATTTTAATTGTTCCCTTATTATGGAAAGAAGTATGGAATGGAGATGATACTCATATGCCCACCTCTTAAGGGTGTCCTGAGAATTAAACAGTTAATTCTTTTACAGCACTTTTAACATTTAAAAGGAAATACAAGTGCTTTGCATTGTTAAGTAATAATTAGCATTAAGCAGGAATAGCTAAAGAGAGGTTACAGATTGCTTCTTATGCCCTTTCCAATTCCGACTGCTCATTAGGAGGAATCCCACCCAGGGTGCAGAGAATGTCCTGCCTTAGGAAGACAATTTACATCTGCCTGCACTTGTTTCAGTAAATCAAGCCTTCTGGTTCTCCCTTTTTCTACTCACAAGTGAGAGGGATGAGTTTACAGGCAATGCAAAATTGCACCTTTAAGCAAGGCTGTGTGTAGGCAAAACATATTCCTACAAGCCACTAGAGGAGATGGAACATGTTGGAAAATAGGCCAGCTGGCTGCCCATTCACTCTTCATGGAATTTATCCCTTCCAAAATTGGGCCCTTGGTAACCCTGAGATTTTCTGTGATAGCCCTAACCAATAAGAGAGGAAAAGATGACATTTGTGGTAAAAATCTACCAGTGGCAGGAAGGACACACTACAATACCTGATTTCCTGAGCTCTCAGGACCTTTCTCTATGAAGGAAGAGGAAGAAAAATATCAAGGAAAAAAGAACTGGGTGTGCTTTAGGTATATACATGTTCATAACCTTGCACCTCTGATGTTGCAGCTCCTGAGCTCCATCCAGGGAACAACAAGTACCCCTTGGTACAAATGTGCTCATGTGGAAATGTATGTCAGTCCTGATCAACAATCACCCATATAGGATTATGATGGACTAACAGGAATTTCATTGCCTAGCCTCCTATTTTTAAACCACAAACATGTGAAATAGGGAGGTTTTAGTGTGGTAAATCTTAGCAAGGAGGAAGCTGTGATGGTACAATCACCTTTTACCCACAGTAGTCCTAACTTGGAATGAGCCTGTGTGACAATAACTCCATGTTAGTTTCTCTGGCTGAGAGTCGGCATTTTCACCATAATTTTATGCAACCTTTCCAGAAATTTGAAGGGAAATACAGCAATCTGCTGTGTTCCTGCCATATTTGTTTATGTCACAGGAACCAGTCACTTGAGCTTACAACTCAATAAATGCTGTGAGCAGTTTCACAATGTGGAATTTTGGATAAGGCCACTTCACCCACAAAAAGCACCCACTGTCCCTTTCCGGGGAAGAACTGTCCTGTTTCCAGACCCCATGTAAAATAACATGTAGGTTAACATTAATCAACATGCTAAAGGCAAAACTCCCTCCCTGATGAAAAGGGAGAGCTGAGCTCCTGCTGCAGCTGTGGAGGAAGGATGGTCCTTCCCAGGCTGTGAAGGCACGCGTGCTTTGCTCACTGGTGGAACCATCCCGATACCAGGACAGACCTTATCTGACTTACTCTGCACAGAGGCAGCAGGGTTCAAGGTTGCTGTGCTGCACAGCCAAACCCTACCTGGCTGCTTGGCTGGCAGAGAAATGAGATGATACGTGCAAGCAGGTTATTTTAATGCGATCTGCTTTCCTTGAAAAAATAGAAATAGTCTAGTGTGTTTAACTGTGGGTTAATTATATCTCCATAAAACCAGGGTTTATCCCATCCCCATTATATTTCTGTAACATATTTTGAATGAGCTTTCAATCCTGCCACATCAAGAGCTTTTTTAATGCAATTCTTCTGCTAGTCAGAAATATTAGTAATTAAATTCTCTCAAATACGCTAGTGTAAAGCAGAGGGAGAACATCCCTATTCTATCAGCACTGGTGTTAATTATTTTAGGCAAGCTGTCATTTATGTTTTCTAAAGTGGATTTTGTTCTTGCAGTCAGGAACATTGCTTAGTGCAGAATTAATTAATCATTATAAATATAAAACCTGCAGTATCAGCTTCTGTGTTCAGTAAGGTTTCAAGAGGCAAGGTTGAAGGAGTCAATAGGCTGCTGTGGGGAATCATGGTTTTTTTCATCTGATACAAGGACAATTAAATTATACGCCTAATCTTTACAGGAATATATATTTAAAGCATCATCACAAAATATTAAAAAAAGAAAAATTGATAATTTATTGTGACTGGCAGCTTTTACTAATGCAATATTGTTTTTAAAAATGCTGTATAAAACAAGATTAGTGAGGAAGAAACTGAAAAGCTAAGTTTACTATAAATTTGAAGAGTTGTATTTAAAACTGTCTGTATCATTTACGTCTTTGGAAAATGGTTGAGTCATTAATTTCCTCGCCATAGTACAAAGATCAGCATAAAGATCTACAAGACCACAAAAATAAACAGATAATTATCCCACTTTGACTAGAGCATACTGTGTCAGAACTGAATGCCAGCACTTAAAACTATGGGGGTGGTTTTACTAGAAGAGGCCAAGTAAGTCAGACAGCTCAGAAAAACTGGAATTAATGATGGAATAAACTAAAAATTTAATCTGGCTACTTGCTGTAAGAGACGTTTGCTTTTTCTTTACCTGCTTCCTTATTTTCCCCTCAGAAAGCAATTAAAGCACATTCTTTCACAATAAAAAAGGCTGGGATCTCATTGTCTATGACATGCACTGACTTTGCACCAGCAGAAAATTGGCTGATTATTTTCTCATTCGGGGATCAAAAATGTGATGTACGGCTTTACTGAGTCGCTGACCATCATGTTGCATGTCTCATTGTTTCACAGTCTAGATATGCTGGCATTTAATTTCCAAAAGCAATGGTTAATATGGAACTTTGAGGTGGGGAGGGAAATCACATCTACCTAGAGAGAACTGCTCAGAATCCTATGAAATACATGGTGACCTCCTGTTGAAAATACATTCTGTGCTTTCCAAAGGCATTCTCTTGACATGTAGGTTGTACATGATTGAAAGGTATGGGTCTATCCGTGCAATAGATAGTATTAATTATGTAAGCTTCCTCAATTTTATAGTTTATTGTAAAAGATATTATTTCATGATTTGTATCACTACAATTATGTTTGTAATGGGATTTTAATTGATTTTGAATTCAATTTAAAAAATCCCTATTTTTAAAGCACACCTCAGCTGCTGCCACTTTGAATCTGTGCCAAGCTGGCAGACTGTAACTCATTGTGTCATCATTGAAATGTCTTGCTGCAGTGCTGGAGTTAGGAATTCAGAAATGATCTGCATTTAATACAGTCTCTTAACTTGCGGCCATTTCAGAACTTAGGAATGCTGAAATCCTCAATAAACATGCTACTGACAGTCAGCAGGCATCTGGTAGGATTGCATTGTTTTACTTACTCTTGACACTTGTTGAGCTGATAATCTTTTAAAGATGCTGTTATTAAGGAGTACAATTATTTTCCCAACACATGCTTGGAGTTTGGTTTTACCTCAAAACCTTATTTACCGAGGTAAACCTAGGATTTGGAAGGGATGCAATTGATCAAACAAAACTCACAAACATCTTTCCTTGTCTTGAACATACCCAAACATCCACAGGATTTGAGGTGGGTAGAAATATGGATGATAATTCCTTCATTTGGGCTTCTTGCATCCACTCTCTGTATCTCTCACAAAGCTATTTTCTGACCCTCTATACTTGTGTTGATTAAAAACGTGTAGAATTTGAGCTGACATGCTTTAGATAATTATCTGTTATAAGATAAACAGTGGTTATTTTATACCTGCAAAAACCCTTCTTAGTACTTGAGATAATGTCCTATAAGCTCATTTGACTACAAATAGGGGATATTACTGCCCTCAGGCTGAAGCAAGAGCCTGGCAAGCATTGAAAACTGTGGTTCCCCTTCCAAGATCATGAATATTCTGGTATTGCAGATGATCTTGGTTCATGTTTCAATCTGTGGAGCTTTCCAGAGCAAACTTTCCATTAACCCAGAAGATTCTAAAAGGTTAATTAATCACTGACTGGGTCTGAGGGAAATTGCAGCAAACTATTGCTCAAAAGTATTAAAGCCCTCTTTACAATTGGCTTCAGACAATATTACCTCATCCTAGGAATGGCTTTAACCCTCAGGCAGTAGTTCATTGTGGTTGGCCTCAAGTGCAGTCAACAATCTGTATTTGCTACTAGGGCTCTGCTAGTAATTGAATTTTGGTTTAGTGGAAGAACCAACCATCTCAAAGAACAACAACAACAAAAAAACAACCCAAACCCCCCATAACTTCCTTTTATGTTTTTAGGTTCTATGATTTTGAATCTTTTGAGACCATTTTTGTTAACCATGAAAAAATGAACCTAGAAGGGTGTTACCTACACTTGCTTCTGAAAACAAGAATTTGATCTGCTTTCCTCCCTCCTTATAAGTGAGTGTTCTAACCACTAAACATTAAGACATTGAATTTTTTTCCCTCTTGAAATTGGTCCACATTCCATAAAATGTTCAGACACTAATTAGTGCAGAAGCTGGTACCTAACTACCAAGGCACGCTTTTCTTCAGAGCTGTGCAAGTATTCACATAAATGAATGAAGAGGATATCAAGCCAGATAATGAGTCAGCTCCAGGACTGGTATGGTTATGTCGGTGCAGGGCTGTGCCCAGGCTAATTAGCTCATTTGAAGAGAAGAGCTAATTAACTCTGGAAGAGCAGCGAGCGGCTGCTTCTTATATGCAGCTACAATTTCTGCTGCTCACATCTGCAGTACCTGTGTAGCTCTGAGTCTACTGTGTAGACACCCCTGGATGCAGCATTCCTCAGTGCAGACCATCCCTCTGCTCTGAAAATGTACTATATGGATGTGCTTAGCTCCAGTAAATTTGTGGTTGGTTCTTTTGGTTAATCGCTTTCATCATTTTATCTCTGCCTTTGTTCATCGTATATACTACAATACTCAAGCCTGTTTAGCAGCACAGGTTCTCCCTCTGAAATAAATGAAAAATATTTGGGGTATGAGAAACATGTGACAGAAGCCATAAAATTGTACAGACAAGTACAATTTCTAGTGGCCCCTCTGTTTTGAATGATTGCTATTGGAACTGCTCAGCTGACATACCCCAACTGTGTGGCAAGGCAGACAGGCACTTGGGTAAATGCACATGTGACTTTTCTAGCACATGCTGATTAGAATTTCCCATTTAAAACTTGTCCTTCTGTTTTCAAATAGCAGCACTATATAAAAGATGCAATTCTATTATTCTGCAGTTTCATTTTTTTATATAAACTCTGAATACAGGCTAATACATCTTCTCTCCCCATGATACCCTGCAGTGTAACCCACTGAATAAAGAATAGCTCCCTATGCAACTGAGCATTATGTTATAATGAAGAGACTCAGTTATCAGATTATTAATATTTCTAAATGAAGCAATCATTCTAAAGCAAGAAAAATAAGAAATATTTCTATCTATTTTATATTCGAATTAGGGTGTTTTCAATCCCATTATTATAAATCAGTTCAATAGAGCTTGCACAAAACAGGTCTGGATAATAAAAAAACTGTTGAATTGTTACATATGTTAAGTTTCTGAGTACTATTGTTTGCCATAACTCAACTAAACAGGGAAGTGAGACATTTAGACACCTGATGGCAATCTTTCATTAAATTTGGTTAAATATGATTTGTGCCTCATCCTGTATGACAATGTCTCAGACATAACAATACAATTTAGTCTTGTATAGGACTTCAGTCAAAAAAAAAACCACAAAGAAGTCTTATGATGAGATGCACAAGGGAGAGATAACACTACTTCGATGTGGGTTCAGTGGTTCCCACAAAGGCAGTATGCAAAAAAAATTACGTTAGCTGAAAAAGTTAGAGGGGAAAACCCAGGAATTTGAAAGCAGCAAAGACAGTAATGCATTTTTGCAGCCAGTTGGAGTGAGAATAAACTGGAAGAAAGCGGCAAAGGGAGGAAAAGGTAAGTGAGGTTTATGTTGTGTTAAATGATGCAACATAACCTAATGCCATGCATGAATTGTGTTACTTCAGAGACTTAAACAGATGCTGTTCACTGTTTCTTAGGGCTGACTGGTCAGCTTGCCTGGCTTTCTTATTGCTATGCCAAGTACCATAAACTTATTTTTGCAAAACAAATGTGATCATCTGTGACAAATTCTACCTTTCCTCACTATCTGTAGTCATCTTAGATGTACTAAACTTTGCAGCAGCTCCATATTTGAGGTTAGGAGGAAGACAAGCTGAAGGAAATGTGCATTCAAACCCATTTGGTAGCTGATATAGTAAATAACAGTCCTAGTGTTTGTCAGCCTGTCAGTGTCAAAGACTCTGAAATGCAGTTCTACAGAGCTTTGACAAAAAGCTGTAAGAGGGAATTGTAGCTGTAAGTCCCTTTTGGCTCCTGATACAGTTTTGTGGGAGCCAAGGAGGGCCACAGAGTTTTGACAGTCTAACTTCTTCTGGATACAAGGATCATTTCTGCTCTTTCCCTTTGGTGGGGGTTAGTTTAATAGTGCATCTGTCTTCCTTCTCTGTCTTCTAGAGAACCCCAACACAATTATTTACACTGGCTGCACTGAAGAGATACTTTATGTGCATCCAATCCTTCTGTCCCTGCCTGAAGGGCTCAAGCACAGCTGGTGAGGGGAGACAGATGGAGAAGGGCAGGTAAATTGTGAGGCTGCCACAGTTCGCCCACCAGACAGTGGTTTTGTCTCGACAACTGCCCAACTGTGGAAGCATATTGTGAGTGCCAGGGGCTGTGGCAACAGAGAAAAAGACTTTGATTAGTTTTCAGGAGGTAGAACAAGAACCTGGCACTCTTTTCTTCCTGGAAATATTGTGTTGTCCTAGAAACAGCTTCCTAGAAGAGAAGGAATCCATTTAGTATCATAACTAGTGTAAGCAAAAATGGCTGCTGGGTCCTAGACAAAGCTTAAAGTGACCCATTTATGCTGTAGGAGTCACTCTAGTGTGTTATTGATGTGTGAGAAAAATTCAGTCAAAACTATTGCTTTCTGAAACACCTTTTGTTTTTTGGGAAAAACGGTTCCTTGGATTGGGCTAAAATCTGTAATTCTGAAAATCTCAGAAATAAAAAAAACTGCCTGACAGAGAGAGGCAAAGGCACCAGCCACTAGCAATTACTTTGGAGTGGAGGAATCCCTTTAGGAAGGAACAAAGGATCTCCCTCACTAGTTTTGTACGTATCCCTGACAGAAAACAATGACAAAAATCAAAGGGGTAAATTTTACCCTTCCTTCACAGTTCACTCAGCACAGAGCATTACAGAACCATTCAGCCATAAGGTGATACCTGGTTACTTGGGAAGTGCAGAGAGGATGCAAAGTGCCACCTCCTCTTCAGTGCTAGAAGCTGATATTCTTCATCCATGACAGCTGGTGGGCAGTCAAGATGCAGTCAGACAGCCTTGTGTTTGACACCTCTTTGAGTGTTTATCTCTCAGATACAACATACATCAATCTTACCTTTCAAAGATTTCTTTGTTATCAGCATTCTGCCTCTTCATGAAATAGTTATTTTATTTTCCAGAAGATGAATGAACTCTGTTGAATAAACAAGCAAACAAATCAAATACTGATTTTTGCTTTCACCCATTGCCTCAGAAAAAAATGTTCCTTATGGTAACGATGTAAAAATATGCTAATGTCAAATTAATGTCTCTACATTCAAATTTTATTTAGCACTAGAAATATCAAAAGGAGGTCCTAAAATTCCTAAAACTGTGTTAATAATTGAAATAAGACATTCAGCTTCTGCTCCAAGAACTGCTCCTTGAGCAATACACTGGTCTGAGGATATGGGCAGGAATATATAAATTTAACACATAAAAGAACAGTGTTTAAAAGGCTATAGATAAATGTTTTCCAAACATTGTCTTGAACTCTTCTTTTAATCCCCATAGGATTGAAATAAAAGTGTGTGTATCTATGTAAGTAATACTCCTTGCCACAATGAGGCAAGGAGTATTACTTACATGGATTCTCCCCATCCACTTGACCTCCAAAAGGTTATAATCTGCCCTTACCCCAAATAAATTTGAAAAATTATGATACAGGTTATACTCAGGAAAGAAACAATGAATGAATAACCACCTCATGGTTATAAATTAGTCTTCCAACCCTGGTGTGTTTTGGAAGTAGATTTCCAACAAACTTTTACCACATAAGCCACTTCCCACTCACCTTGTAATGACATTTACTGGTGTCCAATCAACCACTTTTCCTATAAACATGTCAGCTGCAGTTGCTTTTTATTGGTGCTGTGGCTTAACCCCAGCCAGCGGCCCCACGCAGCTGCTGGCTCACTCCCTGTGAGAGACTGAAATGTTAAAAATTAATGACTCAAACGATCGCCCATTTGCAAAAGCAGCAGGTGCTCTGCTGAGGCCAGGTTTGCACACACACCTCCCTGAACTGAAGGGGAGGAGAAGGGTTTCTGGACATGGTGAAACCTCTGAACTGCATAAGAACAGCCCAGGTGCAGAGGGGTGAGCATCCACCACTGGAGGCTGACCACAACAAATTGATTGTGACAGTGCTCACAGGGGTTCTCAGATGAGGCAAGAGACGAGGATCTGACTCCATGTTTCAGAAGGCTTGATTTATTATTTTATGATATATATTACATTGAAACTATACTAAAGGAATAGAGGAAAGGATTTCCTCAGAAGGCTAGCTAGGAATAGAATAAGAAAGAATGATAACGAAAGTTTGTGGCTTGGCTCTCTGTCCAAGCCACCTGGGCTGTGACTGGCCATTAATTACAAACATCCAACATGGGCCAATCAAAGATCCACCTGTTGCATTTCACAGCAGCAGATAATCGTTGTTTACATTTTGTTCCTGAGGCCTCTCAGCTTCTCAGGATGAAAAATCCTAAGGAAAGGATTTTCCATAAAAGATGTCTGCGACAATTGACCTTTGTTAGCAGCAGTTGAGTTTTGAGCCAGATAATGGAAGAGGCCAATAAGAGGATTTTGCAGGGTGGGATATTGATTTTTATTATGCCTATGGCTTCATTAACACAACTGGTTCAGGTATAAAACTCACCTTGGGGAAGGTATTGGGGCATTCACCCATAGGCCTAAAGTTATTCATCCTTTCTGATGGGGCATAACTGGCTCAGCTATGATGACATGGGAGACAGCTGCCTTGTCTTAGGTGTCACCAACCATCAAAGACCCCTGAAGCATCCCCAGACTTGTTTCTGGAGCCTCCCACCAGGGGACTACACGTGATCCACAGCTTTACATCAGACAACGTAAAACTCCCAAACCAGGGGAGATGCCTGGGCTTTCCCATTTGACCCTGACAGTATATTAACCCACTGAAATTTGTGTTTTGTAGGCTTCCCCCACCACCAATGGATCAAGACTGGGCAACATTCCAATGAACAGACACCAAAACTGCAGCAATCAAGTCTCATCTGGTCTAATCCATGGGTGATGAGATCTTTCTACTCTTATTCTTTCTTTCTCCTTATTTTCTTTGTACATTTTCTTAAGTGTTATTTTTATGTTTCTATATTGCTATATTTCTACAGATAATAACCAAACTGACTGCATACTTCCTTTCCATTGCAACCAAATTGTTCTGAAATAAACCTGCCATACAGATATTTACAAACACTGGTCATTTAGTATTGTTTCACTCTAATCTGCCCCAAGGGATCTATTATTGACAAGAACCTCAGTTAACCCAACTTCAGGGGCAGGTCATAACACTCCCCTGCCAGCATGATCAGCAAGAGAACTGGAAGGGTGAAAGTTAAAATCTCATGAGTTGAGATAAAGATGACTTAGTAGGGAAAGCAAAAGCCACACATGCAAACACAGCAAAACAAGGAATTAATTCACCACTTCCATGGAAAAGCAGGTGTTCTGCCACCCCTGGGAGAGCAGGGCTACTCCACACATATGGGTGACTTGGGAAGGCAAATGCCATCACTGCAGAAGTCTCCTCTTCCTCCTCTCACTTTCCATACTGTAGCCACATGGTCTGTGCCAGACTGGAAATGTTGACTTCTGCAGACATTTTGGGATGCCTGTGGGGTGTGGCAGAGGGGCATGTTGGGCTTTGCCCTGCCAAGGTGGTGAACTGCCCTCCCACCCCAACACCCTGGAGCTTGGACCCCAGCCTGGCAGAGCTGTCAACCATGGGCACACCTCAGACAGTGCGAAACCCTTCCTGAGAGGCCAAGGGACCTGAAATCCCACCTAGGGGGTGGGCCCACAGCGGCCAGCGGGTATTTAAACCTGAGCATGAGATGAGTCCTCTGCTGGAGTGTCTGTCTGATCCATGCTGGAGCCCAGGAGCTGGTAGCTTTATATGTATGTTTCTTATCTCATCTCTCCTTCTCTCTTTCTTCTTCTAATTCACTTTTATTGGAACATTTTGGGTAACAACATCAAACAGCTTTGTAGTTTGCTAAGTTGAATGGGCCAAATTAATACTGTAGGAAGTGTTTTCTGTTAATTGGATTTTGCCAAAGCTCCTTGATTTTCTGTATTTTGCCAGTAAAATAATTTTGACCTCTTGAGAATATGTGTTCTGTATTTATTTGGTTCATTTAACCACAAGTTAAAGGATGTTGGTGAACACCTTATATTTGAATGTTGGGGCCTTACAGTCTGGAATAGCCCTTTGGTTAGTTGGGGTGCCTGTCCTGGCTGTGTCTCCTCCCAGCTTCCTTTACCAACAGGGCAGTATAAAAAGCAGGCAAGTCCTCAGCTCTGTAAACCCTGCTCAGCAATAACAAAAGCATCTCTATGCTATCAACCATTGGTTCAGCATAGATCCAAAACATAGGTCCATACCAGCCACTGTGAACAAAATTAACTCTACCTCAGCCTGCACACATGGTGAAAGAGACAACAGTTGTTTAACTACAAGCTTAACATTTAATAGGAAGGCAAAGTTTTCAAATATTAGAAATGCAAACAAGACTTGGACAATTTGGTCTTTCCTCATTATCCCCTTTAACATGATCCCCTGCTTGATTTTGGTGCTGTCAGAAATCTTCTTCCCCTTTGCTTATCTAGAGTTTCAAAGCAGCTCTGGACCAGTCTCCCTATTCAACTCCACATGTCAATAGTGAACACCTTTTACCATCACAATCTTCAGGGATTAGGTAAGTAACAAGCAGAGTCATTAGAAGCATTATGTCATTCCATATACCAGCTACAGGTCTATGGATTAATGATTATTAAATTAAAACACATGGCAGACTGTGAGTGGAACTGCATTGGGGCTGTAGCAGAGATCTATTTTGCTTTTTTTAAACTTTCATTGTATTTTTGTGTTGCTGTTGTTTTTATCCCAAAAGATTTAATTTATACAAAGCTGAAAATCTGTTTAAAACATTGGAAATCTAAACCTGCTGCTTTCAGGAAAATTTCTTTCATATTTTCCTTGCAGAGTTGCCATTTATTTGATGTTTGACAGGGACTTGAAACCTGGGATAGAGTGACCCATATAGGAAGAAAGAAAATAGGGACACTACATTTTTGCTAGAAAAAGTGGGACATCTGGTCACCTCATTTGTTACCAAAAGAGAATATATTCAGAGAATTATATCTGTAGATACAGGGATTTGATGATTTCTTAACAGGGAGAGGAAAACAAGTTACTCTGTTAGTTAAAAGTTGATCTAAATTCTTTTGTAGGTAGGAATTTTGAATTTCTGAACAAGAACTGGTTATTTTACTTAATAAATATACACTAAAAAGAGATTCCTTTAAAAAAAAAGGAAAAGCCCATTTGTGTAATTAACATCATAATAAACCCAGGTACACAGAGCACCTCAACATTAACATGATGTGCTTCCCAGCTGTATACCTTCTTCAAACCTGTTACAAACACCTCTGTAAGCAGATTATTTTATAGTCTGCCGGAACTGAATGTTTTATAGGCAGAGAGCAAATCCTTTGCATGGGCCATACATAATCAGGCAGAGATACATTAATGATGAGAACACGAAACATGACCATGTAAACTCTGAAGAAGAATGTCATTACAATCAAATACATCAGTTAACAAGGTTCACAAGTACTACAAAAGCTTGAAAGATAAAGCTGAAATCTGGACTCTTTCTAAATGATGATGTGCAGAAAGAGGGGATTCTTTTACATTCTTAAAACTGGAACATTTTGAAATGAGTATTTTGAGAAAACAATATGTCATTATAACCATGTTGTTTTGAGCAAGTTTTATTACTGGTGTGAAAGATTCCACGTTTAGGTAGTTTTAAAGCATTTTCGCTCTGACATCAGAAATAATGTGATCTCTGATCCCTGCATCACCAAGAACTTTACTGACGGGGGATGGTTCAAAAACATTGTTCCACAGCTTCATCACTGCATAGCACAATGGGTTAATGAGCTCCACAGTGTTGGTCTGGGGCCCAAACTTTATTCCTTCCAAGGTTCTGTCTTAGTGTGGTCATGTCAGATTCAGTCAACTGTAAATGTTCTGAGCTTCTTGAATGGCCCCCCCATCACTGTTTCTTGACAGCTTTGTTGCTCCAGGGACACCAACACCAATTTGCAGCTTGCCAGTGAAACAGCAATAGTTTCCATGACACCTTGCCTCCTTTGCCAACTTCCACATTCCCTGTTGTATCGCAGCAAATACGCCCAGAGGATCTCCCTTTGTCATCTTAGCAGTTCCTAGCATCAATCTCCCCTTTCCTTCACCCTATTTGTAGTGCTCAAACCAACATCCAGCTCAGCCCTTGCAATCTCCAGCCATTTCTGTATTTCCTTTGTAAGATACAACATAAATTAACCCTGTCCACAGAAGGCACTGAAGGACATTTTCAGCAGCATGCTATCTCCAACTGTTAAGTTCTCAGCAAGAATTTGCATTTCCTTACTGTAAATTAGATATAATCAAGACAGCAGAGGTTTCAGGTGATAGCTTCAGTCTGATTAAGTGTGAAAGATCACATCGTTTTGCTAACTGGCTTCAAAGCCTCTTGTTTTTGTTTTGTTTCCAAATGTTTCTTCAGGGCTCCGCTAGTGCATGACATGCTGTTCATGGTTTGACTACTCTGTCCTCTCCCTCTGCTGTTAAATCAATTTGTGATCAGTTAGTTTATTATACATATTCTTTTTTCATATTTGTACTCATTACGTTACTAATGTTTTGGACCATGGAAATTAAATTCAATAACCAAAAGTTACCAAAGTGGTCTTTTGAAGAAACCTTAATTTTATTAGCTCAGGAGGAGTATGGAATTTGAGTCCTGCTGAGATAACATCACACAGTAGGTCACACCCAAGGGCCGACATTATCTCTCAGGGGCACACGCTCCTGGGGTGTCATATTAATTGTAGTTAATTGCATGGAAATTAATGAGCTTTTTCAGGGGCTACTGGGCTACTCTACAGCTGCGAGAAAAACTGTATTAACTTTGATTTTTATGTTTCTTGGTCTTTGAACAATTAAATGCTTTCACTTTATTTACTGTCCACTCTTCTAATGTATAACTAATTTCATAATTTTCATTGCTTCCCAACACCACTACTATATGTGGCTTTCAGTAAGCAATTTTCTCCAGTGTTTTTATTGTATATCATCTATGCCTAAGAAAGGAAATTTGCCTCATTTACCTTAAAAATCCCCTTGATTTGAGAGAAGTTTAAAAACCATTTACAAGTATAAACATCTAAGGGATATGATGCATGATTCTCCATGCTCTCCAGTTCTTATTTAGACAACATCCAGACAGCCAAGCCATCTATATTAAAATACTAAAACAGGATCATGATGTTGCTGATAATTAACTTCAGAATTCATGTTAAAGAGCTGTATTAAAAACCTAATACCTTCCTGAAACTAAAGCAGTAATTATACAGAACATAGGCTATTTCAATGCCAGAAGTGAAAAACCCAAACAAGAACCTATATTTCTGAAAGAATTTGTTAGCTTGGGAGCAGATATTTTGGGTTTCCATTTACGTGACAGATCTTGGTCCCTTTTGGATATTTCCCTGCTACATATGATAAACTCATGTATTCCATATTCATAGACCTGTAATACTTACTAAACAAATTTAACATTCAAGGCATTTCTATTTTTGATAACCTTTTTGTTGAATATAGAGTGGGGCTGATTTTATGGAGTAACTATAAGAAGCTGAAAGACATGATGAATGAATTGAGAAAAACTTGCTGTGAAGGAATAAGGATGATGCTGTGCTATCACTGCTGAGTGTTATTCATTATACACTATGAGCACTGCTGCAGAATATTTAGTGGTGAACACTTAGAAAGCTCAGTATATCTTAAAAGCCCAGAGGAATTAATTAGGCCTTAAATAACCCCTGTTAATTTTTAGCACATACTAGTCACTTTCCACTGACAAGATTTTACAAAAATACCCTTTTCTCAAGCCTTCCAAATATTTCCAACACCATAATGAACCCCATTTCTAAAATCAGTATCTTTTCATGGAAAACACAATGTTGAGCACTTGAAAGCTCTAATGCAGCCTATATTCCTATAAAATTTATTCTTTGTAATAATATGGTCTTAAAGTTATGACTCATAAAAACATTTCCTTGAAAATACAAAAAATGAAAAGTTTTAAATGAGCATAAAAAAATGAACTTAAGATATTAAGTACTTATTCATTGCTATATAAAGTTTGATATTTTTTCAAAACAATTGATACAGATGGAAAGAAAAGAACATGAAATAAAGTTATAACAAAGTTCAGTTTACTTTTGAATTAATGTTGGTGATTCCAAGTACAGCTGTATTTGATGACATGCTTAACTTTTTGAGTTTGAACAGAATAAAAATATCAAGAGCAAAAATTTGCATAAAACTTTCAGTTTATCACTCATACACTTCAAAATGGCTGTTTCAAACTCATCTTTTCAGTTGTTTAAGACATAACTTAAAGCAGTACTTACAGGAGGCAGCTCTTTTGACAGCAGACACTAATCTAAGAGATAAAGGCCCTAAAACAGTCCAACAGTTGCCAGCTGAATTCTGACAAAAATAAGTATGGCACACTTTTTTAGGAGTGAAAACATTCAGCTGCTGCAGAAAGTTAGTAAATTATAAAGCAGATTCTTCAGTGTGTAGGCCTTTAAATCAGCATAAATTATCTTTTTTAAAGACTCTTGTAGTCAAAACAGTTGCTGAACACACGGAAGAATTTTGATGCTCTACCCCATGTTAACTACAAAGGTATCATAACAGCCCCTTCTGGGTTTAGAAACTATTAATTCATGCATCTTGACCTACTGCAGAGGAAATTTTTATCAAATAAAACTTTTCTTTGTTAGTTTTTAATATTTCATTAGAACTTCATCCTTCTAGGCCAGTGGATAATGGTGAGCTGGTGACTGGCAAATTACTTCCTGCAGCCTAAATGAGCTGTGGCACGCTCTTCTGGAAGTCAGTAAATTTATCATCAATCAAAAACGTCTCACCAAAGACTTCCACAAACCAGCAGCATGTCTAACTTTGTCATACAGGTCTAGAACAGATGCTCTTACCCAAGAACCTAAATGATGTGTAAGGATGTATTTCTGTCACCATTTAATTTGGAACTAGATGATCTTGAAAGTCCCTTCCAAGCTGGGCATGGGGGGCAGAGAACCTCAACAGAGCAAGGCCTGACCCACGCCCTACCACACATTCCAAGGCCCCAGGATGTCTCGGAACAGACTCCCTTTTCCAATCCCTGACACTGTCTTCCCATTTTATTTTCATTTCAGGTATAAGTGCACTGTATTTATTTTTTACATTCTCTTGAATCTGTGTGAATCCTATGTCTGAGTCATCAAAGTATCATATAACATGTTAGTCTGTTAGGACAACATCACATGAGCTATGTGGCCTATAAGAGAATATGAAGTTTTAAATATGAAGTTTTAAATATGACATATAATTAAAAGCAGTGTTTGTCTCATTTTCTTGGAAACAATTCCAGCTGTTTTAATGTGACAGCATGGTATAATGATGCAGTAGAGAGTGGTGGTACCCTGATCCCATCTCTTGCAAAAGGCTGTAGTTCTCCAGTCACATGCTCTTTATGCCTCATTGGGATATCTTGGATATGTCCTGGCTGCTAGGGTATAGTGGACACTGCTGGACTTAGTGAAAACTTGGGTAAAAAAATCTATCTTCACTGAATAATAAATATTTTCCTGATTGCAAAGACCAATAATCAAATGACATCCCAACCCTAAGTGTCTTTCAGGACAAAAGCAGTTTTTGATTCTTTTATACCACATGAGGCACAAAACCTTATTGAAGATATTTTATTTCCTCCTATTTACCCTCATTATCAAGTGGGAAGTGGGAAGATTCTAAACATTGTGTTTCTGGTTTGCAGTAGATACAAAAATTTGTCACAAGAGATGCCAGACAGGGCATATTCAGTGCAAGGTGTAGGATGTATTTTGAATTAATGCTGGAGAAAAGTACCCAGAATTTTAACTCTAAGAAGAGATTAATTTGGCTGGTTACTTGAAATTAGCTTGTTATGACAAAATGTACACAGGTGTGAAGAGAACATTCAAGAGAAGGTTTGCATCATTACAGGACTTTTAGAGTAAAAGTTACAATTGGAAAAGTATTTTTAGATACTCAGAGAATTGCAGAATGATTTGGGCTGGAAGGTACCTTGAGGATCATGTACTTCCAAATCCCGTGCCGTGGGCAGGAACACCTATTGCCAGGCCACCTTGCTGAGGACCCCATCCACCCTGGCCTTCAACAGTGGAGCCTCCACAGCTTCTCTGGGCAGCCTGTTGGGGCGTCTCACAACCCACACCCTTGTTACGAGGAGGATCCCAGAACTGAGGGCAGCACTGCAGGCGGGTCTGAGCAGAGCAGAGGGGCTGCTCCCTTCCCTTGCCCTGCTGCTCCCTTTGCTTTTGGTGCAGCCCAAACACGCTTGGCTTTCTGGGCTGTGAAGTGAACATTGCTGGCTTATGTCCAGCCTCTCATCCAGCAGCACTGCAAGGAATATGTAATATAAATCCTTTCTCCACAAGTCATTTTCATGTAGAACTGATCACATTGGTGCATGGTGGAAAGACCTCGTTGTGGACAAGTAGCTCTTACAGGAGATAGCATTTATAACTACCTATTGACAACATAGTGTTCTATAGTGACAATGCTAGAATTGGCTTTTCCTTCCTTAAACCATCATTGTATTGAACCATGTAGCCAGAAAATCACAATGCAGTGATCTTTCTCTATGCTAATCCTTCTGTGGGAGCTTAATGACTTGTCTGCTCATCTTGGAGATAATAAACTCCACAATGGAAGCAATAGCTGTCCTGGTGACTTTGCATAAATCATTATTGGTAAAAGTGAAAGAAAACCTATATACAGAAAGTAAGCAGTGAGATAGCTCACATTTTTGGTATTAATTCTAATTGGCTTTAAAGCATCTGTAATCCAGTGAATAAATAGATAAAAAGCAAAAGATGCAAATATTATCCCAAGGTACAATCAATAAGATTCCCTACATAGTGAAGTCATTTAATATCTCAGAATGATCGACCTTCATAAGCAAAACCATACTATGTGCTTGTAAATACCAGCATGTTGTTCAAGGGCCAGAGATAATACAATGCATGGTAGAAAGAGACAGACTTTAACAGTTCAATAACTGAAAAATGAGGTACTTTTACAAGTTTATCTTACTGGGATATCTGAGCATGGGAAATCACATGGGAAATCTGAGCCTTTTTAAGTAGGAGAGTTGAACACCATGGATTATAGGTTTGTAATTCACAAACTGTCTGTAGGAAATGGTGCTGAGGATATGTCCTGGGCTTCCCAGAGAAAACATTTCTGTAATTAATAGAGCAAATGCAGCAGAAAGAACACTGTATTCTCTCTGTCAGTAAGAGCTCACAGCCTGTAGAGACATTTACTCTGGTGTGTATGACTTGTGGATTCTTGAACCCTGATTCACCCTGGATTTGAACAGCATAAAAAATAAAATATGTCTGCAACTTTATTTTCAAACACATGAATGAGAAAAGAGACAGTGAAGAGTAAAGGGGTCTATTATTTTTCTTGTACTACTGGCTGATTTAGTTCTGCATTCCCCAAACTGAATAAAGATATCCCAATTTTGGTGTTGTGTACCTTTATTCTTTAAAAGGGGAGAGGAAACAAACTGCACACGGAGATAGTAATACACATGTGTTTAGAAAGGGTCTTTCCTTAGCCTTTGCTCCCCTCATTCTCTGTTATAATCTTGTTGAAATTTGTCTTAAACTAGAGTAGAAGCCCTTCAGGACCTGGTCTGTATCTTTAGTAGTGGTTACACAGAGCTAAGGCTTTAAGCAGAAGAGGAAGAAACATAAAAAGCAAGCAGGAATAGAAAGAGCCAGGGCTTTAAAAAGAAAGTACAATGGGCTCTTTTAATACTCTTCTAGTTAGTTCTTTAGGGAGCTAGACAGCAAGTTTGATTTGTATTGGCATATTTGCAACACTTGCATCTTTTATCAAAGACATCAAGATGTCAAAGAAGATAGATGGAAGAAATATTAATACAATTCTGAATTACACAATGAATTTACTTTGGATTCCTTTGCAAAGCAGCCTCTCTTCCTAACGATTCCCATTCTTCTCTTGTGTAAAAATAATTAGGAAATAATTTTTTGCAGGTGCTGTAGATGATTTGCTTCACTTCATATAAATGTGTAACTTATATGCTGCTTCATGTTAATGGCTTGAGTAAAATTACTTTTTATTAGAAATGGTGATCTAATCTTAAACAGTCACTTGACAAATGATGTAAAAGTGATGCAGCGCTTCTGAAGCTGAAGCATTTCCCTGGATGGCTGGCTGCTTTAGGCTGTGTGAGAGGGCAGCAGGGAGTGAGCTTTGGGGCAGCCCTTCAGACCGGCAGATGATCTCCATGTCTCTGAGCACCCGCTCTGCTTTGAGCCCCTAGTGCCCCATAAGCAGGCCATTCTTTCCAGCTGAACCTTCCCCAAGTAGTCAGGGGTTCAGTATGGTACACGTAGTACACTAACACAGCCTTATTCTGAGGAATATTAAATGTGCTGCAGGAAACAAAAATACCCTGTGTCCAAACGCATGATGTGCATCCTGACATAAAGACCAGAAGTTTTCTCTTTCCTAACTGGTGTGCGTGATGCTCAATAGGTTTAGTGGCAGAAGAGAAAAACCTTAGTGATGAGTATTACTAAAATGGAGAGGGGATTTTTTAATTGGAATTGAATTTTGAAATAATTAATTAATCATTTTTGTTTTCCTCAAAATACATCTGCAAAGTTATGTTACATATAGACGGAAAGAATTCCAAAGTGTACAGAGCACTTGCTTTTCTCTTGAGTGAGTTGTAATGAGTTGTGGTGCACTCAGTGACTATATCTGGAGAACATGCCTAAAAAGTTATGTATCACACTGGATAGTCTGTACTTCCTTTGAATTTATTAAAGGTTATTTTACACTGTGAGTAACGGCTAAAAATGTTTGTTGCCTAACTAATTGCTGTGTGCAATGAGTAATTTAAAGACTGAACACTTCCTGTGGATACTCACTCTGCACTTCTTTTGGCATCCATTTCTGATTCATGTGTTCGTAATATCCAAAGGCAAAATTTATATTCAAAGAATTTAGTTTCCCCAAATGAATTTGATTTATTTTCCTCATTTTTATTGCCATTGCACTTGAAGTGTGCCAGGCCATTATGGAAATGCTGTGGAAGAAATAACCTCCCTATGAAATGCACAATCAAAAGCATCTATCCTGCAAGCTGCTCTTCACAGGGGACCTTTGTCCCTGACTGGAGCTCTTTTGAAACATATCCCAGGAACAAGGAACCATCTCTGCAGGACCTTTATTTTTTTTCTAATTTCTTTTTCTTTTTTAATGAAGAAGGCTGAGGAAACAGGGAGCATAAATAGGGAAGATTTTGTAATTCAGTTGTCCTCTGCAGTTAATTTCTAAATTATGAAATGTGAGACGGATGATAAATATCTTCAAATATTTGATAAATGCATAAAAATGCAACGACCTAATTCCAATTATTATAATTACCAGAGAAAGCCTGTATTTAAAAATAAGTTATCTGTGGTGCAAAATGAAGTAGACAGACATGTAATCAATCACACAATCTTGAGTCTGTTCCACCTCTGTGGACTCGCAGGGCTGAGAGACGCAGTAGCCATAAATTTGGCGTTCTTAAACCCTTCTAGAACTTGGCTTCTATGAACAAATGACAGCTTTTTAACTTTAACTTTTTTAAATTCTCATTAGGTACAATTGCAATGTTTTTCCAACAGCTCCTTCACCGCTGCAACAGAGATGTAAAGCATGGGGGACATTATATTGCTATTGAGTCAGTCAGCTGCCATGGAAAGTGACTTGTAGCTCATGGTGTCACTTAGCAAAATTTCCTGTGCATTCTTCTCTTTCTGAAGCATTTTAAGTAGCACACCCATTATTTGACATTTGTTATGTTGGTAATAGGTTGGGTTTAAGCCTTTAAAATATTGACAGTCAAAAAATACCTTTGCAAAATGCTGAATTTTGCCTTAAAGATGTAGTGATCAAAAAATACGTGTTGATACTTGAGTTAAACACAAATGGAATTTTAAGAGACAAGGAAAAGGTGATTCCACAGCTTGTCAACTTTTTTATTGTTGTATTCCAAAGACTTGCTACAAACAGCACCGGTGATGACTTTTTTAGGAATGCTTCTTTTTGTTAGAAAAAATCTTTTATAATAAAAAGGTCGAGACATATAAATATGAGTTACTAGTGCCTTTCAAATGTACTGGACCTTAAAACCCAAGGAACAATTTTCTCAATATAGAGGTTTTGTAGTCACCTTAATAAGCAGTCACATAAGGATTTTTTTTTTTAAATCCAGGCAATTCACCTGTTTCTTAGCTAACTGAAAATACTTAACCTTCAGTTTTGTGTTTTACATTATATTCACGGCATCCATCTACTAACACATGAATTCTAGAAACTTACTGAATTATACCGTAATAGAAATCCAGTTGGGTTCTTTTGCAGCTGCATAATTCAGGGCTTTCTCTAGCTGCTTTTCTCTGAGCCTCATTTTTTTCCAGAATGTAAAGTTGCATAACCTCCCTCTACAGATCCCCTTAATGGGGCCTTGTATGAGTGAGAATGTTCTATTTTGCTGATGCAAATTTTAGTTTCCTACTTTTTAGTGCACATCAGCCTCTCCTTTACTCATAGCTGCCCCAAGCAGTCCCCACACCACACTGCTGTTGGGAGAAGACCACAGCCATGTTTCAGCTTCCATTTTTGTTTCAGGGTAAAATAAGATAATAAATTTTTCTTTTGAAAAGTGCCTTGGACTTTGTTCCCCTGGAATGTTTTGATTACTACAGGACCTCAGATGGGAGTTATTAAAGATTTCCAAGTAAATGGCTGAAAAAAAAGGTGAATCCACACTGACTTTTGATCAAAGGGCTGCTCCACCCTTCAGGAGGTGGTAATTCAGGGACACCTTGCAGTAGATAGTATGCAGAGCAACTGTTGTTATCATAAATTCATAAATGCATTTATTTTGTAGTAATATTACTGAGAAGGATTAAATAAATATATGTAAGTGGAATGTTTTATTTTCTTGGGCCGTATTAGATCAATTTCAAAAACAGTCTGTGAAGGATTTAGTATCTAAACTTACAGAGGCTTCTTGTTTCCAAGCTATAATCAGTGTCTCTTCACAACCTTTTGAGAGAGCCAAAACACATTGCTGAAGCTGGACCAAAGAGGCCTGGGGGCTAAATGTTTTATGTCCTTGTTCAGAGTCCTTCAGCCAGGACAGGAACATGGTGGTGGCAGCTAAGGGTATATTTATTCATTCCCAGTCTAGGTAGTTATATTTTCAAGGACTTTAGGTTGCAGTGCTTAGCAATAACTCTAAAACTTCACGAATTACAGTAAAGGAAATGTAAGTTGTTCTCTTCCAAAAATAAGCTGAAAAGACATCTTAAAATGTACACTAGATGCCCTTTTCCACACAGTTCTACTAAAAAGGTTTGCATTTAAGTTTTACACATTCAATTTAACATCCAAAATGCCAACATACCAGCCTGAAAGCTTCAGCTCAAACCAATTATTTTTGGTTTTTTGATCACTGAATTTAATTTTTTTCCTAAAGCCAAATAATATCTATCTATGATTATTCAGAAATATAAAAGAAAGCGTAAGTTACAGCAAGCCTGAATTAGGTGCACATTTTCGATGATGAGCTTAAAACATAAGATTAATGACTGTACAAATCTCTTAAATTGTCCTTTGCATTTCTATATAGATCCCATTATTCCTAGAAAATTTTTCAGGACATTTCCGTTTTTGTCAGAACTCACACAACCTTTCTTATCTATGAAGCTGGGGTTCCCAGCTGTTGGATAGAGGATGTGCTTTTCTTATAACTCTCATCTGGTACTAAATGATAAGAAGGACAACAACACTCTATTTTAAAACTAGCTGTTGCAAAGGAAAGCTCCTATTTTTACAAAGGATGTTGTCATTTTTTAATATTAATCTCTAAGAATCTAATAATCTAATGAAATCTTTTGCATCATGGTTTATTTTTGTATGCTGTTTCTTGCAGTACATTGCCAGTAACATGAAAAAAGGGCTTATTTTTCACAATTTAAGCATCTTGTAGCATGGGAGTATTCAGCCCATGCAAATGAATTGCTTTAAACAATAAGAAATACTGTGCCTTCTGCAAATGAATTGCTCCAAACAATAAGAAATTCATTGATTCTTGAATAAATCAATTTGCAGAGTACTGCAAAATTCTCAAGCGCTTGTATTTTTAATGTCTCACACTGCTTGTATTGGAATGTCTACAAGATGCAGCAAACCAATCCTCATAGCACTGTTTACCTTTTTTCTCATCTTTTAATAGATACCCAACACTTGTTGGCAACTAAACTCACAGATGACGAAAATTCAGTCTGTCATCTTTAAAGATATCTGAGTGCTGGGTTTGGTAAACCCAGACACTCACAGAAATATCTTGAGTCTAATGCTGACTTGCTGTCTGTAGTTCTGTCTTCTTTGCATAAACAGCCCATAGTTCTCGCAAATCAAAATTCCAGCCCCATTTTAAAACATTTCTTCCTCGTATCTAATCTGAATCTACCCTCTTTTAGTTTAAAACCATTATCCCTTTTCCTGTCACTCCAGGTCCTTATTAAAGAGTCTGACTCCATATTTCACACAAGCTGAGTTTCCTTGGGTTTATTCCAAAAAGGCAGTTCCTGGATCCCATTATTCAGCAGTTAATGATGTCTGGCTCAGAATCTCCTAGTCATAGTTTTGCTGCTTCTCTTATAAACCAAGACCCTTAAAA